>NC_080108.1:3912500-5285000 GCF_950005125.1 Chionomys nivalis
ATCAGTAATCTTTGGGTTGTATTGCATTAATGTGTTTGATTTAAAATTTGCTGTTTGAAATTGATGACTTTTGTGCCATTAAAATAAAACCACTACCTGAGTTTAACTTGGGATTAGCACAGAAATTCCAACAATTACTGAAATGGCCCAGATATCCTTCTGTATCTTGTACGTATGCAAAGCAGAGTTTTCAGTACTGATGATTATAAACCCAAACATTGATCAGCCCTGCAGAACTTCGAGGATGGTCTGTGCTTTTATCTTTATGTATAAATCAACAAGTACATCCATCCATCTCATTAGTAGGCAAATTGTTTCCATCTTAAGACATGGTAAAGTCCTTTGCATAGCAAATAGTTATTTCAAACTATAATTTATTATGATTTATCATTGGGAAATGCCTGATTTGTGCATGCATTTTGTACATCTCTATCACTTCCCTTTAGAAATGTCTGGGGTGAAGAGGTGTCTCCAGTGGGAAAGACTTGAGAAGCCTTGCTTTGAAGCATGACTGCAGATCTAATGGAGAAAGGAAAAGCACTGCAGTTTCTGACACATGCCAAGATCTTTGCACACTTGATACAGGAAGCGTTACCTGCTTGGGAAGACAAGTGTGTGCAGCCTAGGGTGGGACTGTCTGCCTCCTCAGGTCTCTGTGACAGGCGGAACCAGATTTATTAAAGAGTTTCTCTGTTTGATCCTGCTGGGAGATTTGAGGAGTTAAACCCATTTTTCAAAATATGTTTTGACATTTAATTATATACATCCTCCTCCATAGTTATAACTCCTCTTGTCATGCTTGCAACCAACTGTGGCTCCTGATATAGTAAAGCAGAACTCCCGTTCCTCCGTGATCAGTTTCCTGCCTTTGACAATTAGGGGCCTGAATACTGAAGTCCAAACACCCAGGCAACTTAATTACTTCTCTGTCTCCTTCCTTTGGTCAAGAACCAGCGAATGACACATTGGCTTAACTGGGGCTTTTAAAAATGTGACTTTCGACTGTGCACCGGAACTGATGACCCTTCTTTCAGACCACATTCAATTAATATGCAAATGAGTTAGACCTTCAGGGTCAGCATCCAAGTTCAGATTCAAAGCAAATCCGAAGCTGGAGGAGGGAGGGAGCATTAAGTGCTATTGGGTGCTTGGCATAGTTCCGACAGGACAGAGAGTTTGGGTCCAGATCAGCCTGTGCTCCATCACCTTGTTGCTTGTTGCCATGGTCATGACACTGACCCTACTTGAGTCTTAGAGCCGTCAGTCTTAAAACAGGAGTGATGATAGTCTAGTCCAGTGATGGCACGGTGCTTGACCATGGCTAATAGCAAGACTCACTGTTTCTGACCTTCTCTACTTTCTGGTTCAAACACTCACTGCGGATCAGAGGCTGGCAGGAACCAACCTGATGGTACTCATGAATAAAGAGAGCCAGAGAGGCATACAGAGCTGCTGGGAGTTGTGAGGACTTTGACAAACCCCATAGGGACACAAGAGAACAGCAATCACCTACCTTCAAAGGTACCTTAGGCTGTACCTATTTTAGATAAAAATATTTGTTCATTTATTTATTTACATGTATATACATTTATATATTTATGTGTATGTGTGTAACAGGCACTTCCTATCCTGCCTGCCAGTTCCCAAAGAACCATTCTGAGGCTTATAGTATGTATAAATGCTCAGTTGATAGCTCAGGCTTATCACCAACTAGCTCTTACATATAAATTAACCAATTTCTATTAATGTACATTCTGCCACATGGCTCATAGCTTGCTATTTCATTTTTTTACACATCTTTCTTGCTCTGCAGTTGTCTGGCATCTGCCACAACTGCTCCGACTCCACCCTTCTCCTTCAGCATTCTCCCTGTGGCAGGCAGTCTTGCCCAGTCTCTTTCTGCCCTGCTATCAGTCAGTGAGCTTCATTATTGACAATGAGCATAATCCACATCGCATGTGTATGTGCTTGAGTATATGTCTGTATGTATACCATGTGCATCCAGTGTTCAGACAGGTCAGAGTAGAAGAGATCCCTTGGACCTGGAGTTACAGGTGGCTGTAAGTCTGTAAATGTGGGTGTGGGAACTGAACCTGGGCCCTCTCTAAAAGCAGACATTCACTTAGCTGATGATTCATTTCTACATCACCCCACAAAGTCACCATTTTAAGAGGAGCTTGAAATCTATACTTTCAGGAAATCACATGCAATAACTGTTGTAAGACAAAGAAAAGAAGCCCATGCCTTGTCTCATCAGATGAGCACACACTGAACCTGGGGAAGAGAGTCAAATGACTCCCTGTTCTGCATGTACCTTGTAGCTGCCTCGTGCACTATCTTAGCCTCCCCTTTAGTTCCCTGAGTTTCTTCCACTCCATTCTTGCTTTTCTATCACCGCAGAGAGCAAGGTAAACAACCGTCTCTTGTACATCGAGTGACTTCTTCTCTCTCCGCAGGACATGGGAACAAGCTCTCATGTCTGCTATTAATCTCCTCTAATAAGGGTTGGGTTTTGTGAGCCAAGGTACCAGGCTGAGCAGACACGAGAGGTATAGAAACCTGGTGAGAGCTTCTTGCGCCCATCTTCCTTTTCTAGCTCTTCCATTGATGGGAAAGCAGGAAGGCCACTGGAGAGAGATGCATCTTGGTTTTTCATTCATATAATAGAATTTACAATACAACCCCAATCTCTACCCTTCTGGACAGGCTAGAAGATCCAATCATAATGCCTGCTCTAGGCCACACACTTTCAAGAGGCTAGACACACTCAAATGATGAAGACCAACCCTTTCTTTCAAATGAATCATAACTGAGGGCGAAACATACACATTCAGGAGCATTTGCCTTAGGAGAAGATGAGTGAACCACAGGAGAGGGCACTAGAATATTTGGGGTGGGGAGAGCAAATGGCCTCCATGTCCTGTAGGAGTAAAGAGGTCAAGACATGCTACATAAAGAATTATTGGGTGGGCATAAGAAAAATTTTAACAGCAGTAATGCTGCAGAGAGATGTGGGGGATTTGGTTACTTTACTATTTATTGATTTACTTATTCTTTCAGGTCATTATCTATTCTAGTACTAGGAATCCTAATTGCACTTAGGCTAATAATTCCAAGTTCATACTGGAGCTTCTACAGAGTTGTTTCTGTTTTAGTCTCTCCTAGGGAACCACTGAAATTTTATTGAAAGTGAATGGACAAATGAATACATGTCAACTCTGGTCCAATCTTAGTACTGACTTCCAAAAGTCTTTGTAAATGTCAGCCTTTTTTTGATGCTACAAATTCGGGCTTGGTTGTCAAATGAACATCACATGGAAGACTTACTCTTCAGAGCTCTTAAAGTTCCCATGGCTTTGAAAAGAACCTGTTTCTCATGTGGTCAGTGTACTGTTAAGTTAATAAATTCCTTCTGGGAAGGACTTTGGAGACAAAATGCCATAGATGTGGTGGCCAGCATCCAGCAGCCTCTTTTCCCTAACTTTCCTCTGGTCCTGCTTCAGCGGTGGAAGGATGTGAATGTTTGTTTTGGCCTGCAGCATCTGCACTGTGTTTTAGCAGGTAATGAGGTATGGCTCACTGCATTCTGGAGCCAGGTGGAGCTCCCAAAAAAACAAAGCGAAGCTGGCCCAGGGCCAGGGAGAACAGGGTGGGGACCCAGAACTGGGAGGAGAGCCGGGGAAGGTGTGAACGTTGCTCACAGAAGGCGGTGACGAAGCCCGAGGCTTCGGCCACCTGGAACTTCTGGCAAATCTTAATCTTATGAAGTCGATCAGCACAGACAGCACAGAGCTTCTTTTTGACCACAAAGAAAAACCTTCATTCTTTTACAGCCCCACTGATGCCTCTTCCTTCCCGCCCCCACTTGTCCAGATAACCTGCTCTGCAGGCAGGCGCTCTTTTAACCATGGACCGGCAGAGAAAAAACAAGGGGGATAGAGACAATGGACGTTCGCAGCAGCAGCAGCAGAGATGGATGAGTTTCTGAGGGGAAAAAAATCCAGAGGAGGAGACATCTCACTGGGTCAGCAAGAATCTGAAAAAGTTTCCCAGACAAAGTGGAAAGGGGCTGTGTCTAGAGCCATAGCAATAAATAACACGGAGCCGTACCCAAGAAGGAGTAAAGAGCAATTTCAAGGAGGTGAGAAGGATCTAATGCATCCCAGAAAGGGGGAATCACTAGAATGCAGCCGCATCATAGGCTTGTGCAGTTTGGACCTCATTCCATAACACAGGCTGGATTTCAGCTTGCTGGGTTTGCAAGAACGACCCAAGAAAGTATTGGCCTTGAAGGTACCAGAGTTCACCTTCTCAAGGTGTGTTTGTGTGTGAATGCTTGTGCACTTGAGTGTGAGGGTGCCCTTGTACTTGTGTGGCTGTGTATGTAGAGGCTGGAAGTTAATGTTGGGCATCTTCATCTCCTTCTCTATTCGCTCTCCATCTTGCTGTTTGGACAGGGTCTCTTACCGCCCCTGGAGAGCACCAGTTGGCTCGGCCGACAGGCGGGTGGCCTCCAGACCCTTCTGTCTCTCCTGCTCTGTCCTAGAGTTCTAGGTTCACACTAGCAGGCCTAATGTTTACACGGGTACTAGGAACCTAAGCTAAGACCTTGAGCTTGTGTGGTCTGTATTTATTCGAAAGCCAGCCTTCTCCTGGTGAAACCCAGCCTCATGTCAGAGGGACTTATTAATCAGACTGTAGGCTGGACTTCAAGCCCAAGTTTCCCCCAGACAGGCTCTTTACAACAGTTCCCAACCCTTCCCCTCATAGTCTGTGACACTTGTCTCCCAGCTTACAGACACAGCTACTACATCTCAGTGCTTTTTCTCTGCCATTTCAAGTACTTATTCCCCAAAGGAGTCTGCTGCAGTTCCCTGATTTCCTGAATAAATCCTTCACCAGTCCCTTATAGCTTGAGACTAAAAGCAAGCCATGATGTCACACTTCAGGGATGTTCTTGCTATCTCAGTGCAGAGTTCCATTCATTGGATGACGGGGGTGACTCGGGTGGGTATTCTTTCTCAGCCACATCACTTCCTCCTGCTCAGAACACCCCCGTCAAGCTCCCTCTCCTGCACACTCTCCATTCAACAGACGCCAAGATTTCCACGTTTGCTCATCTTGCTGTCATCTCCAGTTCACCCCTGTGGTCCTAACTCCTGAAAAGACTGGGACTACCTCATCCAGCCTGTGCTTAGCCCAGGGCATTTTCTCCCATAGAAGGGATTCCTGGTAGAGAGGTCTTGACACACTATGTCTTCACTGGCAAGACTTAAATAGCAACAGCAGCTCTCACTCACTGAAAACTGGGTGTTCAAGATAAACGGCTACCATATGATACAGGAATTATCATTCCCAGGTTAGAACTGAGGAACTAAGATAAGGAGGGGGTCCATTACCCAGGGCAGTTGTTCCCAAGCGATGTCCTGGTTTAGTGGCTGCAGCGGCAGCAGGGAACTCAGGAGAAATGCAGATTCCCAAGCTGACTCTGAACCTCCTGAATTAGACCCTCAGGAAGCGGCTCTATGATGCATACTTGAAAGGCTCTCCAGGCTATCTCAGCACACAGCACAATTTGTGACGCACTAGCCTGGTGTCATTTAGCTAGTGATGAAGAAGCTAGGGCTTAGCTCCCTTCGATGAAAGTCGGAAAACAACTCTAAAAGTTTGGGCTTTTGCCGTCTGTGGTGGCTAGCCATCGGCTTGGCTCAGAGGGTTGGGTGCGGTCTCTCTCAGCAGCTGTACTTCAAGTCATAGCCTCTCCCTGCCTACAACCCATGTCCAGCCCCTGTTTATCTCCGTCCTTCAATTCCTGCACAGGACGTCCCAGTAGGGAAACACATGTTCCAAATACATCTTTATTAGTAACCTGTCTCTGAGTTTGGTCTTCTATGGCAAAGGATCTAGACAGTGGGAATTAAACAGCAGAGGTTTGCCTGCACACGGTTCGGCGAGCTCCGAGGCTGGCCTCAGAGTTCTGGTAGGATTATGCTTCAGTGAGAGACCTTTGCTTACTGACTCATAACTGGCCACCTTCTTGTGCTTCTCTGTGCAGCCAAGATTGAAGAGGAGACTCGGAAGGTGTTTGTGTCTCTGAAATGAGTGCTAATTGGATAACAAGTGCTTCTCCCAGAATTCTCCTTTTACCGAAATAATGCCTTCAAGCCCCATCTTCCCATCCCTCCTCTTGGGAAGCTATGACTTCATGTGCATTTTGGGGAGATATATTCATCTATAACAATTTATACCACCTGAATGTAACAAGCCTCCCCCCAGGGGGGGCGGGGGCTCATGGGTTTAGTTCATGTATGGAACATTGAGAACACACAGTAGAGACACAATGAATATGTCAGCAAATCAGTCACACGGCTGGTTGGTGACACAGAGAGGGGACCAGACTATGTTCACATGCATGCCCATATCTACATCTGCGTCTCCTCCTTCTTTGCCCCGCATCGGTTCTGATTAGCTGCTTGTCCTCCCTAGCAAGACCATTTTCCAGAAACCTCCCTTTACCAACCACCACTTGCAGGAAGAGCCACAGTGCCCACAGGACGGTTACCCTAGGCACGAGCTAACTAATTTCCTCCGTGCTTTCTCTTAATGGTCCACGAACTGGAGATTCTCTCCGTAATGACAGTAAATGCATTTGAAATGTAAGTATCGACCCAGGCAAGGCTGCATATTTGCTCATCAAATTTTCATGCTAAAATTAAAACCTTTATTTTGTGTGTGGGAAAGAGAAGCTGAAGTGTTGATCCCAACCCATCTCTGTGGCACACGTTTTTATTCCCCAACCAAAAGAGAAGCTTCATCTTTCTTTCCACCCTTGACTACCACTCACCACAGGGGGCAAAGAAAGAGGGAGAAACAGGTTTGCTTAAGACTGACCAAGATCTCCTCATACGTATTAGGTCTATGTGCATGGGATATTTGCCTCTGGGCCAAAGAAAACCACCACCGTCATCCCTTTATTTACCTCAAGTAAAACCTACCCAGAGTTCCCAGTGGTGTCCTTCCCTGCAAAGATCCTTCCACCCTGGTGGGGGGACAGAAAGCATTCTCGTTGGTTTATCTTCATCCACCTGCTCTGGAACCCTGCTCCAGTAGCCCCTTTCTCAGAGAGTCTCCAGTGGGACTTGTTATCACCTGGTTATGTCATATGAGGCTTTGCCAACCCCTATAACTATTTCCTTCAGTCCTTTGTGTGGGCACTTGTGTGTAGGTTCATTTTACACACGTGTGCATATGGAAGCTAGATCTGTCCATATGGAACATGTCTTCTTCTGTGCTCTCTGTCTCATTTGTAAAGGCACAGTAGCACACTGAGCCTGAAGCCTGGCTAGACTTGTAACTTTGGCCAGTGAGCCCTAGGGATCCTTCCACCTCTGCCTCCACGGTTCTTGAGATACAGGCACCTGGCGTTTTTACATCTGTGGTGCTGACTGAACTCAAGTCCTTCTGTTTGCACGCCAAGCACTTAACTGTCTCTCCTCCATCTTCCCAGTTCCTCATTTCCTTCCTTTATCATCTTCTCTCCAAATGTTGTCTGCTCTTACCTAAGCCAAGACTTAGAGAAACTTCACTGGCCTCTCCTTCCTAGGGTTAAGAAAGGGAGACAGCAATGCCCACTGATTTCTTAATTCATCTGCTGGTCACAGTGGCACACCGTATTACCTGGAACCATTATGAAGGAGAACTAGCACAGCTTTTTTAATGGGGATTCTGAGGATGACCTGGTTACAGGGATTTGCCTGTGTAAAATAGAGAGGCGAGGGTTCTTCCAAGATCAACCGAGCCTGCCCAGCTCAGTAGCAAACGCAGCTGACGTGGGTTCCGAAGCCGGCCCTGGCACCCCGGCTCAGCTGGTGTCTGACAAGTTCTGTTTAGTTTTCCCATCTGTGAAATGAGAGTAACAACAGCACCTGCTTTCCGAGAGTCAAGGTAGAAAGGGTCTAAAAATAGGAGGTTTGATCCGTGTCTTGTACAGGGCAGTCACATGATACATTCTGGCTCTGTTTTGCCTCCGCCATGCTGGTGATTCATAATTTCTCACATTTAAATTAGCTTTTATAGCACAAGCTCCTGCTAGAGAATCAGCATCAGACCCCTGCCTACGTTCACTTGATTTTCATTGAGCCAACGGGGGAGCAGAGTCTTGCAGCTGCCTGGTCAAGGTCACAGAGTGAAGAAGCCAGCAGAGTTGGCGTCCAGCCCGAGGCCTCTGTCCTTTCAGCTGCCCTCTGACTCATATGCTCTCCAGGACTCAATGGCACCCTCATGGCATTAAGGAACCAAGACCTTTCCTCCTCTTTGAAGAAGGTAATCAAAACATTAAGGTGAGCTATTTCTCTGTCACCATAATATGGGAGATGTGAACCAGGCCTTCTAAGAATAGCTGGTAGAAGCAGGCGATGAACTGTCTGGCTACCATGCAAAGGCTTTCTAGTGAGCAAATGAGGGTCTTTTTGGTCTCATCTGGACTTCTCCTGTCTTTCTTAGAAGGCCCTTAGTGGGTGGACACCATCATGGTGGTTGACTGAACAACATCCTTCCTAACTGAATCTTTCTCTTTCACCTACCATGCAAAAAAAAAAAAAAAAAAAAAAAAGAAGCTCCCTACCAGACTGTCCAATTTACCTTCTGAGATCCTTCTTAGGGACCAAGCTGTGCTCTTCCAGCATCCTTCTGGTAGGACAGGGGATGTTCTCAGACTGCATCTCATTAGCATATAGCAGTACCACTGAGCTCTCCTTCTCTGTGATCCCCAGATGCTCTGCCTGGTCTCATAGCCACGTTGTATAGAAATATTCATTAGTTCTCAGAGCCCCCCCAAACTCCCCCTTTTATTAGTCTCATCCCTTCCTTCTATTCCTCCTCCTCTTCTCTTCCATTCCTACATCTTCTTATCCTATCCCCATCGCCTGACAGTCTCGCCATGCAGCCCTACCAAAGCTTTGGTGCTGACTCTGCCTTCAGGCTTGAGTTCTCCTTCTGCCCCGTCTCTACACTCAAAAGCAGAGCACAGACATCTAAAGCCACATGGAGAGTTCTGAGCTGTCTTCTGTTCTCCCTCGTCTATCTACTATAATGTCTCACAATGATGTAAACACTCTAGATCTGATGTTGGAGAAAAGCAAACTAGGATGGAGCTGCACCCATGGGCCAGGCATCCCTTTTCCCCAAGCTATTTTCATGGTGCCTCAGAAATATCCAAACCCACCACATAGAGAGGAAAGCCGAGACCCAAACAGACAAAAAAACACAGCCAAACTCATATTTTTTAGGGCTTAACTCAGCTGTTGGATCTCTTCTCGTCTGGCATCGAAGGCATCATTCAGGAGCTTCAGGCTGCTTTTCTGCTTCCTGGAGTGGTTATGCCAATATGCTGTTCTTAGTCACTATGGCTGGGCTCAAAATTAGGGCAATACATGTCAACTTCATGCTTCAGCAGTTATCCTGCCACATGAAACACGTACACTCACAAATAAAACAGGGCAGACCATCATCAGGTTACCAAAGACGGGTTACAGCTTACAGTCCGACGTCACACGACAACTTCCCATCCACATTTAGCAAGCAGGTGGCCTTACCGTTTATCTGCATGAACACCACGCAGATCTCCAGCTATTATTTTAATCAATTAATTCGTCCCTTTATCCCCCCCCTCCAGAGACCCTGGGAGACACCTGGCTTCTTTCCACCGCGCTCCCTATTGCTCAGCTGTCAGGCTGCATCATGAGTGGTGCTTTGGAGCTTCATGCAAGGCCAAGCACTTAATCTCTTTAACGGGGACCTGTCATCACTTGCTTTCACTCCAGAGCAGCCCCCGTCTATGTTGAGACATCCTGGCGCATGCACCTGTCCTTCCCCTTCCCATTGTGACAGTCACCATCTGGGTTCAGGCACTCCTCAGTTCCTCTCTACATCACTGTCACCGCCAGTCACCCAGTGCCTTCCCTTTGCCATGTGGCAGGCTCCCTGCCTCCTATCCTTTTGATCCTGCTCACGAAATGGTCGGGAAAATTGGGTTGCTAGTTTCATTTTCTTCAAAAAGGGGTTGAGTCGAGCAAAAGCAAAGTGACTTGAGCAAGCTCCCCCTCCCCCGCCCTGCTGGGAAGTTGTAAAGCCAGGATTTGAACCATCCCTGTGGTAACAAGGTCAAGGGCTGAGATCTGTCCCCTTGCCTGCATCCTCCAGCCCTGATTCTAATCTGGTAATAAACAACAGGAGCTGTCTAGGCTTCAAACCTGGTAAATGAGTAAATTCAGGTGGCGGGGTGCCCCAGTGAAAACACAGCATAATCGGGGCCTGTCTTGGTGAGATAAGAAAAGTCAAGAAAGCCTCTTGAGGAGGATGGCCATGCCCCGTAAATTCTCCACACTGTCTTCTGGACGCCTCAGAAAACTCTGTCTTGCTCTTGACATTTATGTACATGTTTATTTGGTGGTAGTAGCCAGAGGATAAAAAAGAAACAAGAGACGTAGATCCTACTGCCCTGTTCTGAAATGGAGAACAATTCTGGAGAATCCATATTTGATACAAGACTCAAGATGGAGGCCTCACGGCCTTTGAATGAGAATAGCAATGGCCCAAATCATGATCACCTTCAAAAAACTGATGTGGCCCTGGTAGCAGGTAGCGAAACTGGAAAGACAGGGCCTGTGAGGGGCTCTGGATCACTGGTGGCAAGGAGCTCTGCCGACCATGGAATAGAAGGTAAATGTTCTAAGCCATGGGCCAGAATAAACCTTTGCCTGGTCGTTTTACAAGTCTACACTCTCGGGCGTCTGTTCTAGGGCAGAGAGCTAACAGAGGTGAGTAACCAGTTTGGGTGAAAGCACAGAGCTGTGATGGGGCCCATACTGCCCAACCACTTTGTTCTGCACGCAATGGCTTCCTGAGGATTCTCCCTAGGCAGAAGCTGCAGAGCCTGTTTGCGCATGCTCAGAAGACTGTGGACTTTGCGCATGCGGCTGGGACCAACTTTGCATTGCAAGCCTTAAAGCTGAGTTCTGCCTATCTTATCTCCCACGGCTTAGTTTGTTTTGTCTTTAAAAGAAATGAAGAAAAAAAAAAAGCTAGCTATTTCATGTCCACTGTCCCATAGTTCCTCAGAAGCCCCAGAGATGTCATCTCTAAGGTTTTGGGCTCTTTTTTTGAACCTTAAATAGTACTTTCATTTGATGACATCATGAATGATCTGGCTCAAGATTTTTTAAAAATCTTTGTGTGTGTTTGGGGTGGGGGTGGGACGGGAGAGGGAGATCACACACGTGAAAGAGTTTGCGCCCACACGGCACGTGCAGAGGAGAAGAGGACCCATCACAGGTGCCAGTACTCACCTACCCGCTTTGTTTGGGTCACGGTCTGCACTGCACGCTGAGCTAACATAGTGAGGGTGGAGTATTTCATCTCCCCTGATGTGAAAACCGAGTTCCACGTCTATCAAGTGGAATGCCGGGCTCATCTTACAGTTTCCCAAAAGTCTGCTCCATGTCCAATATTCTTGAGAGTCGTGGCACGCACATCCCTGTCTCAGAGAGCCCCGTGCAAATGGGCAGATAGGTGAAAGGCATGGAGTTCTGTATGAAGAAGTCTCGAGGCCACTGTTTCCTGACCTACTTATTCAGGGAACCACATCTAACAACATGGGGGACGGGGCTGATGTAGCCATAGCTTCCCTCAGGTGTATGGTTCTTGCTATGGCTAGATGCTTCTCTGGAAGCTTGGCACCCAGTGTACTGTTGTTGTGGTAGTGAAGCTTTTGAGAGGTCGAGTCTCGTGAAAGGTAAGAGGGCAATAGGGATCACCCTTAGAAGAGAGTAATGTTCTCATGGGTGGGTTAATTCCCATAAAAATGGTTACATTATAGAGGTTCAGGCATCCCTGGAAATGCCCTTTCACCTTTGCGATGCCATCTGCCAGGAGGCCCTCCCCAGAGCCAAGCAGATGGTCTGCCATGCTCCCCATCCTCCAGAACAAGGAGCCAAATAAGCTTTCTTTCTTAACAACACACCCATCCTTACGCAATTCATCATAGCAACACAAACTGTAAGACTTGTCTGTACAGCGCCATGAAGAAGACGGTAAGGTTATGCTCTTCATTGGATGGCCTTGAAGAGTGGAGATGTTGCAGACTTGTACTGGGGAATGCAGCACGTGGCACAGAAGACAGGCTCTGATTTGTGGGGTAGTGCCTTGTCACCAAGCTGTCTGGCCTTGTGCTGAAGCTGTTTGTTCCCTTCTCAATGAGTCTAGACTATACACATGAGTGCATATAACATATACATACACATACACCCCCACTTTAGAGAAAGGCAAAACCACGGAGTCAGTGGACAAAAACTACACACTACAGTTCTAGCTTAGTAGAGAGGAGCCAGTCGCATCTCCTGCACCAGCTCAGCCATCCTGAGAGGAAAGGATCATCATCTGAGTTTTCTAGTGGAGCATACAGAGGCTCAAAGAAGCTGGGTGACTTTCCCAGGGGTTCCAGCGTACCAAGACAGGCACCAAAGATGTATTTTTGTCTTGTTTGATTCAAACACTCCTTTTCTTCTTCCGCCGCATTTTCTTTACTGTGTCTTACCATCTTTCTAATCCTAGAGCAACAGCAAGAGCTGGGTTTACGCAGACAGCTCTGCTGTCTAGCCTTCTGTGTGCCACAGCCGTTTGTTTAGACAGGACTGGCCCCTCCTGGAGGACCACCAAGAGCAAGCACATTGGGAATCCCTAGTGGCGCTCCAAGGAGATCAAAGGGAGATGGCGCTTGAATAGCTTGACATGTTTTGCTCTCTCCTGGAAAGTATGCTGGGATGTGATCTGCGAAACCAAGAGAGCAGTTGGTGCCCTGTTCATTAGGGAGCTGAGCCAAACAAGCCAGACTCAGAGCCTGGTAAGCTAGACCTCGGAGCAAGGAGCTACGTGCACAGAAGAAGCCATGACAGGACATGGAAAGGCCAAGGCCATGGGATATGTTATGCACCAGACAGTGTGGGTCTTGGCAAATGTCCTAACTCCTCTTGGCCTTCAGTTCTTCCCTCACACAGTAAAGGGGCGTTAAGGATGACTGAAGTAGCAACGTCTGTGAGAGGCAGTTCTGTCTGACTGGCACAGAGTATGTCCTGTGGCAAAGCTGGCAGGGAGATGGGTGAATTCTGAACTACCTATGGGATGACAGGGTGGTTTCCAAACCTACCTAGGAAAGAAGGGATTGGGAGCTGCAGTTAGGATCATAAAATGGTGGAGTTCACCATGAGGCCTTGTTGGGATGTGTTCCATGGGAGGCAATGGAGGGCATGTTGGTTGTTCAGCTCCTTGGAGGTGGGGTCTGAGGTGGAGGACCATTGTGCTTTGGATCTGATACTTTCCTGGCTTCCTGCTCAGCTAGGGAGCTGGTACAAAAAGCTAAAAAGGGAAGGGAACCAAACAAGGGCCTCAGATTTCGACAGGGAAGCTATTGGTGTTGGGAAGTGAGCCTGAGCACTGGAAATGTTCAGGAGCTCCAAAACAGGAGGCTGTCAGAGGCTCCTCCTAGCTTGTACCTCGGGCATTGACATTATGAACAACGTTGCAAACACATGATGCCCGGATGAGCTCAGACTTGAGTGTGACTCACTCAATGAGTCCCCGTCCTCAGACAACTAGATTACGATCTGTTCCTTCCCAGGCCCCACACTGCTCTGTGTAGTCTTTGCCAGAGGAAGCTTGTGCTCTCTGCCCCAGCTTCCCCTGGGCTGATCTTGCATGCAGGCATGAGTCAGACCCCACAGACTGGCTTCGATACTGGATTATGGATATTACCAGAGCCTGGGAAGACATCCTAAGAGACTTTACCTCATTGGTACCTCAACAATGGGAGTCTTCTTTGGGCCCTGTTGCTACTAGGGAGAGACGTACAAAGACAGCCACACCTGGATTCCAGAGTGTAGGGGGGAATCATCAATATTTCAGCAGCGCCAGCTGTCAGGAGCCATGCCGAGGCCTCCACTCCGCCCCTCCTAGTAAAGCTCCCAGCTTTTTCACCATGAAGAATTGTCCTTAAAGGTTCCTAAAGCCATGACTGGAGGTGGGCACAACACAGCAAGGCTTTGGGGTGCAGCATTGGTATTTCTTCTGCAGGTCCACTGTAGCCAAAGCAGCAGCTTCAGGGGCAGCGTGCTGGCCCTAGGAGGATAAACCCACACAGCCCGTGACACCCAGTAGTGCCCTGATGGACAACTGCTGAGTGCAGGCTGACTGGGGGCGGGGTGGGGGAAAAGCTGGCAGAGAAGCAGGAGGAGTCAGCATGGGATGGGAAAAAGCAGTGGCCTCTAGAATGTCATTGTGAAAAGGGCAGGGTGGGAAGAGGGAGGAGTCACAGCCGGTCTCCACTTTGGAACCCAAGTGTGGGTCTGGTACTTCACAAGGGCCTCATCTTCAACCCAGGGAAGATGCTTGAGGATCTACCTGCTTTGCTCCAAGACATACCATCTCTAAATGACAAAGGAAGCCTGTAGGACTGTGGCTTTTGTTTTTTAAACTTATCTACCTTTGTATAACTAGGACTGTCCCCACCACTGAATAGAGAGGACTGAAGTCAAGGAGGCAAGTTCAAAGCTGTAGAAAGGCCGAGAACCTGGTCTCTGACCTCTTAGCTTTGGTCGTCTGATCCTATCCAGGATGCTGTCCCCTGATATACAACTCACTTTCTTGCTCTTCTTCCCTTCCTTTCCCCCTCCAGCAGCGATCTCAGAGTACCCCAGCAGCCTGTTTCTCCCCATCCCCACAGGACACTGACTCCTCCCCTTGCCCCCAAATTTTTGTCAATTCCCACATCTGTTCATGACATCTGGCTTACAGCTGGCACAGGGTGCTGCTCATGCAATCACGTGGTGATGAATGCAGGTTTCATGTGTGTTTGTCTTTCTTCTGTAGCAAGATCGGATAATGAGGCTGATGGATGCTCTATCTGATTGAGAGAGGACCGAGTCCTCATGCTGTCACTAGGATAAGTCATGCATGTTGGAGTTCTCTTTGGGCCCTGTGTACCCATGGGGCCATTCATGTGACCTCCAAGATCTCTCAGGGTTCACCTTTTAGAACTCTTTGCAAAGTTGATCACTGAGCACATAGCTGAAGAGTCAAATATACGTCCCCAAGAACTGTCCTCTCAAAACTAAATATGCATATGATATTTTGATGTTTAAATCAAGCCCAAGCATTTTCTATTCTCTTAATTTTTTATGCTTATATGAATTTTTAAAAAGTAGCCATTTTATGAGGAAAATATTTTCTCACTTAACGAATACACAGATTCTCAAACTCTGTTATTCTCATGTATTTTTTAATTAAGAAAAGCATAAATGTATTGAGAAAAGTAGCCTAGATATCAAAACCTTTCTAGGATCCCTCTTTACGTACATTTGTTCAACTGCTAACTGACGACTTGGCTAGAATAGCATTTCCAGCTGCTTGACCAAATGCCAGTGTAGACCTGGCTAAGAAGATATTTGTAGATGGAATTAATAGATATAATCAAAGTAGAACAGATCGCTTCCCTCGTGGAGATGCACATTGCCCAATTCCCTGAAGATCTTAAGAGCAAAGACTGAGGTATAACAGAGAAAAAGGGTTTGTGGCCCATGACATCATGGAGTATCTGGCAGTGCTTGATTCTTTAGCATCCCAGCCTGTCCTCTGACTTCAACGTGTGCTGGTTTCCATAAGCTTGTTGGCTAATGTTTTAAAATTAATTTTGCAGAATACCAGGTAAGCTGCCTAAGAACCTTCTCTACTTTCTCTGTTTCCCCAGTCCTTAGGGTCACCTCTAGCACTGCAACAGAACACTAATAGCAGCCTCCTCTACCACTTGATCCCACAGACCAGGCCCCCTGGGCTCCCTTCCCCCACCCTCATTGCTGTGTTCCAGCCCCCAACTCGGGTAGATACCCCTCCTCAAACACAGGCCATGCCTACCAGAAGACCAGGTAGGCTGCCTTCAGACCTTCTCCACCCTCTCAGTGCCCCCACACTAATCCTCAGGGTTGCCCCTAACTCTTCAGCAGAACACCAGCTGCAGCAACCTTCTGTCCCCCTCCCCTGGCCATGCCTCCTATGGATCCCGCAGACCCTACAGCACATCAACCTCCATCTTTTCCAGCCTGCAACATCAGTATGTATTCCCCATGAACACCAGCCAAGCACTCCAGCAAAACTGGAAACACATCCAATGTACTCGCTGAAAACTCTGGGAGGAACAGGAACCGAGGAAACACCCACCCAACAAAGACAACCCAGAAGTCATTACCCAGACCTATAATCACCCCAAACACAGATGCCTAGATGCCAGCAGAAGAACAAAATCAGCAACATCCAGTGCAATAAGTCTCCACTAACCCAGCTCTCCTACCACAGCCATCTTTGAATATTCCAACATAGCTGAAGCATAAGAAAAAGATCTTAAAAATCAACTGTATGAAGATGATAGAGGCCCTTAAATGGGAAAAAATAAATCCCTTAAAGAAATCCAGGAAAACAAACAACTGGAGGAAATCAATCCATCCCTTAAAGAAAGCCAGGAAATTAACAAATAATTGGAAGAAATGAATAAATCCCCCAAGGAAAGCCAAAAACAAACAAACAAACAGAAAAGGAAAACAACACTTGAAGGAAAAGAAAACTTTTTAAGACCTGAAAATGAAAATATATCAAATGAAGAAAACACAAACTGAGGGAATTCTGGAAACAAAAAATATAGGATCGCTAACAGGAACTTCAGAGGCAAGCTTCACAAACACAGAAGACGGAAGAGAAACTCTTAGGCATTCAAAGCATGATAGAAGAAATGAGTACATGGGTCAAAGAAAACATTAAACACGAAATATTCCTGACACAAAACATGAAGGAAATCTGGGACCACAATGAATAGATCAACCCAAGAATAGTAGGAATAGAAGAAGCAGAATAATTCAGTTCAAAGGACCAGAAAATAATCTCAACAAAAATATTTTCTTGCTGGGCGGTGGTGGCGCACGCCTTTAATCCCAGCACTCAGGAGGCAGAGGCAGGCGGATCTCTGGGAGTTCGAGGCCAGCCTGGTCTACATGAGCTAGTTCCGGGACGGGCCCCAAAGCTACAGAGAAACCCTGTCTCGAAAAACCAAAAAAAAAAAAAAAAAAAAAAAAGGGTTTATAAACTATAGAAAGGGTGCAGGACACCAAAGAGATTGGACCATGAAAGAAAGTTTCCTGGCCACATAATAATCAAAACATTAAACATACAGAACAAAGAAAAAATATTAAAAGCTGCAAGGGAAAAAGACTTAGTAACATATAAAGATAGATCTATTAAAATTACACCTGACTTTTCGGTGAAGACTCTGAAAGTCAGAAGGGCTTGGACAGATGTGCTGCAGCCTGAAAGATCACAGATGCAAAGCTTTACTATACCCAGCCAAACTTTCAGTGAACATAGATGGAAAAAATAAAATGTTCCATGATAAAGTCAGCTTTAAACAGTATCTATCTACAAATCCAGCCCTACAAATGGTGCTAAAAGGAAATATTCTGAACAAGGAGGTTAACTACAGCTAGAAAACCAAAAAAATAATCTCAAACAATGGAACCAAGAGAAGGGAAATAAACACAAACCACTACCACCACCATGAGTAACAACATTACCGGAATTAACAATCATTGATCATTAATTTCTCTCAATATCAATGGCCTCAATTCCCCAATAAAAAGACACAAGCAAAGATCATACAGACAAAATCTCAACAGAGAAATGCTGGACCTAAAATACATTATAAACCAAATGAACCTAACAAATATTTACAGAACACTTCACTCAAACACAAATGTGTATACCTTCTTCTGTGCATTTCACATAACTTTTTCCCAAATTGACCACATACTGGTATACAAAGAACGTTTCAGAAAATACAAGAAAATTGAAATAACTCCCTCCTTGCTAAATGACTACTACACATTAAAGCTGAATACCAAAAACAAGAGAAAGCTTACAAACTCATGGAAAATGAACAACTCCCTACTGAATGAAAAATGGGTCAAGACAGAAATAAAGAAAGAAATGACAGACTTTCTAGAATTTAATGAAAATGAGTATAGAACATAATAAATCTATGGGACATAATGAAAGCAGTACTAAGAGGAAAGTTCATAGCATTAAGTGCCTACATAAAAATGGAGTGATCTCATGCTAGCAACTTAACAGCACACCTGAAAGCTCTGCGACAAAGAAGTCAACATACACAAAAAAGTCGATGGCAGGAAATAATCAAACTGATATGTGAAATTAATAAAATAGAAACAAAGAGAACAATATAAAAAATCAATGAAATAAAGTGTTGGTTCTTTGAGAAATTCAACTAAATAGACAAACCCTTATCCAAACTAACTAAAAGATGGAGAGACAATATCCAAAGTATCAAAATTATAAATGAAAAGGGGACATGACAATAATATCAAACACTGAGGAAATTCAGAGAATCTTAAGTATATACATTAAAAACCTGTACTTCAAATTAGAAAATAAAAAAATGGGTAATTTTCTCGATAGGAACCACTTACCAAAATTAAATTAAGGTCAGATAAACCATTTAAATAGACCTTTAACTCCTAAGGAAATAGAAGCAGTCATTAAAAGTCTGCCAACCCAAAAAGCCCAGGTCATATAGTTTAAGCACAGAATTCTACCAGACTTCCAAAGAAGAGTTAATGCCAATACTCTTCAAATTATTTCACACAATATAAACAGAAGGAACTTTTTCCAGTTCATTTTGTGATGTCACAGTTACCATGATACCCAAACTACATAAAGATTCAACAAAGAAAATAATTACAGACCAATTTTCCTCATGAACATAGATGAAAAAAATACTCAATAAAACACTTGGAAACCAAATTCAAGAACACATCAAAAAGATCATCTACCATGATCAAACAGACTTCATTCCAGAGATGCAGGGATGGTTCAACATCCAAAAATCAGTAAATGTAATCTACCATGTAAATAAACTAAAAGAAAACACACACAGTCTTCTCATTCTATATTGAAAAAGTCTTTGACATAATCCAACACCTTTCATGATGAAAGTCTCAGAGATTAGGGATAAAATGGACATATATAAATATAATAAAAGCATTTACAGCAGCTGAGAAGCAATATCAAATGAAATGGAGGAAACTTAAAGCGATTCTACTAAAATCAGGAGCAAGACAAGTTGTACACTCTCTCCATGTCTAGCCAATGTAGTACTGAAAGTTTAAGCTACAGCAATAAGACATTTGAAGGAGATCAAGGGGATATACATTGGAAAAGAAGAAGTCAAGGTATCATTATTTGCAAATATTGTAGTATATAGCAGTGGCTCTAAATATTCCAGCAGGGAATTCCTACAACTGATAAACACTTTCACAGAAGTGGTTGGATACCAGATTAACAATAAAAGAACAACAACAACAGAAAGACCCAGTACCCCGTTTTATTTACAAATGGCTGACTGAGAAAGAAATCAGCATTCAAATACAGCATTTGAAAATCCTCGAGCAATATAAAATATCTTGGAGTAACTCTAACCAAGCAAAACCGAAATACCTGTATGATAAAAAAAAAACAAAAAACAAAAAACAAAAAACACAAGTCTTTGAAGAAAGAAATTGGAGGAGATGTCAGAAGATGGAAAACTCTCCCATGCTCCTTAACTGGTAGGATTAACATAGCAGAAATGACCATCTCTCCAAAAGCAACATACAGATTCAATGCCATTCCCATCAAACTTCTAACACAATTCTTTACAGACCTTGAAAGGACAATTCTCAACTTCATATTGAAAAAATAAAATCATGATAGCTAAAAATAATCCTGAACAATAAAAGAACTACTAGAGGTGCCAACATCCATGATTTGAAGTTGTATTACACAGCTAGAGTAATAAAAACCAAATGGTGTTGACATAAAAACAAACATGTTGATCAATGAAGTTGAATTGAAAACTCCTACATAAATCCATACATCTGTGGATATCTGGCTTTTCATAAAGAAGCCAGAAATACACAATGGAAAAGAGAAACCATCTTCAATGGTGCTGATCAAACTGATTACCTGCATGTAGAAGAATGCAAATAGATTTATATCTATCACCTTGTATAAAACTCATGTCCAAGTGGGTCAAAGACCTCAACATAAAACCAGACACAATGAAACTGATGGAAGAGAAAGTAGGGAACAACCTTAATTAAACACATTGGCCCAGGAGACACCTTCCTGAACAGAACATTGATAGCATAGGCACTAAGAATAACAATTAATAAATGGAACCTCATAGACACAAGTTTTTGCAAGGCAAAGGACACCATCAACAGGAAAAACTGTAGCTTATAGAATGGGAAAATATTTTTACCAACTCCACATCTGATAGAGAACTAATATCTAAAATAGATAAATAACTAAAGAAACTAGACATCAATCAACCAAATAATTCAATTAAAATGGGGGTACAGATTTAAACAGAATTATCAATAGAGGAATTTCAAATGGCTGAAAAACAAAGAAATGTTCAACATCCTGCACCATCAGGGAAAGGCAAATCAAAACTGCTTTGGGATTCCATCTTACACCTGTCAGAATGGCTAAGAACAATAACACAGATGACAATTCATGCCGGCAAGGATGTGGAGCAAGGGTAACACTCCTCCATTGCTGGTGGGAGCATAGACTTGTAAGTCACTATGGAAATAAATATGGTGGTTCCCCAGAAAATTGGAAATCAATCTACCTCAAGACCCAGCTGTATCACTCTTGGGTTATACCCAAAGGATGTCCCATCCTACCACAAGGACACTTGCTCTATGTTCATTGTGACATTCGTAATAACCAGAGATTGGAAACAACCTAGATGTCCCTCAACTGAAAATTGGATAAAGAAAACATGGTCCACTTATGCAGTGGAGTAATACTCAACGGCTAACAAATAAAATAAAAACAGACATCATGAAATTTGCAGACAAATGGATGGAACTTGAAAAAAAAATCAAATCATCCCGAGTGTTGTAACCCAGACCTAGAAAAATAAATGTGGGATGTATTCACTTACAAGGAGACATTAGCTGTAAAGTAAGTGATAGATAAGGAGGTAAGGTAAAGAGGAGGGTTCTAGGGAGGTGCGTTGATCTCCCTGGGAAGGGAAATAGAATAGATTTTAAGGTTACACTGGGAGTATTAGGGACAGGAGTGGGAGGGGGAGGAAAGGATGAATGGAGGGAGTTCAGGAAGAGATGGCTGGAATTAGGGGACATTTGAAAGGTGGTGTGCAAACCAAGTGCCATGAAAATGTCCTTGAATCTGTGAAGGTGATCCCTAGCGAGAACCCCTAGTAATGGAGGCTATGGAGTCTGAACTGGCCTATTTTGTAGTCAGGCAAAGCTTCCAGAGGTGGGCTGGGCTCAATTCCATTTGATAGAGTTCTAGGCCAAAGGGGTCCCATAGAGGTCCCCAAACAACCTAGACTGATGCTAGGAAAGAGGTCCATTCCTGGATAACTGGCAGTGGGGCCCCAGTACTGAGGACAACACCCACTCAGCTCGAACATAGAGAGGTTTAGCTGGTTCCTGTATAGAGCCTTCACCCCCATGTTCTAGTCTCTTTGGTGTGGAAAGGTACTCTGCAGGCTACTGAAAGAGAAGCCTGTGCATCACCTCAGCCACAAAACCCTTGACTTACAATCTGTCCTGCCAGCAAGATATGCTGGGGCAATGGTGGCTCAGAACTTGTGGGAGTGGCAAACCCATGTCTAGTTTAACTTGAAGCCCATCCTATTAGAGAAAATCTATGCCTGATCCAACCTAGATGGCCAGGAACCCAAGACTGGATAGCCCAGAGACCTAGATAGCATGATAACTGGCAATATATTTTATTCCAATATTCTGCTATAATCACAGTTGGTGCCTTATCCTGTCACCATCACAGAGGGTTCTTTCAACAACAAATGGGAGCAGGTGTGGAGACCCACAAGCAGACACTGTGTAGAGAGAGTATAAATTGGAGATCTCTATTGGGTCCATCCCCTAAGAACTTGGGGAACCCCATGGAAGAGGGGAATCAAATATTATAAGAGGCAGAGGGGATGGAGGACACCAGGATAACAGGGCCCACTGAATCAGCTAAGCAGGGCTCACATGGACTCAGAGACTGAAGCAGCAAGCATGGGTCTGCAAGGCTCTGCACCAGGTCCTTTGACTGTTAGCTTGGTGTTTTCACGGTACTCCTAAACAGTGAGAGCCAGTGTCTCTGACTCCTTTGCCTGCTCTTGGGACTCTTTTCTTCCTATTGGCTTGCCTTGTCGAGACTCAATATGAAGACTTTTGCTTTGTCTTATTTTATCTTAATTTGTCATATTTGGTTGCTGTCTCTTGGAGGTCTGCTCCTTTCTGAAGGGCAACAGAATTGGGGGTGATCTGGGGGACCGGGGAAGGTGGTAAGAGGCTGGAAGGTGCAAGGCGGGGGGGGGGACTGTGGTCAGGATACATTGTATGAGATAAGAATTTATTTTCAATAAATTAAAAAAGAACAGAAACCTCAATCTCTCTTCCCCTGCCTCTACTGTTTATCTATCTATGTCCCCATTAATTCTGTTTCTCTGGAGAATGTTGACTAATAGGCATTTGATAGGTGTACAGATATGTTTTTCACTAGAAGTGTTATGAAGCCTGCTGTCCTTAGAATTCTTTATGCAGAAGCATGGCCTTCATTTCCCAGCTGTGCTATACCATGACTCTGAGTGTAAGACTCAAGTGACCAGGGATAAATCTAGGTTCACCACTTACTAGCTACAGTTCCAGTGACGATCATAAATACTTCCTCTGGACTTTAGTCCCCTCATCAGTGAAGCAGGGATTGCGCAGTGTGCTCTGTGAAGATGGGCCCTTGTTTGTGTGGCTGGAAGGTCAGATAAGATGCATCAGACCATGTGACACACAGCACGATGGAGAGTAAACACTACTAATGTTGTCACCAGGACTCCTCCCCTTCCCCACTTTAAAAAAGGATTATTAATTACATGCAAACACCATTGATAAAGCAATGAATGGTTTCTGGGCCTGTTGCTGGAGAGACGGTGATGGGAGATGATAGTCGGTGTCCTTACCCTTCAGGACGCAGAGTCAATTGAGAGGAGAAAGTGCCACACGCTTCGAGAGCCACAAGACATGATGGTATAAATCAGAGCTCTCTCAAGACTTCAAGGACCTACCCCAACCCTATCTCCTTCAGGAAACCTTTTTCAGATCTCCGTGGCAGAAATTAATCTCCCAGCTCCCGTGTCCCCGGGGCCTTTGGCTTGTACCTCCCCTACAGTACTTACCACTATTTACTTTTCTTTAGAGTGATTTATGCACATGCCAGCCTCTCCCACTAGAATGTGAGTTTCTGAGGACAGAAATATTTATGAAGGGCTTTCCTATGACTTTGGCAATTGTATGAAGGACCAACTTAATAACATCCATAATCCACCTCACCTTTTATGGTGATTTTATGGCAAAATAATTAAAATGAAATGTAATTTAAGAAATCGCTCTCTGTATTCATGCTTATATACAGCATCTTTTTTTTTTTTTCCATTCCCATTTTATAGAGCTAGGTAAGAAGGAGATAGTATGTTGTGACCTGTACAAGGTCACAGAGGTTAATACTGGGGCCGAGTCCCAAACCCAGGCCATTTGTGCCCAGCAGTCTGAGGCTGGCACTTAACCCATGTGGCTGTGTTATAGATTCCTGGTCCCATTAAGTCACCCTCGGTGAGCAATTCCGCATCCCACTGCACCTAAGCTGTTTGGTTGCCTTGTCATGACTGCGTTTTAGTGAGTTCTCTCTGAGTTTCAACATAAAATGAAGCCAGATGAAACAAACTGCAGTTTTAAGTGTCCTTGTGGACTGGTTGGCAGTCCTGCCCTGGTGATTTTTAGGTTACTTTTCTGAAGCAACTTTCCCAACAAAACGTGTGACTTCATTGATGAGAGTTGGGAACACATGAACACCAGTCTTTCTACCCTTCTTCTCTGGGTCTTCTCTGGGCCTTTGCTGACATCAAGAGACAGCTCAGTTATCTAGTATTGACAGATGATGTCACTGAGGTTTTAAGAGGTGGAGTGAGGAATGTGCCCAAGGCTACCTCTGCCGCAATTCAAACCAGAAGTGTTTGATGCTGAAGGCTTCCTTTTACTGCTGTGGACTTTCTTCTCTGATTAGGAGGGATGGATTCCAATCTAATCATTAGAGAGTGACATGACCGAAGAATCACCTTTGAGATTGGTACACACCGCTATAGATATATATGATGTTTGGGCCTCTATAGCCACACCGACAGACTGCTAGCAACCCTTCATCTTCCTACCCTCATTCCTTTAATTCCATTATGGCTCCCACTGGGAATATCTTCTCTCATACCAATGACTGAACTCACAGTCCTCTTTCACAGTCCCCCTGGACTAGATCAGTTGAGCTGAGGCAAATCTGTACTTGGACAAAAGTGGATAGAGAGCAATTGACTTAGCAGGAGGAAGGGTCAGAAGCAGGGATAACGAGGAACGAGAGTGAGGATAGGGAAATCAGGAGGGTTGGGTTTTGCTAAGGAATGGGATGACCCCATTGGAAAGTGAGAAGCCATGGAGGTTTTCAAACAGACAGGCCATATTATATGACTTAATATATATATGAAGGCAAATGTATGGAACTGCTTAGTGGGCTATGAGGGTTTATTTTATAATGCTTTAAGCCTGGCTCTGGAGAGCAGTGATGGACTAGAGATGAGGGGACTTGAATAGAGTATCTGGGAGCTGTTTGCTCTGAGAATCCCATTGGAGACAGCACAGCCCAAATAGGAGTATTTAGAATGCTGACAGCAGTATGAGCTGTGAAACTCAACTCAGGCATCTTTAGCGAAGCTGACTTCAAATTCATTCAGATTCAGTTTCTTCACCCATGGAACAGAAATACTGCTGAGAGTCCACAGAAAGGAAAGATGTGGCTGATCACTTAGTGACTCCCATAAATGAGGGTATGGAGGGACATTTGAGGTGATCCCTGGGGTACAAATGCTCACTTTTGTTCCCTGTCAGCTGACAGAATTGGGAGAATGGCTGAACCTAGGCACCAGGTGAATCCCCTTAACAGGAGCGTAAGAAGGGCTTTCCGAGGTCTGTTGTAGAAAGCATTCTATCGAAGGAGGGAAATGCGTGTGGTTTGACCAGTAAACTTGCATGTGGTTTGACTAGTTAGCTTGTAGTGGGCACAGATGAAGACTCACCTAGAACACTTGGGCTTAGAACTGTTATTGGTACCTGGTGGGCCTACTGATGAATCAAATTCCTTTCCTAACCACTTCCTCTAATACTATGGAATCTCCCAAATTCAATATTCTCTTTCGCAGAGTGCTTTGCAGATAGATGTCGCTATGGGGCAGAGTCCTGGCTAATAAGAATCTGTCTGCTGGTGGAGTCTGGATAGGGGGCATCCTCCAACAATGTATCCCAAGGTTATTCTGTTTCTTATTCTTACTGTAAGTTCAGGGATGATGCCTAAGTCTGGTACGGTCATCGAGGACTATGAAGAAAAGGCCAAAAGAACCAGGAAGGAACCATCTCAGCACTGGGAACTTAAGATTTTACCTGATACCCATAGCCGTACATCTCTTCAGGCTTCTTGCTAAGAAGAAGTCATTCACTCTATTTCCCCGCTTTTACATGTTTCTCATTAGGTAGACACCCTGTCTCTGTTTCTATCTCTCTGTCTCTGTCTATCCCCCCACCTCTCTGCTCAGCCACTTCAACTTCACCTCAGTATTCAAAAGTCCCTCAGGGCTCAGTCAGGTGCACCTCACCTGTGAGCCATGTGAGAGTCTTGATCACCAACTGGGTGGGTTCTACAATCACCACAGAAACAAACTTCCAAGTATGTCTGTGAGTGAGTGTCCAGACAAGATTAACTGAAGCACGGAGACAGGCCCTGAATTCACAAACACCATTACGGTAGAGTTTAGATAGAGTCCCAGACCAGGTGAAGAAGAAAGTGAGCTGAACATTAAACGTCACTCTCACTGCCTCCTGAGTGCTGATGCAATGTGAGAGGCCACCTCACTCTCCTGCCACCGAGGCTTCCCTGAAAACACGGACTATACTCTCAACTCAGACAAAATATAGAGAGAAAGCAACTCTTTGTTCCTTTACTTTGCTCTTTTCAGGTGTTTTCTCCCCAGCCCATATAAAGTAACTATTATAACCCATCTCTATCCTGCCATGCAACAGGGTCGGTCTTCTTGGAACATATGATTTAAAGTACTGTGTATTAGTTAATTCTCTTCTCAAATGATTTTGCAGTTTGCTCCTGCTATTCATAGCTGACCTCCTTGTGGAGAAGTTTTTTAGCTCTCTACAGACAGTATTTCTTAATTAAGCGAGGGTATAGCAGGTACATGGAATAGTCTTTTTTTTGTTTTGTTTTGTTTTGTTTTGTTTTGTTTTGTTTTGAGACAGGGTTTCTCTGTAGCTTTGGAGCCTGTCCTGGAACTCCCTTTGTAGACCAGGCTGGCCTCGAACTCACAGAGATCCGCCTGCCTCTGCCTCCCAAGTGCTGGGATTAAAGACGTGCGCCACCACCGCCCGGCACATGGAATAGTCTTATACAAATATTATTGTTAGTTTTATTTCAAATGTCTGGTCAATTCATCCAACATATATGTACTAAGAATCTACTGTGTGTGACTTCATGATTAATAGCACAAACTCTGATGACAAGCAGTTTCCTCATCATTTATGTAAGTAGTAGCAGTGTCAGGCATGAAGCAATTATGCAGTCATTGTTCACTACTGTTCTTATGATTAGCCAGACTATTAGTCTCTAAACATATTCCTAATCCCATTGCATATAACCCGTATATCTATCTATACCTCTGTAATGCTTAAGAAAACTTCAAATGAAGCTCATTTAAATTCATATATACTTAAGTATATAAATGTTCATTAATAATTCACATTAACAAACATGGTTTCTTTTTCAATTGATTTTCTTTGCCGATTACACTGAGAATTGCACAATAGCTCTGATGTCACTGAAGAAACGCTGAGACCACAGCAAAGCTAGAATCAGGAGTAACTGAAGTGCAGCAGGGAATATGTTGCTTTAAGACCAAGCATCTACAAACAAGTGTCTACTCTGAGTGCCCTGGTCTTGCACTTGGGGAACCTGCACTCCCCGAGTCCCCAGGATCAAAGTCAACCCTTGTTATCTTGGCCCTAGGGATCCCAAATCTGAGCTCAACTAGAGGCATCAGGTGCTGGCTTCCTTTCAACCAGCTGCCCAGGACCCAGGGCTCTGTGTGTGAAACTCTGAGACCTGTTCTCAAGCCACGTGCTGAAGTTGTGCTCCTAACTGCAGTTTTATGAAATATATTTTAGCCTTCATTTTATCCAGGAGCGAACAAAAGCACACAGCTCTCACGCTACTTGCTTTACGTTCGTCAGCTGATACGTAGCAGCTGTGGGTTTGAACTCAGGTCCTTGATGACATAGTTTACCTATTTCCCAATGTTTTGCTGGAGAGGAGATAAGGAATATGGAAGTGGATGGGGGTGCATGGAAGAGAGAGTGAGGGTTAAGGCTGAAGTGAACCACGGTGTTTATCTTTCTTGTCTTTATACAGCTTCAGTGCCCCATGAAACTCCTGCCAGGCGCACAGCAATCCGGAGACAGGGGTCTATGCACAGTTTCACTTGCAGAGTGAAAATGACCAGTTCATGCGGAAATCTTTCTCCAGATTCTAAATGCTTTGATCACCTTCTTCACCTGAATTCCACATGGAATGCTGCCATCTGATTTGCCGCCCAGCTCAGAGTCCGAATTCTAATGCATAAGCTGTCAGGCGTCAAGCATGCAATCTGACTTTATTGAGCATCAGACGCTTCATCTACCATGGGGTTCCTATGTCTCCATTCAGAGGACAATGATTAGAGGTGACAAAGTAAGGGCTATGGCATCCATCATTTAAGCCTGGAGATGTGAGAACATTCTCAGGGTCTGCTAACCATTGTGCTGGGAGAGCAGGTGCAGCTGGGTATCACCAGAACAAACCGGACTGCTGCTTCCCACCAGGAGTGATCTACGAGGCTTATCTGTGGGGGTTGTCTCTACCCAGCAGGCACCTGCAGCCCTCCTTCTCCCCTAGTAGTAGTTTAAATGCAATTAGACCCAACTTCAAAAGTAAGTTTTGGTGTTTCATTGAAAATGTTTTGAACGTGTTGGGCTCACAGGCAGACACTTCAGCCAGGCTTCTATTAGTCACCCTCCGTTTCCAGTCTCCAGCTGGCAGGCTGGCCAACATGTTGAGACGAATCGGGAAACAGGAGTAGCCTCATAGGGTAGTGAGACAACTTGAGAGGTGTGCTCAAATGGAAAGGGAGGGAAGGCATGCGCTATAGTCTGCATAAACACAAGCAGAAAATAGAACAGTTCGAGGGTAGAAGATGGGAGGGGGACGTAGACGGCGACAGAAGGGGACAAGCTATGAGAGTCCAGTTACTAGACAGCACCTGCTAAGAGAGCCCAAAATATCCCAGCAGAATAACACCTCTTCAGTAGATCCTCCGTGGCGGAGGCAGCAGGGATGGAGTGAGGAAGTCTAGGGTTTAGTTATCCTGAGCAACAGCGCGTATGTGCTTGATAAATTCTTATTTCTCTCACTCACCTCCCTTTTGGTAGTGTTGGCAAAGACCTAAGAAGCTGATTTTTAGGTTATACTCATAGTAGACGAGCGGATGGGTGAAGATGGTGGTCAATGATGCTTATCAGCTGTTGGATGGGTCCTTCTTTCTTTCCTCCATTCCATGCTCCTCCCTTCCGTTCTTCCAGCCATCCTTATTTACTGATTTTCCTCATTCTTTTTCTCTCCTCCTTTCTCCCTCTTTAGTCCTTTTCTTGCTTTCTTCTCTTCCTCTCTTCCCCCATCACCCCCTTCCATCTTCCTTCCTCCCTGCCTCTCACCTCCCCTCTTCTCCCTTCCTCTTTTCCCATTTTTTTCTTTTCTTTCATCTTCCACACCCTTTTTCTCTTCTTGGACAGCCACTGAAGCAGGAACTGGTGATATGGAGAGGAATAAATGGACTTCCTCTTTGTAAGGAAACCAGCATTGAACTGCAAAGGTGCAAGGATCAGAGTCCTCGGCCCCTGGAGTTCAGCTGCATGTCTGCTGTGGCCACGAGGCTCAGTGCAGGTACTTCAGACACAAGTCTAGCACTAAACTCACGACCTTCCCTGGATCCCAGCCCTTCTTCCCGACTTCCTGTCAGAGTGGGTAGCCTCACTTTTTACCTGTCTATCCCAAATCAGAGCCTGAATTACGTTGAACTTTTTTTTGTTGCCTCTCCCTTAGCAGTCTGTGTTCCCAAGTCTGTGAGTCTCTCTGCTGGTTTTTTCTGCACACACACTTCTTTCAGTTCTCATAGTCATTGTTCATGCTCGAGCCTTCATGCTCTCTCCTCGGGTCTAACGGCTTGCCCATCGGTCTCCATTTTCTCTCAGAGTCGTTCCTTCTCAACTAGGCTAGAATAATCTCAAATTATCTCTGCCTTGTTGATAAAAGGACCTATTGCTGAGTGTATAGCTCCTCATCACTTCAATGCCCCAGCCTCAGATTTGTCAGTCCCACTGCATAAAGCTCCCTGACCACTTGATCTGCCCATCTCCATCTCCATCAGTGCTAGTGAGTTCTTCTGTTTAAAGACATTAAAGTCATTTGGGAGGGCAAACTCAACTAAGAAAACATCCTGACTTGACTGGCCTGTGGGTAAACCTATAGAGCATTTTCTTAATTGAGGATTGATTTAGGTGTGCCCATCCTGCAACAGGCAGGGCTACACCTGGGTGGGTAGTCTGGATGTCATAAGACAGCAGGATAAGAAAACCATGGGAATGGCTTTTGCTTCAAAGTTCCTGCTTCAGGTTCCTGCCTTGAATTCCTGCTTAGCCTTCCTCTAGGAATGGACTATAACATTTGAGGTGAAATACTCACGTTCCTCCCCAAGTTGACTTTGATCATGATGTTTTATCGCAACAATAGAACCCCAGCAAAGATGCCACCCTCCATCATCAAAAGCGCATGGAGCTGGACATTACAGCCTCTAGATCCCAGCCACCGGGGCTTCCTGCGCTGATTTCTGCCCAGTTACATCCACCCCACAGTCAATGCTTCCATGGACCACATATCTCTGGCCTCACTCCACTTTGGATCTGGTTCAGTTGTATTTATTAGGTGCCTATCTGCTTCAAAACTATGTAAGGTCTTTAAAACACATCATTTTCAATGTTCACACCATTGTTGTCATGAGCATTTACTTCAGGAAAGTTTGATCACTTCTGCTCCCCAGCATCTAGAGCAAGGCCCTGCATATGGTATTTGCCGAATAAATAACCATATGAACTCCTATTTTGTGGCCACGAAGACTGAGCATAGAGAGCATGGTAATATGTGCAAGGCAAGAGTAATGGAAGGAGAATTTTCCTAAAGATTTGACTTCTCACTATAACACAGAGCACTGGGGCATGGGATTTGATCCTCAGGGTCCCAGCAGCGAATGCACTCAGGGGAGAGAGGGTGGGGAGCAGAGATCGCCTTTCAACTATGTAGAGGTGAGTGTGTGTATGAATGTGTGTGAGTGTGTGTGTGTAAATGTGTGTGATTGAGTGCGTATGAGTGTGTGTAAATGTGTGTGTGTAAATGTGTGTGATTGAGTGCGTATGAATGTGTAAATGTGTGTGAGTGTGTGTGTGTAAATGCGTGTGTGATTGAGTGTGTATGGGCATGTGTGAATGTGTGAGAGAGAGTGTGTGTATGTGTGTGTGCATATTCAGCAAAAAGAGAGGAGGAAGGAAAGAGATCCTGATCGAGGTGGCAGTCACATCTCAGGAAGGTTTCTGTAAAGAGAGGCCTGCAGAGTGTCCTTCCCTCTCCCTCCATAGCCGCCCTCCTATCCACCTCTTCTTCTATTTATCACCATCAACAACAGAAAGACAAAATAGGAGAGTCTTCCTCTAGGTTCAAACCGCCTTATCCCAACAAGACACAGGAAATTCCAGCTCCTGCAGCACCTCGCCCAGACCCTGTCCACTCCCAATCCCTGCTCATCAGTCATCGGTTTACCCATTTGAGCAATGGGAGGAACACCTGGCTCCACCATCAGTCTCCTTTCCCCTGCGTGCTTGGAGGTAAAAGTCATTTGCATTTCAACAATGGTCCAGTAGCCCTTTTGCCCATCCATCCGTCAGACGGTAGATTGGCTGCCTGACTTCTTTCTGATCGCTAACTGAATAACTACATGTCTGCAACACAACATGTCAACCTACTCCAGAGCAAATCTTCTTTTATAAGTTGGGGAAATCTTTGACTTTAAATCTATATAATGTCTATATATACCGTTTAAAGTGTGTGTGTGTTTGAGAGAGAGAGAGAGAGAGAGAGAGAGAGAAAGAGAGAGAGAGAGAGAGAGAGAGAGAGAAAGAAAGAGAGAGAAAGAAAGAGAAAGAGAGGAGAGAAGAGAGAGACATAACAGGTTCAGAAAGGAAGGGAGAGGAGTGGAACTGTAAATTAAGGGGTTATAATTGCTTACAAACACATACATATATACACCCACACGTGTGCACACACTTACACTCACACACACCATTAATTAAAATGGGAAAATAACCTCTTCACTTGGGGCCACAGGCAATAAACATTTCTTGGGGTGGGAATGTGAAGACCCTAATAGTCGGAGATTTCCAAGGGATAATAATTCCTCATAAATGTGCCTGACACTGAGTGGATCATCTCCTTAATCATACCTCTATTTCTATTTAGCAGGGTTTATTCGCCCTGTAGATTTCCAGTGTGTGTGGGGCTGACACTCCTGGGGCAGAACCAAGGGACTGATGGACGGCAGCTTTCTGGAGGGGCTCTACGGACAGAATCTGGGGAGAAGGCTGGGAAACCAGCGAGGACCACATGCGGCGTCCCTGTGCTCTGCTTTGGAAAGCTGTCTCATCCCCCAACCCAAGCAAAACGTCAGGAGAACGAGCCCAGCAATGCAGAAGTACACAAATGTGCAGGCCTTGAAGAATGTCCTTCTGTCCCAGTGGTGAAACCCAGAGACGCCACAATCAATTGTTTCAAATGCCTAAGTCCCATAGCGTCACAATTGGTGTTTTACACTATTATTTATTATTAGTGTTCTGTACCTTTCAGTTCAAATATCTAACCACTTGAGAGCATAAACCTGGCTATAAATCCACAGAAAGTGTAAACTGACCAGTGCCTCAGAATCTGGTATGAATTTGCGCCTCAAGAGGATCCAGGGCATGCAGACCTGGGCTCTCTGGAATAATCAGAAAATTTGAGATTGACCTCTGGCCTCCATGTATATATACACACGAATATACAATAGACAAACAGGTGTACGTACACACACACACACACACACACACCATACATCCCACTATCCATCAGAGTGGTGGCTGAGCTGCTCATCAATGGTAAAAGTCCACAGCTTCATAGTGGGAAGCACAGAAGCATGCAGACAGACATAATGCTAGAGAGGAGGCCGAGAGTTCAACATCTGGATCAGCAGAAAGAGGGAGAGTGACCCTGGGTCTGGCTTGGCCATCTGAAACCTCAAAGCCCACCCTCCAGTGACACACTTCCTCCAATTAGGCCATCCATACTCCAAAAAGTCCATACCTCCTAAAGTGCCACTCCCTATGGAACTGTAAGGGGCCGTTTTTATCAGACCACCACACAGCTATTCATTGATCGGTATCGTTTCCTCTGTAACCAAGCCCCTGAGTAAGCTGGTCCTTGCACTCTCTGAGTCTCTCCAGGGAAGCTCTCCAGATGAGGGGTTTGTGGGTAACCTTTCTTGCTATGGCTGAATTGCACAGATGAAATAAGGTGGGGTTTGTCACTGACATCTAAAGCAGGAGTCAGTCTTGGAGATCCAGCTCTCAACCCTTGGAATCTGAGGCGACTTGCCCATAGGGATGCAAGCTATGTTTTCATAGCCAAGAAGACTTGGAATAATCTATAAAATACAAGACCTTCAATGTCATCTTGAATTTATGAAATCTATTTTTGCTATTTTTTCCCCAATCAGGAGATGAAATATTATACATTGTAGCAGGATGCACTAAACACTGTCATATTAAAGAGAACCCTCGTTCCTGGAGAAACGGAAGCTCTCCTAGCCACAGGTGTTGGTTTTGACAGCGGCCTGTATATCTAAAGTAGAGAGCGGGGACTGGGCTGCTTAACACAGGCACAGACCCGAGGAGAGCTCTGCTAGGCCTGATAATGAAGATGGAATTAGGAGAAACCCAGCCAAAGTCAATTAAAATATCTTCCAGCTCTCTAATTTATTTCTGTCTCTATGGAGCAAACACAAATTCCCATCTTATGAGACGAGCTTGGAAGTACTGGAACCATGTAGAGCAATTCTAAAAACAGGCCACAACATCGCCAATCTCACTGTGAACGAGAGATCCCATTCTATGATAACCACGCAGAAATATTTTACAAGTTTATTCCTGATCATAGATGATGCAAATATGGGGAGGAAATCAAAGCCATTGTACGGCACGATTTGGGAGTCACCAGATTTTAAAGAATCAGTATTTAGGGATATTTTTCAAAGCCCAACTCGAGAAACTCGGAAACAATTGAATGTGAATTTCTAGTTGGGAGCTCTCAGTGATATTCACTTTTATATTTTTCTGCTACTAATAGAGACCCCGTTGTGGACTCTGGACAGTGCAGAGAAATTACTGGGAGGAAACAGCCATTAATCTACACATAGTATTTTATGCCTTCCTGTATCTCCATTTCTGTATTCAGAAATTCAGAGTTGTTTTGTGTATCTCCGCTGCTTGATCACTCACCTTCCCTAAAATTTTTATTGCATAGTATTTCATAACTGAAAAAGCTATAAGGAAGGTATAGGCAGTTAGGAAAATAAACCAATATTTATGAAGCTTCCACCCATCTTTAGAGTCAAAGCTTTCCAACTGGTTAAACTGCAGGTTTCTCTCCAGTTTCCCCAAGGGATGGCTATGTTAAATATTTGTTCAACATTCCTCTGATTAGAAAACTAATTTTTGGGTTGGTGAAATGGTTTAGTAGGTGAAGGTGCTTTCTGTCAAGTCTCATCGCTTGGGCGTGATCCTGGAATCCATATAGTAGAAAGAGAGGATCAAGCCCAGTTGTCTTCTGACGCCCCACCCCCCATGCACTGTGGCATGCACATACATGGGTATAAGCACACACATACACACCAAAAAAAAAAAAACTAAATAAATTACTTTAAAAAATCTATTAATGTAGACCTTAAAAGTACCTTAAACTTTGTTTTGAATCTTACAATAAATACCCTCTTACTGTAGACTTCTTTAGAAGACCATTTTAATTCTTCTGAGTGTCTTTATAAAGTTTATCCGTTATTATGCATGGTCTTTTATCTTAGATATTAATTGTTATATTCCTTTGTGTGACTATCCTATACTTTATTTTTTATTTTTCTTTAAATTCATATTCAATTATTCCCAAGTGTCTCGAGTTGGGCTTTGAAAACTAGCCCAAACTGACTTTTTAAAATCTGGTGACTCCCAAATCATATAGCACAATGGCTTTAACACCTCCCCCCACCCCCATAACACACACACTTGGGTCATTTCAAGTTTCTTTTTATTTAAAACGTGCTTTCTGCCATGGTAGTCCCTACATCTGCTTCCTGATGACAGGCGGTAACAATTTCCTCAGAGACACAATGTCATGGAGCGTGTGTAAACACGAGTAGTCCCTGCCTGCCAGGGTCACACTACTCTTGCTGTCCTAGAGAGAGAGCCTGCATGTATTTTCATCTTTCAAAAGACTGCCAATGTTTTCCAATATCAACATTTCCCAATTTGGTATGGCTTTATAGAGCTCACTTCAGCTCCTATGCTGCATATCCTTAATTTCTTTAAAATATTTGCCAAATATCTTTGTTTCCCTCCCTACAGTGCATCATGTGAGCTCTGTGCTCATCAGTCTGCTAGCATCTTTCCTTTCTCTTACTGGTGTGTAGCTATAGCACCATTTTCTTTACTTTGACAGTCCCACATAGCATCTTCATTCATTCATTCATTCATTCATTCATTTTTACATCCTGACTACAGTGTCTCCTCCCTTCTCTCCCCCCAGTCGTCCCACCTTCCCATTGCCCACCACCAGCACCAACACTCACTCCTCTCCATTTATCTTCATTAAAGAGCAAGCCTCACAAAGATATCAACAAAGCAAGGCATATTAAGTAGCAGTAAGACTAAGCACCTCCCTTGTATTAAGGTTGGGCAAGACGACCCAGATCTGGATAGAATCTTCCGTGACAAAACAGAAGCTATATGTATCTCCGACTCCTTGGTCTATTGCAGCCACTGAGCGGCAGATTGCTGAATCTCAGAGCCAAGAAGTAAACTTCCCATTATCCCTTACTGCTAGGTGGGGCCAGGTAGCTCATTTCTGGGACCCTGACAAGAAAGCAGAAGCCATCTGTGTGTTCCGCTGTTTCCACAACTTTCCTGGTAAAATGACAGAGATACGCTGTCACAGCCCTGCCCCACCCTCACTTAATTCTGACTCGGATGCAGAAGTGATGGGTGAAGTGACCACAGCTCAAGAACATGAGAGAAAAGCAGGGAGATTTATGAAGATTCTGGTTTTGGTATTTTTTCTACCCTTTCAACTCCAAACTTCAGGTTAGGTGATTAAGAAACAGTAACTGGTTTGCTCAAACACTGTAAATCCAACTCGCCATTAATCAGAGCAGCAGTCCTGTTGCAGGGAATATTGTTTTATCCACTTAATCTTCAAATGGAGTCATACTCAGTGAAGTCCAAAATGGTAGCATGAACTTTTACAACTGATTTTGTTGATTTAGAATGCAAAATTCTCCATGTGACTATTGCGATCTTATATGCCCCTTTCTCTCTTTTCAGTCTCATGGGGCACAACTCCAGCTCTTCTTCATTTGAGTCTGTCTGCCCCTTCATCCTGGCCAAAGCAACCTTTTTCCTATTTCTTGGCCTTCAGGAGCTCTATTCCATTTGTCTAGATAACAGAGACTGTAACTTCCATCTGCTTTCTAAGGACATTTTTCTGGTTTTTTTTTTTTTTAAGATTTATTTATTTATTATGTACACAGTGTTCAGCCTCCATGCCTGCAGGCAAGAAGAGGGCACCAGATCTCATTACAGATGGTTGTGAGCCACCAAGTGGTTGCTGGGAATGGAACTCAGCACCTCCGGAAGATCAGTCGGTGCTCTTAACCTCTGAGCCATCTCTCCAGCCCCCATTTTCCTGTTCTTTTCTCTTCTTGCTTTGCTTCTTCCTCTAGGATATCTGCTCCCTGAGAGAATGCACTCTTCTAGTTTCACTGACTTTTATACCCAGCACAACTGAATGTGGCATGTAAGAGACAGCCAATGCTCAGGTGAATGGGAAGTTTCCTATGTGTCAAAAGAATCTCAAAAATGCTCTACTTGGCTTCCAACTTCCCAAGTCCCTTTCTAAACCTCAAGTTCTTCATGTTTAAGTTGAAATGATGCTCTCTGTCTTTCAGTGTAGATTGGGCAATGTGTGTGTATGTGTGTATGTGTGTAAATGTGCATACTTGGATAGTTCAAGTCATTTACCCCAATAGGAAAAACCTTCATTATTTCAGCAGCAAACAATTTTAATTCTTGATCCTCTTTCAATATTTGCTCTACTGACTTTAAAAATAATGTTTTAAAAATTACCAGTGATGACAAGCACTCATGAACATATAGTGCTTAATCTGCCAAGTCCCTTATTTGTTATGATGATGTGGACTCTGTTATTATTTTGTCTTTTTAAGAATTGGAAAGTAAGGCTGCACAAGAGCAAGCCAAGCTTCCTGGAGTCTTAAGTCACCCAGAAGTCACTGCGGTTCATCAGTAACTGTAACAGGCTTTCCTTTGGACCACCAAACAGCTCCCAAATAGAGACATGCAGACTTAGTTAGGAATGCTTAGTCTTAGCTTATGCTTGTCCCACAAGCTCTTATAACTGAATTTAACCTGTTTCTTTTCATCTACATTTTGCACCAGGGCTTTTTAGTGTTTTTTATTCTGTATGTCCTACTCTGTGTCTGGCTGGCTAGTAGCTGCCTGACCCCAGACATCTCCTCTACCCCATTCCTCCTATTTGTTCTCCTTGCTCACCAGCCCCAACTATTGTCTACTGTCTAGCTATTGGTCATTTAGTTTTTTATTAGACCAATCGGGTGCTTTAAGCAGGCAAGATGAAACAGTAACCCATCTTTACATAATTAAACAAATGCAGGATAAACAAATGTAAGACACCTTTACATAGTTAAAAGAATATTCCACAACATAAACCAAAATGACACATCTTTACATAGTTAAAAGATTATTCCACAACAAGTAACTACTCACCTGGAGAGCTTGTGCATTTTTTAAAAATTATTTCTTGTTCTATTTAATGTGCACGAGTGTTTATTAACATGTATGTCTGTGTACATGTTTGGTACCTACAGAGGCCAGAAAAGAGTGTCTGATCCCCTGGGACTGGACTCCATTGGAGACGTCTGTTAGCCACCATGTGGGTGCTGGGAATCAAACCCAGGTCCTCTCGAAGGGCAGCCATTGTTCTTAACTCCAGAGCCGTCTCTCAAGTCCCCCTTGAATCTGTTTTATGAGACCTTCTCTGTATTAACTTCCTTTTTTTTTTTTTTTTTAGCAAAACAGTTACTGTAGAATAAAACACACTGACATGATTTTTTTTTAAAGATTTCAATTTATTTAAAGAATTCAAAATATTCTTTTATTATCATCTGGTTCTAGGATTTCTTTTTTTCTTTTTTTTTAAAGGAAAGCAATCTCCAAAGACTCTTCTGCAGTGAGGACATAATTCCATCCCCTCCTTTATCTATAGCCCTGACTGGAAAACCATCCGTCAGGTTGGTGACCCTGGGGTAGGACCTTCAGTTAGGAAACAGTGGATGAGTCTTGATTGTGGCAGGGTTCTTTGGAAGTCCAGAGAACAGATTCCTCCATGGCACAGAGATGTAGCTGGGGATCTGAAAGTGGATGTATTTTGAGCTCACCTTTGAGCACCTTCTGTGCAGGGGGCTGTTATTAAATGCTGGTTGAAATGCAGCCCAGAGCACCTCAGCATTTTACTGTCATATTCTGTCTTCACGCAACTTATCTTTCAGTGACACCCAGTAAAAAAGCTCAATGCTTTTCAAAAGTTGCCCCAACTTACTGTTCCAGTTTTTCCTCTTTACATTCCAGTCTTGTAAAGAACTCGGAGAGATTCCTGTCTCCTGGACACACCATAACATTTCTGAACCTGTGTTTGTGACTCCTTTCTTTTCTTTCTAGAAGGTCTGCACCCAACCCTACCCCCTTCACAGAAACAGGGTAACTTGTCCTGTATTTCTTTGTTCTACACACACGAACTTCCAAGTCCTTTAGGTGGGATTGGGACAACATTTTACAGTTTGTGGCATGGTGTGCCCTTTGAACTTGTCACCATCCTCTGCTCTGCCTCATAGTGAAATATTATTTTAAGATGTATTACCTTTGTTTATGCTGTGGAACAGTTGTTTAATGATGCAAAGATGTCTTGCATTCTTTTAGGTTACATTTGTTTAACTCTCTGAAGCTATGATAACTTTGCCTGTCTAAAACTCGTGATGGTCCAATAAAGAGCTGAATGCCAATCGGAAGGCAGGAGAAAGGACAGACAGGACTGGCATGCAGAGAGAAGAAACAGAAGGAGAAGTTGGGGATCAAGTGAGAGAGATCAAGGAGCAAGAAAAGAAGGGGCCAGCTACACAGCAAGCAACAGAGTAAGTAAGAAAGAAAAGTTATACAGAAATAGAGAAAGGTAAAAGTCCAGAGGCAAAAGGTAGATGGGATAATGTAAGTTAAGAAAAACTGGCTAGAAACAAGCCAAGCTAAGGCTGGGCATTCAAAACTTAGAATAAGCTTCCCTGTATTTATTTGAGAGCTGGGTGGAGGGTCCCACAAAAGAGTCAAAGAGTAAGAAAGCAACAACGATCCTGGAGCACAATTTTATGGAAACCTAAATTGAAGACATTGTTATCTGCTCTCTAGGATGGCCACGATGAAGACGGGGACACAGAGGTAGCCAGCAGCACCTGCTACGCTGTCATGTTGAGAACTGCTGGCTCACAGGATGCTAGGATTCCAACCAAGATCTTCATGCTTGCTAGACTCTCAGCGTAAGGAACCATCCAACCGTCTCATCCCTCTAAACAGTAGACCCAAATTGGTGGAGGAAGGTCATTGGTTAAAAAATAAAGAAACTGCTTGGCCCTCATATGTTAGATCATAGGTGGGTGGAGTAAACAGAACAGAATGCTGGGAGGAAGAGGAAATGAGCTTAGATGCAGGGCAGCTCCTCTCAGAGCCAGACGGCGATGCCGCTCTTCTCCGGGGCAGATGTGATGAAGCTCCGACCCAGGATGGACGTAGGCTAGAATCTTCCCGGTAAGCACACCTTGGGGTGCTACACACATTATTAGAAATGGGCTAGTCCAGGTGCGAGAGTTAGCCTAGAAGAGGCTAGGTATAATGGGCCAAGCAGCGTTTAAAAGAATACAGTTTGTGTGTTGTTATTTTGGGGCAGACGACCAGGAGCTGGGGTGGCAAGAACATAGCCCGCAGCTCCCACAACACCAAATCATCAAGTTCAAATGTCAGCTCTACCACTTACCAGCTTCAGAAGGTTCCTGCCTCACTTTCCCATCTGGAAAATGGTATTCATAATGGTATTCTGTTTCTTCTCTCTGCCTGCCAGTACTGTCTATCCTTATTCCTGCCTCCCAATCAGTATATTCATATTCAGCTTTTGGGCTTGTTATAGTTCACATGGCAGTAGGTTATTGCCACAGATAGGTTCTTTGCTAAGACGTGAGTAATGTAGTTATAATTAAAAAAAAAACACCTTGTTTCAAGTATATTTATCATTCTGTATTGGAATGCATTCATACCTATTCAGGAGTACATGGAACCCATAGGCCCGGGCTGGGCGTGCCTGAACCTTGAATGGCATTAGGCAGGGGATATATCTGTGCTGTTTCTGAGCTAGCCAATAATCTGAATCACAGTCTGCCCTGTGCATGATTCAGGAGGCCCTAATTTCAAATTTTTGGTTGAGTGAATGAATTCACACACTCTCGGTTCTTTTCCCTTCCTTTTGTTTGCCTGGCTGTCAACAGGGTTGATTTCCTTCCTCTGGGAGTCAAAGAGGGTGCCACTGTTTTGATGGACACAGGACATGGCCTGGCACTTGGCATCACTGGGTCCATTTCATGCCACAGAGGGGCAGTTTTTCTGCCATGTTCTCCTCAGGGAGCACTGTGTGGCAGAGTGAGTGAAACCAAGGAGCTTGCCCCAGAGCCAGAGCTCCACCTACCACTCAGCAGCCTTTTGCTGCTTCTTCAAGTCCACTTAGTAGAGGCTGACCCAGGGAACAGAAAGCTACTTCCTCTCCAGCACCACCAAGGCCCAGGTCATTGTCTTTCTTGACTGGGTACAAGATTTACCTTGTTCTTTTGGCAGACTCTCTTAGCCGATGCCCTGCTTGGCTGGTTGTGAGTGGATTCTTTGCTTTTTATGTGGGGGTCTAATCCCTTGAATCAATATTTGTTCCCACCCCCTCTGTTAACAGACAGAGACTGCTAAGCTCCTCTGGCTTCTCTGAGGCAAGAGACAAGGGAAAGTCTGCAAAAGGGGCAGGGACATAGTAAGAAAAATTGTCTTGATGACATCTTAACAAGCAAGGACTTCGCTTTGCAGCAATGCCAGCTACTGATTTGGTGACTTTGTTTAATCTCTTTGCAAGCTTCCAGAAAGAGGTGGTACCGGAGGAGTGGAAGACACAACCAATTAAAATTTGGTTCTGACCAACAAAGAAAGTAGGCCATGGCTAGCTAACAGAGAGGCACTGAAAGCTGGAGAGAGGTCCTGGCTCCCGGAGCCCATATTACTAGAATATTCCTTTGTTTCCAAACAAGAGCACTTCCAGAAGCATAGAGTCATGCTGACCACGTCTGGGGTCATAAAGTGTGTATCACTCTCACAGAGCCCAAAATACAGTCCCATTGGCTTGCACTCCTGTATCCCTCTTCATCACTGCAGGACACGGAATATCCTCGTCCATTAGTTCTGCTGAGTCTTCTCCCCTTTGCCAGATGTACTGTCTGTGTGTAGCTGGCAGGCATGTTCTGTGACGGATGTAGACAGATGTCATTTCATAACCCAGGCAACCCTCTGCCAGGGCAGAGTCTCTCCCCGGGTACTTCATTGGCTGATGACTGTGTAGGTCAGATGAGAGGACAGAGAGATGAGGGACAGATGCTGAGGAAGAAAGGCAGGGTTTATGTGGGACTAGGAATTCTAGACTTTGGATCAGGTGTGGTAGGAGGTCACTTAGAGACTGGCACAGTCTTTTTTTTCATTTTTGTCTTTGAAAATGGTATCAAAAGACAAGTCAGAATGTCAATAAAAAATGTGTAGACTGCCTCTTGACAGCTAAATGTCATTGAAATTCACAAATTTATTGTATCTTTTACATAAAGCACATTGTGCAAATGGTTGTCTCGTTTTCTACCCAATCTTTAACCTGGTTCTTTTCTTGAACAAGTGAGCAGGTCAAGCGGCAGGTTTCCATCTGAAATGTCACTGTTGGAGCCACAGTTGACATCTTGGCCAGGGTTAAAGGTTGCCATCACTAACGTAGCTGTGTTATTGAAATGAGACCCCGTCCTGCTTTCTCTAGCTGTCACATGAGACATTATAACAATCACACTGTCATTCACACTGCGGAGGACAACAGGACATCACTGTCGTCTGGAGGGCAACATCTCCATGTTCACAGTGTCAGCTCCACGGATCGGTGGCAATGGTGCAGGAGAAGAATCAAGTGGAAAGCCAGCTGCTACCCAGTCACGAGCCTTTTGTGATGGGTGAAATCGCAAGCTCCATAAATGAGAGAGGATTAGAATCTGGTTGAATGATTCCGAAACTCTTTTTATGATCTCTAGAGTTCCGAGGATTGAGTCATTTGCAAAGATCAAAGTGAAAAGATATCAACATCAACAGTCAAAGTCTGACTTGGAAGATGTGAGGGGTCAGAGTAAACACATGTTCTTTTGCTCTGGCTGAGAAACATTGACTTGTCCTTGAGTGACTTTATTAGGTTCTACCCTTGGCAAAACCCACACACGGTAGCAAACCCAAAGCCACCCACTCAGTTCTCTTTTCCGTATGGAAGTCATAGGGTAAAAGTCATGGACATTGGAGTCTGAGAGAGGCTTGAAAATCCTGGATATGTTAACTATGCCCCCTGATACTTCCACTCACTAGAAGATACAGTAGCCTGACTTCACCCTACCCCACAGGATTCTTTGTCATTCTCAGTGGATAGGTAAGAATAACATCCACCGTTGACACAGAATGACCACTTAACCCAGGAACCCTCAGCTAAGCATGACTTCCCATCCTCCAGAGGCCATGGTCCCAATTGTGGAGGATCTGTGAAGAGGAGTGGCCACTAATAAGCAGACATGAAGTTTCTTCATATACATACAACCTACCAGATAGTGTTTCACCATGACATGTCCCAAACTTCCAATAGTGCCAGATCTGAATAGTCCTGTCTGGATACGAAGCCTGTCTGGATACACAATAGGTATTTGCTAGCTCATCCCCAATTCCTACCAAATACGCAGATCCCAATATGTGGGCACCGAATTTCCTAGCAAGAGATAATAGCAACCCCTTCTCATCTGCAAAGTTGAGTCAAAAGAACCTATTAGCTTTCTGAAAGAATTTGTTTATGAAAATTATTTATATAATCTTCATTTTATAGGGAGTGAAAGCCAGGCTCAGAGACCCATGTAGACAGCGTTCCCAGTTGTAAGGATTCACCTGCTCCAGTCTTGGAGTACTCTCCACAGGCTTTGGTACCTTGATTCATCTCCTTCAGGGTGGAATGAGGCCTATCACACCCATCAGTGAGGCGCAAATGCTTTAAGAAAGGTCGGAGACCACACACACAGCAGGTCCTCCAATATCAGAATGCTACTAATGTCACTAACGATTGATCTCGATGAGCAGCAAGAAGCCTTCTACACTGTTTCTATGACGAGAGACTTTTTTATTCAAGAGAGACCCCCTTACATCTGTGGTCCCTGTGTAAGCCTCCAGCTCCACCAGGCTAGTCATCTCTAGTTGATTTATCTATGAATAATGCCAGCTGTCAGCCTTCACTCTGGATGGTCACTAAGATCTTCTGGCATACATCAACAAGGTACCTGGGGGTAATGCCATGGCAGCTCTGTCCCCGTCTAGAAGGTCACCTTTCTAACAGGCAGGTTTTTTAAAAGTATTTTTTAAAATTTTTATGTTTTATTTTAATGGAAAAGACAGATTAGTGTTATGGCATGGTGTACTTATTACCACAAGAGATAATGTTCTTGTTTCTTTTGCTTGGGGACATTTAGCAGCTGGCTTTAGCATATATGGCATGTCATTATGATGCACTGGTCATGAAGTCACACCTTCTATAACCTTTAAAGACATTTTAAAGATCTATCTATCTATCTATCTATCTATCTATCTATCTATCTATCATCTATCATCGTATCTATTTATCTATCATCTATCTATCATCGTATCTATCATCGTATCCATCATCGTATCTATCTATCTATCTATCTATCTATCTATCTATCTATCTATCTATCTATCTATCATCTATCTAACATGTATGGATGTTTTTGTCTGCATGAACATCTGCATACCAGAAGAAGGCACCAGATTTCAGGGGTCTTCAGTCACAGACAGTTATGAGTTGCCATGTTGGTGCTGGAAATTGAACTCAGGACTTCTAAAAAAATCAGCCAATGTTCTTTATTGCCGAGCCATTTTCCCAGCTCCCTGCCACGACCTTACATACCCGTTGTTCTTTCCTTTATTTACTTAACTATTTATTGAGGTTCACGGTGAACCTCTCTCTGTTCAGCCTTTAGTAGATTAAACAGCTTCAAATCTTGAGGTCATCTCTTTCTAAAAGCACAGCAAGGATGTGAAGAGAAAATTTTAATGCATCAAAGTAAATTAAAAGAGGAACATGTTGTATCTTGTAAGCTTTTGTAGCCTGAAGTCCAGCTCTGGGTGTGGGTCAGTACTTGGAGGCCTGGCTCTTTCTGGCTCTCTCTGGGTGAAAGTGACAGGGCAGCTTCAGAGCCTGGGGGCTAGGTATCGATCAAGTAGTCTTTACCCTGCTTATATTGGAGCAACCATCCAGAAAAGTAAAAGTCATGATATTTTACCAGAAAGTCCTACACATTCAGACATTTTTATCCCTGAGTTTTATAAATTTGTTATTGTTGTTATTTTTGAGACTGTATTCCAGCTACAACATTATCCCTTCCCTCCTTCCCCCAAAATCCTCCCATATACCTCTCCATGCTCTCCTTCAAATTCATGGCCTATTTTCATCAATTGTTATTACAGGTATAGATATAAACATAGACACAGGCATTTTCCTAAATGTAACCTTTTGAGTCAATATAATGTTGCACGTATGTATGTTTTCAGGGATCACTGTTGACTCTGGACAACCAATCGTGTGCTCTTCTCTGAGGAAGACTCTCTCTCCCACTTTCAGCTTTACTCAATTACCTATAATTCTTTGTTTAGGGTTGAGCCCTCCTTGGCCTTTTCTGTGCGATCTGGCAAGTTCATCAGTATCTTCCTTATTCAGATTGTGTTTGTGCAGCCATGTTGGTAAGATTTTACTTGTATAGCTTGTAAACAGGGCTTCATTATGTAGTTCTGGTTGGCCTAGAACTCACCATGTATATTAAGCTGGTCTTGAACTCACAGAGATACGCCTGCCTCTTCTTCCCAAGGGCTAGGCTTACATGCATTTGTTACCACAGCAGCCTTGTCCCTAACTTTTTGTAGTGATTGTGTGAACATGACGATCAGTATTCCAATTAGCACGCAGCTGTAGCAATGAGAGGAAGTAAAGGGATTTGGGGGTAAAAAAGGAAATGAAAGGAAAGAGAAAAAAGAGAATAAAACTTCTGCCAACTTTTGCATCAGCCTTATCCAAACCTGTGGTCCTCTTTGAGCTAAGATTCCCTTCAGAAAAGCAGCACAGACAAGCCATGTCTCAGGGAAGACACTCCACTTCAACATTCCTAAGAGTCTGTGTCCTAGGAGGAGTTTGTTGTATGGAAAGCAAGAATGTAAAATGTAATGCTTTTTAATTTGTTAATTTGTTTTTTTTTAAAAAATCTAAAAATAAAACAAAAATTCAGTTTAAAAAGAAAATAGATGTTATAATCCTTATAACTTTACCAGAAGCAATAAACATACAAAATATTTAATACACGCAGAAAACAAAACAAAAAGACATGGGTCTTGAAAGGGATTAGTAGGGAGGAAAAGTGGATAGAAGAAGGTGGGGTGAGAGCCGCCAGAATGCATTTTAACATGTTTGAAATTGCCAAAGAATAAACTATATCAATAAAAAGTTAAATAGCTGAAGAACAAAAAATCCAGTCAATAACTGGGCAATGGATCTCAAGGGACACGCCTCTAAAGAAACAGCCAATAAGTATGCAAGAAGGTCATAAACTAGGGGAAGGGATGGGTAGATATTGAGGAGAAGGCTGGTATGGATGGGAGGGCGATCAGGAAGAGTGAAGGGACATAGATAATTAGAACACTGTGTGTGTGTGTGTTTGTATGAAGTTTTAAAGAATTAAAAAAGCAACAAAAATGGAAACCAAACAAAAACACATAAAAATGTTCAGTGTTATTAGCTATCAGGAAAATGCAAATCAAAATTTCATGGAGATCCTACCTCACCCCCATCTGAGCAGATTCCATCAAGAAAACACAAAACAACAAATTCTGGTAAAGGTGTGGGCAAGAGGAACCTGTCTACACTGCTGGTGGGAGTGTAGATCAGTGCAGCCACCGGGGAAATCAAGACGGACATTGTGAAGACAACTGAGAGAAGAATGGTGATAGACCAGGCTGAAGCAACCACAGGAGCCAAAGGTGGAAGACAATGGAAGTATCCACACACTCTGACTCCCTGTGGCCATCTTCAAAGCACTGCAGCGATAGAATGAGTCTAAGAGCCTGCTGATGGAGAAATGGATCAAAACCACTGCTGTGTGTGAAGAGTGCAGATTTACTCAGTAACCAAGAATGAAACTCTGGTGTTTGCTGGAACCATGACTTGAACTGGAGATCATTTTGTTAAGTGAAATTAGCCAGAAACAGAATGAAGTTTTATGTTTTCTCCCACGTATAGAGAGAGGAAAAAAAAAGATGACCTAAAAATAGGATGGACTCTCAGAGAGTGAGAAAATTTTCAGAGGGGATTTGGAGGGCAGGGAAGAAAAGCAGCAGAGAGAGGCCGTACAATCGAGGGCAGTATCGGTAATAAAAGCTATTAACTTTCCAAGCAAGATTATTGATTAATTATAATAAACAAGTGAGGCTAGAGAGAAAGCTCCATTGGTTGAGTGTTCACCAAGCATGCAGGGAGCCCCAAGGCCAACTCCTAGTACCACATAAAACTGGGCATACACCCTCCTGTAATCCCAGAACTTGGGAGGTGGAGGCAGGAGCTGTATATGGTGTCAGATTCAGTGGCTGCATCATGAAGTGTAAATACATTGCTAAATACCAAGACAGCTCAAAATGAGACCATGAAGTTGGCTTTCCATCGGCCGTCAAGTTTGGGCTGCAATTGAAGGGAGGGTGAGCTACTTTTGGTTTTATTGGGCTTTTAAATGTTATACCCCATATAAAATTAGAGGAAAGATAATATAATTAGAATAGTACCATTATCGCCAGCAATTATTTAGCAAATTATAAGATTTATGGTCCCATATTCTTATTTTCAGGCTTATTTTATTTACCTCCACTGATTTTGTTCAGGCATAAAAGTATTAAGAGCCCGATCAACAAACCCAAAAGATGCACAAATATTTGCTACTACTTTGCAGTGTACGGCAAAAAAATACTTCCATGTTTTCTAGTACGGAGAAAGATAAAACCTTCAGATGAATAAACATGGTTCCTTTAATTTAAAACAAATATTTGAGGTCGCCCTCCTAACATGTCTGGAGCTGTGAGCTGCGACGCATTATCCCGAACATATGCTGGCAAATGAATTTTGCTTTCATAAGCAGAAAACCGTGGTGCAGAGAAGAGGGACTGGGTGGTTCAGACTCGGGGTCATCTAAGAGAAGCACAAGAATTTTCACTTTATACTCGCTTTTGGAAGGGGACTAGAAGAGACAGGACTATCAGAAAGTTGACATTCAGGGCTTGAGAGAGGGCACTATGGGTGAAGGATTTGCTGGGAAATCACAACAACCTGAGATCAGATCTTCAGCGTTTATGTAAAAGCCAGGCTAAGCTGTGTCTAAAAGCCCAGCTCTAGGGACCGGAGAGAGATGGAGCCCAGGGGCTTGTGGTTTTCCTGAAAGGGTGCTCGGCTCTAACCAGGACTTCTGTGGCTCCGCCTTCAAGGCTCGGAGAGCATGGCAACAGTGGGGATTGCAAGACGCCAAGAGCTGGAAGATGGGGGAGGCATGCTGTGAAAGGCTGTTCTCCGGATATGCCATGGCTGTCCTGTTCGTGAACTCATAGCAGATGTGGTTACCTTTTCCTACTGCTATGGTGGAAACGCCAACAGAAAGCAACTTACAAAAGGATGCACCGAGGCTTACAGCGTGAGAGAGAACAGCCTATCTCAGCGGCGCTGGGAGTGGGAATCCAAGGCAGCCTGCTCACTTCTAGGCACACCAGGGAGCAGAGAGAGAAAGGCCTGGTGCTTCTCCGCCTTTGTCCTTCCCCCTTTCTATTCAGTCTGGGGCTCCGGCCTGTGGGGTGGTGCCACCATCTTCAGAGAATTTCTCCAATCCTCGGTTAGTCCTCCCTGGAACAGCCCCTGCTGCCACATACCCAGAGGTGCATCTCGCTAACAACCTAGATGTTTCTTAATCTAATCAGGTTGGAAATCAACGTGACTTATCACATTGGCCAGAAAATAGCAAGCTCCTTGGTATTTCTGATACTGTAGGTAAGAGCCTACCCACTCCTTTATTGGGTGTAATTTATAAACACAGCATCACCCCTTCTCTCCATTTCCTTCCACTGTTTTCTCATATCTTAATCTCCCCATTGGTTCACCAGCTCCTTTGCTTCTTTTTTCCTTTTCTTAGCTACTCACCTCTGTCCTATCTGAAAGCTTTTGTTCCCCCAGGTGGTGACAGTGATCTCAACGTGTCTGCTGACCTTGAAGAAGTCCCTGGAATGTGGTCAGCAATCCGCGCTGATTGCTATTGCCCATCCACCTCATCTCTTTCCAGCCACGACTATGCTCGAGCGAGTATCGTTTCCTCCAATGCGCTTCCTGCAGGCAGCCTGGTGCTTGCCTTACTCCTAGCAATGCTAGCTTCCTTTGCTGAGTGTATAACCCACAGAATGGAGGTGGCATCTCTCATGCTGCATAGAAGGCCGCCGGAGGGCCAGAGCTTCCCTATCTCTACTGCAAATGCGCCTTGTTTTCTCTACTGTGAGGCATAATAATAGGTCAATACATAATATTTTCCTGACTGAAAGCTAACTATAGACATTCTAAGGGAATAAACACTATGGAACGCCTTCATATTAAGCAAAGGAGCAGAAACAACACTATTGGATTTCACGATCTCACCTGGCAAAGAAAATCATGGAAAGGAAGGACACCTGTTTCCTGTGCTTAGGTCTAAGTGCTGGTGTGTTTTTCAGAGGTATCTAATTTATCTGAAATTCCCCCAATCTTCCGTAATAACGGAAACTTTAAGGGAAAATAAATTCCTTTGGGAAAAAAAGGTGGTTGCCACTGGCTTACATGCAGGCCACTCCAGCTGCGATCCTGGATGGAGCCGTAAAAGCCAGGAGGCAGTGCAGAGTCTGGGACCAGAACCCAGATAGGGCTGACTCATCGATCCGGGAGCTGACGGCCGCTTTGATGGCTGGTGAGGCGTCAAGGGAAGGTTTTGATGACATAAGTGAAATTGAAGACGCGAAATCAACAGCCTGGAGATGGTTTTTAGGGGCGTCAGGGGTGACACTTGAAAGGGAGTGAGGCTTTGGAAAAGCCCACGTGCTGGTAGTGCCAAACCCCAAACGATCAGAAACTGCTTCAAGATGTGCCCCACACATATGGATGGAGGTGGCCAACAAGCCATCCCACAGTCTTGGCGCTTTCCATCCTAGCCTGGCTGTGGGGGAGTGAGATGCCTGAGGGGGACTCTGGAGAAGGCTTATTTCGCCCGTTAGGGCTTTATAGATGTTGTTACCGTGGTACTGCAGGTTTGGCAAATTTTTTATCAGCAGAGGTATTTTCTGAGCCAGCCTGCAACAGGCACAGGAGCACATCTGGCCGTCTGGACGCCCATCTATTCTCTCCAAGTGCCTGCTGTAATGCAGAGCGCTGGTCTGCGCCCTGTGATTATCACAGCCACGCATTAATCAAGATTCCTGCCTCAGGAAGGCAACGTGATTGGAGGGACTGCAATCTTTTCTTTGTTTACTGAAAGGTTTGGTTTCTTCTTAACAAATGCGTGGCTGCCTCAGGTTCCCACAGTTAGCCTTTGTTCGTCCCGAAAGAGGCTGGGCTGCCCTTGGCTGTGCCCTGCTCGATACTCCTAGTTCCTGCTGTTCCCAGAACCCAATGGGCCATCTAGAGTTTACGTGGGAAAGCAGAACAGCCACTGGGCTGGTTTTTCACTGTGTAGTAGCAGCAACTGCCTTCCACGGACTCCTAACTACCTGCCAGCAATGCGCTATGCACCTTCTTCTACGGTCTCCTTTGCTCCGTGCGATAAGCTCTTAGGATGGCCAAAGAAAGCAGTGAAACGCCACTGTTCTGCATGCGACAAGTGCAACCTGTGGGCCAACTGCGAAAACAAAACCAAGCTCAAAGAACTAAATGACAGAGTTCAGGGCAACCGCAGCCGGGGGGAAACGGAGGAAGAAAAATCTAGAAAGAGCTGAAGTTAAATTGCGCTTATAAACAGTCCTGGAGTATTTGGTTTACCCCTGTGTGTGTGTGTTGGAGGCGGGGTGCATCAGGGAACACAGCTCTCTCCTAGGGTCAGGCGACCACAAGTCCACCAACAGTGTGAAAGTTTGCAGTAAATGTCTAGCCGCGGGTGAAGGTTGGTTTTATGAGCCCCCTTGGCTAGTTCACACCATGCAGTTATTGAGTTAAGCACCAGCGTAGGCAGGGCTGTGGAGGAATTCGGTAGATAGACTCAACATCTAGAATGGACTGATGCTAAGCCAAGGACATTAGCTTTGATCGTGTGGGTGGGCTTCATCCACTCAGCTAAAGTCTTAACAGTGTGGAAGCAGAATTTCTGGGGAAAGAGAATTCGGCTTATGTCTGTAACATCTAATTCTGCCTGGGCTGCAGCCTCGAGCACACCCTTCTGATTTCAGAGCGGACAGTGCTCCAGTTATGAGACACACAGAGAAGAGCGGCTGTGAAAGGAGACGCAAGGAACCCATATGGGGCAATCACACAGGGACGACTTCTGAAAGCAAAGAAGGGGAAAAAGGGGCAAGGCTAAAATTAAAGTTATACTGGCCAGACTTTCCATGCATAGGGAAGGAACAACATGTAGGTTCACAAATTCTGAAAATGAGGGTTTGTGGGATGGGTCAGTTGGTAAAGTGACCTGAACGTGGTGACCTGAGTTTGATCTCTGCAACCCACATGGTGGGCAGAGAGGACCAACTCCTACAGGCTGTACTTTGACCTTAACACATGTACACACACGTGCTTAAAAGAAGTAACTGAGAGCAAATGGGTCAGATATGACGACAGGGTGAGTGGATTGCTCGCCATGTAAACATGAGGGTCTGAGTTTTTATTCTAGAACCTGCAGGAAACTGGGCAACATAGCATGCATCTAGAATTCCAGAGCTCCTCCAGCAAGAGAATAGGCATAGGGGATAATACTGGAAGTTAAAGTCAAGCCAGTTAGGAATAATCAGAGGTAAAAGCAGAGACCCTGTCACAAGCTAGTTTAAAGATAAGGAGTGACATCCAAGGCTGCTGTTGGACTTCTATATGAGTGTGTATGTGTGTGTGTCTGTGTGGATGTACTCATACACATGAATGCACCTCTCTCTCTCTCTCTCTCTCTCTCTCTCTTTCTCTCTCTCTTACACACGCACACACATAAAGTAGGAGTAGAAAAGTTAACCGTGAAAACAGAGAGTACTTAGCTATATGCAGTGATTCATATCAAACTAATTGCTCTTTATCAAATCCTTCCACACAAAAGACTCCAGGTCTGCAAGATTTCACTCATGAATCTTAGCTTCCATCAAAGGAAGAAATCAAATCCTATCAGACATTCACCAGAGAGATTATTCAAACCTTGCATAAATAATTTCAGAAAACTAAAAGGAAAAAGACTTCTTAACATTTTAGGAAGCCAAAGCAATAATTATAACACTTGACAAAGGATGAAAAAACTTGGGAATATACATACAAAGTATTTAATGAAAGATTAGTGGATCGAAAGATATGGAAGGGCATTACATACCATGACCAAGGAGATATTTTTGCTGTCATGTGAGCTGGTTTCAACATGAAAACATTAATATTACATCAGCATTAGAAGAAAATGATATGATTGAAAAAGAAATTTTCAAAAATTAATCTCTCATCCATGATAAAAAGATTTTCCCCAAATTGAAGAGTAGATGACAATTTCTATAAACAATAAAGATTTCCTTTAGAAGCATTACAACCAATATCAGATGTAATTGGCAGAATATTGAACACTTGACCTCGGAAACTGGAAATGAAACAAGGAATGAGCATGGGAAAAAATAGAATGTGCTCAAAATGCTTTATTTTCAGTTAATGTTCTCTTTGCATAAAGACATCCCAAAAGAACAATGCACATTCGATAATTAATAAGTGAACTTGGAAAAAACGGACCAGCGCAATGTAATATGCAAAGAACCACTTGTTGCTGCATATTCTCCAGGAAACACGGAAAAGATTATTCTGTAGCAGTTTTATAGAACATACTATGAACTAAAAGTAAAAAAATATGAAATACTTCTATACTAAAACTCTAAAGCATTGTTGAGAGAAATTAAAATAGGTCTAAATAAAAGGAACCATGTGACAACTTCAACTTATTGAGGAATCAATTCAGTTAAAATCAATATATAGATTTAATAAAATATCAATAGATTTCTTTGGTAGAAACTGACAAGATATTCTAGAATTTATGGGTACATGCAAAGAACTCTCAAACAAACCCTTCTGTTCCTTTTTTTTATGGCATTTAAGTACATAGGCCAGGCTGACCTGGAACATACAATCCTCATGCCTTAGCATCCTTATTCAAACCATCACAGTGTATATTGGAGGATTTTTTTCAAAGAATAACAATTGGTCTCATTTCAAAGACAACACACAAGCACGGGCAGCAAGGAAAGACAGTTTGCTGTAGTTTGCTAATATTATTCTTTAGGCGCTCCAACTTTTGGTGTTGTGAGAGTAACTTTGAAAAATTATTGATAGATAGATGTCTAAAGCATTTCCCACTGAATGGTATACAATGCTTCCAATTTTTTCACATCTTCCCCAACACATGTTATTAGTAACATGTTATCTGTTGGAGCTCATGGATGTGGATCTGTTCCATCTTGATCAAAAGTCAGATAGTTCAGGCCTATTCTTGCTCCTTCAAGGTTATGACAAGAGGTTTTACCTAGGCTGTGGCTTCCTACAGGATAACTGGCCTAAAGTGTGGCTGCTGTGTGTCCTGCCTAAATAACAGAATACTACTTAACTCAAGATATAGTTACTTGGTGTTTCAGGTATCAAAGAGGTAATTGCTCTGTTTGTTCTTTGTATCGTTGTAAAGCAGTATTCTGCCTTCTCCCCTCCCCTTCTGGATTCAGTATTCACTGGGTTGCCCTCCTGACTCTACTCTCTGTGTCTCTGTCTTTTTCTTTTGTATCTTTGTTTTTTCTGTCTAACATTTCTAATCCACACGCCCCACCCAGGAACATATGAGCCCACCAAGGCTGGACCCTGACAGTTATCCATAATTTAATTTCTGAGCATATAAAAGGGTTTCCAGAGCAGGGCTCCAAAGAATATATGCAGCCATGTTCCCAGCAGCATTTTCCATGTTAGTTAAAATGTGAAGTTAGCCCATGTGTCCAACAGTCAGTGAGTAGATAAACAAACTTAGGTGATTATTAGGGGGGAGTGTGTTACTGGGGGTGAGCTTTGAGGTTTCAAAAGCCAATACCAGCTGCCCCTCCTATACCTGCAACATGTGTCTCAGATGTAAACTATTAGCTGCATGAGCCATGTGTGCCTGCCTGCTACTATGCTCCACACCATGATGTTCATGAACGAACCTATTGAAACTATAAGCAAGGTGCCACTTAAGTGCTTTGCTTTGTAAGTTGCCTTGGTCATGCTTCATCACTGGAATAGAACAGTAACTACGACAGCTGTTCAACACACTTGATTTCTTCATTCACTCTGCTGCTAAACCCAATGTGTAGAGTCTCTTAAACTCTACTCTCTATCCTCAGAATCTGTGTGTTTGTGTGTGTGTGTGCGTGCGCGCACGCTCGCATGTGTGTGTTAACACTGGCTGTACAGCTTGGACTCCCAGTCTTGGGCTCAGAGGCTCTAAGTTAGGACTCTACTTCTCTCTTCCTCCCCCAATCTCTTTCCGTACACACCCTTGCCACCTTCCCAAGTGAGATCCCCCAAGCTTCCTTTACAGTTTGCTTAGGTGACACCTATTCAGTATGCTCCACCCGCACCGTTTCTCTTTCTGACTCAGGAGAACAGTAGCATCCATGGTCTCCATCTACCTGTCTTGATGAACTTCAGAACCTCACAAGCACTTTCTGGAGGCATTTTATGGTTTTCCAGGAACACGTTCCTCATCCACTGGGTTGTTAAACAAACAAGGACTGTTTTGAGAGCTGAACAGAACTGTATTTATTTATTTTATTGCTCATCTACTTACTTTACATCCTGTCTGCATCTATGTTCCCCCTTCCAGTCCCCCCCACCCCACCCTGCCCCACTCCTGCCCTCCAATCCCCTCCTCTTCCATCTCCATCCAGGAAAGGGCAGGTCTCCCATGAGTATCAATAAAACATGGCAAAAGTTGCAATTAAGACTAGGCACCTCTTCTTGTATTAAGCCTGGACAAGGCAACTCAGCGTGAGGAAGGGTCCCAAAAGCCAGTAAAACAATCACACATAGCCCCGTTCCTGCCAGTAGGGGTTCCACAGGAGGATCGCGCTTCACAACGGAAACACACAGGCAGAGTGCCTAGGTCAGTCCCATCCAGGCTCCTTGCTGTTGGGTCAGTCTCTGCGAGCCCATATAAGCCTGGGATAATTACATATGGACGACAACAGGCATGCTTCATTGGCTTCGGAAGGAATGTGTGAAGTCACTGTAGTTACATGTTCACAGCAAAAGTTCCCTCCATCTCAGTCACAGTATAGTTCGCCAAAAAATGATAGGTCCTCCCAAAGAGAAAAGAATAAACAGATAAATAGCAGAAGAAAGACAGACATGTATGCTTCTTTAAGAATGTGTAGAGTAGAGGGAAAGAAAACTTCAAATAAGGATGGGAATAAAAGCCAGGAAAGCCATGCAGGTACCAGTCTGTGCAGGTATTGGGGGAGGGGAAGATATGTGTAGATAATCTGCTTTTACGCAGATGATACTTGTTCTTTGAAATGTTAATTGCTCTATTTCCTTAACTCTAAGCACGATGTTTTTTTTATTTTAATGATTTTGAAATATGAGGGTGTGTATTAGAAGGGATGTCACAGGAAAAGAAAAAAGCAAAAAGCAAAAGAAAACTCGAATACCATTGCAGTTCCTAGGGAGGGAGTAACTTGCCATGGAGCTGTTGGTACCTGTACGTGTGTGCACTTGGCAATAGTAGAGATGTAGGTCTGTTGGAACTGGCAGAGGGATGAGCTTTGTACATGGGCAGCACTTAGCCAGCTGAATTCAGCACTGAATATCAATATAATTGTTGCTTTGGTTGGCCTCAGAAAAGCTGTGCTGTGTTGCCCACCAACAAAGGCCAATTCTTCCGGAAGATGACACACTCCTTCCACACAGTGCAATTAAAGCCCAACAGACCAGGGGCCAAGAATGGCAGCTTTGGTACCTGTGGTCTGTCTCCCGCATGCTAAAGCTGATGCTCATCAGAAAGGGACCTGTAGTCATCAACAGTTGAGTGAAGAAAACACAGAACTGAAACCTGAGTTGAGGCATTTAGATGGTGGAGGGTGTTCTTTTATTTGCCTTGAACTTGCGTTGTCAATGGTCAAGATCTCAGAGGGGAAGGAATGAAAACCAGGCTCACCCCACGGGGCAGCTATCACTACTAATGAAGGAGTTCAAGGCTCCAAAGTGTTACAGGTACTTAAAATCCATTGTGTGTGGGTGGATAGATAACAGGGTGAGACTTCATTAGCAATTAGACATATTAGCAATTGTGCATGTTCACCCACCTTTCATGGTGCCCAGGCAATAGAACTATTGACAGTTCATTTCTTTACCTGACTCTTCATGTTAAGGAAGGGTATGGTGCTTCTAAATTAACCTAATCCTGGCTCTTTGGAGGATCCATTGTAAACTGGTGAATTCAAGGTGTCTGCCTTGATTGATAAGAGTAGAGACCAAACTCCTAACATTTCTAGAATTGGATCAAGAAGCCAACTGCTTAAAGTAACAACAACAACAACAACAAAATCAGATCTTGTTCTGAGGAGAAAGATTTGTAAACTTTGATATTGTGATACCTCTTGATAAAGATACTAAAGGTTCAATCCTGGAATATATCCATAAATATGTATGTATATAGGAGAGATACACCTCTGCAGAATATATTATATAATCTTATAAGGTTAATATATCAGTAGAGTAAAATTTAAATATTTTGTTTTCTTTTTCGTTGTTGTTGATGTTTGAGACAGGATTTCTCTATGTAGCCCTGGCTGTCCTAGAGCTCACTCTGTAGTGCAGGCTGGCCTCAAACTCACAGAGATCCGCCTGTCTCTGCCTCCCAAGTACTGGGATTAAAGGTGTGAGCCAGCATCACCTAGTCATAAATATAAAATTAATGAAGTGTAAGTTATCAAGTACCTGTTAAAATATTTAACATTAACAGCAAGTGACAGATGAGAAAATATATTAATTCTTTAATCTGAAATTAGCAGAATTTAGGTTAAAAAAATAAACCCCTCAGCCTTTAAGCTTTGCAGATGGGTGTTTTTAGCTTTTAGGAGCCTCCCACTGAAGAGTTAGCATCCACCATTCCACTCAAATGAGCCAACAACACTGCACACAAAAGGGAAATCCTTTGTTACTAAACTTAGCCTGCTGTTGTCTTACATAGTATTTGCAGACGTGCTTGTGTTGAAATAAAAGACAAATCCTTTCTCCTGCTTTCCATAAAGGCGAAGCTTGATTGTAGGGGAGGGTAATGTGCTATTTCCTCATCACATTCATAACTCCGCAGAAACACGCGCTGCTGTGCTCAACATTAATGTTAGTAATTGAGCTGGGTTAAACAATATGGTAAAGATGCAAAAATCTCCTGCAGGTGTGCTGAGAAACCCAAGTGAAGAGCAAGTGTCCCTCGTAGCACACTTCAGATGGCATTTGGGGCTTCTCAGATGTGTTCAATATGTTTCTCAAATGTAATTGGAATTCCGAGTTAGTTTTTATATGACATTAAAAAAATGGAAAGATCTTGAGGATTCTAACATTTTCAGCAACGTGCCGGCAATCCAAAAACGACTACCCTGGGCGTGGGTGGGAAGAATCAGAATGGAACTGGTTTAGAACCTAAAGAAAAAGTAGTAAGGCACACGTGATCCAGGCTGATGGGGATGCCGGAGGGGATGGGGGTCAGTGTAGAGAGGTCAGGAGCATGTGCAGACCGACTTTGTGTTCTGAAGGGAAAATGAGAGCACAGGTCTGTGCCTCCGCTTCTCACAATGCGAACAGCAGGATGGAAATCAGGGCTGCCCCAGAAAACTCCAAACTTGTTGCTCTGGGGTGCATCGAGAGACGGAAACACTGACAAAGGTGTGAATGTTGGGGGGGGGGGGAACTACAGAAAGGAACCAATTCCTGCAAAGTGAATTGTATTTTCCAAATCTGCCCCTTTCTTCTCAAATTAATGCTAGTAGTACAGGCAAAATGTGTGGCAATGAAAAATGAAAAAAAAAAGCGCTATGCTAACTGTGTGTTTTAAGTACATTCATTATTCCCAGTCTGCACTTATGTGCAGAGAAACATTTTTTACTAAAGCCTTGAAACAGCTCTGTCTCTGGAATGAGCTCTTTTCTTTACGGAAACAAAAGACATACTTTCTTATTGTACACCTCTGTGCAGAGGCCTTCCCAGTAAACAAGCTAGTCAACCCTCCCTGTAGAAATCACAGCGGTCCCCACTGCCCAACAACAAGGATGCTCCAGAAACCAGGGCAGAAAACGTATCTGTAATCAGAGTCCAGTCCTCCATGAGAACCAGCATTTATCAGAGTCCGCGATGTTTTCAGAGGCCTCACTCTGGGGTTCACTGTTGGATTGTTTTCGGTCGGGGCAAACTCACTCACCAGCATTTAAACATTTAAAGACGATTATTTTTCCAATGTATTTGATATGCTGTCACGTGAATGTTTACTTAACACAAACTTTTTCCGGAGGATCTAAATTTCACACGCACTTCACATCCACAGAATCCACACAATTTTTTAGAGAAGCGGTTGCGGCTTGGGGCGCGCGCCTTAGGGTAAAGGTGTGATTCGGCGAACCTGGATTTGGACTGAGGCAGCCTCTGCGCTGAGTCCTTAAGTAACAAAAGGCTTCAGACTGAAACTCACAGAAACCCTGAGAGCAGTTTACTTCTTAAATACCCTAGCCTCGGCCAATTACAGCAATCAGTCAAACTCAGGCAGCAACTAAATCAAAAGGCTGACACGGTACTGAGTGAGCTGTAACCAATTAAGCCCTATAGCTCACTCCTGCCTCCTATCCAGACACTGCCTGACCATGTAGTTTTCCAGATGGGATGTGATTAAAGACTCATGAACGAAAGTCAACCAAGAACTTGCAACTCAATTTGTTCTAGTTTTGCCTTTGGCTGGTGTATAGCTCTGCACCTGTGTGCCGAGAGCAATCTAGGCGCTGCAGGTACCAAAAAAACTCCAAAGACTCGGGCGTCGCGTTTGGGAACCATAAATTCAAAATGACCCCAAGTGTGAACCAAGCCAACTTTTTCAATTGACTTCTGGCCAAAGATGAGCAACTGGAGGGAAAGGATGGCATCACTCACCGGTATCAGCCGTGATCTGGGTTGGTGGAGCCGCTGGACAGAGCGTCCTGTAACGGGAAAGGAAGGAAGAGCGCTATAATTTCCGGGGAAAGCAGAGGAGTCCATGAGAAAGAATCAGATTCTACAGCTTTTGGGTAGGGCCATATTTGCAAGACTGGAGGGGCAGGGTGGGGAGGGGGAAGCAGAGTGTAAGTTAGCAACCCCTCCCTCGACTTCCTCTGCCATAGCTTTCATAGGTTTATTTTATAGCTTTCCTTTTCGGTGAGTGTAGATCTGCCCTCAAACCGTAACTAGATCTACGCCTCAAAGAGAAAAACAAAAAAAGTAACAGTTTTTTAATAAAACCCACTGATGGGACTGCAGAAATGCATTAGTGTTGAAGAGCCTGTGCCGTTCTGCCAGAGGACCCGAGTTCAGTTCCCAGCCAAGCACCCATGTTGGACGGCTCACAACTGCCAGTTTCTCCAGCCTCCTCGGGCACATGCACACATACACATACACACATACACATAAATAAAAACTAAAAATCCAATACTATTTAGATCTCCCTAAAGGACAATTAAGTGAATTATTTGCTGCTCTTTCTAAAATGTAGTTCTCATGAAGTTTATTCCCACTTTGCAGGTGAAGGTTTACATCCTTAGGATGCTTTTCTAACCCTCCTCAGAACCTGACTCCAGCTTCCCTGCTCCACAGCTGGCATTCTCTTTCCCAGCCATGCTAACATTCTGTGTCGCTGCTATGACACAGGGCTGCCCTCAACCAAGGTCCCCGAGCTGGAGACTTCTGAGCTTTAAAGTCATAGCTCCCATGAATGTTCACACACAACCTCTGGCCAGCTTGATCTACTCATGCTCAAGATAGCCTGCTCTGGAAAACTACCCCCACATGGAGGGTTCAGTACAGAGTGACCTTCCAGATCCTGAACCCCTGATTTCTAATTCCACCTGAGGACGTAGCAGCTTAGGCCATGACAGTTCACTAAATGGTCACACCTCTACTGTCTCCCAGTATCATTATGTCTTACTCAGAGTTGATTGTCAAGCCCTTGTAGAGCTCCTGACACACAATAAGAGGTTCTCAATGAGTGTCTGATGTACAGCTCTTCAGACCGAGGGAATTAGCACACGTCGCAACAAGAGAATAATTTACTGGCTGTTTATCAGGCACGTACCTCCCAGGCACAGAGCTAAATTCATTACAAGTATTTTCCCTCGCCTTTTTGCCCAGATTCTGTCTTCCAACGGAACAAATGACTTGTCCTGAATCTTCAGACTCATCCAGTGTGGGAGACTATTTATTCTTCAATGTTCTTGCTTGGGCTTAGAGCACTAAGCCCAAACTTGCAGTTTGCTACGCAAGGTCAGTTTGAGACGACTTTCTTTGAACTTGACTCTCAACTCAGGACCAGCAAAGCCAGTCAGACTCTTCTTAGATAGTTCTGAGTTTCAATTCTTTCTGAAAAGACTTCCTAAGCACAAAAATCCAAGGGGACATTTGGCTTAGGTGAGAGTTGAGTTGGCTTAAGAGATTGGTAACTGGGAACCTATGAGCTTACGCTGCTCTATCTGTTTTGACAAAGTTTTATACGTATATGATAAAACCCATTTGCTTAAATATTGCACCTTAAATATAACAGAAGCAGTTTCTGGTTGGAACAGAAACAGTATGACCTCCAGAGTCGTGAGTATCTGTGTGTGTGTGTGTGTGTGTGTGTGTGTATACCAGGTAATGTCTTAGGGTTATGTAACACAATTAACAAAAATTCAGAGACATTAATTGAGGTTCAACCTGAAGGCCAGAAAAGCAAAACAGCTAGCCACTTGCTCTTACCTTTACCTCAGTCCAGAATGGCGATCCCACCTCCAGGAATCTCAGAATGAGACTGTGTCTGAGAGCTGTCTCCCCATTTTATATTGTCTCTCGTGCTGGGATTAAACGCGTGCACCATTACCACCTGGTTTCTATATCAGGCTAGTGTGGCTACTGGGATTAAAGGTGTGTGTCACCGCTGCCTGATTTGAAAGGCTGATCAGTGTGGCTGTTTTACTATCTGAACTTCAGGCAACCTTTATTTATTAAAATATAAATAAAATATCACTACAGGAATACTATTGCTGCAATGAAATACCAAATTAGGGAGGAAATGGTTTATTTGGTTTACAAGACATTGTAGTCCATCATTGAAGAAAGTCGGGACAGGAATTTAAACAGAGCAGGAACCTACAGGAGCTGATGCAGAGACCATGGAGAGGTGCTGCTCACTGATTTGCTCAGTCTGTTTTCTTATAGAATCTAGGACCACCAGCCCAGCCATAGCACTGTCTACAATAATCTGGGAGCTTCCCCATCAATCACTAAATAAAGAAAATGCCCTACAGTCCAATCCCATGGAGGCGTTTTCTCACGTTAGGTTCCCTCCATTCAGATGACCCTAGCTTGTGTCAAAGTGACACAGCTAGACAGGTATATACATACTTTTCTTTATAGAAAAGTTTTCAAATTCTTAGTCTAAATCAGCTTCTCATCTATAGATTGCACGTATCACACGACCATCCTCACAATGACTATTCAATCTTTCTTCTAGAAAGTTTCAACATCCCCCCCCCCCACCCAGGACTCACTCATGTAAGGTCGATCCTCTATTACTGAGGGACATTCCAGATTCAGCCTTTATAGACTCAATACAATGCAAATGCATGTAAATAGTTATTTTAATTTACTGTTCAGGAAATAAGACCAAGAAGAAAAGTCTCATATGTTTGGTACAAATGCAGCGAGCACAAGATTGTATAGCACACGTAAGCTAGGTCAAGGCTGCTCATTCATTCCTGGCCTCCCTAACCCAAAAAAACCACACAGAAACTGTGTTAATTACAACACTGATTGACTAATAGCTTAGGCTTCTTATTAACTAACTCTTACAACTTAAATTAACACATTCCTATTATTTTATATTTTAGACTGAGGCTCATCGTTTGCCAATGTTTCCAGAACATCTGTCTCCTCCAGCAGCTGCATGGTGTCTCTTTGACTCTGCCTTCTTTCTCCCTGCATTCTGCTTAGCCTTCCCTGCCTAACTCTATTCTGCCCTGCCATAGGCCAAAGCAGCTTCTTTATTAACCAATGGCAATAAGACATATTCATAGCATACAGAGGGGAATTGCACATCACATCACTTTCTCTGAAAAATTTGCCTTGTGTGTACTCGTGTGGAGTACAGATGCACATGTGCACACATGCACATGTATAGAGGCAAGAAATCAGCCTTGAGCCTTATTCCTTAAGGTCTGGCTACCTTGGTCTCGCACTTTTACCTGGGACTCCCTGATTTACCTTGGCTAGCTGGCCAGTGAGCCCTAAGCCTTTATTTGTATTTGCCTCCATAATCTTGATATTTTAAACCATGGTACCACATCCAGTTTTTTTTTTTTTTTTTTTCTGTGCGTTCTGGGGATCAAACAGGTTTTCATGCATGCCACGCACTCTACCGGCTCCAGCTCTCCCCAGCTAAGTTCCATGTGTGATGGGCTGGATGCTCACACGTGGAACCAATAGCCGTGGAGCGCTGACGACAGGCTCACTGCAAGCTCAGGTGCCGTGCCCTCCTTATAACTCTTCATTGTCTACTTTTCCCTTTTCAGTCAGGCCCCAAGGATAGCTCTGACTTGTGATTCTGCTTACTTGCTCTTCTCCTCAGTAGATATACTATTGTCCTTTGAAGCAAATACAGTGTTCGCCATTGGCACTACCTCTTTATTCTCTGACTGAGCTTCTTATTTGTTTAAGTTTTCAGCACAGGACACCGTGGTGGTTTGAATGACGATAGCCCTCGTAGGCTCATATATTTGCACGCTCAGTCTCCAGTTGGTGAACTGCTGGGGGGAGGGGCATTAGGAGGGGTGTCCTTGTTGGAGGAAGTGTGTCATAACGTAGTGGACTTTGAGGGTTCAAAAGCCCAGTCTAGGCCCAGTGTCTACCGCTCTCTCTCCTCTCTCTGCCTTCAGCTCAGGGTTAAAGCTCTCAGCTACTGTTCCAGCTCTCTCTGTCTGCTTCCTGCCACATGAACACAGACTAGCCCTCTAGAATTGTAAGCAAGCCCCCAATTAAATGCTTTCTTTTATGAGTTGCCTTGGTCGTGGTGTCTCGTCACAGCAATAGAATAGGAACTAGGGAAGATTCTACTCAGTGTTTCTAGAAATAGGCAAAGTATAATAAAGAAGGGAGTCAGGGTCACCCTGGTCTGTTAGCCCTAACAAAATTGCTTTTAACGCTGTGGTAGGTTTCCTTCGTAGAGGCATACAGGAGCGTAGCGTGTCCATCATCATAGGTATGTTACAGGTTTCACACAGATCTCAAACTCATAGTTTCAGATCACACTGTGATATCCTCTTTGCAAAAGCTGATTTCACGTGGCTAGTTTTTAATGCTGAATATTTAGGCTTTTTTTCTTCTACCAGTTTCCTCTCAGAACTCACCTTCCCACTAAAAATTTGTATTTCCCCCATAAAATTTTTTTTTCCTTAGAACTGTTTCTTAGATTTTCTTCCAGAAAACTATGCTGCCCCAATAAATACTTTTTGGTTGGGAGTTGTAAGATAATAGAGTGTAAGCACATTTTAGGGATCACTGAATCCAATTTCCCATTTTAAGTAAAGTCACCTAAGCAAGAACACATAAGACGTTAACTGGAGAACTCATCCACCTGCTTGGAAATTAAAGGCGGTTTTGATCCAGGTCTGGCCTTCTCCCGAGAACAGCTTGGCGGCTGCCGTCAAATAAGGCACGGAGTCCAGCTAAGGAAAGTGTAGGCCTTGAGAACAGACACTGATTGAAATAATGAAAAAAATCAAGGACCCCTCAAAATGCAATCAAATATCTACACAAGGATAATATTTGTATACATATGAACTGTTTCCATTTGAATGGCCAAGATTGCTATTGGAAGCAGTTAGAAGGGCAGCAATATCCTGAATCTGAATATTTATATAGAGAATAGTCTTTAATTGCTTCCAGTTCATAGAGTTACCCACTGTTCTCAGCTTGCTTATATAAAATAAGCTTTTCTACTACAAGTATATATATATATATACATATATATGTATATATATACGTATATATATATATATTACACATAGTGTCTTGGATTCTGTACAAGATTTTTTTTTCTGGCCAGCCTTAAAAAGATTTCTCTAAGAACAAATGTCACTTTCAAATCCTAGACACTAAAAATGTTTATCCAGAACCCACTGGAGGCAAGACGGGGGCTCCCAGCCAGCTTGGCAGAGCCATGAGCTCTGCTAACCTAGGCTATTTCTTTCTCATGGCTTCACCCTGCGCACTAGTTACAGCGTGATGAATGACATCTTTACCTTGAGGGTAGGCATAATTTAAAAAGCCATCTTTTTCTTTCTACCGCATGCCAGCCAGCACCGCACTGGCACCAAGACCACACTGGACAGATAAATGTGTCCCTGCCTCATGACTCTTACCTGCCAAGCTCCCTTGTAATTACTGACAACTCTCACTATGGTCTTCAGATCTCTGCTTCTGGGCTCACCCTTCACCTTGTCAGCACGTTTCCCAGGAAATGGACAGCTTAATAAGGCGACTGTAGCCAACTAATTCTGTCTAGTGAGTTTATAACGATCTTCCTCTCCTTTTCACTTCTTTTGTTTCCCTCCCTTCCTTAAGGTCCTAGAGAACAGACCCAGAGGCCAGGCGAAATACCTCTGAGCACCATCTTAATCCATTTTATATTATTGTTATTGTGATTTTGAGGCAGGGTTGCTCTAAGATACCCATGTTGTGAAGCACAGCTAATAAAAACTCAGGGTCAGAAATTGGGGTTCAACCCGAAGATCCAAAAAGCAAAACAGCCAGTCACTGGCTCTTACCTTGACCTCAGTCTAAAATGGCAATCCTGCCTCCTGGAATCTCAGAATGAGACTGTGTGCTGAGAGCTGTTTCCTCCCGTTTTATAATCCTCTCTAGGGCTGGGATTAAAGGTGTGCAACACCGTGATTAAAGGCACGAGCCACCCGGTTTCTATGGCAACCAGTGTGGCTACTGGGACTAAAGGTGCATGTCATTATAGCTGCTGGAATTAAAGGTGTGTGTTACCATAACCTGTTCTGTAAGGCTGACCAGTGGGACTGTTTTACTCTCTGATCTTCAGACATGCTTTATTAGAATACAATTGAAATTCCACCACAAAGCTGGCTGTGCATTGACCCTGTGGCCCAGGAAGCTCCTGAATTTGTCATCCTCAGTGTCCTGAGTAGCTGAGATGAAGGTCCTGATGGCTCCAGACTGATTTTAAGATCAAAGTCATCTATTTTGGGAGGCAGTCAGATTTTCCTATGTTTATCTGGAAATTGGAAACAACCACTCTATTTCTGTGTGGACAATAACACCAAAGACATACAGCTCTCCGGGGGAAAAGAAGCAAGTTTCCACGCAGAGAGGGGCAGACATCAAGAGCATCCAGGAAGCCTTTCTGGGCTCAGCTGCATCTATGAGCTTGCTTTCTCAGAGACATTTCTCCCCTCCAGGGAGAAGCCCCACGCCCTCGTGCTTCTGCTTCTGCTCTCTCAGGTGCTTTCTGCAAATTAATGTCACGTGTCCTGACCAATACCCCGTGTGTTAAGGTGGGAGAGGAGGGGTGGATGCCACCTGAGTACAATAAGTGCGTGATCTCACACTGGGGGCAGCTAGCGAGGCTGCATGAATTACTGCCAGGTGGTGGTTACACGATGAAGGGGGAGTTATGTACCCAGGCTTGATGAAAGTTAAAAGAAAACTGAAAATGAAGGATAATCAAAACGCAGACCTGTCAGACTTTGAGAGTTAGCAGAAAGAGCCTTCCTAATCAGAGGGAGAGCTAAAAAGCCTGGGAGGCAGAGATGACAAGAGAAACGGAGGCAAATCTCAGGTGTATGAAAAGAGTACTGCGCGCTGGCTGCGGATGCAGCGTAACGAGATGGATTGCTTGTAACAGCAAGAATAGAATTTGAACATAAAAATCAGCTCTGGCTCATTAAAACGATCTTGTAAAAAGCGAGGATTCTTGGCCCTGCTTCCCAGGTTGAGTACAACAGTTCCAGAATCTCAGGAATTTAGATCACCTGGCATGCAATCACAAGCTATACCAGACCAACCCTTGCTCTTTGATACTGGGAAAATCACCAGATCCTGGAAGACCTCGCTTAAGTGTTCTAACTGAAAAATGACATGCAGGAGACGGAAATGCCGAAGACACAAGAGAATGAGATTTGTAAGGACCGGAGGGACCGGCATGAAGCCTGACAGTTGCCGTGTTGCTCCTTTTTGCTGGGAGAGTTGACGAAACTTTTCTGAGTTCTGTTACTCCACAAGGCATTCGCAGGAAGCCCTAGCAAATATGTTCAAGATGAGAACAAGGGCTCATAACAAAGCAAACGCCTAACAAATGTTTATTTGGCTTCTTTTCTGACTGGCTTTTCCTGGGTCCAGTCCAGTTTCAAGCTGACATGTCATAACATGACATCATCATTGTCAAAAATGACGTCATCATCCTCATCAAACATGATGTGTCTATCAATCCTGGAGTTCATGCCCACGTCCAAGTCCAGGAGGCTCTGAGCCTGTAGTGAGTGTGTCAAAGGTAAAATCTTATGTGAGGGTACTCAAGTGTGTGAGGTGGGACTCTGCTCATGTTGACTTCCCACTTATTACTTATTTATCCCTTAAGTATAACCGCCACTCAACAAGGCAACAAGTTGTTCAGTAGACAACTATTTTGCATAAACCTGGACAGATCAATCTGTTTTCCCAGGACACATGTCTTAAAATGGCTGAAACAATGACAAGAGGATCCAAGAAGCCACTTCACGACTGTCTGATGTCTGGGCTCACTCAAATTTGGTTAGAGAAGAATTTCCTGTCTAACTTGCTTCTCTGTGATGAAGCTCTTTATTTTGGGTTTACTTCTCGAAACCTGTAGGTGCTGGAGAAAGGAAGGAAAGTAAATGAAGGAAGGAATGACGGAGGCAAGGAAGGAAGGGAAGACGGAAGACAAAAAGAATGGGAAAACAGGATCGCAAGCTAAACAGTCTTTAGGTTCTTTCTGTGATAGGCACTGCAGAAGATGCCTACTTCCCACGAACTTCTTAGATTTTGACCATAATGCATTTACTAGGACAATGACACAGACAGTCTGGTGCCTGGGGCCTATTCTACCTACTAGCTAAGAGCCAATGATTTCCCCAAGGGAGCTGAGTTCACAGTGGTGAGGTGGAAAACAGAGGGTGAGCAATGAGTAGCAGGGACCCCATTTAGTTATCAGCTCCAAATGTGGATGCACCTGGGAAAGAAAAGCCGGCAAAGTAGCAGGGGCTCAGGGCAGGCTCCATCCTTCCCCTCACATATCTGCCATGAATATGGATGAGTGCATTTCACATGTAGACAAGGCTGACTCTATTTCGAGAAGACAGATCTGTGGTCTGGGCTCTAGGATTCAACTTTGCTACTGTCTTCTTAACAGAGTCATATTTATTTCTTTACATACATTTACATACATGCACAACCACACATAGTGACCGGAGAAAGTCAGGTTATTACGAGGAGGCATTCCAGCCTTAGAGAATTCAAGGATACCAAAGGTCAAGGTTGACCATCACTATGAGAAACTGGTGACTATGAGGTGGTCAGCTTAAAGGAGGAACAAAATTCCAAATAACAAGTATAATATATACAAATGAATGGCTCTTAAATGTTATATACTTTATTTGAGCAGAGACATGTGGAAATCAGTACTGTTTTGTCCTGGGCAAAGAAAAGAAAGGCAAGAGGTAGAGCATGCATCTCACAGGGACTGTTCTGCAAAACATAAGTTTTTTGTTTTGTTTTTGAGCAGCTGAAACTGCCAAACAAAGCCAGCAAGTTCCTACTGAAGCAATATAAGGAAGAAATGATGTTGGCCTGCTCTATAGTGACGGCTGTGGGAAACACAGAGAAGTGGAATTCATTAAGAAGTGAGAGGTTGGAGAGATGGCTCGGAGGTTAAGAGCATTGGCTGAGAAGATCTGGGTCTGATTCCCAGCATGCACATGGTGCCTAGCTACCATGTATAACTCCATTTCCAAGGGGAGCCAATGCTCTCTTCTGACCATCGTGGGTACCAGGTATGCACAAGGAACACATGCAGGAAAACATCAACACACGTAAAATAATAAAACCAATCCAAGAAAAATTAGAATGTTGTTATGTCACAGAGATAAGCCCATGGCTGTTTTACAAATGCAACATAGAAGGATGTAGACATGTTTTCTACATGGCCGAGACACTTATCTACAAGGCTGGGTCTACAGAACTTTACAAAAGATTTTACCATTGCATTGTGCTGATGTACTGCTGTCACTTCTGCAGAGTGGCCCAGGTCTGGTCTTTGGCTATGGCATTATTAGCCAGATAGCACATGTAGCCTGAAGAATATTTTTATTTTTTAGCTTGTCAGCATCCAAGGTCAGCGACTCCATCTGCTGCACTTCCATGAAACCATAAAACCACTGCACAGCTAATCTAACACAATAGAGCAAGGAGTGACCCCAATTTTCCACTGGTCGGGAGGCACTGAGGTCAGCTCTTCTCGGGGCTCTCAGGACTCAGACTATAACAGAATGAGAGACCTCTGCACCCCAGCGCCACCTTGGCCACATGCATGCCACAGTTAAATGTGCAGTTTTAAGAGGAACAAAATTGAGTTCAGGAAGGGATGCTGAGACTGCAGGGATGTGGTCATGCTTCTTGAGAACTTGGGCATGGATTGAAAGACCATGGAGGATAGGTCCAGTCTTACATGGTCGTTCCATCTTTGTATGCTTGCAATCCTAGGTATTCAGTCTCCTGTTACTGTTTCAGTCTGTCAAAGGATGTACGTTATTTGCTTTGCTCCTTGTACCTTCTCCCATAGTCAATACAGTGGAAGCTTCAGGTGGTGTTTGGAACTTTATATCACTGTATGTACAATGTCTAGAACCAAATAGGTACTCAATGAATGTCTGTTGAATGACTATATTAGCTCTGTATTCTGTTGGTTTGGAATACTCTGAAAGAAGTAAGGTAAGGAAGGGATTATTTGGGTTTAAAGGTTGAGGCTACAGTAGACCATGACTAGGCAAGTCATCATGGCAGGAGCTTGGGTAGCTGGTTACACTGTGTTCACAGTCAGGAAGTAGAAAGATAGATAAATAGATAGATGGATGGATGGATGGATGGATGGATGGATGGGTGGGTGGATGGGTGGGTCCGTGGATGGATGGATGGATAGATAGATAGATAGATAGATAGATAGATAGATAGATAGATAGATAGATAGATAGATAGATGTAACTAGTAGGTAGATAGGTACACAGACAGACAGACAGATAGACAGGTACATAGATATGAATGCTAATGCTCAGATTTCTATCTCCTTATTCATTCCAGAACCCCAACTCTGAATAATGCCATCCACAGTTAAGGACGGTTTTCCTGCCTCAGTTAGCCCCATCTAGTTGATCTCTCCAAGGTGTGTCCAGAGATTTGACTCTGAAGTGATTCTATGTAAGGTTAGGTTGACAAGCAGTAGAAATGATCACAATAATCACATCACGTGTGAATGCTTACATGAAGTTATTTGAAGTTAGGTATTGTGTTCCTTTGCATTTAAATATAATTACTCATATGTGTTTGATTCTGCATTCAAAGTGTTTTGAACTAAAATTTTGAAAGAGATCTTAGATGAATGTTCAGTTATGCCCTCTTCTATTTCGGGTAATCTATCCGCCCATCTATCCTCACTCATCTTCCTCTCATCTGTCTTCCCATTGGCTCTTTAGTTTTGCCTTTATCCTGTACCTTTGTAGAGCATCCCCTGCCACTCTGTAGGAATAGCTGGGCTACGCGCAACTTCATTTCCTGTCATTTTTAAATCAACAGTCTGACATAGTTATCTAGATCTTTTTACAAACGAGAAAAGCAAGGCTAAGTAAGTTCACAAAGATGAGACAGAGAGTAGAAAACTCACATTCCAGAAAATAATATATGTAGATATTAAATGTTATAGGCTATACTTGGCCTGAAATATATGGAAATCAGTATTATTTTATCCTGGGCAAAGAAGAGAAAGGCAAGAGGCAAGGCCTGTGTCTCAAAAGGACTGTTTTGCAAAATGTAAGTGGTGTGTGTTTTGTTTTTTATTTTTCCTTCCAAGCATCAGAAACCACAGAGGGAAACCGTCCGCTCACTATTGATGAAAGGGAGGGATGATGTTGCCTTAGTCTATAGTAATGGCTATGGGCAATACACAGAAGTGGACTTCAGAATCGAGAAGCTGGAGAGATGGTTCAGAGATTAAGAGCATTGACTGAGAAAGTCTCAGTTTGATCCCTCACATCCACGTGGTGTCTAGTTACCATGTGTAACTCCAATTCCAAGGGGATCTAATACCTTCTTCTGACCTCCTTGGGTACCAGGTATGCACAAAGTTCACATACATGCATGCAAGCACAACACCCATATACACAAAATAACAAAGTAAATCCAGAAAAATTTTAAAAAGAAGTTATTTCATCGGAATTTCACGTTGATTTCTGTTTTACAAATGCAAAATACAAGGTCCTAAGGCATGTTTCCTACGTGGCTTGCATCCTTCCCTCAAGGTGGTAAGTGTATTTTCCTTCTTGAGTCCTTCCACTCCCACTAGAACTTCCTCATCTCTATGGTTGGTGCCAGAATAGCTGTCTTGCAGCGCTCTGCGCGTACCTGGTCTACACACAACCACGTAGGTAAAGCAGTTAGAGGCACACCTCCACCGCATCACCTTCCCGGGTGTCCTCAGGGACATATCACCCATGAGCCTCATGGTAAATTATACGGGACACCCTTTTTCAGTTACTTTGTTTCTTTCATTTTGGTGACCATTCAGAAGGCAAATTCATTATTTATTTATTTTAAATTAATTAATTAGTTTTCCCCCAACCTGATTACAATTTTCCCTCCCTCTCTCCTCTTCTCCCAGTCCCTTCTCCCAACCTCCCCTCTCTCCACCCCTGATCCACTCCTTCTTTCTAGCAGGCAAACTCTTCTGTCCTTGCCTGTTCCTGCTAACTTCAAGTGTGCTAGCACAGAAGGACCGTGTATCTGAGGCATTACAGGACTCCAGAGCCCCCACCCATCACTTTAGGAACTCTTGTTCCTATAGCCAGGCTCAGGCCCTCTCTGGGAAGGCTCTAGCATTGCTTGATCTGCTCTCCCTGGCCCATGTCACTGAAAAATGTCTTGAACTGTCCTCTCAGTAAGGGAAACAAAATGTGAAGGTGTGGTCGAAGCATTTATTTCTACAAAGAGAAAAATACCAAAGTATTTTTATTGCCTCATAAAAGCTTAGAAACTAGTATTAAACACTGAACTCCAATGTAGGTTATCTTATTCTTCTGTATTACATGTGTGCTGGGAATCAAATCCAGGTCCTCAGGAAGAGCGGCCAGAGCTCTCAAGGGCTGAGCCTTCTCTCTCCAGTCCTATGTATTTACACTGGAAGCTCAGAGATAGGACGTCATCCGTTCAGTTCACACAGATGTGAGGTGGAAATCACACTGGCGTCAGATGGATCCCACAGCAAAGCCTCTCTCCATATGACCGCCAAGTTTAGCACCTCTCGCTTCCTTTCTCTACTTGCTTGTGTGTCTTTTAGCCTCCTTTGCAAGTGGCAACAGTGTTTCCTGTCTTTTCTTCTTTGATTTCCAACTTTTTTTGCTAGGGCTTAGCACAATAGAAATGTTTCTTTCAAACAATGCTCAGGAAAAATGTTTCTTTCAAACAATGCTCAGGACAGGAGGCGCTTTAATTGTTCACTATGAACTCAGGCACCAGGCATGGCAATCAGCCTTACTCGCCTGTCTTCCCTCTTCTCAGCAGCTTTGTCTGGAGGCTATCTGCGTTCAGAACTCTCTTGCAGATTTTGCCCTTGAAAAATGGATTTTTATTTCTTTCAGTTGAGTCCAATAAGAATCTCCAAACTAATAATGCCTTGATGTTTTTTTTCTCGCTTGCCTTGTAAAAAAACTTCTATTACTTATATAAAAGTGGCAAGCTGCCTTCCTTATTGCTTCAAATTACTTGTGTTAAAACACCTCTGTGCTGCCGAGTTTCAACCCGAAGACAGCATTCAAATCCACGTCACAGAGGGCAAAGAGCCCCTTTCCACATGCTTCTTTCCAGGGCTTTAACCCCAACCTCCTTCAAGATTTAACTTTCTTCCTTTGGCTCTGACAGACACAGAGATATCAGGAAAGAGCGTGACTCTACCTTGGGTGCCAAAGATTCCAAAGGAGGTGAAAAACAGTACTGGCAGGCAGAGCTGGGGCAGTGGGGGAACAGTCATATGGGACAAGAGGCCTGCCTGACCACTGTGACAAGAACACTGACATCGGTCATGGCGCCAGGCTTAGTTACTCACAGTTACCTTCCCCAGAGGAGAAAGAGTCTTCAAGAAAAAACTATGGCTTGGAGACTAGATGGCAGCGTCAGGGAGGATGTCCAGCTACCAAACTCTTGGGTGGGGCTTTCTGACAGCAGACACAGATAATTTTTGTAGTGTTATGGTCCATTTTCTACGCTGGGAGGGCTTACATGTGGGGACTGCTGGTGATTTGGCAGGTGTTCCTTTGCTAACTGCCTTAGTCAGGGTTACCATTGCTGCGATGAAACAGAATGGCCCAAAGCAGCTCGGGAGGGAAGGGGTTCTTTGGCTTGCACTTCCATGTAATAGTCCATCTCTGAAGGGAGTCAGGGCAGGAACCTGGAGGCAGAACAGAGGCCATGAAGGGATACTGCCTATGGGCTGGTTTACAGTTTGTTTGGCCTGCTTTCTTCTAGAACCCAGGACTACAAGTCCAGGGATAGCACCACCCACAATGCACTGGGCCCTCCTACACTGATCACTGATTAGATTAACGCCCTATAGGTTTTCCTATGGAGGCACTTTCTCAAATGAGACTCTGCCCTCGCTGACGACTCTAGCTTGTGTCAAGGTGACAGAAAGCTGGTCAGCACACCAATTTTGAAAGGCAATGGGAAAGCACAGTGTGTTAAAAGGAGAAAAATGGAAAACTTAGTTTATATCATGGACCTGTCTTGTCTGAATCCTGGCCTGAATTCCTTCCAAGTTCCCAACGCAGCCCTGCTCTTTGGGGGTCCTATCTGATGTTCTCTTCAAACCCTAAGGTGTATTTTTGAAGCCCCCAGTTAAGCCCCTGAATGCTGGAGCGATAGCCAACATCCAACCTTTTGCATAGAATAAGTCTTTTTATCTGCCTTTGAAGTCTCCGGGCTTCCCAGGCATTTCATGGACCGTCTCCCGTGCACCACCCTGCCGAGCAACGGGAGCAGTTTGCCGTCAGTATGTGCTTGTGTAAAGAATATGCCGGGGTCATATGAATCTTGTGAAGATAAATATTGTTTTGTGTATTTGGAAAAAATATGGCCTCGAAAGCTGTTTAGCGAGGCATTTTGCATTAAGGGAATGTCCCAACAAGGAAACACAGTTAAACTTAGCACCAAGGACTGCTTAGTCATGTCACTCAAGGCTATAAATGAAACTGACGTCTCTCATTGCAGCTTCTGGCAGCACTGCCAAGCAGATGCTCAGAGAGTCTGTCTCTGAGAGGACAGAGGCTTCTCCTGCCAAGGCATCCGAAACCCTCCCACCAAACCCAGGTGTGCACAATGGATCAGGGTCACTCCTGGCTGACCAGGTCGGGTAATGTGATTCTCTTTCAGAGAGTAACTCCCCACTCTGGCGTTTTCCTTCACCTCTTTCTCTTGCACATGGGATTTTTCCTCTTCTCTCTTCTTTCTTTCTTTTGGTATTTCCATGTGTGTGAGAGTGTGCGCGTGCATTTGTTGCTATCAGAAACCATCCTCTGTTGCTCTCATGCCTTGCTTATTGAGGCAGGATCTTTCAATCAAGCCCACAGCTCACTATGGCTCATGCTGCTCGCCACCTTGCTCTGGGGAGCCTCTGTCTCGACTTTCCAGGATGGTGACTATGATTAGGGCTAACATACCCACTCAACATGGATGTAGTTTCTGGGATCTGAACTCTGGTCCTCACACTTGCATGATGAATCATCTCCTTGAACCATTTGAGTTCTTTCATCAAATACATGTGGTCTTGAAAGTCACTTAAATTTAGTCAAAATCAGTTCTTTACTTTGAAACACATCACCTTCATCAGACCCCTCTTTGGAAGCAAATAGTGCCCTTGTTATTCTCGTTAGCAGGGACAATACTGGAAGCCTCTAACATTTGTCCACTGAATATTGTGTGGCGGGCATTGCAAGGAGTCTTTGGGGACGTCTTTAACACAGAATCTCTTATTTTAAGAGTTGACTCCAAAACATTCAGTTATGACCATGATGCCTGGTACAAAAGAAATTCTCCATATATGTTACCCACTATTTTAATTTCCACATTTAACATTAACAATCATTTCTGGGATCATTATGACTACATTTGTTTCTGTGTTTTAACAAGTCAAGAGCCTGAGCCTGCTTGTCTACTAAGTGAGGCAGCGTAAGTAACACCAGAGGGGGCTTCACAGGGGTGTGGCTTGTCCTTGCTACACACAGGCCATTCAGCAGCAGAGAATTCAAAGCCTATGCAGATGTAGAGATAGGGGCCCACTTTCATAAAACAGAGGCAAAATTAGCAACTAGTCATCAATTAAAAATTTGTGTCTTCTATCAAGAAAATCTGTGTGTGTGTGTGTGAGAGAGAGAAAGAGAGAGAGAGAGAGAGAGAGAGAGAGAGAGAGAGACTTTATGCTGCAATGATTGGCACTGTGCTCACCAGGTCTTGCTTCAGACTCCAGAGACCCGAAGAGAGCCTGGGGGCTCGAAGGCCCCACTGTGCCCCACGAGGTGCTCAGAGCAGGGAGCCTCTCCATATCACACACAAGAACTGACAAGGGCCCTACTAACCACGGTCTAGTTACCCCTTTTGGGTTTTTGGCCCAAAGATTTCTAACTTCAAGTTCCATCATCTTACTCAGATAAAACAATAGAAAATGTCCAACTTCAACAAACTCAAGGTCAATTTAATTGCAGCAGACCCCTAGACTCACATTTTTGGAGGCTACAGGAGAATTGGAGACGTATTTTTGAAACCCACATCTCAGTGTTCGCTTTGCCGCCGGGTTCTCTATTTCCCATGACCACAGCGCAACAAATCCCTCTGTGGCTCTCGGCTTCCTTGTCTCAGGCAATAGACAGCAGGAACCAGATGATGGGAATTCTCAACTTGAACTTGATCCTACTGAGTTTTCCCTGTGCTTTAGGTGTGCACTGTGAGACATAAACACTTTAATTTTAAGTAGAAAGAATAGGCCTTACTCTATTTCTTTGGTGTGGGGTACAAATGAGTGTATACACATGTGGAGGCTGGCTGTCATTCTTCATGTGCTGCTGTGCTTTTGTTTGAATTTTAAATTGTGACTCAGAATAAATTTATATTTTATTACTGGGAAGATGGACCATAAAGTCACGTGATCCTTTACAGTGGAACAAAACTAAACATTATATATTGATTTGGTTCTAGGCCACACCAGGAATACTGTACATGGGTCTCCATAAGACATTTAGTGTGCAAAACCCTTTCAGATGTCAGCATCATGAGATATTCTTACCCATCTACCCAAATGCTGTCACCTAAAAGGAGGCAAGTAGCAGGAACTGATGAAGATGTGTGGACTCAGGAATTTACAAACTTTGTGGTTATGGGAAGGAGTACAAATACCAACTGGAAATCAGCGGGGTATTTTCTTCCCAGACTGCAGAGAGAGAGAGAGAGACTTATCTTCTAACTCAGCGATCCCATTGGCTAGTGTATGCCAATCCGAAATATGTACACCTGTTCATCTGTCGACACAAGGAATAATACTCAAAATAACATTTTCATAAGACCTGTTCATCCCAGGAACAGAAATAGTGCAGTTGTCTGTAATTAAAGGGAAAGCAAAGGTGCCGACTTTGGGTTCTTATTTGATTCTCCTGCGTGCCTATTTAAAGTAGATGTTATTAGAAGCGATGCTTGCAACAGAAATTTTTCATGTAGTGAATGGGCCATTACGTTTTGACACGCCATGCTGTGAACAAACCATAAATGCTAGAATTTACACTTTAGACTCCCTGTGCAATGACAAATCTTTTCAAGTTCTTAATGCAGCTCTTAAAGGGTGTGATCTAAGTTTGTGTACCTATTCTACTCATCTCTTGGGCCCTCGTGTACTCAGAGATGTGACTGTGTGGGCTCTGGAAGAATGTTGGGTGTCATCTCTGTGCTGTTGTGTGGATGGCTGTGAGGATGCTCTCAGAAACTCATACACTAAATAACCTGGATATCTCAGCTCTAGGCGTATGCCCAAAGGAAATGAAATTAGCATGGCAAAAAGATAGGGAAGCCCATATTTATGGTGGCACAATTCTCAGACATTAAGATAAGTAAGTATTCAGCCTAAGTGAGCATCAATAGATTAACAAAGATCTCTCTCTCTCTCTCTCCTCTCTCTCTCTCTCTCTCTTCTCTCTCTCTCTCTCTCTCAATCTCTCTCATTCTCTCTCTTTCTCTCTCTCTCTCTCTCTCTCTTTCTCCTCTCTCTCTCTCTCTCTCTCTCTCTCTCTCACACACACACACACACACACACTGGAGTATTGTGCAGCCATGGGGCGAATGAAATCCTGTCAATCATACATGAAAAGGACTGGAGGGCATCAAGTTATGTGAAAGAAGTCAGCTGCGAAAGCACAAGTAGTATACGTTGTCTCTCACACATGTGAAACCTAAGAAGAGTCAGCCTGAGTTCAGGGTAGTGGTTCACTGATGTTGAGAACAATGTGGGGAAAAAAAGGGTGGATGTGAAGCTTGGATTTAACTAGTGTGTTTGCTAGGAATCTATTGAAATGCCACACTGAATTACATTAGTGTATACAATTAATACATGCTACTCAAAAATAATAATAACAATAACATAAATTACTTTTAAGACTTAAAAACCATGCGAAATGCATATTTTTTTACCTTCTATAAGTCATGTAGTCTTAAGGAATATATTTTATTCACATGCTATCTAAAAGCAACATATGTGACTGGCTGATATTCAGCTACAGACATGGGTGTGTCTGTTCCAGGTAGCCATTCTGATGCTTCCAGCTTCTCCTGTGTTCAACGTGGCCACCCTGGTTCTTCCTCTGGGGCTCCAGATCTAGTGATGCACATATCAAAGCCTCAATGTGTGGGCCATCAGGTTACCTAAGTCCCAAATTGAGAGTGTGTTCTGATCGGCTAGACAGCTATAATTATGACATTTTCACTGTTCTAAAGAATCATGCATATAATAAACAAACCCAAAATCATGGTTTCAGTGGATTAAATAAAAGGAACGAAAAAGAATTCTCATGTTTTCTGACACTAAGAAGAACTTAGAGACTCCTGGTTGAGGCCACTCGATACTTCCAAGTCCAATCTACTCATAACCTTTTTTAAAAAAAGTTTGCCAGCTTTTAAGTCAATTCTCTTCCTTCTGAACTTTCTATTCTTAAAGTTAATACCACAATACCCAGAGAGATTTCCACAGTTGCATTATCCCTACACCGCGAAGGGCTGAAGGCTTTCCCATTTCTAAGCAAACATCCTCTGGGGAACCAGGAAGCGGTAGAATGAATGACGTTTACTTGGATCAAGAGAGCTTGGGTATATCAGTTCATATGGATTAATTTTAAATCTTAGGATCCCAGAAACTGTGAACAGTGTCTGTGGTTTCTGAGTGGGGGAACCAAGGGTAAATCTTTCTCCAATTGTTTTTGACGCAAAGCTTCTCTTTCAGAAACATTATTCCTAGTCTCACTCAGGGTAGTGTTTCATGACACAGGAAGTTGGCAAACACTGACCAAGTCCCAGATCCACTTCTTTGGTATCCTCTCTTCCTTTGGATCCCTGCACCATCCCTTGAATTAGATTAGGAGTTCTCTGAGCATCTCCAGGGGAATCTCTGTTAGTCCCCAGTACCCTCATCAAATGGTCCACAAGTCAAATCAATTGTTTTCTTAATCATGTTGGCATGGATTTCTCTTTTTCCATTCTTATTTTCTCATAGACAGTTTTCTAGAGACTATGCGATGTTTAATTATTAAATACTCAATGCTGTAGTAGACATAATAATATTGCTGTCTTTTATTAAGCCACCATAAAGATATTTAGACGTGATAAAAAATAACTCATTTTGTTTTAGAAAATATAGTTACTTTAAAAATGTCATTTATATAACCATGTAGTGGATTCATTATTATGTTAATGTCTGAGAAATACTTTTCAAGAAAGTGTTCATTTCTTATAAGGTAAATATGTCTGAACATAACTCACATAGCAATTAAAATACACTTTAAAGAATGAAACAAGCTCTTGAGACCAACAGTTTGAGGATTGCTACTCAGTCATGCCAAACAGTTTAGTTTACAATCTGTAAACTCTGACTGCCCTCCCAGGGCCTCACCTCTCACAGACTCTGACTGAACTCTTTGTACTCACTGTCTACCCTACTAATTGAGAAAAGCCTAGCAGATGCTTCTTATATGTGTGTCACTGTGTCAGTGGCACCTACAATATTCTTGGGACATGTGCTAGCTGATTTTCTGTGACCTTTTCTCAACCTAGAATCATCTGAGAGGAAGGAAACTCAATGGAGAAATTCTCTTCATCAGTTCAATTTTAGGCAAGCCGATAGGCCATTGTCTTAATTTGTAATTTATTTAGGAGGACCCAGTGTTTTGTGGGTAGTGCCACCCCTGGCCTGGTGGTCTTGGGGGCGATAAGAAAGTGGGCTGAGCCACACACGGGGGACAAGCCTGTAAGCAGCTCTCCTCCCTCCAAGGCTCCTGCATTTTCTCCTGCCTCCAGGTTTCTGTCCTGCTTGAATTCCTGCTCCCAATGACTTTGATGATCATCTGTGATGTGGAGGCATAAATGAAACAAACCCTTTCCTCCCCAAGTTGCTTTTGGTCTTGGTGTTTCAGCACAGTAGAATAAAGCTAACCTGGCGTTTGGGTTTAGCCCTGATCACAGGTCAGAGCTGATTTCCCCCTCTCTTCTGACTTATACTCACCTGTGTAACCTTTGGTTCTATCAGTATCAAGAGACTTATGCACCACAAGATATTTATGGAAATTTTTAGAAAGGTTTCATGGGACCTATCTTGCTACTATTGTAGCAATCTTCAGGCTCTGAAGTGGCTGAGTGCTACAACACTGTGAAATATGCATATAGCTTTTATCCCCATTTCATAACGTACAGGAAAATCCTTTACATCTTTAGTGTGATGATGGCAGTGTCTGCTGAGGAGGTGTCTGTCAACACAAAAGTGTGTGTTGGGCTGACTGTGTCAGGAGGAAACTGTCTCTTTATGTCTCACGGATGGTTACTAGTTCCTTCACTTGAGGATTTTGTCCCCTCTGCTCACACCCTAGCATCTGTCTGGAAGCTCCAGGCTTTCCTGGTGTTGGACCTTTTGTGAACCTTGGTTCAGGCAGGATGGGCAGATGAGAAGATGCCTGCCCGGATTCGGCACTCTTTCTTAGGAGTCTCAGCGTGAGCAGAGGGATGCAAAGGGGGACAGCCACCTGGGTTCATGTACCCCAGCAGTGCCATGTTCCAGAAACCACCCAGGGCTTTCTGATCTGCACTGTCTGGAGCACCGCCAGCTAGTTGAGACTTGAGCCTTTGGAGTATGAACCGCCATTTTTACTCTCAGGACCCACTCTGCATTAATGGAGTGAGCCAGACAGAGGCTGGAGGACAATCTCTTCCTGGCTTATCACATCTCTGTATGTATCATCCACTCCTCTGAGGTCTTCCTCCACTCACCTGGGCTTACAAAGCAGAGTAAGCTTACAAAATTTGGATTTGCTTCATGGTCCAATATGCTGTTAACTGAGCTCCTTAGCCTCACACTCTTTCTCTGACTCTATAAACTTCCTCACGTGGCTTATAGTTCTTGTTTCTGAAGCCCTGGATGAAGAAGCATTAAATGATCGTGAGAGCTAGCCCTGACATTTCCTAGCTAAGCCATTTTAGTAACCACTCTGCTGACAGTAACTCCTTTCCTTGAGTTCCAATTTTGTGTGGGGCAGTTTATAGACCTTCTTCAACATACTAAAACAACCCAGTAGTTTTCATTGTTGTTTTTTTAACTTGGAGCAAGTTTGCCACCTGGGTTTTCTGGCCATGTTTACAGACATTTTTAGATTGACCCTTAGAGGGGGTTATGCTACTGCATCTAATAGGTAAAGGCCAAGCATGCTGCAGACATTCCAATGCTCCCAGGCGAGCTACCACGACAACGAATTATCCGGCTACGGATGTTGGTAACCCTGACCTCAAATGTCCTCCATTCCCAGGGCAGGTGTCACTGATCCAAGAGAACCTGGGGTCTCAGAAAGTTTTAGTGAACTGGCCGAGGTGCAACCTGGTAATGAGTGACTAAAAATCTTGGGCAACTGCAGGTCCAAAGCTGTACTCCTATCACACCCAACACGGCCTATCATCTCAAGTCTTTTCTAGACGTACACAATCCAGACTGGAATCCAGACTAGAGTCGGACTCAGGGAAGGGTGTCTAGACAATCAAACAGGTGTGAGTCTGCTCTAAAGGTAAAGCTGTCTCCTTTCCCCTGCCTCCTCTTCTTGACGATGTGTCTCCTTGGTTCTGTGGTCTTTCATTCATGCTAGCTGTGTGTGTACGTAATGAAAACATCCTGAACGCATTCTTTTCCAGTACACCACCCTCCTGGCCTGCAGTTTGGCCATCACCATATTCATTGCAGACTGTCTTTGTGTAGTTAGCATTGTTGGTCAATAAATCATTTCCTTTCCCTGAGTTTGAGTGCCCAGGGGCCACTGCATTTGGGTTCATCGTGAAAATCCAAATAATACAAGTAGAAGCATAAATAATTGATATGCTGCTTATTCCCCGGCGGTCCCAACAGACCTATTCACAAATGCAGCTCCTCTTAGCCTTTGTCCAGTCTAATTTTAAGGTCCAGGGGTGTAGTGTTTCAACCTGAATAAGAAAAAGGTAATAGGCAGATTCTTTCCCATCTGAATGATGTGATGTTCACTGGTCCAGAGAGGGAAGCCTTGGGACACAACTAATCACAAATGAGCAGAATTTAGCAAATAGCACAAGTCTGGGTCCCTTCTTTTGTGACTTTCAAGTGGGGAAGAGATGCCAATTTTTGTAAAATTAACATTTATTCTTGAAAATGCTAATAATAATAATAATAAAAAACTCTATTAAAAGGGAACATCAATCCTGCTGTGAATTTAACACATCGCAGCCTCAGGCCTGCTTCTGTTCATTTGCCTCCATTTCTTTATTTTCCCCTCTGACTGTCTTTCATGCAAAGGCAAGGAAATCAATAAATGCACTTAACACAGCCCCTCATTCCCATTGTAAGTGAAAGCTAACTCATGGGAACTCTGACTACTAGAGTAAAGGCAGAGAGCTCCTAGTGTCTGGGCTTTTCACTGACTTTTGAGATGATCTGGTAACTGTTCCTGTGATCATAATGTCATTTTATTCCTCTATCAATTACACAATGAACAATTATTTAGGTTTCACTATATGAGCTACAGTGACCTTAATCTCTCTCCCTCTCGTGCCTATCAGGGTTGATTTCTTACACTGTATGTTTAAACCTCCAGTCTAGAAAGCCTTCAACAGTCATTTCCTGCAGGGAAGGTCTGTCTGTATGAGGATCTATTGAGTGTGCAAGAATATGAAATGCTAACCTGTAGAGTCTAGCCAGAGTGGAACAGACACACCCTGTGATCTCATGAACCAAAGCACTGAACAAAATGCATCAGATAGTTGCCAGATAGTGGACATCAGACAGTGGAAACCACTAATCCTCGACAGGAACAAATAAAGAGGGTTCTTTTGATGTCCATTTATGGGCTTTACAGTCACTGCACAGGGACACAGTGAGGGGACCCGGGGAAGAGAATGGGACAAACTTTGACGTTATAGCAACAGTAAGATAGATTTCACAGGTCAGAATAGCCAAAAGAAGCCAACTACTTGGAGGGTGCCCTGGAGATTCACAGATGGTGTTGATGCATCCTAGGCTATGAATCAGATACCCTGGAAGAAAACCACCCAAAGGAAGGGAGGAGTGCCTCCAAAGGATCAAAAAGCCACAAGCGGAGCTTATGATGGGATGGGTTTGTTCTCTCATTAGCTAGAGTGAAAAGTAGACAAAAATTAGGTAAAATAGGACAATAAATTTTGTCTTCCTTGTAAGATAAAATTAGCAGCAGTCAAAGGTTCATTTAGTATTGAGGAACAAAGTTGTAAAGTGCATTTAGGAAAAATTAAATTGGCTGGGCGGTGGTGGTACACACCTTTAATCCCAGTACTTGGGAGGCAGAGGCAAGCAGATCTCTGTGGGTTCGAGGCCAGCCTGATCTACAGAGTGAGTTCCAGGACAGCCTGGACTGTTTCACAGAGAAACCCTGTCACACACACACACACACACACACACACACATAGAAACACACACACACAAAACCCACAAAAAAGAAAAGCTTAGAGTGTCCCCAAAGAATCTGACTGCATCTCTCAATAAAGTTTTTAATATCTAAAAGAATAGCAAAACATCTAGTCCCTGTGCTGATACAATTCACAAGCAGTAGCAGCCAAAAAAATGAAAACAATCTAGAAAGGCAATGGCCAGGAATCTAAAGAAACAGGAAACCGGAACTGAAAAATCACACCCATGATAGAACTTGTAAGAGAGACCCGCAATGTAATTATATCTGTAGTCAATACATTCAAGAAGGTAAAAGAAGGGTAGGGTCTGTAAGTTCTGTGATAGAACACGGTACATCCTATGCTCAATTCCTGTACAATCTTTATTAGTTAAAAAAAAAAGGAGGTAGAAGAAGCATGAACATGTCAAAAAGTCAAAGAGAAATAGTGAAAAACTCAAGTCAAACTTTAAAGATACAAATAAAACAATATTCGTGTTTAAAATGATTTCTGTAGTCGGTGGAAAGGAAAACTAGTCACAACAGAAGAAAAGCTTAGCAGGCAAACAAAGCCGAGTACCAAGTCTGGAGAATGATGTCAAGTGACAGAGTGCACATGTGACTGGTGTCCTTTAAAGGGAACAAAGCAGAACCAACTGTGTTTTTCTATCCCAACTGTGATCAAAAATCAGAGAACAGATAGAGTTCAATGAACATAGAACAGATCTGAGTTCAATGAACCCCAAATTAATTAACTTGAAATACACTACACTAAACTGAATCCTAGTCAATTTGCTAAACCCAGTGATCAAGAGATCAACTCAGAAAGCAGTGGTAGACACGCAGCAGGCACTTCAGCACTCTGACCAGCTAAGAGTCTCTGCAAAGGAAGCTTCTCTGACCAAGGCTGAGAGCATGAGCCCCTGATCGAGACATCTCTGTCATTCCCTCCAGGCCCAGGGAACCTCACAGAAGAGGAGGTAGCAGGACTGTGAGAGACTGTGGATGGGGAGGAGAGCTATGACACACCACAGCGTCTTCTGGATTTGAGGTGGTCATTGAAATCATGAATATGTGGTATCTTTGTCACTTATACAAGACACAAAAGGAAGAGGAGCCTTGCTGGGAGGAAAACGGTTGTCAGAGGAGTGGGAGGAATAAAAGAGAGCAGGAAGTGAACGTGTTTACATTACAATGTATACAGGTATTCAACAGTCAACACCAAGAAAAGCAATATTAGAAAGAAGTGGTGGGGGCTGTTATATCAGGAAGCCCATAAGCATAGAAGGTTTCAGGTAGGAGTGGACAACTCTTAGGAACTCAAAGAAGGAATGCTAGCTCAGAATCCGAAACACAGGATAGCATTTTCTTTTCATAAGTAGTCAAAAATTCTTTTTATTTTTTTCTGGCAAAAGAAAGGTAAAGAATTTGCTACCAGGACTGAAGGAAACGTGGAAGTCAAAGGGAAAAGCGAATACTAGAGGGGAAATCTGCTTCTCCACAAAGCAGTGGAGAGCTGGCCATTCTAAACCTCTTTGTGGTGGTTTGCATGGGAATGCTCCATAGGCTCATATATTTGAAAGCTTCATTCCCCAGTTGGTGGACTGTGTGGGAAGGATTGGGAGGTGTGGACTTGCTGAAGAAGATGTGTCACTAGGGGTGAGTTTTGAGGCTTCTGAGCCCAGGCCATTTCATTTGGCTTTCTCTCTGCCCCTCCACGTAAGCTCTCAGCTACCCCAACCACCTGTCTGCCTGCCTGCTGCCATAAACCCCGCCACGATGGCCATGGACTTTAATCCTCTGAAAATCAAATGCTTTCTCCCATAAGTTGCCTTACTCATAGGGTTTGGCCACAGCAGTAGCAAATTAATCAAGGCACCCTTAGGGAACACTGACACAATGAATAAGTTATACTGGACGAAATGCAATGTGGCTTGAAGGATTGTGGCAAAGGTACATTCTAGGGCCAGCCTTGGTGCCACATGCCTCATGTCCCAGCGTGTGGGAGGTAGAGGGAGTAAGATCTCTGTGCGTTTGAGGTCAGCCTGCTCTATATAGTGAGTTCTAGGCTAACCGCAGTTAAAAAGTCAGATGCTGTCAATGTGTGTGTGTGGGTGTGTGTGTTTTATAAATTTATATGTATATAAATTTCAAAGCATACACCAAGATAATGAAACAAAGAGTTATTGTTAAGGGACCGATAAAACTCAATCACAAAGCCTTCAATTAGTTCAAGAAAAAAAGACAAAGGAAACAGATTAAGTACAGATTAGACAGAATCCAGCACATTTCTAAGGACATCAATAATCACACTAAATGATTAAGTGTCAATACAAAGACGGAAGTGACTTAACTGGCAAGGATCCAATTGTACATTGCTAGCAATAAATCAACTTCAAATTGTAAAGCCCAACTAAAGAATCAGAGAGACCGCAGAAACATAGCATGCTAACAGTCTGAAAGTAAAGACATAGTAACTGTGTGATTATGTATTAACACCCATAGAAGTAAATTTAGAGTCAGCAAGATGGCTCAGTGGGTAGAGCCACCTTTGGCCAGGTCTGATGACCTGAGTTTGATTTCAGGGCCCCACATGATGAAAAGAGAACTTATTGCCCAGAGCTGTCCTCCATGATCTGCCTGTGCCAAGGAATGGACACACACATATGTACATCTACATACATGCACACACAAAGAAAACAAATAAATAAAATGTAATAACATTTTTAAGATAAACTTATGAGTTAAAAGTATAACTAGTCATAAAAAACCTGAAATGGCTCTTAAAAAGTGATTTAATCAGAAACACGAGAGTCCTAAATATTTGTTCACCTGTAGTACATGAACATGCATGCACGCATACACACTCACGCACACACACAAATTTGATAGACCTGTAAGGCAAAATAAACTCACTATCATAGTGCATTCTTTTGGGCATGTATATATATATGTGATATGCATGTGTGTTTCCATGTGTGCACATGTCTGTGTGGCTGTGTATAAACATGTGTGGTACTTTGTGAGATTGGCTCCTATGGGCTCATTTGCTGGAATACTCGGTCCCTCATTGGTGGAACTGTTTGGGAAAGATTGGGAAGTTGTAATCTACTCTGTGGGTGCTAGGAATCAAGGCTAGAAGTTAAGAGTCCAATCAGTGCTCTTAACCACCAAGCCATCCCTCCATCCCTGACAGCCATTTTGAACATATTCGTTACATATAACCAAAGAACAAGGGAAAGAAAATGGCGAATTTAGAAGGCCAATAGTCAACCAACTTAAGCCACTTACATTTACTGATATACTCCATAGCAATGCCGGAATACACTTCTCTCTCTTTTTTTTTTTTTTTTTTTTTTTTTTTTTGGTTTTTCAAGACAGGGTTTCTCTGTAGCTTTGGTGCCTGTCCCGGAACTAGCTCTTGTAGACCAGGCTGGCCTCGAACTCCCAGAGATCCGCCTGCCTCTGCCTCCCAAGTGCTGGGATTAAAGGTGTGTGCCACCACCGCCCGGCTCCACTTCTCATTTTAAATTGTATTGACTTTTATTGTTGTGTGAATATATACATGTATGACTTATGTATGTCATTGTGGGTACTCATGTTACAGCAGGCATGTATTGATCACAGGCCACTTTTGGGAGTCAGTGCTCTCCTAGAGTGGGATACAAACTGGAAAGGAAGAAATCAAACTTTTGCTATTTATAGATGATATGATAGTATACATAAGTGACTCCAAAAATTTGACAAGGGAACTCCTACAGCTGATAAACGCCTTCAGTAATATGACAGGATAAAAGATCAGCTCAAAGAAAAAAATCAGTAGCTCTCCTAAATGCAAAGGATAAAGAGGCTGAGAAAGAAATCAGAGAAACATCACCATCTATAGTAGCCACAAATGACATAAAATATCTTGGGGTAGCACTAACCAAAGAAGTGAAATACCTGTACAACCAGAACTTTAAGTCTCTGAATAAAGAAATTGTGGAAAATACCATAAAATGGGAAGCTCTCTCATGCTCTAGGATAGGTAGGCTCAACATATTAAAAATGGCAATCTTAACAAAAGCAATCTACAGATTCAATGCAATCCCCATCAAAATCCCAGCACGATTCTTCACAGACCTCGAAAGAAAAACTACTCTACTACATACAGAGAAACAAACAAACAAAAAACCCAGGATAGCCAAAACAATCCTCTACAATAAAGGAACTTCCAGAGGCATCACCATCCTTGACATCAAGGTCTATTATAGAGCTACAGTAATGAAAACAGCTTGTACTGGCATAAAAACAGGCAGATGGACCAACGGAATTGATGACCCCGATATTGATCCACATACCCATGAACTCCTGATTTTTGATAAAGAAGCTAAAATTATACAATGGAAGAAAGAAAGCATCTTCAACAAATGGTGCTAGCATAACTGATGTCAACATGTAAAAGAATGAAAATAGACCCAGATGTATCCCCATGCACAAAACTTAAGTCCAAATGGATCAAAGACCTCAGTATAAATCCAGGTACACTAAACCTCACTGAGGAGAAAGTGGGAAGTAGCCTTGAATGCACGGGCACAGGAGATCACTTCCTAAATATAACTCCAGTAGCACAGACAGTGAGAGCAACAATTAATAAATGGAACCTCCTGGAACTGAGAAGCTTCTGTAAAGCAAAGGACACAGTCATTAAGACAAAGTGAATGGGAGAAGATCTTCACTAACTTCCATCAGAGAGAGGACTGATCTCTAAAATATATAAAGAACTCAAGAAAGTATACATCAAATTACCAAATAATACAATCAAAAATGGTGTACAAATCTAAACAGAGAATTCTCAACAGAAGAATCGCAAATGACCAAAAGACACTTAAGGAATTGGTCAACATTCTTAGCCATCAGGAAAATGAAAATCAAAATGACTCTGAGATACCATCTTACACCTGTCAGAATGGATAAGATCAAAAACGCCAATGAGAGCTTAAGCTGGAGAGGATGTGGAGTTAGGGGAACACTCCTCCATTGCTAGTGGGAGTGCAAACTTGTACAGCTGCTTTGAAAATCAGTGTGGCAGTTTCTCAGAAATTTGGAAATCAATCTACCTCACAACCCATCAATACCACTCTTGGGCATATACCCAAAAGACGCTCAATCATACTACAAGGACATTTGCTCAGCTGTGTTCATGGCAGCATTATTCCTAATAGCCAGAACTTGGAAACAACATATATGCCTCTCCACTGGAGAATGGATACAGAAACTGAGGTACATTTACACAGTGGTGTATTACACAGCAGTAAAAAACAATGACTTTTGAAATTTGTATGTAAATGGATAGAACTAGAAAAAACCATCTGGAGTGAAGTAACCCAGACAGATAAACATGGTATGTACTCACACATAAGTGGATATTAGACATAAAGCAAAGGATAACCAGCCTATAATCCATGATCCCAGTGAAGCTAGGTAACAAGGAGAACACTAACAGAAATTTACATAGATCCCCCTGGGAAGGGGAATAGACAAGATCTCCTGAGAAAATTGGGAGGGGGAGAAGGGAGGATGGAAGGGGAAGGAGAAGGGAGAAGGGGAGGGAGAAGAAGACCATGAGAGAATAGGACACTCAAGAAGAGGGAAGGACAGTGAGGGAAAGAAAGGAAAGAGATACCTTGGTTAAAGGAGCCAGGAAAAGGATATGGAGGAACACGGCACTCGCAGAATTCCCAGGGTTCCACAAGGACGACCCCAGCTAAGAATCTAAGCAACAGCGGAGAGGACACCTAAACTGGCCTTCCCCTGTAATCAGACTGATGACTACCTTAATTGTCATCACAGAACCTTCAACCAGCAGCTGATGGAAGCAGATATAGATCTGCAGCAGAGCACTGGGCCAAGCTACCTGAGACTAGACCAAGAGAGGGAGGAGCGATAATATGAGCAAAGGGGTCAAGACCATGAAAACCATAACCACAGAAACAGTTGACCTGAGCTAGTGAGAGCTCACTGCCTCTGAACTGATAGCAGGGGAGCCTGCACAGGACAGAACTAGGTCCTCTGAATGTGGATGACAGTTGTAAGGCTTGGGCAGTCTGTGGGGACACTGGCAGTGGGACCAGGATTTATCCCTAGTGCTGGAATTGGAATCTAGGAGCACTTTCTTTTTGGAGGGATACCTTGCTTAGCCTAATATAGGGGAAAGGGCCTTGGTCCTGCCTCAAAGTGCAGTGTCAGACTTTGTTGACTCCCCATGGGAAGCCTTACTCTTTCTGAGGAGTGGAGGGGGATGGGTGGGGGGAAGGGGAGAGTGGGAGGAGAGGCAGGAGTGGGAATGGGGATAGCTATGCAAAATGAGAAAAGATTATATTTTAAAAATTCTTAATAAAAAGATATCTTTTCTGATCCTCAGATGAGTACCTTGCATTGCCTCCTCCTCTCCTGATTTGATTCCCTCACCATATTTAACCTCATATCTAGGCACTAGGACTCTGTAGAGATCTAAGGATTTTAAAGGCAATGGCCACTGGGCACAGCACCTCACACCTGCAACTTCAGTGCTCAGGAGGTTGAGGCAGAAGGCCTGCACGAAGTTTGAGGCCAGTTACTACAGATTAATGTATTGTCTCAAAATATTAAAATCAAAAAAGAGCTGTCAGTCAATTCTGCATTTTTATGTTATTCTATTTTGTTATAGAATTATATACCCACAATTGTTCATTTTCTCATTTTTGAAACACTTTTTTTTCCCTATGATCACCACTGATAATACCGTGCTTGTTTTACTTAGCCCATTAAAGACTATTTAAACCGTTCCCCTGCTGTTGACCCTTCTTTCCAGGATCCTGAGTATGGGCAAGCCTTGGGCTCAGTCTTAGTCCGCGTTCTTTCCTTTGTATTTCTCTCTGTTTGGCATTTGCATATAGTTTTAAATACCAGTAAGACGCCGATTCCATCTGCCTGCTCAGCTTCTCTGTGTGGCTCTTAGCAGCCATGCGGCACATCATGACTGAGACAGGCATGTATCACATCACGACTGAGAGAGACTCTTCACACCTCCGAGCACATAAAACAGATTTCCTGGGCCCTGCCCTTCTGAGGAATGTTCTAGTTCCCCTTTTAGTTGCACAGGCAGAAACATCACTCTCAATTGCCTCCCCAGATCTAATTAGTCATCATTAGTAAGTTCTTCTGGCTCACATGCCTCCCACCAAAATCCAAATGCCAACCCCATGTCATTTTTGTTTAAGGATCCGCACCCTACACTGGGATGTGACATGGCTTTACTATTGTTTGCCCTCATTCTCTGAGGCTTCTCCCATCATCTGTCCTTCCTCGCAGCAGTTAGCTAGGGGGAACCATTGAACATGATACAGTAGAGCACACTACTTTTATCTCATCACTATTTTCCCACGGCAACCAGAACAAACCTTGGCCTCTTCAGAATGATGCTCTACATGGCCCCACACGTCTACATCTGTTTCTGTCTACAACCTCATCACCACATATTCTCTTCCCTCCACTCACTTCAGCCTTTAAAAATATCCCAAATGCCTTGCTATTTCAGGGATTTCAGTCTTGCATGGTGTACTCGGAGGGTTTTGCTCCAAGGTGTTTCAGAAGCTAACTCCTCAGTCTCGAATGCACTGTTCCCAGGAAAGCCGTCCCAAGAAATGGCTTGCTTTTCCGTCATCCATCATCACCCCAAACATCCTCTGTGTCTTAGCACTGCTGAGACAGCAGGACTTTGCATTGATGTGTCTGCTCACTGTCACTCTCTTCGAAGCGGACACTCTCAGGCTGTGGACGGCCTTGCGACTTTGCTGCCTTGGAGCTCAAAAAAAGCACCCTGTTCGCAGCAGCCAAATAACTGCCTGCCTGGGTTCTCCTTACTGAGACTGTTTAGGCAGATTTCAATGGCTTCTGATTGGATATCACAGGTTTGGAAATGTTTTCTCATGCCAACGCACATGCTTTTTCAAAGCTGACTTGAGCAACCAAATCCCAATTAAGGCAAAGAGTCTTGCTAGAGGCATCAATGCAGTGGTTCAATGTGAAATATAGAGGCTCTATTTCCAAACTGGCAAGCCCATTGAGGACCTCAAAGGTCTCCTTGGGTGACTGAAGCACGCTCTAGAGCAAGGAAAGGGTCAAAGGATCAGCTCTGACTACATCAGATGAGGAGGCCAATGACTCTTTTCACTAAATCCTCAACTCTTTTAGAAATTGAAGCATGTTTTAAACATTTGGAACAGGCTTTCACAGTATCTTCCAGTCAACACTATGTTTAGCATCTAGATACACGGGACCAGGGAGATGGCTGAATAAGTGATGTCCTTGTTTAGTGAGCACATGGGCTGCAGTGTGTTACCTTGGAACCCACATGAAACCAGATGAACTAATGAACACTCATAACCTCAGCTTTCCTACAGTCAGATGGGAAACTAAGACCGAATGATCTCTGGAAGCTTGAAGAAGACTGTCATAGACCACACAGCGATGAACAAGAGACTGTTTCAAACAAGGCTGAAGGCAAGGAATGTCACTCGAAGTCATTTTCTTATCGCTACACACTTTTGTCCAAGATGACTGACTGTAGTCATTTATCTGAAACAACCCCAAACTGAAAGCAACCCAAGCACCCATCAACACACAAATGAAGCCCCAAACTCTGGCACAAAGAATACAGTAGATTTAGAATATTAGTTATCAACAAACACTGCAGCTAAGAAAAAAAAATAAACACAAAAATGATAAGGTTGAAAGAAGCCAGACATAAACAAACAGTTGACACACTGTGTGTTCTCATATATATGTACACAACATGTAAAAAGCTTTATAGTGAATGCAAATATTATCTGTAATTGCGATTGTATATATCTGTGTGGGGGGCCTGTGTGTGTGAGCATGTGTGTGTCTGTCTGTCTGTGTGTGCTGGAGGTGAGGTCCCTTGTGAAGCTCAGATTGACCTGGAACTCAATCCTTCTTTTTGCACTCTCTACGTGCTGAGATTCCACCATGCATAGGTAGTCAGAATGCTCTATTTGTGATGTCGGAGATTGGACCTAGGACCTTGTACATGTTAGGTAAGCACTTTCCCAGCAAGCTACAGTCTTCTCACCTGGCTTTGGTTTTTAACATTACAGGAACCACATGGGCTGGGTAATACTTCAACTTCTGTCACCATATAAAATAGATGGCATCTCTCATAATCCGCTGATGACTTAGGTAATGGGAAGGGGGAACCAAGAATATGTACACTTTTGTTGGTGATTTATATTTTATTTATTATTCAAGTTTCTCCATGTAGCACTGGGAAAAGAAAGAAAATTCAACTCCTTTTGAAGTTTTATTGCCAAATGGTGGACACCCAATCTGTGTACAAATAATTTAGATGCATTAAATATTAGGAGCACAAAGAGATAAATAACTGAGGGCCTTTGGGCACCAGTTTTGCACCTATTTCAATTTTTCTGCAAAGTGTGGAAAGATATTTCTTTTTCACCAGACAGGTCCTCTTCTGAGCAAGAGCCTTGAACAGCCATCCACAGAGTGGAGCATCAAATCCAAACTCCCTAACAGAACATCCGAGTCTCTCATGCCTGGTCCCATGACTTCTGTTGCCTGAAATTACCCTTCGTTTCAGTCTTATGACCTTATCAGCTCTTCTCCAAATGAAGCATGCTGTTTCCTGCAACCCTGTGACCCTGCAGATAGATGCTGCCTCTCAAACACGCCCTTCTCTGCTGGGTCTGCCCAATCAAGTCTTCTGCATTTGTCAAGCACTGTTCTTTGAACAACCCCTTCATCTCCTTGCTTCCTTCCTCTAGAGATTTGGTCAGCAATTACACTGTGGGCCACAGCACACACTTCACAATGCTGTATGCAATTAGCTACTGGAACCATGTCTCTTGTTCAACATTGAGATGTACTTGAGGGTCCGAGCTTAAGCTGCAGGAAGTGCTAACACTGCCCTGCCCAGTTCCACCTCTACAGGTCACTGTCACCATGGAACACCACTGTGTGTCCTGGGCATGGATGTGGAAATGATAAGAGAGAGAGGCAAATATCCACACTGTGAATGGGGCCATGGGGACTGTGTCACAGCATGCGATAGTTCCTGTGTGCCAGGCACTGTGGTAGGAACACGGAGCTGAATTAAACAGAGTTCATCTTTTTATTCCCTAAGGCTGTCTATCGTATATGATGAAGTGAGAGAGATACTTTACTACAATGTCTCTATTCACCAAACAAAAACCAACTTGGGAGACAGGACCAATTGTTACCCAGTTTTACAAATGAGACTGTGAGTCAAATGGTTTTGCCAAGCTTTCCTATCTTGTGACAGCTTGAGAATTGGAACCGAGTTACGAGGTAAAGAACATTCTTCAAATAATTCAATCTATTATTTATGAAGCACCTGCTATTGCCCAGAAAGTGTGCTGAATTCTGTATATATTATCGCTAATTTTCAATAAGCATGATAACTGTGATTATCACCACTCTTATGTAGAGATTCTGTGGCTCAGAGAAACAAAATAATTCTTGTCACCATGCACAGCACATAAAACACGGAAGCACAGGCTGGCAAGGCAGCTCAGTCTGTAAAGTTTCAGCTCTTCATGTATGAAACATCAGACTTCTGACGCGGGAATCTGTGTAGAAAACTCAGTGTGGGGCTGCTAATATGGTTCAGTGGGGGAATAGCGTTTGCTAGACAAGCCTGGAAACCTGAGTTAGGTAGATCCCGCGAGTCCTCAAAAATCCTTAGGTCTTGGCTCATATTTGAAATCCTAGCCCTCCTCAACTCCATGGCAAGATGGAAGATAGAGACAGAAACTTCCTGGATGGCTAGAGCATAACTGGCCAGGAGCACACAAAAGATCAGAAACACCGAGACCCTACTTCCCAGGGTAGAAGGAAAGACCTGACTCTTGAAAAGTTCTCTCTGTGTCTCTCTGTCTCTGTCTCTTCCTGTGTGTGTCTCGGTGTCTGCTTCTGTCTCTCTCTCTCAGCCTTTCTCTCTCTTCGTGCATACATATAATAGTAAGAAATACATAGTACACACCAGTCCAGCCTAATCAGTGAGCTCCTGGTTCTAGCTTGTCTCGTAAAAGAAGGGGTGTGGCTCCTGAGTGACAGTACTCACGGTTGCTCTGTGGCCTTTGCATGCTTGCACATCATACAGACTAGTGCCCTCCTGATAAGAACCCAAGCAAAACGCTGGCCTTGCAAAGACTTCTATTCTATAGTCAACCGATCCCACTGCAGCAATGCAAGCGTTCCTAGAAGACCACACAGAGTCCCCTACGTGAACAGAGGCTACGTGGTTTCTGTAGGATTATAAATTAATGTACGAATAGCTCGTTCTACCGAAATGGCAGACAAACAAGTCCCAGAATTTTCTGCACTAATGGAGAGAGGAGAAGCTACCCAACACTTCATTTAATCAAGGATGGAAGACCTAGTCCTCTCTTCTCCTAGTCCTGACTTTGCACCTTCATCAAGCAATGCAGTCTGTGGGCCTTTTTAACAACACCTGAAGCCATGTCTTGGGCACTCTCAGAATAGGGAGTGCCCCAAATGGTGAAGACTCAAAACCGGCGTGGAAACTTAAGGCAGAATGAATGATTCAATACATGGATGAGGAGGCTCTTCCAGTCCCAGGCGTTTCTCACACGAAATTAGCAAGAACACAAACCCAAGGGAGAGCTATGATTTTTTTCCAAGGGTTTCCATATAGAAATAACTAAGAGACAAGTTTCTTCTGGGTTGGTATGAGGGAAGCGGTTGTACCTCAGGGGGAAAGGCTTTGAGAAAATCGAGAGAGTTACTCCAGTAATGGTGCTGTAGCCACTTGGTGGGGATGTTGTAGAGAAAATTCAAGAGTTGTTCAGACCTTTAAAATTTGTGCCATCTCGGGCTCCTCTCATCCAAGCGTGGCACTGAATCCAAACGCACAATGCTGAAGCCACCTTTACCGCGGTCATTATCGTGCCCTCTAGTCATCAGGGGAGATGGATGTTGTCTTTGCTGCCTAGATGAGAACATCTATTCGCGAATAGAATTCAATCATGCAGACTACCGAATGGATGCGCCACCAGGGCATAGCAGATCAGAGTCCCTTGGGGGAGAAGGTGAGTCACACACTGCAATCACGATGCTGCTGCTGTCATGGTCCCTAGGATCCCCTGCTACCTGGCATTGAAATAGGCTGAAAATGTTGCCTCCGTGGGGTGATAAAATATTTCCGTGGTAAGCACACAGATCTGTTTCCCAGAGTAGATAAATCATTTATCTGTTTCTTCTCCTCTATTTTCTAGCAACTGGGTAAGAAGCCTGCCTATCAAATGTCCGTTTAAAATCCACTGTGTCTTAGTAGTGTTACACGAAGAGAAAATGTACGCATGGTCCTATGCCCAGGGTCAAAAGAGGCTCAAAAATTTGCCTGATTTGAAGGCAGCTGAAAAACCAGGGCTGCCAAACACAGCGCTTTCCGTCAAGAGCTTAAGGCTCTCAATTCCCAGCAAATTCTGGTTCTCTCTGACGGAATACTGTCCCAAACACAAATGGCTTTAGGTATTGAAGGAACATTGTTGCCAAAAATCTAGGTTACAACAAATAACTCCAACAACTTTTGCTTCCCTCTTGGGGGCTCTGTATGCCCAGGCAGAGATTTGAATGTTAAATCTAGGTCACAAAGAACTTTGCCAGAAGATTTCCCAGTCGTGGGAAGGTGGAGGTTGTTTTGAAAATGCTTGTACTGGGAGTGTTTCACAGAGGTATTACAGACTACATTTGAAAATGCGTTTCCTGGGCACTTTCTCTGTGCCAATTTGTGCTACAGGACACGGCAGTGGGGTGGACCAAGACGGGCTCCTTTCCTTAACCAGCTCGTATTTCAGTGGTGGAGAAGGAAGACTTATGGTGTGCAATGCGTTGCTCTGCGTGTTACAAGAGGAGTATTTAGAGAGGGAGGATGGGAGGTATGATGTAAAGGAAGGTGCTAAGATTCCATTCAACGCATCCTCCATACGTGTGTGTGTGTGTGTGTGTGTGTGTGTTGAAGGCTCGCTCTCGGCTGATGGTACTACCTGATACTGTAAAAGCGCTAAGGGGTGGATGCCATTAGAAGGAAGCTGGACCACCACTCGGAGTCCATTTTGCAGGGGACATTGAGACCCAGCCTAGTTACCCCACCCTCAGCTTCCTGGCTGCCTGCCAAGTGGTGAGCTGCCTCCTTGGCTACATAGCCAACCCCTACAACACACTCTGTCGTCACAGGACTAATGGTAGCCTCAGAAACCATGCGTGAAAATAAATATTTCTTCCCTTTTCCATGGATCATCTCAGGGTATTTGTTACAGTGCTCAAATGCTGGACAACACAGCAGGAGCCACCGAAGGTCAGTCCTGTGGGCGGGCAGAGGGACAGTGCTTCTAGGACACTTCTGGAAAGAATGCCTTGTCTGTGAATGGCTGTGGATGTTTGCCCTCTCTCGTATGCGTCCAAGAGGAGCCCAGAGAGACGGAGGAGAACCTGTAGAACACCCGGAGGAAAGCAAGAATGTAATTGGTGGGTAGCAACTGGGGATGGCAGGGTCACGGAGAGTAGAGGAAGTGTGAGTGCCTGCAAATATGGTCATCTTCATCCTCTGACAGGGTAAAAGAGAGCAGATTCAGAGAGGAAACGGACATGATCAGATACCGGGATTAATAAATACATGTGTTTGTCATATGTGATTAGATTAGGAGGGAGAGAGGAGGCTGTCGGGAAGGACAGTTTAGAATGGCTAGATTCAACGTAAATCTGAAAGGACATAGTAGTGGCGAGTCGATTAGAGAAGCACCATTCTCACCCCTAAGTGATAGAAATGCAAACTGGACTTTTCCAGGAAGATCATTTGGTAACAAATAGCAATTCTATTTCTTGAATTCATCTCTTCGATGTAGTCTTCTATGCATAATGTTTGCCCTGAAAAACCGCCATCAAACTAAGTAATTTTCATCAGTAAGGGAAACTAGCTAAATAAGGCAGCAAGTTAGTGTAGTAGGTGAAAGGCTAAAATCCGGGGGGAAAAAGCAGACAACGAGTCAGATAAAGTGGTCACAGAGGATGGCTAAGGGAAGCAAGGAGAGGCAGGAGTGGAGCGGCAGGCAGGTGGACGGGTAGCTACCCCAACTGCGAAAGCTGGGCTCTGACAAGTAAACCTGCAGTTGAAATAAGTAGAGATTTCAAAATCTTACATCTTAGATGTAATAAAATAGAAAGAAAATGTTCTGTATTTGGGGATAGCAGCCCCCCAATAAATGCCCTCTGCCCCGAAACAGTGATCTAAGAAAACTGTGAAATTTTAAATTCAACTTTGAACAGGTTTATAGAACTAAGAGAGCAAAACAATAAGGTCCAGGCTCTTAAGCTTGGGGATGCCATTGTCTTAAACCCTTTTAATTTCAATAGAGAAGCTTTAAAAAGTTCTTTTTTATCCCTGAAAGAAGGGAGAACCAGAAATAGACTCATCTTCCAAGGAAATGAATTCTACCTCCAAGATTTCTTAATCCCACACTGATTGGTCCCAAATAAGAATGCGCATTAGTACATTTTCCAGCAGCCAATGTATATATTTTCTGGAGAGGAAAAAAAAAACCTATGCTATCTTGGATGTAAATTAAATCTACAGTGTTTTATACACGAGGACTAGCATTAAAAAATGATAATCAGGCAAAAGAGGAGACAAGAGACTCGACTGAAAATCAGTAGAATCAATACACAGAGGCAACAGGCCTACTGGGGATCCAGATAATGGAGTTAGAAGACAGAAGCATTTAAATTAGCTGTGCCGGGGAACTCAACGAAATAGAAAGACAATACGGAGGATTTCAGCAGAACATTAAAAATGCTGTCAAATGGCCAAACGGCAATGCTTCAGCTTTCAGATAGAGAACGTGAGATGAAGAAGGGCATGGATTATGTAGCAGCAAAGGAGAGTAACCGAGAATCCGTGACATTAGATATCCAAGGGGAAAGACGGCATTGAGCTAGCAAGTGTAGGCAAGAGTCCAACAGGTCTTGCTGATGCCTTAGAGCGCATGCTCACTGGGGTGGAGACTAGCGAGGTGTTGACCACAACTCTTCAAGTTTTATCCTGGACACAGTGCTGGACTGTTTCCCTGCCTCCCCTGCAGTGTCAGTGGCCACGTGATTCAGTTCTAACCAGTGGAATGAGGGAGGAATGTGACAAAAGTCACTTCTAGGTAGGAGCCATGCAAATGCCTCATGTACCATTCCCTCTTCTCTAATCTGGTGACTGTGGAAGCTTCATGGTGAATATGGCTAAGGTTTTATTTATTCTTAGTACTCAAGGGCTGAAGAAAGCAGAATACCGCAGCCTCTGGCTGTGAGTGGGCTCCAGACGAAGGAGAAGGAATCTATATTGAGTGAGCATACCAAGGCTTCAGTCTGTGGTAGCAGCTGGCTTTGCCTTTGATGCCTTCAGCCCTTGGAGGGCTGCCCTTCGCAGCGACTCCTGTTGTCTACTGCTGGGTGAGTTCCTCCAGTGGTGGATAAGCTGATTGGTTGACTTGGTTGAATAAGGAGATACTAGGAGGCCACCAGGAGTGTGTCTGCGAGGAGACTTCAGGAGAGGACTGCATGCAGGATGTAACCCTATCAATGCTTGAATGTATTAACGAGTTTATCATCTGGACACACTGGTGGGCTATGCTAAAAGAGAAGGTGGGGCATGGTGGGAGGAAGTTAGTCGCTCAAGGTGCCGCTGAGGGTGTATCTTGTCTTGGCCTCTTCCTGTCTGTCTATGTTTTAAGGCCGTCAGCCTCTTTACTCCACTCAGCTCTCACCTCCACCATGTTCTGCCGAAGGCCCCAGGGATAGAGCCAAGTAATCAAGGACTGAAACCTTTAAAGCCACAAACCAGGATAAAGTTGTCCTTTCTTAGGTTGTTTTTCCTAGGTACTTGTCAAACCGATAAAGAGTCTGGAAAATACCCACAATGCCAGAAGGCTGTCCGACTTTCTAATTTTGCAAGATCTTGGTCTTGAAAACATTTCTCCCTGCTCTCATTGCTCTGTGAACTTGCCCGGTAGGTTTGTTTGTTTATCGGGGGCCACGCTCAGAGCTAGTGCCATAGGTAGTGGAGGTGTCCTTTCAAAAGAATCCCTATTTAGGAACATGCGTTAGAGAGAGGGAAAAGAAAGGCTTTCTAATGTAGTCTAGACAAATGACCTTGATTATCTGTCTCCTGTCCTCGAACTTGGCCGAAATCTGTGAGATGATTACACTAAATGAATCTTTACTGTCTCTTTCACTCCAAGAAAGTCAGACCTGATTTTCACCAATTAGCTCAGAAAATAGAATATAACACAAGATGGAAAAAATGTGCAAAATAGATGCTCTATTAAATATGACATAAATCTATATCATGAGAAACGAGAAGACTGAAGAATAGATTTATATCTATATGACCAAGAGAGCTAGTATTTCATCCACTTATACACTTACCAAATTTAAAGTCTTCTTCAGGGTCATTTAATCTGGTTCTTCCCTTCTCCCTCACCCCCTTCCAGCCTTTGCAACTTGAATTCTTTCTACCACAGCGCCACCAAGTGGCTTTTTGGAAACTGCTTAAATTCCCCTAGGGACAGGCAAGTCATTACATCCCGGGAAAGCAACAGTGTTCTCTGGGCAGCAGTGTTTTTAAATAAAGAACAGCATTCAAGAAAGTTGCCTACAGCCTTGATGCTCCTGTGAGCACACACATATGATAACCCAGCAAACCCTGTATATATATGAAGAGATTTGTAGACATATACAATGTATATTTACATGTAGTACAAAACCTGTGCATATAAAGTACATGGATAGACACAGACATCTTGATATATTCATGCACACCAGGCACACAGCTTGCTAATTATTTCAACCATAATAAGACATGAACATTTCTGCTTAGATTTTTTTTTAATGGCGGTAAGATCATTTCCTATATCCTTAAGAGATGTGGAGTATGCCTTTGTCTACTAAATCTGTCAAGACTGTATATAGTTTCCTGTGACACCATTACTTACAAAGTTGACTGCCTTCCCCTTAGAGCAAAATATTTTCCCCTATGTAGGTCAGTTCAGGTAAGAAGAGAAAGTACACATTGAATCTGCCATTCCGGAACACATGCCTTCCTCCCAACCACAGAATGCCTTAAACCCGTTCTCATTCCTAGGTCAGCATTCTTTCAAGCATCAGTGGAGGTGTTTGGGCAAAGGATGACTTCTTACTCTGTGAATTGGTTGGATAATGAGATGTTTACAGATCAGCCTGAAGGTGACAAAGTGTCCTCTGACTTAGAAGTTAGCATTAACGAACACCTTTGAGTTAGACAGAGGACTGGGGATCCTTATCTCGAACTGTAGTTAAGAAGACTAAAGAGTCAGGGAAGTTAGGACTGTGTCTCAAATTCACAGAGAAGTTGGCTAGTCCCGACATTACTGGAGTGTTGCCTACTTAGTATCATTTAATCCCCCCTCTCTATGGAGCTCGATGCTTTGTTAGAATGGTGTTATATCCAGTATCATGTATGTGATCTCCTATTGTAGTCTGGGTGTGCATGCAGTACTTGGTTCTGTTAATCCGAGGTAGACTTGAGCTTCCTAGGAGGGTCTTCATTTCATGAGCAAATAGATCAAAGAAGCACCATGCCTGCGACATTATAAACTACAACCATAGCAATCACCACTAAGATAAAAACCAGCTCCAATTCTAAGTTAGATGATTTTTAAGCCCCTTTGACAGATCACTAATTCAATCTCATACCAGTTCCTAGAAAAGATTTGAAAACTGATCATAGGTCGGTGAAGCAACTGAGGTTCACAGCTAACAATGAATAAAGGTGATGAGGATAGTTAGGCGACTCCCCTCTAGAAGCTCAGGATGGCAGAGCGGAAAGCAAGGAGAGTTTAGATCTCTAACGGTACCCCAAATCACCTGTGCCAACCCCACACACCTGCCCTTGACCACCCAACCCCACTGCCATGCCCCTGTAATCCAGTGGCGGGAGTTTTCTTACAGCTGGTATCAGAACTGGCTTCCCTTTCGTGTGCTATGATACATAGGAGAAGAACCCCCCTCGTGCTGGGTTTCCAGTTAGCATGGTTCAAGTTCACACTCTGTCAGGCTTACAACTCATCACCATATCACGTGGAAAAAGTCATTTCTATGTCTCAGGCTTAAGTTTCCTGATAGTCAAAAGAACTCTGTGGGATTTTGTGCCATGCCCAAGTCTGTTCCTGGAACCTTTATGCTCCCAAGGCTGCATCACACAGGACGTGGGAACTGCAGGGATGCATCACACAAGATGTGGGAACTGCAGTGTCAACAAATCAGACACAGCGCTTGCTTTCCCAGGTTCCAGATGGAGACAGCCAATGGCAGAACTGCCTCTGAAACTAACCAACCCTGTCTGTGTCTTCCACTGCTTTTCTGGGCGTTGGTTTGTTAAATCTACTGTAGACACCAACGCGTGTCAAACTCAACACCATCACTGACTGATTTATTTCCTAGTCTTAATTTTATTCCGCTTACCCTGAAATCATCCATCGTACACACGCCCGCCGATTTTGTTCTGTTAAAAGTCTTTGCAAAGCCCTGTTCCTAGCGATTGTAGAAAGGGAGACATTTTTATCGGGCAATGACTTAACTCGGCCTTCACCTGTTCCTTACATACAGATGACAGAGCTGTGGTAATTGCATTGTGAGTTCTGGTTGGAGAAGTTCTCTGCATTTTAAACTATCAACAATGCAACAGAAAGTCCCAAACATATACACAAATATGTTCGGTTGCTAACAAGGCAGAAGGATAAACACAGGGTAGCTATGACAACTCTCTCATGGATTCTCCTTAGGAGGAAGCTCCTGGGTGAATATAGATTCAGATTGACTTTGAGGATTCAGGAAGCAGAGGTTGATTGAGTGTATTGAGCCTGACTGAAGCTCGCATATGCACGTAGACAAATTCTTTACTTTTGCTGCCCATTAGAAGCACCCAGGGGGGCTTTTAAAATCCCAATAACAAGGCTTCACCAAGAACATTCGAACTTTTAACTCTCTCTCTCTCTCTCTCCCTTCCCTCCTTCCGTACCTTCCTCCCCCACCGTGTGTGTGTGTGTGTGTGTGTGTGTGTGTGTGTATGGCACTGGTGTTTGTTTAGATTCCCTGGTGACATTAGGGATGTGATGGCTAATCTTTTTCGTCAACTTGATGAGATTTACAATCACCATGGCAACACCCCTCTAGGTGTATCTTTGAGGGATATTCTGGATTAGGCTAATGGATGTCAAAGATCCACCTTTATGTGTGGATGGCGTCGTTCCATTGGCTGCTTAAAAAGGAGAAAGGAGGCTAAACACCACCATTTGCCAGTCTGCATCCTGCCTGTGGATTCTCTGTGGCCAGCTGTCTCAAGTGCTTGTGGCCACCCCCCACCCCCACCCCACTGTCTTTTTGGACTGTTAGACAAAACCAATTCTTTCCTTCAGTTGCTGTCAGGCACTTTGGGGACAGCAAGAAGATAAGTTCTTGACACTCGGCCACTAACCTGGGCCTCGTTCCCTCATCCTATTCAAGTATATGGCCAAGACTTTCTAAGAAGGGAGGGAGGGGCAAGCGGGCAGGCAGCCACACTCAGGGTCAGCTGCAGGGCTGTTTTCTTATGGTCTCTGCTTTCTCTCACGCCAGGCCACCTGAGGCTGGGGGAGGGGAATTATAGTCTTGGACAATGTCAATCACACTGTTAATTCAAAAGGCAAATTGAAATTATATGGCAGACAGGAAGGAGTACTTTGAGTCAGTTGCTTTGATAGTCAGTCTGTACCTTGGCATCCCTGTTTTGAAGTATGAAAAGCTACTGAATACAGCAATGACCCAGTGATGGCCTGGTATAGACAGAAAGCTGGGCAATAGGAACAGAGAAAACAATCTTATTTTCTGAATGTGTCCTACTCTATAAGGGGGCAAAGGCTGAACACTGTCATAGCTGAGTTTTCTTAATCCCCAGTCCCAAGCTATTTAACTTGAATGCCACAGGGACAGAATATAAGCCGTTCACATATTCAAAGAGTTTTGTGCATATTGATGAATAGCTGTTGTCACGGGTCACTTAATTGCTTCCCGCGGTGGCTATTTTTGCTTCCTGGTCACTCTCCCCTTTAGAACCCCCTTAACCCCACCCAACTCAACAGTCAAGGTGTTAGCACATGACCCTGCAGAGGCCTTGGGCCCTACTCTAAGCTTATGCCTGACTCCTGCCTTGTTCTTACAACCTCCAAGTTCTTTAGGCACCAAGTATCTCCTCTGCTCACATGACCTCAGCAAGACATGCAAGGGCCATCACTCTGGTCATCAAGTATCTCCTCTGCTCACGTGACCTCAGCAAGACATGCAAGGGCCATCACTCTGACGACCAAGCAAGCAAGCAAGCAAGCAAGCAAGCAAGCAAGCAAGAAGACACAGCAGCAAACCTCAGGTTCTTAGGGGAAGAAGGAGACTTAGAGTCACACAGCAGAGGAAACTCTGTTGCACCCGTCTTTCTCGGCACTGCAGTCTTCAGGCAGTGACTGTGTTTGAAGAGCGATAGCTCGTGGATTCCCTGAAATTGATACTACATTTTAACTCTTCCTCTCTTTAAAGTTGTGGCACGGAGGGGTAAGATTCTATTGTGGCTTTGTTGTCTTTTCTTCCCACGCATCATGAATTAGGATCCTGTTGTGTCCATATAAACATTGCCTATAGATTTATTCTTGAAATAAAAATTGATTTGAGAAGAATAGTATACGGGCTATCCTGAGAGTATGTCTCAGATCTAGAGTTCAGGTTAAGTCACCATGACTGTATTACCTATATCTTCTGGCCATGCTTTTGGTGTCGTGCTAACATGGTCGCCATAAACTCATGTGTTTGAACGCTTGGTTCCCAGCTGGTGGTACTATTTGGAAAGGCTTCCTGGGATCTAATAGCCTGGATGCACTTCCTGTTCACTCTCTGCTTCCTGATGAGAAATGCAATCCGACCACCAGCCTCAGGCTGCCTTGCCTTCACCACCTGGCTAGGCGCTATCCATTCTAAACTGTAAACTCAATTAATCCCATTGCCTTTCAATTGATTCTTGTCGGATATGCGGTTGAAGCAACCAGAACTCCAGCTCCCTGTTTCCTTAGATAGGAATACTCTCACCTGGAGACATGGAGCTAGTCTCTAGCAGCAGCTGCCTGTGTGGGCCTTCTGCTGACGGCGTGAGGAGGAAATGAGAGAGAAGCGTTTACAACCCCTTTACTGCCACTTCCCACAGCGGGATAAATCTGGAGATACTTCCTAATATCACAGAGCTGGGCTAGTTATTTTGCACTGAACTCTTGCTTTCTTACCCTCCTCAGACTTATAAAAGACTGTTAATAGATTCTATAAATTGTAGTGTCTCATCAGCAAGAGAGAAAGCAAGGAAGAGAAAACGAGCAAGAGTGTGCTGTTTTCTCATCGTTTGTGTAAATGTGTGAGTATATCCTTGAGCCCAAAGCCTACCCCTTGCTAGGCACAGCGATGGCCCTGATAGTGCTGGGTAAAAGTGACATCCAAAGCTGAATCATTATGCTTTATGAAAGAAGAACTAGAATGGAATGTCTAATTTCTAAGTATAAATGCATAGCAGGCCACCTGAACTAAACCTGATTTTTGAAGTAATTACCTCAACATTCCAGGCCTTCACGACTTACAAATTACTTTTTAAAAATTAAATTTAGAGTAGGGCATGGACAGCAGAGTTTAGCATTTACCCAGGAAAGCATCCACATTTTGTGATCCCTGGACAGTTAATCTTGGGTCAACTTGATGAGCTGTCTGGCCTCTGTATTTCTCTGGGGGATCATACAGAATAGATCAGCGGAGGTGAGAAACGCCTTCTGTGGGAACCCTATTCTCTGGGCTGATTCTGGACGATATTAACAGGAGAAAGTGAATACAGACATCCAATGTTCTCAGCTTCTTAGCTATGGATGCATGGTGGCCAGTTACCTTATGTTCCTGCAGCTGCAATAGCCACCTCCCCTACCCCACAATAGTTTATAACCTGGAACTGTGAGCTAACTTAAACCCTTTCTCCCTTCTGTTGTTTCTGTCAGCGTGTTTTGCTGCAGGAACTCCTATTATAATTCTATTTTTTACTTTAAATTTGTTCTTATTGTATATAGTTTTGTAGTAGGCCTAGAACTCTTTTATTTAGACAAAAGGGGGAGGTGCTATGGGAGCTCCTCCAGCCAATAGCCTTTCAGATACTGGCTCACTCTGTGCGTGGCCACATGTGCTGTATATACAGATGCAGAAACATGCACAGCCCCTTGGCTGGAGGTTGGTTCCTGTTCCCCGCTCATGCAGAGGACTGTGATCTGTGAGTCTACCCCTAAATAGAGACCTTTATTATACTCCATTCTGAGCTAGTGTGGGACTACTTTATTATAATCAACTACACTGTTTTACCAAGGCAGCAGATAATATAGATAAAACCAACTTTGTGGACATGTTCTAGAAATCAGAAAATGCCTAGGTGACCAGGAGAGTGAAACAGATTGCTCCAAGTCCCACCTTCCAGTCCACCTGTGGTAGGTGAGCCTGTGTTAGCTATGACCACATTAGTGCGATTGCTAACAGATCCATGCTTTGGGTGGAAAGTGGGAAAATTGAAAATAGCAACGTAACTAACTTGAGTTGGTGTCCAACACAATGTTGGAACGTGATCAGTACATAGAGATTGGAAGATGTTCATGGGCAGTAACCAGAGAAGAGACATGCCTCCTAACAGACGATAAGGTCAATAAGGTCAACAGAAAGATAATGAGCAAAGGAAGCTTATGATTTAGCCCTTCCTAGATAATTTTTCAAAGTCCTTAGTCACAAGGAAAAGAAATAATTCCAGACTCCATATGCACTTTGTACTCGGCTGTGTATACCACGGTTTATCAGTTTTAAAGGAAACTATATGCAGTTCATCCCAAGCATGGCGGTAGTAATAATAGCTGTTATTCATTGCTGCTTTGCTATGTACTTGAGATTTTGCTAAGTGTTTCATATATCCACATTCTCCTGTGATGGCTATTCTTGATTGTCAGCTTGACTACATCTGTATAAACTACAATCCAGAAATGGAAGGCCCAACTCTGAGTGATGTTTTCTTGGTTTGAAGTGGGTGAATTCACTTCTAATCCAGAACTTTGAGGTAGGAAGACACACGAATTTGATCCAGATCTTGAGGAGGGAAGTCATGCCTTTCATCTGGGCCACACCTTCTGCTGGAAGTCTATATAAGGACATAGAAGAAGGAAGGTTTTGCTCTTTGTCTGCTTGCCTCCATTTTGCTACATCCATTCCTTTACAGACATTAGAGCCTGTCTCTTTGGGATTCCAGCATATACAGAAGACCAGCTGAGACATCCAGCCTTGTGAACTGAGCAACTACTGAATTCTTGGACTTTCTATTTGTGGCAAGCCATTGCTGGATTAGCTAGATTGCAGTCTGTAAGACATTCCCATAAGTCCCCTTTGTATACTCTTTCCAGAGAACCCTGAGTAAAACATACCTGCTCAGATTAACTGCAGGCCCTGAACAGGCTTCTTCCTCAAACCTATGCTCCTTAGAGTGCAGGTACCTGATAGCATACGATTCCTAAACTGGAGCAGGGGCAGGAGTCTGTGTGCAGGGGTGAGCTGTGGGAAGCCTGGGATACACCAGTACCAGAGTTCTTATGCATTGGACCTGGCGCCTTTCAGTAAGGATAGGCTGAAACAAAGGGAAGTCTGTTTCCCCCTACTCTGTCATGCTCCTGCACTGAACTTTGTAGAGTCCAAGAACTGGAAAGTAGAACCATGCCATCTGGGTTGTAATCAAAATTCATCTGTTTAAGAATAGATAATTGTATATACTTATTCAGTGTTTAGTGGTTTTTGTAATCTTGAGATATTTAGCCATAGGCTACACATTCCTCCATGCTCTCTCTCTCCTCTTGTTCTGTACATTCAGAAGCCTTGATACCTGGAATGTACCAAGGTACTCAATAACTAGGCTGCATTGATGATCATTATTTCTAAGCCTTATTCCTACTTACAAATGCTTTAAGTTGTGTTCAACACATTGCAGTGCCGGGGTGTTTTTGAGATACTCCACAATTAAAAATCTGCCATTAATCAACCAAACAGAAGACTCTGAATCTTTGAACGTGAAGGGCTGGGATAACAGCTGGACAGAGGCTGAACAAGGGGACAAGGCTACAGTATTCATAGCAGCCCCACTAGCTGCTAGCAATTAGCTGGGAGAAAGGGGAAGAGGGTAGCGTGGAGGCTAGCAGCTGCTTCTGCAGCTGTGCACAGAAGGAGAGAGGCTGAATGCGAATCTCACTTCTTCCTGGGCTGCATTGTTCCAGCAGGAGACAGGCAACCATTTGAGACATCCATAGGAAGGATGACCAGCTAGTTGTACCCTTGACTGCTGAGTACCTATCAAAAGTCTACTCCTGACAACTTTGCTGTGGGGGGGGGGGGTACACACGACGGGACTTAGTCTCTGCAATAAGGAAATAGACCTCAATGGCATGGCGGGGAGCCCTGAGCTGGGGGTGAGAAGCTGTGGCCCCCACTGGCTGTCTCTTGGCAAGTCATTTCTCCTCTTTGTTTGGTTGCCTCGCAAGCATCACTAAGGACTTTGCACTACAAACAGCATCCAGCCCATAGCTGAGCCCTTGATTCTGGTCAGCATCTGATCCTCCTCCTCTTGTTAATGATTTCTTTCCAATGAGGAGATGAGGACCGCCCTCCTGCTCACCTCAAGGGTAGATCTCTCCAAATGTGAGGCTTCCCAAGGTGGAATGATGTAAAGGCCCCTCAGAGCCATGTCTGATCTCTGAGTCCTCAGCCTTCTTTCCCCAGTGGCCTACAGGGGATGGATGCCTGAGACTTCCAACAGTGGTAACTCTTAGCTGTGCATATTTTTCTCTCTGCACTGAGCACCGCCAGCAGCAGAATTAATCTGTCTTTCCCTGCTGCACGCCCTTTGCACCTCTGGTCTTGCAATTTGGGGACTCTACAAAGTAAAGCAAGCTAGCCATGAACGCAGCCACAGTGACGCTGTGAGAGATGACCGGATGACTAAGACAGTCGCTGAATGACTCATGGCAGGGAGTGTGGGCATGCTGGACAAAGGGATGACTCACATCCGAGACAGGACAGCCTGGGGTTTCATTGTGCCGTTTCGAATGGCCATCCATCTAAAATGTAAGGTTGATTTACCTTGGAAATTTAACATTTACTATTTTTGGATGCTGGTTAGTCACAGGTAAGTAAAACAGAATGTGGAGACACAGAAAGAAGAAGTGAATTTATCTAGAAGTCCTTTCTTGGGTCAACCCACTATTCTGCTGGGTAGAATTCCTTTGTGATAGACAGGACATTCGTTACGGACTGACACTGCCCAGTATGGTGCACCACACAGAATGCTGAAGCTCAGCCTCGTCAGTTTATTCTCAAGGAAATGGTAAATATTTACTTTATTTTTGAGTTAATAATATAATCATATCATTTCCCCTTTCTATTCCCTGCCTCTCAATTCTCCATTATACCCTTTCTGCCCTTTTGGAAATTTATGGCCTTTTTTTTTTTTTGATTGTTGTTGTTAATTCTTGCTACATGCTTAGGTCTTTGCTCTCTCTCTCTCTCTCTCTCTCTCTCTCTCTCTCTCCAACACACACACACACACACACACACACACACATTCCTAAATATACAACTATAACCTGTTCCATGTAACCTGTATATATATTTTCAGGACTGGCCATTTGGTATTAGATGACCAATTGCCGTGATGCTTCTGGGGAAGACTTTGATACCCCACATTCAGCATTCCTTAGTTAGCTGAAGTTTTTCAACACCTCATGGTCTTTTCCCATCTACTCTGGCATGTTCACTGCTGTTGTCCCCAGTCAGCTCTTGTTGGTGACCAGCAGCATGGTACCATAAACCCACGAACAGTGCCAAGAAGTATAATGGCAATCATGTGAGTACTTTTCCAGCCATACAGAGGAGCAGCTGGGACCGTACGGAGCATCTTCCCAGTCAGCTGTGAGATGTGTGGTCTGTTTTATGGAAGGAACTCAAAAGTGAAGGAGAAACTCAAGAGATGGGTTAGCAATACAAGAAACAAGAAAGGCAAGCGGTGGGAAGCTACTGTGCGGGCCAGGAATCCCCTTGCCTTTATGTCTGTTATGTTATAACACTTACACTGAGTCTGAGCATTATTAATTTTTCCATTTTGAGTAACTGAGTCTAAGGAACTCCTTTAAAAGCACCCAGTGCAGATGATTTTTATCTAGGACACCTAACTCCTCACAGAAGCTACCAAATGTGAGCAAGCATTTTCTCCCCATTATTCTTAGCTATTGATCCCTGTTGGTCTCATTCATTGATCTTATCATAATTTATCTTATTTGTAATATAAAAGATATGAATTTTACCTCTTTTGTTTATTGCGTCTCTTTATTCTTATAAGTTCCACAAGGGCAAAGATCAAATAGGTTTCATCTGTCTACATTCCTCTCTCTGCAAATGCTCACTAAAGACTTGTTGCCGTGTGAAGATGTGTCCAGGAGATTTGGCTATCATAATCACTGCCCTTTTCTATACTTTCTGTACTACATTGTAAGTTCCTGATTTATACACATCCTCATTGAGACTATGAAATTGTAAGGTCAGCAACAGTCCTTTTGTCTTGGCATGCCGAGCCTGACACACAATAGACTTTCATGAATGCTCCCTGCATAAAAAGAATGGAATTTACAACATCCACAGCAGATGCAGGAGTCCGACCGCTGAGACACGGGTTAAATGTGTCCATGAACTTCAGGGCACGAAGGATACAGAGTGAGCTGAGCAGGTGATGCTGTTGGAATGTGAGGATGGGCTGGGTAGGGGTAAGGCCCTAGAAAGGAGCCGAGGCAGGTGAGCAGGCGCCTTCGTTACTATTGTGGGGCACCTGGTAGGTGGTGGAGAGAGATGGCCTAGCAAACTGGGATGGCTGAAAGAAGCAATTGTTACCCTAGAAATTCCCCATGGGACACATGACGCAGGCTGCTACAACAAGTGGCTGTCACTTTACTGAGCAAGAGAATATGCCGGATGCTGAGGTAGAGCTAAGATGAATGTAGTACACCATATTTTCTCATAAATGCTACTACCCTTTTCTCTCCCAGCTGACATTCTTGTCTGTCAGGGGTCCAACTTCGAAGGGTTCACATGTTCCAAGGTAGGGGCGTGTGGATTAGAAATGTTAGTTCTGATAAACAGAGATGCAACAGAGATACAGAGACATCGGAAAGTACTTGGAGGGCCACCCAGTGAATACTGAGTGCTCCCGTGTTTATTTCTTATGACCTTTCAATACCCTAACCCGCAAGAGGGGAAGAAAGCAAAAGACTGTTTTATCATGATCCAAGTAGTGGGCAAGGTGATTACCATCCTAACACCCAAAACACCAAGTCCCTACACCCTAGGCCAAGACATCCTGTTAGGAGCCACAACTTAAGTTAAATCTTCTGTCAGAAACCTTGAAAAAGCAAGACTAGGCCTGAACTCTCTGACCACTCCAGGGAGAACAGACCCACTTCTGCGGGCACCCACACTTGCCATTTGTCTACCCCTGTCCTAATGGAACCCCCCTGCTCTTCTATGGATCACGTCAACACATAAAGTCCATATTCCCAAAGCCCCGCATAACTTCTGATTTCGTACTTCCATGACTTTCGTTGGTTAATTAGCCAACTATTTGTGTCTTTCTGAAGTAGATCAACTTCACTATACAACTAACTCACCATCTTATCCACAAAACTGTCATGTGGTGGTCTAGTCATTACTAACCATTGTGATTTGTATATGTTTCTTGTTGTTCATTACAAATTACTTGCTGAATATCAAGCTACCACAACTGAGGAAAAATTCCCATGTTAGGTACATGGCTATTTTTCTGGGAAGTTTCTCACCAAACTCTCCGAGCAGAGCACTGTCCTGCACATGAAAGACTAGCGATGAGACTCTAGACAATCACCTAGAAAAGTCCCTAGCTTAAGACCGTGTCATGCCCATGTAATGGCTTTGTCTCTGCACCTCTGTCTCTCTCTCTGAAATCTTTTTATTTATGTTGTCAGGGCAAATTGTAAGTGATGAAAGGCTATAAAAACAAAGGAAAATCTAATACAAGAGAAAGATATTTGCATCTATACATGCAAGTTCCGTTAGGGAAGTTCTTGACCCTGTGCTTAAGAAGCTAATCCTCTGGGCACGGGTTACAGTTACATTTGCCAGAGGATCTTAAGCATGCAAATTCAGAGATCTGACTCTGAACCTCTAGTGTGTTTTTTTGACGGCTGATCACCCAAACCTTATTCAACAGAGAATGCTTTCAGCCAAAGGGAAAAATCTCTGGAGCAGAGTTTTCTGTGGCTGGCAGAACTGGCAATCAGCTGACTGACATCACCACAGGAGACAACTTGTGTTTCCCCAGCCTTGATGATCAGAGGCTTTGCACAAGTTTACCAACGAAGATTCTTGGTCTCTACTCCAGGAAGCTGATGGTGGATTCACACTGGCTGTGGCTGGGAACTGCCACATGCATGGCTGGACATGGCGGAGTGTGGAGACCACCTTTGCTCTTCAGGCCCATCTCTTATATTTCTTTTTCTGGTAACACTCGTCCAAGCCCTGACTCACCCGGTCCATAGGCAGCTCTATGAGGTCATGGGCTTCAGAAAAACTTGAGCTCTGCATCCTGATCCTATAGTAGAACAGGTAGCTCAGCCACCTTCCCCTCTTCCCCAGGATTTCTCCTTACTCCTAAGACCACCCTACTCTGAGATCCAACTCATTATTGTCCTGTGCCCCATATTCCCATGTTCCTGCTGGAAAAGGCTGGAGCATGATATTTTGGTTAGAAGTGGGATCTGCAGTTTGGATGCTTGCTTGCTATCTGCTTCCTACTGTGCTATCCATGACTTTCTTTGCCTCGTCTTATGTCTGTCTCCTTCTGATTAATATTGTGTGTAGATAATTTGCCCAGTCACTCCTTTCAGTGGCATTCAGCATTCATGTGCCCAACTGTCTCCATGAGGTCAGGCCTGTGGTCGCCCAGCACGCCTGGAACAGCTGCCACCAGCCGTGCTTTGCGTTTTGTAGACTTAACTGCTAGTCAATTCCTTGTTTAGAGAAACCACATTACTTTCAAGTGATCATGTTGTTTTCTTGCATGTGCACATGGGTATTTTTGCAAGGGAGGGGTCAAATTAACCATGCATCTTCCCTTTCAGTAATTATTCATAAAGCTAAAATCATTTGCATCTTAAATAGTTCTCCAGGAATTCAAAAAAAAAAAAAAAAGATGGTACTACAGTCACAATGCTAAACTCAATAATAATTAGAATTACTCCCAGGCTGTTGAGTAATGTAAACACATTAAAGCATTTTTGGTTGGGTTTATTATCTGCTAATAAAATGAAGGCCCAGCTAAAGGGCAGTGCTGGGTAGCAGCTAGCATGTGAGCTGTGCTATGTTCTCCTGGGCTACTTGGCCATACCCAGGTATTTATATCAGCATGGCAGATGAGTCGGGAAATATGTCCCCACATGACTCCCAACCTGGTAGACTCAAAACCCACAAACAGAACAAGCAAAACGAAATGAAAACTAATTGGATTTTAAAAGACCATTCCAGTCTGTTGTGACTTGAAGTGAAAGTCCCCAGAGGCTCATTTCCTGGGGTGTGGAGGAGGGGCTTGACTGCAGGAGATGGGCTTTGGGGGGTGGTGAATGGATCCTGAGGGCTGTGATCTAATCAGCAGATTGATTTCTTGATAGACTTATACTTTAAAAGTGTTCTGCTCAGAGGAAGCAGGTTATTAGGGGTGAATCCATACAAGGGTGGACCTGCCCTAGCTCCTTTTTTATATTATCAGTCTCCCTTCTCCCTCCATCCCTTTCCCCATCTCTCTCCCTCCCTCTGCTCTTCTTGCTCACCCCCCTCTTTCTCCCTCCCCCTCTTCCTCTCAGTGTCTCCTTCCTTTCTTGAAATGAAGAAAATTTTCTGTCATATTTTCCACCTCCAGGATTCTCTGCTCAAGCATGGACGTGTGACCATGACCGGAGTAGCTGACCCCACGACTGGAGTTGGCGACCCCATGAGTTGACATAAATCTTCCCAGCTTTGCCTTGTGTCTGTGAGATATCTTTTATCACAGCAACCAGAAAATGAATGCAGAAACTGAGGCAGTAACTAACGTGACTCCTATGATTTCTCAGGACACCATTGGACATCAGAAAGCAAATGATTGGCAGGCTCTGGGAAAGACATTGGGATGGCCATGAAATGAATGACTGAAGTAACAGAGAGGACCGCATCTAGGTCACTTTCTTTCCTAGCAAGTGGGAGAGCGTAGTCTTGACATTGAAACCCTGGCCCTTAACTTCAGCCTTTGACCAATGATTTAGGGCTTGGAAGGATGGGAAAGAAGAGAGTCATGAATAGAGGTGATGAAGTGGATTCAGCTTAAATAGGTAGACCAGAGCAGAGGCTGGAGTAGGGGGCAGATGCACAGGCAGGGAATTTCCATATGGTAGCCATCCCATGTAGCTGGGCCAGCCGAAGGGACTGTTTCAACCCTTCTTCCTTTTCCACATCCCTCCCGGTTTCCTCCTGTCATCTCCATGCCTTACTGGCATGGTTTCCAGTTTGCTCTTCTTCTTCATCATCTTGTTCTTGACTGGACTTCTTTCTTTTCTCAAAAAAGGCCTCAAAATATATGCGTACAGCATATGACATACATACATATGTATCCTACATATGTGTGTCTACATGGTCCTAGCTTCCAACTGATGTTTCTTAACCCAAGCATTGTAAAGAAATATCTGAATGATTTGAGGATTTTACTATTAATTTTAATGAAAAACTCTCGCAAACCCTTGTCAGGGCATATGAAGGAGCAATCATTCCAGTTTCATTCTCAAACTTAGCCGGGAACAGGAAGCTTCCCACTTTGTGGACAGCAGAAGGGCTTGCCCTAGACAGAAAGCTACCCCAACAGAACAGGAAGGCTCGAGGCCATTAGGGCAGCCCTCTCTAAGAAAACCCAGAAGCCTTTCCATTCAGAGAAATCAACAGGAGGACCCAAATGTCATTCATCCCTGCCGTGAGTGGGAACGCCCGCAGAAGTCGGCTCCCTTCCCACCCTAATCTTCTGAGCACCTTGTACTGGGCGTGTTTTTTCTTCCCTCGCAAACTCATTTGCACATGTCAGCACTAATTTTCAAATGTGCCTGGAAGCAGTGAAAAATGAAACTTCAGACTGGTAGCAGCTTTCAGATAGCGTGCACCCACAGCTGCCTCTCAACTTTTACTTGTTATTAAAAGGGAGGGGGGAGAAGCGAAATTGGTATTTTTTTTTTTATTGCTCTAATTAAGTCTTTAAAAGCTGCAACCACACAGAAAAGAGGGAGAGGGAGGAAGCTGGGATGGGAAGGACAAAACAAAGCAGCAGCCCTAACAGAATGCACAATGGCGAACTCTGCTGAAATCTCTGTCTCCTGCCACCCACAGCCCCTGCTCAGTGCTCCTCAGAGAGGTGGGTGTGACTGGACAGGAGAATGGTTTGTTTACCAGTGGAGCACAGGGCCCCAGGGGGAGGTTAGCCCTGACTGGAAGATTGGAAAGAAATAAGACACACTCTATGGAGGACCAGCCTTGCTCCATTCTCTTAGGAGTTTCCATTCTCCTGCCTCTGAACTCTCAGGTCTTCTTCCTGGAGTCCATCTAGATGCGCAACGAAGAAACAAACGCAAATGGCAATGAAAATAAATGAACGGCCTTCTTAGCACGCCCTGGGCCGTTTCAAGGGCGTTGTGCAGCAAGTCTTGTGCTATTCTTGCACTAGTGATTCATTCACTATTTAATTACTTACTTCTGAGTATGCCTGTGCCCTTTTATGAGTTATGGGCACTACATGTGTGCAAAAGCCTGCGAAGGTCAGGAGAGGGCAATGGAGGCCCTGGAATTGGAATTACAGATAGTTGTGATCCACCATGTGTGTGCTGGAAATTGAAGTCGCGTGTCCTCTACAAAAGCAGTAAGGGCACTTAAGCACTGAGGCTGTCTCTCCTGCCTCACTTTTATATATTTATTTTAAAAAAACAAACAAACAACAACAACAACAACAAAACCCAAACAGTTAATGACATGGACAAAATCTGAAAGGGCTCAATTGACCCAAACAGTTTAGTTCTAGAACAGCGGTTTTCAACCTTCCTAATGCTGTGACCCTTTAACACAGTTCCTCATGGTATGGTGACACCAACCATTACATTATCTGATTGCTACTTTGTAACTGTAATTTGCTACTGTTACGAACTGTAATGGAAATATCTGGCTTACAGGGGATCGGAGATTGGACCCCCAAAGAGATTGCAACCCCAGGTTAAGAACCATTGTTCTAGAGGTTGGCTAAAGCTGCTAACAGTGTCTATTCTCTGGGGAAGGACTTTTGGACCAGAAAGTGACGTCGGTAGCTCTGGAACTCCGCCAAGGCTGGAAACACTTCCAGAATTACCACCAAGGCTCTGGCCTTTATTCTAGGGAGATGCTATTGAAAGAATTCTAAGCAAGGGGACGGCAGGCAAATGTTTATTTTCTGAGAGTGCTGAGGATCACATGGCATCGAGCAGATGGTATAGATGGGGCAGATGGAGTAAAGAAAGTGGCAGGAAAACAGGAAGCTGGAGCTCAGTGGCAGAGGATGGATGTGTGTGTCGCACAGAGTGGAAGCAGAGAGGAAGAACCTGGGGCAAATATGGAAATTCTGATCATAACTGGAGAAGGGGGAAAGAAATAAAAGTCTGCAGTTCTGTAGACATTGAGTTTTACAGACAGCATTGGAAAGAGCGTCTTCGGTGCTCAACACTCTTCTTTCTCCCACTCGTTTTCCTCAGAAGATAGATCCATAGCTCATTCTTTCACACTCCATCCCAGGGAATGTCCACAAGAATCAAAAGAGAAGATGGCCAGCTAGTCGGAATCATTAACAAAATAATAAACTGGGACAGACAGACAGACAGACTTGGCCATCAGGGAAATGTCGTAAATTGAGAGAGCAAATTTTAAACAACTGCTTAAATTGTCCTCTTCTTTAATAAAGACTAAATACTTTTCCCCATGACTGCAAAGAAAGCAAAGATCTATGTTCTCAACATCTCCACATATCACTGTAATAGAGAGTTAGACTTGTGTAATAGAATAAAAAAAAATAAAATTATCATTGTTATACTCAGAGAGGGCATGATTATGTATCTACTATGTTTGTTGAAGACAGCAAAAACATATTAGACAAAATGAATTTAATAAAAAATTGAAGGATATATGATCAATTGTATTTAAATATTAGCAACTAATAATAAGATAAATTATATGTATTTATAGGCATCAATTAATTTATATACTAATTAACAATAATAATAAATTTAAATATATAATATAGCATCAAAGTATTAGGACTCAAGAATAAATAAGGGGAAATTCCCCCAAACTATAAAGAAGAAAAAGAACATATTGTTTCACAATTAAATAATCTGAAAGGTATACCATATTCATGGACTAGGTGAATCAACTGATACTATATAAATGCTGTCTATTTATGTTGATGTGCATATTAAAAGTAATACAAATACAAATATCAGCAGTAAGTTTTTGTACAAATTGACACAATAATTGTAAAAGTCTTGTGGGAATACATGATACCTCTAAAAGCCAGAATAGCACTGAAAGGGAATAGGAGAGGATCGTGTGCATTAACTTCAAGACTTACTCCTATGGATGGCAGAACGGTGAAGGCATGTTGGCATTGCTGAGTGCTGACATGTAGATTGTCCAACAGAAGAGTCAGGACTCATTCTGAGCACATGTGACCAACTGATTTCAGGTGAAAACGCAAAGGAAACATAGGACCTGCCCTTCAAGGAACAGTGCCGGATCACTTTCATTCCTTACAGCATGTAAAAGTAAGTCCACATGGGTCACAGACCTAAATGTGAACTATAAACACAAACCTATAGAAAGACATGTAAGAGAAAATGGTTCTGACCATGTCAAGAGAGAGCTGCTCGGTCAACAAAAGCACCATCTCCAGAAAGAAAAATGTGAAGTCAATCTCAGTGACACTAAAATCCTCTGTTCCTTTACAGATTTTTAAAATAACAAAAGGAAGATGCAAAACTAAGAAAAACACATATAAGTATATATTTGATAAATTGTTTAGCAAGAGTGCATACTTTAAAAACCATGACCCCACCAAAAACCGAATAAGTAAAGGCAAATAAATGAATGGTGAAAGATTCAGGTGTAATATTTGCCACGTGGGAGATAGAGATGGCATGTAAGCCAAAAATATATGCTCAGGGTTAGAATTCATCAGCATCTGGGATCAAGATCATAGGACATTATTGCGTATGAAGTGAGATCTAAGGAGTAAAAGACTTGGCCTAGAAAGTATTAATGCGTATACGTGAACTTTGCTACCCTGCTGATTAAACCGACATCCCAGAAAACGGGTTGGTGGCCCCCCTAAAATTAAACCTGCCATTTGACCCAAGATGTTTTCCTCCAAGGTGTTTGTTCAGAGAGGCGACAGCCTACACACACACGCATACACACACTCACACAGTAACGTGCACAAACACACATGCACACACACACACACAAATTACAAAAATGTTTACAGTGCCTTTATCTGAATAAGCCTCAAAAGAAAGGAAACAAGTACATTTCTATCAGTAAGTCAACCAGTAAACATCTGGTGCTTTAACCATACCATGGGATTCTATGCAAAGGTATAAGAAAAGAATAGAGTTAAGACATCTTGCTTTTAGTTTTAACTTTTGTTTTAAAATGAGGTAGCAGGTCTCCTCAGGCATTTCGAACTTGTCTCAACTTTGGCTTGTTCCCAGTCATCTTCCTCGGCCCCATCTCCCTGTCCCACTCCCTGCTGGACTTCTGCCTTTGATATTCTCATCCCTACTATTTATCACATATACATCAATACAGAGAAATTTCAAAATAGCTCTGCTGAGTGTAGGGTATACACATACAAACTGAGCGGCTTCATTTTCTAGTCTGTTTGGACTAGAGATCCATGATTGCCTAGTGCACAAGCAGGGCAGGCAGAGCTATGTGGGAGGCATTAACTGAAGACACAAAGATTTGGGTAGTAAGAAGCATATATGTCAGTGTGGTGATGGCTTCCTGGGTAGATTTTCATGACAAAGAATAGCACATTGTCTATGTTAAAACACGGAGTATGCTATATTTGATTATATTTCAACATAACTGCCTTAAAAGCACCAATCTACCTGCGAATGGTTGTGCATGTCTACAATCTCAGTGTTCTAAGGAGGTGGGTGGCAGAAGGAGGATCAAGAGTTCAAGGATAGCCTTGGCTACCTTGGGAGTTGGAGAACAACCTTGGCTTTCAGAGCCTTTGCCTCAAAAGCAAGTTCCAGATTAAACCCCCAACTGCCAATCTGTCTATCATCATTTTTACCCTATGTTGTGAGAGTCCATGCTTCTCAGGCTGTGCTCTTGATGTCAGGGCATGCTACAAAGCATCCGTAGAGAGGGCAGAGGCCTAATTCTCTGCAGTCCTTTGTGTTATCCCCAGAAGGGGCAGCTTCTGTCTTCTGATAAAGTGGAAAATAGGCTTCTCTAGTGACATATTTCTGTCCCCTGAAGAACTGGATGGAGAGAGCTGATGAACACAATGGTGATTTCCCCCTAGGTGTATTCCTGGGCAAATGAGGTGCTCCTCTGTGAGGTGGGTAATTCAATTCTTCACCAGCTTTCTCCTTTAGCACTGGGAGCGTCTGAGATCACATCCTCCTACCTCATTTGCCAAGGTCTGGCTGTGGGAGAAATTTTTGGCTAACTCAAGTTCAAGTACAGGGAAACACTCATTCTTTGTATCTGCAATCATTCTTGAGAATAGTATTTGGCATATATGTCTATGGAAACCTTTTAATGCAAATCTCAAGTTTATATTTATACATTTGCTACAGTGACTATGTATCTGGATCCATTGTATAGTACCATATTCATTACATATGATTGCTCATTTAATCCCTCATACGATAGAGTGGGCAGATAAGGAATCTAAATATTAGAATGCCGTTTTCTCAAAGAAATGTTGTGTTACTTTTTACAAGAACACGGCTTTAAGCCCATGCCCTGCTGACTGCACAGGTCAAACTACTTTTCTGAGTCTCATTTGTAAAGGTTGCCCTTTCCCATAAAATGTTTGAGTCATCTTATGTCAATACTAAATAGAGTAGTAAATGAATCGACGTTCCACACCCCCGCAGCATTTTTTTTTGATAATTCTCAGTAGACAGAGAGATAAGAACACTTCTTTGTCACTAATTCCTGATATATCATGGTTACCAATTTTTTGGTGAGATGTAAATTTGGAAATAAACCAGACCTAGAGAATATGGCTTATAGGGGAGGAGTCAAGAGAACAGGCAAGGACATAGGAGGGTGGTAGGAGGAGGTTTGGGGGGAACAAGCAAATTTCTCATTTTCCTACTTTCTAAGCAGGGCAAGTTTAAGTTGAGAAACACGAGCTATCATTCTTTATTCCTTTGTCAGGGCACCTTGGCGACATGGTTGTGATTACTGTACCATGAACTTGAGAATATCACCTTGGATTGGTAGACATAAAAAATATTTAAGACCCAGTTATTGGGTATGATAGCCTGTAGAATTAAGGAAGGGAAGGATGCAAAGGGAAAAGGAGGGGAAAAAATGAAACAAGGGGGAAAAATGAAAAAGGACACTGTTTCCAGCAACAACAGAAAGCACCTTCTGCTCACAGCCTTCCAGCACTGGCTGAGGGAGTAAGACACCTGATAACAGTAGCCATTAAGCGTACATTTACTGGAGTCTTGCTGTATGCCAGGCACTGAAGCAAAGAGCTTTGTATGTGTTGCCTCATCTGTGATTCTCAACAATCCAGCAGGGAAACTGTAGGAACTATCACATTTGCATTTTATAGATGATAAAACCAAGATAGAAAATGCTAAGCAACGTGTTCAAGGGTAGCAGACAGAGGACACTAGGTAGCTAGGATTCCTGGCTGCGTATTTCTTCCTGCACCTTAACAAGACACCAAGGCCATTTCTAGTTACTCTTTAAAAACTTAATAGGTATGTCCAGTGGTCAAGGGAGAGTTTGAGGTTGTCATCATGGCTTTGACTTGACAAGGTTGGGCAATAGGAAAGTTGATTAATGGTGGCATTGCTGGTATGGGTGAACTGGTTAAAAGTGCAGGACATGGGAAACAGAGGTGCTGGCCCTTTTTCCAGCGCTGGTCATCTCCATGTGTCTAGAGAGTGGTCACAATCCAAACCACACCTAGAGACAAAAGGGGAGAAGGTACTGCAGTGCTCAACTAAAGTTATAGAATGAAGAGGACTGTAGAAAGCCATGTCCCCATCAGGTCTGTTACAGAATCCCATATTTCTTTGCCGTCTTCATCTGTGGTCATGTTCAGTTGGGTAACCTACCTTTGTTCTCCAGACATGAGAAAGACTCATGCTAATGGGGTAATATTAGCCTGCTTTCCTCTCTAGTCTCCCAGCTGTCTGGGAGCTCTTGGTGAACAGAGATAATGATTTCATATTGAAGTATTCTATAGAGATTGAAGAAATGACATGTACTTGGTGAATGAGAAATGCCCTTAATCCTGGGTCTGTCAGTTAATAGCTGTGGAGTCTTGGGGGGGGGGTACCCATGCTTATGTAGATCTTAGTTGCCCTGGCTGCAAACTCCCAAACTTCTGGGTTGCAAGTATATAAAGGCCAAGTAACATGATATCAATAAAAGCAATTCCTGAAATGCAAAGTGTCAAATCAATATCACTTCTTGGTCACCTTAATTTCTCCCTCCCCACCTCAGTTCTAACATATCCTCCTTTCTTCCTTATAATTTCATATCTCTGTTCAGGGTATTTGGTTACACAGCTCTTTCAACCTTCAAGAAGATAAACGAGAAGCAAAACAAAAACAGGAAATAAATACGCATTTCAAGGGCATTTGCTTTGAAGACACAAGCTGGTGGGTCCTTGCTCATTGTGTTTTCCATTGCTGTCTCCCAGGGAGGGGGTTGAAGAGCACTGTGCAGTCTGTGATTGTGCTCTGGGGGATATGCTTCAAACAATGTGCCACAGTCTAAAGACTTCAATCCAGAAGCTCTGAGGTCTGTAGCACCCATTCCACACCACCCTTCAGAGCCCAGTTAATCCAGTCGCAGGGTCAGACATAGACAGACTGAACCAGTGCTCTGTGGCCACAAAAGACTCTTCCCCTCGGCTCATGAGGACAGTCTCTAGAAAGACTGTGATCTGTGTTTCTACAGTGGGGGCCGTGCACAGCTTTGCCTGAGGGACTAATTAGAAACTTGACTAGCCAAACAGCATCTCATTGAAAACATCTACCCACACCAGCTGAACGTAACATTCTATTAAACCTATACGTAAGTACCTGTCTCCCTTATTCCCGAAAGCTGTCTGTGTTTCTAAAAGCAAGGCTGTGTGAATTTAGAGACCCGTGACTGCCCAAGATGCTGACAGTGAGAATGAGTGCTCAGGCCTAACTAAACAAGTCATTCATAACAATTTTCCCCCATGACTCAGGGAACATTGTAGAAGAAGCCACAGGAAGAAAGTAAGAACTAAAAGGGATGGAGAAAGGCAGCAAGCCCATGCAATTATGAGCTCAAGCCTCTGTGATTGCTGGGCCTGTAGGACACAGGGTATCTCAGCAGTCAATCACACCTCTAGGAGGGGGTCATGGGACTCGACTCTACTGATGAACTATTGAGTACTGATAGTCTCTGAAAGGGGTAGTCATTGTCTTTGACCATACACCCATGGAGGAATCCTCCAGAATCCAGTGGATAACTCCAATCTCATGGCCGTAGAGATGGCTCTGGTGAATTCCAGAGACACAAAGCAAAAAGATGTGAAGGTGTAGAAGAAATTAATTGGAAAGAGAAAAGTTTAGCAAGGGAGGGAGAGATCTCAGGGAGGCTGGGAAGGAGAATAATCATAATTCATTACACACATGTACAGAATTGACAAAGAACCGATTAAACCAAACATGACCGTGTGGCTTGTGTAACCCAGCAGCAGGTTGTACATCTCCAGCAGTTGTCTGGTACTTACAGACTCAGCTCTCACTCCAGTCATATACCCTGTTCTACAAAGACCACAGCTGTCATTTCTGCTTGTGTCCCATGTGCCATATGCACCTTAGAGGAGGCCAGGACAACCTTCAAGATCCAGTTCACCCATGCGCGCTGCAATGGCCAATCCCAGAACAGGATTCCAGGACATTTTTCAAGATCCAGTCCGAATGTGCACGCTGCACTAGCCCATCTCAGCAGGATGCCTGAGTGATTGCTAACTTGCCATTTCCTAGTGGAGGTTACACATTCTGTAGACTTCTCAGCTGTGACTTTAGCCTAGAGGCATCCGAAGCTGGAACCCCACTCCCTAGTATCTGACAGGTAAATTCTGGCATTCAGGGAACACTTGAAGGCTTCTCAGGTACCTGTCTATCCACCCCCTTTACCTTCTTTATTTTTTGGACCTGGAATATTGGGCTTTGTGGCTTTTTTGGTGTTGTCAAATATTACAGTTTTTCAAGTAAAATTGAAACTATGAATCCTTGTAAGCAGCCTTCCAATGTTTGAATATCAATCCCATGGCTTTTGGCTTTTTATTTGCCAAGAGCAACAGCCACCATCCCCCAAAGTAAATTCTTCACAATGGATTTTATCCACTGGACACAAGCTCAAAGGATCTGATCTGAACAGGGAAGCACTTCCAGATTCAAAGTGATGGTGGCTGCTGCACAGGTGCGGTGCATTCTCTTCCTCCAGTCTCTCTCTGCTGCCTTCCCTATGGCCTACAGCAGAAGGAGGAGTCAGCCATATGACTGGGGTGAGACAGAAAGTTTCCTGGACTGTACCAAGCGCCCTTTGATCCCCTTTTCTCCAGTACTGATGATATGGCTTTTTGATTCTCTGTCTCTCTGTGTCTCTCTGTGTATTTCTCTCTGTATCTCTCTCTCTGTCTCATCTATCTATCTATCTATCTATCTATCTATCTATCTATCTATCTATCATCTATCTATCTATCTATCTATCTATCTATCTATCATCTATCTATCTATCTATCATCTATCTATCTATCTATATATCTATCTATCTCTATCAACTTATCTATCCATCATCTAAGGATGTACGTATATTTTTATGTATGCATGTATGTGTCTATCTATCATCTATCTTCCATCATCTATCTGCACATTGTACAATGATATAATAGGTTTATTGCTTGCTTTGCTTCAAGGCTATTGACCTTTAACTGGCAGTGTGGAAACAGGCAGCAATCAGTGTGATAAGATCTGGCTCCCTAAGCTCTGCCATGTGGAATGGTTGTCAAGACTCGAGGTGACATAAAGGGACTGCTTTGTCCTATCCTGCCTCTTCGCACACCTCTCTGTGTTGCAACAACCACAGACCGTAAATGGGGGTTTGGATCAAGGCAGGGTTCAGTTTCCTGGCTAGACCTTATTCTTCCAATCATCCAAATGCTTGCCTTGAAAAGCATCCCAGTGTGCTGCCTGAGAGAGAATGAAATGGGAATCAAGTTATCCCCTCTTCTGGGCTCCAAGCCCTGATGCTATTTTAGGCTCATGTCTTTCTTTTGCCTTCTGCCCAGTCAGCTATTCAGTCCTGCCAAGTCTACCTTGTTAATCCTTCCATGCCTCATGCCCCTTGTCTCATCTCAATATCAGCTGTGCCTGGCACACTTTGGATGCTCAGCTTTCTGTACCTGGAGTATTAGAATGATCTCTTTACTCTGAGTTCTCAGTCCAACCTCATAGTACTTTGCCATGGACTTCCTAAAGCATGGTGCCATGTTTTTTTCTATGTGAATTTTTGAAGGGCCTTTTTTTTCTATTCATATCATTGTCTTTAAGCTTGTGTTGAGTGAACAAAATCCAGTAAAAAAAATTTGCTCTTTGGCAGGTGGATTCACTTGCTAATTTAAGAAACAAACCTGGAATCAATATTCAAATATTGGAAGGATGCATATAAAGATTCACATTTCCAATTTTACTTTAAAAATGCAATATTTGACAATACTGAGCAATAATTCTAACATAACAATTATTCTATGGAGTCGAGTTTGGGCTTTGTGAAGGTTCACTGTGCTGCCGGAGTCAATGTGTCTCTCCTCACAGGGATACATATGCATAGTTACTGGTACAATTTTAACCACCAAGACTATAACTATGAGTGAGATTGAAGCTTCTCTTTCTCCAAAATAGAACGCCAATTTCTTAATTTAGCGCTTGAAGAGAAGACAATGCAGTAGGCTAAATAAAGGCCAATTTGTTCATATCCTAGTGTCTAGAACCTGTGCATGCTTTACCCAACAAAGCAAAGAGATTTTGTGCGTATTATCAAATCTTATCTTTATGATAAGACTTTCCTACATGCCAGGTGTATCAAATGTGACATGATCAGGAGAAGCTGGAGGAACAGATTTGAGAGTTGTTAACAGAGCAAGCATCAACTATGTTGTTGATGATGCTACAACCTAGAAAATTCTGGAAGCCTCTGGAAGCTGCTGAAAGAGGCAAGGATTGACCCTGGAATCTGCAAGAGGAATCAGCTCTGTTGACATTGTGATTGTAGCTGTGTAAGAGTCATGTCAGACCTGCCCTCCAGAAGTGTTAAAGATTGTGCTGTGTTGAATCACCGCATTAAATCACTACGGTCACTTGTGACAACAGCAATAGGAGACAAATGGAGCTTCCCTCCAACGTGGTTTTCTTTTCCATTGAGGGCGTGTGTAGAGAGAGTTATGGCTCCATGCATTTGGCTTATCAAATAGGCAGGCTTTTTTTTTCTTTTACCCTTCTTCTCACATCATATAAACCCTGATTCATATATTTTGCTAGAGTATAGGCTTGGGTTGCCCATTTTCTCATCTCGAAGTCCAAATTTGTCACAGCCCTCAGATGGTCCCTGTTCTTAGTAGCTGCTCGGCACATTTTCTCTGTGTTGGACGGGACTTGACAGGAGCTGGCTGCTAATCTTCATCCCCTTCTGTCGCGTTGCTAAATGCTGACAATGCATCAGGTCTTGAACTCATGAGTTATTGATTATCTTCCAGAATCCTCACAAGGTGCCATGGCATGTGTGTGCCCATGTGTGGATACTCTCAACTTGTGTGGTTGAGCCTCCTTTACTCCATGAAAACCTTGACCTTGGTCATATTTCCTGTCATGACCTCAAAATCCTGGCATGAGGTTGGAAATAAATAACCATAGAGGCTCATACAGGCCCGGGAAGAAGTCTTGGACTATGTGAACTAGTAAAGTCTTGTGTTCTGAATACACAGATTACATATGGACTAGAAGTTCAGAATTGGTACCCATATCTCCCTGACCTCACAGAAATTCTAGCCTTTGGGGAGAGACACACAGAGAAGGACCAGTTTGTGACTTCTAAATTGGGGAATCTGTGGAATCTTTTCTCTGGCTTACTGGGAGTTCCAAATTAAACACAACCTTACTTGTGACTATGTCTTCAAATGTCATATAGTGTCCATGAGTGTAAAGACCATAGTGCATCTCTCTGTCAGTCTGTCAGGGTTTGGCATGTGTGTACATTCCGACTGAGCAAACGTACAGTAGCCTAAATTTACTGCTTGTCTAGTCAATGCTATTCACCAAGCTAAGTTTTCCACATGCATTTCCTAACCTGATCCTCAAAATCTTTTACCTACCAGCAGAAGAAGCATTTGGTCAAAGTCACAGGACCAGCACATAAGGGTCTCAGATTTTAATTCCCACCTGTCTGTCTCTACCCACCACTTCCCTTGGCTAATGGATGAATTCATTCAACGGAGTTGTCATATGGGCTCATTATAGAGCAGGGTCCCTTAAGAAACGCTAGAGACACGACGCTGAGTAAGTCAGATACTGTCTATGACTTTACAGAGCTCACACAGATGCACTCACGGAGTTGTAGAAACAGGGAAATCCCATCTCTATATGACGCTTGCTAAAGGCATAGAGGGTGCACAGTCCTTCCACGATCTAGTCTCAAACTGCTACAAGTGCACATTTAGACCCATGTGTGCTATAGAGAGGAATTGCTGTAGTCAACAGGTCCCAGACCACATAAACCATGGTGCACTGGTTCTCCCCAATTATAGGGCTCTCTGTATTGTACTACCAGCCCTCTTTCCAGAGTAACCATTGCCCTGCATTTAAAGAGTTCACTGATTGCATTGTTAAGATAAGAATGACTTATATCAGAAAACATGAAAGTGATTGGGAAGGTGATACAATTAACTTTATTAACTTACCATGACACTTAATTTACTCCATTATTTATGAACATAAAAATTATATTCAGTAAGATGCATTTTACAAGTGTTTGGGGATACCACTGTACGCCCACGTGCTGCCAAACAGGTTGAACCCAACCTTTGCGCATCAAAGCAGAATTATACACGCAAGGACAGATATGTCGGGTCTGTTGTTCAAGGGCATAGAGTGGCTCAGAGGCCAAAGTGGATTGGGAGGGAGATTTAAACCCTGTGGACATGTGGTGTGTGTCTCTCACATTCTTCTCCGCCCCGTCTTTCATTTAACGTTTTACAAAGGAAGAAGAAAAGGCTTTCAGATTCTACACATGGCCCGAGGAGTGAGCTCATTGCTGCTTTTGACTGAAAGCTCTAAGGGAAAGCTTGGCAAGCCGGGTAACAGCTGTGGCACATGCGGCTGCCCCGTCACGCTCGTGTCACCATAATAGGCAGCCTTATTATTTTTTAATTAGGAGCTTCAGTGTTTTGTTGGGCTGTAAATGTGTCAGGACCCAGGGATTTGGCTAGACAATGGACTGTCTTGCATTTAATCTTTATGGAAGAGTTGGGGAGACACAGGGTCGGTGTGCAAAAGCCATTTTGTAATTGTGGGATAACAGTACTTAACATTTACTAAGCCCTCACTACTTTCCAGGCCTCGGGCTGAAGAGTCCTTGGACTCATTTATTAAACCAACCAAATGATACACATGCCTTGAACTCTTACCGTGGTCCATGGACTAATAGAGTCATTTTGGTGGATAGAGAAGTGACAAATAAAAGCCATCCAGAGTCTGCCTTTCAGAATGTTAGACGATAGGAAGAATATCCTTAAACAGCTGAGGTGGAAGATACAGAGATGGGAAAATTAGGAAGAAGCCAGCAAAAAGAATCTTTTCTCCCATATTTTGAACACAAGGCACCCCATCTGCCCCTGCACTGGCTCCCAGCACACACACTCTGGGAATGTTTTCCCTGGGTCAGGCACTAAAGTTCATTGACAGCTGCTGCATATCTTACCCCAAAATACGCCTTAGCGGCATCGATTTCCCCTCTTCCTTTTCCTCCAAATTGAGCTTCTGTACTCCTTCACTGACCTCTCAGCTGTCCCCTAGTGTCATTGTTGTTCCCTCTGACACACTGGCTACTCTCCAGGCGGCGTGGATGTAATGTATGTAGCTGGTTATGCTATTCATGTTTAGTTATAGGCAGGTTTTCCTTGCTTAACCATCACACTTTGAAAAGCCAAAGCAACTCAGAAACACATGGATGATTTGATTTGGGTCTTGACCTAGTCAGTGAATGCTGGCACCTCTGTAGGAATAAGAAGGAAGGAAAGGAAGAACCTTGGAGAAAAAGCTCAAAGTTTCATGTGACATCAGGGAATTTTGAGCAGCAGAGGTATGAGGCAAGTTTGGAGGACTTAGGGATGTGAGATAATATTTTCTTACATGTACAATGTATAGGAAATTCCAGTAACTTTGTGAACTATGCTTTTATTACCCTTATTTATTACTAGTCTCTTCCAACTGCTACTAAAACCCATCAGTTTTAGCATCTTTTATAGGCTACCTACTTTAGTATACTTCCTCTATATCATTTTATTTATTCATCAATGAAATTGTGAAGCAAGAATTGTTCCTCACATTTGATGGGCAAGTCTATATGGGGGCTGATTTCTCAAGTATTAGTATTTATTTCAATTGCCTAGAATTTTGTCAGACTGCAGACTCTGAGTCCCCACCTCCAGAGTTCTCACTCCGTGCTCCCACACAGAGCCTATGGATCTGCATCTCCATGCATTTGCAGTCATAGGTGATGGTGCTATTGAAGTGGTTAGGAAGTCACATTAGGAATCATATTCTTGGAGGTTCAGGACTGGTACTCACAGATGATACTCAAAAGAGAGGACAGTAAATCACATATCCATCAAAATCCACATCTAAGATGCCTTCCTGCAGGGCACACTTGCTCATTTCAGCACAGGCTGGGAGAGAAACCATCAGAACAAATGAGGGATACAGGGAAGAGGGAAGAATAAAAAGAAACAGCAGGGCACAAGGCAAATTGACTAGGAAAAAGGCCAAGCATATCTGTAAAAGCTTAAGCACAGAGCTGGGAAATGACCTCCATGTTCCATCTTGTCCCCACCTTGTGACTCAGAAGTGACTACAGCTCACGGCTGAAAGTTGTCTACACTTTTAGGATCCCACGTCATCACAGTGTTGGGCGAAGGGAAGGTGATGGTGAGTCTGCCTTAGCCAGGTGTCTTCTGAGTGTGACCCAGTATGTTTATTTGAACTTAAAGGTTGACCTTCACAGGTGTCATGACCTTAAAGATCCCTTCTCTACACAATCATGTCTTGTAAAATAGAGAGAGCAGTAACAACGCTCACCTAAAAGAAAGTTGGCAAGGATCTCCAACCTAGCTCCAATGCGTCAAAGAGCGCTTAACTATTGTGAGTCAATGTGTTCCTCTTTTGAAGTCCAATGCACTAGTGGCAGTGATTTAACTGAAAGCATTAATAATGTGGACGTATGTGAAGTCTTCCATGTACTTTGTGGGATGGCATGACCTAGAATAGTCCATAAAAGGAATATCTTAGCTCTCCTATGAGCAGGAAAACTGAGGGACTCCCCCCTCTGTTAGTAACTGTTAGTGACTTGGATTCGTAGTGTTGGTGTGTAATGGCCGAGGATACAAATAGAAGCTGGAATAGAATGGTTGACCCTGGGGCCTCTGCCTGGTCATGTGTGGGTCCCTTTTTTACCATCTGATGGTTGTGTGACTGTCCACATTCTTTAACCTAAATCTCAGTTTCCACTTTGTCAGTGTGGAATAATAAAAAAAATCTATGAAGATAAGAGTTCTTACAAACAAATTTGTGTATATGTATGTGTTATACATACATGTATTGTGTATATATAGCTTGTGTAATGTGTACATTTGTGCGTGCATGTGTATATACGTGTGTGTTTGTGTGTGTGTGGAGACCCAAGGTTGTAGATCAACATCAGGTGTCTTCCTTACACTCTTTAGCTTGTGAGATAGAGGCTCTCACTAAACCTGGCATTGGGTGAAGGCTTTCAAGGGCATGAAGATATTTGTCTGCAGGGGACTGAACAGATGGCCCGGTGGGTAAAGTACTGCCTGTACAAGCATGAGGACCTCAGTTTGTATCCCCAGCACCCACATAAAAGGGTTGGTTTGCTTTTGAACATCTACAATCTCAGTGAGAGAAAGAGAAAAAGAGAGAGGGGTGGATCTCTGGATATCAGTGGTGATCTTGTCTTGGCATGCAGTAAGTGCTTTCTTTCTTTTTCATTTTAGCAAATGTTCAATGAAGAAGAGTAAATGAAGAATACACATAAACTCTGAATCCGAGTGTTACATCCTTGCTGGACCCAACTCCCATCTTCCTGAAACATGTCTCCTTAATCCACTGACCTTAATAGCTCATTCCATGCATTCTTACACCCCACTCTGGTGCCACCTGAGAAAATAGATATGTCACCACTGTGGGCTCCCCTAATGGTCTCAGATAAATGGCTGGCCCTCGTAAACGAGACGGGAATGGCAGGCAAAGGTGACATGAAAGGATGCATGGGAAAAGCAATTGTGTTTGCCTTTAAGGAAGTAAAAATCGTATAAGGCATGGTGACCTCTGCTCTACATTGGGGAAGAAATAAAAATAAGCAATTTACTTGCACATGGTTATGGGAAAATAGCCTTGAAGAGAAATTACTTATGTAGTGAATTTATGTCCCGTTGTAAGACAGATTATACCACTGTAACAGCAAATGAGGTCAGAGGACCGAGGAGGACGGATAAGAGGTGGCTGGTGTGGGCATAGCTGCCCTAACTATATGTGAATCTGGAAATGGCTGATGACATTCTAGAATTGCTAGGCTAAAGGCGTTCCACTTAATTATTCCTATATATATATATATTTTAATGAGACAAGGGCACACATCGTCTAGACTGGTTTTGAACTGGATAGGTAGCTGAGAGTGACCTTGAACTTCTGCTCCCCAGTCTCCAACTCCGACATCTGGGATGACAAACTTGTGCTGCTGTGGACAATTTCCTAAAATGCTTGAAACACAACTTAGGCCCCCACAGATGCCAGGCAAACACCCTGCCAACTGATCGACAGTCCCAGGCCCCTGTACTACTTTTTATGAAAACCCCCAAACAAACTGGGTTTCTATTCTGCATATATCTTGCACGCAAGGACGGCGGTTTCTGAAGGAGAAGGAGGCTGTGCTTGGAGCAGATCTTATCTAGCATCGGGAACAACTGCAAACTTGGTCGTTGTTTTTAGGTATTATTGAATTGAACCACGGGTCCCACGTTCTGATGCCTCAAGCAAGGCAGGAAGTACCCAGAGACCCCTACAGGAGAGAACAGGAATGGTGAGGTGCAGAGACAGCGCACACACCCTCTGTTGCTGAGCAACTGCTCCCAGGCTCTGCCGACGTAGGTCTTGGGCTCACAGATATTTCCGCCTTTTTAAAAGACAGTAGAAATAAGGGCTATTGCCTGATAACTGCTCATTACACATATTTTTCTAAACAAAGAATTCAAATAAACTTGCCTTCAAGTCAAATCTTACCCCTAGTAAGTGATTCCTTATTTATGCAGACCCAAATAAGCAACGCACCCCATATGGAAGGGATTTCCAAGCCTGTGGGCTTTGCCCCAAGGCTGAGACTTTAAGTCCAGTCAGTTTTTTTTTTCTTCACACATTAGGACTTTTAAAATTATTCCCAAATGTTTTCGTGTCCCATATGTCTAACGCTTTTCCCCAGAAACTTGACTTGTCAGTCAGTGGGGTTTTGTGAGAGGCCGTTTCCAGCCCACAGAGGATGACATCTGCTTGGGTCTCTGGCACACAGCAACAGACAGACTAATCCTTAGCTTTCTTAGATCAGCTTACTGTGGGTTTGAAATTAGAGATATTTAAAAGGAAATCTGGTACTTCTCCTTTAGAAGTTATGTGACCAAGGGCAGCCTGGTCTCTGTTTTCCTACGGTATAAATTGGGGTACAGATAGGATTTCCTGCGGTCATGAGGAGGACTGAAGGCGTCAGTGGTAATGCTGGCCCGTACTGAACTCCTGACACATGGCAGCAAGAGTTGGCCTTACCTGGGTTCTGGGCTGTGAGGGTCAGGAGCCTGTGCGATTATCTGAGGAAACCACCAATCATTGTTGCTTGCGGTATTTGAACGTTGCCTCTAAGGCAATGTTGAAAGTGGGAACCATGGAAGATGTTTGGGTTTCAGCAGGGGTAACTTTCTAAGAAGATAGATTGGCATTTTTTTCAGGAGCTCTTAGACTCTCAAGCCACAGGGCATCTCCACTACAAACGATGGATTCCTCCATTTATTTGCTTAGCCTTAATTGGCAATAAAGGTTATACAGATTTAAACTATTTAGAAACCTTTGTTGTTACTTGTACGTGAGAGTGTGGGCACGTGTGTCACAACAGTCACAAGGAGGAGGACAGAGAACGACTTTCAGACATTGAAACTTATTCCCGCCTTGTTGTGTCTGGGTCTCTCTCATCTCTGCTGATAAGTGGGACTTCTACAGGCTAGCAGGCCCCAGGAGTTCCTGGTGAAGTTTCTGGCTCAAGTCACCCTCCCCCTGTAGGGGTGCAGGGAAATCAGATGTGTACTGCCACATTCAGCTTCTCACACGGGATCTAAGGATGGGACTGAACCACCTCTCTGGCTGTGAGGATATTTAAATTTGCACTTTCCCACTTTCTGTTTCTTGCATCTTTGTTCATGGTTCGATGGTTCGAATACAAGGGCTCTGAGTCAGTAACTGGACCAGTGGGGCCCCCGGTCTTCTCCTCCTTGGCCTTATCCCCCTATACACAAACAACAGGAACCGAACATTTCCCAAGGTTCCCACTCTGATATTTTCAAACTAAAATTTGTCTTGCCTTCGACCATACATTTACACAAGGAATGTGCACTGGTTTTAACCCAATTCATAGGTCTCTATCACAGTAATTAACTTGTAGCTGGGTGGTTGTTTGTTTACATCTCTGTGTTGGGGACATAGATGGAAAGGAGTAAGATCTCTCTGTCTTGAGGTCCTTACGGTATCTTATAGAAGGTACAGACAGACGACTACATGGTAGTAATCTTAACAAGTGTTAGAAGAGACTAAAATTCATCCCTGGGTGGGGAAAGGAATGGCCAATCACAGCCTTATAAATTATTCTACTTGTGTGTGCAGGTGTCTATGTGTACACAAATGCTTGTATATGTGTGGGAACATGCAGTATGATATGAGGAAGCCAGAGGGCAACATTCAGTATCATTCTTCAGACATCAATTGCATTTATTTATTTATTTGTTTACTTTTGAGACCTGGTCTCCCATTGACTGAAAACTCACCAAGATGTCAAGACTGGTTAGCCAAGCAGTCTGAGATTTGCTTATCTCTGGCTCCCCAGCCCTAGCGTCTCAAGCATATTCTACAGTTTTCAACTTTTCCATGGGTGCTGGCAGAGTGAATTCAGGTCCTCCTGCTTGCCAGGGAAGCAGCTTCCTGACAGAGTTATCTGTACAACCCTGAATAATTAAGAATTATTAATAACTAAGAACCATAGTGGTTCTGTTCTTAGAAACTCAGTCTGACGCAAAAAAGCCACATGGTTCTTATAATTCAGCCACGCAGGTTCCACGGTTGAAGCATAAAGAGTGAAATTTTCATACAGAGGGAACAAAGCTGGTTAGTTCAGGTCACTCCACAATATACTTTTTAAATGACAGAAATATATTAGTTTGCGGTGTGACTATTCTTTTAAAAACTTATTCTTTTCTCATATACTACAGCCCGACCATAGTTTCCCTTCTCTCCTCCCTCATAGCATCCCACCCCTCACCGTGACTAATCCACCCACCCCTCTTCCATTTCCCTTCAGAAAAGGGCAGGTCTCCCAGGCGCATCAACCAAACATGGCATATAAGTTGCAATAAGACTAGGTACCTCCCCTCGTATTAAGGCAGCACTGAGTAACCCAGTCTGAAGAGTAGGGTCAATGCAACAGGTAAAAGAGACAGGGACAGGCCCTGCTCCCACTGTTAGGGGTCCAACAAGAAAACCAAACTATAGAACCATGACATACACAGAGGACCTAGGCTGGTCCCATAAAGGCTCCCTGATTGTTGATTCGGTCTCTAGGAGCCACTATGAGGCCAAGTTAATTCATTCTGTGCATTTTCTTCTGGTTTCCTCAACCCCTCTGGCTCCTTCCTCCCACTCCTTTGCAGGATTCCCTAAGCTTCGCCTAATGTTTGGCTGCAGGTCTGCATCTGTTTCCATGGGTTGCTGGATGAAGCCTCTCTGACGACTGTTAGGTTAGACTCCTATCCAGTGACAGGATGATTTTTATGGAATGTTATGCTCTGCCCTCTGTCCCAGGAAAAAACACCAGGATGAAAACTTCTTTCCATGTACAGTGTGAGGAGGGAAAGAAAGGAAACAGAAACCCAAAGTGATTAAAGATTTAGAAGTATGGAAGAAACCATCACTTCCTTTGTCCCACTCTTTTTTAACCGCCTGATCTGAAAAATCTCCTGAGTTTTCTGTCTCATTTTCCCAGTAAGATGATACGAGGTATATGTGAATGTTGTATAAAGGACAATATTAAAAAGAATAAATGTTGGGAAAGTGATTTCTGGGCTGCTAAGGACTCCAGACATGCTAGTGATTATCACAAGAGAAGGGGGAGAATGGGCTGCCACCCCAAGAGCAAAGGCAATGGTCTTCCTGGTGATGCACACTCAGGGCTTTAGGGCTACGGCCACGCTCTGGCAATCCCATTTGTACCTCCTCAGCAGCTTTCTGTTCCCCAAGCCAAACCATAGCAACCCCTTGGGCTTCCCTCCACCTCCTCTTTAACACGTCACGTGTGTCACGGAGAGATTTTCTTCTAGTTTCTATCATTTCCCTTACAATAAGCCACTCCCCACTAGACTTCTTCTTCCCAGCGCATGTTCCATTGGTTCTAGAGAGCCCTCAGCACACCCCTAACTCCCTGACTCTCACTGATCATCTCGTCCCAGGCTATAGTTTTTCCATCGTGGCCTTTTCTTCCATTTCATCCCCATTTCCCTGAAGCTCCCCAACTCTGGCAGAGTCATCTGTTTCTAGAAGTAAAAGCCACTCTGCTCTGCTTTTGTTCTTAGAAAGGCTCATTACAGTCTCCTCGGAGCCTACAGGATTACTCCAATGGCTCAATCTCATTCACGCCACAAGTGGTAGCCTAAGGTACTTTATGACCTGGAGCCTCAGTTTACCAATTCCATATTTGCCAATCTGCTTCCTTATTTTCTCTGTAACTCTGCTCACAATCAGACACTGGCCAGTGACTCTTAGTACTTTATGCTTTTCTGCACTGTCGTCGAAAACAACAAAAGCCAGGAGTCCCTTTCATGAAAGACTGCTTAGAGCTCTTCTTTCCCACTCCTCCACGAAACAGAAAGCACAGTTGTGGGCATGTCCAGCACAGATATGGTCCAGCGGCATGTTCATGTGTCTGGAACACGAAGCAGCTTCTACTGAGTCCCTTGCCCCAGCGTACAGCCCAGGACCAGACAAACAAGAGTCCCTCAGCTGGTGGCTCTTCTGGATGCTGACAGCCCTCTTCTAGAAGTCTGGGACTATATTTATACTTTTCTAGAAATATATTTGATTTGTAACAATTACATTTTTGTAGTGTGGCATATGTGGGCATACACACATATATACACACATGTATACACACATACCCACATGTAGGAGGTGCGTATGAGGAGGGACACGGGACACACGGGACAGCACTGGGTGTCCCAATTCTACCATGCTTTACCTTACTCCATTAATACATGGTCATTCATTGAGCCTGCATTTAGGCAGATGACCAGGAAGTCCCACTGATCCTCCTGTCTCTGCCACCCCATGCCCCATAATGCTGAGGTCACAGACACTTATCTTTTTATGTCATGCTAGGGATTTGAACTCAGGTCTTCATGCTTGTGACGGAAGCAGTCTGATCTGCTGAGCCAGCTTCCCAGCCCTGGAATTATGTTCTGATAACCTAATAGCTGGACTTCTCATGTGCTCAAAAGAAAGAGAATTTTGAGGGTAAATTGAAGACCGCAAATAATGAGAACAAGACAAGGCAGGAGGGAAAAAGACAAAAAGGAAAGAGTGATCAGAGAAAAGGAATAAAGACAAGGAAAAGCAAAGGGATGGGCTGGGAAGAGCAAAACCCTGATCATAACTGCTGAAAATAATCTTGTGTTTAGTATCGTGATCTCCTTACAGAAGCGGTTCAAGAGCTTTTAACACAGTGCCTCATGCTGAGGGGACCCCAACCTTAAAACTACTGTATTGTTACTTCACAACTATAGCTTTACTATCACCATGAATCATGTGCAGGAGATCTGACATGCAGTCACTCAAAGGGGTCACGACCACACACGTGACCACAAAGAACAAGGGCCCTTTAAGGAGGGAATTGCATATGCTTCATTTGGGCTCAAGCCAAACCCTTTGACAAGATGTAGCTCTCTATACCAAGTGCTTCGGATTCCTCTCAGATGCCACAGAATCAATTTGCATTTATTGCACGACCTTCTGAGAAGTTCCTCAAGAAGCCATTTCGATGACATCATCTTTTGCCTGTGTGTAACTGCGGTGTGTCTTGTTCACCCGAATGTGACTGCTCCGTGACGATCAAGATAAGACAGTTTGAGGCAGTGTGTGCTGCTGTGTTTTTGGCCTGTAGAAAAGTCAGGTGATTGGGAAACCTGACTCAGGCCACATCCTTCCAGGACCAGGAAGCTTCTTCAGGCCTACTGTATGTGGCTGCTATTGCTGTTTGCAGCCACGTGGCACTTGGGAAGGATCTCTCCAGTTTTATGCCATTCTCTCTAGTTCGCTCTAAACCTGTGACTTCCGGAGCTCCTAGCTGTGCCTCTTAAGTACCTATAACCAGCTACAAATCATGGCTCTGGATTCTCTCTGCTCCTCCTCTTCCTTGCAATCATACTATGCACACTGCCTGTTGCTAGCTCCTAGATGAAGAAGTAATACACAACTGTAACATTTATCAAGAGACTAATGATCCAAATCGGGCATTGGGACCCCGTTTTCATGATTCTGAGGAAGTCACCGTGTGGTAGCTTCTGTCTGGGCTGTTTGTGCCAGTAGGGACATAGCTGATGTTACAAAATCCAAGCCCATTTGCAAGATTTCAAGCACATTATTAGCTAGCGATAGCTCCAAAGGCTTCAAAAAGGTCAGAGGACGTGTGCAGAAACAAAGGGTGATTGGCTTTGACAATGGAATTATAAAAGGAACCCAGCTGACTTACAGTAAGATAATTGTCCTGCCACACTGCATACATTAGTTTTAATTTTGTCACTTGGGTAGACAGATACAATTATGCTGGTCGGATATTTACTTCCTTTTCCAGGATAATGGATCTCTTTCTAGCTTAGAATGAGGGCGATAAGTTGTTGCCTGAGAATTGTGGGTATCATTCTTAATTTAGGTCTTAGGTTTAACAACAGCATTAGGGGAGATTGAGGTTAGTCATTAAGGAAGATGCTCACTCGCAGGCCTGGAGAAATATTTGTCTATGTCGATGCTAAAACGTCTGAGAAATCCTCGTCTGGTAAGATAGACCAAGGACTTTCTACTGCAAGCCCAGACTTGGCTTATTTTCAACAGTTACTTGGACATTGTGAGCTATTTTGATACTCTGAGGCTTACCTGTTTTTAAGAATTTTTTATTTGCTATGTTTTGTGCGTGTGTGTGTGTGTGCGCGCGTGTGCGTACGCACACACATGAGGGGAGGACATTGCATATTCCTGGGTTTAGAGAGATAGGCCGCTGTGAGTCACCTGCTGTGGGCACTGGGAACTGAATGTAAGTCGTCTTCAGAACATGTGCTCCCAACTACTGGACTATTTCTATAGACCCTTAGAGAATGTAGAATATCTTTTTATTCATCCATCCACTTGTCTGTCCACCTATCCTTATATTTTTTGTTATTTCTGAGTTCGTATATGTATGTAATGGTTTATGATCATATCTACTTCCTATTACCCTTTCTGTCTCCCATGACTCTCATCATGGCTCCCTCACAACTTTAAGCCCAGAATTTTTCTTTTTAGATAACATACTAAACCCACTTAGTGATGCTCATATGAGCATTGCCGTGAGGTTATTCGTTGGACCATGGGGAAGCTACCAACATTGGCAATGTATAGGTGTTGTAGCAATGGACATTATTCTTCCTGGAGGATTTGGCTGCGGCCTACTGTCCTTTTATTTAAATCTCAGCAAAATTAATATCTTAAATTTTAAGAGAATTAATAGAAGACCGAAGAAACTCTTATCCCCAAGAAGCTCCAGAGTATCGTAGGGAGAAGAGGCATCGACAGCAGGAGGCCAATATGAAGAATAGGGCAGGTAGCTGGATTGGCGGAGAGGGGTTGCTCACGGTCGACAGCCATTCCCTGGGCACAGAGGATTAATGCTAGAGAATATGACATATTCGTACATCCCATAGCTAGAATTGGGGCCATGTTATGGAGCTGCCAGGGATGAATTGGGGAGTATTAACAAGGAGCAAGTGAGAGAAGTTTTTGTTTGATTTTGTGGAACCCCACGAGTCTGCTGCTGCTCAGTGAGTCCTCTGAGACATGCTACAGGGAGACTTAGCAAGTTGACAGCCTGCAGCTGTTAGAACTGGAGTTCACAGTCAGGTTATACGGTCTCAGAGATGTTCCCGGATGGAGTCTGAGCGTGATGAGGCAGAGCTAGGCTCTTCCTGTTCAATAGAAAACTCCTCTAAGGAGCAATCAGCTCCAGACTCCCCAGAGCCCTTGACTTTCCAGAGTTACTGCAGTCTCCAGCATGTCCTACTCATGGCTCTTTCTTGTCTCCTCCTTACACTGCGCCAGGCTTGCGACGGGTCTCCAGCTCCTCTCACCCTCACCTACCCGGGCTTTTCCGATTCCTCGGAGTCATTTCTTTTGAACAATCATATACTCCTCATTCTTTCTAGTTGTATGCTTCCTGAGGAGTGGAACTGACAAAGACTGCTTGAGATATTTGGACTTGAAGTACTAAAGAGCCATTTAGGGTTTTACACAGGGACACAGAGTAATAAAATCTCTACTACTCAGAGTACTGCGTGTGCAGTGCACAGGGTGGGGGTGATCTAGGAAGCGTAAGTCATGGGTAGGGTAATGACCTATCAGAAACAAGAAAATAGAAAGCTGAAAGAGGCTAGATAGATCCAGGAGGTATAAACGCAGGGTAGTGTGGCCAAGCTACTAGACAGTGAGGAATGAGATAAAGGCCTCTCAGTTGCTTACCAGGGCCAAGTTCTTAGCTTAGAAAGATTGGCTTTGTAAGATCACCTAGTGAGGCAGCTGGCTAGTGGGTGGCCCTCACGTGGACACAGAAAGGGTGACTGGCAGGTGATGATGTTCATGAGGCCACCATTACTTGCCGTTCACTGGGATGATCCACTGAGCGTGAAGACACAGTGGTCTCCTCTCTGATCTTTGACTTTGTACTCCCTAGAGTTGAGAAAGCATCCTTTTCCATTGATCAAGATCAGGTGCTGCCACAGAAACAAGAACTTGGATGAATTTTGATGAATTAGTATGTGTATCAACCTTTTTTGGGGGGAGGTGCTTTCTAATCTTAAATGTTGAGAATATTGTCTCATTGAAAATTTAAAAAAGATCTAAATTTGCAGTTTGAGTGTTGGTGTTGTGATTCTTTGATTTTGGTTCCTGTCTGGGGATGATGAGGCTGATGCAGCTAGCTGAGGATCCTCTTCCATTTGCTCTTCTGTGGCCCATATTTTAAGGCGGGCAACTAAGCCTCATGAGACCTTTATCTCTACCTTTCTGACAGAGGGAGTCGGAAAACATTTTGCAAGTTTTCTGAGAGTATTTTAGGAAACCTTTGGTGTTGCCAACTAACAAACTGATGTGACTGGTGCCACAAGCCCGCTCCCCCCCCCCATGCTTACCGAATTAAATCCCGGAGAGATGCTGAGGACTAGAGAATCTGTCCTGAAAACCAAAGGACGGACTTAAGGGGCGCGATCACACCAATGAACCATGTCAGCTGAGTGTACCTCCAACTTCTTGGGTGAGAAAAAAATCCATCTCTCAGACACAAGCCACAGAAAACCAGCCACGCCGAGTTAGTTCCTAACAAACTTCTTACACTGGGGGAAATACTGAGGGGGCTGTACCTTCCAGTGGCATGACGTCATGGTAGTTACCTTGGTACCGCGTCTCAAAATGTGAATCAGAGTCTTCTCCCTCCTTACATACACTGGACAGCAGAGGTCTGAATATAAAGTATGAATGCATTTGGGACATAGAAAGGTGTCACTAGGCTAAAGAATCAGCATGTAGAATTTGAAGCTTTGAATTTGTAGAAGTTACATTTACATTCAAAGCAAAGCATCTTATTCTGTTTTTAACCTTTGTGATCTATTCCCCATGTGGATCAGGCGTCATACTGGGTCTCCCTAAGATACATATTCCATGAAAGCATGAGTTAATAAAGAAAGATGTCCTTTAGTGACTCAATTGAGGAGTGGATGCCTGCCCTTGGTCCCCAGCCAGCAGGGAGCAACTGTTAACCTGAAAGCAGCTGGCACCCCCAAATCACAGGGCATCCTACAGCCGGAGCTGCATTTAGAAGCTCCTCTCTTCCTTTTTAGCCCTTCCACTTGTGCAGGTCTTCCAGACAAGGAAGAGCAGTGAGGAAAAGTCCCAGGTCCAGGACAGACTCAGAGACACTTAGGGAACTCTTAGAGAAATTGCCTTCATGTGGCCTCAGGGTGGATGCTGGCACCTGTCTAACGTAACTAGGGTGACATATTTAGAAAAGCACACTCTTGGCAGAGGTCCAGGCAGTGACTAGGCTCCTTGAGTGGGCTCCAAGCATAAGGGGAGAGTGATAGATTGTTATTGATTTTACTGTGGCAGATAACTGGATACTATCACCAACCTCATCTGAAGCTCTGGACTCCCCAAAGCAGTGGTGTCTGGGACACAAGTGTGGGTTTGGGACCACTGGTCAAGGTGCTATACTCTTTATGGTTTGGTATATTGTTCTAGAATGGGCCTTGCCTTTTGGTCCAGGTTGCCACTCTTAGCAAAGCCATCAGAATACTCAGATAGCATTTTAAAAACCCACAGTACATTATCATTAGGGCCCTGGCTTTTCACATCTCTTTATCCATGTGATTTTGTATGGTCTTCCCTCTAGGTCCGCTACCAGCCAGGCAGCCCTGAAGCTACAGAGTTCTTTAGAGGATCCCATGTGATTTTGATAAAGGATGCATAGTAGTTCACGCTGCTGAGATTTGTAGACAGGACAAAGACATCTGTATATCAATACCCCTTTAAACGGAATGATACTCAGCCTAACACATGGTCTCTGAGTCTTGATTTTGAGTTTTTAAATCTATAAAATATTTATGGCATGACCTATCACTCCAGAGTAATTTGAAGATTAAATAAGACAACCCAATATGTAAGATATTGTTTCTTAAGCAACACGAGAGCCTGAATATGTGAGCTTGAAATTCTCATTATAGGGCTGTCACCTGTTTTTCTACATAAGGGACATGGTCCCAGTATTTCCTGCATGAACCCTGGCGGATGTGGTCACACACAGGCTGCCTTGCTGTGCATTCTCGTCTCCAGAGGGTGACTCTAGAGGAGAGCCTCTCAGATGACATCCGACAGCAGACCAGTGTCTGCAGAACCGCCTTTAAGAGTGGCCGAGAGCAAGCTGGAGGCACAAGAAAACTCACCAGGGTAATGCTCAACTTGAAAAGACCGGGGACGAAGTGGGAATGGAAGGGGATAAAGGAGATTTGGTAGAAACTTTGGAGCTAACAAAAAGTTAAAACCAAACAAAAATAAAAGCAAAATAAAACGCAATCTTCGCTCTTGATGCCTGGTTGTCTAATCGCTGCAGGCTTTGGTTTTTGTGCCCTTTAAGCAGTTTTAATATAAATGTCATATGTGCATCTAAGGCATCTGGGGCAAGGTGGGCACCCTTCCTATGTGCTTTTCATCTGAACTTGGATCATGAAGGCTTAATGGACGCATGGAAAACCAGCACCATTCACCGTTTCGAGTGCTGGGCCGTGAGAAAAAACCTGGGTGAAGAAAGCAGCAGAGAAATTCATCTTTCTGTGCACCCAGTTTTAATGCATGAGATTATTTTCTCCTTGACATTTCCCCTCCACATGACACTATATTTAGTTACAATGTGGCCCTGGGCAGAAGTCGGAGTTTATTTTGAAATGTGCAGAACCATGAGCTATACAGTGTTCTATGTATTGACATCGCAGTGCCAGGCGTGTGAAAATTTTCCTATCCATTATCTGCTTTTCTACTGTGTCTAATGGAATGCCACAGCCGTCCAATCTCGTGTGAAGCACCTCTGTAGCTTGGACTCAGTATTCCAAAGATGGTACATCACTCAACAGACTAATCTAAAATGGCTGAAAGATACTTACGGAAATGCTCAGCACCCTTAGCCATCAGACAAATGTAAACCAAAACAACTCTGAGATTCCATCTGGCACTTGCCAGACTGGCCAAGATGAAAAACACTGATGACAACTTATGCTGGAGAAGATGTGGGGTAAAGGGAACACTCCTGCATTGCTGGTGGAAGTGCAAACTGGTAGAGCCACTTTGGATATGTGTATGGTGATTTCTCAGAAAATTAGGAAATAACCTACCTCAAGACACAGCAATACAATTTTTTGGGCATATACACAAAAGATGCTCAATCATATCACAGGAAATGTGTTCAGTTATGTTCATAGCAGCATTATTTGTAATAGCCAGAGCCTGGAAACAACCTAGATGCCCTTCGACAGAAGAATGGACAATGGATAAATGTGGTATATTTACATAATGGAGTACTACACAGTGATCAAAAAAATGATATCTTGAACTTTTCAGGCAAATGGATGGAGCTAGAAAACATCATATTGAGTGAGGTAACCCAGACCCAGAAACACAAATATCATATGTATTCACTCATGAGTGGCTTGGCTTTTTAACATAAAGCAAAGAAAACCAGCCTACAAATCACAATTCCAGAGAACCTAGACAACAATGAGTACCCTAAAATCTAATGTACATGGGAATCTAGACAACAATGAGGACATGGATTTAATGTACATGGGAAGTAGAAAAAGATAAGTTCTCCTGAGTAAATTGGGAGGATGGGGACCACGGGAGAGGGTTGAAGGGGAAGGGAGAAGAAGGGAGGGGAGCGGAGAAAAATATATAGCTCAATGAAAATAATTTTAGAAGAGAGGACTCTAACGTACCAAGTTTGGTATTTGCCAGCAGGTCCCTAAACTGTTCAGGGCGGCCTGCTTGTCCTAGGCTGGGACTGCGATAGAAGATGGGCTGAGACCCACAGTGGCCAAAGCACTTAGAGCTTTTTGCAGGGGTCTGAGGAGGGAAAGCACACAGGGAGAGTGCTGGGCTCATCTTCCCTCATCTGGTTGTTGATGTGAGAGGCTTTGGTGCTCGCAACCATCAAGTCATTTTAGTGCTGGAGAGACATCAAGCAAAGCCAAGCCAGGCAGGACAGAGAACAGACCCAGGCCTCCAATATCTACTACTGTTTTTAACCAACTTGGCAAGTCCTACACCCAACCTTCTTATTACATAATAAAGTTAAGAGTTCTTACTGTCAAATCCCTGCCAGCCATGCTGTTGTTGAAGTCCTCGCGGGTGACTGGTCTTTATAAACAGGTACTGGGAATGCTACTGAAGCTCACAGAACAACATGAGAAGCCGCGAGTTTCCATTGACCCAACACTTTAGAGCCAGAGGCCTGCCAACCTCAGACTCCCACTAGGGGTTCTGGCTTGAAATCTTTCCATCTCAGAAAATACACCAGCAATATCTGCCTCCCTTACCTGCTCCTTCCCACTGCCATCAGCCTGTGCAGTGAGGAGGACAAAGAAAGACAGGTGCCTCATACAGAAAGAAGAACGGAAAGGAGACAAAGCCTTGGAGGCCGTGAGCCACCAAGCAAACCCAAACCGCCCGGTCCACCCTTTGGCCTAACAATGCCCTTCTTTGTACCACCTCAGACAGCAGTGTGGAGAGGTGGAAAAGACGTGGCCCTGGAGGGGACAATTCCGCTTTCAAGTTGTGGCTGGACCACTTTACAAGAGTGTTACTTTAGGCAAGTCCCTTGATCTCTCTGAGATTCACTGCTTTCATCCATCAAATGAGAAGAATCACCTCTGGCCTGCTTCCTCACAGGGTTGTGATGCGGATGACAAGGGCAAAGGCACGTGACAGTCCCTCTCTGCGGCTTATTAGAACAGAAGTCCTGAGGGCAGACATGGTCCCCCCATGATGGGCAGGAGACTGAGGACATTAACGGTCCTTAATACAAGCCTTGAAATAATGTTAGTGCTTTCGATAAATTTATAATTTGTACCTTGTAAGTCCTAACATTCTCCCCTCTGAATGCGACTCTGAAGGTTAATGAATGAAATACCTGATTTTCAAATCCCAGCAGCTGGTGTTAATTGGAAGCACACACTCCTCCAGGTTTAATCTATCATAACAAGACAGTCAGGTGACTTCACCTCAAAGCAGTTCACTCTTGCGCCACCCGGCGCCCAGGGAAGATGGCAAGCATTTCAAAGGCTTTGGATATGTCCCTGTGTTCTTGTTCTGTTCCTGGGCTCCTCCACCCTTCTGTTTTGGAAAAATAGCAAGCTAGAAGGAGGACATGGAGCAAAGGAAATTTAAGGGAACAAGATGAAATGTTTTTAAATAACCCAAAAATATTAAATCCATAGATTTAATTGAGAACAACCCCAGAGATTGCTGGCACTTGCTACTGAAGTATGATGGAATCATCGGCGGCTTTTTGCAAAAGTATGACCAGAAAGCATAATTAAAGGGCCAGAATGGTAAATGCAGGGTCACAAAAAGAGACAGTAGCAAAATAGTGGGACTCTATAAATTAAATATATAACCCCCATGGTTCCAAAAAATGAAAACGCAGACACACACACACACACACACACACGGTGCTGTAAGAAGATTTACAATACAACCTCCTGACATAGTGACAGAGTGGACTCCGAGTTCTAAGGCCCCTGTGTGGGTGCGATTGGGATTAAACTCAGAACCTTGTATGTTCTTGGGAAATCCCGTGTTGCTGAGACATGTCTCAAACCCTTGTAGAATTTTGTAAAAGCAAAACTCTGGAATTTGTGTCCCTCCCCAAGGAGTTAGAAGTTACAGGAGAAGGAGATTGCTCTATAAACCTCCTATGTAGGAGTCTCTATTCATTCCCCATGTAGTGTGTGCAGTCTCCTTGCTCAACGTTTGACTAGAGAGTATCATTGGTTCTTAGTCCTGGGAGGTGAGTACTGGTGTTACAAAAGCTGAAAGTGTCAGGAGCCCAAAGATTAAGAGATTGTTTTAAATTACCAAACAGATAAGTGGGGGAGTCTGGAGTAGAGACTTGGCTACCTTCGGCTCCCAGGAAATCTATTAAAGAAATGAGTTTCCACACTAAATTGCCTATGTGTACGAAACCCTGTAAGTTGCTTATATGTGAGAGACACATCTACTGCATATATACTGAATACACATATATTCTTCATATGTGTCTTTGCGGTTAGTAAGGCTGCATGGGGTAATAACGAGACTAACAAGTTTTTTGACTTTTTTTAAAGCTTTGAAACAAACCTTCACAAGAATACGTGTCAAGAAGAGGATCACCAGAATATCCTGTGCCTCCTGCCACTTTCTCACCATGCTGGGGCTACCTCCTTAGTTTGTAGCTCCATCGTTGGCCACATGATTCAAAAGAGTCCATACAAGGCACGATCTAGCCTTGCTCTCCATATGCCTGTCCCACAGCACAAGTGCCCACATAAAGGGATCCTGTGGCTTCAGGTCACAGGTGTTTGATAGGTTATTTTAAAGGGCTGTAATCACTGCACACTTCCCGTAGTTTTCTGAATATACTTGTGTTTCTCTTGGGTCTTCATCCTTGGTTCATTCCAAGTCAGAACAATCCATTACAGACTTGACAGTAAGACCGTACCGCTGAAGATATCACATGCATTAGTCACAGAACACGGAGAAATCAAGTTGGTATGGATCGGGAAGTTTCTACCCTGCAGGCTGGCTTTCAAAGTACCAGAAGGTTCTATGCAGTCAACTGAGGGCACGAGAAATCAGAGGTAGCCAGCTGTGAAGAAGGTGAACCTCATTAACGACTGGTGTATTTGTTCTAACCAGTTAAAGAATGGAATAGCTAGGCAGGGTGGGCGGTGGTGGTACATGCCTTTAATCCCAGCACTCAGGAAGCAGAGGCAGGTGGATCTCCGTGAGTGAGAGCGATCTCACAGAGTGAGAGAGTAAGTTCCAGTCAAAGCTACAGAGAAACCTTGTCTCGAAAAGCCAAAAAAAAAAAAAAAAAAAAAAAAAAAAAAAAAAAAAAAAAAAAAAAAAAACACACACAAAGAAAAAGAAAAAAAAAATGGAATAGCATAGCTCTGGCCCTGGCCTCCCAAAGTTAGTACCTTGCCTGTCAATCCACCATTGTCATACCTGAAGAAGCATAAAGAACTTGCCTGGCTGGCTGTTTGACAACAGAAGTTAAAGAAGTACTGTGCCTCTGCTATCCCCCAAATCAAGATACCTGCCCATCAAGTACTGACTTCCTCAAGTCATCCTAAGAAATGCAACTAAAGGACCAGCGAGATGACATCACTTGCTTCAAAGCCTGACAGCCCAGTTTTGAATCCAGAAACACAACGTGGGCGGAGTGAACAGTTGTCCTCTGATCTCTCTGTATGCCATGACATACATGCCACTCCCTAAAAATTTAAATTCTGTTCTGACTTAAGACAACTATCTACTCCTTACCCACGAGACCTCTTCCCACTGAATTTCATGGTTTTAGGAAGAGCCTTGGAAGGGAGCTGGGAGTGAAAGGTTCAGATACAAGGTTTACCTTCTCAGGACACTTCCCTTGCTTCCTAAATCCTGTATTCATTTGCACAATGGAAACAAACCTGCTTTTGAGAGGGCAGAGGCATCTTCTAGCTGGGAATGTGAGCATTTACTCAACGTTGAGCAAACATGGTAAGTTCCTGCTGTGGGTCTATCACGGGATAGTAAAATAATTACAATATGGAAAATAAACAGAATTTAACAAGAGAATTGTTAAACACAGAAAGAAATCTTTGATGTGGGGCAATGTCAGGAACTTGGAGAGACAAACATGATTATATCTTGATAGGTTTCAGAGTAAATCATGGTTTCTCGTTAGATGTCTGTGAAAAACTTTGAAAATCTCATTAAAAAATAAGATTGTAAGTAAAACAATGTGTGTTATCATTTTGCCCTATTATAATTTTGATATACTTGGCTCAATCAGCAGAATTGTGAGATAGAGAGTATCCCTCAGAGGTTTAAAACACTATCATGATGCTACTCTGATGAAATATTGATAAGGATATAATGAAAGATAGTTTAGAAATATTGTAAGGACGAGGACTTTCAGTCTTTCCCCGTTTTTCCTGATTACTCCAGAAATTTTGTTGATGGGGCTCCTGTTTGTCTCAAGTGTTCTCACGGGGACCATGAGACAGCTTCTGTTTCCCGGGTTTTGGTCCTTCTGAGGGAGGACTTAGTATCTCTGGTGTCCTTGTGTGGATCTATGGGCATGTTCTGAGTACTTCAAATCATAACATTCTACTCCCGACTTCTTGGTCCTGACTAGCTTGGCCTCCTTTCATGCTCTCCAGTGCCCCAAGAGAGGGGTCAAACGCCACGGCAAAGTTTCCAGGCCTTTGTAGTGACTGCCTACCACAGCCTCATTCTCTCACCCACGCACATCCTGCTACCTGTCAAATCAGGATCTCCATTAGGTCTATAACACGCTATGTCTTAAGAGCCCACACCTGGAAAGGGTTCAAATCCTGCTTCCCTTCCTTCTAAACTCAGTTGAGATAATGTCTTTTCCTGAGAGAAATATATAGGGGTGAGGAAGAACCAGGTATTCTGTATTCTGGAAGGATGCTGGAGGGATGGGAGTCTCTCTCTCTCTCTCTCTCTCTCTCTCTCTCTCTCTCTCTCCTTCTCTCTCTCTCTCTCTCTCTCTCTTTCTTTCTCTCTCTCTCCTTCTCTCTCTCTCTCTCTCCTTCTCTCTCTCTCTCTCACTCTCTCCTTCTCTCTCTCTCTCTCTCTCTCTCTCTCTCTCTCTCTCTTTCCTCTCCCCCCCCCTCTCTCTCACACACACACACACACGCACACACACACACACACACACACCTCTGGCATCTTTTCTATAGCACCTTACTTGCCCTCATCCCCACTGTATGCCCACATCATTACTGAAAGAATCTTCCATACCTGTCTTTGTCACTAGGATAACCGAGAAGAAAGCGCCATCACTGAGTTTCTACGACACTACCTAGTATTTAAAGTCTGCCTTACTTGTTTGTTTGCTTTTTCTTTTTGATTGAACAAAATAATCCAATACTCATCACACTCTACTTTGTCCCAAATCTCCCTGCTCATCACTCACAGAGGCATCCCGGACCTTGACAATAAGATTGTGTCACGTCAGGGGCAAAATCAATAGGCTTCTCTTGAGGAGGATTGCTTTGATTAAGCAGAGGGGACCCTAGAGGGCACAGGACTCCAGCCCCCTTCTGCCAGGATGTGTCAGAACATCTTAATTTCACAAGAGGGGAGGGGCTTCCAGGTTTCCTGGAGAGGGCAGGGTCGGTGGTGAAAACACAAACATGTTTCCCTTTTGACTTTGGCAGGACTGTAATTGCCCACCCACATAGGGGACATAATGTGGAACCTTTTGGATGGAATTATTGAAAAACCAAATTCAAATTTTGAGAATATGGAAGGGACAGACACTGTGTGTGCATGCGTATGTGTGTGTGTGTGTGCTCTACTTTTCAAAACAGCATTTGAAAGCCTAGCTCATCAGGAAAACAATAAACCCTGCTAGTTTAGAGGTAAACTCATTAGATATTTCTGGAGGCGAATTCTCTCTCTCTCTCTCTCTCTCTCTCTCTCTCTCTCTCTCTCTCTCTCTCTCTCTCACACACACACACACACACACACTACAGACAGTTCTTGCTTTTAGATCAAAGGAATTCTTGGAGATCGCATCTTTAGAAAGCTGTTCTTCCTGATTAGAGGTTAGGGGCTTGGTTTCCCTGCTCCACGAGGGTGGCAGGTGAGCTTAGCAGGTAGGGGCCAGAGTTGCTCTTGCCTTTCCCTGTAGGTGGCTTAGCTACACACTAGTTTCCCTAACTGCCTGGGTGGGGAGGTCATGGAGTGACTACAGTGAACATGGCGCCACCTCAGGGCATCACTAAGAGTCTGCTGCTAGTGTTGGCTCCCACTGTACTTGAAAGCTCCATGCACGGTTCTTTATGGAATCTTGTAACCAGGACCCCCAGTGTTCTCTTGGCCCCTGGAATCTATCTACTGCTAAATGTTAGTGATTGCTCTTAATTGCTGCCTCACACTGCCCCGATGCTGCTGGGATTCCTGTATGGGACTGGAAGATTTTTGGGGAAACAAGAACCATGACAAAGCTCACAGGACGTGATATCTGCATCAGGACCCACATTCAAAATTTACACTTATCAGCTGATTGAATTTAGGCAAGGCACTTAAAATCTTTGTGTCTCAGTTTTCTGGCTGCAAAGAGGGCATTATTCTACTACCTTTCTCAAATGTGTGTGATCAGTAGGGAGAGTTTCACTCTCTAGCATGCGTGTGAAATTTTAGGCATACTGGCCTGCCCCTATAGTCCCAGTGGGAAGAGAAGGAAGGACGAGGTGATCCTTGGAGCTCTATGGCCATCTAATCTTGCTGAATAATTGATGTCTGAATTTAGTAAGACAGCCTGTCTCAAAAAATGAGATGGAGAATGATAGGAGATACTTGATTTTGACCTCTGACCTTCATATGCATATACATACATACATACATGTGCATACACACACATGGCACCACACACACAAATACAGATAGGCATACAGACAGACAGACAGAGAGACAGACACACATACACACACACCCTGGGCTAAGCCCAAACTCCATGGCCAAGATTCTCTTTCAACTTAAGTTCTGACATACAGTTGGCTGCTTTCAGCCATTAACGGTGTTCTCCTTCACCCTCCTGCCTAAAACAGAAAACGGGAAAACTGGGGCTCATCCTTAAAGCCTCCCTTCCTCCTTACCTCCAATATCCAATTCAGCCCCCACAATCTCCCTCCTAACCCTGTAAGGGCTACCCTGCTTCTTTCCCAGCACCCCTCACTCTACCTGGAGCCCTGGAGTCCTTGCCATTGCACACATTAAATCAGGAAGCACCAAGCTGAGAAACCAATATAAGATTGGTTTTCATTCAGGAATAAGAGTTAAATATCTGCTAGAAATGAATACAGAAGAGCATCAAGAAGGAGGATCTATCAATGGCAACAATTAGACCTGGGAGTAGGCGGGATAACAGAAAAATGATAACTATGGAAATTAAGGTTGTTTAAATTGTTACAAATACAGGATTTTGGAGGTATGGCTTAGTGGTTAGGAGCACATACTGTTATTGCAAAGAAGTCATGTTTGGTTCCCTGCACTTATGTCAGACAACTTACATCCTCTCCAAACCCCAGTTGACAGAGATCATATAGTAGCTTAAGGATTCTGTGCACTTCTACACTCGTAATTGCTCACAACATTTGCACATTTGCATGCATGCACACACATGCACACAATTAAAACAAATCTTAAAATATAAATACAAACAATAAATTTAAACTATTGATCAAAACAATATATATATCTTATATATATATATCTTAATGAAAGAGCTAAGCACAATTTCTAGATACTAAGATACTAAAAAAGTGAAATGAAAGACTAATAAAAATGGGTTGACTAAAAGTTTAAATTCAGATAAGAGAGAAAGAGAATAGGTAAGTGTAATTCATAGATAATGAACTATGACAAAGAAAAGATCTAAATTGTAGTATAGAGAAAAAAGAGATGGAAATATTAACTATGTTAAAGAAATGATCAAAATAAAATAAGAAGATTCATATATATATATATGGTTTGACATGGGAAATGAGCCATGTAAAATTTGGAGTGATGTAATCATAAGAAATCATTATCAAGAACCTTGAGCATGAGCAAAATTCCTCACCCCTCAGATTTCAGGACATGATATCATCCATGCAGAAGAGGGCAATATAAACCATAGAAGCAGTGTAATAAAATTTCATAATGACCAAACATAAAGAAGATCACTGACAGATCAAGGAGAAAAGGAAGATTGCTAAGGAAGCCATTTCCAACCAACAGCCAAGAAGCCACTGAAGATTCAATCCTCAGATATAGTACCAATTGATACAGACTAGAAATAAAAAAGTTATTCATGGATACCTACTAAATAAAAAATTTTTCAGTCCATATGAATTGTAGCTAGAGGTACAATAAGATCTATTTTAAAAAGTAAATGTGACTGAATTATAATGGCATAGTTTAGTGGTTCTCAACCTGTGGGTCACAATCTCTCTGGGGTCAGATATCAGACATCCTTCATATCAGATGTTTGCATCGTGATTCAACACAGTTGCAAAATTACAGTTATGAAGTAGCAATGAAAGTAATTTTATATTTGGGGTCACCATACCATGAGAAGTTGTATTAAGGGGTTACATCATCAGGAAGTTTGAGAACCTTTGAGAACCACTGGGATAGATGAGTAAGGAGATGTTGAGTAAGAACTAGATAAAGACATGGCTAAGAAAGGTGTCTACCAGATAAACCAAGACTATGCAATTTAGAGTAAGTACATATAAGAGAAAATTCAAACACAGCAGTCAGTGACAGATGATACAGGAAGGGATTCCTGGGCTGTCAGGTCCTGAATTTATGAATTAAATAAAGAATGCAAATGTAGCCAACAAAATAGAGGAAAGAATATGAAGATAGAAGACTATCATGATGGACATGGCAGCACACACTTTTAATCTCAGAATTGAGGAGGCAGAAGCAGGCGGTTCTCTGTGAGCTGGAAGTCAGCCAGGTCTACACAGAGTTCCAGGGCAGCCAGGGGGGTCTAATAATGACAACACAATGAGATCCCATTTCAAAATGTAAAAAAGGACAAGAAGAAAACAAAGAAAATTTATCAAATTATCAATTTACCAGAAGATAAGCAAAAATGGAATACAATAGGAAAAGAAACCTGCTAAGTATACGACAAAAATAAGCCAAGAGAAGTAAATCCAAATAATCAATTAATGATCATAAGAAGTATAAATTTTTGGAGTGTGCCTTTTAACGAGAGATAAGACTAAACAACACATGCAAGCAAAATAGCTGAAGATGAAGGAATAGGGAAAAATACACAATGAAAATCAGGCAAATGCAATCAAGTTATTATAGATAAAGAATCAGTAGGTAGGCCAGAGGGGAAAGCAGTGTTAAGAATAAAGATAACTATCATTCTACCTAGAAAATTTTAAAAAATCTTTTAAAAAAATCACAGCAATTTTAAATGTGTGGCATGATAAATTAAGCTTTAAAATGTAAAGCAAAAACTGAGAGGAAAAACAAAAAAGGCATAAATCCATAGTCCTAATAGGTAGGTTTTAATGAACACATCTGGTCAACCAATTTGTAAAAAAAAAAAAAACACAAAAATTATTATGTTCCTTAGTATGATCTGATTAACACACTAAAGAACCTATGTGCTGTTTAGATATACACATGAAAATTCAAAGATTTGGTCCAGTTTTAGAAAGCAATGTCTGTATGTACTGTACATACTGAAGCATTAATATCATTAGATACACTTTCCAGCCACATTAGAAAAGGAAAGAAAGAAAAATCAGCAGCAAAAGAATATTAGAAACTTACCTAATCTACCAATTATAAACCACACTTTTAATTAACTCCGGAGCCAAACAAAGGCAGAGAATCTTCAAATACAGTTACAAATGTATGATAACGGAGGCAATCAAAGCATAGGGTGCATCGCCAGCGGGGTCTTATGGGATTTGTGGTCCTATCTGCTTATGTGTCAATCAGGAAGGCTGAAAAGTGGTTGAGCATTCAGCCTTAGCAGGAAGATAAAAGCACAGTAAAGCAAAGGGAATGAATAGGAGGGATGACGGGATACATGAGCAAAGCAAAAAGCAGAACTACAAAGCCAATTTTGTCGTCCAACATGTGCGACAAGGAAGAACATTCTTGCAAGATTAACCAAGAGAGTCAACTGGAAGGATTACATCAAACTATGGAATCTCAGAAAACAACAGCATAAAGGAACAAACCATGCCCCGAACCTGAAAAATTAGACAAAAGGACTTCCTAGAAAATTATAATTTAATGAAATTGATTTGAGAAGAAATTGTCTACCTCCCTAGTCTATTACTTGATAAATTGAATGAGTAGTTTGAAATAGGGTTGTTTCATAGCTTGTTCATACTGTGTTCAGATGCTATTACTTATGAAACAATGTCACCACTATGATGCCTTTACCTGGGGACACAAAGATGCTATCCTCAGTTATACAAGGAAGCTCATATTTGAAGGCAGATTCTATTCTTAGTATTTTTAATTAAAAAGTATCATCAGGCATGGTCACTGCCTCAGAAAGATGCACAGTCTATGAAGATAATTCATAGACAGAGGTAAAGACTCTGGTGCAAATCATTCTGAGAACCATGAAAATGGACATAGCCATCCTGTGTTCTTTTTACCCAGAGTGGGCACTGAATTGATGATCTTGTATACATGAGGCAAGGGCCTTATCATCAGAAACCTTATTTTATTGTTGAGAAAGGGTCAGACTAAATTATCCAGGCTGGCCTTGAACTGGTTATATAGGTCAGGCAGACTGTAATTTGGAATCTTTGATCTGTCAGGCTCCCAAGCAGCTGGGATTCCAGGCTTGTACCACCATACATAGGTAACACTTATCTTCTAAAAGTAACTTAGGATCTTCCAAAATTCAACACTGCACTGACAGTGACAATGCCACATTTTGCTTATTTTTATTAAGACATTGAAGTTTTGAGTTTGAAATAATTTTGAGCTTAAAATCTCCAATAGCAACACACAAATCCAGTCAAACCAAACCAAATCAAAACTGAAGGGCTCATTCAATCCAACCCCCTCCCCCATCAACAGGAAAACTGCCCCTGATTCAATACCTATGGGGGCAGATCAAAGAGAAGGATTTCTTATCATTCTGCCATCTGAGCAATGTATCCCCAGAGCTTGGAAGGAGGAGACAATTTGTCAACAAATGGTCAGAAAACAGCTTTATTGTCTCACTTTGTCTCCTTAGGCAGCTCTGTTCTGGCCCTGGCTCCCTGATGGCCTCACACTTTAGCTCTTTCACGGCCTAAGATGTCTCTGGGAGACTCCAGAACAGGTCCCTTTCATTGAATGCTACCCACAGTCAGATAAACAGCAGACGACCATTCTCTCTTATTGTGCTGACTTTTAAAATAACTTTCCTAACAAGTCAGAATTCTGGAATATTCTCTCTAAGAAAAGCGTGACAAACAGAACACTAGCTGTCCAAACATCTCCGCCCAGCTAGCAGTGGTTTAGGGAAAATGACTCGGAGACACTCTCTAACTCCCATGCTCTCTCCATACAGACCATCTTGGGCCTCCAAATAAAGAACGCTGCCCTTTTCCATTTCACCCTGGCTTTCTTGGCTGTCCATTTTGGCTGTAGGTAATGTCAACTTCGGGTTGGACTGAAGGAAACCTGTATTCTGAACGTACTTTTTCTCATTGCAGGCATTCCCAACCCTGTTATTTGGGAAGAAAATGAATACTATTATAGTAAGTGTTGATGGTAGAGATTTCTCTATGAAGAATATTTTACAGTGCTAAGTGAACATTTCATGTAGTGCCAGAGCAGAGACACTATCTAGATTACCTACTTGCTGGCTGGTTAAGGTCAAACAGAAGTTTAGGAGTATTTTTTCATCCTTCAAGCCTTTTTCCTGTCCTTGCTTGGCACATCCATCCATGCATCCATTTATTCATCCATGCATGCATCTATCTTATCTTATCTATCTATCTATCTATCTATCTATCTATCTATCTATCTATCTATCTATCTGCTATACTGTCCCAATAGTGTTCACCTACGTGACTAATCTTCCTTGGAGATGTTAGGTTTTTTTCACCGTTTAAATTTATTCAATGAACTTTGCCACCCTTTAGGTATATAATGGTCCTAAGAGGCTTTTTATGTTCAAAGTTTTGTTTCCAGCTGGTGTTGCTATTGGGAGAACTACTTAAGAGGAGGTTCAGGGAATTATAAATACTTTAAGACATGAAGATGGTCCTCTATTTTCTCACTGAAAAACAAAGGCTGTGATGTAGGCCACATTCTAGGACTTGGTGATGTCACCAAAAAAAGAAAAAAATCTATCTGTCTATCTATCTATCTATCTATCTATCTATCTATCTATCTATCTATCATCTATCTATACAGTCATAGGTAGATCACAACCTAGGAGAACAACAATAACTCAGGCAAACAGTGCCACGATCCTCTCAGAGTAGCCCAACATCCCAGCCCAGCTTTCCAGGAACATCCACATGAATAATAGTAAAAATAAAACATGTATTTATGCTGTTTATTAGAAATGAGCCAGTCCTTCGAAAGGGGATGGATGCTTACCAATTTACAAAAGACACTTATTCTATCTTTTGTTTCCCCTATTGCTTCTAGTAGAACTTGAAAGGGACAAGTTGATTCCATCTTTCAGTGTTTTCAAAAATATTCTTTTGTGCAGTAATCAGATAAGATGGAAAAACATCTGGAAGGAATATTTCAGAATATGTCCAGATTTGAACTCACATGGTATGTTCAGAAGCTCTGGTCCCTAGGAAATTCCTAACCCTATTAACACCTCTGAATTTTTCTTAAGTAAAATGGGTTTGGTGAGGATTAAAGATCTCTTCAGAATTCCAGGTTCCTATTAAGAGTTTAACCAGTCATAGCTTTAGTACATTAAAAATCGATTATACTTCCTGATACCTGTTAGATGTTTTTTAAATTAATTAATCTCAACATAAAAGGATGCTAAGAATCTCCCACTAGTGGGGAGCAGTTGGAAACGTTCCTGGGCTTTTTAAGATTCTGTGGGAAATCAATATACATTGCAAAAAAAAAATGTTGAGTATTTAACAGTCAGAGAATGAAAGGCATGGGGCTGGCTACTCTTTAGAAAATGTTCTTTTCTTTCCTCCTTGTGTGAGTTCCAGATGAGGATCGCAGGTCTACAGAAAGCCAGGCAGTGTGACCATGGCAGAGTCCACTTTTGTAGGCTCTGAGCAGAGTGGGTGGTAAAGGGGAAGCATCACAGGGAGAAAGGAGGAGCTCTCCAAGGAAACCAGATACAAAGCCTTCCTCTGCATTTTTGCAGGGTGAGAAGAGCCTTGCTACCTGTCCTCTGTATATCTCACTGGTGTGGGATATATTCAAGGTCCTTGGTGCCTTCCATAATGGGATTCTCAACAGATGAGCTGCACAATGTAATTATGTCCATGAATTTTGCCTTCTTTGCACCTGGCTGAATATTTCATATTTAAGAAAGTGTATAAAGCTTGGTGGCCTTCGTGTTTGTTTCTTTTCCTGGGAGCTTACTTCTTCAGCCTGAATATCTCACAATTAGGAGAGGAAGGGCTTTGATATTCAGTTTCAACTTCGAACTGTAGTTTATTTTAAACCTGCTATCTCATTAATTTGCAGATTGGATTTACCATCTTATGTGTTTAACACACGCTACTTTCTGAAAAGAAATCTGAAGGATTGTTTTCCATAAAATGCTAGCCTCAGAGCTAACGTTTCATTTCAGCCTTGACATCAGACCTAGCTTCTCTCCAGATAAAATTCTTTTACTTGAGTTCAAGGGATGAGAGAAAAGGAGCGTCTTCATTATTTTTCCTGTTGCTGTGGCAAGTTGTGTGCAACATGACCAAGGCAACTTAGAGGAAAGAGGAGCTGACTTTGACTTAACAGTTCTAGAAGGAGAAGAGTAGAACATCATGGTGGGGAATCTTACCGACGTGTGGCAGCCATGGTATCAGGAGGTACCAAGGAGGCTGAGAGTTCACATTCTCATCTGCAAGCAGGATACAGAGAGCACAAAGGAGGAAGTGGAAGCAGCTTCTCAACACTCAGAGCTCACTGCCAGGGGCATGCATGCTCCAGCAAGGCTCCACCTCCCAAGAGCTCCCCAAGCTTTCCAAGCAGCACCACCAACTGGGACAAAATGTTCCAATGTGGTAAAATGGTAAAATGTGGGAAGATTTCTTCTTTAAACGTCCAGAAGGGATGAGAAGAGAACATTGGAAACTGAGTCTTCTGGGTTTTGTGATTGTAAACATCTTTCAAATGTCTAAAAGGTTTTATATAAATTTTTACAATTGATGGAACCCTGACTTGCTAGACACAGTCAATGAGATGTTACTTTTACTTTTAATTGCTTGTATGTACTAGCAATTATTAAAGGCTGTTCCCATAATTTCCCCAACTACTGTTTTTAATAATTCAGTGAATGAGGTATTATTGACTCATGAAAGGACAGTGACTATGTCCGTGTGTCAATGTATTCCTCAAGCCCTATGGCTCCTAAGTAACAGAGGCTGTAAACTTACACTCAATAAAGCTGTAGTGAGATTGGACCATGGCATGAGCTACTTAGGCAGCAAAGACGTTTCTCATTCACTTTAAGTCTCAGAGTTGGCATTGACTCAGCTGTACCTACTTGTCTTTCCGAGCTCCCTGGAAAGGAACAGACTTTGCATGTCTTGTGTAGGTAAGGATAGCTAAGAATGGCTTCCTTCCATACGTGGCTCATTGTACAGAGCACTCCACGGGCCCAGGTACATATCGCTGTGGGTGGGAAGGAGAGATGAACACATAAAAGACTCACAGAGAAGGCAGGGAACGTCCTGGACGATACAACCTGCCAAACCAAGTTATCCTTCCAGGCAGAGCGTCTCTGCATTTGATCACACCGTGTCCATGGTTTGGAAATTTGACACCATCCTACAAATGCGGCATTCCTGTTGTTGATCAGATACTAATCCCAGGTTTGCCTTCAAATTGCTTTATGTAAAAATGCAGATGAAAGAGAAATTTCATTTTCGAGCTGAGTAAGTTTCAGGGCTTAGCTGAACACAGCTGAACTCACTCTATGCTTACTTTTCTAAATGTGCTCACAGATATGGTGTGAGACCTATGCTTACTCTAAAAATCCTGATGGTCACAATTAAACAAGTCCCCTGGGTGAAGGCCAGCCACAAAGTCTGGCCACGTTTATTCAATGATTCCAGCCAAGGCCCAGAAGTCCAATCTACCCTTTCTGCTTAGCCACCATTTGTTGAAACAGTCATTGCGTCATTGACACACTAATTGATGTTTTGCATGTTCCCACGGACCCTTTGAAACGCATCAGAGAACAGTAGGGCGAGCCGTCATGAAGCTTGCATTGCTGCTTGGATGGCTGCTTCAACTGCTTTCATGACAACATGTGGAGAATAATTTCCATCGAAGGAAAGGAGCCACTAGAGTGTTCTTTTTTTTTTTTTCTTATCACAAAGTAAATACTACAGTATATTGAATTAATTTAAGGAGCAGCATTCTAGGGAGGACAAAAATATGACTTTCCACTCTAGCTACACATCAAAACTGTATAAGTTTAAAAGAGGCCTCCACTTCCACCATTCTCTTGTCTTGTGAATGCACTACATGTATGTGTGTGTGTGTGTGTGTATGTATACATACACATATGTGATGAACATCATTTCATTTCATGGTGGACTAGACAATGGCTGGCGTCTATATTAGGGTGAAGAACATCAAGGGATGACAAGGGTGCTGGGGATGGCATGATGATTGTACATCATAAGCACACACGAAAATGCCGTAAAGAAACTCATTACTGTATCTAACCAAAATACGCCAAGAAAGATATTCCATGTCATGTACTGTTAGGAGAATGCAAATTAAAACAATGAGGTACTACTTGATGTCCATCAGATAAAGGAATTGAAATTGACTCAATTATGATTTGGTAAAGGAACTAGCTACCTAATTTTTACTGGGATTGTATTGTGATGGTGTTTGGTAAGGTCCTTCTATGTGTACTGATTACAGGACTTTTAGGTCTTCTTACTTTCTCTATGATTTCTCATCTTTACAATAGCTATGATAGCATTTAATAAAAAACTATGACAATATAACATGCCTGACACAATGCCTAGTACAGAGACAGCACTGGTGGTGGGCAATTTTATGTGTTGACTATGCCCAAATCCCCAGTTATTCAAACAAAGCGAATATAGGTGTCTCTGTGAAAGCATGGGCTAGCTATGACTGATGCCGACGACTGGTTGGCTTGGGTAGGAGATATTACCTCTGACAGTCTGAGGGAACTTGATTCAATCAGTTGAAAAGCTCAGGAGGGGTTTAGAGGCATAGCTAAAGAAAAGTTCAGAGCTGTGGAAATCTGCATTTACCCACACCCGAGGGCAGCTGGTACCACCCAACACCCTGATGACCCATCTTGACCTTACTTAGCCAGGTGCCATCATAGGGTAAATCAATATTTGGTGATAAGTCTTAGGCAGATAGAGAATAATAATTTCCCCAGGACTCAGCTTCTACTGCTGATGAATGTGAAGAAGATGGCATCTGACTAGCGGACAATGTCACAGGGAGAGTCACACACCAAGCTGATATTAGCCTGGGAGAGGGCACTTAGGTTCTGAATTATAGTCTTCCATTGTTCCTGTTAGCATTTCTGCATATCCATTCCTAATAAAATATGTGAGAGTGCAATAACAAATTAAATACAGAATAATGTCCCAGGAAGGCTAGAATTGTTTTAGGTAACCCAAAGGCAGCCTTTATCTGGGCTATGTGAGAAGTATTCATTATAGACTTCTGATTCTGGAAATAAAGAGAATCAGGGAGTTTGCTATAAGTCTGTGTCTCCTAGTAATGTTTTGTACATTGGTCTTATTGCAAATCTTCACAAAAGCTGTTTACTCACAACATTTGGGTGTGAGAGAGCATTAAATGGACAGAGAGATTAGCTTAACTATACTAGGAGGAAGAAATGAGCTACATGTAGTGCGTGCGCATGCGTGTGTGTGCATTTGTGTGTGCGTGTGCATGCACACGTGCAAGTGTGTGTTTTCGATAAGAGAATTAAAAAAATATTAACAAATCATAACAGCTGATTTTGCTTAGTTACTGAATGAAACAAATGAAAAAGAAGGGATTAAGATGATTCCAGCTCTGATGATTGGATGGCATTAAATCTTCTGGCTAGTAAGAGGATATCATTTTTGTAGTGGTTGAATTATTAGGAGGTCTTTGAAGGAAAACTAACAGACTTTGTATAATTTGCTCTGGATTCTAGTGGGACACAAGGACTCAAATTCTAATTTTTTTTTTTTTTTGCGTGTAGCAAAATTAAGATATTATAAAGAGAAAAAGTGTGAGATGTGAAAACCACACCAACACTGAAACCAGACCACTGGTTACTGTCCCTGGGAAGACAACTGCCACAGACCCTGGAGCAAGGTCCTAGAAGGGTGAGCAAGCACAGACTGCCCGGGAAGGGAAGATCCCAGTTCATCCCGAGGATTTCTACTAACAGAGAGCAATCAAATGTCTCTGCATCAGCTGGCAAGACACATAGGGAAACAGACCATCGTGAAGCTGGGAAAGTTACCCAGTATGCAGCAGAGCGGGGCAAGGACACACTCGCAAGGAAAGTAGGGAGCTGTGAAGGGTGTGTAAGCCTATGCCTTCTCCGTAACTGGAGTACCAGAGGGAAACAATGGAACAGAGGAGAAGCATTCTAAAAGAAAAGGACTCTGCATTTTCCAGACTGACAGGAAGTGGAAACTCTCAGATCGAGAAGCATAAAATTTATTAGAGAGCATAAATGAAAAGAAATGCACCCCTCCAGCCATGAGGACGTGAAAATACAGAATTTGGAAGATAGGAGGACATCTTAAAGCAAGGAAGAGGAAAGAGCAGCCACCTGGGACGGAAGAGGAGACAGGCTGGGAGGAAAAGTGATGGAACTAACATGGATGCAAAAATGACTTTAAAACATTAAGAGAAAAACATTGTAACTCAATTTGTGTGTCCAGGGAATGAGGCTTAAATAAAAACAACTTTGGAAGAAACAAAAGCTTACTTCACTATAGGCTAAGTGACAGTCCTTGGCGGGAGCGGCTTCCACGGCCATATTTCAGCAGCAGAGCAAAGTGACTTCAGAGGGAAGGCCAGGAGGTTAAGAAGTCAAAGGAAATATATTAGCAGGTGTGCATGGGAGCTGACAGAAATACTGCCCGTATGTGCCGGTAGTGAAGCATTATTTCAGGGATCATAAAAACCAAACTGAAATAGTAAACAGTAACCGCCCCTTAGTCGAAGGAGAGATGATCAAAAGTAAGATAACAGGGTGGGCATGGTGGAACGTTCCCGCAGTCCCACATCTCAGGGGTGGGGCCTGGGGGATTAGGAGTGAAGGCAGCTTGAGCTACAGAGTAGAACAAGCTTAATGTCAGCCTGGGCTGTATGAAAATCATCTCAATGCAGAAAAATAAAAGATAATAAACCAAAGCTAAGCAACTCAGATACTTCCAAGTTCTCATCTTTCAGAGGAATTAAATATTAATATTATACTGTGCTTCATTTGTATGATAAAGGGGAACCGCTTAAGAATCTACAGAGAATTTGTGTGCTCCAAAGCATTGGTGTGTGTGAGGGAATGGATGGGTCAGTACCAGTCAGCTGAGCAGTTCAAAAGAAGGTGAGGGGTCAATGCTGGAAAAAGAGGAGAAACAAAGGATAAAATCAGCTCATTCTCAGTGTCCACAACCTAAGGAGGAAAACACTGACAAAGAATGATTAAACCCCATCGCATAGTTGATGCTGTATTATGCTGTCTAATTTCAAAACATGGAGAAGGTAAGCCAATATGGAGAAAATATAAAGTCTTCACACATTTGAAATGAAAAACAAAATATTTCTAAAATGCTCATGGTACCAGAAGAGGCAGCAACATTTAAAATATAACTCTGAGGAAATGCATAAGGACAAGGACTGAGGAAATGGTTCAGGAGGTAAAAGTGTTGAGGCCAAGCCTGGTGACCTGAGTTCTAACCCTGGGACTCACAATCTAGAAGGATAAAATCGGCTTTTCTAAAGTGTTGTTCTCTGAGTTCCACATATAAATACCCCGCCAATAAAATAAAGTGCAAATTAAAATAATTATTTTAGCAGAAGTGAGCAATGACAAAAATCATAAGTGCAAGACATTGTAGATTTCGGCTAACGTGACATTAAAGAGGACATTTTAGCTCTCAGTGTTTCTGCTAGAAAAGACTTACAGAGTTAGCAAGATGACTCAGCAGACAAACGTGCTTCCTATATAACCCAACTGGTCTGAGTTCATTCCTCAGATGCCACATAAAGAAGGAAGAGAGAAGTAAGTCCAGAAAGTTGTTTTCTGACCTCCACATGCATGATACATGCCGTGTGTAGCCACAAAATGCACACACACACACACACACAAATAGATTTTTAAAAGATGGCTTATAATGAACAAGGAAAACATCCAATGTCACAGAATCATTAGAAAGTGTCAGAGAGAAAGAAGGGACACACCATTACATGTAAAAACAGTGAAGAGGAAACAGGAAGATGTTAGCTAAGGCTTGCAAAGATCAAATATAACAGCTACAGCCTTCAGAGTTGGAGTTGATCAAGAAAATGACATAATAAATACTATTGTGACTGACACCCCAGACAGAATAGTAGACAAAGCTACAGAACCAGATGGACAACTTTATAACATGCATGGTAACATCAAGGAGTAGAGCTGGCTACTATTTCTTTTTCTCCGAGAGGAAAGTTAAAGGTCACCATGTTAGCATAGGGCAAACAAGGGGAAAACCTTGAAGACCCAAGGCCAAATCTTTCTTTAACTGCCTACCTTTTAACCTATAACTCACAACCAACTTCTCAAAGCAAGTAGTTAAAACACACACACTGGAGTTCAAACAAGTTATAAAGAGGGTCGCAAAGCTCCGCCTGCAAATATTTGATCTGCCCCAGAGCAAGAGAAAGGGCAGAGCAGACTGGAAGATTGTAAATGGATATCTGCCGAGTTTCATCTTTCAGACCTTGAAAACTAGCTTCTTTCTATGCGTGCATGAAATGCATGTGTTTGTATGTGTGTTTATAATGTGTGTTACTATCTGGGAGTGTAAGCACACACATGCCATGATGTGTGTGTGGAGGTCAGAGCACAATCTTTGTGGCTATCATAGTCTCTTATCTTCTGTTGTTCAGCACCGTGCAACCCAAGCTGCTTGGCTCACTAACTTCTGGGGATTCTCTGTCTTGGCCTCCCATCTTGTGACAGGAGTGCTGGGGTAACAGGTGTGTGTTATGACACCCAGAATCCTGGGGTCTTGCAGGATTTCAGCTCACATCCTTAGACCAGCACGGTGAGTACTTTACTCACTGAGCCATCTCTCTAGCGTAAAAATCTTCTCAATTTCACGTTTTAATACCTTCACAGTCATTTATTATCAAGTCTCCACACATAGCTACCTACAGGCTAATTTCTGAACATCTTTCCTTCTAGTTCTTAGCATCCCTCAGCATTCACGGTTGAACTCAAAATTCTTTAATTTAACCACTATGTACATGAGGCCTTACTTAGAGGTGCCAAAGGTCATATCAGACAAAAAGGAACTTTCTAAAATGACCATAAAAATCTCAGACCTATTGTGCGTGACCAGATCTGTAGGAAATACATGTGTCCTCTGCAGGTTTGAAAATACACAGAAGGAAAAACAGAAATACCTCTGTGTTTAGTGTTTAATAGCCCGACGTGGGCCGTAAGTTATCATGGGATTCTTGGGAAAGAAGCTGTTCACTGACTATGAAGACAGACATGGAGAGCTCAGGAATCTTCTCAGAGTGTCGAGCTAGGCATTATCAGACACTCAAGCTGCACTGGCTACGTCAAACCATTCACGCCTTGGCTGCTTTTCCTCATATCCCTCTTCGGCACAGGAAGGAAACTATCCCCATTTTGATGGGTAAGAGAATGGTAATTTTGAGCATACCTTGCTTTAAGATTCCTATAGATGGTAGAGCTAGACTTGCGGTTTGAGTCTGCCCGGAAAGGCCATGCTCAGAAAATTGTGTAGTTTGTGCCACAGAATACCACCAGAAGATGAGATCTCACTTCCTCCTTAATTTTCTCTCTGTTCTTTCAGGCCTGATGCTAATCAAGGAGACTCCCCGTCCTGAACCTAACTCTTCTTCCAGCCAACAGGGTTTTCTACTTCTTGCCCTGCTTGTCACATCCATGTCTGAGGTTGTCATTCTGTCCATTTTCTTTCTCTCATTTTCATTCCCATTCTCGCCACCTGGGGTCATGCAACCTTCCATCTGCACCACAGTGATTCTCTCGTTAGAGCGTTCACATTGACTTCAAACATCCCCTGTGCAGAATTGAGCCTCCCATCGCCACCTTTCCTACTGAATTGTAAGGCTCCATGGCTTGGAGTCTACAAAACCACCTGGGCTGTGTTGGAAGATGTGGGGTTGGGTGTTGAGGTGCTCGCCCAAGTCAAGAGAGTTATTCTTTCAACACACTGCTGCTTCTTCTGACAGAGGCTTTTCTTTCGGTCTACTACCTCAGCAAAAACGAGTGTTTTGGGAGACCTGTGATGTGATTGCTCATGTTCTTTGGAAGTGCCTGTGCATGAGAAGTGTGCAACACTACACTAAACAGTCTTGAAAGTACAACTTTATCACTCGTACCTAGGGCCAAACCACAGAAATAGTAGTAGGCACTCCGTAGATATACAGGAAATGTTTGGGCAATAAATTACCAAGCAGTTAACTCCTTCAAGGCAGGGCTGTACTTTTTATATATACTAAGCTAGTAGGTGGTGTTTAATGCGTGTTAGCTAAAAGACTAAATTAACCAACTGAGATGGAATGAATATACAGTATGTGGTCAACGCTATTGGACTGGTGACTTCTATTTTATTACTAGCAATTAGAATGGCAGCCTCTCACCTTTGACTCCTGGCACCCAATTCTAAGCTATCGAAGGATGTTTAAGGAAACTAGAAATGGAGATTATTTTGCACATTTCAAAAGGCTAACAGATAACTTGTACTCAAGGGAAGGTTAATTAAAATGACAAATTGCTTGGCCTTTGGGTGGAATATACCGAATTAGTACATGATAACCTATTTATTGTGCCTTTTGACCTGATCGACTGATGTATGTCTTTGATTAATAAAAAAAATAAGGGAATAAATTAGTTCCCACTAAATAAATTCAGGTGGTCTGACACGTTAAATCCTCACAAGCATGGCTTCTGCAGAAAGCTACACACTCAAAGGCATCTGCCACCTTGCCTCTCTCCGTGTGGAAGCGGGTTGAAAGTGGAGGCGAGAAGGCAAGTTCATCTCAACCTGACTGGGACTTGTAATTGACCTTCACTTGGAGATCTGCCTTTTGGTGTTTTTCCTCTCCCTTTAGAATGAGGAGACTGATTCTAATTAAAAACTCTGGGAAGCAAGTTTTCTTTCCCTCCTCCATTTTTTTTTTAATAGCTAATGAGGCCCAGGGAGGGTAGGTGACCTTCCAGCAATTGCCGAGCACACCACAGCCATCACTGGAACTCTCCTTTCTCAGTCCCAAGCCAGCCACTTAGTTCACATGGATAGTAGTTCCTCCTGATGTAATGAGACAGAAAAAGTCCACGATGATAGTTTAACTATTGGCTCAACAAATATTTACAGTGCATATACCTACCGTGTGTCATTTGGGCTACAAGGACTCCCGCTGGAACAATGAAAGAGGGTCAAGATGTGAAGACGCCACCAGGGAATCTCAACCTCGTTTCTTCTTCTTATACCACACCATTGCCATTTTCCAAAACCTGTACCTGTTTTTCACACAGAGACCAGGTACAAAAACACTTAGCTTGCCATTGTAAGCATTCCATAGCAGAGTCTACCGACCGGGCCTTCACCATGTCTGCAGGTCTTTTCAAGCTCTAGCTAAGAGCAATGTGTGGCTTCTTTTCAACATAACACTCACGTCATTGTCTCTGTCCATGTTCTACTAGTTTGAAAGGACTCATCCCCTGCTGTGGAATAATCCTTCTGTGAAAATGGGATGCTGTCATTGTAAATAAAAAGCGGACTGACTGATAGCTAGGTGGGGTTTTCATGGCAAAGGGAATGCTGGGAAGAAGGGCAGAGTCTGAGAAGTCACTTGCAGATCAGAGACAAACAAGATGAAGGTGCTGTGTTAAAAGAAGGTACTGCTACATGGCAGGGGGTAGATAAGAAATCTGGGTCAATTTAAAGTATAAGAGTTTGCCAGTAACAAGCCTGAGCTATCAGCCAAGCATTTATAAATAACAATATGTCTCTGAATGGTTATTTGGGAGCAGCTGCCAAGATCCAGAGGAACTCCACCTACAATCTCCCCCTCTTTACTTGGTCTTCTTTGGGTGAAGTGCTTTCCCTGAACCTATAAAGCTGTTTACTTTAGGCTGTCTGCTAGATATTCTACATATCCTAGCCTGTGTCTACTACTAGATTCCACAGAGCAGAACCAAGTGTTTCTCGTCTGTCTGTCATTACAGTCAGTCTCTATAGATCCCATGTGCTGCCCCTGACTGGGTGCCAGCTATTACTTCCAAGGAAATGGCTTTTAGTTTATTTGATTCTGGTAGCAAACCATAGAGAAGATTTCACAGGTACTTAGATTCACAGGTAAGACTCTAAACTCAATGGTATTTGGTACAAAGGTGTTACATTTACAAATTCAGGTGTCAATAATAATCACCCCTCCTCAATGAGAGGACATGAAGAACAAAGCCTCAGAGATGACAGGCATGTATGTATCTCACAAAAATAAAATCATTATTATTAAGAAACTGGGAAGGTCTGAGTATTCTTTGGACACAGAGAGGCTGGACTCAAAGAAGAGGAAACTTAAACATGTCAAACAAGATAGTGAATTAGATACAAGTTCCATGAGAACGTGACTCGTGCATCTTGGGATCTCTTCTGGAGGCAGAGAAGGAAAGCACAAATGTTTCCTCTGATCGCCTCTCAGCGTGACTGTGGTGAGTCCTAAGGTGTCCTTTACGGTGATGGGACTCTCGGGATATCTATAATTGTCTGAGATCGCCAAGTAGAAGGCTTTTTTTTTTTGATACACTTATAACTTATCCACTCTAGTTGGTGATCTCATTTCCTCATCCCCATGACCTAAGGGTGATGGAAAAGCAGACCATCACTACTGAAGAGCACTTAATATCTACCAAGAGACCACAGCAGTGTCCAGTAGTAGCGAGACTTTCTGTGTGGCTGCTGTGCTTGCTGTGACGACAACCACAGATAATTGTGTCTGAGATACGAACTCATGAGTGATTGGACAGGAATTACTTCACTTCAATATCAGGTTTGGAAATAGAAAATGTTACATTTCTTTTTGTTTGTGTGTGGCTATGGTGACAGAGCTCATCTAGGGAATACTGAGTTACAGGACATTGGGTAGCTGTTTTCTTGTCGTGCTCCTATGACATCATTGCTGTTGAATGTCAGAGTTTGGGAGCTCAAACATTCTCTAAATTGTAATCACAGCAAAGGACACATAGTCCATTTGTCACGGCTCAGTCCAGGCTTTAGCTAATGAATAAAATGTTATTTTTCCTCCACTGTTTCATTCCGGAACTATCACACTCCCAACTTCTACTTTATTGGTTTAGAGTAAATTATTCAGCCCTTCATTACCACACTATGAATGTTTAATTTTTGTCCTGATATTGTCACAGAGAAAGTGTGCTCTCACCTCAGTCGGTTCTGCCTCTGGTGTGGTTCACGTGTGACTTGCACAGAGGCCCCCGAGAACGTATAGCCTTTGCCTGAGGCTCCCCAAAGTCATCCTTTCCTAAGAGCCAGCGATTAAAGTGGGGAACTGTGACATTCTTGCACATTTAGGGGAGAAAATGTCTTAAAATCATTTCCTGAGAAACAAGAAATCATTCCAAAAACATGAAAATGTCGAAGCTTTTTGTTTTTTTAAATGAGAAGTGTGTACAAGAGAGCTAAGTGTCCTTTTGGTTAAGGTAAAAGGATAGAGAAGAAGTCTGATTACAGAACAAGACTCTCTGCTATGCTGGACCAAGGATCACATGTATCTATTTAGTTTTACACCTCCCACCGTGTACTTCCCAGTGTGATATGACTCCCAGCCCCTTAAAGCCCTCTGCTGAATGGTATGGCTCGGCTGTATTCCTGCCTACATAAGAACACTTCCAATTTTAAACATGCTCCAAGCCAAGGGCTGTCCAACTATTATGTGTATCTAATAATAAAGTCCACTTTATTGGGCATTTTTACACACGAGAAAATAGAACTCCAGAGGAGTCGAACACGCATCCTAAGGGGCAGGAAGGAGATTTAAAAACAATTCTGGCCCCAGGGGTTCCCGGTTTCTGATGCTGTGTGCTGACTGTGTTTGACGCCCCAGGATCAACATATACAACAGAGCCTTAAATACAATTTCAATAGAAGTTCAAGCCATGCAAAGCACTAGAGTTACCTGTAGCAAAATCCAGCTTTCATTTCATGTGTAAAGTCCTTCAGAGCCACTAAGATAAGAGCCAGGCAGGCTCACCAGCACTTCATTTGTCTGCTGTCTCCATGGCTTCTGTCTGCTGCAGCGGTTTATGGCTGCCTGGCCTACCTTGGGGTCTGCTGCACACTGAGCATGCCTGATTCACTATTAGTGGACTTTGCAGAACGACATGCACCAGTTCTCTGTTCCGCTACTGCCATGCAGCGCATCCCTGATCTGGTAAACGGACCTGCATTCCAACTGCAGTTTATAGACTGCAGCCCTGCTGGTTCGACACAGAAGATAAACAGATGCATAGAAAGTTATCTGTTGGGTGCTTGGTTACTGGATACAGATGCCCATGGTTCCTTCTAAGTGCGTGAGTCCATGCCAGGCCTCCAAGGAAAGTGATGGGGCTGTGTGGAGGGGGATGCTGGCTGAGAGTGAGGGAAAGAAATTCAGAAGTAGACAGCCATCCAGTGACTGACTGCATTAGGCTTTTTATCAGCCTGTCCAGGGTTGGTTATTGCATAGCTGCTTCCTCTAAGTTGTGACATAGCTTCCTGGAAGGAGGCTCCTTAAGGCTCAGGAAGTAAATGAAATCTTCTAGGATGCAGGAAGTAAGCAAAACTCACAGACATCAAGATGTCTCTGAAACCTCAAGACTCATGTCTTCCCGAGGTCTAAGCAGTAGCAGCGGCCTGGGAGAGAAGAGTTTCTGTCCTGCCCGGCTGTCTGCAAGTTGTGAAGGAAGCCCCAGGGATGCAGCTCTTGGGATTCAGAGCCCACATTAAGGTGTTTTTTTTTTTTTTTTTTTATGGTGCAGCTGCCTTGGAGACACTCACGCCCCTGCCTCTGACCTCTGTAAAACTCCCTGGTTCACTAAGCTAGATTTGGGTGGAATCATCTTTCTCGGTGTATCTGACTTGGAGTGGATAGTTGTATGCTCACATCTTCCCAGGGAAAAAAAGCATCCAACAGTTAGGTTCTCTAAGAAGTATTGGCTCCATTTCACATGCTCAGTTCTGAGGCCAGCTGGACCATATGTAAGGCCTGAGGGACTAGTGCAGTAGGGGAGAACAGCTAATATATGGATTTTTTCTGGGTTCCGGAAGGAGGAAACTTTACAAATTTGCTTCTGCTCTCAGTTTCCTGGCTGGAATCTGAGTCTCGTTCCTCCCTAAGTTACCATGCTGAGAACACAGCTCCACAGAGCACAGATATGCCCTGATTAAGAGTTAGCATTGTCCAAGCTTCACCACTGTCTTCCACATACGGACGGCCTAGTATTATCTGTGAACACTTGGCAGTAGGACCAGGATCCATCCCTGTGTCGTGAGCTAGCTTGTTGGAGTCCATTCCCTATGGTGGGATCCCATGCTCAGCCTTAAGGCGGGGCGGGAGGGTATTGGTCCTGCTCTCATTTAATGTGTCAGACTTTGTTGACTTCCCATGGGAGCCCTTACCTGTGGGGAAGAATAGATGGGGAGTGGGCTAGGGGGAAGTAGGGGGCAGGAAGAGGGGTGGAGAAGAGAACTGTGGATGGAATATAAAATGAAATTTAAAAAATAAAATAAAAAGAGTTAGCATTGTCTTTGGAACAGGCGATTAAATAAGATGAAACCATTCCCAGCTAGATGGACAATTTCCCCAAGAGTGGGTAGCTCACTTGTCCATCGGCATTACTTCTGTCTCACGAGCTCCCCACGACTGAACCCTACTTTAAATTGCCAGCCCTAACCCTAGCCTGTATGTTTCTCAATTAAGTTTGGTTTGCTGCACATTTTGGGGTGCCTAAGACTTTAAAAAGTACATGTGTCTATCATCTATATCTACCTACCTACCTATTTATATATTTATTCTTTGTATGTGCACACACATGCATGTGCCATGACATGTATGTATAGGGGAGAGGTCAAGTGTGGAAGTTGGTTCTCTCCTTCTACCATGTGATTCTCAGAGATGAAATTCAGGCTGTCTGGCTTGACCACGCATGTCTTTTTCCTACGAGTCATCCCATTAGGCCCGACATTCCCCAATTGTACGTCTGTTCATTTGGTTCTTCCACCCTTGCTACTCTCTTCTCTCATGCCTGCCGTTCTTTCTCATCAGGGACTAAGACGTCTTAAAGTTGTGTTTATAAAAATACTTTCTAGAGAGAGTACTGGAGACTTTCCTGTGACCCTTGATCATGTACACGTATGTTCACTTGCAGGCTCGTGTGGCAGCATAACAAAGCATTTTCTTGGCTCTACACTGTCTGGTTTGAGTCTTGGCTCCACCAGATAAGACCTGGGTATGTGCCTGCGAGAATTTATTTAATCTCTCTCTGTCTGAATATGAAGAGATAATAGAAACTACTTGTTTGTCAGTGGTAGTTTGTCAGAGAACATGTGTGGATCCCTTTACAAATAATTAAGGCAGGTTGGATATGAAAGGGAATTTACCAATGTATTCACTGTTAAATCCAGAGTTTGTGTCTGCCTTTAATCTGTATGGCACAAATCTCTTAATCTCCAAACAGCAGCTGTCCTATAGGGGGTGGTAGCAGCTGTCATACCTATGGGGGGTGGTAGCAGTGCGGCCTCTGTCTATGTTTCTATCTGAGCTTCCTTTTCAGCAGATCATACCTTCATAGTGACTGACAGATGCAACCGAACTGTTTTCAAAAACCTGATCACGGAGAGCCACCACTGTGCTAAAAGAAAAGATCCTCTGAGTAGATTTTAAGTGGATTGTCCTAAATCCCACAGTGAGTCAGATTACCCCACTATGATCAGTACAGTGATGTGGGATTCACCTCTGTATGCTGTGAATATGTTTTATTATCATGGGTTAATAAAGAAGCTGTTTGGGCTAATGGCTTAGCAAAATATAGCCAGGCTGGAAGATATATATATATATATATATATATATATATATATATATATATATATATATATGTATGAGGGGTGGGGGAGAGAGAGAGAGAGAGAGAGAGTAGGTAGAGTCAAGGAGATGCCATGAAGCTGCTGAAGGAGAAAGACACACGTCGGAACCTTACCTGGTAAGGTACAACCTCTAGGTAATAAACAGATTAATAGAAATTAATTTAAGAGGTAAGAGTTAGTTAATAAGTAGCCTGAGCTAATAATAGAACAAACAGTATTATAATTAATGTAGTTTCTGTGTGATTATTTGGGTCAGGGCAGCCTGGAAACAAATGAGCAGTCTCCACCACAGCAGAATCTCCCTTCTCCCTTCTTCTGCTCACCGGCAACCCAGATAGGCAGGAACTAGTAACTTTAAGGCAGGGCGGCTAGCGTCTCCTGTCTTTTTGAGAACTGTTATGATATATTCATTTATTCAACAATGAAGTCAGCGTATGGTGAAGAAATCATTCATCAATCCACCACTTGGAAATGCACACAGGATGAGAGACACAACAAACAAATCTCCACACAAATAAATACACAGAACTAATTCGCTGCATCATGGGAGAAATATATAATACATAGGAATGTGTGTGGTGTGGGAAGAGAGAGGAGGAATGTGGGTGAGGGGAAGGGAGAGGGATATGGAGAGAAAGGGGGAAAGAGAGAGGGAAGGAGGGAGAGAACGAATGAGTGCCTGAGTTATGACTCTCTGATGGTAAATAATCCTGCACATGAATTTTGATTTCATGCTACATATGTCCTGAATTATGTTCTCCCAAAAATTTCATCTGTTGAAATTTCCAACCTCTGGATATTGGAATATGGTTGTTTGTAGAGATAATATCTTTTAAAGAGGTGATTAAATGAAAATGAAATCTATATGGTGGGCCTGAAACAATTGTGACTGGTCTCTTTATGATAAAAACACAGAGACAACACTCACGTGCATCCATAGAGATAGGGAAACATTTGTACACAGCTGAAGCATGTGTCTGCAGGCCTAGGAAGGAAGATGAAACCCAAGCTAACAGCATCTTGGGCTAGCCCAAGGAGAGACTCGACACTGCCCCTAATATACGGACTTTCCTCATGGGTTATATGTTAGTGATAAACATTTTTCAAGTAGTGTTATTATTTATTATAAAAATGATAATCATACATTGCTATATACCAGGGAAATACATTTATACAGTTCTACTTTTTTTCTCTCTGCAGACGTTGTAAGAGAACCACCAACTTCTACTCATTCTGGATTATATTTGCCGAGGAAATACCCATGTAAATAGCCTTGGAGGAAAGGTAGCATCTTCCTGGGAAGCAAAGGGCAGGAGTATTAGTGTCATTCATGAGAGATGTGGGCTTTCTAAGCTTAAGGCTTCTCTCTTCTAACACAAGCTACTACAAGTGGTTCCGTCGCGTCACACCCAGAATCTCAGGAGCACGGGGAACCCTTGAACACAGACTCCTTGCTGTGAAGGGAGTCATAAAGCCTTGGTCTGTGACCCAGGAGGCTTGTGTCTTATATCAATATCCACAGCGTGGCAAGAGAACTTGTTAACTAGCAAATATGGTAAAAATTTAAGCAACACATTGATTTCCAGATTGACTGTACAATTTTTTGCCAAAATTTTGTCATAATTCCATCCTGGCCATAACGCAGATCACATACTGGGAGCTCCCATGGGTCACACCACTGGGAGGCCAGTTTTTTCCAGGTAATGAGAACAATCTTGAAACCACAATCAATGCCAGTGACCTGCATCCTCCATCCAACAGCTTTTCATGTAAAACTCAATAATTAAGAAAGGCTAAGACAGAGGGACATTGTGAGTAAGACTATGTTCATAGTTTGCAGATATGATATGTTAGGGATAAAAATAGAGCATACTTCTCTATAGAACCTAATTAAAAACCTTATGGAATTTGAATTTAGAATGTTTATCATAGAAATAAGGCTAACGGTGCCTGCACAGAGGACTTCGAAGATTAAATGAGATGGTAAGAATGAAGTTTCCATAGCTGTACATGGTACACCCAGCCCTAACAAGACTGCCTTGGACTTTCTGGATGTGGCTGTGTGACAGATACTTGTATAACATATAGTATCTCATTTAAGTTCTGGGAGTTTGCAATGATCATCTAAATATAATGTCAACAACAGCTGCATTTAAGGATTGATGCAATTTTATGAAGGATTTGGTTTGCAACTGGGTCATAGTGGGTACTCAACAAATAAAGTATTATACTTTCCCAAGTGATACCATATTGTCTTTCTACTTCTTCAGAAAGGCCTGAAGAATGCTGTAACTAACTAACTGACTTCAGTTGGGCTTGCAAATGGCTAGAAGAAACTAGGGGGGACTGAAGCTTGGTGTCTCTGCCTTTGTCTTGATCCTGTTTGCTTTGCCAGTTTGAAGATTTAGGTCAGTTTCCTTATCACCTCGCACACAGACATGTTAACCACTTAGAGAATTCTTCGAAGGCAATAGCGATTATTTGAGACACAAATTTAGAGCCAGTAGAGATATTTCAAGATTATAGGAACAGTGAGTCTGGCAGGCACACATCACCCCATGTAATGCTGGCCTGACTAGGCATGAACAATCACCGTGCTGAGAAGTGAATTGTCTCCTTAAGCAATGAGGACTTTCCAGCATCACCGAAGCAAATTTGAGATAGTGGTCAAATGTGGTTAGATTAAGACTTGACTAAGCCCAATGGCTATGTCAGACCTTGACCCTTGTTGTGTGACCGCTACTAACCTCTTGGAGAAAGAGAATTTCTACTGTGACCTTTTAATGATGTTCAGAAAGTAAAGAGAGAATTCTCTAAGGTCTGTAAGGACATGCAGAAGTAAGACTTGAGGTTAGCTTTCTGGAATATTATAAACTGACATTTTATGACTAAATATTGGGGCTACCCTTCCGTGCTTTTCAAGCATCCCCTAACCCTCACAAATGGCTGACCAACACAGTTTTGCTGGCCTCCTTTCACAATGAGGGACCAGAGAGTCAGAAAAGCTCACTATTCTGACTTCCACAGATTATACAAAGAGCACGGAAAGAAACCGGACTGAAAGTCAACACTGTGTGGTTGAGTTAAATCTGAAGGATGGAAAGCGGAGCAGCAACAGCGTCGAGTTCCTGGTGCCGGTGTTCTGACATTTGTTTATCTCGAGCGTGCTTGCACCGTGGGCATCACTCATCCTCACCACATGCCTGCGAGGTCACCATGATTAGTCCTGTCCTTCTGGAGAGGCATTTGAGCTAGGCAGAGCTTTAATAACCTGCCCGGGGTCTCACAGCTAGTCAAGCCACGATGGAAACTCACACTATATGGCTACCAAGGCAACGCTCTCCAGGACTCCCTTGTCCTGCTGGGGCAGGAGAGAGGGGGACAGGAAAGTACACCTTCCTGTGGGCTTGTGCTGTGAGCGAAGAGATGCACATGCGGCCTGAGCTTGCCAAACTCCAGCGGGACTTCTGACACTCTTCCACTCACCGGCACCTCAGATTCTTCCAGAAATGTCTCACAGTGCACTGACACCCTGCACAGATATAGACAGGCAAGGCAAAATCTTTGCTCACCCAGCAGGACTGAGAGACACTATGTTATGTCAATTAAACCATCAGACACTCACCACTCAAAGCAAGATTCAGGTCATGCGACTGGTATTGGGGAAAGGCATATGGCTCTTATTAACATGATAAATTACCAGTAACATTTCCTCCAGCTAGTCTCCACCTCCTGAAGGCTCCATAGCCTTCCCACACAGCGCCACCAACTGGTAACCACGTGTTTCATTGCATGAGCCTATGGGCTACATTTCTCATTCAAACCAGAACAGCAGCATAGGGTCACAGAGAGGTCAAGGACCTGGATGAGGGGTTCTTTTCCTACCCCAAACGTCTACCCAGTTAGAACAAAATACCTCAGGCATTTGTCTGGAAGCGCTCCTCACCCACCCACAGGGGCCATCTTTGCTGGCATATTTACCATCAAGCATGTATATACTGCTTGCCCTTTGAACCCTCAATAGCCTGCCCACTTACCAGATCAAGGGTCACAGCACCCCAGGGCTTGCATATTCAAGCAGCTCCTACTGGATTTAGTAATGGCCGCAAGTATGAGAGCAATGGCATCCACATATCAAACAGAAAGAGTCCATCTGATAAGTCAAAAGGTGAGTGCCCTCAATTTACTAGGGCAGGAAGAAACAAACAAAAAAATCTTAGCATAAGGTTGCAAAGACCCCGTGGTAGAAACAGATCTATCTGTGAAACTGTAGAGAAGAAAAGACCAACTGACACTAATTTTGCTGTTACACCTCTAAGTGTAAAACCCAGAGCCATGGTATGTATAATGCATGCTTCATTAAGGGGAAAATCATTAAGTTTATGTGTGCATGCATAGGTAGGAAAAGCCAGTGTGTGTGGAGCTTACGAATGTCCGTGGAAAATTGGGAATTGCTATAAATGGAAACTTGGGTAAGGTGCATGAGCAGGACATGGCAGAGAAAGGGTCAATAGCCCACTTGGCAGGGAGCTCTTGCTCTGGAGCAAGAGCTGGGTTATTGTTATTTTATTTGGATGTATTTCTCTCTGAATGATGAACGATGTGAGGTCATAAATGACTCAACATAGTATGGCAAATGGCTTAGTGGGTGAAGGTTCCTGCTGCTAAGTCTGACAACCTGAGTTCAATCCTTGGACCCACATAGAAGAAAGAGGTTACCCCTGACTCTTGAAAGGCTTCTTCTGTGCATCATAAGCCAATAAATAAAATATAATTAAAAATGTAAGACCCTTGCAAGTAAGGGTGTATGAAAGTCAGTGTTTTCAGAACCAGGTACAACGTTGGAATTATCTTTGGACGAATTAGAAAGAGCTAGAAGAACCTCGCAGGAGGGTCTTTCCAACTTTACCACGCAGAGGCATCAGCTGGGGATTTTGCGCAAATGCAGATGCTGATCTGAGGTTCTAGGCCTGGTTTTGCTCTTTTGCATTCTTAATTTCAAGTCTGAATTTTCCCATATCAAAGCCTCTCCCATGTGCCAAGGAAACAGGCCTTACCTCATGGGATGGATATAAAGATGAAATAAAAGAATGCATAGCCCCTTACAACAAAGAAGGCCTCCATAAATGCTAGCAATTTTATTTTTTAATAAAGCAGCTGCTTATATTATTAGACCAAAGGGAACAGAAGGGCTTCTCTCTTAAGGCGGTTAGAGAGCCCACAGCAGGAGCAAGGGTGGTGGTGTTTAGGGATACAGGGTTGACTTTTGGGTTTTAACTTTGCCAAATCCTAGCTCCAAAAGGGCATCCAGGAAGCAAAGGCCAAAGTTAAGTGTGTGGATGGGGATAGCAGAATGATCTGCTCTTGTCCACTGCTGTCGTCTGACTTAGAATTTGAGGTCACGTCATCCCAGCAGAAGACTGAGGCAGGAGAACCAGGAATTCCTGATCATCCTCCACTTCACAGTAAGTCAGAAGGGAGCCTGGGCCACAGGGGAGCACCTCAAAAATCCAAGCGAGCACATCACTTGCTGGCAGCCCAGCAAGCTGGTGCCACAGCAACACAGAACGCAAATCTCTTGATCTTCAAATGTGTGCTTTCTTTTGTTATTGTGGATGACAAAGTCACGGTAACAGAATGCCATATCTCAGAACTACATTTTCTCCCCACCCCTCACCACCTCGTTTTGCTTTCTAATTCTTTATTAATAAAAAACAACAACCTACAATGATCATATAGAGGTTTCATTTATAGCAGATGCAAGGCACGAATAAGGAGAGCGAGGCGAAAACAACCCTCCTTTATTGGCCTGTGCAGTTTTACTTAGGTTTGTTTTCTTTCCTTCTCTCCTCTATGATGGAGCCATGACAACCTGTGTTCCCCAGAACAGACAGACACCAGAAATGAATGTGGCACTCATGGTGCTCTATGCTAGGCCCCTATAATGGGGTTAGTAAGGCCACGGGCTGGTAGGACTTTAAGTAGCAAAGTCTATTTCAGTCATGATCTCATCTGATTGCTTCATGTGTCTCATCATTCACAAAAGAGACAGAAAGAGAGAGAAAGAGAGGGAGAGAGAGAGTTCTTACTGTGTGCTAGGCTCAATGCTACACACTGTGGAATCTAGGAGAGGATCAGAAATGGCCTGTGTCATCAGGGGCCTCATAGTCTAGTGAGCAGAGATGGGTCCTGAGCCCAGTGCTGAGTGTAATGATGGAGCGGCCCTGTGATGGGCCGCAGGAAGAAGTCAGTGGCACCCAACTGCCTCGGACAGAGGAGATGGAGTCCAGAGGAGGTGATGAATTATTGTTATGTTGTCATTGCTCATTTTGCGATGCACATACAAGAGTTGTAGGTATGTAGCTCTGAGGTAGCATAGCTCAGATGGTAACACAGATCTCTACAGTGAGATTGTGTGGCCAAACCATCCCCATGGTGTTGACAACACCTCTAATCCCTGTGTGTGTCCCCAAGGCAGGGGATTCAGAACATTTTAGGTGAGTCAGTTTGTATCAAGACATGGCGAGCCTTACTGTTGGGAACAGTAAGACCCCAGATCCTGAAGTTCTTGTAATCCGTGGATCTGAGTGCCTACAGCTGCTCTGAGCATGAGACCTTCAGGAGTTCCTGATGGCAGGAGAGTGGTTTCTGGTGGGTTTGGCTGGGGTGTGGCTATCTCTATATAATCTGCCCCTGAACATAATAAAGGGGGCATTCTTGGGGAATTCAAGGATGACCTGTGTCGCTGTCTCTCTGTGTATGTGTGTCTGTGTATTTTAACCTCTGGCTCCCTTGCCTGAAGCTCGCACACTGGGTGCCAGTGCACAGTGCGCAGACACGGGGATGCGGTGCGTGGCACCTTACGTCTATTGAATTGTCACCATTCTCCTGTGAAGTAGCTCATAATTTCCTGTAAAATAGACCCACACTTGACAAGTCCAGGACGCGGGTAAACCGTGCACATCAGAGCTGCATACCCTTTCAACAGTTTTCTGACAGATGGCGGAGGGGACAGCATCTGCTCTTTTGTACTGATTTGCATGTCAGGCTTTGGGCATCTTTTCTCCCTTGTCTCGGCCATTTGTACTGAAGAGAACACGTGGTTACCTGCTCTGTTGAGAGCGTCCGCTTCCAGTAGCTGCACTGTCTACTGTCTTAGGGACTTTTCTTCACCCACTCCCAGTCAATTAGCCACACAGGACAGACTGACTATGACGGCACCTGTGATGGAGATGAGTGACTTCCTAGTGGACAATGGCCTCATGGCTCCTCTATGCTCCCTCCCTTGATGAGTCTTAATTCTGGGGGGTGGGTAGGGATCATGGTGGGGAGAGGAGGAGGGAGGGGGACAATATTAGAGAATTATTGACCGTGCATAATGATTAGTTCAGAGTTAAGTTACCATATTTGTAGGCCAAGCAAAGGGATATGTTCACATCTCTCTGAGGATGGCTTAGTATTCTCATTCTCTCTCTCTCTCTCTCTCTCTCTCTCTCTCTCTCTCTCTCTCTCTCCTGTCTCTCTCTCTGTGTCTCTTTCTCTCTCTCTCTTTCTCCTCTCTCTCTCTTCCCTCCTCCCTCCCTCCCTCCCTCCCTCCCTCCCTCCCTCCCTCCCTCCCTCCCTCCCTCCCTCCCTCCCTCCCTCCTCCCTTTATCCCTCCCTCCCTCATCTCTCCCACCATCCTTTTCTCACCCTTCCTTTGTTTTCATGTTCTTGCTAAAATTCACGCCTTGATGGCTTCTCCTCTTTGCTGCTTTCTCAGCCTCAGCCAAAGGCTTAGACTTGAGATCTCAACGCCATCTCAGCATCTCATAAACAGATCAGTGCAGCTCTAGAATACCAGCACAGGCCAGGCAGAATTTAAGGCCAGTGTCTAAATCGATACTGTTTCTATGTCTGACTCAGTTCTCTAGGGAAGACAGAAAATGTGATGCTCCAGCATTCTGCTTCCTAGGCAAACCGAGAGACCCTGTTCTGATCATTCTTTGACTCCTGAAACAAGCAAGGCATCATAGGTTAGCCAAAGCCACTGACCATCAAGACTGACAGCTCTTTACTCCTCTGCTTCCTTGCCATCCCGCCTGTTCTCTTCCTAAAGCTGGCTTCTGTTTCCTGACTTTGTCCTTCATGATCCACCAAAGAGTCATTTTCATTCTGGCTAGCTGTGTGTTCTCTGGCAGTTCTCAGTTGTGTCAAGTTTTCCTTTCCATTGTAATGTCTTCTGCTATAGGGACATCATACAACCAAACCCTCCTCCAGGAGGCGAAAGCCCTGCAGAGGAACCCAGGATGTCCTTGGTCTCGGAGCGGCTGGCTGCCTAGCCTAAGTATCATCCCAATAGCGCTGGCCTGGAATCACTCGTGGTTTGTGATTACCATTTGTTTTGGGTTTCATCCCATTCTAGGAATGGGGAACACAAGCACTGGCATAGAGGCAAGCTTTATTTTCCCAGCCACAGGAAAACATCTCTGCCAGAGAGGGACCCACTAAACTGGGCTGTGATCTGATTATTCGGCTGTGGTGAGAACCTCCTGGAGAGACTGGGTAGCTTGGCAATAAGGTTTCTGAGGGCTGGATGCTGCTGCTCATCATTATACAAGAGCAAGATGTATATGTGCAAGAAAGGGGTGATGAGGAGCTGTGTAGTAAGGAGCTGCATCTATAGAGCTGGAGTCGATGAGTTGCCATATCCTGTAGGGTAAGCTGAGGGATACTTGGAAAAGCATCTCTCAAGTTTGCCCATGGCTGGACTGGGTAGGGGTTGTTATTGGAGAAGGCGACTGAGGAGAATGATGAAGAGTGACACATGGACAGTCTGAGGGTGACAGAGCTTGGAGAGTTTCCTCAGGCTGTTGTAGCCTGAGGGTGACAGAGCTGGGGGAGGTTCCTCAGATGGTTTGCAAAGTCCAGAGGGAGCTCAATAGCCCACACACTGGAGAGTAGACCAGGCATGGCAGTAAGGGGTTATGAAAGTGACCTCTAGAACCCTACAGAGCATGGTGAACAGTGAGCACCTTTAGCAGGCCATTTGCCGAGTCCACACATCACACAGGAGGAGGTAGCAGGGCAGCTGCAATATGGCTAAACAATCCCTGTACAGGCAGGGGAGGCATGCCAAGAAGAAAGACTACAAACACTCCAAAATTCATAGACTCTGGGAGGGTTCATTGTAGCTTTACGGTGAGGACGAAGGAAATGCAAGAAGAAAGCAACTTGGGAGGCAGACATCAGGGAGAGGGGAATTTCAGGCAGAAAATAGGTTGCTACAGCAAATTTTATAAATTATAGCAGTAGAATTCTGAAGAAGATGAACTCTGTGCTGGCTAGCTTTTTGTCACCTTAACAAAATCTAAAGTCATCTGAGAGGAGGGAGCCTCCATTGTGAAAATGTTGCAGTAAGATAAAGCTGTAGGACATTCTCTTAATTAGTGACTGATATGGTAGGGACCAGCCCATGTGGGTGATGCTTTCCCTGGGCTGGTGGTCCTGAATGCTGTATGAAAACAGTCTGAGGAAGCCAGTGAGTAGCACTCTATTACCTCCGCCCAGTTCCCTAGTGTTGTGCCTTAAGTTCCTACCCTGATTTCCCTGCATAACAGACTACAGGTTGATAAGATGATGCTAAGCTGGTTTTGGTGTTTCTTCACAATACTAGGAACCCTAAAAGAGAGGCTCTGTTCTGAGAACGCAAAGAAGCCCATGCATTGGTTGAAGAATCCCAGTCTAGTTGAAGCTGTGAGGTGGGATGGACAGCCGCCTGGGAGGAGTAGAAATCCTGCTACGCCATCACCAGACCTTCTGAGGATGCCCACAGTGTGTGCAAGTGACACAATTGGCAGACAGTGCCACTAAGCACGAGAACCTGATAGTTGCCCTGCACATGTGTGTATTCCTTCTGTGACGCAGGGCAAGTGGATCATGGATGTTGCACTAGGCCACAGGTGGTCATGGGCAGTTGGTATCTAAACCTGAGGTTCTCTCTGGGATAGGGAGACCATCTAGAGTGTCCTCTCTACCCAGGGCAACATGAATTGGGAAAGTTACTGCTGCCTCCCCTCTGGCGTCTGTCCTTAGGTTCAGAGCCTTATTTGGGGATACAGCATTCATGGAAGAGCAGTAGCTAACTCCTTTGCTCTTTTCCTGAGCTCTGGATAGTTGCTAATGTTTCTGACAGTTTCTGTCTGTGTACTGATAGATAGGCCTTGTGTTCAGGAGTGACATGGATTGGTTCTGTGAGTAGACCTGAAAGCCAAGGTTTGAGTCAAGCGTATCACATTCCGTTCTTAGCATTGAACTCTGTGTGGAGGTCTCATGGGGCTAGAAAAAGAGCTAGTCATACAGCTTCTTATCCTGAAGCTTTACCCACCAGAGAGGAGAAAGGCATACAAATAACCTATTGTAGCACATCACTATTGTTCTTACACTGCATTATTTTCCAAAATTTACTCATAGGGAACTGAAGTCCAGAGAGATTAAGTGATTATCTCGGTGCCACAGGGCTATAAAGTAGAAAGTCAGCATACAGCTGCCATCTAGCTAGCCCATAATCACAGAACTATACTGCCTTGTGTCCCTGAGTTGGTGAGGCCATGTCATCCTCCCTCTACTCCATGGCCTACAGTCTCATGACAGTGGTTCTCAGATGGAGGTGATTTATCCTGCTGATGGCATCTTCCTGACAATGCCTCACGACATATTTGAATGCCCTGACATTCAAAGACGGATATTACTGGAATTAAGTGTAGTTGTGGGTTTTGCGCATCAGGTCACTATGCACAGGGCAGATACCAAAACCCATGCCCAAGCGTCAAGAGCATTGATATGGTTGAAGTCCAAGTATCAAGAGCATTGATATGATTGAAGACCAAGTATCAAGAACGTTGATATGGTTGAAGCCCAAGTGTCAAGAGCGTTGATATGGATGGAACCCAAGTGTCAAGAGCGTTGATATGGATGAAGTCACTCCACTACTGTGCTTGTGAGTGCTCCACAACAGCATCCTGTCCTGACAAGATGTGGAGATTCCCTGTGCCTAGCCTAGATCTGGACATGTAGTGGGGATATAGAAACATTTGTGTCATAAAGGGATGTATGAGTGGACAAATGTATGAAATATACCAACAGTTGGTTATGTCGTATAATCGTAGTCATAACTCATTCATTCAGACAGCCTTGATTTTCAAATCAACCTGCAAGAGTAAGTGAGCAATCACTGCCCCCAAGCTCCTGTGGAATGGGAGAGGCAATAGCTACAAGCAAGAGCCTAAGCAGAAAGGAACAAGGTACAAAGTTGCTTGAGAGTGAAGGAGGCTCAGACTTCAGGCCCCCATGCAGGAGGCAGTGGGAGAGATGCTGTTTTTCAGTTTGGGCTTTTGGGGTGTGTGCAATGTGCTCACACAGGAAGTGCAGTCAGTGATGGAGGAAGCAGTCCCTCCTCTCTTGTCTGTGTTGCTATTCAAAGCTGTATCCTCCTGATCACGGATGCTCAGAACTAGAACTACAGCAAACAAACAGCACATACCAACGAAAGACTAATTAATTAAAGTCCCAAATAAATTGTGATGCTATTTATTGCTCAATTATAGTAATTATTTCATCTACATTTGTAGCACAATTACTCCTTTTTTTTTCTGTGTAGTTGCTGATTTCTTCTGTATCTCCCCGCTCTGTACAAACACTGTTTTTCTTTGTCACTCGTCCCCTTTGGGAGAAATAGACACTATGTTTAATGATAAAGAAGCATTACCTCATTAAGTCACAGTACATTAAGACTCTAGGTGCCTCAGTGACCCATGTCAATATCATGTGAGGAACCTGAGTCTTGACAGACTAAAGCATTTGCTGAAGAAGCCAGGAGAGGCATCTGCTGGAGACTTGAGCTTCCAAAATAGGGCTACATGTGAAGGACACATTTTACTTTTATAAATAATAAGGACATCATAGCTAGACCATCAAGAGGAGATCCCAAGAAATCTACCCTTCTAAAGTGCAAGATCTCTTTCTGAGGTCTCGGCGTATGATGCTTCCTTTCCTGTCATGTCCTTGATGGCTCTTTAAAGACAGGAGGCCATCCGGAGATGGGAAGAACTCGTTTCCTTTCTCCACTTTTGAATCAATTTTCATGTCTAAGTCTGGAGGGATGACAGGTGGGGGATGACAGCTCCTCTGGCTTCCTCTCCCTAAAGAGACAGAATGACACCCAAGGAAGAAACAGGACTCTGGGAAGGAGAGCTGACCCTTCGCCCAACCCCGACAAGCTGTTCTCATGACTGAGCCTGAACACTCACTTCCTAGGACACACCATGGAACACACACAAGCTCTGTGCAATCTGGTTGAGAAAGCACAGTTTTCTGGGATAAATTAGATAGCCAACCATCCCAGGAGACAAAGAGAATAAAGAAGAGTTATTTGAAAAATTAGAGGATCCTCAGTTTTAATATACATGAAATAATGGTCAGGTTATAATGATTTATATTGGGATGGTGCTCACTCATTCATAACTCATTTAATCCCAGTCTCCCATGATGTTGCCACCAATATCCTCATTTACAGATGTGGAAACTGCATTGCAGACTCAAAACCGGGCAAATCTGCTCTTGTGATCATCTTACTACAGAGCATTGTGCCAGAAGATACCCGCACTCCCAAACCCAGGGTCTCCCTCCCACTCACCCACAAGTGCTTCATAAAGTGAAAACCTCACGAATAAGGAGCAAACTCTTCGCTTCCATGAAAACTAAGATTCTTCTTATACCTTGGAAAAAACAAGGCAGAGGCAAACTGGGGGCTCACAGAAACAGACAGCTGAGCTGAAGGGAGGAATTCAGCTTCTAGGGGTCCCCTGCCCTATTGCACAGTGACATGCACTCCGCACGTCTCTGTGAGAGTCAGGTGTGGTGTGGTGTTTTGGTGTCTCTCTGTGTTAGATGTGTGTATATGGTATGTGCATATCTGATGGCTATATCTCGACTACATCTGGAATTAACTAAAATCCCCAAATGGAAAACACATGTGATGGAGGAATTACTTTCATTTAATAAAGAAACTGCCTTGGCCCATTTATAGGCCAGCCCTTAGGTGGGTGGAGTAAACAGAACAGAATGCTGGGAGAAAGAAGCCTAGTGAGGAGTCGCCATGATTCTCCCACTCCAGACAGACGCAGGTTAAGATCTTTCCTGGTAAGCCAGCTCGTGGTGCTACACAGAATATTAGAAATGGGTTAGATCAATATGTAAGAGCTAGCCAATAAGAGGCTGGAACTAATGGGCCAGGCAGTGTTCAAAAGAATACAGTTTCCGTGTAATTATTTCGGGGCATAAGCTAGCCATGCGGGCGGCTGGGTGCCGGGGACGCAGCCCCGCCGCTTGTATTACAACACACATGTCTTTAATCTGGGTGTGAAAGGCATACCTGTAAGGTGGGCCACACCTACTGCTGGACGCCTATATAAGGACATGGAAGAAGAAAGCTTTTGCTATTTGCTTGCTTGCCCTCACCTTGTTAGCCAGTCCATCCTCTCCTGGAGTTAGAGCCTACTTTTTCAGGATTCTACCAGTTGAGACCTCCAGCCTCCTGGAGTACCTATTAGGTTCTTGGCCCTCCAATTCACGGCCAGCCATTGCTGGACTAGCTGGACTGGAGCCTGTAAGTCATCCTAAGAAATCCCCTATCCATGTATATAGAGAGACTGATTCTATAAATTCCATTACTCTAGAGAACCCTGACTAAGACAGCATTATGCACATGTGTATGTGAGTGCATTCACCCATATTGATGGACATGCCTAGAAACCAGAGGTTGATGTAAGACATATCCCTTAACCCCTCTACCTTACATATTGAGCAGGGTCCCTCACTTGAACCCAGAGTTTGCTGACTTAGTCTAGATAGCAACCTTGCTCCCTGGCTTCTCTGTTTCTGCCTTCCAAGGCTGGCATTACAGGAGGGCTGTTGTGTTTACTTTGCTTTCACGTGGGTGCTCAGTCACTGAACGTTGGTCTAGAAAGGACTTTACCCATTGTGCAGTATCCCAGACTCTACCTTATTTTGGGGTAGCGCGTCTCACTGAGATTGGAGCTTTTAGAATCCCCTAGGATCCAGCTCTCTCTTCTTGTTCAGGGCTGGATTGAGATATGTGCTCAACTATGCCCAGCTTTGACTTGGGTTCTTGGGATTTGAACCTAAGTCTTTATGGCTGTGTGACAAGCACTTTATCCATGGATCTGTCTCCCCACCCCTGGCTTGGTGTTATCCTTTTGAATGAATATAAGAGAGGAAAAGTACCTGTGTAACTAAACTAGATAGCACACTCTTTTTTACCTCTCAAGTTGGGATCACTTTGATTAGCACACTTAGATCTTGTAGGAAAAAATATGTTTGCACATATATGCCTTTTCTCGGTATCAGACCAGATGATCAATATTAGAATTTTGTCATGTATACAAATAGATGCAGAAAAATAGCTTCTCATTTTGATTCTCTTTCAAATATTTTTATATGATAAAAATAGAAAAACAGCTATATGTATCACCTTTAGTTGTTATTGAAACTACTAACAGATGATAAGACAGTATAGCTTGTCATTCCTGATTCAGTGGGGAGTTCAAAGTGAGACTGAACCACTTTTGGGAGAGTCTGGATCAAACACAAAACTAGGGAGCTAGTGAGCTGGCTGGGCAGGTTAAAGTCCTTGCTGCTGAGCTGACCTGAGCTCAGTACCTGGGATCCACATCTTGGAAAGAGAAAACTAGCTCTCCATGTGTCCCTCTAACCTCCACATGCCCTGTGTGCATACACACCCTCTTCACTCTCTAGAACATGCACCATAAATAAATGTAACCAAAAATCCAACAACGCAACATGAAAGAAACAAATATTAAATGGAATCATTTCTAGTATGTTTATACTTTTCATTACTATTATTGTCTAGAACAAATCTGAGGCAGCTTTCTTGACTCCTAAAACAGCAGGGGAAGGCAAAGTTTGCCCCACCCTGACATCTGTAGAAATTTGAATGCGAGGAGAGTCTGTTATTTCATCAAGGGGACACAATTCATGAGGAGGTTAGAACTTGAATCTGGACCTTCCCATACTACTCTTTCTCTTGGAGGCTGCTGAAGACATTGTCTTTTATATCAGGTAAATCTGAGACTACCCCTCCTACCTACCTACACACACACACGCACATGCACGCGCGCGCGCACACACAAAATCTTCCCAGTGGCATAGATTTCTGAGAAGGACTTCACTTCTACTGGCCTTTCCTACTTTATCAATTAATGAAGGATACGTTCTATTGCCTTAAAATAATTTCACTGGAGATGCAAATTACAAAATTAAGAGTGAAGCCAGGCATGGTGCATCATGCCTGTGATCAATAGCACTTGAAAGGTTGAGACAGGAGGATTATTACCAGTTATAAAAGATGCCTGAACTACAGTATGAATCTGTCTTGAAAAAAATTCAAAACAATAAAATAAATGAAGGAATAAATATCTAACTCCGTTGTATCAGATGTAAGAACATTGTTTTGAAATAGAGTGAGGTTATTGCATGGGGGAAATGTCTGCTGGATGAATCTTCAGGCAGGATGGCAGAAAGGCATGGATGCTATGCAGACCACAATGTCTCTACTGGTCAGATAGTCTTTGGTACTAAAGAAAGAAGAGGGAGGGAGTCTCTGGAAATGTAAAGCATGGGCCAGCAAATTATGATGCCTCAAACCCAGCCCTGCACTGTGCTGGATGGCTCAAAGTGAATGCATCTGCTGGCAAGCACGTGGGGGAAATTGGGCCCGTAATCTCAGCCATTATGTCTATACCGCTGCGTGCGCAGCGACTACTCTTAATTAACACGCGCGGTTCTTTTCATACTCTGGAAAGGGACTGAATGGATCACAGAATGTAATTGAAAGGCAGGCAATCTGTGGTGAGAATAGAGACCGCCTTTATCTTTGTAGAAAGAGGCGTGTCTTTCACAGACATGGGAGGATGGGGAGGCCCATTCGTCTGAGGTGGAATACTGATGAGGGAAGGAGAGTAGTTTCTTGTTGTGTAGGTGAGAGCTAGAGGAAGAGAGAGGGACAGTTTGGTGAATGCTTTTTCTACACCAAAGACCAGGGGGAATCCTACACCACATGCCAACCACATGGGAAAGCAACTTTGTGTGTGTGTGTGTGTGCATGTGTACCTCTCCTATTGAGAGGAGATGACGAGTTTTCGATAGTTAGAATTTTATAAATGTTGGCATTATGTGTCATGTAGGGTGCTTTGTTTTTTATTGTTTTTTTTTTCCATTCACCTCCCTTCCTCCCCTCATCCTTCTACTTTTTCCCATGACCCTGATGCTCCAAATTTACTCAGGCATCTTGTCTTCTCCTTCATCCTATGTGTATCCATGTCTGTCTCTCTTAGAGTTCTTTTTGTTGTCTAGGTTCTCTGGGGTTGTGGACTATAGGCTGGTTTTTCCTTGCTTTATGTCTAAAGGCCATTTATGAGTGAGTACATTATATTTGCCGTTCTGTGTCTGGGTTACTTCATTCAATATGATTTTCTCTAAATCCATCCATTTGCCTGAAAATTTCAAATGTCATTATTTTTACTGCTTAGTAGTACTCCATTGTGTAAATGTACCACATTTTTCTTTATCCATTCTTCAGTTGAGGGGCATCTGAGTTGTTTCCAGGTTCTGGCTATGACAAATAATGCTTCTATGTACATAGCAGAGCACATGTCCTTGTGGCTTGATTGAGCATCCTTTAAATATATACTCAAAAGTAGTATTGCTTGGGTCTTGAGATAGATTATTTCCTGATTTTCTGAGAAATTGCCATACTCATTTACAAGGTGGCTGACAAGTTTTTACTCCCACCAGCAATGGAAGAGTGTTCCCCTTACTCCATATCCTCTCCAGCAAAAGCTGTCAACAGTGTTTTTGACATGTGTAAGATGGAATCTCAGAGTTGTTTTTATTTGCACTTCTCTGATGGCTAAATACGATGAGCGTTTCCTTCCTTATCTTTCAGCCATTTGATATTGTCTGTTGGGAGTTCTCTGTTTAGAGGTCTGTATCCCATTTTTTATTGGATTATTTGTTCTTCAAGTGACTCCAAAAATTCTACTAGGGAACTCCTACAACTCATAAACACCTTCAGTAATGTAGCAGTATATATGATCAACAACACCAAAAAATCAGTAGCCCTCCTTTATACAAAGGTTAAACAGGCTGAGAAAGAACTCAGAGAAACATCACCTTTTACAATACCCACAAATAACATAGATTGTCAGAAATCTATGCCACTGGGGTGATGTGTGTGTGTGTGTGTGTGTAGGGGGGTTAATCTCAGATTTAGCTGATTTCAAAGATAGTGTCTTCAGTAACCCCCCAAAGAAAGAGTAGGATCTTAAGGTCCAGATTCAAGTTCTAACCTCCTCATAAATTGTGTTACCTTGATGAAATGACAAATGCTCCATGCATCCAAATTTCTAAAGCTGTCAGAATGGGGGCAGTTTTTACCTTCCCCTGCTACCTCAGATTTGTTCTAGGAAAATTGGGGTAACTCTAATGAAACAAGAGGAATACCTGTATTACAAGAACTTTAAGTCTTTGAAGAAAGAAATTAAAGAAGACACAAAAGAATGGAAAGATTACCCATGCTCTTGGGTAGGTAGAATTAACAAAGTAAAAATGGCAATCATATCAAAAGAAATCTACAGATTCAATGCAATACCTATCAAAATTCCAGAAAATTTCTTCACAGACCTCAGAAAAACAATACTCACCTTCATATGGAAAAACAAACAAACAAACAAACAAAAACCCAGGATAACCAAAACAATCCTGTATAATCAAGGAACTTCTGTAGGCATCACAATCCCTGACTTCAAAATCTACTACAGAGTTACAGTACTGAAAACAGCTTTGTATTGGCATAAAAACAGAGAGGAGGGCCAATGAAATCAAATCAAAGACCCAGATATCAATCCACACACCTACGAAACCTGCTTTTTGACAAAGAAGCTAAATATATAAAATGAAAAAGCATATTAAACAAATGGTGCTGGTTTAACCGTATATCAACATGTAGAAGAATGTAAATAGATCCATAACTATCAACATGCACAAGTCCAAATGGATCAAAGTCCTCAACATAAAACCAACTACAGTGACTCATAGAAGAGAAAGTGGGAAGTACACTTGAATGCCCTGGCACAAGGAACCACTTCCTAAATATAACCCCAGGAGTACAGACACTGAGAGAAACAATTAATAAATGGAACCTTCTGAAATTGAAGAGCTTCTATAAAGCAAAGGACATGGTCAACAAGACAAAATAGCAGCCTACAGAATTGGGAAAGATCTTCACCAACCCCACCCTGGACAGAAAACTGATCTCCAAAATATATAAAGAACTCAAGAAGCTTGACATCAAGAGAAGCGTGTTTTCTGGTACTAAAATTCATGGAAAACACATATGTTAGTTACTCTAATGACAGATTCAATGCCAAAGCCAACTCCTTTAGATTTTTTGAGATGACTGCAACAACAACAACAAAAAAACTTATGTGTTTTACTTCTTTTCTGTTTTTGCTGTTTTTGACTTTCTAAACACGTTTGATCTGAACACAACACCCTCCAGGTAGGATTAGCACATAGTATTCTGTATCCAAGTCTCCTGAAGTTTGATCCTGGATTTGATACTAGCATGCCTCATGACTGGAGAGAAGAGGTTGCTGCTTGAGTTCACTCAGCAGGCAAATAAGGATGCTGGCCCTTCTGAGCTTGATCATTATAGAGAGGCTCAGCACACATCGTACTGTCATGACTGACACTGCTGTAGATGATATATAAATTGCCCTAGTCAATGTATTTCTTTCTAAATTTTGTATCTCCCAAACTTCTCTTGAAGGAAATGGTATTGGTAGGTGGGTGGTTCCGAGCAGGCAATTATACTATAAGGACATTCCTCATGCTTGGTACTAGTAGCATTTTAAAAGAGAGCTAGTTACCATTTCTACAGTGTGGTAACCCAGCAAAGTGCCATCTATGAAGCAGAGACATCCCTTCAGTAAACACTAAATCTAATTGATTTTGTGCTGCCCAGTCTCTAACACAGTGAGAAAGGAATGTCTGTTATTAAAACATTGCCCTGTCTGAGGTATTTTCTTGTAACGGCTCAAATCAACTAGGTACCAAAGTAATATTCTTGTGTCTCTTCATAGTTATGTGGATGTAGTGAAGTCTTGATTTCACTCTCATGTGAGCTAGTGTTTTCCTTTACTATGACAACAGAATTTAGCTGACCTGGAACAACATGGTGATGCTTGTATTTTAGTTCCTATGGTGAATTTTCAGGTCTTAATGAAATGTAGGCAATTATTAATTCAGGGTACGATTGTTATAAAATTGTATACCATCATCAAGTTTCAGCATCGATTGGTAGAAACCCAGATTCCACTCGTCTCCTAGTGACTTCCAAAGACTTGGTCTTAATAGTGGCAATGATAAGGTCTGTGAAGTCATGTTCTCAGATTTTAGTAATTCATAGTAGTAAGCTGGATAGAAACAGCCATGGTGTGATGGAGATGCTGTGTTTTCTATGTGGGAAGGCCTCTTCCTGGTACTTCTCAGTGTTGCTCTTTTCATCTGCTCAGAGGAGTTAAGGCACTTACTACGAGGTTAACCAAAGAGAAGGATAAAGACTGGAATCCAGACCTATTTGAGTTGTAAGCCCTACAAACTCTGCTCTGCCATGTTCAAAACAAATCGCAATTTATTTCCCAACTTGAACATTCTTTTCTCTCTTCGGTGGTTTGGAGCTAGAATGGCTTCCATGCTAGAAGCCGATTACCTGCTCTTCCTCATGAAGATTTATAGTTCAGGGAGAAGTGATTGCTGGCAGTAGCAGACCTCCATAAATCCCCACGCTCAGGCTGTGCTAGCCACTGACAGTCACAGATTGTATCCAACCAGGAAAAACCAGAGGCTCTTTGAAGCTGCATAATCAGATTATGATAATTTCATCAAAACCCATTTCAAAAAGCCAACATTTATCATTAGTTTGTGTACCTCCTAATTGTCTCATGAGAATTATTCCGTGCAGGAATGATGGAATACTCTAGCTTGAGAGAGTTTTCTAATACAGCATGGATACAGTCTTGGTGTGCTGGTCACCGTTTGCACTGGGGGCTCATCTGAGACAGTTTTCTGCAAATGTCAAGAGAGGTGGCATATTTAAAAAGATTAATATCAGCAATGGGCATCAATTTCTCTCAGCTGCTTTCTCTAGTAACACGATTTTTTTTTGTCTCTGAACGGTAAGCAAGTTCTTACTAAGAGGAAAAAAATTAAACAGAGGTACACATAGTCCAAAATATTCTCTCCAGGAGGATTCTGAATGCCAGAACTCAGATTTCATTAAAACTCAGTCATTGAGAAACAGACCTGTGTGCCACTGCTTCTTCAAAACACTCAATCTCCTTCCGGTCTTCCCACCTTCCCCCCTCCCTCCCTCTCTCCCTTTCCCTCCTCTCTTTCCCTTTCCTTCCTCATCTCTCTCTTTTCTTCCCTCCCTTGTATCTCTCAGAATCCTCCATCCGGATGGAGGGGCCACTTGCCACCTACTGTCTCCATCAGATGTAGGGAGGGTTATCCTGGACAAGACCCGCCCTTTAGCCTGTGAAGCCAGCCAATCACTGGGTCCTTTAGCAGATGCTTTTCAGCTCCATCTGCGGAGCTACTTTCTTTCACCCACTGATTCAGTCCAGTGACCTTTCTGTTTCTTCTCGACCAGCAAACTGGTTTTCCTCCAGAGAATTCCCATCTTATATCCCAGAGGAACATGCACGTCCCTGTGAGGCCTGGGCTGGCCTCAGCACTCTTTCCTGAGCTCCATTTGCCTCAGCCTTCTGGCTTCCAGGGTTACAGACATGAGCCACTACTGGCTTCCATTTTATAAGCGGTTGAAAGAACTTCAAAAGAAAAGGACTAAGTACGGCATACTGGGGGGATGTGAATTTCAGATTTCATGGTGTACACATCAAATATTATCAGAACATAGCCATGTTTATCCGTGTGATGTCTGTGGCTGATTTAATGAGGGCAGAAGTAAGGAATTAGGGCAGGTAACATGTGGCTTTGCTCTCTGGTCCTTGACGGATAAATCTGATCATTCTCCTCTAGAACTATGGTTCTCTTCCCCATCCCCTCCAGCAAACCCTCCATGCCCTCTTCACAGTGAACTATCAGTATTTATTCCTGATACTGTGGTTTCTGGGCTTGAAATCCCTCTACAAAGCCTGGGCACATGACTCATGAGTAGGTCTTTGCCTGGTGTATGTGCTCCAGAGTTGAGTCCAAGGACTGGGGGAGGAGGAGGAAAGAGGGAAGAAGAGGACTTCTCAATCTGTACTGTAAAACAACTGTGTCGGTGTGAGTTATGTTCTGGTTTCTGCTGGTCCTTTCTCAGCTAATCTGCTGCCTACTTCTCACGGCCGGCTCGGTTTCTCCACATGCTCTCCTGGGAATAGCTCCCATCTGCTGCCTACTTCCAAATTCACCTGACTGGTGATGCTGGCCTACTCGGGGTTTAGGAAAGTCTTCCCCGGGAAGCCTTCTTGCTCCCTTCTCCTGTCTGGGTGTCACAGAGTACTCGTCTCCTTGCTTCTCCACATACTGTTTTACAAACCCGAATGTGTTGGAGCTGTGTTCTTCAGGACCTGGCCTTTGTAATATTCTGTCTCCAGGTCCTGGGAATTCACTACCATTTCTATCTGCCCGTTCCAAGAATAGTTACATTTGTATCTGGAATGTTCTGTAAGAGATAAAAGAGAGTTCAAACTCTACATATACAAATGTTCTTTTCGAATTTTGAGCTGGTATTACTTTTAAAGTTTTTTTTTTTTTTTTTTTTTTTTTTTTCGAGACAGGGTTTCTCTGTAGCTTTTTGGTTCCTGTCCTGGAACTAGCTCTTGTAGACCAGGCTGGCCTCGAACTCACAGAGATCCGCCTGCCTCTGCCTCAGGAGTGCTGGGATTAAAGGCGTGCGCCACCACCGCCCGGCTTACTTCTAAAGTTTATCATTGCTTTCACCAAAAGGAATCATTTCCATTAAACTGTTTTAAGTGCAGTGCCAAGAATAAAATTGATCATTGATTTCATAATATTAATCAGTGGATGCAATTTTTTTCTCCCTTTTAGAGTCACAGAAGTTTTAGAAGAAACAGCATTCCAGATTTGAAGTAAATACTAAAATTATCTTCAGGGCAACCAATTAGCTTTCTTGTTCAAGTTTAAAGATACCAACATAAATGCCCTCTTTTATTTCTTCCCATCCACCTTCTTTATCCTCGATCTCTCTCTTTCTTACCCAGACCAGTCTTGACAGACGAAATGGCTTCTTTTTAGGACTTTGTTCTAAATAAAAGATTTTTATCAAAATCTCAAATTACAGCAATGGTTGCAGTCAATCAGTTCTGATCCTCTCTAAAAAAAAAGGGGGGGGGGGGACCTGAGAGGTTGCCCGATGCGTACACAGAGTCAGCTGGATTCCAGTGATGCTGAAGTTTAGCCCCGAGTCATGGGAGTCAAATGTCTGAGTGCCTGAGTGATTAATCCAGACAAAAATGGCTTATTTGATTTCGAGAGTTTCAAGCCAGAAAGGTTCATGAAAAACAAAGTCGGCTCCCAGAAATCCCTCACTCCACCATTCAGACCCGTCAGCAATATGCAAAGACACAAGTGCTTAGGGCTCCGTGGAACATGCATGCGAATCTTCTCAGCGCATGTCTAGGAGCGTGTCACGGGGAAATAATCTGGATGAAGGACACAGATACACACACAAGAGGCTCCGTTCTGCCTTGTTTGTGCTGATGAAGCATCAGAGGCCACCTAAGCATCTGTTTAGACAATCGTGCCATGTCTGATTACTAATTGCTATACGCACGGTGACTACATAGAATGCTCGCACTGTTGTTAAGTAATGATGTTTGGATGCGTTATAAAAGTCACCTGACCTTCCGTTGGGGTGGTTGGTTTGTCAGTGTTTTTATGTCAAAGTATTTAGTGATAATGTTGGATTTTTCTTAGGATCAAAAATGTAAAAGTTGGTTTAAGGGGTTGGGATTTAATTCTCTCACTTTCTTGTTTTTTGTAATAGATTTCAAATGAAGAATGATTGGCCCCCAGGTCTGCATCCGTTTTCATCAACTGCTGGACAATACCTCACTGATGACAGTTGGGCCAGGCAATAATCTTGTCACAAGAGATGGCCAGATCAGGCTATTTATCTATTACTAGTAGTCTAAGCTCGGGTCTTCCTTGTAAATTCTTGGGAGGTTCCCCTGTGCCAGGTTTTCTCCTGCACCAGAAATGTGCCCCCTTTCCAGCAATCTCCTTTGGCCCTCCAACCCTCCCCCCCAACCTGATTGCCCATGCTCCTATCTGAACCAGTCTCTCAGTTCATTCAAGAATCTATTCTGTTTCCCCTTTTCAGAGATCCGCACATCCATGGATGAACTCTCCCAGTTACCTTAGCCTCTCTGGGGCTGTGAGTTCAGGAATCCCGCAAAAGAGGAGGAGAGGGGATTGTGGGAGCCAGAGGGCTCAGGGACACCACAAGAAAACTTAGAGAATCTACTAGCCAGGGCTCATAGGGGCTCACAGAGGCTGAATTGATGTTCAGGGAGCTTGCATGTGTGTTACAGTTGTGGGACTCCTAACAGTGGGAACAGGGGAGTCTCTCACCCTTTTACAGGGCTTTGAAAGCTACTCCTCATGCTGGGTCACCTTGCCAAGCCTTAATGAACGGGGAGGTGCTTGGTCTAACTGCAGCTTGATATAGCATTAGAACCTTTGTCAGGTTCCAGTGTTTGGAAGCAATGTGCTCAAGATTATAGAAGGCGTGTGATGTAGGTGGTGAGGGGAAAAGGGAGGCTTCAGGACCTCCATGGTCTACTTCTTGATTTGTGGGTATTTCCTTTTGAAATGTATTAAGTCAGAGATTTACAATGAATGTGTCCCTATAACACTTCTGTGAGTTTTTCAAAACCTATTATGTTTGCATTGTAATATTCAACATCTTCAGAAAGAAAAGAGTGAAAACTGGAGCTGGAAACAAATCTGATGCTCAAATTGCTTTAAAAAGCATCATTCAGAAGCTTTATCATACATCCATCTTAAACCATGTAACTAATGTGGTAGTTTTATTACATGATGTCTGGTGTTTAAAACTTACTTTGTGTTTATTTGCTTATTTATTTATTTTTGTGTGTGCCCGCCTGCATGTATGTCTGCGCTACATGTGCACGCAGTGCCCATTGTGGGCAGAAGAGGGCATCAGATCCTTTGGGAGATGGAGCTACAGGTGTTTATGAGTTGCCTGTTTGAGTTCTGGAATATGGATTTAGTCTTTGCAGGAGCAGTACATGCTCACAACCATTGAGCTACCTCTACAGCCCCGTATGGTATTGCATATACGACATATAATTGCATATATATATATATATATATATATATATATATATGACTTTACCTCCCTTTCCCCACACTTAATCCTTCCTGTTCCCAACCTCATCCACCCCCAGTTCACCCTCAAAATCTATTCTATTCTCTGGTCCTAGGGAGATTTTTAAGCCCTTCTTGTTACTTAGCCCCTCTGGGTCTTAGCATGATTATCTTTTCTTTACAGCGTTCTGTTGGATGTGAAGTTGGTGAAAAATCTTTTCCCTTTCTGTGGGATGTTCTTTTGTCCTGTTAATGGTGTCTTTGCCTTTTCAGTTTCAGAAGGTCCACTTTTTAAATTGTTGATCTTAGTGCCTGCACTATTGGTGTTCCATTCAGGAAGTTGTTTCCTGTATCAATGAGTTCAAGAACATCCCACTTTCTCTTCTATTAGGTTCATTGAAAATGAATTTATATTGAGGTCTTTGATTCACTTGGACTCCAATTTTGTGCAGGGTGATAGATATGGATCTATTTGCATTCTTACACATGCAGACATTAAATTATGCTAACACCATTTGTAGAAGATGCTTTATTTTTTTCCATGGAATATTTCTGAATTCTTTATAAAAAATATCAGGAGTCCAAAGGTGTGTAGATTTATGTCTGGGTCTTTTAATCTATTCCATTGATTAACTTATCTATTTTTATGCAATACTATGTTGTTTTTATTGCTACAGTAGAGCTTGAAGTTCTTTTATTGTATAGGCCTTTTTTTGTTTTTCTATATGAAGGTTAGTATTGTTCTTTCAAGGTATGTAAAGAATTGTGTTGGAATTTTCAGGGAGATTGTGTTGAAACTGAATCTGTAGATTGCTTTTGATAGGATGGCCATTTTTCTATGTTAATCCCACTAATCCGTGAGCATGGGAGGGCTTTCTATCTTCTGCTATCTTCCCCAGTTTCCTCCTTCAAAGACTTGAAGTTCTTGTCATACAGTTTTGTGCTTGTTTGGTCAGAGTTATCCTAAGATATTTTATATTATTTGGGGCTATGGCAAAGGGTGCTGTTTACTTGATGTCTTTCTCAGGCTGTTTGTCATTTGTAGGAGGGCTACTGACTTTTTTTTTTTAGTTAACCTTGTATCCAGATTAAAGGCATTTATCAGCTGTAGCAGTTCCCCAGTAGAAGATTTGGGGTCACTTGTGGATACTATTATATCAAATAGGGCTTCTTTCACTTCTTCTTTTTCAGTTTGTATTCTTTTGCTCTCCTTGAGTTGCCTTATTGCTCCAGCAAGAATTTCAAGTACTATATTATATAGATTTGGAAAGAGCGGCCAGCCTTGTCTTATTTCTGATTTTTACTAGAATTTGCTTTCAGCTTCTCTCCATTTAATTAGATGTTGGCTATGGTCTTGCTGTAAATTGTCTTTAATGTATTTATGTATGTCCCTTGCATCTCTGATTTCTCCAAGACTTTTTATTGTGAAGAGGTGCTGGATTTTGTCGAAGGCTTTTTCAGCATTATAATAAGATGAGCATGTTATTTTTTAAAGTTTGTTTATATGGTGGATTATATTGAAAGATTTTCATATGTGGAACCATCCCTGCATGTCTGGTATGAAGCCTACTTGATCAAGTTGCATGAACTTTTTGATGTGCAGAACTGATTTTTAACATGGTGATATTATTAGTTCCAGGCTAAAAAAAATTCCCCAGAATTTGCTGAAAATTATCCCCCTTGTTAAGGTTGGTAACCAGCTCTTTCACCAGGGAATTATGGGAAATATGGTAAAGGACACCCACTCTGTTTGAAAAGTACAAGGCACATGTCACCACAAAGTGCTGGCAGTCAGAGGAACAGTACAAATGAGTTTCAAGCTCAAATGGCACTTAAGCGACAAAGCAGTCCATATACTAAAAATTACAGTATTCATGTGTGGGGACATGAAGAAATCCATACATTAAAAATTACAGTATTCATGTGTGGGGATATGAAGAAATCCATATACAAAAATTACAGTATTCATGTGTGGGGACATGAAGAATAATACCACAATAATATTAATAACATTAGAAGGAAGACAGTTGCAGGGCTTCAGATTGTTTTCCTTTGTATTTATTTGCTATTTGCATATGATAATATTTAATAATAGACAATTTGGCTACTTACGTATTCTAATAAATTCTAAGATATTAGTTGGTGATTCAGGAGGTAACCATTTTGAAGTTTGTTCAGAAAACTCTCCCTACATATGCTCATACCAATATAAAATGCTTGTAATATTTAGTGAAATGTCTGAGTGAAATAAATCGCTTCATTAAAGCTCTAGATGTTCTTGGGTCTACAAAATAAGCACAGATACTATAAGGCTGAATATACAGATATGTAGACCTTACAAAGAGCACAATGCAAATGAGTCATAGAGGTTTTTCATTCAATTATCTGGATTTCTCAGCACTCTGTATGTACACACACACATACACACACAAACACACACTCCCCATCCACACACACCTGCAAAGCATTCGCCACAGTGTTGAAAAGGGAAAACCTTTAACCCAAAAGAATTCACAGCATCAAGGAGAAGGGTTAGTTGGTTCACAACTCCCATTTAAAGTTCATCATTGTGGGGAAGTTAAGGCAGCAGGGACTTGGAGGAGCTAGTCACTTCATACCATAGTCAAGAGCCGAGAACAATGAATTAACAGATAGATGTTGGTCCTCAGCTAATGTCTTCCTTTTTATCCAGCCCAGGGCTCAAGTCCCAGTGATCCATGTTGGGCAGGTTAGAATTTCCTGTACGTCTTTAGAACTCTAGCTCAGCTATTCCTCCTGGTATGTATGTGACCTTTGCTTGCCCATCTGGTTCTCACAAGCCAATTCCTGCTCTTAGACCTCAGCTCTGCCCATCACCCCACAGTTGAACCCTGCAGCTTCTCTCTCAACCTTAACTCCAGCAGGTCCAGCAGCACCCCTTCTGGCTACTGGGGTGGCCACCATATCATCAACGTACATACCCTCTCAGCTCAATTCCAGAAACCTTGGGATTACGCTCCAGCTTCTTTAATTTGCATTCACTCTGTAGACCTTATATACGCATATGGATTTGTAGATGTGTTTACTGTGTGCTGTGGGGTGGGTGATATGGGGGTGTAGAACTAACACTGGAGTTAGAGAACCCGCATTTGCCTTGACTCAGTTGCCCAGGTGTGTGGGATTATATACCAAACTGCTAAAATTGAAACTGTTGAACCTGTGGCTTTACTGCGACCCAATGATTCTGAAGCTGTGAAAGGGAGCAAATGGGTTTGGAATAGCATTCTCAAGACAGCTACCATGGAAGCTCTACAGTAAGCCAACCCAGGGGAATATAAGGCATCTCTCCATGCTTTGAGGGTAGATAGAGAAGGCTAGCTCAAGAATCATCTTTGCCATGCAGGGAAAATAAGTAAGCATGACTAGAAGGTAACTGCGAAAGAGAAGGGCTTGAAGCTGAAAAAAATTTATCAACACTTACGCTCCCATGAAGACACTATCTGGATTAGAATCCAGGTATTTCAGACAATGTTATAACATCTAATGTACTGTGAAGCCTCTGCAGGGATTAATATGGGCTGTGATTCTCACATAAAGGGTGTACGTTTCCTAGGGGTGAGGATTAATATTACTATCAAGCACAGCTTGGGATGTCGGAGTTACTGCTGCACCTCGAGTGGATTGACTCTCGGCTGGGCTTGCCACACCCCAGCTGCATGGCGTGGAATATGTGACTTGCCATTGGTGTGCTTTCTCATCTGTAATGAGGGTGCAGTTAGTTAGAAGATTCAATATGTTGATACAGCCCTAAGACGGGTGTCACCTGACAGGCAGAAATTGTGCTGCATTTTGCTAATGCTCATCCCTCAACTCCTCTCATATCCCTGCTTTATTATTCATGAATTTTAAATCCACTTTGCTTTTTTTTAACCCATCAAGTTGAGTTTGTGCTGCCTGTATCTTGGGTCTTGGATGCGTGGCTTCCAATGGAGCATGGGATCCACCAAGGACTACACTCTCTATGAAAACTTACTCTCCTGAAAGAGAGTTAACAGATATTGCCTGCCAAGAACTGCTTCTCTAGGGGTGGGGCTTTGTGCTCACCACTCCTATCCGTGCTGGGATTGGTCTGGCCCGAGCTTGTAGAGATTTGTACAGACTGTAGCACCCAATGTTCACATTCGAACTGCCCCACTGTGAACAGGAAAACACCCTTTCCTTTCCATCGCCCACCACTTCTGCCTCTGACGCAAATCTGTCCCCTCCTCTGCCAAGATCCTTGACCCATGGCGGAGGGAGAGTATTACAGGGATAAGCAAATGGCCTCTTAAACCCTGAAGGTCTCGAATCAGTATTGTAAAATGTCCAAGGATATTTATGTCAGATTTTGTGGTAGGAGAGGTGTTTGATCTTGATGATGGTAACAGTGATAGTTCATATCTCGCACCTGACACTTGTTAGCTTGCACGTAGCGGTGTGAGTATTACCGCCCAGAGATTTGTTCCAGAAGAAGACATGGTAGCAAGGAGCCTCGAATTCCTTCCTTGTTAGTGGATTATTCCCATTCATAGTCTGGGAAAGATCTACATTTCATGCCCTTCAAGTTTAAAGCTATTTGTTTGTGGTATTAGGGTTATTTAGAGAAATACAGTCAGTTTGGTTTGTGCGCGCATGTGTGTGCGTAGGGTTAAGGAGAAGGAGTGAGCTCCTGGTGAGGTAGTCAAGCATAGGGCTTGCAACCTGGACTCAATTTAGTTTGTGTTATACACATGCCCCTTTGTAGAACATACCCAGGCAGCCCAGGACCCACATTTACACAGCACTTCAAATGGTAGAAATACTTAGAATACACCCTTTGTGGACAGTTTCTGTTTAAGTGCACTTTTAAAAAAAGCATGTCCATGTACAGAGAGTAGGTGGATGGGTCAGGCCTGGACTGATTTAGGGGTGCGTATTTAGTAAGGAAAAATGTAGCCTCTGAATAGGCGTTCAAGGAAGGTTCCCTACTTAGCATCTTTTTCCTATGTGTAATTGGGTGTCCATATGGTTAAAAATCAGATAAATCACGGGAAAGGACACATGCTGTAGAGGAAAGCTTGTGTATCTCAAACCCGCCAACCAAAACAAAGAACCACTCAGATTATTCCCTGAAAAATCAGCCGCTTCTTCCCGTAGACCCCATAGAAGGGCACCACACACAGCAGCCCTCACTCTGGTGACCTGCCGTCACTTCTGACTGCGTCTCTTATCTGGACTATCGCCGTGCTTCTGAACACTTCTCTGTTACTTTGCAATCTGTGTGCACCTCTTATTTTTCGGTTCTTCAAATGGGATTTCAAGAACCTGGAAATTCCTGGTTCATGCACCAATCACAGCAATGAAAGAAAGAAGGAAGGACATACCCCAAGTCTGCAGGGTAAGTGGAGCAATATGTAGTCTCGAGATCAAAGAGAAGCTTCATGCTGATTCCAAAGGCAGGAAAAAGACAGGGATCTAACACCAAGAAGTTAGACACAAGGTATCTCCTCTCACTCAGACTTTGTCATTCAATCAGATCTTCAACATGTTCATTATGCAATCACATAGAAAAACCTCCGTGGAGCAATACGGATTTGTCTATCCCAAACGACTGTAGTCATCACACATATATTTATTTCCACAAGACTCTAAGCCCATCCAATATTCTTTATTATTTCCTTCCCGAACCCAGAAATAAATACGTGCTCCATAAATGCTTGTCAACCCGAACTAAGCATACTGGCACATATCTGCATGGCGTCCCTAGGTAAGGGTTTACTTGATCCCAGAGATAGCCATCTGGTCCTACAGTGGCGAGTTGTACAAAATAATATCAGCAATTTTGTTTTCTGTATGGCTGCATGTTTTAAAAGAAGGAAAAATGCCTTGGGGAAGGTAACAAAATACAGATGATATCTCCCTTCAAAAGACTGAGCAAATGTGTATTTAGGGTGGTGTGTGTGTGTGTGAAATGTACAGCAGAACTCATTTAGAATAACATCTGGAAAAGGGGCTGATCTGCTAAGTGAACAGATGTTACATGTGCTGAACCAAATTGGAGTGATGACTGAATCATAATGATGCTCTCCTTGCAGGAACAGGCCCACTCGAGGGAGAGCACAGGCAGACAGAGGTACACTGCACCCCATTAAAAGAGGACTGTGTGCTGGGAGGAAACAGAACCCAAAGAGTGAAACTACAAGACTCACTCAGGGCCTGCAAAGATGAATTTACCAATGACAATGATGAAGAGATGCCTCTTGGACAACAGATGTCCCAGGACCTCCCTACTATATACAGGCTGAACAAGGTATCATCTAAAGAGAATAGGTTCCCAAAAAGCCAGTACATGCATTAGGGATAAATCCTGGTGCCACTGCCAATGGCCCCTCATTTTGCCCCAGCCATTCAACTGTCAACCACATTCAGAGGGAGTAGTTTGGTCCTATGCTTGTTCCTTCCCAGTCCTGCTGGAGTTGGTGAGCTCCCATTAGCTCAGGTAGAATGTTTCAGTGGGTGAACCCATCATGGTCTTTGCCTTTGTGCCCTGTAGTCAGACTGATGAATATCTTAGATATCACCATAGAACCTTCATCCAGCAACTGATGAAAACAGAGGCAGAAACCCATGTCGGAACATTGGACGGAGTTTCCAAAGTCCAGTAGAAGAGTGGGAGGAGTGAGAATATGAGCAAAGAGTTTTGGATTCAGATGAGAGACTCTCAATATATTAGGCAATGAATGTGCAAAGAAAACAAATGATGAGATCTCTTATCTCAACATACACAAGCATGCATGCACATTTTAACATACGCATCTGCAAACACACATGTGAACAGGCATACACATGCATGCACACTACACATACATAGACACTTGTAAAAAGGGGTTTTGAAATGTGAAAATGGAACATTAGGCGGATCATAGGGCCAGAGAATGACAATTGGCAGCACCCATGAAGTGGATTCTGCGCCTCATTCTGAGAACTGTGTTTCTTTATCATGCTTCCAACCATGGTGACTCAACGTGAGTATTTAACAAATTTGGATTTCTCCACGGATAGTCTGGTTGCTCCGACAAGAGCCCTATCAAAGCTAGAGCACCAAGTCAGTCTCTTCTGTCAGAAGACAGGGACTATGACATTCCAAAGGTGTCTGCTCTGCTCTCTCTTTGGGGGGGCAAAAGAAAAAAAATAAGAAAGTAAAACGAAGCTCAGAGCATTTAAGCATCGGACGGTGGAGAGGAATCCCAAATGGTTGGTTGTCGCATGTGGTCCTGGTACCATTTGAGAACTCACACTCTGAAATTGCATGCCACCTGCAAGTCTAGATGGCCAGGTTAAGGAACCAAACCCTCAAGCAGAAGATTTTGGTTCCCAGCTGTTCTACTTTGGGGCATGTCAGTGAGCGGTGCTGAGTAGCATTTTTCATAAGGAAGGTGGGAAAACCCCAGAACCAATCTGTCCCAGCTGGCTGCAACCATGAACTTTCCTGGCTTTCACGTCACCCGCCTCCCACTTCAGTTGTGACATTAAGGAGGAGACTCTGCTCACACGAGGCCATCATTGCAGTTTTGCAAAACCTCCTTGCAGAATGTACAGAACATCTGGAATTAAAGAGGTATTGTCTTTTAATCACTGCTCAGTCTTCTGCGGGGACAAATGAGTAGGGCCCAGCTGCCCAAACCGACTTAGTTAAATAATGTAATCTATTTGTACACAAATGTGGAATAAATGTCACCACAGCTCCTTAGTGTGCAGTTATAATGAGTTATCCCTTTCTTGAGGTGATTAGGAGTGTGTGGTTTTTTTTTTCTCTCAAAAGCGTATCAAGCCTCATGATTGCCAATGAGCCAAGGATAACTGAAATTAGCCTCCCACAGCTGCTGACCTCTGCTTCCACAGCCAAACCTTTCCTTCTGGGGACTTGAGTCTTCTCTACACTGGAGGTTGGAAGTCAATTCTTTGCAGTCCGTTTGAGGTGTAATGTTCTGGTATAACCTCCCAGGACAGTGCCTATCCTCATCAGAGCCTGTCATGAAAAGCTGACCAGAACATAAGCTGGATAGGACCTTAAAAATCCCTTAGTTTAGAAGCGTGGGGGAATGGCTCAGCTGGTAGAACGCTTGCTGTCTGAGGATGAATGTGCCTGAGTTTGGATCCCCAGCACCCAGTTGAGAAGTTTGGGGTAGCATTGCACACCTGTAAGCCAGTGTTGGGGAGGCCAGGACAAGAGGATCCCTGAGGCTTCCAGGCCAGCTAGCACACTTAAAGCAAGAAACTCCAGGTTCAATGAGCAGTTATCTTGAAAAATAAGAAAGAGGATAATGAAGAAAGACAGCGAGTTTGATCTCCGCATGCATAAACAGACATGCATGGGCACCCTGACACATATATACAGAAAAGTTCTAAAATTAAAGGATATTTATTTTAAATATATTTTACAAATGATGACTAAAATCCTAGATTCTAACATCTAGGTCCTTGCTTTTTTTCTATACGCTGTCCATGTTAATCCCTTAGGGACACTTTACGAAATTTCTACAAAAGGAGCTACTTAAGAGCACATTTTTTTCCTACACAGTTCTGGAGGTTGGTACTGAAGGAAGAGGCACTGGTAGATTGTCTGTCCTTGAGAATAACAAGAGAATGTATCTCTTTATGGTGGCTGAGACTACTTGACTCTTGCAATGGCACTAACCCCGCTGATCAGGATTACACTCATGGTATCATTATTCATTAAAACTACTGCCTCTTAACTCCTTCCACTTATGTGTTTGGATTTCTGCGTAGGGATTTTGATTGATCAAAGTATATAGACTGTATTATAACCCTCATTGGCTTTCAGACTCTGAAAATGAAAATAAAATTACTCAGGGTGTGAAGTAACACATTGTGCTATGGGAGCCTGATCTTTAATGCCAAGGATGCAGGATCCAATGAACTCTGTAGAACCCCAGTTTCCCTCCCATGAACATTGCAATTGGACATGCTTTTTCAGGGCTATCTGTCTGGTACATGGTAGACAGTTTAAAAATTATTTCTTTGAATATGTATGCGTAGTTTAGTGACTAACTTCAACTTCTCATCTCAAACAAACCTTCCCAAGGACACAATGTAGTTCCCCGATCACCAGATATTCAAAGTGCTACTAACAGGTGAAAGCTAAGATAAGAATGGTTTCATGTATTTTCTTCTCCAAGAAGAGAAAGCACTCACGAAAGAAAACATAGTCATACCTACCAAGTCAACTAAATGAGGTTTTGCCTTTCGTTAATAAATATCCATTTTCCTGTCTTGGTCAGATAACTAGGAAAGTAGTGGTTCCATCACCTTGTGTAGAAGCGATGCCGCGGCAGCTGTTCCCAGCATCCAGGCGAAAAAGTAATCATTGGGTGCTATTTGAATGTCTTCATAAATGCGATTTATGCGCATGATACTGATCAGTGCTGCACAGTCTTAAGAGATCAATAGTGCCATGTTCATTAGTACAGAATTGAATAGCCCTCCAGCTCTAGCTACAAGGTGGTAACTGTTTTTAATGATACTGTTTTGCCAGTTGGCATTGAGAGTGTATTCTGTGTCGCTGGTAATTTCCTTAGTTATTGAGTGGCCTTTTATTTCTCCATCCAATCATGAGGGTCAAGGAGATGCTTTGCAATGTCAGGATGGTGGGATCCCTGGACTCTTACGATAGGAGGACTTGTAGCTTGGTTGAAGTGGAGAGAGCTACAGTAAACGTGAGAATGCAGATGTCTCTCTAATCTGCTGCTTTCCCTTCCCCTGGAGAGATATCCAGAAGCAAGGAGGTGCAGTTACAGACGGATCTGCCTTTAGTTCTTTAGAAAGCTGAATGAAGTCCTTGGTAATGTCTGTCTAAATTTGCATTCTCATAGTATATGAAGTCTCTATTTGTGAATATATATAAATTCAGACAAAAAGAGTGAAATTTTTGTCATTTGTGGCAAATTAGATGCTACCAGAGAATATCATTGTACATTACATCAGCATACTTTAGTTCATACATCAGTTCAAACAAGGTTTTATCACAAAGAATAACATAGTAGTGAATTCTATAGTCAAGTAATGTTTGGGGGAAAGGAGATAAAGAGAGGATGGCTAAAGGAAGTCAAAACAGACAGATTAGAGGAATATACTCTGGCTGTATGAAGCTCAGTTGGATAGCTATAGTTAACAGCAATCTATTATATATCTTATGAAGAACCAAAAGAAGGGACTTTGAAGGCTCCATAACCAAATAGATAAAAGGAGATTAAAAAGCTAATTAGTCTAATTATATATTATTACATTATATGTATATGTCTACTGAATTATTATTCTGTGCCCCATACATCCATGTAATTATTTTGTACCTATTGAAAAGTTCATAAAGATGTTGACTCAATCATTAAGCACTCATCAGTAGAGTTTCAAATATTTATGAGACACTGTGACTTTAAAAGTGTTTATTAGCGGAAATATCATTCACCTTGGAGGAAGTAAACACTGTGAGAGAAATCTAGTGTCATGGAACAGGGAGCTCCAGCTTCAATTAGAGATGCTATGTGAAAGAATAAGATGTAGAGTGATTGAGAAAGACATTTGATGTTGACCTCTGGCTTCCACATGCACTCACATGACGTAAACATGTGTGCATGCACGCATGTGCTCACACGCATGTGCACACACACACACACACATAAACTCATCTATATAAGATGCCTCCCAAAATGTGAAAAGAGCTTCTACAGCTTCCTTGATGCTTTGCACAGGGCATTGAGATTTTACTTCCATGATCATTACACCATGATCATGATCATCACCACCACCATCATCATCACCACCATCATCATGACCATGATCATCATCATCACCATCATCATCACCACCATCATCATTACCATGATCATCATCATCACCATCATCATTACCACCATCATCATTACCATGATCATCATCACCACCATCATCATTGCCATGATCATCATCACCACCATCATCATCATCATCATCATCACCACCATCATTGTCGTTATCATCACCACCATCATCAGCCAGATGAAGAATATGAAATTTAGAAACTTACAAGACTTCCTTAAGGTGATTAATTATGTGGTGCTGAGGCTCCAAACTTGGTCTCATGAACCTCAATATTTTTTACAAAACGTGGTTTCTAAGCATTGAGGCCTAAGCATCTGCAGCATCCATTGGTCCTCATGTTAGGGTCAGCCCCACATATGGGTAAGCACGATGTGATCCAGGCTCACAGAAATGATTTCTGAGAAAAACACAGGTCCTCTCTCCAAGCTTGGATGTTCACTTGTGCTTGTTTGAATTAAACTCAAAGTCAGTAAACAGGGAGAAGACTTATGATATTTGCCCAACGTGTAAGAACTTAGGAACTATGCAAATTGCAATGGATTTGTTAAGCTTTCAACTTTAAAATATCATGTTTGTTTTTTTCTAAAGAAAAATAGATATGCAACATATTAGAGAACAGTAAACATGAGACACTGGTAAATAACAGAAACGAAGAGCAGGAGGCTGGAGAGAGTGAAGAGGCCCAGCCCTACTGCTCATACAGCGCTCTAGGCTGCTGAACTCTTCTGCTCACGACAGCACAAATAATATTTACAGCAGCCCTGATAGGGGGCCATGGCCAAGCCCTTTCTACAAATGGGACAAATAGGGTCTTCAAGGCAAAACTGCGACTCCGGCCTCAGAGTAGGTGAGTGAGCACAGCCCAGGAACACAGATTTACATGACCCCTAAGTCTGAGTTCCGTCATGGTCACAGTTTGATGAATCCTTTATCGTCATAGAACAAAGAAAGTCATAAATCAAGGCACTTTAAAAAATACATTGGTAGAAACATCAGGTAGGCAGATTGCAGCAAAGCAGGAAGACTCTACTATGGACCTCAGATGCTATCTGGTGACCTTCTTAGCCGTTTGGTCAGTGGAAGCTGGTTATCTGATGAGCTAATAGAGTCCAAAAGATTCTGATGGCTAGTTGCAAGGATGCTGGGCCAGACACGGAGGTGAAGAAGTCATGCCTAGTAAGGGGGTTAAAGATAGCTCAAGATAACTAACTGGGCTCTGGACTTGCGAAATTCCTCCCTCTGCACAGAGTTGGAGTTCTCCGCAGTCAATCAGCTTCTCAGAAGGCTCAGAGAAGGTATGGTTCTTTCCAGAACATTTTGTCCACAGGTCTTAGAGGAGAAAATAGAAACCATTCTTACTGCTATGCATGGCTCTTTATCGGAGCAGCAAGGACTCCTGGCTGGGACTGAGGAGGATCGGGTTGAACCTGGAGAGCTCAAGCTTCTGCCTATGCGGTTGGGCCAATCCCTGTGCAATTGCTCTTCCAGGCAGATTTTCGGGTGAGAAAGTGATCTCAAAGGATACAGTGGTTTCCTGGGTGTAGAACACAGCCTTGGAGAAGCCGATAACACTCCTAGCATATACGTGGGCACAGTGTCAACTGCTACCGGTGGCCTTCTGCCTAGAGTAGGTTACAGTACAAAAGAGCGTAGGTGGGGTGGGGAAGAGTGGCCCAAATGCCCTGCCGTGATTAGCCAACAAGCCAGCATTTAAGCTCACGTGCTGCCCTCCCCGTGAGGAACTGAAGACAGAACTGCGCCATTCAGCTACAGTGGGAAGGATGCGCCGCTGTGTGCACAAGCTTGGACCCCAGCCAGGGGGATCCGGAACTTCACTGAGAATGTGACCTACTCGCCCCTTCCACAGACACTCAAAATTAGGTTACTGAACTCTTCTGCTTATTTCCAGAGACGGCGGTTGGGAGATTTTGAGAGCCCGGACTAGAAGGAAGACAGCCTGCAGCACAGTGCCCGCAACTTCAACAGTTGTGCAACCCGGAGCCAACTGTTCCTATGTTTTGATTTTCCAAAGAAAAATTAAGATCAGACCTCAGTCGATGGGGCCACTGCTCCTGCAGCAGGGGGCCTGTTTACTATGCACAAGGTCTGCTCTTGGGAAGTGAAGGTAAGAGACTAGGAAATTCCAGGTCATTCTCAGCTACATAGGCAACTTGAACCAGCCTGGTTCTGAAACAAAAAATCTAAAAGAGACTAAAGCAAAACAAAAGGAAAGATCAGAGCTTAAAAGCCTATGAAAATCACATATTTACGATCAGATGTAAAAAAATTAATCAAATAACTAAAAAAAAAAAAACCCTATCTATTCATTGTTATTTTGTGATAGTAGTGAATGAGAGGTATTAGTGAACCGAGGGGTGTGGCTCTCATCTGGATCAGCTTGAATACACAAGTTTAGAACTCACAGGTAGAAATCTATCGTTAGTACAGGGTTGGTTTGCAGATCACCATGTCTGGAGAATTCTCTCAAATAGAATTGATTAGTTTAAACTTTGATTAAAGATGCAAATTAATAACTCTGATCTCCTGGAAGAGAAAATTACAGACTGTTAAGATATTTAACATTGTGTGGTAACACACAGTCTTTATATTAAATGCTGTTATATCCTTGTGTTTCATTCATTACAGAAGCAACTGGGTTCCGTATTCAGAGAACAAGAGGGACAGATAGTACAGAAACAATAAGTCACAGCGGAGAGTGTTGTCTAGAAAGAGAATTTTACCAGCTTTGAACAGGAAAAAGACAAAGAAGAACACTCTAGTGGACTGAGAGTATACATTTATCCTGTCATCTATAGAGAATGAGCCAAAAGACACTAAAGGATGGATGGAACACAAATCAGAACTCCAGTGTCTATCAGGAGCCAATAGGAAAACGAGGAAAGTTTCCAGAACATTCCAACGCGGAAACTACCAGAATTTGTTTTCCTAGGATTGACCCAGAAGACTGACTGAGAAGCCTTGTGTCTTTCAATATAGTACATGAGGAATGTGCTAGTAATAGCTGGAAGGCTGGCCTTTTTCAAGAAACCCCAAGAAGTTAGCTCTCCAAAGGGGTCTTATGATAGAAAGACGATAGACAATTGGAAGACCTTTGCCAAAAGCCAGGGCATTTGCTCAATGGTAGTTCTCTTAATGGATTGTCTTTCTTCCTTCGTTCTCAGAGAACGCTCCCTGCGGAGACAGAGAACAATGATGGAGCCCTGACATGTCAGTCACGGGGATTGATATCAGTAGTTACAGGTGGATGTTGTGACCCTGTCTGTTGAGATAAGCATATCACAGGACATGGGAGAAAGGCTTTTCCACAGTGAAGAGACTAGGGGAAGGATGCCGAGCAGAGGACACCAAAGCTGCTATGGAGATTGGGTCAGCTGAGCTGGAGTTGAGCGGCTGGTGGAGCATGGTGCATGGAGCTGAGGAGAAAAGAGTGCGCGCAGATGAGAAAACATTATAGAACCACTCGAGGCCTGGGATGGAAGGCATTCCTCAGAGAACACCAAGGAAAATGGCAAAGGACATGACAGTCTCTAAAATCCCAAGGGAAGGTTGCCTAGCATTAGAGGAATTAAGACATTTCTTCCCCCTTTAACTAAACAATTCCAGGAGAACCTCCCTGCTCCCTGAAATTAGATTTTTTTTTCTAGAACGTACCAGATGCATATTATGGGAGAAAGTCACGAATTCCTGTTCAAACTAAGAGCACACTACCAATATTTAAAGTTTAGGCTGAGATGCAAAGTGACTATCGAATACAGCAGACTCAGACTGCTCAAGGCTACCTTCGGGTATGGTCCACACACCTCTCTTATTTTCGCGTGTATAGCGATTTGAGCCTGGGGCAGAAGGAAATGGACCAGGGGTCCAGGAAACTATAGGGAAGGTAGACTTCGCTGCTTTTGCGGCATGGTCTCGGGCTGGTCTCACTAATTATCCACGTGGACGGAGATGATGGAAGTACGTTAGCCCTCTGTGCCAGCTGCTCGCAAACAGCCTGCAGCCATAGCCCAAGTGGCAGTAAACAGTCTGTCAACTCAGTCTCTCTGTGGACGCCTACCCTCCCTCAGATGCTAATGTGCTAGCCTGCCACAAATTGAACACACCTGGCTCCAAAACTGCTTCCTGAGCAGAGTTAAAAGCCCGGCAGACGTTCCCAGAGGAACGCCACATATGTCTTAGTTTTTCTTCCATCCACTAAGAGAATGGTTAACCAAAAATTAAAGAAATCAAATAAAAGAGGCCTGACAAATGCCCCTAAAGTATGTCTCATTAATCATGGGTCTCCTGGGCACATATCTTTCCAAGAAATGGCAGGAATTAACTCCAGACAAGAGTGCTTCACAGCGAAGAAATAGGAAGAGTCCCTAGTCTGCCACTCTGTGATTCTACACGGTGGCCCGGCTTGTTTGTTTTTACAAGAGCACACACACATAAGTTCCAATCCTGTTTTAGAGAGAACACGGAGATATTAATTAGTATTGTCATTGGAATAGTTTAGCGAATTTTCTGGTTGAATAATCTTTGGGAAGCTATATTGGCAATTAAAGAAATCATAGTTAAGTAAACACAGAGAAGTAAAAATAAGAGAGAGAAAGCAGGGTACAAAGAACCTATTCCCTGGCCCCTGCCTGACACACCCACGCTCGGGTTAGGAGTCAGGATCTCACCGTGTTCTTTCCCTATAGTATCCTTCTACCAAAAGCCACCCTGATTGCTGACCTTTCTCTACGGGCCTGTGAACAGCCCCCTCTGTAGGAAAATATTCCATGCTTCAGCCTATGGAGGCCCAATTTCTTCTGTTTGGTTTTTCAAGCTATACTGAGCACCTACTTATCATACTATGTAGATACTAAGTACTTGGCTGCCTCCCTCGCTAGCCTGGGAGCTAGGCAAGGATAGTGACCTCTTTCTGGTTTGTTTTTGCTCCTACAGTGACTCTCACAATGCTGAGCACACAGGAGGTTCTTGATCAGTACTCGAAGGGCTCTTCAGTCTCATGGGTCTTCTTCACTATTTCACCCTGGGAGGCCCACAAAGCCTCCTAGTCATCAAGGTTTACAAGCTAAGTATTCGTGTCACTACCTCTTACTTAGTAGGACCTGACCTTTTCTGCAAATTTGACCCATCAATCAAGATCTCGCTTAACCACAGCTTTCAGTGTCTTTTTCCTGCTACGCAGCTTTCCGTGTCCTCTTTGGGAAAGTAATTTCATAGTTCTTGTGTTATGCTTTATGCCATCCAATTTATGCTTGCCATCCCTTTGACTTGATGTGTAGTGGCTGGCGAGGGCTAGGAAAGAATTACACCTTTGAGAAGTAATTTTGATTTTTCTCAGATTATTGAAAACTATATCCTAGTTTGTCTGCCAAATGCTAGTTTTGTTAGTTTGCCAGACAAACACAACAGGCTACTTGCAGCCTGAAAAGACGCCATAGAAATCATTTTCTTCATTTGGGGGGTTGGAAGTTCAAGATCAGGGTGTCAGCATCTCTGCCTTCTCTGAGACCTTTCTCCTTGCTTCTCTCTCATGACATCTCACTGTGGGCTCACATGGCTCTCCCTCTGGACATACCCACCTTGTGTCTCTTTATATACTAACCAGCTTATCCTAAAGACTTTGTTTTTATTGAATTAACCAAAAGCAAATGCAATGACATTTTGGGACAGTGAAGGTCAAAGAGCAAGCATGAACTTGTATAAGAACATAATGCAGACTCTAATCCTATTAACTTGGAGCTCAATGCTTATGTTTCAGATCACACATTAGAAGGAAATGTCAGGCTCCTTAGTATCAGGAACACTACGCTTGTTGAAGCAAGGTCCACCAGAGCCACAGTACGACTATTCATGGAAAACCTTCCACCCTGCAGAACCTGGTCATACCCCATAGGCTCAGAGGAGACCAGGGAGTCAGGATTGTAAAGGGATGAAAAGAAGAATAAGACCTGCTCTATGCTTATGACAGACCCTGCATGGGATGCAAATGCATCATTTCTTGCTAAAATGGAGGGCTGACCTGGGTGATGTGAGTGATTACTGGTGTCAAAGATGGAAATGGGGAGTAGGGTGCTGTGTGTGTTGAGATGCCAAAAGGCGCGGGGTGGCCATGGTGACCCTGGGAGAAAGCAGTGACAAACACTAGGTACACTATGTACTTGCTTCTTCAGATCAGCAAACTGCAGAGTTTCACCCACATTTCACCTGACTCCAGCTGTTGGTAGTAGTGACCTTTGTTCAGTTAGGATTGGGGGTAGAGGGGGTCGGTAGAGGGAGCATACAGGAGGTTCCTGCCAGGTACCACAGATAAAGCAATGACATAAATTAAGTCACATGACATAAGATATATTCTTGATATTATTAGCAATTTAATAGTTTGGCTACTGACCACATGAAACATTAAAACTGAGTTCTGGAGCAACTTTCTCAGTAAATAACTTGAACAACAATAACAGCAAAATCCCACTTTTTACCGAAGTCTCCAATTTTGTTCCCACGTTAAATTATTTAAGATAAAATATTAAGCCAATAAAAAATATTGGCTTATAGCAGGAAGCAAGCATTTTGATTGCTTGCCACAAGGTCTAACACATCTAGGGAGCTGTATAAAAAGAAAGAAAGAATTTGGAAGGCCACCCTTTAAGTTAGCTGTGTTACTTGGAAATGAGTAACAAGATTAGTGGCAGAAATTGTTTTTCAATCATTTTTTATTTAGCCTTTCTTTTCTTCTATATTTTCTTCTTTGATCAGAAAATAAGTAGAAAATGAATGATTAAAGCAAACTTAATAGAATGATAAAAAGAGAAAAATGGACCTTTTATGCATTCATTTGCTCAACTGATCAATGCATTCATTCACTTTGATTTATGTGACATACATTTTCTGAGACACTGGTGAGACTGTGGTAAATAAAACAGTCATAATCACGATTTCATGTAGCTTATGCTCTAATAGATACCACTTAGGTCAATGATTCATTTTCAGATATTAGAATATGATGAATATGGGGAGTTGATTGACTTTAATTTACATGTCCATTTGGATACTTGATTGTAATAAAGTGTCCAGGAAGACAAAATTTGAATGATGGCTACTCTTAGGGATTTATGCTTTTCAACTTGTAGTTAGACTAGGAAAGATGGATTATTTAGCTCAAAGAATTAATGCCATGAAGAAATCACATTTCTCTGTCATTAAAAAAAAATCCTTTGTATAAGTGTTGAGTCATATCACAAGTGAGTCAATCCCCCAGCTAACGAGCTGCAACTTTCAGGGAAGTAAGAAGCAAGAACGTCTGAAATCTCTCAAACTACCATGCAGCGAGGTAAAAGCAAACAGGCTCCAATCCATAGACAAGTTTGCCAATATTGGTATTCTTTCTCCACAGGCACACAAGAAAGTTTTCCAAAGTCAAAGACGCAGGAGGAAGCTAGAGTGACACGGAGTGGTGGTTTGGGGGCGTTTGTTAGAGTTTGTGGATGCTAGAGCATCAGACCGAATGTTCTCCGGAAGGGCTGTCTCTAAACAGCCTGTCACACGACGGGGTGGGAAGGATGCCAAGCAGGCAATAGATGAGACCCAGGCTCGCTTTGCAGCCCCACCCCTCCACACTGTGCTGTCCTGGAGGTGTGGCTTCTGCTCTTCATTTCCTCAACGGAAGGTGGAGGCAACAATTCTTAAACTCACTAGGGGTTTCATGGTTAGGATCACAAAGGTCAACTGTGGTAGCCAGCCCAGAGTATGCGCCAGATAAACATCAGTTCTCTTAAGCTTCCATTTTGTTTGGTTGAAATATCTAAAAGTATATCTAAACACAGGAGTTCTATCAACACCATTGCTGCAGGAAATGCAGCTTTAATGAGAATCTATCTCCATCCCGAGCCTGGTCACTTCTGAATAAGTCGTCATTTTACCTGGAGCATAGTGAAGGACAATAGGGGATGTTCTAACACAGGGTGTGCTCAGACTCAGCAACAAGGCTAACCCTGCCAAGGGCTGACATTCCGGAACTGGTTTGCAGTGTGTGAGATTTCTCAAGGACAGAAGGACACTTCCCTTCTTTCTGTCACTCCAGTGAACAGGGCATTTTCTTGCGGCATAGGATGACGTTCACCCTTTGAAAGTATCATTCATTCTTGAAGTAAGCTCTGAAGAATATGAAAATCATATGTGCCTGCCATCTTTAACACTGACACCAGTGTTTATTAAATCTGAAGGCTTTCCTATGTTTCACTGGAGATGGGGTATGGGCCTTCTTGTAAGCCACTCATATACATTCGTGATTTGGGTGCCTTTCCTTCCACCTCGTCATGGGATACTGGCAAGGTTCAGACGGGGGGTCATTTGTAAAAATAGAGCCAGTCTTCTCAGCCACGCAGGGTGGCAGGAGCATTGAATATGTGAGGATATGAAGAGGCCAGAGCTGGGGACAAAGAAACAAGGTTCTGGTCCCTAGGTAGCTGGAGCTTTGTTCCGATATCCTTGTTCTCACTCCTCTGGGGAAAGGCTGTAAGGTAATGCTGACAACTTGGAGAAACCAGTGCTTTGACAGCTTACTCAGTGTACCGCCATGTGCAAGTAACATAACACGTGACTCTGAGAATTCATCCGTATAGAGGCAGGGATATGTATTGATGAGGGAGAGGGGTTAGGTCTGTGGGGCTTGTAGATGGTAGAGAATAGGACAAAGTGTTTTGTTCAATCCCTGGGATTTTGATCAAGCTCTAGAATTCTTTAAAACGCTGTATTCTCATCCATAAAATGGACACAATAGTGATGTGGGATTCTCCTCTGTATGCTGTGAATACCATTGGTTAATAAAGAAGCTGTTTTGGGCCTATTGCAGGAAGGAATTCTAAGCAGACAGAGGAGGAGAGAGTAATCACAAACAGAGAGAAGCCATGTAACTGCCCAAGGAAAGGCATCCACGGGAGTGTGGTAGAACCTTGCCGGTAGGCCACAACCTCATGGTAATGCACAGATTAATGGAGATGGGTTGATTTAAGATATAAGAACTAGCTAGAAATATGCAAAAGATAATAAGCCAAGCTGTGTTTTAATTAATACAGTTTCTGTGTGGTTATTTTTGGTCTGGGAGGCCGGAAAACAAACAAGCAGCTTCTGACTACACAGTAATGAACTCCTAAAGAATAAAAAAAATTAAGAAAAATATGTGAAAAAGTATATGCTCTTCTAGTGATTTGAAACTCAGATCCACCACACCATGCAAGTGTACAAGGGCAGAGATAGTATCCTTCCTAACTGTTTCTGAAAATTCCAGTACCGATAACCACACCAAACTCAAAAAGTATGCTCCAACTTCTTAGAAGTGATTGCGTCAAAGGAAGAGGTGAACGGATAGTATATTCAACACAGTGCAAAACAAAGTCTTTAATCTGCCTATCTCTTTGTCTCTGTCTTTTCTGGGAGTGAGTGTGTGTAAGGAAAGTTGGTATTCAGAAGGCATGGTGACAAGATGGGCAACGAAGAATGAATGAAGGCCACAGACCCATCAAGTTGGGCTGTCAGAAACTGATCAAAGCCTCCAGATTGGCACTTTCAAAGTGGGAGAATCTGAAGCACAGAGACACAAAACGTTTCTACTGAGGCCATACAAACGGAAAACAGATGGGGATTAGAACTCGGCTCTTCTGGCTCCCATGGGCATCCCCGTTCCTGCACACTTGTGTATATGTGTGTGTGTGCGTGCACACGTGCGTGTGTGCATGTGTGTGTGTGTGTTACATGGCCGTTCTTCTCATGATTAGGAGTGATATTCGCCTCCATCTTTCTAACTTCACTCACCATGTTGTCTACAATCTAAAGATAGAAAGAGAGCTTGTAAGGAAGTCTTTGTAAGGTAGAATCACTTTTATTATTGTATGTCTTCTGATTTGCATACGAAACAGTCCTCTTGAATATTCATTGCCTTCTGCCACCTGGAGGCACTTTTGCAGCCCCCATCTGGGCTCCTTCCCTCAACACAGGCAGTGCTCTTATAGAGACTGAATGCAGAGAACGCTGCACAAAGTCTGGGACAACCTTCATTCAAGAGGAAGGTTCTACATCAGGTGTCAAGGAGCAGGGCTGCAGCTTATCAACATGGACTGCTGGGAAAATATTAAACACTGTGAGCAATGACTTTGGAGAAGAAGAAGAAGCATTCCATTTTGTTTTCTTTCTCACAGAATGGGAGACGAAATAGGTTGATCATTGTTAGTATAGATTCTGAATTCTACGTGGCAGATAGAAGATCTCATTTCAAGACTTTCTTCTGGAGCATAAAAAAAAAGAGGGTCTGGGAAGGAATAGGGTCCCCTAAAAGCCAAGTTCCCACCCAGGTTTGCCTATGGAAGTGACTCAAGGGATTTGAAAAAAAATAGAGGTGTGGCTCCCATAGAGATGGATGCTGATGATGAGGAGTAAGGCTTGTGTGCTCATAGTCTTGAAAGTGCTGACTTAGGATGGTAGTTCCATTGGTAAAAGACTGGTATCCAAGTGCGGGAGTCTAAATTTGATTCCCAGAACTCGATTTAAAAAAAATTAGAAAAAGAAAAGCTGGAAGTGGATCTTGTGCTTGGAATCCCAGTGCTGGGGAGGTGGAGACTAAAGGATCCTTCACCACACTAGGCTTCCGGCCTGGTGAACTTGGCCACCGACAGATACAACTTAACAAACAAAAGGATTGGCTCACAATGGACAACATCAGAAGTTGACTTCTGGCTTATATGTATGTGCATACATATCCACATCATATGTTTTCACGCCGACATGCGTGCACTCCCTCCCCCACACTAGGCTCTCTATCAGATTCTAATATGTGGTCAATGTAGAGAACCCTTGGTCTACCTAAGGGGTTAAGCAGCATCCTGTAAAAGGAGAGAAATTAAAGCAATTGGGTTTGCCAGCCACCCTAGTTTATCTTAATAATTCAATTTCGCTTCTGTACAAGAGAATAGCCAAACATAACACATAGACAAGGTGCTCCCTGTGCTACGAAAAACAGTGGAGAGCCATATATGAGCCCTAGAGGGGTACAGTTTGCTGCTCTGTCTCCTTGATATTATCTGTCTTGAACTGGAAAGGGCATACTTATAAAAATGTAATGTGTTTGTTTGGAAAGAGTATCGAGAAGTTTAAAAACAATTAAAACTCAATTCTCCTAAAAAGAATTTCTAGAAACAAACATAATGCAAATTCAATTTTTTCCCATTGTGAATTAACATATTTCTTAACAGTCCTCTGTATGCAATCTTCAGATTTTTAAACATCAGTGTTGCTATCTATTCAAATCCTTTCTGTACAGCTATGTAAACACCCACCCATTTTCATAGCTAATATCTTGAGAGGATTTTATACAAAAGATTCATGGCCCACATCACATTTCTGCTCATGTATTTGGAGTAAATACTGGGGCGTGCAAACTCATAATCCGTTGCCATCATTTTCACACTGTTCCCTTTGACAAAAAGCAATGCAGTCAGGGGTTTCGTGTACCTCATTCAAAAGAAGAGCGCCTTGCATTTAAAAGCACAATTTGACTTTCTCTGTTTGGTTTAGCGGCTGACATGATTTGGTGCCTGCCAGAGCTGAGCCAGTGTCTTCCTATTTACTGTGACAATATTGTGCATCTTTCCGACTCCCCTCATGAGTTTGCTTTAAGAATTCAAGTACCAACTCGGTCTGGCTAGTCAGAAGCACTGGTGCTAGGTTGTGGTCCAGTGGATGCAGGCCTGGAGGATGAGCTGGACAGGCATGGGGCTCAGACAGCATCATGAAGTTTCTCCTTTCATATCCCCTTTGCTGCTACCGCTGGTTTTCTCTAAACTCTTCAAGACTACGCTACAGTTAATGTCTTACCATGACTCTTCTGAAATTAGGAGTGTGTTTGTTACCAAACTCAGCTCAAGTTTAAGGGTTGAGATGATAATAATTATTAATATTTAATAATAACAGGTCCTTTGACATGTTTCTTTGTGTGCCTTTTCTTCTGAGAAAGGGTTTCACTGTGTAGCTCCACAACAGCCTCAAGCTTACAATCCTCCTGCCTCTGTTCCTGTAGTGTTGGGACTATGGGTGTGTGTTGCCTCATATGCCTTTCTGTGAGATTGATCAAAGCATTTCCCATGGATTTCTTAGTCAGAATAACTCCTGAAGTGAGGATGCTTGAGGCAGCCTTCAGCATGTGTCTCTTATTCATGTCTTCAGTAAGTCTGGCCTGCAGTTCACATTTTTTCTGGGAAACTTGCTCTGGAGGGTACCCGTAGGTGCCCTTCTCATCTCTCAAGCATGCTGACAGCATGAATCAGTCAAATCCCTATGGTCTGTAGCAGGTACTAGAATCTTACACCATTTCAAACTCCCTTTAGGCCACTCAAGAATCCTTGGTTATTCTCCATACCCAAGGCCTGATCTGCTGATGAACCCCCACCTTGTCTTCTCCAGCATCTGATCAACTAGCTCTTGATGTGACTATTTCTGTGCTGCTGTCTGCCTGACAGAGGAGTTGCTTTCTACCCTATGAAAGCACACAGACGTGTAATTGTATCTTCTGCACCATCATAGCCATCACTGCTAACGTCTCTACCTTACCCACTCCCGTCAACACAACTATGATTCTCGGTGATAATAAAGACTTCCACCACCACTGTTCCACTGCTGCTGCCCTCACCCCTTCTACAGACATCACTGTCCCCAGCACCCCAATGGGTCACACCATACCCGAACAACAGCTATTGTTGCTAACCAGCTTCCAGTGCACGGCAGTTCAACTGTGCTACACAAAAATCTTCCCGTGACTCCCCCTCCCTCACCAGGCAAGCAGTAGCCACTCGGAGATGGAAGGGGATTTATCTCTGCAGCTCAGGTCTGTTGGACTCCAGTGCACCTGCTTTTTCTGTATGATAATAGCTCGCGTCTAGGTGCTTGCTCCTTATAAAACACTGCTTGGCGTGGGAAACCACTTACCTTATTCTAACAGCTCTACAACTAGGTGTAATTACTCTTCCACACACCACGGACAATAACGGGAAGTGAGGCATACGGTGTCCAGGTCACACGCCATGGTTCCTAGGCTAGCATTCAATTAGGTTTCCAAGACACCCTGCCAAATCCCAGAGCCCAGCCTGATTCTAAACTGCCTTTGACAGCATGGAAAAGCTGACCAGGAAGTTGGTGGCTTGTGTTCACAAGGAGAGGATGGCTGAAGGAGAAATCAGCTCCCCTAGAGTTGGGCACACCTCCTCAGACTAGAAATCTCAGAGGCTTCTTTCCAACAAAGAAACGCACGTAAGCATCATGGCTTGCTGAGCTGGAGAAGGATAGGATTTGCTGGGTGAAGTGTTTACTCCCCTACAGCTATCAATCTGCTCGGCTTCAGATTTTTACTTCTCGTATTCCAAGCCAGAAAACACCCTTAAAAAGCAATTTCTTTGTCATGCTTTTAAAACAAACAACAGCAACAAAAAAAAATCGGGTTTCCACTTTATCATCTTATGAAACTATTTTATACAGTGTCACTTAAAAGTCGCGAGGAGCCAGCCAGATAGATTGCTTTGGAATCATAATTTGAATAATAAGAATCGGTCTTGAGGTTGAATCTCTAGCAAAGGGAGAAACAAGCTACCTGCACAGTAACGTATTTCTTTGTTAAGTTAGTGTAGAAGGTGTTGAGGTAAGAGCTATTTTCCAAGACTTTCCACAGGAAGCTGGCCCTTCTACTCAGCTGCTTTGCAGAATGACAACATAGGCAGTGCTACTGTGGGATTTTAGTTAGAATGGTGTTTATCAAATAGCGATAATAGTGGTGTTTAATTAAAGGAAGTGAAAGGGGGTTCTTTGATGGTTCAGGGCATGGACAGTGAGCCTCAGGGAGGCTGGTCTCACGTGGCCACCAGTCAGGGAAGGACTGTGCCTCAGATATGGTTACTGATTTCACATTACTCACGACTGGGTCAAGTCCAGCTGTTTCTTCAGGAGTAACAGGGCACATGGGGCTCAGTCCAAAGCACTGGGCCAGAGTCCAGATGCCATCAAGTTCCAGGCAATAAAGGCGGAATGTGGACAGTTAACACATTCCTCTTCGGTCCACTCAAGTCTACCCAATGCCCATTACCCTACCAAGGGCATTTTATTGTCTTGGGTGATGTGACAGTTCCACACGGTTAAGGGCATTGCTGAAGCTACAGTTATCATAGTTATTAAGAGATTATGAGTTCGTTATTCAACTCGTAAGTGTCTTAATATGAAGCAGCTCCTTTTAAAGGCACAGCACATTCCACATTGAGTCCCATGTAAGAAATGTAATGCCATCCTAGGCTGTCTGTTTTTGCTTAAGAAACCGGACTGTGTTAACTGGACAACATAGATTTATGGGTATAGATGTGGCAGAAGATGAGCCAAATATGTTTTGGAGATCACACAACCATGTTCATTCCAATCGATCATCCTTCCAGCTGTCACAAACAATAGTCACTGTTTAACTTCTAGATATCAATGTCTAAGAGACCCAAAACTTCTCTTTCACATAGTGGTAAACAAGCCATTATGGCTTTTGGACTGATTTCATTTGTGAAAATTTTTGTTAATTATTTTTGTAACTGTCATGTCAAAAGTCTATTCATTTTGGAAGGACTGTATCTCCAGAGTTTTTTGTCTCTCTTGGGTATGACCATGCCAGTGTCTTTCTCTAATCTGGAAAATGGCAACATTAGCTCTTGTCATATGACTTCTACATTGTTGGCAGCAATGTGAAGATTAAAACCAACATTCTTTCCTGCACTGTGATTCCCATGACATTTGATTGATATGACGTAAACTGTATGTGACCACACTGTAAGGGTATAAACATATTCACAAACTAAATAAGCTGCTGTTGCTATAATTCATGGGGCAATTTACTGATATTCCTTGTTATATAATGATTAAAAATTAACCAAAAATGGAGTTAATCTATTTCTTGAAATTAAGAAGTGGTGATGGTCATCTTATGGCTAGGTCTTAGTATTAGTTGATTAATGTATTTTACATTTTCTAGACTCTAGGGAAGGGTAGGGTAAGTTGTATTCTTCCAAGCCTGTAGGTATTGATACAATTTAAATTGGGATTATATGTCTGGATCCATTGCTTTTCCAACTAAGTTTCCTCCCTTTCTTTTCAATTTCTGGTCCTGGATAGAGGTGAACCCCGATCCCCAGATGTAGCAGATTTAGAAAGTAGGAGACTCTACTTCCGCACGTCAATAATGTGGTGGAAAGATCTGCCAGGTGGTTTCCCAAAAACTCACATCTCGTAAAGAGCAAATGTGTCCCTGGAGATACTAAGAACTGATCTTGCCTTTTCTTCTCTCACAAGGATTTATCAAGTGTCCCCTTTTCGGACCTTGAGAGAGGGTTGAAGGGCAGGGAGAGGCAGGAAGGGGAGCAGAGAAAAATGTAGAGCTCAGTAAAAATCAATAAGAAAATAATAAAATAAAAAAGTGTCCCCTTTTCTGTCAGGTCCTGAGAGGGGACTATGTTCTCTTACCACAACTTTTCCTTCTTAGTTGAATACACAGCATATACAACTTCCAGTCTTAGTAGAGAGAGATAGGTTTTTGCTATAGCATGGAGAAAACAAAACCTAAATAGGTAAAGGTAACGGTGGCTGGTTCTTGGGCAAAGGTGAGGAAATAGGAGCTGTCCCGAGGGATGGGCAGGACCTAACCAGATGTTGCAGAGTTGAAGCAATGCTCTTGCTGCAGAGGAAAGTGGTTACCAGGGACTGCAGAATGCACATGTAGAATAAAACTCACTGCCTAACATAGTTGATGGAAGGGAAAATTTTCTAGTTGATAACTCTCTCTACATCCCGGGCTTACCACGTAACACCTTCTCCATTGGTCAGTGCAAACGCATCACACTGATATTTCCCTTCCCAAGTCAAAAACAGAATGCAGTCTGTGACTACCAAGGTGTGCTGGTAGCAAAAGGTTTGGTCTAGGAGAGAGGCAAGTGTGCCATTGTAGGGTTCGGAAAGATCAGGTCTGGAAGGTAAGGTGGTCACTCAGAATACTACCTCACATGAATGTCTGAGTCCCATGAGTGGGTGTATCATGAGTAATTGTAGGATATTGCTTTTGTATTTTTCTTTTGTTTGCTTCTAGGGCAGGGATAGCACTAGTTCTTGCAGCGGCTGGATTAGAAGTTAGAGTCTCTTTTCACTGCTGGGCACAGAGCAGGCGTTGTTCCTCTGCAGTGTCCCCGTGTCGTCCTCTCCTTGTCACTTGGAGATTTTTTTTTTTTTTTTTTTGGAATTAGCCTCCCTTTTCCTGAGTTATCAGTTTCTCTCTTTTGAGATAGTTTCTATCAACCCACCAAAATTAAAAAAAAAAAATCACCATACAGTTTCTTTGGTTTAAAAAAATATTTCTCCTTTCTCTACATTCTTAGTGCACACTGGTCTGTTTATTCTTTGTAAGCAGACGCCACTAAACACGTTTGCAGTCTCTACCCACCCTCTTTCACTCCATGGGTCTCTTTCCAATCAGTTTTACACCCCAGCCTTCAACGGTTCTTGTCAAGGTTTTCAATATCCGTGCTGGTCACTCTCTGTTGCTCTATCTCATTCTCCTGCAGAGGTCACTGGCACAGCCAGCTCACCCCCTGTCTAGAGCGACCTGCAGACCTTTCCTGGTGTTCCCAAACTCACAACCTGCTGTTCGTCCTCCCACCAAGCCGCCATCCCTGGTGAGTCTCCTTTGCTGCCTCTGAAAATAAAACTACCCAGCCTTGGACGTCGGCCTTCCCTCTCTGTCTATCTTTCTCTTTCAGTCCCTTGGCTGCTGTGCCTCAGGCCAGCACAGCCACACCATCAGCCTCCGGCTTCTCCAAAGTGCTCACTTGAATGAGACTAATTGCTCCCTAACATGCTTTATGAAATTGAAAACTTTTTTTTTTAAAAAAGGAAACAAACTATCCTCCCTCATTTTACATACCAAGCCCAGTTCCCACTCCTTCCCCTCCTCCCATTCCCCCCACCTACTCTCCCAGCCCCACCCCCATCAACTCCTCATAAAGGGTAAGGCACATGGCTTTGGGGGAGGTCTTGGGCCTTTTTTCTCCATATTTCCATCTTTTCCTGTCTTTTCACATAATACTTTCTCCATTGCTCTGTCCACAGTGGTCTCACTGACTTTTTAATTTTTTTAAATTTTAATTTGAAATTCCTTGATCATATAATTTCCTCCTGCTATGGGGACTTTAAATGGTTTTCTCTGACTGGGAGAATCTTCCAGCAATACTTGAATGACCTCGTCATTCCAACCTCCCATCCTGAAGGAAGACAGTCTCTACATTTCCCTTTTTAGTACCGAGTTTTAAATCTCCTTTGAGCTGTTGGCACTACCAGTGATGTCTGGTCATCCTTCCTTCACTAAATTAGCCCTGCCAGAGAAGAAAAGCTGTATACACTCTTAATTTCTATGTCCTAGGTATTAACGCATTAGGGTATTAGGGCCTGCAGGACACTAGTAAATGCTCAATAAATATTTGTGACAGGAATGAACAAATAAATGTTATTTCTTTTCCTGTAAATCTTGTAAGAAAATGCCATCTGAAGGAACAAATAAGTAAGCTGTCCTCTTTCTCACAGTAGCAATCTTTTGCAAAATTAGAATTCTTCCATGTGCTCTTTCGTGGGTCACTGAATTTACTCTGTCCTGAGTTTATCACCAGGACAAATCGTTCTAATTTCTCTGAAATTGTTGGCTTGGTCCCCTTTGTCTAGGAAGAAAAGCAAAACAGAGGCAATAATGAGCAGCTTCCATGAATCATGGCTCTCCAAGGCTAGACGCCCCTCTCTTATTGTTTCTGCTGGGCTTCCACGGCTTTCTGAAGAGCCTGTCATGGCCTGTGCTCCCCTGGAGGCAAACACTTCCAGCAAGACAGGAGGAAGGCCTGCCAAGAGTGAAATGGCAGATTGAAGAGGCTCAAAGCAAAGGCCTGGAGGAAGGAAAGCCCCAGAGACATGCCTGCACTCACAAGCCCACTCTGTCCTTCCTAGATGCTTGATACAAACAAACACCTCATTGCTAATGTATTCTGAGTTTTCATTTCTTTATCTGGAGAGTAGGCATGCTAGTATTTACTCCATGGGGCTGTTGTTTGGACTAAGCTGAAATCAATATTTCATTTTTGTACCTAGTTCACTTCCCAGCTCAATGTGGGTGCTGTTATTAATAACAACATTGGTGCCACTTAAATTACTTCCCCATTCTAAGAGCTGACTCATTCAAACAACAATTTTGCTATTTATCAAGCGTTTGCACAGAATTTTTTCCCCTAAAACTGTTTAAGTGTAGGCAGTAGAAAATAAATGATAATTGAGGATAAAGTTTAGGAAAATCTTGCTTAAACTTGTCGGTGTGATGCTGAGAGATTCTAGATCTGCTTTCTTTAGAAATACAGTCAGGTAACAATGCTGTGGGCCACAGCAGGAAACACTGGGCTCCTTTCCAAGAGACCATGAAGCAAGGGGACATAAGGTAGGAATTTTCTGTAGATGAGAATTTGTGGGTCGAAATGCTTCTTTTACTTCATTCAAACAATTTTATGTCTTTGTTTTGTTTTGCTTTGTTTCTTAAGAAGGTATATGGTGCCAGAATTCTACTGACCACTTTTACATAGGTAGACGTTATGGTCACTATTACAGATCAACAAATTGATGCTCAAGATATTAATCGTGCAAGGTATGGGATCTGTATTCAAGGGGAAATATGTCTAAAGTCATCAAGGTTGGTCCCTCAAAGTCTTTGTTTCTTGTCTGTCTGTACTTTGTTCTCGGCCTTGATAAAGAGCCCTTCCTCTGTTACTATGGCTGTTCAGACCTTCTCCAGCAACTACCAGTAACTTGGGTTTGGGTTGAGTGGAGACACAGAAGTAAGTCTGGTTATTGATTCCCAGATGGTCACTGTAAGTGTAACCAGAGGTCAGTGTTCCCATAACCTCATCTTCTCTCTTCTCTCATATAAAATAATACGATTTTCCATTTATATCTTATGTACACATAGATTACACCTCACAGAAGTATCTTAAAAGGACCAACACAGGATGGGAAAGCCACATGAGTCCTGAAGACTTTCCCTTTTGATTCCAGTTACTATTTGACTCTCCTTGCCCAGTCTCCTTTACTGGTTAGACCTGCTCAGTTGGTCATATGATTCTAGAGTATATCAATTTGTCTTGTTTTAAGGATACAGGACCTTTTATTGTCAAGTAAATAATAGTTTAGAGACTTTATCCAGGGATGCTTTGTGATGTGTTGTAGAAACATTAGAAATGCTGTGCTCCACCATGAAACACGCGGACCCCAGGGGAGATGTTACACTGGCACTTCCCTAAATGGATGGGACACTAGAATTCCAATGATAAAGATGCATCTTTGGGTACGGTACCAAGGTACGGGGACAAGCATTCTGGGAAGGAAACAGATACAAAAACACAATGGGAGAACATCAGCCCCAGAGAACAAGGACAGGAGAAGAATGTAGGAAGACCAGACAAGGTGGACTTGAGCAACAGAAGAGAAGGCTATCGCCGACAATTTTAGTGTGCCAGAAACTGACATTCTGGCGATTCTGAACAACACAAAACAACTCAGTCCATAGGTATTATTAGTTGGATTTGAAAGCCAGGAGATAGAGGGATGAGGGAGCAACATCATTTTACTTATGAGGATCTGAATATAGCGAAGGAGGTATTGCCTTTCCCTAACTCAGTCATTCCCCGTAGAATTCCATGCGAGAAGTCAAACCCTGCTTTGTTTGCTAGTAGAGGTTTAACTTAGGTACAGCAGGGTAGTCTCTACCACTAAGCTACAGCCCCTAATTTTAACTTTACTCTGGTAAAGAGAACATAAATCATGCCAAAAAATTGTATAATACACACACACACACACCCACACTTAGGCTGACTGCTTTATTATAAGTCTTAGGAATTTTGTTTTTTGCTATCTTTGTCAATTTTTTTTCTTTTCCATTGAAAATATTTTTTTCATACAATATATTCTGAACATGGTTCCTCACCCTCATCTCCCAGATCCTCCAAACTCTCCCACCCATCCAAACCCATGTCTTTTTTTCTCATAATCTTTAGAAAAAAAACATAAATAAAATTAAACAAACCAGAATTTAAAGAAAAAAAAAAGAAAAAGAAAAAACAGAAGAAACACACACATACAAATAAACCCAATAAAATCACAAAATTGGAAACCATAATGTACAAGCAAAAGACCAGTAAGGTTAAAAAGAAATGTCCAAACAAAGCAATATAAGAGAAAAATCTCCAAAAATACTCTTGAGTTTGGGCTATGTTGTCCATGATGCCTGTCCTTGAGAGTGGTTTTTATAGCCAGTGAGACTCAATTGGAGAAAATGAAAGTTTTTCCTTTCTAAGTGTTTAGCAATTGATAATAGTTTCTTGGTTGGAGGAGGTGGGGGGTCTTGTATCCCCTTGTATCTCAGCACTGTGTCCTGTGTAGGCCCTATGCGTGCTTTCAGTCTCCGTGAGCTCACATGTACTCAGTGTTTTGGGAGATGCTGTTGCCATGGCCTCTGTTCCCTCTGGCTCTTACAATCTGCCTCCTCTTCTGCAGAGTTCCTCCAGCCCTAAGGAAGGGATTTGATGAAGACATTCCATTTAGGAATGAATATTTCAAAGTCTCTCACTCTCCTCAATTCTCAGGAATTTTAATCTACTCCTGATGACTTTGCAAGGTGAGGCATATTAAATAGCCTTACATTATTTCACCAACTTATGGTCCATGAATCTTTTTAGATGAATCAATTTTTAGGACTTTGGAATAGTTTAGAGAGGAGTATTGCTTAACTATTCTCAGGGAAAGCACTCAACTCTGTAAAGCCCCATTCGCTCATGGGTATGACAGAAAAAGTTCCCTGATGTTAAAGGTTGTTTTGGGCAACATCTCAAGAACTTCCTTATTATGACTGAAGGAAGATTCTCTCTTCCTTATCTTTTAGGGAAGCCCTCTGTCCTCTGATTAAAACCTGCCATACAAGGGAGCATATGTTGATGCAGCTAGGACTCCAACTATCTTGGCAACTGATTGCTAAGGTCTTCTTCATGTAAACTCTAGGCAAGTCTCACTTAGAACCCAAAGCCCAAATGGACCACCTGATGAGACAGCCCATCTTTTGCTTTAGAGCAAAGAGGCTCACTGTGGTTAATATTATTGGGCATGAGAAGTTGTTTTAGGCACTGCCACTTACTATCTAGGTGGACTTGATCAAATGGTGTGCCTTTTGTGCCACAGTAGCCTCAGTAGGATGAAGGAAATATACAAAGACTTGTTCTGTATCGCTCCTCTTTGTAAAAGTGTCTAGTGGGTTCATTCCTATAAATAAGGGTGGTGGTCTTAAAATGCCATAGACAATGAATTCTCTATTGTGATATGTTGCTTAAGAAAGCTAAGTTTCTTGTTAGAAACAACCACGTCAATTCCTTAAGAGTAGCTATTGACGTGGAAGAAGAAAGCATTCTTCGTGTGAGGCCTATGGAATCTTTGTTCCCCTCTGCCCTTGTGACTTCTGTTGATTCTAGTTCCTTTTGCACATAGTTTAATCTGTAACTCCAGGTCTCCAAGATAGAGGACACAACAGCTGGTACTTTCCTCACGTGCACACATATTACATCCATGTGCTGTTACTGTACAATCATACAACTTCTCCAAGACAACCTGTTCAGTTCCCTGAAGCAATCACTGGGTAAACCAATAAAGATTAATCTCGCTTGCTGGTCTACGCCATCACATGGTACACTTCTAGCAAATAATACAACATAAAACATCCATGGGAAAATATGGGTGCATTAAATATTTTATCCAAGTTAATTAACAGTAACTAATCTGACTTCAAGGGCAGTAAGTCTTACTATTTACTAAATGGTTAGATAATCCAAGGAGACTTGTACTGTACTAACAACCTGTTGACAAAGTCATGTTTATTTTTTGAATTCAAAAACTAGTCATATAAAAACAGTAGGGTCCTTTTTAGGAGAAATTTTAAGAAAGCAATTTAGTTCATTTTAATTAAAACAATGATTTTTGTTTATTTGATTGTTGGAGACCGACTTTCTCTTAGCCCAGGATAACCTCAAACTTTCTGTTTAGCTGAAAATGAGTTTGAACTTCTAATTTTCCCATCCTCTGCCTCTCAAATTTCAGGATTACATGCATTAGCCACCTCGTTTGGTTCTATATCATCCTGGGATTTGAACCCAGGACCATGGATGCTAAGCAAACACTCTACCAACTACAGTATTGTCTCAGCTCCACAAAATCAGCATTATTAATTGGAGCCTCGAATTGTATTTATGCTAATTCCTCAGGGGTCTGGTTTCAGGTGGGAGGAGTCTGACAAGATAGTAGATACTTTTGAGAAAAACTATAATGTTATATTGAGTAAGACATGAAACCCATACCATTAATAAGGAAGTAATAATGAATAGGATTTACACTGTAAATAAACCACTATTGACAGCAAGAAATTGAAATTTCAGAAATTGGATTATTCAGGAAAATCCTCATCATTTTTCATCTTGGGACCATGGACATCCCCTTGATATCTAGTCACAGTGAAACTCACAGCCTTCTATAATTCAAATGCCTATGAAATGCATAGAAACGGATATGGGAGAAACACACATTCTAAATGGACACAGTTTTAAGCTTTACCCCACTAGATTTTTATGAGCTGGTCCTAAGCTTTAGAAAAAGAGAAACAACATATGAAAATAGAATTGACATAGATTTTCGTAGCAGTGTAGTTTTCTAACATAGCTCTTAACATATGAAAGTATCACGATACCTTTGTTTTCACTTGATTTTAATCTATCACTTGTATAACGTGCACAGTTTATTACCGACTGAGTGGTGACCACGACTCCCACAGGAGGGCCCCATAGCAGATAAAGCTGAAGCTCAGTTTGGGGCAGGCAAGCCTTGGCTGTGGCTGGTTTTCTCCATTTCAGTAAGTCCATCGGCGCACTGATACTTTACAGCTATGTACACTCTCGCAGTGGGGGAGAAAGGCTGTGGGCTCTCAATTCAGGCACATAGATCTAGCTTTAAGTCACATTTCCGATGGTTCCTACCTGAATTTGGTTTTATATGGTTCTTTGACGTATGCTTTCCTTACTTTTCCCTCCAGATATAAATTAGATAAAACAAGCTTCCTGGTTATATTAACTCAAAAATGCTAGCCCCTTCCCAGTTGCATGTTCACAAATACAAAATTTGGCTTATGACAAAAGGCTCTGTTCAATGAGCAATAAAAAAGCATGGGGAAAAGGGGGAGCCTGCTGAAGAAACCATGACAGCCAGAATTCTAAACAAAACATCTGATGCTCATCTCTGATTGCTATTTTTAAATGGCAATTAATTTTTGAAACCTTTGGACATTTGCTGCAATCCAACACGGAAGAGAAATGACTAAACTCGCTTGTCACACTGAAGTAAATAAAAGGAAAAAGTCTAGAAATCAACGTCTTCAGCAAACTGGACATCTGGCAGTCCCACCCTAGGAGGCTTAAAAATAAAAGGGGTGAGCACCATGATGCCCACAGTCTGCTATGCTGGGAAGGTGCCAGGCTGAATGAAGCCTGGTCTGATGGAGCCTCTGACTTGTACTTAAAGAGTTAAGGCAGAGGGGACGCAAAAGCCAGAGGAAGCGCGGTGGTTCTGAGGGCCCAGATGCTGTTAGAACCACAAAGCAGTGAGATCCTTTTTTTGGAGGTGGTGAGGGTGTCAGATCTATCCCTCTTCTCAAATCCCTTCTCAATTCCCATTACTTCCTATAGCATCATCTAAAATTGTTGAGCATGTATTTTGTGTCTTTGTTTTATGAACATTAGATGTAATAAATTTTCATACAGAAATATCAATTATTTAAAAAGAAAAAAGCCTCACTTTCAGTTTTAAATGGACAGCATCAGTGTCATATATATCATGTCTGACTGACCGAGAGGAAAAACATATGAATTGGTCTCACATTTGTTCACTGTACCAGAGTCAAAATTAAGCACTATTTTCAGCACAGATGTTTCTATCGGCCTATGAATTACTCTTTACCTTGACTTCTGTCATGATTTACACATTTAAATACTATAAATGATTCATTGATAGCCATATGCTTTAATTCGAGACTTTTCAGGTCAAACTGTCGGAAACACTCAGGATTACAAAGAATTTTGAGTGTTACAGTGGAGTGGGCTTGAGCCCCAGCTCCATCATCCCATCTCCAAGTCATACAGACAAATGATGCAAGCTCTGTGTAAAACAAGGATAGGTAGAATCCATGCCATAAGCTCAAAGGGAGGCTATAGAAGCCAAGTCAGGTAAATGCTCACACATGGCAAGTAAGACCCAGTAGCAGTTTGAATATGAATGGCTTCCTTAGGCTTATACATTTGAATGATTGGTCATCAGGGCGTGGCTCTGTTGAGGGGGTGTGGCCTTGTTGGAAGAAGCCTGTCACTGGGGATACATTGAGGTTTTGTGGGCAAAATCTAAGCCCCAGTGTCTCTCTTTCTCTCATTCCTGCCTGCTGACCCAGGTGCAGAAGTCTTAGCTCTTCAGCACCCTGACTCCCCGTGTGCAGCCATGCTCCCCGCCATGACAACAGTGGACTAAACCTCTGAAACTGTAAGTCAGCCCCAGTTAAATGCTTTCCTTAATAAGCACTGTGGTGGTCATGGTGTCTCTTTACAGCGAAAGAACTTTGATGAAGACCTACCCATACTTTCCCCTCTTACTGACGATGTTTCCTGAACTGTAGCTCAATCTGTTAACACTGGCACCAACACGGGAAGCCCTACAAAACCATGACTGCGCCTTCCTATGCTGTTTCTGAGTTGAAGGTAAATGCTTTCATGCCCTCCCTTACTTCTAGAAGAGCTTGTTCCCGAGCTATGACAGCATAATTCATCATATTGCAAAGTCATTTGAACAACATTTAGGAAGGCACTGATAATTGTTTTAAATTTGATATTTCTTTAGAACAGATGCTGTGGGTTGAATATAAATTCAAAGGTAGAATTGGGCATGCACACCTTGTTCTCATTTGTAGATCATGTTGAGCTGAATCGATTTCACAGTGAGAGTATGCTCCTTGTCTCTGCTCAACGCCGAGCAAGCACTGAGGAGACCCTCTCACCTTTCAGTTACTGAGAATTTTACTCTAAAAATGTAATTCCCATGTATTGCCTTCCCTTGGGAGTATATTTGCGGGGAATTATGCAGTACTATATCTTTTTTTCTGAGGATGTGGCTGGGTCACTCGGATTCTAGCCTTAATCCTCAGAATTTTAAATCCCTGGAAAATTCCAGGATCCAAGCATATTCAGCGTCCTCCAGTGTCACAGGGTGTGAAAGCCATTGCCTGTCTCTGGCTAAATGCAGATCTGCTCTTCAAATGTATTGTTCAGGAGACACAGTTTGACCTGATTTGGGTAAAGGACTTAGGAAGTTTAACCCTTGAGTGGCCTGCATGCACATTTGTCTGGTACTGTAAACCTCCACCACTCTGCCGAGAATCCACAACTGCCACGTCCCCAAACCAGTACAATTTCTAATCGGATTCTACACACGTATCCTTCTACCCACAGAGAAGTGTGGCTCTTACCAATCATTGATGAAGCTTTCCCCCCTTTCTTTTGAATGGATCAAGACTATATTGCAGAAAGACACAACTAGTCAAACTGTAGAAAACAATGAACCACAGCATTTACAGCCCCAATTGATACATCTACAATATGATACCCACAAACCTACACCTATGCCTCTGGAGACGTGACAGAATGGGTAAGTGGGAAGATTGTCAGAGCCAGAGGAGTGGGATGTCTGCCGTGAGACAGTGTCTTCTGTATATCTGCAGTATCTATGAGACCTCAGCACTGGGGTTGCCTAAACAAGACCTGAAAAATGACAACACAAATCGACATGCCAACATAAATGGAGGAAATCTCACAAGGCTCCGCCCCCTAATGAAGAGGCACAGGCTGTGAATGACTGCTGGGAGAGGCAGAATCGGTCTTCCCCAAGAACGAGGCCCCTGAGAGGTTGTCCAATCCCAAGGGGCAGCTCTAAAAATATAGACACATGAACAACCCTAAGTGGAATCACAGGCTGTATTTAGAAATTTATATGCATGCGTTACATATTTATATAAAACAGTAATAATTAAATAATAAGGGATTAGGAATTTGTGCAGTTGTTGAGGGGGGTGTTCCCAGGAGAAGTTTACAACAGAAAGGGGAAATGGTGTGAACACAATGTTCATTCATAAAATTTTCCAAAATGTAAAAAGAAAAAAATAAATGAAAGCAAGATGACTAATCAAAAGGTCAAGGAATGAAAACATAATTACAAAAGACCTTGTTGCTTAGGCAGAAAATGCAATGAAATTCATGATCTTCTGAGACTGATAGCTGAAATTAGTTAGGCTATCAAGGAATAATACATAAAAATCAATTATATATATATATATATATATATATATATATATATATATATATATTTCACATTATAGAAACAAATAGTGAGAAAACTAAAGCAGTCCATGCTTAGTGATGCAAATACCTCAAGGAGGTGTAAGAAAAGATTTTGCAAGATTCTCCACTGAAACTAAGACCTGTTTATCTACAGAAATTAAGGTACAAAGAAATGGTTTAGTGCAATTGTATTGAATTCTCAGTTCTGTCAACAATCCAGGATGCTTTCTGAGGAAGGAATTACATAACGGCATTTCTAGTTTTGAAATCTCCACTGATGGAAACACACACAGTGTATCCAGGTCAGTGTTTAAAATGATAAATTAAATTAGAAGGCACACTTTCTGCAAGGCTACAATGATCTAGAGAGCGTGGTTTGGGCATAGGAATGAACAGACATATCAGAAGACCTGGAAAGAGATCCCAGAATTAAAGGTGTCCTGACACAAGGATTTGTCTTTGGAAAAGCACCAAACTAATACAATGGGAAAATAAACTATTTTATCCTAGCAAATGAACCCAGGGAGACAAAATGAAATTGGAACCTACTTTAAAAGACATCCATGAAGCTTCATGATGATGTAGAGCAAAAGTACCAAGCGTCGGGTGATATAGAATATGATCATGATTTCATCGAGGCAGACACTTTTCACACAGTTCATTCAAAGTGGTAACCATGGAAGGAAAGTGACGACGTAGAATTCATAAAGATGAAAAATCATTGCGCCTCCAAAAGATACTGTAAATAGCATAAACAAGAAGCCATAAAGGGAATAACTACCTACAAAGCACACCTCTGACAAAGAGTCATGACCAAGATGTGGAAAAGACTTTGCTCTTGGGTATTTACCTGGGACAAAGGAAAACACTCACAAAGGACTTAGACCAGCTTCATTCATGGTCACTCAGAGCTGGGGCAGCCCTGCTAACCTTCAATGGGAGCGTGTATAAGCAGCCTTCAGTATACTCATCTAATTGATTATTCATGAGTAAAATGCATTCAACAACATGGATGAACCTCAAAGCCATTCTGCTGAGTAAATGAAGCTTTATGTAGCAGAGGACACAGTGTTTGATTCCATTTATATAAAATTCATAAATAAGAGAATTATATGTAGCAAAAGAAGTTAGAATAACGTTGCCTTTTGGGAGGGTAGTGATAGCAATATTTCACGTTTTGATGGATATTTGGGCTGCCCAGGTGCATGCAATTGTCAATATTGAACGCATACTTAATAGTCATGCAATTTATTGCACAGAAACTGTGCATTAACAACCGTAAACAACTACTGAACTCTAGTTAGGGATATGCATCACGAATTATTTATGAAAAGAATGTGTTCATGTCGGCAGCTCTCACTGAAATGTACGGAAAAGCAGATGGGAGAGCAGATACATAGATAAGCGATAAGAAGAGAGGGTCAATGTTCATGGTAGAGTCCAGGAAGTGGATATACACTAGGATTCACCAAAACATTTCTTCCCCTGCGGTTCACTCTCAAAAATTTCCATTACAACACTTAAGGGGAGAAAGGCCCATCTGTATGCTTCAATCTGAGCAACTGAAAATTCCAAGTAAGACCATGAGCTCGTGTTCAGAAACGTTTAGAACATAAACAGATTGTTGTCAATCATCCCAGCAGGTTTATTTACCATTTACACACAATCCTGGGAATTATTCTGCTTCCTTCCATCCTCAGATAATTGCAACATGCAGCATCTTAGAATTCTGTTCCTTGACACTTTTTCCACACGTTCAGCTCCTCCTTTCATCCCTGGCTGTCTCTATTCTTTCTCACTACACTAAAATACATATTTTTTTCTCTCAAAGCTTTGTTATTAAATCTTTTTACATGCACCAACAATGTTTCTCAAAATTGACAGTTTATTTCAGAGCCACCCAGGCTGCTTTCTAAAGTCCAGTCTCCTTGCTCTACCTCTGAGTACCCGTCATGGAACCGATACAGTTAGCACCAGGCATGGGTAACCTTAATACATCCTAACGCAGCTCAACCCAGCACAACTTGCATGTGGTGTTTCTTCTGATACTTGAAGTGTCTTGGCCTCTGTTTCCACATTCATTATTTTTGTTTCGTTGCTATATTTTGTTTTTGAATGATTTGATTCAGCTTCACCCATGACTATTTAATGGCATTCAGTCTCCTCACGGTTTCTGCCTTCTATGCTCTTAAATACTTGGACTTACCCCCCCTTAATTCTTTTTTTTTTTTGTTTTGTTTTTTTTTTTTTTGTTTTTTCGAGACAGGGTTTCTCTGTGGCTTTGGAGCTTGTCCTGGAACTAGCTCTTATAGACCAGGCTGGCCTCGAACTCCCAGAGATCCGCCTGCCTCTGCCTCCCAAGTGCTGGGATTAAAGGCGTGCGCCACCACCGCCCAGCCCCCCTTTAATTCTTTACATTTTAGAGACACCTGGGCATTTTGCAGCAAGCATCTTGCATGTTGAGGGTCGGTTCCCTAACAAAGATTATTGGTTTATCTACTCACAATAGCGATAGTGTTTAGCTAACAATAATAAAATTGTTTGTTACTATTCAACAATGTTGTAAGGTTCTGCAGAGAAACTAACTCTGCTATTGTACATCTAAAGCCTTCTAGGTCATCAGCTCCTGTCTACATCAAAAGAATTACTTGTAGTTAGTGCAATTCTGAAACAGTGAAAACTTTCCTGTGCACAAACCTACTGCTGGGTCACGGAGCTGTGAGGCTGTTGAAGGCAAGGACACTGCATTTGGTTCCTCATAACTGCGTCCTCCATGCTTCTGTGGAGTCTTCGGTGCCACACACGGTCCAAAGACAATATTTACAATCTCCTCAATTAATGTATAAAAAATGAACTATTCTACCAAGAACACAAGTTGTAAGAATTTCTCAGACTGTTCTATGAAACTGCGAACATCCATAGTGTGTTCTGTATAAATATTAGTTTCTCTGTCATTATAACCAGAATGTAATAGGAGCTTGGCTTTTCCATCAGAGCAAACAAATCTGGAATGTACGGTTAAGTTGGGTCATGTGGAAGCCAGCTTACCATGTAGGTACCGCTGATTTCAAACGATTGAGGAGCGAAGACAACTGGGAAAGCTGTACATCTTGCTTCCATGTTCATTTTTTTCTGTAATAGTTTCGCATCATCTTTAACAATCAGTAGGCCAGTATCCTACCTAGAAAATTTTTGTGGAATAGTGGCTATGGTAGAAGATAAAAAAATCTTCTCCTATTGCTCGCCTGAGTCAAGCTACCCTTGTATCTCTGAACGGTGATGAGTGTGTACTAAGTGCAGACCATGCTCTTGATGACTCCCTTAGAACCAATGAGGTTTATCCACAGTGAGGCGGCTGGAAAACATATGATGGAAAAACTGTTTGCCCTGCCCTATCAGATTCCAATGACTGAGAGATTGCTGGGCTCTCAGCAGTAGGGCTTACACAGCTGAGCAGGGTGCCACAAGGTTGTAACCAAGGACATTTGAGAAGCAGGGCCAAGAATACTGCCACAAGTTCAAGGCTAGCTTGGTCTATGCAGCGAGTTCTATGTCAGCCAAGGTTGTATAGCTAGACCATATCTCAAAAAGTGAATAAGGAAGAAAAGAACTTCAGTGCTCAAAAGACACCTATTAAAAGATAGCAGTGAATCCTGTCAAACCAAATAATCATACATTTACGTAAAATATTGAGGTTTAAATTTTCTCTCATAACTTGGTTGTACAGTTCTTGAGTGCGAATTTTGAACAGCAAAGTCATGTGATCACATCAAAATGTTGGACATCAAAACTCTTTGCTAACTCCCAGATTTAACAAGCAGTTTCTACTTTTGAGTCCCAACTACAGATTTCATCGGCCTGGAAAGAAAGAAAACAGTGCTGATCTCATTCACTACCAAGCTTAGTCATCAGGCCAATTGAAATCCACATGAATTTCCTAAGCAGTGGGAAAATAACCAATCAAGAGATGTCTTGACTAGTAAGTGACAGGTAGAGCAACCTATATGGAACTAATCATGGCCAAATAGACCGACAGGCTTAGCAATGACAGTGGTGATAACTTTCATTGTCAAAGTGGTTGCTACCTGGTGGGCAATCAAGAGGGTATTTGAGAGGGATTAAACACACATGATGAGTCATTGTAGTACCATGCAAAAATCTCAATAGTGACCTCATTTCACACCTGGGAAACCATGGCATCCACAAACCTGACAGCAAGGTTGCTAAAGTGCGCACAGTCAGAAAGTCCACTCAATATTTTGTCTGACTTCAGAAATGCTGAGTAGGCCCTCCAATAAGAAGCAGTCAGAGCTCTGCAGGGTAAGTAGAACTCAAGCAAGGATGGGATGTGTACATTAACAAGGCCTCAACCCTCCAGTTCTACAGGGGAATGGTGGGTGAGGTGGCAGGAACTGCTTAAACAAAGACAAAGGCCGAGAAAAGCCTGTGCATGTGTCTTCAATCCAGGAGCAGAAATTCTCAGAGCACACAGCTAGTCACCAATCTGAACTGTAAAGAGGAATCAGCTCCTAAGAATGTACCGTGACCGGTGTATTAGGTAACCGAGAGGAGCCATCTGCTCTGAAGGAGATCAGAAGACTCTGAAGAGAAGCAGGCACTCCCAAAAGAATACTCGCTTTCCTGAGGGGCAAAGAACTGTGCTGGAATCTTGACTCTACTATTAGAACACGCACGACACTGCTTTCTCTGGACAGCTTCATACGTTCTTTGTTCCATTATCGATTAAACAGCAAACAAAGCAATAAACAAATTCATAAACAGAATCAAAAACACGAGAAAGTGACTTGACTGGTCCTAATATTCAGCGGTTAAAGATTTCAGTGGCAAATGAATATTAAAAAGCTTTGAGCTTTCTGTACAGTAGGGCTTCCTATAACCATCTTATGCCAATATTCACTGTGAACTTTCAAAGTGCAAGCAAGGTATACAGGGCTTCCAAGCCTTTTGTCCCTAGTACCCCAGTTTTATAGACTGTAGTTTATGAAATGCTAAGCAGATACTCTTCAGGGTCACTGGGGGCCCATGCTTTGGAGCAGAATTAAAATGGAGGTGAAGGTAATATTTAATGAGCTATTCCTTTGTGTCAAGTAATAGGACTTGTACATCTGCACAGAAATCATTAATTCTCACCAAAGCACAGTAAAGTAGATGCCATTGGTCTAGGTTTGCAGAAATGCATACCCGGGGCCTCAGTAATTAATTGGCATCAGGGCACATAAATAGTAAGCAGGAAGTGCGGACAAGGAATGAAGTTTTTCTGTGCAAAGACTTTTCTCTTTGTGGGGCATTAGACTGGGAGCTTGGTGGTCTCTGCCAAAGGAACGACAGGTTCTCTAGGTTAAACCACAGGAGCACATGTTCCCTGAATCTACCTAGAATGCCTTCGCTGCCCTTCGTAGATGAGTCCTATCTGCTTTGTTTTCTAAGGTTCATTGAATATTAATATTAATAATTGGTTACTCATTTCCTATGGAACCATTTTCAGAACAAATGAGATTTAGTATTCTTTATTCTTTTATCTCATCCTATTCATGTGTGTGTTTGGGGTGTGCACATGTATGAACACCTGCATATGTGACCATGTACAGTCAGAGGCTGAGAGCTGGTATCTTTCTCTAGTGAGCTCTGCTTTGTTTGATAAGATTTATTTTATTATTTGTGTGTGTGTGTGTGTGTGCATTCTAGCTCACAGAGGTCAGAAAAGGACATTAGAGTCCCCAGTCCTGGAATTACAGACCTAGGCAAGTTGCCTATTGCGGGTACTGGGATCTGAACTCCATTCCTCTGAAAAAGCAGCAGGTTCTCTTAATGGTGAAGTTATCTCTTTGTTTACTCTCTACCTACTTTCTTTGAGGCAGGGTCTCTCATTGAACATCGAGCTCATCCATTTGGCTAGACTCCCTGGCCAAGCAAGCTTTTGAAATCCCTCTGTCTCTGCCTCCCAGGGTTGCGTTACTGATCTGTGCCATCATGTTCGTGTCTCGTACATAAATACCTGGGACCTGATTGTCAGTCCTTATGCTTGTATAATAAGCCCATTAGTCACTGAGTAATCTGCCCAACCTCCTACCTCTACTTTTCTTAGCCCATTATTTCTTTATAAGAAATGCACTTGGCTTCAGTCAAGGTCAATCAAGTAAATTTGAACATAAACCTGTCTAATCTAATCCTCCATAACTCAGTCAAATCCAATAACATCTTATATCTCTTTTGAATCCACGCTAATCTGCAGGCTGACAGAAAGCAAACATTTTACACTTGTCTCTTAAACTCTGACCAGTGTATGACGTTGGGAAGATGCTGCTGGTTTTGAAACAATGAGGAAACACCTGTAGGAGTAAATGTAGGTGCTTTCCCTCAGGAATAAGCACTGAGTAAAACCGGACCAAACACAGGTCTTGATTCCATCACTGAAGCAACCACTTCCTGTTGGTGTGACTTTGAGCAAAATATGTACATTTCCTGAACCTCACATCTTTTTTTTTTTTTTTTTTTTTGTTTTTTTGTTTTTTTTTGTTTTTCGAGACAGGGTTTCTCTGTGGTTTTGGAGCCTGTCCTGGAACTCCCTTTGTAGACCAGGCTGGCCTCGAACTCACAGAGATCCGCCTGCCTCTGCCTCCCGAGTGCTGGGATTAAAGGCGTGCGCCACCACCGCCCGGCTTGAGCCTCACATCTTTATAAAATGGGAAGAACACACTATTTCAGAGAGTGGTTGTTCGGGTTAAATGACATCATTCAGGGAAAGGGCTTACCCTGGTGTCTGTCGCAAAGACAATGGCAATTGTAATTACTGATACTCTGAATGATACTGTTATGGTTGATGACAAGAGTAAGTGAACGGACAGATTTATATTTCTATATTTGTAGAGCGGCAGGGACAGTAAACTCGAAGCCATGGACTTCAGGAACCTCTCCTTCATTACCATCCGGCACTGGTCAAACACATTATTTCTTTGCACTGTGTTCTCATCTTGAGGTTTTATTGGCTGCTGTTTGCATTTCACAGTTGTGTCTAGATGGAAGTAGAGAACACACTTGAAGGTCCCTGATGGAGGGGTGGAGAGTGGGGAGGAACTGACGCTGCTTTCCTTCACCAGGGCCAGCCATTAAATCCTGATGGAGCCTGCAGGGCACATGGGAACGGGCCCACTGTGCACTTGACTCAAATCACACTTTTGAAAGAGATTGAAAAATATGCTTATTCTTTCCTTCAATGTACACACTCTGTGACATTTATATAGTTTGGAACATCGTGACTGATATCCACCAGAAATGAAATATTCGTAAACGGTAATAAAATAATAAAGTGATCATCATCTCCTAGTTTTTGTCTTTGTGCAAGACAAGGAGCTATCGCTAGGGCTTTGCCACTTTCAGGCTGGGGTTCTAGGACATCAGCACTTGGTATTCCCTTCCCTAATATTCGTTTCTGTTTAACAAAGATCTCACAATGAAAGCATGTTTGTCATTTCCCAGACGACAATTAGACAAGCAATGATGTTTAAATTTTACAGTCTCTTGTATTAAAGGGACATTGAACCAAAATTTAATTGTATGGAAAGCAGTGAGGCTTGACTTTTGGATATATAAAAACATGCATTGTGATTTGTGTTGGTTATCTTTTAAAGTTTATTTATGTGCATACATCTTCTTTACTATGCAGCTATATAGGTGCCTGCAGAGGCCAGAGGAAGGCACTGGGATATCTTCATACAAAGCTATGGGACTTTGTGGATCACTTGAAATATACTGGGACCAGGATTGGATCTTCTAGAAGAACCACAAGTACTCTTAATTCCTGAGTCATCTCTCTAGACCCCTTAGTAACTTTTATAAAAAAATTAATTAAAATCTCCTATGCTTTCTTTTAGTACAAATATCTTTCCTGATAAAATGAGTGTGATGATATTGAATTTTATGAGCTGTTGTGAAGATGAGATATTTTTAATTATCTAAAACTTACACAGGCAGTCCACATTTTGTGAAGATTAACATAATTTGTGTAACAATCTTGTAAGGCCGATTCTCTTTTTACCCTACATTGTGGATGAGTGATCAAGTCAGCCAGGCTTACTTACTAAGTTCACATTCTTAACTGGGAAGGAAGGAGCCTATGTTCCTGGTTGGAGCAAAGCCTAGGGCTTTGTGGGCCAATGTGATGTCCTAGAAGTCCTCATTTCCCTTAAACAAAGACAATCTGAAGATGAAACCCAGGAACAATATGTATGGACCATTTCCAATGCTGCAATTAGAACTGCCTTTAGAGAAAGCAGAGGCGGTTAGATCCTGCAGGACCTTGAATTCAAACCACGCTGAACCAACGTATAGTGATACGACACTAATCAGGCCTTAATCCTCATCTCAAAGAGACAAAGAACATAAACGCCATGGAAGATGATGGAAGACACAAACCAGAACACGTATTTGTCTCAAATACAGCAACATTTCTTAGATGAACTCAGAAGCTCTTCGACTCGAAAGCACAAGCAGGCTTGGCTGGAGCAGCTCTGCGGGCACAGGCTATTTTTCCCGTTCGGTGCTGCTGTCTCACAAGCCCAGCAAACAGAGACTCGGGAGAATAAGGTTCAGAGAGGTTAATAATGCTGACCAAGACCTGAACTTGTGTCTTTCTGGCTACAAACCTCAGATCTTTCCATTAAAGCACAATAAATTATGAAAGTGACAAAATAGGTCACTTGGCCACTTTCAATTCCACACCACAAGGGATTTTTACAATTCCCACTTGACAAATAGTGTGAGCTCACTTACTCTAGGTTTTGCCACAAGGGCTAAAGAAGCAAAGATCAATGAGGTAGTCCTGCAGAGAAGAATTTCCAAGTGACACTCTGGAGGGGGAGGGGAAGGGACCCTTAGGCTGCCTTTCTCTGTTCTCCCATTTCTGTCCTTAGAAATGAGGACATTTCTAAGTAGACTTGGTCAAGGAGAGACCCAGAACAATTGGTCAGGCCTCGGGTCTCCAGCAAGTGGGCTCTACCATTGCTCTGACTACCCTAACTTGCCTTGCCTGTGTCTGGAATGCTCGTTGGCACTGCCAAGGCTAACAAGTGAAACCAGTCGCACCCAGCCGTATTTCTTTAACTGTCATTCTGCGAAAATTACTGGCCACCTAAAAATGGAGCCACAGCTTGGAAAATGATCCCGTTCCATGTCTGTTGGGTCAGTGCCTCTTCCTCTTTATATATTGCCTTCTATAAGAGATGGCCAACTTTTTGACGTTGGAATATGACGTTACCATGTACAAAATTTACACTCAAGGAATGCCCTATCTAGTTCCAAATATAATGACAAAAAAAAAAAAAAAAAAACCCACCCGGAAACAAACAAACCAATTGCATTTTAACTGTTTATGATTGTTTTCTGGTTCACATTCATACCTATCCTCAGGCTGTGTATAGCCCATGTGCTCCAGCTTGGACAGGCTAATCATAAGCATACCAATGCAGGAAGATTCTGGGAAGCCACCAGAGTCCTATTATAGGCATCTATCCACTCCACCTTGCCTCTGGTTTCTTTTGCCAATTATCAGTTCACTACAGATGTGGGGGATTAAAACAGCACATTTATTATCTCACTTTTCATGTGTTAAGCTTGACACATTTTAGCTGAATCCTCTACCCAGGGTATCAGAGGCTAACATTGAGAAGCTTTCCAGCTTCTTCCTCATCTGGAGGCTCCAGTAGGGAGAGAGCCGCTTCCAGACCTCCCCAGGCTGTTAGCCTGGCAGATTTTCTGACACTCGTGGGACTGAGGTCGCACTCTTGCTAACCCTCAGCTTGTACCCACTCTCCACGTCTAGAGGCCACTCTCAGCTCCTTGCAAACGGACTCCTGCAACTCAGTTCTAATATTATCAGATGTATTTCATGTCTCCAGAGTCTCTGGCAAACCATCAGTGGCGCCGTAGAATCTCTCAGTTTCCAAGGGTTCATGGGACAAGCCACGGAGTCTCTATTTTAAGGCTAACTGTGTAATATAAAAATTCACACATGAAAATATAAAAATAAAAGCTCATGCACGCAAACAACGCCTGAGGGGCAGGAAGCAGATGGGGGTAGGTTAGAATTCTGACAGTCCAACCCGTGCCCGGGAGATTCTAGCTGCTATGACTGCTGACCAATTAAACCTTTCAGAGGATAAAGCCAACACTCATTAAGACCAAGTTTATGATCCTAGCCACCCACCACCGGAATCTGAGACTTGGGCAGGTGGCTCCCGCTGGGAAGTCAGCCTACACGGCCACCTCAGGCCTTTTCATCCAGTGCAGACTGTTCCCACATTCCTCCCTTTCCCTGTAGATGCCACTTGGCTCACAGCTGAGCCAGCGTAGACAACAACAGGTCTATAGCTAGCTAATAGAGTGCCATGTTACCAAGGCGCCTCAAGTCATAGATGGTGCCTTGATATGCTGAGTGTGGAGTATTGCCAATTCTTCTTGGCAAAAGAAAGGGAAGAGGGAAGGTTTTTTTTTGTTTGTTTGTTTGTTTGTTTTTTGCAGAAAAGTGACAGTTGTCCTCGACTTGATTCTGCATGGAGTTGGAGCAAGGTGAGACCTTTTCTCCCACCACGGGCCCCAATATTACTAACTCTCTTCCCATTCATCTCCCATGATGACTCAAGCAACTAACCTCTCTGTGTCACTTTTCCCAGATGTTTCCCAAGCTCTCTGATGCTGCTCAAGAAGCATCTGTTGTGACTTCGTGAAGTTTGCTTCACCCTATGAAACAAACGTAACATTCAGAAGTTAAAAGAGTGCTCCAGGCTTCTGGGGAACAGAAGAGATCCCCTGAAGCATCCACAATGTTCAATGTCTTTCCATATATTCTATGTACTTCTGTAGCTATCCAGTGTGAGAGAATTTGTCAAGTTGGCCCATACTATATATGAGTTGTGGAGCAATAAAAACAAAGTTAAGAAAGAAAAAGTAACCATGTGCCATTCCCTCAAAATAACTTACAGATAATTCTTAGTGTTTGAATTTATGGCGCTAGTAACCATTGACATTCAGGTTTGTACATTTTTGTCAGAGTTCTGTGCGTAGCGAGTGTCAATCAGGGCACAGCATTGATTGCTATTATTCTAAAGTCTGCACTTTTTATATAAAATTCAAGGGTTTTCAAGACTTCTATCTTAGGTTTTTTTCCATTGTAGAATGCAATGGCTGGGTATGCAGACATATGTGAGGTTTTCTGTATTTCAATCTACAGCAAAATCATATTCCCTTCGCAAAGCGACAAAATATCTCCTTTATATTAGCTATCCAGGGGAAGGTTTTCCAGCTGTAGGTTGAATATGAAATGGTTAGGAGGAAAGCAGTAAAGCTTACATGATGAGCTTATATTACACATAGGACAAGTTTAAAGGGTTTAATAACATTTAGGAAATAAAAAAGAGCAAGATTGATTTAAAGCAGATTAAATGAGCTCATGACCTTGACTCTTTATTAGATCAGTAGCCTATGTATGTATGTATGTATGTGTATATATATATATATATATATATATATATATATGTTTCTCTACTCTATATCAGAGCCACAGAAATTACCTCATAGCCTCATGGTATAGAAACGATGATTACATGAATCAACATTTGTGAAATAGCAGTTCATACATGTTATTTCAGGTTCTTAAAAGGACAAGGGGTTCAAGTGTTGGGTCATCTGGGAGGAGGAAGAGTGACCTCACTTGGGAGCTACCTTCTGGTTGCCTGATGCAGGAGGAGGTGGTGTTAGGAGAGATATTATAAACCACAGTGGGAGAGAAATTGGTGGTAGAAAAAATAGAAGAACATTTTAAGGAAACTGAGATTTGCCCTGAAGAAAATGAGAAGCAATGTGGGAATTTCAGAGCCGGCCATGGTCTTGCAAGGCTGGGCTCAAGGGTATCTTGAGAGACTACTGTCACCTAGACATACTAGTGGTGTGGAGGCTCCAGAAATGGGGACAGGTGTCAACGGGATAGAAGAGCAGAGCTCCATGGCTTTCCTATCTTAGTGGCTTCTGCAAAGTTGGGTGAGGCAGGAATTAAGGGGTTAAAAGGAGGAGAGTAAGTCATCTTTCTGGCAGGGCTGTGAAGTTGTCACACCCCTCCTAAAGGCACTGGCCCCATAGGATTCCATCTTGTGAGTCACTGCACTTTGGGACAGGAGTATTTATTTATTTATTTACTTGTTTGATTTAAAAAGAAAACAAACTATCTTTTTTCATTATACACACCAGTCCCAGTTCCCACTCCCTCACCTCCTCCCATTCCCTCCACATACCTTCCCCTACCCCCATGTACTCCTCAGAAAGGGCAAGGCACATTGCTCTGGGAAAGGTCCAAGGCCCTCCCTACTATATTTGGGCTGAGCAAGGTATCCATCCAAAGAGAATGGGTAAAACCAGTACAAGCAGTAGAGATAAATCCTGGTGCCAATGCCAGTGGCTCCTTAGGCTGCCCCAGGCATGCAACTGTCACCCACATTCAGAGGGTCTAGTTTGGACCTATGCTGTTTCCTTCCCTGTCCGACTGGAGTTGGTGAGCTCCCATTAGCTCAGGTAAGCTGCTTCAGTGGATGTACCCATCATGGTCTTGACCTCTTTGCTCATATTCTCACTCCTCCTGCTCTTCAACTGGACTTTGGGAGCTCAGTCCAGTGCTCTGATGCAGGTCTCTGCCTCTGTTTCCATCAGTTGCTGGATGTAGGTTCTATGATGACATTTAAGATATTCATCAGTCTGACTACAGGTCAAGTCAAGATGGGGCCCCCTCTCCTCTATTGCTTAGGGTCTTAGTTGGGGTCATCCTTGTGGATTCCTGGCAATTTATTTTGTGCCTGGTTTCTTGCTAGTCCCATAATGACTCCCTTGATCAAAATATCTCTTTCCTTGCTCTCATTTCTGTCCTTTCCCCATCTCAACTATCCCATTCCCTCAAGTTCTCCTTACTGTTCCCCATCTCCCCTCCTCTTCCCCTTCTATCCTCCCTACTCCCCCACCCCCATGCTCCCAATTTTGTCAGGCAGTCTTATCTATTTCTCCTTTCCAGGTGGATCTACATATGTCTTTCTTCACATTGTTACATGAGTTTTAAGGCAAAAAAAAATCTCCCTCCCTGTCCTAGGTTGATTAGGCCAGGTTGTGGCGCATGACTTAGAGAGTTTGGGCATAGAATCATGGGGTTCATAAATGCCCTTCATCTTCACCATCATCTCAAGTCAACTTGGGATGAAAGAAATAATGCCAGCAAGGACAGATGATTTTAGATGGTGGCATACATGTTCCTCCATGCCTGCTGGTTAGGACACTACAGACAGGTGTTTCTAACACGCTGAGTGGCTCTGGATTGGATGTTGAGTGGGCAAGGATCTGGATCGTCAGGCAGCTGAGGAGGGCCCCAATTATATTTTCATAGCAGCACCTCTTAGCAGAGAGTCCTTTCTGCTTAACTGTCTTCGAAGGCACAGGCAGGTGGTTTCAGAAACTTGCACTGTGTCAGAAACGACAGCAACAGGCCGTTTCCCCTGCATGTAGGTGAGGACACACTCATTTTCTCCAACTGTTCTGGAAAATCATGGGAATGAATGCTCTAAAGAGGAGCTCCACACCTTCAGGGGAGGTTAAGGAAAACAGGCCAACTACTCATACCTGCTCCTAAAAGCATCTTCAAAACCCACAACACAGAACCCACTGGGCCGCTCCTAACTGGGGGAGCCTGGTAGCCCTTTAGAGATCTCCCTTTAAAGTATTTGCTCAACTTTGTTAAACAAACTGCTGCTCGAACCGTCTGTCTCTTGACTAAGTTCTCTCCTTGAAGAGGATAAGATGTGAAAGACCCACACAACAGACTGTGGCAGCACACAATTTTTATTTCAGACAAGAAAGGTGGCCTCGTCACACCTAGTGCCCGCCACTCTTTCAGTCAGCTTCGCCTCCGCTCCCTTTCATCAGAAGGGAAAACCGAAGATCCCTGTGTGACTAGATCACAAACTCCAACAGAGATGAACATTCCACCTAGGAGCTCAAAGGCAGGGTCTCAGGATAAGTTACATGGTTTCCTTCTAGACTGTCTCACCAAGTCTTTGATAAATATAATTCTATCAGCAGCCTGTGAGAAGTTTTATTAAAATATCAGGCAGCTTACCAGTCGGAATGAAAGCACAGGATAAAACAGCGTATGTGTGGGCTTTACTAAACCCTACACCATTGGAATATAATTCCTACTGTTCAGCAAATCCAGGCTCACTCATCCCTATTCTATTGTGCAAAGAACACAAAGCGGTAGGGGAAGAATGTTTTCCTTTCTCTCTCTTTAGGCTTTGTGCTTAAAATCAGGCCCAGCATGCAGCTTTTGGTTTCAAAGCCAGGGAATTTGATAGCTACCACATAATCACACCACACTTCATCTACAGTCTTATCCCTCTAGTGTGGAACAAACGGCTACCCTCTACACTCAAAGTCTCTATGCTTGTTTTTCCTTTCTTTCAAATCCCACACATCATAATAAATACTTTTTTTAAAAAAAGTGGAGCCGTGATATCGCTTAAGCTCTAGTAAAGAGAAATGGGCGCCTGTGGTATCCTGTTTTATCCCACAAGGAAGCTGTTTGGGGGTGCAGGGGAGTGAAAGTTGCCACCGTAAGAGAGACCTCAAAGGAGCACCAGTTGTCAGGTACCCGTGAAAGAAGAAAGTGAGCTCTTCCTGGAGCAAGAGATTATCAGATTTCAGACCCATCACAAGGCTTCTACCCAAGGGTCAGCACCTTCCCTTGTTCCGGACAGACAAAGAGCTGTGACAGGCAGATCGATACTCTTGCTAACTAAACAGCTGGCTAATCACAGCCCTGGCAGCAAAGCTAGGCCTGAAGACAATGAAACGAAACTGCCTTTTGATAGATTTTTTTCTTTGCTTTGCTTTTCTCTGCTTTTCTTTTTTTTTCTTCCCATTCAACATCTTGGTGAGTTCGGCTTTTTCTTTTCTTTTTTCTGTTTTCCCCCAACTGGATGACACTGATGCTTAACTCAGTTTAAAAGAAGGGACATTCTTCCCAGCTAACGAAGTGCCCAGGGTTGTGATTCATTCATTCTGTGTGAGGGACTGCTAGCTGCGGATGCAGGATGCCAGGGCAGGGTGAGGAGCTCTCTGAAGTGTCAGCCCCCTGGGACTGATGGAGGAGGCCCAGATCAATTGTCATTAACTAATTACTCTTCTCCTTTTGTCAGGGTAAATTGGTTCGTCCAGTGTGTTTCCTAAGTGTGTCAGGTGAATTGCATTAAAAAGGGTAAACAGCTCTTCTCCAGGAGGCGGTGGAAAATTTTCACAGCTTAATGGTTCTGCCAATGAGTGTGTGTGTTGTCTCCGCTGGGGTGAGGGTGGGCTTGGGGGAGGAACTGAAGTTACTTCTGTCATGTCCTCTTGGAAAGGGCCTCAGCCTCCACATTTCAGTCTGGTTAACTGCAAAGTGAGGGCGGCTGTAGGCAAGGCAGGGCAAGCTAGAGAGGGTAATAAAGTCTTTCCACCTACCCTTGCACACTGGGGCCATTGACAGGTAAAATAAAGGTTATTTGAACACTGGCCCTGTGGTACCATGGCAGCTGGATAGGCTAGGTCATGCAAATATGATATAGAGAAGGCCCGTCTCAAGTCCCAAACAATATGGCGTGAGCTGGTGTGCAATTTAAACCTCATGCATAGTTTATTTCTGGAGGTACATATTTAATATTTTGGTACCACCCTTGGTCATGGGCGGCTGACCTCAGAGACTTAGAAGCGAGTACTGTCTAGATTCTGTGAGGTGAAATAAAGGATCACCCATTTAGGAGTCAAGGCTTGGTGACAGACGCATAATGAGATAATGCCTTAGTGTTTTGACACTCCCTCTCCAAGATCCCCTTTGGAGGACTTGCCCTGCTTGTGTTGGGATGAGAAATACCGAAAAGGAAAATCTGATCAACCATGACTTGGGTAGGAAAGGAGATCACCTTACTCCGTAGATAGGCCACTCACCTCACAAATATTCATAAAAGCTGACGAGGGAGAGGCACACAACCACAGGAGCTTCATTTTTCAGTCCCCAATGTACAGAGTCTCCAAACCCTCTCCTTTATTCAATGACATCAAGATTCTGGCATCTTTCCTGAAGTGCTTTATGGCTAGGAAACACTTCACTGTCCAAAACTTTGATTAATCGTCACCAAATCCCAGGAGATCAAACCCTTGCCATTTCCGTTACAGAAGAGGACCGTGGAGCAGAGAGGGATTTTACTGAGCTGGGCAATCAGTAACACATTGCAGAACCAGCCAGTCAGAGTCTTTAATCAGATAGCTCTGTTTAAACCTTTGCTTCATTTGTTCCTTTGCTGTGTGATGTTGGACAATTTGCTTCATTTCCTGAACTTCGGTCTCTTCCCCCATCAAACAGGTACGACAATGTCTGCCTGGGAGAGTTGAGGTAAGGATTATCAAAGAAATGAAATAAAAGGCTTAGCAGAAACCTTGGATGTCGTGAGCGTTTGCAGGATGCCATTTTCTACTTGTATTGTTACTATTGTTGCTGCTGCAATTCTTGCTATTCTAGTCATTACTAAGAAAGCCAACTTCAAAGTGAGGCCGCCATTTCTTATTATCATAGCCGTTCGACTAAGGATGAAAACATTGCGATGTCGCTCTGTTCTCCAGCTCCCTGTGAACCAGTGCCCTGGACCACGATGCCACGCGATGATGAAGGAGTGGCAGCTAAGGATGCAGATGTGTCCCTGTGGTGTGATGGTCATGCCGTGTATTTATCATGTGATTCTCCTTGACCTGGGAAGTTGGGAGCCTGTAGGGGTGAAGTGGAGGAATCAACAATGTGCATTTGGAACAGGCCACAGGTGAGAGCAGGGAAGCAGCGAGGAGGGAAGCTGGGCTAGTTTTGTCACTAGTGGCGTGAACCGGAACTCCTGAGAAGAAGGTGTGTCAGCAGAGGGGGATCCACTGATTAGGAAGAATATTAGCACCATGGAGAGGTTGGAATACTGCAGATTCCAGGCAGATTCCCTTACTCTACAATAGCTGTGGCCACAGAATGGCTCTTCCTTGCCCAACCTTGTCTCAGAACAAATGCCCTGAGCCTGATAAGTTAAAATCTTTTGATAACTTAGCAAACGGCTAGTTCCCACCAACCCTCAAACCAAAGATGTCATCAAAACTCATCAAAGGCCTAAGAGTTTTCGTCATCTTGCTGTAACTGTCTCGTTAATGTGCCCATCAATGTATGTTAAACATGCATTGCTTTATAGTGTTCTTTGCTCTGTAAAACTTCATGATACCACTTCCATTCTGGAACATGGAATTCATAGCGAGTGAAACCTGTGTTCCTGGGCCATTGCCACTCAAGATGGCCTCAGAATGAACTATTTCTTTTTTCCATTTAAAATTATATATATATATATATATATATATATATATATATATATATATATATATATCATTGCATCATCAGTGCTCTAGATTTGAAACCAGGAAACCCACTTTGGAGGCATCAATTCAACTCCTCCAAGTCCCAGAACTGACTACCGGCAGCTAACAGGGTGGATTTTTGGAAATAGAGTCCTGGCTTCTAACCCTTCCTTAAGACACGACCCTCCTGGCTCCCCTTCCAATGTAGCTCACTTGTGGAATGTGACTCCTCCCAAGAAATACACACAGACAGATATAAGCCCCTAGTTTTCCCTGGGCCACATCTGTACCTATACATACATAGAAATCTAAAATAATAGGTAGGCACACTTTTATGAGGTCTATATACTACATATGGGTATATACAAAAAGAAGGTATCGTGGAGATAAACTGCTTCCATCCAGGGAGAGCAGCATGGGGAGGTTCTCCTAGCACTTGCACCAGCCTGTCTCCCTGGTGGTGTAAATTCACTAGTGGTCAGTTTTCACACTTTTGTGTACGCTGAACCCCATGGCCGAAAAGCCTTAATACTCACACTGTATCACTGTGAACAGCATCTTTCTTGTTTTTGTAAATCATCTCCATCTTTTCACTGTCCCAGAGATCTTCCCAGACCTACCCTCCCCCAGCTACCACCACAGACCTATCTCCTCTGTACCCACCCAGCTGTTATCAGACACTTTCTGATTCAACTCTCTCAGGCTGGACTCTGGGGTTTTACAAGGCAAGGACTTTTAGACCAAGATGTGTAGATTGGAAAATCCTTGAGGACAAATGAGGTGGAGAGAGGAAGGGATAGAGAAATCAAAAAGGAGAGAAGAAGGGAGGCACAAGAGGGAGAGAAGGAAGAAAAAGAAACAATAGCTTATGAGATACAGCTTCATTAGACAACATAACTCAAGCATTTGTAGTCAAGAATCTCTGGCATAAAAGTGAAGGAACACAGAATAATTGCACTGTGGCATCTCAACTTTGTATCTAAGAGGAAGGGAAGATGTATTCACCAGACAGAGATAATGCTTGTTTTGCTCCTAGAGCTTAGGCAGTGGAAAATCCTAGGGGAGTTTCTTACCCAAACCAGCAATTATTTGTTGAAGTGGCCCTGTTTTGTAAAGAGCACCCATCTACCTCAAAGAAGAGCTAAGAGTCAGGGCTGCAAGGCAGGCCTTGTGCTGGTCCCCACACTGTCCCTGTAAAGAAATGGCTTTTCTCCTATAGACCTACAGTAAAAAAACAGTTCAGTATTGGCATAAAAATAGACATGCAGATTGATGGGATCAAATCAAAGATGCTGACATAAATCCACACACCTCTGAACATGTGGTTTTCAACAAAGAAGCCAAAAATACACAATGGAATAAAGAAAGCATCTTCAACAAATGATGCTGGCATAACCGGATGGAAGCGTGTGCAAGAGGAAATAGGAGCCGTATCTACTGCTCTGCACAGAACTCAAGTCCAAGTAGATCAAATACCTCAACACCAACTCAGTTAAACTGAAGCTCATAGAAGAGAAAGTGGGAAGTGGCCTTGAATGCATGGGCACCGGAGATCACTTTCTAAATACAACCCCAGTAGCACAGACACTGAGATCGACAATAAATGGAACCTCCTGAAATTCAAAAGCTTCTGTAAGGCAAATGGCATGGTCAATAAGACAAAATTGCTCTGTAAAGAATGGGAAAAGATCTTCACCAACCCCACATCCAACAGTCATGTGGGATTTCCCTCTGTAGGCTGTGAATATGTTTTATTACCATTGGTTAATAAAGAAGTTGGTTTGGCCTATGGCAGGACAGAATATAGCTAGGTGGGAAAACTAAACTGAATGCAAGTGGAGTCAGAAAGAAGGAGTCATGCAGATGCCATGTAGTTGCCTAAGAAGTAGGAGGTAACAAACCACAAACCTTGTGGTAAAATATAAAATAATACAAGTGGGTTAATTTAAGGTGTAAGAGCTAGCTGAAACTATGCCTGAGCCATTGGCCAAATAGTGTGGCAATTAATATAGTTTCTGTGTGATTATTCGGGTCTGGGCGGCCAGGAAACAAAAATGAAGCCTCCATTTACATGACAGAGGACTGATATTTGAAATATATAAAGAATTCAAACTAGACATCAAAATACCAAATAGTCCCCTTTAAAAATGGAGTTTGGATTTAAAAAGAGAATTCTCAACAGAAGAATCTCGAATGGTTGAGATACACTTAAAAAATTGTTCAACTTCCTTAACTATCAGGGAAGTGCAAATCAAAATGACTCTGAGATACCATCTGACACCTCTCAGAATGGTTAAGTTAAACAATGCTAATGACAGCCTATCTTGGAGAGGCTAGGAACAAGGAAACATTCCTCTACCACTGATGGGAATGCAAACTTATACAGCCATTTTAGAAATCAGCTTGGCAGTTTCTCAGAAAATTGGGAATCAATCTACCTCAAGACCCATCTACACCACTCTTGGACATATACCCAAAGAATGTTCAATGATACCTTAGGGACACTTGCTCAACTATGTTCATAGCAGCATTATTCATAATAGCCAGAACCTGGGAACAACCTAGATATTCCTCAATAGAAGAATGGATAAATAAAATGTGGTACATCTACACAATGGAGTTATTCAGTAGGAAAAAGAAAACAATGACATCATGAAACTTGCAGGCAAATGGATGGAACTAAAAAAAAATCATCCTGAATGAGGTAACCCAGACACTGAAAGACAAACACAATATGTTCTCACTCATAAGTGGATAGTATATGTAAAACAAAGAATAACCAGCTTATAATCCTTAGCCCCCGAGAAGCTAGGTAACAAGGAGGACTCTAAGAGATCTTCCTGGGAAGAGGAAATAGAGGAGATGTCCTGGTTAAACTGGGGGTGGGGGAGTAGAGGGGAAGGGATTGGGGGATAGGAACTTGAGTGATCAGAAATTAAGTTGGGGACACGGTGTGGGGGAGTAATGAAAGATATCTTGATGGGGGCCATTATGAGGTTAGGGAGAAACCTGATGTTAGGGAAACTCCCTGGAACCCACAACAATGACCCCAGCTAAGACCCCCAGCAATAGTGTTGAGGGCGCCTGAACTGGCCATCTGCTGTAATCAGATTGGTGACTACCCTAATTGTCATCGGAGAACCTTTATCCACTCACTGATGGAAGCAGATACAGAGATCCACAGCCAAGCAGTGGGCCGAGCTCCGGGAGTCCAGCTGAAGACAGGGAGGAGGGATTGTATAAGCAAGTGGGGAGAGTCAAGATCATGATGGGGTAATCCAAAGACACAGCTGTGGAAGCTGACAGACTCTGGACCAACAGCTAGGGAGCCTGCATGGGACCAACCTAGGCCCTCTGCATCTGGGTGACAGTTGTTCAGCTTGGTCTCTTGTGGGACCCCTAGCAGTGGGACCAGGACCTGTCCCTGGCACATGAACTGGATCTTTGGAACCATTCCCTTTGGTGGGATGCCTTTCCCAGCCTTGATGGAAGGGGGAGGAGCTTGGGCCTTCCCCTGGAGACCTTACTCCTTCTGCTCCTTCTAAAGGGAGACAGAGCAGGAGTGAATAGGGGTGGGGGACAAGGGATGTGGGGATAGGGAACAGGAAGAGAGGAGGGAGGGGAAACTGTGGGTGTTAGTATGTAAAATAAATAAATATTTTATAAAATTAAAACAAAAAAAAAAAACCGTGGCTTTCCTGAAAGCCAGGAAGAACAATATTCCCACAATACCTCTGGGGAGGGGAGGGGCAGGGCAAGAGCACCAAGCCAGCTTCCTGCTGAGAATGGGCACGTATCCAGAGAATGTCATTATCATTCCAGTTGTTTCTCTCCATTTTTTGACTTTTAGAGCAGTTAATGTAGTAAGTGATCCCAAGACAAAAAAAAAAAAATTATATATATAAAGAAAAGCCATTGTGGAGGATGAGCAGTTGTGGTACACATACTGTTCGCCTCTTGCAGTCATCACTAAGGGTAGCGATCAGGGGTGCTAGGCAGACTCACGCTGCTGAGCTTCCAGTCTCCATAGCCCCGTGCCATTGTCTCCCCCAGCCTCTGGCCACTGCCCTTCTGATTTCTGCATCAGTTTGCCTACTCCAGGTAGCTCGCAGAAGTAACATAGAGTGCACAGCCACAGGTGACTGCTTTTTCCACTTGCTGTCATGCAATGTGGGACATGTATACACGCATACACGTATACACACATACACGTATACACACATACACGTATACACACATACATGTATATACACATACATGTCCCACATTTTGCTTATTGCTTCATCCACTTCCATAGACAAGCACATTGTCCTATCCTTTGCCAGGTAAGAATGACACTGTTAGGAACTCGGATGTGTGGAATAATTTAACTTCAATATACAAAGTAAGTTTAGAATCACTTTATCTCAAAGCAATCCTCAAACACGGACATCCTGATTTGCCCCCTTTGGGGCAGGGCTACATCAGAATGGGGACAGTTCAAATGCTATGAACTGTCTGTCACAGGGGATTGACAAGAAGAAGTGCTTGACAACATCCTCTGTCTTCCTGGCCGGACATGCAGTTCAGAACACTTACCTCACTGGCTTGCAAAGAGTGCCTGAGGTAGCAACCTGGGAAAAACCCTGCACACAGAGGGTGGTCCATCTCCCTGCCAAGCCCATCCCTTCATTCTAACTTGTTCTGATCTCATTGCTCATGACTGCGAAGCAGACAGCTCTCACAGCTGCTTACAGCCCGCCGAGTATTCTGAAAATGAACTGACTTTGGATTCCATCTTCTGAATAGTCAAAACATTTAAAATGCCATCATATCTCTGCCTTCCTGGCACTGTGGGTGTCTGCGTCCTACAGCTCCCCAAATATCTGTGTCTGCAGGGGTTCCTCGCTCGCTCCAGGCTCAATGGCATGCTGCGCGTGTTTCCGCGATGCGCTGATGGGAAGAACGCGGTGCGGTTTGCCTTTTATTTGGAGAGGGCAATTTTACATGGCATTCATCTTCGCCCTGATTATGTATCTTGTTTCCTGTGATCATTTTTCATGGGGATGAAGAAAGTCTGCTATACTTCTGTAATCTAGTTTACTTAGGTTATTTTTTTTTTTCTTTTATGTTTTGATTTTGGACCGTAATCATCTAGTGTAGCAGAAAAAAAGTATGGCAAGCTTCCTTGGTGCAAGGGACAAAGAGGAAATAAGGGAGGATATTTCCCAGTAGACAGTGTTAGTGGGACTCTCTCCATGCACCACGGCCTGGGTTTGGAGCTTTGCCTGCACACACAGCTTGAGCACCGAGTTAACACTCGGGTTATGGTTTGAATCTATCCTTGACTAGTTCCTAAGTCTGTGATCTAGCCGCCACACTTTTCAGGCAGCTCCCCCAAACATGGAGCATTCTAAGTCCCAGGAGGTCAGAGGTGGTGACTGGGGTTCCCGAGAGTACATGCAAGTCAGGGCTATCCCCTCTCCCCCCCACTATATCCTCAGACAGAATTGACTTGGAAAGGCTGTCATTCTAAGAACTCAATGGCAGACACAGCTTTGTAATTTAGTATACTTGGAAATATGTTTTCCCCTACAGGTATGAAGGATTTGTACAAAGTCATTTTACCCAAAATTGCTTGGTTGAAAACACACACACACACAAGCAAGAAAACCTTGAATGCTGTAGGAAGAGGCTGAGGACGGAAAATTCTAGAAGCTGAGCTTCATTCTCCCCTATGATTCACTGTGTTGTTTTGGGTGCCTGAGCTTCATGTAGGAGCTATCACCTTGAGGAGCGATGCCAGGAATCTTGCCTCAGTGGGCTGCTCTCCAGCGTGTACTCCGTGAACAGCCAGTGGACAGCAGGTGCGGATGGAAGCAAAATGTGATGGGGAGGGAGGTGCCTGCTACCAACAGCTGCACCCAGGAACTCAGTTTCCTTGCTGAGCACCATAGTTGTATCTGGAAGTTTCCACGCAGAGATCATGACCTTTGAGGATCCCAACCCTGGTCCTGGAAGCTGCTCTTTCATCCACTGACAACAATGGCGCCCTCTACATGAACCAGAGAATCCCTCGTGCATCCTCCAACAATGATGGAAAATGTTTTCTGTGCTCTCTCCTCTCCTTGTCATGTCGGGCTAGATTCTCTGCTTGGCTTAATTTTGTGACGTCGTGGGGAGTGAGAGTGTGACGGTATGTGCCCACATTTGCTCCTCTGGCCACAGGTTACGCTGAGCTCAGAGCGGGTGGATGGAATCAGTGGATGCGTGAATGATCAGCAAGGGAGTCATGTGTGCAGCGGATACCTACAGCCCTGTAGCTAGTGAGGCTTGCATCTGTAAGTAAATAAGCAGGGAATAGAAGGGACAACGTGATGAGGGAAAACATGAAGGGCCTCGGCGGTGGACTGGTACTGTCTCCTGACCTGGGAGGGGACGGCCATGGACCTCTTCATGGAACCTCTGTGATGTCCTTGCAGTAGAGGCCGGCTACTGACAGATGGCCTTCACACAGTTTCTCAGGGTGGGGTGGGGAGAATCAAATCAATTGACTTAAAAATACACTGAGAAGAGCAGTAAACTCTTAAAAAGATGCTGTGTGACTCCCCGATTCTGTTTGGGGGGCTTCCTGGGTACCTGGTAAAAACCTGAGGTGTACAAGCTTTCTTGATTCCAATTTCATGTAGAATGTCATTTTTAAAGTAGAGTCCCCCACTCAGTCATAATTTGACAAATAGCTACATCTCTCCCTTAGCTACACAACTCTATCACATTCCCACATATTATGATAAATGTGGCAAGGATGTGGAAGCCATACTGCGTGCTGAGATCGAGGTACTAATCCAAATTAGACCGGCTAGCTGTTGGAGAATATTGGGCAAGTTTTCCTAATGCCTCTTTATACAGGGTGTATGCACCAGGGAGCATCCATCTTATTACTACAGGGAGGGGATTAATGACTCTCACGATCTGATCTCTGGTTGTCAGCCCCCTAAATAACTTTCCTTAGAAATCTGAGCGAGGCAGTGTCAGCAGGATGGTTATTTGGGGGGAGGTCACCTTGCATGGAATTTTTCCATTGTGGTAAATTGTTTGACTTTCAAAAATGGTAGAGTCGCTCTCTCTTGTTCCTTCAAACAAGCCTTCAGTGTCTGTGTCTAGGGCAGGGCTTTAAAGCCTGAGTGGAAATAATCTCATGGTTAGAGCGTCCTCCACATCCTCCACACCCTCCACACCCTCCACATCACCTTCCTTCCATCCGTTCGCCCACCCAATGCCTTCAGTCCCAGAGTGTTAACTAACAGGACACCTCTTGGACACCATCTCTCTTGCTCTTCCTTTGTTTGCTAATCACATAGCAAACGCCTCCTCTGATGCAGACGCCTTGGTCTTGACATGGAGCACAGTCACAGCTTTGATTATCTCCCAGATTATTCATCACACCCATATACACGTGTTCATACACACAAATACGAACGGGAAAAGCAGGGGTGAAGACTGTGGTTGTTTGAAGGGGTGTGGAACTAAACATGGCTTGGGCTCGAGGGAGGAAATGATCTCTGCTGGCTTCGATTAGTTATATAATTAGAAGATTAAACATCCACGTGCCTCAGTAATCCTGACTCAGTGTCCTGTCTGTATAAGCAACGGATAAGCACCGATGTGTGGGAAATGGAAAATGTGGAAGCCAATATGGAGTCATCTTAAAGCTAATACTGAACTAGCAGGGCTTCAGCAATTGCTACCAGTCAGAGTCCTACTGGGAAAACAGAAACCCCTTCCAGTCGTGAAGTCAGTGTGCATTTAAGGGAAAATTTGAACAAGACGAGGACGCTGAAGAGCCAGGTGTGACACTGAAGGATGATCCAGAGCCCAGAAACAGCAGGAAACAGAGGGAATGGGCATAGGAAAAGGAAAAGAAAAAGGAAAAGGAATAGCAGCAGCAGCAATAGGAGGTATTGCCTGAGCCAGGAGCCTTTCCACGTCAAATCTCACAGAAGACTTCCCGATTAGAAGTCAGCCAGACACACAGACAGCAAAACTCAAGCCTTGAAAGCCCCTTCATTCCACAACTCAACAAAAACATAGGAGGGGAAACCAAGGATGCTCCTGAGAGCAGACAAAACCTAATGTGTGACATCTAGAAGCCATGACATCAGGGACGGGGCCTGATTTTGGTTCTTGGTTGTTATACACAACAGTGTTCTGGGATGCCTTACAAAAGCGAGCAATGTCAAACAGAACTCAGAGATATCAATTTCCCATAAAGAAAACATATATGTGATTTCTAATATTTGACAAACAAATGATTAACACAATTAAGACTCAACTTGGGAATGAGATTATTTAGGTTAAATGCTAATACAGCAACAGCCAGGCAGTGGTGGCGCATGCCTTTAGTTCTAGCACTTGGGAAGCAGAGGCAGGTGGATCTCAGTGAATCCAGGGCCAGCCATGTCTCCAAAGCAAGTTCCAGGACAGGCTCCAAAGCAACACAGAGAAACCCTGTCTCCAAAAACCAAACAAAAAAATGATAATACAGTAATAACCACAAGTAATTCTGAGCTCTCATGAAGCACACTTTTTAACAACTAGGTCAAAACAGACAGACAGACAAATCTAGACCACTTAATTTCAATGACCTAGAAAGGAGTGTATCATTATCTCTGTTTAAATGTAAGGAAATCAAAGTTTAGTGGTTTGAGGCAGGTCAAGGAACTAGTGAGAAACAGACGAATTTAAATCTTGGGTCCTTTGGAATGTGGCTGCAAAAGAACAGATATGCCCTGTCTATCTCAGCTGGCATGTAGCGAAATGCAGGGCAGTGAGGGTCGGTGCCACACAGTAGAGAACAGTCTGCATCTCGCCAATGTGATAACATGTTTCCAGACTCCAGTCTCAGGGACCAACCCAATTTGATGTGCCCCACGTGTAGATGTGCAATAGCAACGACCTCTGAGCCTCTGAGCCTCTGAGGCTGGGGCAGCTGGGGCGGCTGGGGTGGCTGGGGCAGCTGGCACTCCTCCCATTCTTCCCAGTGCAAGAGGCAGAAGCCTGATCCCAGGGAATGTAGCAAGGGGCAATGGGCTGAAATCAAACAGAAGAGAATTGGATTTGATTAGCCTTCAAAACATGTCTGGGCTCTGAGCTGCTCCACAAGCGGAATGCCCCTAGGGATAGTACGGAGGAGAAGCCCCATTGCCTCCAGCTCCTCGGAGTCCGTGCTGTGTAAACATCAAGCATCCAGGTGATGGTTATATGACAGTGTCCCATCAGCTAAAGATCAGCGAGCACTCTCGGGAGCTGGGTGCCCGGGACCATCGCAGCTTGCGGCAACAACCCCCAGTGTACCTCCTTTCAATCTCAAATGGTTGCACAGAGGAGGCAGAACTATCATCATTTTCCATGTGTCCTACGCAAGGGAACTGGAGCCCTGAGAATCATCTAGGTGATTTGGAGAGTTGTGGCTTGGACCCTAATTTGAGGACAGAGATGTAGACCCTTATAGCCACGCATGGCCATGGAGGGGACTTCAAATGATACAGCGTTCAGAAAGCCTCTTTAACAAATATCCTACACATGAATCAACGCTGTAGTAGTAACGTCTGAGTTAACTTCAGAGGGGAAGACTATTCCAGAGAAGAACTACTCAGCCATAATGCTAGCAGAAAATATTGTGAACCCATGAAAATTCTCATATAAGCTCAGGCAATTTGTGGATTCCTGACTTGTAAGTGTTGTTACTGAGGAAGTGTGGGCTCTTGAAGAAGTAGCTGTCATCTTTTTAAGCCCTTTAGTCAACACTGGGCCTTTCTTGGTCCTGCAGCCTTTGGAACAGTCCTCAGCAGAGAGTCCTGACCTTCAGAAGAGGACCAGGCAGAAAACAGTCTGTGCAAGGGTGCTCGAAGGTATAGTCAACAGGTGGAATTCATCGGGGAGACTGGGGATGGCTTAGTCCACCACGGCCACTTCTCAGATCTGATTCACTTCAGCTCAGCAAACATTTTGCACATTTGTGTTCATCATAGATCATAGGAAACTCCAGGACAGACAGACAGACAGACAGACAGACAGACAGAAAATCAAGGTATTTTCAGTCTCCCAATGTGTTCCTGGGCCAGCCAGGTTTACAAGACAGGCCTCAAGATTCTCAGGCTGGCTAACTTCTTACCATGTCCCCACAAAGTAGCACCCAGGTCCTTTCCTTTCCTTATTCACATTGCTATCAGTACTAATCATAAGAGTGCCTGGCAGAGAGCTGTCGTAGGTCATGCACAAGTGGAAGAATTATGAATGGCCTTCACTATAATCATTGATATTTTACTTAAAACTGGTTCTATGAACCACAGTGAAATCATCCCCTCATTGGACATGAATGAGTACTGAAATAGCTATTACACACTGGGCAAGGTTAGTCTGTTTAGTCTTAGTACTATTAAAGGCTAGACCCTTCCTCTCAGAACCTCAGTAGACAGTTCCATTGGCAGGGCCACTGATTATGAGCAGGTATTACCCAGTCTGCATTGCCTGTCCCTTTGGGTTTGCTTGTTTCCGTATATAAGTCTTTCAACAATAAGTAAAGGTACTGCATTTGTTTTACACGTGAGAAAGCTAGGCTATAGAAATGAATAACTTACTAAGGCTGTGCAGCTAATGAAGCACCTGCAGTTAAAGTTCCCTCCAAATGTCTGCCAACCCAAATACCGTGTCTTTTTCTCTGTACTCACTGTCAAAGAAAGGGAGGTTCAAAAGAAAAGTAGCAAAAAGGCATGGTCTTATACTTGGACTCAGCATCAAGGGTGCTTCAGTTCCTGGAGTTGTCCGGGAAACAGAGAGATACTGAGCAGGGGGAAGGCTGCTGGTGCTGAGGGTCTCACAGTCACATGCCCAGGCCCTGCTCTTTTGATGTTAAGGGTCAAGACTAGGACAATTGGTGGAATCAAAGCAATGCAAGTCATGATAAGGTACAATGCTAGAGTGTCTAACTGCAAAAGTTAAGGTTTTCCGTGTTACACAGAGTTTTATTTTATAATACCGAGTATTTGCAATCTTGCATCCAGTTATACCTAGAGGCGTGCTTGCATACATGCCTAGGCTTAAGATCTTCCTGGCGGCGCTCATTAGTTCTCAGAGAGTCGCGCACAACGCACGCGTCTTTGGGTGGAAGGAGAGACGGAGTGTGATGCGGACACGCACAGGCACAGGCTGATGAGCGTCCAGTCCATTACAGATGGCGGACACAACGCGGGCTCCCCATGATTGTATCACCTTGTAACATCACAGCCATCTTAGATTGTGAAAATACATTCTGCGATGTTTTCACAAGAACGAGATTACCAAGCAACACATCATACAGAATGTATAAATATTGATAACTAACACTTGAATAGCGGGACGTGGCAGACAAATGAATAATTTATGGTTAGACACTATAATATGTATATTTTGAAATATAATGTTCCCAAAAGCATACAATATGTGACCTCTTTTACTGAAAATTAATATCAAATAAAAGAAGTGTATATGAGTCTATACATAGGCATCTCATGAAAGCTATATTCACGGGGAATGATGTGGTGATGTCCAGATACTATCTTGGGTGAGGTAGGCAGGTAGATGGAGAAATTGAGGGATATGTTTTGGGCTGTGTTTTTATGTGGTATCATAGAATGCTGAAGTACTGGCCTGGAAGTATCAATGCCTCTATATATTCATGCCCTGAGGAAGCCTACTGATGTAGCCAAACCACCCACAGGCTTGGCCAATGAATTAATTGCTCCAGCCAATGAGATAAGGAGTAAATGTGATGGACATTGGCTTAGAAGGTTCTTGGACTTTGAACTTACCCTCTTGCGTTGTTCTGGAGAGTATTGCTGCCACTGCCATGCACATACAACTGAGTCATGATAAACATGACCTAGCTACCCCATCACTCAAACATGGGACATTATAACCAACAGTCAGGGCTCACCTCCAGACAACTCTCAGTGAGGCTACACAAACTCTCTGGGCCACTGGCCTCAACCAAGTTAGCCAAGACAAATTGCTGACCCATGGTGTTCAGACAGAAATGAACAAAATTTATTAATTTAAATAATTGAGTTTGGGAGTGATTATGTTACAAAATCAACTAGTATTTTTTTTTAACCTATACGTTTCTATGTAAGGAAAGGATTAATTTTAGAATAAACAAAGGCACAAATGAGGATATCATATGAAGTCACGATGAGAGTATAAATTTTGAACCAAACATTACTCAATTCTATACACCTGAGCTTTACAAAACAAAAAACAGAAAAAAACCAAAAACAAACAAAACAAAACAAACACACACACATAGCATCAAAGGCCAGGGAATCTCCCAGATGGTCAAGTGCTTGCTGCAGAAGCATGGAGACCTTAGTTTGATCCCCATCATCCACATCCAAAGCCAGCTCTGGTAACATCCATGTCAGTAATTCACATACTGGGGAGGCAGAGGTAGATCCCTGTTAGCCAACGTAGCTTAATCGGCGAGCTTAAGGTCCTAGAAAGGGGTCCAGTCCCCATCAATAAATAAATGAAAAGAGAAGGCAGCTATGGAAGAGCAATGCTCACCTTTGATCTCTGGCCTCCATGAACTTGAACACACGACTATGCCTACCCGCACCCAGCCCTGCACCATAGCCACATGTACGGATTTGCATGCACTCACACATACTCCACGCACAAAAAGGACCAACAGTAGCAACAACATTAAATATCTCAGCTCTTAGTTTGGTGGTTGTATCATTTCATTCTATAACAACCTTCCCAGGAACAATTCTCTGCTCCTCCCGCAACCTCAGCTAATGGTGCAGCTGGATCCACTGTAAAGATGGGTAAGAGTAAGCGATACATGCAGTTTCCGAGTTATCTTAGCAAAGACATTTGTTAGGGACTTTTATCTCCCTACTTTCTCCAGTTTCTACAAACAGCAAATGGCCAGAAATATTTTAGGCATGAATTGGGGGAAGTACGAATTTGGGGAAGTGGGTTACCTGCCCTGCTAGCTTACATCCCTCGAGGGCTTGTGTATGTAGAACTTGGGCTCTTGAGTTGCTACATCAGAAGGAAATCAAATCTTTCTGAAACACTCCAATTTGAGCATCTGCATTACAGTGCCCTACGGCTCCCACTAATAAGCTCTTCTATGTATACACATTACAGGGTTATTTATTATAAAAACTTCCCTTTTTCAAGATAAAAGTGTCTTCATTGTTCTGGAATATTGCAACATCTTTAAAACACTCTTAAATATGTAAAATATATAAATTCCAAGGCAATCAAATAATTTGTCATTTATTCTTCTACATTTTATGGGCATAAAAATTATACGTGACTGGTGAATTTGAACTCTGCTTTCTTCTGTATTAAGCAATGTTTGCTGAAGTACATATCGTAGAGATTTTTTCAGGTTAGCATAGGATCTAAGTAATAGTCCACTCATCCCAGCATCCTATTCTATTTTTAAATACTTTGATGACGTTGTGAGGCTGGTTTTTTGTTTGTTTGCATTTTGGTTTTCAGTATAGGATTTCTCTGGGTAGCAATGGCTGTCCTGAAACTTACTTTGTAGACCAGGCTGGCCTCGAACTCAAAGATTAGCTAGGCTGCCTTTGTCCTCTGAGGCCAGCTTGATGAGAATGTTTTGAACTTTGTGCTGTTTCACAGGAAATGTCTGCAAGGCTCCTCTGCCAGTTTCTTTGTGTGCTTACCGACATTACTTCCCTAAGGTAGTTTTCTGGAGAAGGATTTCTGGTGGTGCGAGGGGGGTTGGACACGTGCAAAACGTATACTATCTGTTGTATCTGGTGAGGTGTTTTCAGGATTCTCTCCATGATGATGATGTCTAGATTCAACGACAGGATGGATTCTCACAGGGCTGCTCTGTACCAAGCGTGCAGCAACCTTTCCCTTCTTATATCCCAATCCTTAGAGTGGTTCATATTGTAGCTATATAGATTATATATTACAGTTTTTCTGAAGGCATCAAGCTATTTCACAACTTCATCAAATGAATAGTACTCCTTTTGTTTTAATTACACTTATCTATTTCTTATTATTAACATACACACACACACGCACGCACGCACATACCACACACCATCTAGAGAAGACTGAAGATTTTCTGTCCAATACCTGTGGTTTCCTGCAGCCTGTTCACATGTTCCATCTTCCCACTCCTACAGTGACTCTGAACTACTTATATCTTGGCACTTATCACACTGCTGTGCTACTGATTGTGTCTACTTGTTTATTTTCTGGCCATAGTGTGATAGTGAGACAAGAATGTATCTTTTTTTTTTTTTTATTAAATTTGCTGTCTCCAGATGGGTCATACTTGCCAGGTGTTTGTTTATGAGACTTGGCATATCTTTTTCTCTTCAAGCATCCCCTTTTCCTCTCTTGGGAGTTCTAGGTGTTGGAGCTTGTATTTATTCTGGACGAGTGGATGTAGGGCTGCAGAAGCAGTTCTTTGAGAGCTTCCTATGAGAATTGAAACCTTAAAGTTGAATGAAGGTCATCATCACCTTGGGCCTAGATCTCCTGGAACTGGTCCCTTGACGCCATTGGCAAAGATGGCAACTCACCATTGTGCAGAAGCTCTTCATGAAGAAAGAATGTTGAATGCTATCGTCAGGGAGGTTTGCACAGGCGAGTGGCCTCAGGAGTGTGGGGCATCCGCTGGCATTGGAGGACTAGTGTCTGCAGCATGCACCACTTCCCTCTCACCTGGCATAACAACCTGGCTGAAATCATATGCCGTGACCTAACTTAAGAAATATGATTCTGATTAGACGGAAACAAAGAATTTAAAGAAAAAGATGTAATTCAGATTATCATATGTACCAAGACTGAGCAGAACTATCAAAACACGAGACCACCCCAGAGGTGAAGAAATTGAAACCCAGAGGAATTTAGATATTTTTGCAAGGGCACACAGTAAGGAACAGAAGCAGGGTGTGAGGAGATGGCTCCGCAGTTAAGAGCACTTGTTCATACAGAGGATCTGGGTTTTGTTTCCAGCGTCTGTACAGCCAGCACCCAACACAAGCATCTGTTATGCCAGTTTGAAGGGCTCTGATGCCCTCTTCTGGCCGATACCAGTACTGCAGGTACAAAAGGTATTTGTATACATGCAAAGAACTCAGGAAATTCAAAATAAAATCTGTAAACAGGAAACATTGGAACAGAAGCAGAATTAAATTTTAATTTTATATTTGGCATCTTGTTACAATACACTTCACTTTCAGATGTACAATCTAACTGTTCCTCTTTCCTTCTTACAAAAGACCAACTTAAAATATATTTGAAAGCTCTTAACACTATTTCTTCCACAACTATTTTATTAAAATGAAAAGAATAAGTTTTTGGAAAACAATAACTTAGTTTGATTAAACAATGTATATGTCATATGTGTATATAAAAAACTATATATATGTATGCATATATTTGTAACAAAGAGGGTATCAGATATCTCAATAAGTGTTTCAAAGAATTGAACTTAATGAAATATTTTTGCTTCTAAAATTGTTAAGACAATTTTTTGGAGTTCTTTGATGATCCAGAGTGGTCAACAATCATTGTTCCATACAGTTCCTCACTCCTTATCATGTGTTGGCTAGTGTCCGAAGTTGTGTGATTACAAAGAACAACATAGAACACGCCTTGCCTCCGACCCCAGCAGAATGAACATTTAATTGTTATTATGCTAGGTGTGTTTATGGAGAGTGTGTTGGGATACCCTGAACTGTAATCTGGGTGACTTGTAGGAACTGTAACCTTGAAGTGAAAGAAAGCACCCAGCAAAGACAAATGAGTAAAATCAGAATTCAGTCACTGACCTTGAGTCAATTCCAAGCCTTCCCCATTACTTGCATGAAAACACTGATGTCAAAATGTTACAGTTCGTAGGGAATCTTGGGAAGCTCTACCTGAGAATCCACACACTAGATAAGAACGCCAAGTTGCCACAGTATCAATCTGTTCCAGATCCCAAATACTCTTTGGTGTCAAGGTCAAGAACGGCTGGGTCTTAAGAATTCTCATGGCTTCTATTTCTACCACACGGTACTAAGTTCAGAAACTGAGACACCAGGAGAGGGTGTCCCTCTTTTAATTCATATCTCTATAATCTTTTCCTCTCAGTGACCAGAACCTGGGAACTGATTCTAGCCAATACATTAACATTCCATAATGGGATGTGACCCCACTGAGTACATTATATGACATTAGGGTCTCGTTAGAGACCTTGAGTGTTTCTGTTGACCACTGTGTGAGACAGAAGCAGATTCCTTCCTACTCCAGTATCTAGGAAACAAGGCTGCAGACCAACATCTTGACTTGAACCTTTGGAAAGCTAAGCAGAAAACACAGATGAATGTGTCCAGCATCGCTGGCCCTGTGGACACTGTGAGAAAATAAATGTATCGCGTTTTGACATTAGATGCATGGCGATTTGCTATGTAGACTAGAGAGAAATGAATCTCAAATAGAAATATCTGTGATTACAATAAATCAGGATAGGAAACCAGGATCTTTCCTTCCAAGTACTTCTCATTAAAGACCTACATTAAAGGCAATATACACAAATTAGGTTGTGCTGGTACACCGAGAACTTCAACTTAATGTGGAAAAATGAAAGGTATCAGACATAAACCCATTTAGACTGCCTGCTCTTCCTGCGGCCTGTCTGCTGGTCTTCAGCTGCAGCATCAGGAACTTCTCTGGGAATTAGTAACTCAAAATTCACTTCTTGTACATGCAGGTGATCTTTATAAACAGACAGAAAGCGAAACACTAAAACAATCTACTTACTGTATGCGTGGAGGTAAGAGGGTAGGTTGGTAAGAACTGAAATAATTCAGCAAAATTTAGGTTTTGTTGCTTATATACCAGAGGCTATAAAAAAGATCATGAAGACATGTGGCATTTTCTGTATGACAGTATTATATAGCTAATACTAAAAGCTTGTTGCGGTTTACCAAAATATGGCCAGACAGTGAAAGTTTCTGTTCTAAAGAGATGTGTGGCACTCTTTAAAGGCAAATACTTCATCTTGTATGTCAATCATGCTGGCTGATGGCATTAAATGAAGCTTTCCATTGAGGTACTCTGTAGTCAGCCAGCAAAGACTTCCCATGGCAGGGGATGGTAGCGTGTGGAGTCAGTGGCTTTGTATTAAACGATAGGCAGTTTGATTTTGACAACTGCTTTTACTTGGTGATTTGGGGCATGACATCTACCATCTCTGATGGCTTTTCTACATGGTTGCCACTTTAAGGAATTCTAGGAACCACTGGGATAGTCTATGCTGCAAAACTTAGAAAGGCATCAGGCCATGTCAGATATTCTAAAAATATACCAAAAGGTTGGACATCTAGACAGTGAGATAAATACTCTTTATTGAGTGATAAAACAGACATAAGGAGTGAAAGTCTAATCTGAGAAGGCTGCTTACTACATGGCTCTCACTAGGTTCCAATAGGATGACCTAAAAGACAACAATATCTGTGACTATCAGGACCGAGAGCAGGATGGATAGGAAAGGAAACCATTCAACATTACAGTTCAGTGGTAGATAGATGCCATTGTACAGTTGCCAAAAACCCATAGAAGAGACTAAAGGATGGGCAAATCTTGCTTTGAACTGGCAAGCATGTGATTACGTTGTACCAGTGCACTTTTCCCTCATTGAAAACACCCTGTCCCCGGGATGTAGGTTGTCCATAGTGAGGGAGGCTGTAGAAAGCAGGGCATGGATGATACAGGAGAAATTCATCACTTTGTTCCTGGCTCTGCTGCCATAACATTCCTCTCAAATAGGCAAGCTTTAAAAGAGAACTGATTTTAAATTTTCAAATGAGCTAAGCAGGTCTATGAAGACGCTGGTATGTTTTAGTGATGAAATGTAGATGTAAATTTCAATAGACATATGTAGATAGCAGCGAAGTATAGGAAAATAATTTTAGTGACAAGATCCATGTTTAAGATGAGTAGCCAAAAAGGGGGCAGGATTAAAAAAAAGATTTATGTGTTAAGGAAAGACAGACGACGTCCGGTATCAGCAATGGGCTGGCATTTGGATGGTGATGGCATTGATAGAGGGGACACCTCTTACAGTATGTCATTGGGATGAGACAGATGGACAGATGGCTGCTTCCTTACCTAATTCCAGAGACAAAATGGTCAATGCCAAGAGACTGATTCTCAAAATGAATGAAAGAACAGGGGTGGCTCCCCTGAGAACACTCAGTAAGGAGGCAGAGGCTTCACTGCTCAAACTGAAAGGAAAAACAGCCGAGGAAGAGGATTCCTGAACTGTGGACCTGGGTACCCGGCTCAGAAGACTGAGCAAGAGCTCACTCCCAGGATGGAACATGGTGTGTGATTGGCAGGGCTCTCATTAGGAACAGCCCACAGAGGAGAGAGAGAGGAGGAGTCTGCTCACTGCAGTACACTGGAAAGAGAATCAAACAATATTGTATAAGACTTCATGACAAAAACATAATGAAAACCTGCTTTTTCCTGCTGTCCAGAAACCAAGCACGCGAGCTTCACATCACACTACCCTGGGAAGCCTATGGCAGACAATGAGGGGTACAGTCTGTTAACACGGGGATGCATTTGCGGTTGGAAGGTGTCACAGTCTACCCATGCCGAGTCAACTCATGAGACAAATGCATTTTCCCGACTTCCAGCCTTCCCGTGGCTACCTGACCAGTGAGCTGTGACAGTCTCGTTGTCTGACGGTTTGTAACAGTGGACTTGAGCTCTAATAACGCTACGTACTAACATAATTTAGATCTAACAATAGCATTTATTGATTTAGTTATATCTGAGCAAAGGAGATTTGACTTAAGTTCTACTCAACAATGTTGATGTGCATTCTCGAATAATGGCTATAAACACACAGAGAAAGGAAAAGCGCCATAAAATGTGAACTGGTGATTCTATTATTGTACATAGTATTTAATTTTCAACACAGCTTTAAATGTCAACATAGCTATTTACATGACGACGTAGTATAGAAATTTCAACACAGTTCTGACTCTTCAGGGCTCTGAGGGAAATCTTTACTCTCATCATAGTAATACTCAGAGTCTGTTTCAGCAAAAGTCTGGAGAGGGATTTCCCCTCCCGTGTCCTCTCTGTAGGACAGTGGGGCTGGACAGGTGAAAGACTGTTGAGAGATAGGAGCAGTTTCTCTGACACATTTTCATACACAAGCACATCCCAGTGCTGTTAGTGAGGGGGGAGCAGTCTCATGAGATGTTATTACATGTAGTACATGATGCTGCACACATGTTTACATATAAAATCCTTCTCATTCTCAGCCATACTAAAGCATTCCTGACCTCGATTCAAGTCGCAATAAACTGACTGCAGCCCAAGAAAGAGCCAACTTCTCCAGCTCTGCCGCCAGCTGAAGCTGTCTCCGTTGGGTGAGAGCATCCTTTTATGATATTTATTGTTTGAACCTGGGCCTTCATATTATATGCAGGGAATGTATTTCTTAATTTGCCAGTCAGTTAAAATGTACTTTGATATGGAATGAAACGAATCCAGCATTATCTCTGAGGACAAATGTGTCTTCCTTAATGGAACAGTCTTCTTAAAATGTGGTTTGATTAACGCCAAACTCTCAGAAGGTCCATTGAAGGGGAAAACAGGCAGGGTTATCAAACCAGAAATTCTTATCAAAAGGATCAGTTCCTGTTTCACTACAGTCATCCACTTTGTAGTTGGGAGTATCTCCATTCCTTTACAAGATTTTGTAAATGAATCTTTTTTGATAGTCTTTCAAAAGATGCTTAATAAAGCGCCGAGACTATTTTTTTTTCACGGAGTGTTCACAGTATCTGGAAATGATTTGCAGAGAATACAAACATTGTTTTCCTTCAAATATGCTCGGTAGAGATAAATACCTAAATTCTCTCCCTTCCTTACCACGTTTCATGTGAACACAGTTTGTCCCCTTCCTCCATTCTTGCTTTTCATAGACGTGAGCCAAAACTGATCCTGCAAGGACCAGCCAGCCAAGGAGAGGACAGTGAGGTGTTATTTTTAGTTGTAGGGAATCTATTACAGTTGGGGGTGTGGTGGGGGAGATGGAGGCTGAATTCAGAATCTGAAAACTTGGCACCAAATTTCTACCTGAATTCATGTCATAATTGGGTCCTTGGGAGAGTGTTATGTGGCTAGAAACATTATGATCCCAGCCTCAATGTTCTTATCTGTGAATGGAGATTAAACAGACCTTTCCTCTTCTCTTACAAGTCTTCTGTGTTAAATTCCACAAATATCATCATGGCTATAAAGCCTTCTGTGTGCTTTTTCTGACAGGCAGACATGATACACACATCGAGGATGAGACACGTTCCACCGGTGACAGCAGGCTACACGGTCACAATATGTTATGATCAAGAAGACAGAGTGCTAGGTAACAGACGTGCCCAAGGTTACAAGCCAATAAACGGCACGGCTAAGATTAGAATCGAGGAAGATGGTGAAGCCCTGAAGCCCCATTCTCTCAGCCTCTATCCAATACTCCATCCCACAATCACAAGTGCACGTAAATTTAGGGACTCCTCAAACACTAAGCAAACACACATGCAAGCTATTTTAAATCTAATTAGAAGCTTGAAATGATTAACTGTCAGGCAAGGTGGCTATTATTTATCAGGGGCCTGATAGGCAGTGTTTAGAACATCAGTGTCAATTCTGATGTTTGTGTCACGTTAAAGCCTGACAACAAAGCAGACCACTTTGTCAGCCCCAAGCCCATAAATGTGCTCACTCTGTCCTCATTATCCATCTACATGCCAGCCTTGTGGCTTTACATGCGGGATTGCAGGAGAACATAAAAGGCCTGAATTTATCTCTCAAGTTTTTAGTGAGTATTTACTGTGAGTCAGCGAAGCAACTGAAGGCATATGCAATCTCCTGAAACACGGTCATTGCCTCCAAACTCACTCTCTCTCTCTCTCTCTCTCTCTCTCTCTCTCTCTCTCTCTCTCTCTCCTCCCTCTCTCTCTCTCTCTCTCTCTCTCTCTCTGTGTGTGTGTGTGTGTGTGTGTGTGTATGTATGTGTGTGCTCATGAACGCACGTGTCTGTGTTCAAGTCAACAAAAGAAGGTAGAGTATGTCAGAACATGTCAATACTATTACGAAGTTGCAAGCTGAGTATGTTCTGGGAGTTCAAGGGGAAACTCAAGAACCTTAGAGAATGTGCCAGAAAACTATAAGAGGCAACAGTAAGAATAATCTGGATTGTGAACTAATCTATCATCTATCTATCTATCTATCTATCTATCTATCTATCTATCTATCTATCTATCTTCTATCTATCTATCTTCTATCTATCTATCTATCTATCTATCTATCTTCTATCTATCTATCTATCTTCTATCTATCTATCTATCTATCTATCTATCTATCTATCTATCTATCTTCTATCTATCTATCTATCTTCTATCTATCTATCTATCTATCTATCTTCTATCTATCTATCTATCTATCTATCTTCTATCTATCTATCTATCTATCTATCTATCTATCTTCTATCTATCTATCTATCTATCTATCTATCTATCTATCTATCTTCTATCTATCTATCTATCTATCTATCTATCTATCTATCTATCTATCTTCTATCTATCTATCTATCTATCTATCTTCTATCTATCTATCTATCTTCTATCTATCTATCTATCTATCTATCTATCTATCTATCTATCTATCTATCTATCTAGTAAAGGCACTGAGAAGAACAGGGGTTGTGTTGTGGGTATAATATATGGACTTAGATTTAAGATTAGCAATTTTATACTGCAGTGACCTGGAGATCTGTGTTCAGATAGGCATCTATCTTCTTTCTCTGAGAGGACCAAAATAAAGACACTCAGGGAGATCAGACCATGAAGCTCTAAATACTAGTGGCCTCATTGGTTCACTTAAAGCATCCCAAGTATGGGATGAGTGGAAAGTCAAGGTTACCTTAGAATTCCTATCACCGCAAAGGGCCAATAGACCTTCAAGTGTTTTGAAATGGGAGTCTTGCCTCCAAACTATATTCTTCTACTCTCCACTCAGGACTGTGGTAGGTGGATATTATTTTCAGTTTCTGAGTTCTCAGAGGCATTCTTACAATAGACAAGACTAAGGTCATTGGTAGATTGCGAAAGAGCCAGCCCATCCTATCTTTTCTTGATGGTATAGGTAGGTAAGCCCATGACAGTGTCTCCGTGTAAGCTTTCATTTCGGTGAGAGCCCTGCCAGATCTCATCTAGGAAAGGGTAAAGCCGTGAATGAGGACTTCAGACCCAGGCTATGCCTGCTAGCTCCTGCCTTGACTGCCGCAGAGGGCAGAACTCAGGATTCACTGAGCTGACAGAGCTCATTTTGTTCTAGACCAGGGGTTCTCAACCTTCTGAACGCTGGGGCCCTTTAATACAGTTCCTCATGTTGTGGTGACCAACCATAAAATTGTTATTGTTGCTAATTCTTAACTGCAATTTTTCTACTATTATGAATTAAAATGTGTTTACATTTAAAATATTAAATAAAAATATCTCTGTTTTTTTCCCCAATGATTTCATGCAAACCCTGCCAAGGGGTTGTTTGACCCCTAAAGGGGTTGCAATCCACAAGTTGGGAACAGTCACTACTCTAGAATGACGGTAGCAACTCAACAGGAGCTGTTTTTCACATTGATCTCTAAGCCAACCTGACTTAAAGCTCCATGCTCAGAGGTTGTGTCCAGGGAAAGAAACCTAACTTTGACTTTTCTCTTTCCTACAAACCCATAACGTATTTCTTTTTGAGTGAGATCCTGTTTCATAGGAAACCAAGCAAAGCAGAGATCACCCAACCACTCTATCCTGAGTATAACACAAGAATTTCCCCCTAAAAAGATGCTGCTTAATCCTTGTCTTCCATTTCACAGCTGAGACCATGTAAGTTTGTGAGCGGCTGAGATTCCCTGCTCTCCTCATAACTAGCTATGGGATCCGCCTCCAACCCCAGCAGACTTGAACAGTCACACTGGATTCTGAACTTCCTACTGCTCCGTAGTTAGTTCTTCAAACAAATCTCAAAAGCAGGACTTCAGACAGTCCCCATACCTTCTTAGTGCTTGATCACTTAACTGGGAATAGTTCTATTTAGTAAGGCGCCAAGGGCGGCTGATGTAGCAAGCAGCGTGACAGTTGGCAGCCTTGTGTGGCTGCACAGGATTATGGACTGGACACTAATTCACATTTCCAGGGAAGTCATTAAACTTTACCCACCACTAATGACGATGAATGGCTCCTGAAGTCACTACGTGGTGATCAGTTTCTGAGGGTGGAATTCAGGGGAACTGGGTTAGTGTTTTTCTTTCTGTTTTGTTTTTATCCGCATAAGAACTGTTCTGGCAGTCTAAGTGGAGTAAGACCACGGGGAAATTATGTTTTATCTCTGATCACTTGGTTCTTCAACATATTTTGAGTGTTTACTCTAAACAGAGTTCCAGAGGTATAATCCTGAAGAAGGCAGCTATACTTGATGGAAAGGCTTGTGGGCCCAAGGGGCTCATTCACTGTGGGATGCTTCAAAGCCTCTGGCCAGGGATATAGGCTCCTCCCATTCTGGCTCCACTTTGGGAATTTTTTTTTTTTTGACCCATACATGGTTTCCATAATTTATCAGAAAAAAAATGAAACATTTGCAGTGAAAAAGGAAGTGGAAAGAGGAAATTAGATGCGCAGACTGTAGACATAACTACATGATCAGAGGTATTTCAAACTCTAGACATGCATCTGAACAGCTGCTAGCCGAGGGTCACCCTTAAGGAATGGTTTCCCATGAGAGTGCACCCGAATTCTCATGTTTCAGGAGAGTCTCTTTTTCATACAAAGAAAATCTATTTCAAAAATGCCATAATGATATTTAATGTCAAAGTGGTAGTCGTCTTTAGCCTAGAAATAGCTTTATTAACTATTTGTGCTTTAAAAAACCAAACTGAAATCGTCATCAATAAACAGGTTCAAGACAACAAAGGGTTAATCTTGAATCAGCTTAACAACTTAAAAATTAAAAAAAGTCACGGTACAGAAATATAGGATTTGTTGTTTTATACATTTACTGAGTGAGGGCCAGTGGAAAAGACAGCTTACCGCAGCAGAGGGTCACAGGCTTGTCTATAGGCAGGGAGTGTCTCGCCTGTGATATCAGACAACATACTTCCAACCAGATACTATATTTAGCTGGGCCAAGAAATGACTCTGGGAAAGATCCAATTATCTTTAGAGTAAATGCCTTCTATGAAATATGTCTAAGAAGAAGAGACCGAGGTTGATTCTGTTTCCTGTGTCCAGAGACAATAAGAATGTCTGGAGGTCTCAGCTGCCGTGAGGAATTCTGGGCTTTATTTTCTTAGGCCTTTAGGATTCCAGAGCAGCTCAGAGGAAAGACACTGAAGATGGCTGTGTTGATAGACAGACGACAGGAGACAGGGACACTTTCTGGTGTGCTGGACGTGCATTATCTCCACAGGTATGGAGGTTATCTAGAACCATGCATTTTGCTCGACCTATTAAGCATTTATTGTCTGCAGTTTTCTAGTATTTTAATAAAATACTAGCAACATTTAATAAATGGAACACAGAATAAATTAAAGGAATTCTTGCTACTTCTCAAGACCCCTATTTTTTTTTTTTATCTCATTTCAATCTTGTTTGCTACATTGTGGAGGGGTTGGAAGATAATTGAGTATCACTGGCTACTCTTCTGAACAGCAACCAATGTCTTACACCATGGTCTTAGTTCACTGTGAACATGGAATGGAGGACACGCTATGTGCATGCGCACACATATGACTGCACAAGCCAGCATGAGTTCATTCAATCGCATGTGTCCCATTCCTTCTCTCAGCTCCAGTTTTCCCCACTACAGAAAGGAAATAATAATATTCTACTCCACTAGTAAAGACCCGCAGCTTCCCTAGGTAGGACTGTATAATGTTTTGGGCTGCTTCTTTTAGTGTTTTGGGAGAGATAAGGAATGCAAGCTGCTGGGTGCAGGGAGAGAACCTTAACAACCAGTGCTTGGCCCTGGACTCTCTGCACCTGAACTTAGAGCACAATACACCTGATTTTCTAAATTACACGTAGGGCCTGGAGAGATGGCCCGGCAGCTAAGGCCACTTACTGCTCTTCCATTAGTCCTGTCTGAGTTCGGCTCCCAGCATTTTGTATTGTCAGGCTTGCAGCTACTTGTAACTGGAGCTAAAGAGGATCTGATGCTGTTTCCTGGCTTCTGCGGGCATCTACACGCATGCAACATACACCACACAGACACAGACACACACACACACATACGCGTGCTTGCACACACACACAAAATGCACACATCATACACACTAAATAAGTAAATAAGTCTTAAAAATGTGTGCAACTACTTAGTAGTTAGCACACATCTTTTGCACTTCAAGGATTCATAGTTCTTGGATCTTTTGAGGGAAGCATGGGAAGCAATTAAAATATTTTAAGGCTAAAACAGAAAGGTATTGTCATTTCAGTAAAGACACAGAAACTAATGTTTCTAGCTTCGTATAATTTTAGCTTCGTATAATTTCTGGCAAACAAATCTACAAGATTATCTTCAAAGACACAGGACAGCAATGCTCTGGACACTTTGAAAATGTGGTACGTGAAAACTAATTGTTCAGAAGCCATTATTACCAATTTAGGACACATAAAATATCATTAGTGCTGTGTATATTGAGTGCTCTGTCATTACTGTTTTATTTTACTAAACAAAAAAATTAAATAATATCTCTCAAAAGTTTTTTGCTTCTGAACTCTTACCCATTAAGGATTTTTTCTTTAAATCTTATCTCGAGTTAGTGAAATATGAGCCATCCCTCCAAGGTATTTATTTAGACATTGAATCATAGTGATCAGAAAGCAGGGATTGCATTACACAATAAAAGTGTGTTGTTACTGTTTCTGTTGTTGTATTGGAAGGAAAGTGTTAATTATGGAGAATGAGAAACACAAAGCGTGGCGACGCACAGCCCTCCTGGTCCTCCATCCCCTTATCTGTGCACTGTCAGCCAAAGTGGTGGGGCCACAAGGTGTTAAAGCTGCTTCTGCCAGCTCCTCGCTTTTCTCACCCTCCGGAGCGCTAAGCGCCAGGAGACCTCCCCCATGCATGTAAGACGCCTAGTTCTTTCTTAGTATGACCAGGCTTATATCTGTGGTTAAGGAGTTATTTGAACAACAACAACAAAATGGTTGAAAGCCATGTAAAACAATGTATTTCCATGTCACTCCACGTGGTTTCTCTCAACAAATTTGTGTAATCTGAATTCGTCATCACGATACCTAAGCCTCCGTACCATGCCGAGTTTATCATCAGCTCACCTTTCTGGTGAGCAAATGTCGGCACTCCTTTCGTTCAGTTCTCTTTCTGACCCTTGGTCCTTTCCTTCCCTGCAAGGAGGATTGGGTCTTCTCTCAGAGCACAGACTGCAACCACCCCTTCTTTGGACTGTTCTGATTCAGAACCCGTTTTCTTCAGATAAAATACAAGGCAAAGTGGCTGCCATGCTCCAAGGAAAGAGAAATCCTTTTCAGCGACTTGGGAATTTTCTTCTAACAGGGTCATGGGGTCATGGCAGTTAGAGTGTTAGAAATAGAATGTACCAGAAGGAACAGCCTTCTTGGTACCTCACAGTACCTTGCAAGGTCCTTGGAAACACCAGAGTGGCATAGTGCCTTCTGACCTGTTCACTCAAAGGGTCCCATGAAATGTATTACCATCTGTTTACAACCTGCTTATTTGCTGCAAAGGTCACACAGCCCCATGGGCCCACTTCTTGGCATGGAAACCTTAGCCCATCTTTCCTCGGTAGAGAGCTCTTTGAAGCAAACTGGTTGGCACCCACAATTCTCCAATCAATACTACATCTGAAGAATACTCTCTTTGGTTTTAATTTTAACCTTGTTTATAATTTCTTGACCTATATTTCTCTTTTGTTTCTACATATCTTAGAATTACATACCTATTGAGGTAGAAAGATTTATTTTGTTCCTATATGAAATAGTAAGGTGAAAATAGAATATTTTCTCCTTTAGAAAGAAAGTCTCACAAGGACGCACACTAGGTCTAAAAAGAGCTCCGTGAGGGCACATACTAGGTCTTACTCCTACTTTCACGTAAGGAAAAATGCTTTGGTAACATTCTAAAATAATACCAGAGCCTAGGTTTGGGGATCCTAAGTTTGGGCACTTTCTTAACTCACTATATGACCATAGATGTATTACTTAAACTCTATTAACCTCAATTATCTTGTGTAATATGAGGGTAAAAACATTCACTCCACACAGAGGATTAAACGTTAAAGAGCTTTTAAAATTCTAAAATACCATATTACTTTAAAAATGAACATTATTAATGTTGTTCTTAACATTTTATTATTATAGCAGTCACTCAATGACTATTAAATGTGTCTTAGAGAATGAAAAAGTAAAAATAAGGAGATAATAAATGTCATATATGAATTCCAGCCATAAAAGAATAAAATGACTATATACATTTATTCTCACTCTCTTGGTCTCACACTCTCTCTCTCTCTCAAAACTCTATTAAAATGAAATTAAAGGGATGTTTCAGCAGTTTAAAAGCAGCATTAGGAGGAGACTAGAGAAGAGGCTGGAGCAGGCAAGAGACTTTCACAGATCTTTAGAAATTTAGAAGGTGGCGAGGGAGGAGGGGTAGCAGAGCGGGATGGGAGACGGCTGTAGCCTCTGACACGCGGAAAGACACACCGAGAAGAAACCAGCTCCTGTCCCACAGAAGACGGCTGTAGCCTCTGACACGCGGAAAGACACACCGAGAAGAAACCAGCTCCTGTCCCACAGAAGACGGCTGTAGCCTCTGACACGCGGAAAGACACACCGAGAAGAAACCAGCTCCTGTCCCACAGAAGACGGCTGTAGCCTCTGACACGCGGAAAGACACACCGAGAAGAAACCAGCCCCTGTCCCACAGAAGACGGCTGTAGCCTCTGACACGCGGAAAGACACACCGAGAAGAAACCAGCTCCTGTCCCACAGAAACCAAGGAAGACCTGCAGCGAAAGCTCCCTAGGAAGATGCCAGTGCAGATAGGATGGGAACGAGGACCTGCTTTAAATCTGTGTGCTCAGCAGTTATTGTTTAGTTCCCTTATCCCACGTGCTCCTATAATTAGAGGATCCTTCTGCATCCTGAGATGGATCAGCTGTTATGGTGCCTCTGGAAGATCAGAGTTTAATTCCCAAAACCCACGGCCTGATTCATAACACTGTGATCTACGGCCATCCTTTGATGAAACCCACATATATGTGGAATACTCTCACATATGTGCATGGAAATAAAGATAATACGCATTCTTTTTGTTAAGTCAGTAGTTTGCAGAACAAAACAAAAGTATGATAATTTGACGGGGAAAAAGAGGATAATGTGGCAGGAGGGCCATGAAAAGGGTGAGGTTGACAGGAATGTGTGTGTGTGTGTGTGTGTGTGTGTGTGCACGCACGCGCATGTGCACGTGTCAAAAATCATCAAAGACTAAATTTAGCAAAAGTAAAAGAGAATATTCTTTGTTTACTTGAACCCTACTAGACAGAGATAACCACATCAAGTCCAATGGCTGAATTGTCTTATGAGTGTAAAACAACCCCAGGTGTAGATAGACTCAGTAAGACTCCTGTGCTTTTCCCTGTAACTGTGGCAGAAGCAACCCGTGGAGACCCTCTGCACCGTCCTGCCTCTGGGCTGCTCTTCCTACTGCTATGCCATTAAATACAATCAAATATCTTTACTTCTTCAACTTATTTTTCACCAGTGGAGAGAAATTTCAACTATAAAATGTTAAAGAAATGATAATATGCCCTGTTTTCACAAACACACACTCGTGAAGAATAACAGAATGTATCTACTGTTCCCACCTGGAAAACTCCAAAAGTTCAACTTTTTATGCCACTTTCCATCCTTCCAGGACTGTTTAACTTCTTAAATCATCTCCATGTGGCAGTTTTATAAAAGTGAAATATGAATTCAGAAAATTAAAACAAAAATGTTCCATATTTGAGAAATATAAAGTATATTGCTATAAAATTTGGTCATTAAACTTGGGTTTCTTTTAGTTCTTCACACTCCATGGGACATAGATTATGTGCACAGAAGCAAGGAATTGCTGGCCATTGAGCAACTCGAGGCTTAAATAAATCTTCCATACTTGAGATCTGTGCAGGGGCACTTGGTAAGTTATGGTATTGAAAACATTGACAGTTCCTCTTGGTGTTCGCCTTGTGTAGGTGCCAGACTAGCCTCCCTCTTTCTGATTAATTATTTTGTTGTTTAGAGTCTCTGAAGACAATTAAGTGCTCAAAAATATTAACACTGCCAAAATAAAATGGCCTGAGGAAATGCTTGGGTACACTCACATCTGCTAGGGAAGATTGGCAAACGAAGCTAATGCTGAGGAGTCTTCAGTGTGCACTAGGAACAACTCAATTTGCCCTTCTAACAGATGAAGAAAGGCAGGACCAGTAAGGTTAATAACTCATGCTCAGCTCCACTGGAAGTGAGGCATTGATACCGGCATCTCTCTGACACAGGTTCAAAGTGCTTTAACCCATCTGATGTTGCTGTTTCCTTGGACCATCTTTTGTTATCTCACCATCCTTTCTGTCGGTATCTCCCTGCTGGGGTCCAGAGGCCGTAATGCTGTGTCTCAGATGTGCTCGCAATGTATTAAGACCAATTTGGTATCTTCAGCTTTCAAAAATGATTGAGAAGTAGGACCTTTGGAGCTGACAGTCTTATCACTTTTATCTGTGTATATTGTGATATGGTGTAGCAATGATATGTGAGCTGGAGTCTTCAAAATATTTCTGTCTGAAGATTTCAGAACCACTAAGAAACCTGGTGTTGGCCCAGCATCCCGTTGAAACTGAATGCTTTAAGAAGGACCATCTACCAGCCATTTCAGCCTCTTGGATGTTCAAATAATATGGGTTCAGATGTTTAAGAAGGACTGACCTGGATTGAAAATGGCTCCTCCATCAGTCGGGCCCCTATTTTATCAGTAGGAGTGATATCAGCGGTTCTATGGCTGTGTGGTGGGCTGTCCCACTGTACCTGTCACCAGATGGCGTCTCTGTGGATGGCCATGGCATCCCTGTGGACAGACGCTTTACTGGCATCACCAAGCCTTCCCGATCTTTGTGTGTACAGCACTGGAGCAGCACCCAGGGCAGAGCAGATGCTCAGTGTTCACTCAATGAGTGAATGACCAGAGGGCATCTGTGCTCCCAGGATCCGAACCCAAGCTTTCCTTTCCTTCCCCCAGTAGTTTGCTATCTGACTGCATATGCAACATTTAGAACTGGCAAGTGGAGATGAAATATATGTCTTAGGTAATCAAGAGGATTATGTGTGAATATTATTACAATAACCAAATTCCTAGCCACTGTTTGTGTCCACGACATTACAGAGAGTTACGAGCATTTTACAGCGATTAGTACATTTAAGATTCATTTGAATCCACATGAACGCACTCATGTATGATCTATACATGTGGCCAATGACAGAGTTGCTTGCCCTCTGCATTTCTTACTGCGATCTAGGGCATATCTGGTTTTAAATACTGAGACTCTTTTGGAAGTAGACGGGAAGGTGTGGGAGACAGGTAAGGCTAAGAACTGGAGCTGATCCTGCCCGTCTCTGAAAATGGCACCATGCAGTAGAAGAAGGGATGGGGATCACAGTTCTTGTAATAGGTGGCTCTATCTGCCTTAAGAAAGAGAAAATTAGTATTCTCCTAATAGACAGAATGTCACAGGAAAGTTCAACCTTGTTCATAATACTGTAATTAGTATTTCATATACTATAATTTTAGACTTGATGAGATAAGCATTTCTGAAGAAATTTCAATATCTATATTGCTAGTGCTAGCAAAAAAAGGCAATTTAAAATGACACATTTTAATACATAATAGCTGCCCCAACCTTTGGATGTAGCAGTGTGAATATCAAATTCTCTGGGAGAGAATGAGGGGTGAGGTGCCTTCAAAGGGCTGGTGCCTTTATCAGAAGAAGCATGGCCCGTGTTACTGAACGGAGCCCACCTCTGCTCTTCTGGTGAGAGAGAATTCCTTCCATGAAATCATCTCGCAATTCAAGCGTGCTCAAGTACTGGCTGAGCCAAGTACCTGGTGGCATCGGTTGCCATTAAAGAGAAAGGAGAACCTTAATGATTTTGAACGACCTCTGTGCATCCTGCTTTACACGTTATTAATCTTTATCCTATAGATGAGAAAGCCAATGCCCCGATGAGTGCGCTCGGTACTGCCTGTAACCTATGCAAGACCAATGAGCAGTTAAGGTAGATCTACCTAATAAAGAAGTCCATCCTGCGAACATTGCAGTAGGCTACCTCCTAGAACATGTTGTTTATCAAAAGAATTCTTTGCTGAAGGTAGATCACTGAAAGGAAAAATAATGGGTACCAAAATTCCAATTATTTAAATAGCACTGATGGGAAGATACAGCCTCCATGCAAACAGCCTTCTGATGGAGGACATAGAGGTAGGAAAAAAAATTGTTCTCATTGACTAGTTAAGTTTTTCTGGGGCCATTAGGTTAAGACTCCCTGCAGTGGCCATGGTGGAAATGGTTGGTGATTATAAACACTTATAACCACCTCCCCCCCAGCGCATACTGTGGTTCTGAAAAGAAAAACACGGCAGTGCATTATCTTCCTATGAGCTGTTATTTCAACAGCCAGCTTTGATCCTCTCGCTAACAGCTATCACAGATGTTCAGATTGAGGCCTCGACTGGGAACTACAGGTTGGGGGTAATTAAACGAGACTTCCTCCATGCGGATCAAGCTCCTGGCCAGGGCTAATGATCACCATCACTGCAGGGACAGGGCAAGTGCCACTATTATCACTGACAGTGTGAGAAGGAAGAAGAATGACAGGAGAGACGTGTGTGTGTGTGCTTGTGCGTGTGAGTGTTGTTATATCCTAGCTTATAACATAGGCGATGGCTGATTCTCAGCAATGAATTACTGAATGAAAGAATTTACAGATGGATAAAACCTGAGAACTACTCATATACATCAGTTTTTTCAGAACATACAATATAATAAATATGATATAATATAATATAATATAATATAATATAATATAATCAGAGACCAGGTAATGTACTTAAGCACAATTTATTTTCATCACTTTCTGGATGCTGCAGGGGTTGCATCTTTTGAGCCCGTTTTCACTGAATGTCACTAGCCACCTGCCCATTACATCACAGGTGAAATTTTTCTCCTTGTGCACACAACTTGGCTCTTACTTTTGTAAATAAAATCCTATTGGGCCGGGCGGTGGTGGCGCACGCCTTTAATCCCAGCACTCGGGAGGCAGAGGCAGGTGGATCTCTGTGAGTTCGAGACCAGCCTGGTCTACAAGAGCTAGTTCCAGGACAGGCTCCAAAACCACAGAGAAACCCTGTCTCAAAAAAGCAAAAATAAATAAATAAAAATAAAATTCTATTGGTTAAGACACCATCCTTATAACTTCATTTTCCTTCCTCTACTCCCTTAAAGGCTCTCTTCAAATGCACTCTTCAAATTATCTCGAACCACTAATTTTTGGAGAGTATAATTCAGCCCATTAAATAAACAAATACATCTGAATTTGAATAATGTCTCTATCTTAGGTTGTTTACTGATTTTCCTAACTGGAGTTTTACATTTGAATTTATTGTGTGTGTGTGTGTGTGTGTGTGTGTGTGTGTGAGAGAGAGAGAGTACATGAGTATGTGTGAGTGCATGAGTGTGTGGGTGCATGAGTGTGTGTATGTGTGTGTGAGTGCATGAGTGTGCGTGCATGTGTGTGTATGTGTGTGTGAGTGCATGTGTGTGTGCATGCACATGCATACTACAGCATGAGTATGGGGGTCAGAGGGTGAAGTTCTTCCCTTAGGTCACAGTGCACTATGGGATTCAGAACAGAACCCTGTCATCAGGCCTGTGTGGCAATTGCTTTTATCACCTGAACCATCTCACAGTTCCCAATAGCACACTGTACCGTAATAAATCAGTTTGCACGTTTTCCCTCTCTCTCCCTTCCTCTCTCCATCCCCCCCCCCACATCCTTCCCTCCTTTCCCTTCCTCCTTTTCTGTTGGCAGAGTAGGAACCTCCTAGCTGTTCTTTTTTGCTTCGGTTCTTCCTCTCATTCTGTTTTACATGTAAAGGGAACATGCAAATCACGTCACTGCTTAACTCTAAATTCCTCAGCAGGCCTAAGGATTTCTGTCCAAGTCCTCAGTACCACACCTATGCAATGACCCTCACTTTGAAATAGCTCGTTGTACTCCACTCTGTGGTCAGGAAGAACTACAGGCGGTTCTGTCGTGTGTCTTGGCTGTGAGCATATTGTCTCTATTCCCTGGAGGACCTGGTGCTCCCTGATCTGCGCCTATACTTACTCATGGGTATAAACATCCAGGCTTTCTGAACCCTACTAAATCACTTCCTTCATTCTCTTTTTTTTTAAATCTTCGTTTTTCCTTTTTGTGATTTGTTTTTATTCTCCGTACACGTGTGTGTCTGTTTGGCGGGGGGTATACGCACCTGCTGCCTGTTGAAGACGGTGTCAGAGTCCCTGGGTCTCCAGTTCTAGGCAGCTGCCACCCAATATGAGCTAGTGTCGTCTTCAAGAGCAGATATTCTTTTAAGGTTAAGCCATATTTTCAGCCCCCTTTCATTTTATTTTAATGCACACTTTAGATGGGAATTATAACAAGATGTATCTAAGAATAACCCTAGCCACTAAAACACTGGCAGGGCCATTCTCACTGATTGACAGTCAGAGCTGCTCATATTTGGATAATATTGTTATAAGACGAGTATAAACTATGAGGAAAATTTCTAAAGGCACATGAGAACAATCAAAATGACATAGAATAAGGAAGGAAATGAGATGCTTTATCCTCGGCTGTACTTTATAGCTTTTGTCTGAGGTTATAGGGAAAACAGTGCTATATAAAGTGAAGTCTATAACTCAATAAAAAGGGAGATACCTGAGGTGCAGTGCTGAATGCTACCCTCGAGCTCTGCTCAAACCCCTGCTTAACCTTTGAACTGTTTAGACAGGATAGATGCCATCATCACAAATACGGAAAGCTAGCAAAAAGATTCCAGATAGCCTGTATCAGGAAAAACCAGAATCTGGATTCTGAGCTCAGTCAAGTTAGTTTTTGAAGAAATGAACGTACTTCAAATAAATACATCCAAGAGAACAAGAACCCAGAATGTCTATGATATACTAACTATACAAGAATACCAGGGAGCTAAGACCAAGAAACAATGTTTAAAAACAATAGCATCTGCATGTTCTTTAAAACACAGGTGAAAGTCATACCACGTAAGGGTTCAGGGATGTGGATTGGTGGTAGAGAACTTATTTAGTTTTTGCACGTGTTCCTGCAATTGCATATATGTACGTACGTGTATATGGTGTGGGTGTGGGTGTGGGTGGGTGGGTGTAAGCTTGTGACTATAGTGGCCTGTGAAATTCAGATGATGGTGTTGGGTCCTCTGGAGCTGGATTGAGTAGGTAAATGCAAACTGGTCGGATTGGCGACTAGCGGGCATGAAAGACGTGCAGGGGAAAGGACATCTGAATCTTGAAATACAGTTAAATCACTAGTTTCCCTGTTCTTCAGGGAAAAGACAGTAGATTCATAAAACACAGAAGTCAGAGAAACTAAGGGATGTGCAAAACTATGTTACAGGACCTGGACAGTAAGATCTCTTAGAATTGGTATGACTCCAGCTGCTGAGCCCTCCCCTGCAGCTTTGTTCTGTCACCGGTGAGTGCCTCTGTTTTATCCAGAAAGGAACTGTGGTGGTCCCATAGGCTCATATCTTTACATGCTTGGTTGGTCGTTAAGGAGCGGCACTACTTGGCAGGGATCGGGAGGGGCACACTTATTGGAGTAGGTGTGGCCTTGCTCGAGGAAGTGTGTCCTTGTAGGTGGGCCTTAAAACTCCAAATGCTCAAGCCAGGCCCAGCGTCTCTCTCTTTTTGCTGCCGGCACATCTAAGTGTCAACTCAGTGACATCTCCCGCACCGTGTCTGCCTGCGGGCCTCCATACTTCCTGCCATGAGGACAGTGGACTAAACCTCTGAACTTGTACGCAAGTCTCAGTTCAATGCTTTGCTCTCAAAGAGTAGCTGTGGTCATGGTGTCTCCTCACAGCTATAGAACACTGGACAAGACAGGAACCACATGCACCATAGTGAGAGGGAAGAGCCTGTGCCTGGCTCCCGAAGCCTTTATTGTGGCCCCTTCAGATCCCCTAACTTCTCTTCCTTCACCACACAGTTTAGGTTATGCTATTGGCTCATCATTCATCACTTCCTGCCTATTCCTGAATATTGGAGCAAATTGCTCTAATATTCATCACTATTTTCTCAAAACATTCTACCATTTTATTCTTATAACAAATTTTTCAAAATCTTTTAGCAATATCAGAGCATCATGGATTAAATAAGATTAAAAAGGAAATTATACGGTAAGCTACAACTAAGTTAGATAGATGCAGAACTAAAAATAGGGTCTTGTTTCTGACTGTGTTAGGGTTTATAAGATATACTTTAAGATACCTCATCTACCCTAATCCAATAACAAAGCTATCTTATGAAATTAAGATAAATATTATTTGTCTTTGTTTAGTTTCTTCTGAAGAACAGTACGCACTTGTACTATATAATGTTCTAAAAATACATCACTAACATATTGTTCCCATGAATAATGCCACCTCATTTTAGCAATAATGAAAATTTGTATGTTAATACTTGAGTTGGCTCTTTCATGGAAAGATATAATACATATTGTATTCTAAAACTCATAATCACTCAGAAGTACTAAGATTCTAGAGTTTTCATTTTTGTGTTTATATCTGCTAATGTTACCTTTTCTTTGGTGTACGTGAACATGAGAAATCACAGTCTAGGAATCAGTGTAGGAACACACATTTAGAAACGACTGTACCTATTGTGGCTCCAGTAAATCCCTATGCCTCTTCTTCTTGCCCAGAACTAAAGGTCCAATTATTAGTTTTGATGTTTTTTTGAGACAGGTCTCTTATAGCCCCAGAGTTGCCTTGAACATTTTTGTAGCCAAGGTAGCCTTGGCCTTCTGATCATGGGGACTCTGCTGGCGAGGGCAGGCATTACAGATATCTGCCACCATGCCCAGCTTAGCTTCTTGTTTGTTTGTTTGTTTTTAATGCTGAGGAAGTGTATGAACAATCACACACATTTTATACTATACACTCTTTTTAGATAGCTTCATCAATAGAGAAATAATATTTTGCTGAAGTTGTTAGTAAGTTTCTCTCTCTCTCTCTCTCTCTCTCTCTCTCTCTCTCTCTCTCTCTCCCCCCCCCCTCTCAGGCTATAAAAAAGGGACATTAGCCTGACATATGGCTAAGACGTCCTGGAGATAACAGGCATCACGTTCCCACTCTGGAGTCTCTTCCATAGTCTTATCCTTTGTACAAGACAGGAGTCCTTTATGCTGCTGGGCCTTGAGCACACAAAGGTGCCGCTTAAAGAAAGACGACCACTAGTTTCCTCCCTACTTAAAAAGCAATCATGTTGTCTTTACCCTGATAGAGAAAAGTAAAAACGAACAGTAGGCAATCAGCCTGTTTGGATTTTATTATTTGCTGCAAGCCAGTGTGGTGCTGGTGGAGCAAGAGCCATTTAAACCTCCAGCTTCTCTGAGGTGCAGAAGTCCTTTGTAAGCTGCAGGCTCTAGGGTTCACTGAAACTGGGAGCCTAGCCAAACAGACTTGATGGTTTCGAGAAGTTTTCAGTTTGTAGGTATTTTTAGTTAGTTATTCAGTCAGTTTTGAGACAGGGTTTACTTATGGACCTTTCACTAGCTAGGCTGGAAGTTACTATGTAGACCAGGTTGCCCTAGAACTCCTGAAAATTCTCCTGCAGCTGCCTCTCAAATGCTAGGATTAAAGGTGTGCACCATCATGCCAGGCATGTGATTATTTTTGAATGTTACTATATACCAACCAGTCGTCCAATCTTTTTGGTGAGCAAATATTTCCTCTCCCATCTTTTTTGTGTATATATGCACATTGCTGGGCGCACTCCTACAAGTGTGAAGTGGATATAAGTGGACGCACATGGATTTGTGCATGTTCTGTGTGGGAGAGGATAAGATTGATTTGGGAAATCTAGAAATATCCTTCCATTTCTCCCTATCTAATTCTCTTTTTTTTTTTCTTTGTGTAACAGCCCTGGCTATCGTGGAACTCACGCTGTAGACCAGGCTGGCCTTGTACTCACAGAGATCTGCCTGTCTTTGCTTCCCAAGTGCTGGGATTAAAGACGTGTCACCACTACCTGGTCCATCTTGTTCTTTTTGAGGAAGGAATTCTCAAACACAGAGATAGCTGATATGGTTAGTTTTAACAAAATCCTTGATCCAGGAGATCCTCACCTGTGCTCTCTGGGGCTGAAATGACAACTGTCACACCACTTGCACTGAGGTGGGGGCTGGAGATCCGAGCTTTCGTCCTCTTGCTTGTTCCCAAGCCTTCACTGGTGAGCCTTCTCCTCAGCCTAGTTCTCACTCTTTTATTGCTGAAATTCTCATCTGCATTACTGAAATTTATGGCAAGCCTAGTCTCTTCTAGAATACACATTGAGAAAAGTTGGCTTACAAATACTTAGCCATCCATTTCTGCTGCATGGAATTCTCCTCACGATTTGTTAGGCATCGTAATGAGAAAATAAGGGATCCTATCCAACTACATGTGGGAGGTAGGACGATTTCAGTCTACTTTGTGTTGCTATAAATGTTTAACATTTTGGGGGACATACCTGTCACAATCATGTTCATCCTCATACTGTCCTGATAAGGAATACAGGAAGATAGTTATACTATTTCTGTTAGGATATAATGCTAACTATTGGTTAGTGAATATTTCATGTCTGATACAGATTTGAATTATATTCCGAATCAACACCACTGTCAACAACATCCTTTTAATGACTATCATGGTCCCACTTTACCAGTGAAGAAATATATGTTTGGAAAAACTGAGCCAGAGACGTTATTAGCCTTACCCAGTGGTAAGGCGAATTGACTGACATCCCTACTCCAATAGATGGGCTGAAGATTTGAGACATTGTAAAGTCCCAGAACTTATGCAAAGTCAAGGATGCACTCAATTGGCCTAGGATGTTTTCAGACAGAGGACTGAGCCTCCACCAACACAAACACATCTCTTATGCAGCTCTCCTTCCTTACCACCATGTCCTTTAAGGGGTCCTAATAAGGAATAACTAGTCATTTTATCAGAACAAGCATTGGATACAATTAAGGCCCACGAAGAATATAAAACTCTGGTTGAAAACTAATTCCATTTGCCATCCAATATTCAAGTGGGAGAAGCCTACAGGTGCAGGCAGCGGCACCTGATACTTTCTCTGCATGATTTGTGCCATAGCCTTGCTATTCTGTACAATGGGGAGAAGGAGTCGTGGGGTGCTGGGAAACTCTGAAAACCATCTCTCTCCCCCTCCTGGCCACCTCTGATGTGTGTGTTGGAGGGGGCTTATCTCTGTGTGTCTTTCCAAAGAACAGCTTATCTGTAATAAGGCACTAAGAACTGAGTGAGATTTTGGAGGTGAGCTTCAAGAATTCTGTGCTGCCATCAATTTGTGGTTCATGTCTGTGGTTCAGGGGTGATTTTGCCTGAGCCGTAAGCCGAGTCTTCACCCTCCCTAGCTCAGGCAAGGTAATCACACGCCTATGGAATCTTGTTTGTTAGGTTTTCTTTGAAAGTAGAGCCAAAGAATTTACTAGTAGTTTTAATAAATTGATTTATATAAAAAGCAGAGCAATACCACGTTTCTTGATTTTCTCTAATATTTATTATGTTATATTTTTCTCTTTTTTTATGCTTGCTAAAAACTAAACTTGACATAAACAGACTTTTTTTTTTTTTTTTGAGACAGGGTTTGTCTGTTTAATTCTGGCTGTCCTGGAACTCACCCTGTTTATCATGCTGGTCTTGAACTCACAGAAGGCACCTGCTTCTGCCTTCCAGAGTGCTGGGATTAAAGGTGTTATAAATAGACTTCTTAAGACAGTAAAACTCAGACTTTCAAACTTGGAACCTCTGGCCCCGTGAAACTGGCAGTGATGGGGGCTGGCATTTGAGTTCAGGTCTAGCTGATGACAAAGGGCATGTATCCTGACACTACACGCTGCTGGATACATGATGAACACACCAGTTCTTTCTCTCCTGGACATTGTCAGCCTGCATCTGTCTCTGTAGGTGAACATGCTCACTGTTCTGTTTATGACCAGAGAAGTCATATGTATGGACATTTGACTCTCTCCAATAAGTGTGGGAAGCCCTAAAATCTGAAATATGTCAAGATGTCTTAACAGCCATGTGACTGTCAATACAGCTTTGAACAGTCTCTTGAGACTTTGTACCTGTCTTATAATTCAAACCTAAATACCTGCAGGAGTCTGGGAATCACGCAAAATATGGAAACTAATATTCCTGTGGGGGGGGAATCCCATTGCCCTTCACTTTGATGGTCTCGTTCCTGATGATATTGGTAGTTTTAGGTACATGAACTGCAGCTAGGCCTTCTAGGAACTTCTAGAAATGTGTGCTTTTTAGTCTCTGAGGCAGATTAGGGTCTCAGGTAGACATAGAAAATACTATTATTAATTTGTCTCCATGATCTCCCGTATGAACTTGGAAGATTCCATAAAATTATTTCAGAGAGTTGGAAACCCACGCTTAGCCATTTTACCTCTGTTTCACTCCCTCTTGACCTCCTTTGTCTGCTTGATACATGAAATTAACAATGAATACCCACCACTCTGATGGCAGGTCATTCACTAAGTCATCAAAGACTTCGTCAATGCCCGGATTGCATGCGGTGAGGGCTTTGAGGTACTTGTTTTGATTTTCCTAGCGTGCCTCATGTTCTTGGTCCCACAGAGCTCTTAGATGTCCACAGGAGGATGAACTGACAGCCCTGCACACTGAGAGCATTAGGTTTCTTTGCTCAATCCTTTTGTTGGGGTGAGGCATTTAGGAAGGGGAAGAACACAGGTTAGCTTCTAATTCCTCTTTGCTTCCCTATGTTGAGCAATATAGGAACACCTCTTTCTGTAGATTCTGTTCATTGGTTAGCGGGTCAGGCTACGTCGCTTAACGCGATGCTTGCTCCTGCCTGATACCTTTGCCTATGGAGTTTGCGTTAAGAAGTGAGGCTAAGATCAAGTTAATTGGCTATTACGAGCACAGCACAGGTCTTGCAGTGCCATAGACCTCTGCTTCTGTGTCCTAACAGCTGTGTGGAATGAGGCTTGTGTCTGGACTTCTGTTCACAGTAGATTCTGCATGTATGTGCCATGTGGGCATGGCTAGTATGCCCTTCAATTAATTCTCAATGTTGAATAGAGAATTGAGGTAAATTGCTTCCCTCTGACACCCTGCTGTTTCCAGCATGGGATAATTCCCGTTCATCGCTGAGGAACTTTGACAAATTTATGCCTTTTAATTTTTCTTCCAGTTTAGAAGCATCCACAGTCCCATAAGCAGGATCTGACCGGTGGGAAATAGAGGCCAGGCCTTTTCACCTTTCTGCTATATGAGTTAGCAAACGGTTCGGCGGGTGCAGGACTGTGCCAGCCCACTTTCAGGAAACGTGTGCTTTCAGGAAACGTGGAGCCGAATATGATAGAAACAGGCAGTAATGTGATCTTGCAGAGGAAGGCAGCCCTAATATGGGGTGATCCTGATAGAACATGATACGAAATTGCCAACTCAATGGAGTCATGTGACACCTCTGCTGCAGAGTGAATTCTGCCTGGGAGCCAGGCTGCTAAGGAGAAGGATGCAGGCTAGTGGATGGCCGAGGCTTCTCTAGCCCCTCAGTGCTCAGTGACATAGAATGTAGAGGATGGCAATGTCCTCCACACCTAAGTCCACCTACACACCTTGTCTCTTGCCCTGAGCAGCCAACAACCTAGCTAGGGCAGGGAATAGGAACCAAGGTATCACCGACAAGCTTGGGAAGTTGCTTGGAGCATGTACAATAACCAGCGCTCAAAATACGCCTTTCGTAGTGACCTTGTCAAGGTTCAAGTCCGAGGCTGTGACTTCAAGCCAGTCACTCAAGCTTCTACCGCTAGAGTTCCTCATGTGGACATCTGGAAGAATGCTGGTACCTAATCGATAGGTGCACACCAGGGAACGCTTCAGAGAAAGCTGGGTACATTGGAGTGATCCAAAGCATACACCATTAGGTCTATCCTATTATGCCCTGACAGCGATACATGAAACCTTGAATTATCATTTAATTTACTTGACCATCGACGGTGTCATGCATGTATGCGGAGCATTCTGATCAGTTTCTCCCCACACATTTTCTCATGTGCTTTTCAGCCCAGTTACCCACCCTGTTCATATTATTCCATTTCCCAGATACACTTGACTTTTGACTTTGTTTTGAGACCTAATTACCTGGCATTGGAAATGACCACTGGATCCTGCTGGGATCACAGTGGACACATAACTGAGAGCCAAAGTCCCCTCTCTCTGTGAATCTCAGTAGCAAGTAGTTCAGCAGTGACCCAGATCCGAGTGTCTGATTCATGCACACAGTATTCAAGGAGGTTCTATTGCGTGGTTAGATTTTTGACATATGTTTCTTTATGGTAAGACTGAATCCCAGAAATGGGCTGCTTCGTTTGCTTCTACATTCAGAGTGCCCCACCTCACTTCTGACAAGCAGTCAGTCATCTATAAGACTTGGCTGGAAGGGTGAATAAGGAATTTACCAGGGAGTTTAATGAGCTTGAGAGTGCCTGGAAAATCCACACCACGTGCAATATCGCAATGTGTCCTTCCTCCTTTTCCCCATGTCTCCGTGTTTATGTGTGTTTTGGAGCAAGTTCCTTCTGTGCTGGGGTTAATGACAAAAGACTACCGTGAGAGAGGGCCACCTCGTCAGCCCAGACACCCCTTCCCATTGCATCTCCTCCTGTTTATGTAAGAAAAATAAAGAGGGGTGCATTATATTTTTATGAGCCCTGCGATTTATTCTGTTTTGTTGTCAGACCTTTGGGAATGCATTCTATAAACTTTATTGAGACAAGATATCTAGAGACGTTTGCATATGTCTGAGCTCAGCACAATATTACTTTTTAATGCACTTTTGACTTTGCAGGCAGAGGATACAGGGGGGAAAACGTGAAACAGCAGCAGTTGGGCCTTTGGATTTACCTGCATTTCGCCTTCCCGGTTTTCAAAGCAAACAAGCACCTTGTTCAAATGAAATAAACTAATAAACATTAGTTTGGCGCTGCTACAGATGGTTTGTTTCAGCTGTTGAGTCAGAAATGGAGTTTCACTCCACACGCCCAGGAGCAGAGTTCCTGGTGAGTAGCGGTCGTTCTAGTTGGGTGAGATCTGCTCCAGCCTTTGTTCTCACGGCATTAGGACCATGGGCGTTTACTGCCTGGCAACAGAGAATGATCGAAAAGCTACATTCATGGCTCATTAAGAGTTTTATTTGTGTTGTTTATGTGTGTGTATGTGTGTGTGTGTGTGCAGGCATGTGCGTGTATGCACATACTACTTAAGTGCAGGTGCCTGCAGCAGCCAGAAAGCATCGGTTCCCTTGGGACAGCAATCACATGCAGCTGTGGGCGCTACCTCATGGGTGCTGGGAACAAACTCAGGTCCTCTGGAAGCACAGCAGTCTTCTTAACCCCTAAGTCATCTCTGCAGTCCGTACATGCAGTTTTAAGGCATGGAAGGGGAAGGGGAGGAAGGAGTCCCAAGGGCGTTGAGCAGAACGCTTAGGTCCCGTTCAGGGCTCAACCTTACCACAAGGCCCGGAAGAGCTAAAGAGAGGCAGTGCTGAAAGGGAATAGGAAGCTTAAGTCTTGAGGCCACAGTGAGGATGCGAAACAACAAAAGGGACCAAAAAAATGTGCTAAGTGGTGACAAACCCAAGTACCATCCACACAACAGCCGAGCCTGCCGGGGGTGTACAGTCAGACAGGTGTCAGCAGTGAGACAGGGCCTACTGCTGTGATATCCAGACAACAGCCGAGCCTGCCAGGTGTCAACAAGGAGCTATCTGGAAGAAAGTCTGCTAAGGGGAAGTCAGAGGCTGACAGAGGGCTGTAAGGTAGCTGTCTCAGTTAAAGGGAGGGAACTAGGAACAGACAGAGCCTGTATTCCATTTCCTCCAGTGTGTCCAGACCTTCAGTGGAGTTAGAAACGGTGTGTGTGTGTGCGTGCGTGTGTGTGTGTGTGTGTGCGCGCGCGCGCACACACATGTATGTTAGGAGTGTAGTGTTGAGGGTGGAGTGAGTGAGGTATGGGATTACTGGGTGCACATGGTGGATGTATTTTATTATCTTCTAGAATTTATCCATATGTGAACTACTGATTGATGATTAGCTGAACAAACATTGTCAAGAGAACTGACCCTTAGAAGCAGTATTTACAGGAATGTTATGGCAGAATCCTAATCACAGAAAACCCCTGGGCCTCAAAGAATCAAGTAATCAGGGTGTTGAGCTTGGCTGGCTTCATAGGATAGAAATAGAGACATTAAAATTAGAACCCTTTAGAAATTCCAAGCAAAAGGGAGAAGAAAGCCTTTGCATCCTGGCCTAATCTTTATTTCTAAGGAATGGACGAGCTCCTAGCCTGGTTCCACACCTCTACTGTGCTCTGATCTAGCCACACAGTCCCTCAGATGACCCTGAGGTCAGAAGTGCACATCACTTGCGAAGGTTTGAAAGAGGGCCTGAAGCACAGGGTGGAGACAGTCTGGGCTTAGAGTAAGGTCGTGGGGTGTTTGGGATCCTCAAGTGCTAACTGTCTTCACCGAGTTCACAACAGTGGTACTTCCGCATCATTTCCACTCTTCCCCAACGACCTGCCATGGCTGTCTCCTCGGCTCATAAATCAGCGTTTATCATATTTTTCACAATGCAAACCCCATGAGCTTCTTGGATTGGAGTCTGGGGAGGTTGTTGCACTACCACGCCCTGGCAGTGCTGGTCATGGGCAATTCTTTCAACCTCCCTGCACACACGTGGATGCCCTCTGCGTGCCTCTCCACGCGTGCTCTCCACTTCTGGCCCCATAGCTCCCTGCTCTAGGAGGAAGCCTGTGGAAATGCCATCCTGGGCTTTGGCACCCTCTGGTCTCCACTGGGTCCAGCTACTGGGGAGCCCAAGAGATGATCAAAGGGAGAAAAGGAAGCAAGTGAGATCAGAAGGTTTTGTTTTCTTTTAAAGGCCCATGATTGGTGGATTCTCTGGATCAAGGGCCACTATTCCTTGCAAGGCAGGTTGGGCATGTCCCTCTCATTCTGTGCTCCCTGTGCCCACCATTCAAATCTACGGTAATAATTGATCTCTTTCTGCCACTCACAGGTTAGTACACCATATACCACCCTCTCCTGCCTCCTAACAGGCCTTTCCTCTCGTATAATTCCCTCTTATATTAATTGAAGTGTGTGCTAATGTACTGATTGATATCTGACTGAATCCATCTATTTGTAACAAGTCTCAGCTGTGTTTTCCCCTGTCTTAAAGTGGGGAGCAATCCCCACTCCAGTGTCTTCAATATCATATTTTTAGCTGATTAAATCAAACAGCTTATGCAGCAGGCTTGGCACAGTACTTCATGTAAAATAAGCCTCTAACAAGTGCTCAACGGCAATAATAGTAATAATAGTAATAACCGTAACATCTGCTTTGACTGGATGCTTAGCCTAATTACATGGGAGATGAAATATGACAGGCCCCACTGAAACCTGCAAGCACATCTTAATTTATGTAGTCACTTATCAGCTGCTGAACATGGGCTCGTACTAACGGCTGCTGCCGATACAGGAGCGAACAGGACCGAACCTCTCGTCCCTTCCTTCGTCACATCATCAGGGACGTCCATCACCACTCTTTGACATGGCATCTCACTGGGCCTGCTTCTCTGCTCCTATGATGTCAGCTCCCAGCTGCCAGTCCCCAGTCCGCAGCCTCCAAATGATGGCTTAAGGATGTGGGCCAGCTGATACCCCTCCTGTGTGTTGAACACTATTCAGGTTTCTGGAGGGGGGTTGGGCTTACCCCTGGCTCTCTTAGACCTTACATTTAATCCACCTGTTCATCTCTTTTTAAATCTTGGAACACTTTTTGATTTTTCTTGTTTGTCTGTAGTCACTTCTAGCCTTCCTTTGGTTCTTCTGTTGCTTGTGATATTTCTTGAGTGGAAAATATCTTTCTCTGTTTTAGTATTTGTTTATTTCTGAGAACTTCATATGTGCATATAATGTGTGTTGACCAAACCTACTCCATTTCCTTCCCCGCTAATTCTCCCATACCCTCGCCCATCTCTTTCCTCTCCTAGCTGTGCATAATCTGTTTTATTTTGTTTGGTCTTCTGTTCTATTTTTATGCTTATTATTGTTAAATACAAATTTACAAGTAAAACCTGCTGATTTCACTTGATGTTTACTCTATGTCTATATGTTTAGGGCTGACCTCTTGGTATTGGATAACCACAGCTACCAAATATTCACTTCAGGAAGTATTACCTGTTTGGATTCTTGTTTTCTCCCACTTCAACTACTTCATGGGTGCTCCAGGACAGTCAGAACCCCATCTTTTTGGTACTTACTCTCTTTTACAGTCATATTCTTTGAAAATTGGTTGATAAATGTTTCCCATAAAATACTTGAGCTTTATGAAGTCAGGGACACTGGATTCTTACTCATCATTACTCCCCATATAACAGGTGCTCAATAAACAAAGCAACCTAACATCTGCAAAAAATCATTTTTTCTGATGCCTTTACTCCTGGGAGCACTGGGTGAAAGGAAGAGAGATTTTTGCTATATTGTTAGTCTAGACAGGAGGCCCGCAAAAGATAATATAAGTGTAAGGTAAGAGATGACTTTGGGACATTAATGGAATTTGTCATCTAGCATTGTATTATATGCATTTGACCCCCTGTCCTTCAAAGACCTACCAGCGTGCGTTCCCTTTTCAGAAGTCAGTGTCATCGCTGAAGTCTGAATAAAAGTTGCTGTTTTGCAAGATTGCCTGATGACTGAGGAGCACAGATCATCTGAAGGATAGAGCACACTGCCTGCCACAGAGCTAAAGTTGAACAACTTGCATAATTTTTTCTTGTTATAAGCCCTAGTGCTACCATATTCAATATGACACTCACCGTATGCCATGCAATCAAAGTCTCGTGGCAACGTGTTTGAAAATAAGTGTCTGCGATGGTGACGGAGGAGGCAGCCACCCACCGTCTAGCTCAATGCATCGTCAAAAACAGAACTTAGCAAGTTACGGTGCAGGGTTGGAAGCGGCTTTCTCAGAAATGTTCTCAGAGCTCTCCTGCACTAATCTAAGGAGGAAGTTTAGAATTTGATGTAGCGCTGTCAGTGATCAGAATGTAGGCAAGTGGTAGAATCACAGAGTTGGAAGGAAATGACTGAACGAGAGTGAAGTTCTGAAAGCTTCAGGCCTGGAGGTGAAAGCACCCTTGGAATACCTGGAACAAGTGGTTAACTAAGGGCTTTGGGCTAAGAGGAACTAAAACCCCCATTATATACTCCGATTAGCCTTCCATTATCGAAAAATATAGACATAAATCACTTATAAAATTAGACATATTTTGGCTGGTCATGTTGGTAGTTTTAGGCACAGCTGTTTGGATCCATTGCTGATGAAACTCTTCTGAGGCAGTACACCATGTTAGGTATGCCTTACAGTGTTACCTCAGCATGACCAAGTGAAGAGAGAAAGAAGAGAGAGCTGTCCCACAGTCCTGTTGAGAGAACACCTCCCCAGTGACTTCCCACTTAGTTATATGCCATAAAGAACCCTCTAGTTCCTAATAGCACCAAGTAGTGAGCTAAGCCTTCAACAAAGGAGCCTTTGGGCCTTAAAGGCCCATAGTATCTGTCTAGGTATACACTATTAGTATGTGTGTGTGTGTTACACTTAAATACACACACACATGACAGACACACTAGACTGACATATACATTACAGACTAGTATAACCCTGAGCTATTCCCTAATTCTCAGAGGTTCAGGTTCCTCATCTACAAAACAGAGGTAATGGTCCATTCTTCAAGTGGGCTGCATTTTAATAGCCTGCTTTCTTACAGGAAGTCTGATACAACAGAGGTAATTTGCTGCTTTTTTGGATTTGGGAGCTTATTTTCGAGGAATGGTCCCTTCTAAGATTAGTCATCTTCTAAACATAAATCATCCTCCTAGAAGACCACCTCAACTGAAGAAGTTAATGCTTGGCCATTTACCCCTCTTTGGCTAAATGAATTTTAGAAGGTCCTACATAGAAAGCTAGTTATTTCGCCTTCAGATTCTGTCTCATGGCCGTCTTTGGCTATTCAGGTCCCATGGAGAATCAGACAAGGTAGGTGGGCAGTTTTTTCTCCTTATCCTCTTTGTGGTTGTGGTCAGGGTTTAATTTTTTTTTTTTCCTATCAGAAATGAGCTCTGACAAGACTGTAGGCTGTCGTGCAGGTCAAAGGTCAGACAGCTGTTGTGTATTGGAACAACTCGTCTCATCCACAAAGGCCACCCTAATATAATCAGGATAATGTGAGTTCTATGGCTTGGATCTCCACTACAGAATTCTTGCCAGGGAGCACGCTTTTGAAAGAACAGCTTATATTACATCCTAACACTTTTATTGACACTAGTATTCAGTGGCTTAGAAATGGATAGCCAATAAGTCTGCATTTTTGGCTACACTCTTCGTCGGGTCTTTGCAAGCATGAGTCTTAGTTAAGGGCAAGGCTGGGTGTCATTTATGTGGGAATTATCTGTCCTGGTATCTATGCCCATATATGCTTCAGTTATGCACCCTTTTTCTAGAAACAGCATCTTCCTTCCAAGGAAAACACACCCCCAATACATACATTCAGTTTGAAGCCCTCTTTTCAAAAGGCCATGGTCTGGAAAGAATTATGTATCTTGAACATATTTCCTTCCAAGATATAGGCTGTGTGACTTCATTTGGTTTCCTCTGTTTACAGTGGTCAGGGTTTTACAATGAACATTAAGAAACTGAATATTTGATTAAAGAATACTTTGCATGCTATTTCCATAAATAAATGTCCCTGGAGTCATGGGTCATGAGTGTGTAGATGGAATTCCACAACTCTTTCTATGCTAGAGAAAACTCAACAAATATATAAAAACAAGTGAGGTTTTTGTTGTTGTTGATTTAAATTAAGGTGTCAGGTGTCATGCAGCCTGTGTGGGCCTGGAACTCACTATGTAGCTCACACTGTTTGCATTCCTGATCCTGTTGCATTTGCATTCCAAGTACCCAGATTCAGGTGTGTTCTTTTGCTCCCAGCTGAAGCACTATGCAAGCCTGAGTGACACGTTAATGCTCACTGTCCTGTTAATTTCCCCCACATCTCTGCTGAAGAGAGTCTGAAAGTCCAAGGAATGGGGAGTGAGCTTACACTCACTTGTCAGTTCACGCTTGTATCTGCCCTCCCAGGCGAATGTGTACCCAGCAGTCAGGTTCCTTTAGACCAGTCGTCAATTCTTACCAAGCCTTGGTTCATAACCTCTAAAGACGAGTATTCGTTCCCGCAATCCCTCCCTTTAGAGGTGGAGTCTAATTCTGCTCTCCTCTCTTTTAATCCTTTCTGACTTTAATAACTTGCTTGGCCAATGTCATGCGACACAATAATGGAGCGGGACGGCTGTGTGAGAGTCTAGTTTCCTTTACACTCATCACTGCTGACACTTTATGTACGTGTTTATTTAATGTCTGTTCCCTGGACTATATTATAGGCTTCATGAAGATAGACACGTTGCCTGACTGCTCCTGGCTGTATCCTCGCAGCTCAGAGAAGCTTCTACAAGGCGGTGGGCACTTAATAAATATCTGTTGGATGAATGAATCAAATTGGACTTACGGAATTGGGTTGTTAACAGCAGTGACAAGGTAACACTCTGAAAATGTTTCCTTCCTCCTGTGGGAGACAGTCTGATCAACTTAATTGTTATTTCCTCTGGTTGGATTTCTGTGATTTAACTTAATCTTCCATCCTTGCCCTTCAAACCTATACACTCTTGATTTAATCAGCGGGATCAAAACTATTGCACTTCCTTTGCCCTTCAGCCACTAACAGGAAAGTGACTGACAGTTAATCATGTCTGAAGGAGATGTGTCCCTGTCTCTTGCCATCCTCTGTAGTGGGGTTGGACCAAGCTAGACACTTGAATAAAACAGTTCAGATTAAATCTTATCTTGTGTCTCATTATCCATGCGTGCACACGTGGGTGTTCTTTTCTTTTCAGTTTTGAATAAGGTATCTGCCTTCACTGACTTTAAAGAGAAAACTATCCATTCAACGGAACAAGAGAAGGAAGGGTAACTCAATCACCATTTACTCAATGCCCCAAATATGCCAGTCCTTTGCTTTAACTTTTACATCTCAAACTATCTAGCATTTATTGCTGGTCTCTGAAGACACAACTCCTTCTAAAATATAATCCACAGCACTTCTATATTGCATAGAATTATAGTCAAATGATATCATTATCTGAACAGAAGACATCCAATTTTGAACGTTTTACTAGGACTAAGTGTAAAAACAACAGGTTTGTTTTCCTTTGTGTGTAGATTGGGCAGCCCAAGAACTATACGATGTATGTCCAACAAATCAAGGAAGTTATTGAGGATAATCATTGCCTTAGATGTACATTGTAGTAATATTTTATTTATGTCTTAGCAAATAAAGTTTGTCTGAAGATCAGAGTACAGAGCTAAGCCACTAGAGGCCAGGGAGTGGTGGCACACTCCTTGAATACTGGGACTCAGGAGACAGAGGCAGAGGGCTGTCTCTTAGTTCAAGGCTACCATTTTTTTATTATTATGAAGACCAATTAGAATTCCTGCTACAGTAATGACCTCCTGAGCTGACACTAAAGCCAATTCATGCTGGAGAGTCAATAAACAATGTTATTTGCTGGGCACAATTTCATTTATTGATGCTTGTACCAATACTGGCCTAACCACATTAGTTTCAGCATAATTCTTATGATCATAATAGAAAAGTTATCCTCAATAGCCTGAGATATCTACACTACTGATTGAACACCATAAGTTCTGACTCATCTAGACTTTGTGCAAGCACTTCTTTTCCTAATTCAAAGAATTTTCTTTTTTTTTTTTTTTTTTTTTTTGGTTTTTCGAGACAAGGTTTCTCTGTGGCTTTGGAGCCTAAGAATTTTCTTAATATTCATAAATGTCCTAAGCAATATGATTCCTTTTCTCCTCCTGTCCCTTTAAATACAAGATTCATTCCCCAGATGCCACCAAAATAATAGTAGTCAACAAATACTGCCTTGATAACTCTCAATATCAAAGGTTGTAATCCCCTAATAGAAAGAATAAATACAGAAACAGGACGGACATGGGGAGGTGGGGTGGATCTGGAAGGAGCTGGGAAGGGCAACCATAATCAGAATATCCTGTATGAAAAGAATTGATTTAAAGGATATGTATTGTATCTGCATAGCATACTATGCTTATTCATCTCTTTATGAACACATTAATATGTTACCAAGCAGTGTAGTTATGCAAGAAAAAGGAAAAGCATTCACCCTGGGAAGCAAAGGGTACAATATATTTGCTGACAGATAGCATGATTAAATATTTGGAAAACTATCAATACTTCATACAAGAAATAACTGATGTTTTCAGCAAAGTTGCAGTGCATGAAATCCTTATACGAAATGAGTATTGTTCCTCTGTACTAATAATAAACTTTAGAGAGAAATGAAGCAAATATTGTTTATAAGAATATAAAATATGTATATTAAAATAAAATAAAATCAGTAGGCTGAGGAAATATATGCCCCCTCCATATTAATTGCAATGTTAGTCATGATATTAGGGTATTTATTCAGTCTGCTTTCTTGTTCATTTCTGTGGTTCTGATAATATCCCTTGATATTTTTGATTTGTAACTCTCCTGACTCCTACACACACACACACACACACACAAAACCATGACCACCACCACCACAGCTACAACCATCATCACACAATCCCATATAGATCCCCAAGACCTGAAGAATTCACATCCTTAGTAGTATCATTAAATAACTGTAGTTGGCACATACTCTTACAGAGGCTGAGACAGAGAGATTCCATTTTCATCTCCATGATAGCTGTCGTTCTGTTATAGTTAAAATGTTCAAGACAATAAACTTAAAAAGAGGAAAGATATTTTTTGACACAGAGCTTTAGAGATTTTTATTTCGTGATCAGCTGGCCGTGTTGCCTTGTTCCCAAAGAAAGGCAGCACACCCGAGTGGGAATACACGGCAGAAGAAGCTCTATCTATCACAACAACTGGAAAGAAGAGATAGGAAGTGGTTGGGTTCTCATTATCCCCCTCAAAGTAAAACCCCTCTCCTTCCCTGAGCTCAGCCCAGTATCACATCCTATCGCCTCTGTAAAAGGTCCTGAGCCTATTCAAATCTCATTATCCTTCACGGTTGCTAATGTGGCCACGCTGTCTTCATTTCAGACCAGAATTCCTTTCAGATTGCCCTAACCTTTTCTCTACTTCTAGATTCATCCCCCTCCATCTTCCTTGTAGAAGGTAGCTGATTTATTTTATTTTATTACAAAGTAGCTAATATTTCCCCAAACATAATTTATAACTTGGCACTGTGATACATAAAACTCTTCCAGGGATTCTCTTCTGACCTTTAGAATAAAATTCAAGTTTCCCAACATGATTTACACACACATCAGCATAATATGCCTCTGCCTGCCGCTGGCTGGGGTCCACTCTTCCCCACGCTGCTGAGAGCTCCTCTACAGCGTCCTCCTTTGTGTCTATTGATTTATCTAGCACATAACTGAGGGACTCTTACACAAACGTCACCATCTAGCAGTGGCCAAATAATACCTGCTACAGAAGGTAACATGATAGCTGAAGAAACAGATACTCAATAATCAGTGATCGACTGGATAACTGTTCCAGGTGAATGAGCGAGACAAAACAATGGCTATCGATGTGCTATTGTTTAGAGTGTGGAACATGCATTGTGGAAACGGTAACGCTGGATCACAGACTTGAACGGCAAGAAGGTGTGAGCAAGGAGGATCCTTACGGATGACCAGCAAAGGAAAATGGAGACAAAGATCAGGTGTCCAACACGAGAGCTGTGTGTTTGGAATAACAAGATAGATGCTCGATGTGTTGGGAGAGGCCTCTGAGAGGAAGTTATGTTTTTGGTGAAAAAAAAAAAAAAACAGATAAACCTTGGGAATTTGGGTCAGGGAAGCCATGGATCAGTCTGCATGTAATGTGTCAAAAGTGGACTGGTGAGAATATCAGGAATTACTCAGTCTAGTTTAGTCTAGAAATAGTGGGTCTTTAATAGAAAGCAGTAGACATGGAAAGGAAAAAAACTGATTTAGGAATATGTTTTAAAGGTAGTACAAACATAAGTTGTTAGCAGTTTGGATATGGGAAAGGGAAAGATAAGACCAATTCCACACTGGATGTGTGGGAGCAGCAGGTTTTCAGATAAGGAATACCAGCCCAGAAAATGGTTTTGGAGGGAATGTATAATACATCCGTTTTAGAAACGTGACATCAAACCAAAGCTAGTCTTTATTATAAGTGGACACTTGAATGTGGCAATGTGGGTCTCAGTGATGATGTGGGTCTCATGATCATGTAAAGGTTGTACAAAGTAGTGAAATGAGAGATCCCTAAAGAAGTGTGTCCAGAGGACAAAAAGGAAGGAAGCCCTGTACCTGCCATGTCCCACCCCTTCCTCTTCTCAGTGTGTGCATTTCCTGTAGTCATTCTTACCCCTTCCTCTTCTCCTCGAGTGTGTTTATTTTTTTATAGTCGTGTCTCACCCCTTCCTAGTCTCGTGTGTGTGTGTGTGTGTGTGTGTGTGTGTGTGTGTGTGCATTTCCTGTAGTCCTGCCCCACCTCTTCCTCTTCTAAGGCTGTATGTCCTTCCTGGAGGCCATGCCTGCAACTTTCTCTCCAGACTCACATGAAGCTAGATCCTAGTCCTCAAGACTTCTCTCAAACACACTCTTGCAGGAGAGGCCATCCTTGACCAGCCCCACAGAGGAGCCACTGTCACCCTCACTGTTTTCTCACACTAAATAGTCTTTCCTTTTCTTGTCTTGGAGAGCATGCATCATACGCTTTAATTACATTCATAATTTAATAATTATAACAATCACCAGACTTTAAGCCCCAGTGAGGTAGAGTGCCTAATTCATCTCATTGCATATTTCATGCCTGCTGCTGAGAATTTTAACTGACAGATTGGACATGTTCATAGTCAGAAACAGTCACTTGTTGGATGACTGAGCAAATCTCTTTGTCAGCATTCTGTGTGAAGCAACATCTGAACTCAGCAAAGCAGGCATTTTCTCCAGGTAAACAGGCTCCAGGATTCTGTTCAAGGGAGTTTATTCATCTGGACTAAAGTTATACATTACCCTAAGGATATGAAATGTACTGAGTGACTTCCTGGTGTCTGTTATTGTTCTATTAGAGTAAAAGACACCTTTCAACACATTTGACATCAATAGTTCAAGACTTGGTGTTTTATGCTTTGTATGTTATAATCTAAGATACAACCTCTTTCAAATCTGTGACCTTTGACAAAGTCAATAATGTTTATCTGCACAGATTTCGCCTTTGTGAAATGAAAACAGTAGTATCTAACACAACAGGGGTTTCCGGAAAGTCAAGACAGGGAATATTGAAAGTGTCTCACACAAGAGGGAAACAATGCACGCTCATTTGCATTGTTGAGCTGGCTCTTGTCCTGTTGTCCATGGAGCCCCTAGGATGGAAACTCTGAGGAATCAACTGGCAGGGGTTACTTGATGGAATACCCTTGGGATCAATACATGTGAGAAGCAAAGAAAGAAAACACCAAAGGGAGAACGAAGAGGCTGCGTGGAGTGGCAGAAAGGGCCCCAGCCATCCCGCTAACTGACCTGAAGCTGTGGTGGGTGGCACTTCACAGAGTTGCAAGAGGATTTGGCCACTATACACATAAGCAAACTTAACCTCAAGCAATTCCTATCACGTAGGGATATAGCCCCACCCATTGGGGGCGTGTTCGCCTTGGGCTAATGTTTACTGATAAATCTGCCGGGCGTGATCCCAGCAGCCCCCTTTTTCTCCTCTTTTCCTGTTCTCCGCAGGAACCTGTGGTCCTGTAAGTCTATTTCCTTATTAAAGCTGTATATATCTTTATAATCTGTCTGCATCCAGCAACTGGGGAATAAGTTCAAGAGTTCATAGAGACATGAATTCTAACAGAAGCTCATAAACTAATTTTTGTTCAATAACAGAATGTCTTTTGTAATCCAGATAACATCAAACCTCCTTGTCACTTCCAATTGGTTTCTTATCAAATATTCTTGCACCCTGTGACAGTGTGAAGTTTTAATTTTTGGTAATATTTATACATCATCATCACAAAGGTCAATAGATAGTGACCACATATACCTTCACATGTGAAAATGATCCACCCCTCCAGTGTAAGTTCAATGATCTTTGTATGTAACAGAAAAACTAAAGACTAAATACTAAAGTCATTGACCTTAATATCTGCTAGTTAAAAGGGACAAAAAATACATTAAATAGAAAGATGACTTCACCATAAAATATACACGGAAAACTCTTCAGCTAAAGACTTCGTAGGCATTACTGCAGTTTGGAATCCTTTTCTAGAATAGTCTTAGGTTTGTGAACGTCTCTCTCTCTCTCTCTCTGACACACACACACACACACACACACACACACACACACCATGAAGCTAGATTAGTGGACATTGCCTGAACTCAATCATAATATCTTTTCTGTGGCTTGCATTTCAACCACAGCAAACCTAGCCAACAACCAAAAACAAAAAAGGGAACATTTTGTGCCTTTAAAATATGAGTGGAAATATAACATAGCAGGTGGCTTAAATCGGATGGTGTGTTCAGATTTTAATTAAACCATCAGTGCAGCTGCTAATGACATGACTATCAACCATTTATTGAAGGAATTGATGGTTGAGATCAGTGAGAAAGTGGACAGTTTGGAGGCCTTGTTAATGAAGTCCTACTCATAAAAGTTTAAACATGAGTCAGTCCTTACACTTTCCTTTCTCCACTCCTATGTGAGGACGTGTGAATCACTGGGGTGGTCCCACTGGTATGCTATCCTCTTGTTAGGAAAGGTTATGGAGAAACGCTGGGGAGCATCTGGGACTATCTTGGGAACTAAATGGATGGAATGAATATGTTCATAGCGGCGTTGTTTGTCATAGCCAGAACCTGGAAACAACTTAAATGCCCCTCGACCGAAGAACGGATAAGGAAAATGTGGTACATTTACACAATGGAGTACTACACAGCAGAAAAAAACAATGACATCTTAAAATTTGCAGGCAAATGGATGGAGGTAGAAAGCATCATATTGAGTGAGGTAACCCAGATCCAGAAAGACAATTATCATATGTACTCACTAATAAGTGGTTTTAAAACATATAGCAAAGAAAACCAGCCTACAACTCACAAACCCAGAGAACCTAGACAACAATGGGAATTCTAAGAGAGACATACATGGATCTAATCTACATGGGAAGTAGAAAAAGACAAGATCTCCTGAGTAAATTAGGAGCATGTGGACCTTGGAAGAGGGTTGAAGGGGAGGGGAGAGGCGGGGAGGGAAACAGAGAAAAAATGTAGAGCTCAATAAAATCAATAAAAAAATGGGATTCAATAAATTGGGCATGATGCAGAAACTTTGTACATAACTAGATGAATAAAAGATACAAATATTAAGAGTCAAAAAAGAATATTTCAATTATAGTAAGGGTCCCTGGTGATGGTGCCAGCTCCCATGATTATGACAAAGCAGCGGTGGTAGTGCTTCGAATGACACAGCTATGATCAAATATTTTTCAGACTCTAAATTTGCTGTTTCACAAAGGGCGCACAGGACCTCCAGAGTAGGGATTGTGGTTAATTTTAAAAATGTTTTAAATGATTTTGCTTGTAAGAAAATAGAATCGAAAGAGTAAGTATCTTATCCAAGGTCACATTTATAAAATATTATGCTACTTGCATTTAAATTTAGGTTTCCATACATCCCAAAGCAGTCAGCACTGCTCTGGGGTTCCCGAAAGCCAGGATAAATTGGAGGAAGCCGAGAGACTGACTTTGCACGAGAATAGCCGACACATACCCTTGGGAACAGCATTATGGGTAAAGCCCTTTCTCTTCACACCAGAATCTTTCAGTTTCTCTGTATTTAGGATTTAGAATGGGAAAGTGTGTTCTTACAGACAGTCTCTGTGTGCAATGCGCGCTTTTGGTACCATTACCGGACTTTCTAAAGTCATGTCAGTAGGTTCTCTACTGTTGTTCACATTCTAAAACGACCCCAGACACGCCAGCATCACTGGACATCCCTGGGGTACGGCAACCACCCTTGAAAACGACTCTGGGTTAAGAAAGAGTCCACATTCTTATCCTTGGCGCTTCTGAGGAGAGACAAGGGTGAGGCCGAGTATTGCAGAACTCCTCCAGCTTGAGCACGGTGAGCTCTTCCTCTAGGCGATGTGAGACAAGGGACTTCATGTGATGCGAACATGTCGTAAAGTCAACACTTAAGAAAAATAGGATCAGCTCTTCCTCGGAACAAAACACGAAACTTAAAGACAGAAACAACAGTCCGTCGAAGGGCTCTCTACGCGGGAATGAGGCTCTGGAGTGCCGCACCACTAACTTTAGAGCATGTTTTCTTAATGGCAACCTGGGAAACCTGACGTTAATACTCTCCTTCATACACAAGATTCCCAGTCTTTTTTTTTTTTTTTTGGTTTTTCGAGACAGGGTTTCTCTGTGGCTTTGGAGCCTGTCCTGGAACAAGTTCTTGTAGACCAGGCTGGTCTCGAACTCACAGAGATCCGCCTGCCTCTGCCTCCCGAGTGCTGGGATTAAAGGCATGCGCCACCACCGCCTGGCCAAGATTCCCAGTCTTAACAAGGCCAAAAGTAGCCTCACCGGTCTCACGTTGGTGTAAATTATACCATAAATACTCATTAAGGCAAAGTCTGGGAGTGCCATGCTAACTTTTAGAGATGATAAGGCAAAAAGCAACAGACTGCTTTGGTTTAAAGGAAGTGTGCTGAGGAATGAATGGAGACGGAGATCCTGAAATGTCTTCACAGGCAGCACCTTTATCCCATGCATAGTGAACCAAGGTTTGGTTACCATTTTGTAGATTGCCTCTTGATTTTGTTGAGTCTTTCCTTTACTATACCTGAAGCCTTTTAATTTATTGCAAACTATTATTTGTTTGTTTATTTATTTATTTATTTCGAGACAGGGTTTATCTGTAGCTTTGGAGCTTCTCCTGGAACTAGTTCTTGTAGATCAGGCTGGCCTCAAACTCACAGAGATCCGCCTGCCTCTGCCTCCCTCCGGAGTACTGGGATTAAAGGTGTGTGCCACCACTACCCATTTATTTTTGCTTTTATTTCTCGCACTTTGTTTATTGTGTCCTACCCCAACCCCAGACTATCCTTTCTCCATCATGTATTAGCGACAGCCTTTTTGAAAAGAGATCAGTCTATGCGCTTCGCGTGTTAGCATTTCTGTGCCTGTACTTACGCCGGTACCTATTGCTTTGATCTGATACCTTTGTGGTCAATTTTGAAATGGAGCAGTATGGCCCAAAGATGACTCCTCTTTGGTCTTCCTGTGCACTGGTTAATTCCAGCATTTGTGCCACCATGAAGCTAAGGACTGCTTTTCCACTTCTGAGAAAAAGCATCCTAGTCACGATTTTGCTCTTCGGGGCATTGACTCTATCTAGATGGCTTTGAGTTGGTGCTGTCACTTGGACAATCACAGTTATTTCAGTGAATAAATGTGGGTCTTATTTGTCTGCTTTCATTTCCTTTATCGATGCTTTAAAATTTCAAATGTACAAGGAACTCATCAACTAAATAGCAGAATAATATTAAATGAATAAATTAATTTGAATGGTTAAGAGACTTAAATGCATATTTCTTATTTAACAAGCAAAGACAAGCAAATGACCAAAAAGTATCTGAAGAAATGCTCCGCATCAGTAATAATCTGTGAAGAAGAGGAAAGCAAAACTACAGAGAGAGGTAAACTAGCTGGCATTGAAACAAGATACTACGTGTTAGCAAAATTATAAAATAAACAGGAATGATGACAATGTGTTTGGAAAGTCAATTGGTTCGTTTACTAAAGAAAATAGTATGATGGTTCTTCAAAACATCTTAAGCCTGGAGCAAGCATGTTCTGCTAACCTCCCTTCTGGGTACGCACGAATGTGAATTGGAACAGGATTCTTAGAGTGGTAGCTCCATGCCACCACTTATTATTCTCGCAACATTATAGACAGTAGCTGAGGTACGGAAACATCCTACAGTCCCCTGGTTCTGGCGGGCAGCAGATAAAGAAGCCGGGTGTGCAGACAAGGTAATGTTGCATAGCTTTAAAAAAGAAGGAAGTTCTGCGATTGCAGTCTAGGCGAATCTGGAGGCAAATGGAGACAACGACCACTGTATCCTCACACATCTTTGTTAAAGCTGGAAAAGTTAATTCCCAAAACAGAGATCAGAAGGGTGGTTGCCAGGCCTGCCAAGAATGGAAAGATGGGAGTCAGTGGTTGAGAGATCTCTGACGTGTGTGTGTGTGTGTGTGTGTGTGTGTGTGTTACATCAAAGTGCCTGGTGAGGTTCAATATGGGAAATAAAACTTCTTACTTTACAGTGTGAACATGAAAATTAAAGGAGATTACATATATAATTTAGGAGATTGACTAGTTCACGGTAAAGATTTGGTGTATGTTACTAATTAATATTTTTAGACTTAGCAAACTTTCATTAAAGACAGCATATATTCAATGTCATGCTAGCAATCACAGATGCACTCATCATGTGTCTATGGGTTTTCCTGAACATCTGTTGTATGTGCTAGACAGTTTCAGATGTTATTATGTTGTCTAACTAGACAGATACAGGTGAATTCACCATTCTCTTCTTGAATACTTTCACAGTGTCATACTCTAACACTGAGCCATTGTTGGGCTAATCACTGCCAAAAAGAAGATTGGCTACTACTGCCCAGTCCCTCGCTCAACCCTTGCTTTGTGTTCTTTCTTCTTCCTTTTCAAGAGTTCCAGTTTTGTATGGAAGGGCGGACACACAAATGGCTTAACACACACATACACAAACACACAAACGTTCATGTTTAACCATCTGTAGCACAAATAATAAAAACCCAAAGACAGATATTGGGGTCATTCAAGCTGAAAGACCAGAGAAGCAAAACAGCCAAGCCACTAGAGAGCTCTGACCTCTATGAAATCTTCAGCCTGAAAGAGCGAGTTTCTGTCTCATCCCCTTATCTTCCTCTCTAGTGCTGGGATTAAAGGCGTGCATCACCACTGTCCAGCCTCTATGACTGACTAGTGTGGCTGCTGGGATTAAAGGTGTGTGCCTCCACCACCTGGCCTGTATGGCTGACTAGTGTGGTCAGCTTTGCACTCTAATCTTCAGAAAAGCTTTATTTCTTCGATCATAAAGAAAATATTACAGCCATCAGTCTATATAGGCATTAGGTTTACACACTTACACGCTGTCTTCTTTGTACCCTCAAGCAGCCCTGTGAAACCCATTCCTTTATAATATTCATTCAACAGATAAAAAAAGTGAGTCTCAGAGAGACTGTCACTTCCTCTGAAGTCATACTGCAGGTAAGAAGCACATTGGTTACTGGAAATAAGCCACCTCACTTCGGAGCTCTTCTGTGACATGAAGGTGTTTACTCACTTGTTGTACCAGGCACTTCCATCAGTGCTTCATCCAAACTCCCCCCTTGAGAAACAGCAGTCCTCAAGGAAGGCGCGTGTAACTCCTTCTTTTCAAAAACACAAGAGCTGCTTTCGGAAGTGAATGCTTGATGCCTGTCTCAGGTAATGAATTAAGAAGTAGAGTGGAAAGGATTTGAAGCCAGTCTTGACACAAACTATTTCCACCTGCGTTTTCCTTTGAGGTTTTTGTTTGCAGCAGGGGTCAGGTTTTATAAATAGGAGCTTTGCTTTGCAAATGCTCCCCGAAGAAGGCTTTTGTATATTCTCTTGAAACAAGGTCAGACATTTCCACATGGGGCTCACAGATGTACTCAGGCAAATGGGGCACAGCATGCAAAACTCTCCTGCTACTCCTGCTATGTGGTGTCAACAGAGGCTGGGGACTGCTGCAGATCCTTCAATCATCCTGGGGACAATTATAGTTTTGCCTTATCTGGGTTCAGTTAAAAGAGTTAAACACGAATTTGATCCCATTCTGACTTTTAACTTTTTTTTTTAATTAAAAAAATAAACTCTCAAAACCGAACTCTCAGAGTTAGTGAGGAAATGGGCTGGGGGAGAATTGTTTCTTTGTTTGAAGTCTCAGAACCAGCCATAGAAGGCCAAACACAGAGGTATGGCATTGTTGGAAAGACAAAAGAAAAGGCGTGGAAGACAGACAAGCGACTGTTTACATCTGAAGGAAGAGGGGAAAAAAGAAGATCTCATGTGGACAGCATTTTTGGGGAAATGGGGGTATAAAGTAAAGAAAGTTTGGGGCAACTGTCAGTGTCACATAGTGGAAAAGGAAGTGGTTTGAACTGAATGTCACTTTTGGTCTCTTGCAGATGTTAATAAAGTTAGGATGATGTCGATTTTGTTTTTATCGCCTTCTGTAATGTACTGCCAAAGGTGGCTGAACCACATTGAGCTACTAAATGTGTATATGTTACATCAATCCTTCTTTTCTAGGGATTGGCTATGCATAGCAAAGGCAACAAAATGACTGATGACATAAATGTTCTCAGGATGCTCAGTCCATCCCTATCACAGAGCGTCCTCTGAGCTGAACCTGGGACTAGCACTGTGGCTTGCCAGAGCTGTCTGAGACGTGATTCGTGCACTGTTTTGGTGGGAAAGATACAGCTCAGTGTGGCTGCAGCTATCATAGAGGTATACAAACTACAGAAAACGGTGTTATCGTTCGCTGTAGAAGAGGCTTCGTGAACGTTCTGAGACTTCAACTGAGTCTTAGGCAGACGTGTGCCTGGCAAGAATGAAATAGAAATGCATTCAGAGAAGAGCCTTGGAAATGAAATGGCTAGAAGCTGGGCCGCAAGGGTGAGTAGGCAGGTTAGGATTATCTCTGACTTCAGCCTGTGCAGCCTACACCATACACACACACACACACACACCGATAACAAGAAATGTGTCGAAGTATGTAATTGTATAGGATATTTGAGGTACTCTAGTATATTACTTTTTAAATATTTATTTCTTTGTTTGTGTGGTAGTTTGGGGAAGCTTGTGTGTAGTATGGCAGGCATTTGTAGGTCAGAGGACAGATTGTGGGAGTCAATTCATTCCTTCTACCGTGTGAATTCTGAAACTAGAATTGAGATTGCAAGGCATGACCTAAAGCAGTTTTCCTCACTGAGCTGTCTCACTGGTAGGCATACTACTTACCTAAAATTTCCAATGCCTACGTCTCAAGGTGGAGAGATCACCCTCTCATTGCTGACAATTATCAAGATCCGAATGTATTCTAATAGAAAGAGTTTCAAAAGAGTCTGATACAGCTTAAATTTCCAACCAAGGCCATGCACACTGGGGAGGAGGCACGAGAGTTAAGCCAGCAAAATAGTCAGAGAATACAAACATCCTTAAATGTATTCTGATTTGAAAGTGTGCGCTCACACTCTGACTTTGCTGCATACCTCACAGCTTTCAGATTTACAGCAGGATAAGGTACCACTAGTAAGTAGTTTCATACTTTGTGTCAATAATTAAAACTGTTAATGCATAAGCACAATGGGTAGGTGTTACTCATTCATATCCATTTTATGTGTGTTGTTTTGTGTTGAATGTGTTGTGTCTTGTGCAGTGTGTTTGTGGGCATGTGTGCTGTGTGTACTTGCTAATTTGAATGTGTGCAGACCTGCATGCAAGTGACTATGAGCATCCACGTGGAGGCCAGGAGACGATTGCCAGTGTGTTTCCTTGACTGTCCTCCCTTGTTATTTCGGGGCAGGGTCTCTCGCTGAACCTGAAGCTCACGAATTGGGCTAGGCTTTCTGTGCCTGATGCCCACTCTCTACCCTCAGCACCCAGCTTCCTTTGTGGGTTCTGGGAATTCAAACTCAGGTCCTCATGCTTGTACAGTAGGCACCTCGCCAACTGCACCACCTCCCCAGTCCCCGTATCTTTATTGTCATAAGAAAATGGTTGCCGGGCTGTGGTGGCGCACGCCTTTAATCCCAGCACTTGGGAGGCAGAGGAAGGCGGATCTCTGTGAGTTCGAGACCAGCCTGGTCTACAAGAGCTAGTTCCAGGACAGGCTCCAAAACCACAGAGAAACCCTGTCTCGAAAAACCAAAAAAAAAAAAAAAAGAAAGAAAAAAAGAAAAGAAAATGGTGTAGTTGTTTTGAAACAAGAACCAGAGTCAGCCCACTAAATTAATTATTCTCCCTACCTAGGAAGATTTTTTCTCCTGGTTCTCCTTTTTATACTGTTTGGCCAATTAACCTTTAGCCTTGTCTATTCTACTTTCAAGTACGGTTCTTGGGGAAAGTGAGAGTAGGGAACAAATTAACATACACATTTTTAAGAATGTGCGTTGAACGTGGAAAATGATGGGGTTACATTTCTCATACCACTTGTTTCCAGAGTTGATTTCTGGGAGAAGCTGAAAACGATGCCTTGGGCTGATGGAGGTGACACCATTTTAATAGATATTAAATGTCCTATGCAAAAAGCTGACAAGCCTAATTGAGTTTTCTCCAGGATTAATCAAATTAACTGACAGGAAGCATTTCAAGGCACAATGCACACAGGCTGCTGTCCAAACCAGTTACAACTCAAATGCACAGGGGATGGACAGACCTAACCGTGTTTGGGGAGCTGGGCGGTCTAGCGCTTGGGACGAAGGTCCAGTGGAAAGGAGGACCTTGAGGCCCTGTGAATTACAATTGGCTAGCTGCTCACAGGTCATTTGCTTCAAGGAGATAATGAGTTCCTAGATAGGCCCCTACGTCCCAGTTCCTCAAAGAGCAGGATTGCTCGTGGAAGAGGATCCCCTTGGGTACATTCTGATGAGGGGGCAGTAGGCAGAAATGAGTTTCCCACAGCAGTTTTAGGATTAGAAACTCCCCTACAGTTTACGTTTCTTATACTCCTCCCTATTGCCTGTTCTGGGGGTTGGCAGGAACCAGCGCTACTTTTGTGGCTTGCATTAAAATCTATGCTGGATATTTTGTGTTAACCACTGAAGATTCACTTTCTACTCCCACCTATCCCGATCTGAGTTCCAATTATGGGTGGGTCTTGGCAATTACAGCAACAGTTTTCTGTATACCCTGGTTTCTGGCCAGTTTGTTTTACGGAGGCCTAGGAAGAGAATGAGCAGGGGGAAAAGGGTGACTCGCTATCGTCCTCTGTCTCCTTTCGCTCATAGCCTCCTCACACAGATCTCCGAGCTGAGAAATCCAAGCCTGCCCTACTGTCTCCTTCCTCATTGCAGAGTATATTCTGTTCATTCTTTCTCCAGGCTCAAGGGTGACCATGTCTTACCAGCACACCTTGCTACACAATCCCATCCATTCCATTTTAAACAGCTTCTACATTAAAGCGATAATTAACATATATAGTTGTAATACGCCCTTTATCCTACTGGAGCTGTCATGAACATTGAGTTCTTAGATAGTAAAAGGTCCAAGTTGGCTGTCAGGGAATAATGTGCATTAGAATTTCTATTTCCATAAGAGAGCGGGCGGGAGGAATGGCTGTGATATCAGTTCCAGGGTGTCAGAGAATGGCAGGCCTTACCTTACCTTGTAAAGTTACTAGTCTTATCTCGTTTTTGCTGGGTGTGCTGCCCTTCTCCTGTCTTTGAGAACATTCTTATCTATTTTTCCCTTTTCTTTTTTTCTCTGTTAGATCCAGATTATAAGGCCTCTCCTGAGGGCGTTGAGCCACTGGAAGTAGGCAGAGTGATAGGGAAGGATCAAATTTCATTCTTCTTCATGTAGCCGTCCAGTTTGACCAGCACCATTTGATGAAGATACTATCTTTTCTCGGGTGTATATTGTTGGCCTCTTTCTCACAAATCAGGTGTGTGGGCTTATATGTGGGTCCTCAGTTCTATTCCATTGGCCAATATGTCTGTTTTTACGCCTGTACCATGCTGTTTTCATTACTGTAGTTCTGTAATATATCTTGAAACCAGGGGTAGTTGATGGCCCCAGGATTGTTTTTATTTTCTTGGACTTGTTTAGGTTACTTGGGGTCTTTTGCTTTTCGATATGAATTTTGAGATTATTCTTTCAGTTTCTGTGAAACACTGAGATTTTGAAGGGATTACGCTGAATATGTACACTGCTTTGGGCAATATTGCCATTTTCACAATTTTAACCATACCAATCCATGAGCATGGGAGTTCTTTCTATTCCTTGGCATCTTCTGCAATTCTTTTCTTTTGTGTCTAGAAGTTTTTATTATCTTTGGTCTCCTTGGTCAGATTTATCTAAATTTTTCTTATGCTATTTTCAATGGGTTTGTTTCTACGATTTCTTTATCAGTGTGTTTATGGTTGGTGACCAGAAGTGGGGCTGGTTGTTGTGTATTAATTTTGTATTCTACTACTCTGCAAAAGGGGCTTATCAGCTGTAAGAGATTTTTGACGGAGCTTTTAGGGTCATAGCATCTTCAAATAAGGATACTGACTTCTTTCTTTCCTATGGGTGTCCCACCTATCTCCATGTCTTATCTCACTACTCCAGCTCAGACTTCACACATTAGGTCCTGTTTTTTGGCAGATTTTTTTTTTCATGTTGCCCTCTTTTTCATGAACTGTATTGCCCTAACCCTATTCTTTGTTATTCCTTTCTGTCATTTCTTTGCTATCATTTCACTATTGTGGGAGCTCCTTCTGATCCTTCAGCCAACAGCTTTTAAGATACCCAGCCCACTTGGGCGTGGTCTTTTTTTACTGTAAATGCTGCCGTAAAGCTAGTGCTCTCTTTCTTTCTTCCAGCTCTTGCTTCCATCTGCTAGACTCTGTTCCTGTTCCCTGTTCATGCAGAGGACTGTGATCTAGGATGGTGATCTGTGAGTCTCCCCTAAATAAATAACCCGTTATTATATGTAATTCTGAACTACTGTGGTATTATTTTGTATTTTTTCGCCATCATTTCACTTCAATCCACCTGTCCACTCAAATTTAACATTACTCAGGAGAACAAGAAAAACTCTACAGAATGTAATATACTATAACTCAAGGCTACCTTCTATTTGGTGAACTAGATTTATCTTGAGTCTACTATTAACCTGGTAATACTACAGTTCTGGATTTTTGTGACTTGGACTGAATCACCAAAGGACTATTCAGAATGTAAGTTAAATTTTATCATCTAGTTAATCCAAACCTTGATTTTTATGATGAGACCAGTGAGGCCAGCTGTTTTATACAGTGAGGTTTCTTATTAGTGGCAACACCTGGGGGAAAACAGTTGCCATTATAATCACTTCAGAGACTGGAGAGATAGGTTTGGCTCCCATGTCCCATACTGGCAGGCTTACAACTACCTATAACTCCAGTTCCAGAGTATCTGATGCCCTCTTTTGACCTCTGTGGGCACTTGCACACATGTGATAAACACACAGGCAAGCAGGGACATACATATACACATAAATAAAAACGTTTTTTAAAGAAATCACTCCCTAATTGTTTACCCTAGTTGACTTGAACTGTGACTTTTTGTTATCTGAAACAGGGGCATCAATTGACAGATGTGTGGCTCAGATTTACCTGTGGGTGTGTCTGTGGGGGATTATCTGGTTGTTAGTTGACAGCTAACAGGAGAGAATAGCTCACTGTGGGCAACATGATTTCACAGTCAAGTGATCCTGGACAGTAGAAGAACTTAGCTGACCACGGGGCTGGGAGAGGGCCAGGAAGCAGCATTTCTCTCCGTTTCTGCTTTAAGTTCCTGTCTGGCTCCCCTCGGGGATGGGCTCTGGAAAGCCCTTCTTCCTTGAAGCTGCTTTAGCCTGTGTTAATACTAGAGTTGTTCAAGATACAGACTAGGATTCAGATCCCGGCCTTGTGATTGCGTGTTCCTTCTCCCCCTGGAACAAACTTTTGATTTTAAACATTTCATTCTGCTTCACAGAAGTGACAGGATTGAAAAAATGGTGGCCCTTCAGTTGACTGATAGGCGAAGTCCTCAACAGGAAGGCAACTTGAATCAGTAGCATCATCAAGCCATTATGAGAAACAACATATTAGCATAACATCAATACCTCATTTTAAAAAGCGTGTGTCTAATAGACGTGCATTTAAGGAGCTTCACTTACTCCAATTCAGTTTGTTTCTTTTTCTGGTTATGGAAAGTGAGACACTATCTTTGGCATATTGAAAAAACTTCCTTCCAGGGACGGGTCATTAAAGAGAGAAAAACAGAGAGGAGGGACAGAGGCAGAGTCAAATGTCACAGTGAAGTCCTGGTCAGCCTGTTCACACATCTAGGACGTTTTGAGCTTTCTTTGGGAGTGGTATTCCTGAAGCGAGATTCTGAGCTTCATGCGATACAGAGGCCACCATCCTGCTACTATGAGTGTAAACTGTGTGACTTCTGAGATTTAGTTTCATGTTTGTACATTGGAAACAATAATGTATTTTTCATAGCAGTGCTGTCAGCATTAAACATAGTAAAATTAAAAGTTCAGTGGTCTCACTGTTGGGTGTAGTGTAACTTGTATCTTACAGGATGCCCCAAACATATTACATTTCGGGACACGGGGTGAGCTGAGGGAGTCTTATCGGCATCACCTGTGACCATCCAGGTCTTCCTTCCCCCTGTATCATCCTAGTCTCTGCTGGGCTCTTGCCTGTGACAATGTCTTCTCTTGATGAGCATCTAACTGCATTTATGATGAAATGTTCACAGCGTAAGTTTCCCCAAATGACACAGAGCTAAGATGGGTCTTGCCTCTAGCTGCTCCGTTTACATAAATATAGTCCCATCATCAGTGGTTTGAGACCATGTTCTCACTGCTATGTGTTGGGTTTCGTCTGTTTTCAGTTTCAACTGAATTGCTCCATAGATATAGAATTTATCATAGCAGACATTTTGTGATGGTAGAATTAAAAGTGATTTATATTTTAAGGTGTCATAAATGTCTGCGTTCACTTGATTTCTTTATTAGTATTGTGCTCTGTTACTCTGTGTGTGGTCTCTCACCTCACACAGATTCTCAGTGTTCTTTGTAAATGCAGAAATTCTAAATTTTATGGTAAAATTTAATCCTGGTGAGGAGAGTGTGGCAGAGGGAGTCTTCTAGATACATTTTTTAAAAATTAATACATTTTTCCTTAGGCATAGGTAGATTTAATGCTGTTTGGGGGTAGTTTTAGCATTACCGAGTGTGACTGCTGTGTTTCTGTATCCATCTGAGGTCTTTTCTTTGACACATACAATGAGGAAACAAGGACTACCTTCTGCGGTTGTTATGAAAATTCAATAAATCATCTATCCACTCAATAAATTTTATCTCTATGGTTCTCATTTCCCTGTGTCTGGTTCTGAACACAATACTGGAGATGCAAAAAAAAAAAATAATAATGAGAGCTGAGTCTGGGCCAGCAGGATCCCAAAAATCTAGAGAGAAGGAGAAAAATCAGAATTCCTGGGTAGATATTCTGATATGGTGAGGAATGTGTGTGTGTCGGGTTAATGCTGGTGTTTATGTGGTTTATTTGTCTAGACTGGACTTCATTATGAATTTGGTGTTGCACCCATTGTATAGGCTACAAGTCACATGACTAAGTAGTGAACCATCTTAGGACACAATGGTAGGAAGGTGGACTCTAAGGTTTATGGTCTTAATTACTGTGTTAAGCTATAGTAATCGAAACAAAACACAAAAGATATGCATCATAAGAACTTCATAAGGAGTCTGCCTAGTTTAGCCTTCTGAATACAGCAAGGAACATAAAGCAAAAAGAGAATGATTAAATGTCCCCACTCTCTCAGGCATATCTGCACAGTTCTGAAGAACAGTGACACTTTATGATAAATAAAAAGAGCCATAGCATTTAAACCAAAATTACTAAGCTGGTTTAATCACGGTTATTAAGCAGAATGCATTTGGTTACTGTAACAAACTGCCCACATTGTAGTGAACTTACAAAGACCAAAGGTTAGCTTTGGCTTACAGTTTTGGTGACTTCAATCTTTCCAGTACATGACTGGTTGGATCCATTTCTGTGGGGTTTGTGGTGAGACAGTCATTCACTGCAAGGCTGAGTAGAGGCCTTCATGGCCAGAAAGGGAAAAGGGATAATGATGAGGCCAGGGTCCTTCTATATCCTCATGGGATGTCTTTAATCATCTGAGCATGTCAGGAACTTTGTGTAGGCCCCACCTCTTATTTTCTACCACCTCTCAATGACACAACTCTGGAGCCTACGCCTGTCTCTGTCTCCTTTGAAAACCTCGCTCTCTAATCCTCTATGGCTTGCTTTGGTCTTCCGCCTGTTTGTCTCTGTCTCTGAAAACCTTTCTCTCTAATCTTCTAGGTCCTGGTTCACCTCTTTTCTTGTTGTAGCTCAGCCACCAGACTCTGAGGGCTTTTGTATGTTTGTTTATTCTTTGCTGTTGTTGTTGTTTTGAGAAGGGGTTTCTCTTAGTAGCTGGCTGTTCTAGAACTAGTTCTATAGACCAGGCTGACTTTGAACTCACAGAGATCTGCCAGACTGTTTCCCGAATGCTGGGATTAAAGGTGGAAGATTCAGCAGACAGGTCATAGTACTTACTCTAGAAAAGTATTTTACTTTCTTTGAAGGTATGTGTGGGTTCCTATGTGTAAAGGTGCACGGGTGTGTTTGTATTTATATGCATATTCATGAAGAGATTAGAAGACAACCTCTAGTTGTTCTTCATCATTGCATGGAACTCACCATGTATGCTAGGTAGGTTGGCAAAGCAGCCCTGAAGGTCTGCCTGTCTTCATCAAGTACAGCATCATCCCCATGCTGTTGTTATTTACTTATTTGCTTGCCTATCTATCTATCTATCTATCTATCTATCTATCTATCTATCTATCTATCTATCATTTATCTATCGTCTATCTATCATCTATCTATCTATCTATCTATCTATCTATCTATCTATCTATCATCTATCTATCATCTATCTATCTATCTATCTATCTATCTATCTATCATCTATCTATCTATCATCTGTCTATCTATCTATCTATCTATCTATCTATCTATCTATCTATTCATCATCTATCTATCTTCTATCTATCTATCTATCTATCTATCTATCTATCTATCTTCTATCTATCTATCTTCTATCTATCTATCTATCTATCTATCTATCTTCTATCTATCTATCTATCATCTATGTATCTCCTATCTATCTCCTATCTATCTTCTATCTATCTATCTATCTATCTATCTATCTTCTATCTATCTATCTATCTATCTATTATCTATCTATCTATCTATCTATCTATCTTCTATCATCTTTCTATGATCTATGTGACATGGGATCTGAGGATCAAACTCATGTCCTCATGCTTACAAGACAAGCACTTCAAATGAACTAACTTCTCAACCCTCTACTGTTCTGATACATAGTGTACAAGATTTCCTTTTCATATGAATTTGAAAAAATATGTCTATCTTCTAATATATCAGACAAATATGTTGTCTACTTACTACAAATTTATGGCATTTCTGTTTTACCCAACTTGAAATTCAGTCATTTGTGTATGTGTTTCTGTGTCATATATATTTGTGTGTGTGTGTGCATATATATATATAAGTGTGTGTGTTTGTGTATGTATGTTTATGTATATATGTGTGTATAGTATAAGTATATGTGTTCTGTATATTTGTATGTTTCTGTTTATGTATTATATGTATATGCGTATGTGTGCATATTTGTGTGTGTGTGTATGTGTGTAAACTTCACAGTGCACATTTGGAAGTCAGAATAGTCTGGAAGATCAGTTGTCTCCTTCCAGGATATGAGATCTGGGGACTGATCTCAAATCGTGAGCTCTGAAGTCTCCCCTTTTATCTTTGCAGTCATCATGTAGGCTCTGCTATTATGGTTTCTACAATGCACAAAAAAGTCTCAACAGAGAACTCTCTAAGAAATAACAGCAGCTCCAAGGCTGAGGAGGACCCTGGTGTAATTCTACAAATTAGATGTTCTCACTCATCTGTGCCCTATGGCAGGCGCTTGAGAGTGAACATGCCTCTAACAGAACTTCTTTATGTGAGAAAATAGCCCCAGTAGAAGCTCTAGTAACTTCTAAGCTGTCCACCTGATCTGCACACAGCTTGGCTCCGCTCCTAGTCTCAAGGGCAATCAGTGAGCTTTGGCCAGGGTTGTCCTTGACTTTAGTTAGAAGTAGAGACCCAGAGCCTAGCATTCATTAGCACACTGGGCACACCTGGTAATGCCACATTCTATTCATGCACTTCCATTCCCTCAGAGAAAACCAGAGACATCACCAGCTTCCGAGAAAATAGAAACCTATATGTTTTTGCCCTTGGACTTCAATGTACATTTTAAGCCTTAAACAAATAAACAAAAAAAATCACAGCAAGCATATATAACAAGTCTCGCAGGCAAATTCTCATTTTTCTTTGAGTCTGTGGATATTTCTAAACTGTCACTATGCCTCTGAAAAAGCTGGCCGGTTAGAAAATTTATAGAGATAAAACCCACAACTTCTCAGACCAGTTCACTCAATTCAAATTTATCAGCCAACCAAAAAAATAAGACCATAAATAAAATCCAACTTATATAAAATAAAACTGCGGGATTTCACACCATGATGAAAGAGGCTGGTCTTTCTGCGGAGGCAAGACCGGCGACGCCACTGATAGACAACGTGAGTTGTCCGGAGCTGAGCCTGGCTTACAGAGAACATGTAGACTCCAGTCTCGGGAGCGGTCATGGCAGATGGGCATTGAGAAACAGAAGGATGGGAAAGTGGAAAGATAAGGTCCCAAGACCTGCTATCTAGCAATGTTCCATAGGAGCATCCAGAGAGGGTTTGTACACAGGATGAGAACGGGCACCCGGATTCCAGAGGTGCCAGAATGGTTGGGGTCACTGAGAGATGATGATCTCTGGAAGTAAGCTCTGTAGAGAGCAGAGGTGGTTAGTGTGGTGAAGAACTTCCACACAAATACCACCAAACAGCAGAGGCCAGGCAGCAGTTTTTTTTTTTTTTTTTTTTTTTTTTTACTCCCACAAGCAAATGAGCGCTTAATGTAAGGAGGAAACAAGGTGGAGCAGCCTCCAAGGGAGTCTCACCTGCAGGAAGTGTAGAAATTAGTAGTAAAACATAGCTTCCTAAGGGAAATACAACGGGGCCACCCACAAGAACGCTGCTTCATGCACACAGTCAGGAGACCAGGAATGCATGGCCGGAAGCCCGAGGTCAGCTGGACCAATAGAAAGTCACAATAGTTTTCAGATGTGCCCACGTCCTCATACCTGGGCTTCACCTACTAAATAACAAGAGGGACCTCTGTAAGGAAGGAACAAACACATACAATAGCTCCCCAGTCATTCCACAAATGGACCTAAAAGTGTTTGGGGGTGACTTTAAACTGAAAACATGGGTACCTAATTCTTTTAGAAGCATGTTGTTTAAAAAGTCATCTGAAGAGAAAGGACAGCATCAAGCCATGTAGTAAGTGGAGTTCTTCAGGGCCACGGCCTAAGGGGCTACCCTCCAGAGGAGTGAGAACTGGATTGCTCCGTGAAGGATAATTTTGTTAAGGAGATTAATTCACTTTTCATCTAATTATTCTATCAATTGTTGAGAAGGAGTGTTTAAAAATCTCTACAGGGCCCGAGGAGATGGGTCGGTCATTGTGTTTAGAGTCCTCGGCCTTTGGACTGTCAGCATTAAAGACTAGGTAATAGTCTTTCAGATCCCCAGGGGGGAAAAAGGCAGACATGGTTGTGTGCAGGTCTCACTCTAAGTACTGGTAGGAGAATGGTAGGTAAAGGCGCGTCTCTGGGGCTTGGTGAGCGCCAGCCCCACTGCAGGTTCAGGGAGATACCATGTTACAGGGGAATAAGGGGGAGCATGAAAGAACTGGAAACCTTATATGCTCCTTGGGCCTGCATGGATGCACATGGGTGTGTGCATAGACACATACATGTATATACACCACACATATCCACACAAACCCTCTGGACATGATTGTGGATCTGCTAGTGTTACCAATTATATAAGTTGTGGGTGAGAAGTTTTGGTAGGCATTTGTATTCTTCTGTTTATATTTTCCTGGCACATTGACCCCTTTATCATTCCAGGGCATCTGCCTTACCACTAATGAGCATCTGTGTGTGACCGGTCATCTACTTTGTCTCAAGTTAACACAGTCACTCTGGTTTTCTTTCTCATGCTCCTGCCCCCGCTTACCTGATTCGTTCTCTTTTGAGCTTTATATTTTCATTCCGCTGTGCCATTGTGATTAGAGTATTACCTGTTATAGACACGACATAGCTGGTCCTCGCTGCTTTTGAATTCCGTCTAACAACCTCTCTTTTGAAGGGAGCTTTCAATCTCTCTCCCTACATCTTCATATGTTGTATTCGATATGCCATTTTCTCCTTTTTCTCCTAATATGCTCAATCTTTTAAAAATCTCTATTTCTCTTTCTCACTGTCTTTTTGCATTGAGTGAATATTTTCAGTGTTTTGTTTTATTGTTTCTTGAGTTTTCTCTCTGCATTTCTTTCATATTTTGTACCGCTTGCTGGAAGGATTACACACAAATCATACAGCCATCTAATTAGTTATAATTTTACTACTTCTTTCCAAAAGTTGTGAATGTGTTTGTGTGTGTGCAGGGGGGGGGGTTATCTATGGAAAGGTAGCTATGGTGAAACATCTCAACACCTGTTGCAGGGCCTCTCAGGTTTGGCAACATCTGAATCTCTCAGACCTGGCCACAGCTGGACCTCTCAGGCCATAGCCAGAGCAATTATCGCTCCAGCCTGGATTTTCCTGCCCTGTGCCCTATCTTCCCTTCGTCATTAAGGGTTGTTCACCGTCCTGTCTGCTGCCTGTACCTTTTCACAGAAGTACTTCCTTGTGCTTGACCCTAAAAAACTTGGAAACTCTACACAAGTCATGATGTGTCACCTCAGACACTTAAGGAGGTAAAATGATTTCCTGTCAAAGAGAGAATGTAGTATACCAAGAACTTAAACCTATGTCCTCTACCTCAGCCCATCAATATTTAATGCAAACCTATAGGTGTAATGTTAATAAGCACAGATCGTGAGACCCTGATACACAGGAGATGTTTGGGTAAGTATGCTACGCCACAGGTCCAGAACAATGGTTTTCATTGGAGGGCTTCAGGAATTCAGTAAATAGCAGGTAACTTTGGACTGGCATCGGCATGCTGTATTAGAGCTAACCTTTTCTTCTCAGTGCTGAGTTTTATAGATACGCCAGGGGCCCATGTTTAAGTCAAGCCACCTATGAACTCAGCAAGAGATCTGGCTTACCACATGTGTATTCAAGGAACCCGGAGGCTTGCATGTTTAATATTCTATCAGACAGAAATAACAAAGGTCACTACTCAGAAGATGCTGGAGAATAAGAGGAATGTGAAAGACAACTCTTGAAACAAAAACCATTTTCCTTCCTTCCCCAGTTCTTTTCTAGAGGCATTTAGCAAGGATGATAATGTACAGGTAAGCAGGCTGCTTCCAGCTCACTCAAGGGGATAGCCTTTATATTCTGGTCTCTGTCAATTCCAAACCCTGAAGCCTTTTTTTCAGTGGTGACGTTAGACAGACGTTCTGAGTATCAGCTTCGTAACTCAAGTCCAATGTGAACACAGCCAATATTTTCAAGTGAGAAAGCTGTCATTGAATAATCTCGTCGATTATGGATGATGGCGGAAATCTGTCCCTCTGCACTTTGGCCTATTCCACAAACAGGTTTTACACATGAAACTATCAGTTAAGAACTAACATAATAAATCCACAATCAAATACACGCTGGGCTTTATGCTAAGCTTCATGGGAAGAGGAAACTGAATTTAAAATATGGTTCTGATTCTCTACTCCATAGAAACTTCCATTGGGCTCCCAACGAGAGAATGGCATGCCTTCATGTCTTTTACTTATTTCTTGATTACGACTCTGGGTTTATTGAATATCATTTCCGACTGAAGCCCATTGTTTCATCTCTAATGCCGTTCTTTGCTGGCTAATCCTTGTCTGCTGGATTCTGAGGCCTGGGAGGCTATAACTCATCTCTGGCGGCATTCCCACAATGATCTATCCTTAAGTGAGTGGTTCACAATCTTGGCAGGATGCAGAGCATCCATGGATTTAAACAATACAGATGTCCCTCTGAACGTGGGACCCACGGCAGAACCGGGGGACAGGGCTGAAATATCACATTTTTCTTAAGCTCCCTAGGTGGCTCCCACATGTAGCAAGTACCAAGCACCAATGCTTGAGAAACCTTGTTCCTTCTACAGGTTTGCACATAAACCTAGGATTGCAACCCTCGACCTCCTCAGTGCTCCAGCAAGGAAGTCATCCCCAGCTTACCCCACACTATGCTGGCTTGCTAGTTCTAAAGCTTGCACACGATTTTCAGTTCTAGAAAAGGACCTGTGGGGCCCTTAGACAGCCATGTTGGAGCCACTTCAGCTTCTCACTACCACCTACATGCTACCACACACACCTGGTCCTACCTAGGGGACCTGCGGAGAAGTGGTTCATCTTTAAAAGAGGGTCTTCTGTGTGGCATGTTTCCTATATGCATTTAGAGGTTTGTGTATTTTATCTCATTGCATGGTTAAAAATGCAAGGCAAGCACTGTCCACACACGTACAGTTGAGAAAACCATATGACCAATGAGTGCCAGTTTAAAGTGAGTAAGTGATCGTTAGTACACTGTGCCTGTGTTCTTCGTCTTCCGATCTAAAGGACCACAGCCGTGGGCAGGATGGATGCTCAGCCAGCCAAGTGCTTGCCTCACAAGCATGAAGACTCGATTCTGCAAACCCATATAAAAAATCCAGCGTGGCTTCTTGCCCCAAATGCCCCCCACTTCCAGTTGTCTTTCCTAGTACTCTCTCCTTCCATCTCCCCCATACAGGTGGTCCCTCATGTTGCTTTGGTCACCCCCCCCCCAGTCCACCTGCAAAATCTATTCTAGTTCCCCTTCCTAGAGAGATTTATGCGTCTGCCTTTGAATCCTCCTTGTTACTTAGCCTCTTTGGGTCTGTGGATTGTAACATGGTGGTCTTTTATTTTACAACTAATATCCATTTATAAGTGAGTACATATCAGGTTTATCTTTCTGGGTCTGGGTTATATCACTCGGTGATATTGTTTTAGTTCTTTGGTCTTTCTGTGGGACTCCTAACCGTGGGAATGGGCACTGTCTCTGACCCTAACAGTGGGAACGGGCACTGTCTCTGACCCTAACAGTGGGAATGGGCACTGTCTCTGACCCTAACTGTGGGAATGGGCACTGTCTCTGACCCTAACCATGGGAATGGGCACTGTCTCTGACTCTTTGGACTGCTTTTGGGACCCTTGTCCTCCCACTAGGTTGCCTTGTTCAGTCATAATATGAGGGGAGGTTCTTAGTCTTACTGCTACTTGATAAGCCATGTTCGACTGACATCTTTGGGAGGCCTCCCTCTCCTAAAGGGAGGAGGAATGGATGGAGGAGGAGATAGGGGGTAAAGGGGAGGAACTGGAAAGAGAGGAGGAAGGGGAAACTGAGGTTAGGATGTAATATACGAGAAAAGAATAAATTTTTAAAACAAGCATGTACGGGGAGCTGGCATGGTGGTGTGAACTTTAATCTCAGCACTGGGGAGGTAGAGATGGGAAGGAAGCCTCACTGGAGGGCACCAGGCCAGTAAGAGATTCCGTCTTAAAAGCAAAGGCAGGCAGTGGCTGAGGAACAATTCCTGAGATGTAGCTCTGGATTCTACAAGCTGGGGCACACACTTGCATACACAGGTACATCTGGATGTACAAATTTACCCCCACCTGAACACACACACAGACACACACACACACACAGACACACACACACACAGACACACACACAGAGACACACAGAGACACATACACAGAGACACACAGAGACACACATACAGAGACACACATACAGAGACACACAGACACACACACAGGCACACACAGACACACACACATACAGACACATACACACACACACACAAAAAAAAACTATATTCCTTTGGGAACATAGTCTTGTTTTCAATCACTGTGTGACATACAATGTTTGGGATTCTGGATCAGGTTCTGATGGGGCCTTAGAGTATTTCAGATTCAATTCTCTCATTTTAAAGATTAGGAGGCCACGGTCTTGAGGAGGAAAATCTGCTTTCCCAAGGTCAAACAGTTAATTATTGTCAAGGCAAAGATTTAAATTAGGTCTCCAATGAATCAAACAGTCTTCTCAGAACACAGTGATGGGACATTCCTAATAATTCATTCCCCCTTCAACTTAGTCAAGAGCCCTCCAGGAAACAGGCCCTGTGTTACTCATCAGCATAACTAATTATTTGTTACACACGCTGTGCCATTTTTACCTTTACTTCAAATCAATTCGAATAGCCATTGCTCGCCAAGCTGCTTTAACCACAGAGCCCCTATGAGGTTTATTTGCCACAGAAGTCTTATTTTCTGAGGTAAATTAATGATGTGTTATTCCCGGGGACTTTATGGTGCTTATCACTATATTAACTCACATCAAAAAATTCATAGGGAGCTATTTTTCACATCCTGACAAAAACAGCCTAGAGAAATCCTCATGAATTGGGGACTTTGAAATATAAATGCATATATGGATTACGTATTTCTCATAAGAAATGTTTTCATTTTACATTAGGTAAAAGCTTTCTTTAAAAGCTGTCACTTAGCACAAGAAAACACCCATCCATCCACCATCCATCCATCCATCCATCCATCCATCCATCCATCCATCCATCCATCCATTTATTCATTCATTTTTGGTCCAGAGGGAAAGGGCTGCCTCTTCTAAGAAGCATGCAGTATAGGCTTTAGTGCAGCCTGACATGGATGTTGGTCTCCAGATTACTAGCCCTGGACCCTGGAGTAAGCACATCTTGAACGCTCAGTGCCTTGACTCTTCATTCATAAAATGGCAATGAAAATGCTCTATCAAACTCGAGAGAACTGAAAGCCGCGAGCAAAGCGTCTTTAGCAATCCTGGCCCATAATAAGAATTACACAGATGCTATTTTTCCATTCTGAGATTTCGTTTGTTTCCACTGTGGCTTCAAGATCCTCAGTCACTTTAAACAACTTCTCACAAGTCCCACCCTGTTCCTTGGATTCCATTCATTATGTGACTGAGCATTCTTAGCTGTGCGTCAGCCATTACTGAGCAAGAATCTCAGTTTTCAGCCCACTTCTGGGAGTTTGGGCTCTGGTGCTGCAGGCAGCCTAGCAAAGAGGAGATTGCAATCGAATTCACTAAGAACTCTGATGGGTAAATTCCAGACATGGCACAATCCGAAGGGACCTCTCACTAGGTCTTTTTATTCACAGAGATTTCCTGGAGGCAGAAACAGGCTGAGCAGCCTGTAACCCAGCGCCAGCTCTGAGCTGCCCTGGTCCCCTGAAGTTGTTTATTAGGGGCTGAAGCAGGTGGGTAAAGTTTTTCTTGTTGAAGCTATCGACAACAAGGTGAGGGGACACTGCAATTTTGAGAAGCTCTGTTGAAGTTAAGACCCCAACTGCAGAGCAGAAGATGAAGGAACAGAAGAGGAGTTAACTTTCTTCTGTGGGGATGTGGTAAGGAGAATTAATGGCCTTGAATTTTAACTGGTAGACACAAAGTAAACCCTGTTCACTATTTTCTCTCTCTCTCTCTCTCCCTCCCTCCCTCCCTCCCTCTCTCTCCTCCCTTTTTTTACCTTCCCCTCTCTTCTCCCCCTCCCACTTGACCCTAGTCTCCCTCCCTATCCCACTTCTAGCTCACTTGCATTTGTATGTGAATGTATGTTTTGTTGAGTGTGAGCCATACACACATGTTTATGTGGCTGTAGAGCCAGAGGCCAAGTGTCTTCTTCAGTAGCGCTCTACTTTACTGTTTTGAGGCAGGGTTGCTCATACTACCTGGAGCTCATCCTCCTGTCTCTCCTTCCCCATTGCTAGACTTACTGTTACAGGCTACCGCACAATGACCTTTTATAACGGGTGCTGGTTCTCACATGTCTATGGCAAGCACTTTACTAACTGAGCTGTTTCTCCAGTGCCTCCACTTCATTTTTAACTTAAATACCATGATGAATTTTGTTACCTTATGTTTACTGTGTGTGTGTGTGTGTGTGTGTGTGTGAGAGAGAGAGAGAGAGAGAGAGAGAGAGAGAGAGAGAGAGAGAGACTAAGTCCTAAAATCCTCAAATTCTCTTGCCCAAAGTGAGCCGGTTAGGAATTTCAATTTACCCCCACACTGGTTCTGTACACTGTGTTCCCTCTACTTGGGTCAGGGTCTCAGTTAAGCATGGTAAATTGGATGCAGTTAATTCCAGAGTCCATGGCTCTGTTGGTCAGAGCAGCCAGGTGGACACAGATAGCTGGAACAACTAGACTACTCCGCGCCCACAGGCTGGCAGGGACTTCAGATGGGCTAGTCAGATTGTTTGTGGCTCAGGGCAACGCGAGCCCCTGGATGGGCACTCACATCCTTCCCTGTGCTGACAGTGCAGCAGATCCACTGCAGGGCCTGTTCTGACATCTCCGAGCCTATTAGGGCAACCGACCTCACTCAAACTGGCAGGAAGTCATTAGTGGAGAGGGGATTAAAAGGGCTGCTTCTTATGTAAAAGGAGGATAAAGTTGCTGACTGAGGTGTGTTGTAGATAATGAGAACAGCGCCTAGAACAAAGGGGGAAAAATGGAGTCGGGGTGGAGAAGGTGGTGAATGCTGATTCAGCAGAGAGGCAGAAAAGAGAATGAAAGGGTTTTCTTTCTCTTCCTGACAGAATAGATGTCGAGCCCTCTTTGAAACCCTTTTCCCCCTGATTCATCTAATAGGTTCTCTTTCGAAGTATAGTGAAGGAAAATGCAAACTAGGAGATCCTGACACAAATTCCTTTGACAAGAGAAATGATGGGGGGGCAGTCATTGAACGTGGTCTAGAGAGGTGATGTGTTCCCGCCTCCTGGGAAACAGGGGTACTTTTCATTCCGGCGCCGAAAATGAACCCAGATATCCTAGTTTCTCCTGCGGAAGAGAAAATAAGGGGCACTGAAGATAGACAACAGACCACCAAGCTGGCTAGTGATAAACCATGATGTTACTTAGTCTCCCAAATGTTCCCTCTATTGTATTCACTTCACAGAGAAACAAGCAAGAAGGGGGCCCCAAGGTCAGTGAGCAAATGAGCACCAGACTTGGGTCGCAGAGGCAGGGTAGCTCAGCTCCTGAACCTAGAATCCTGTCCCTTGTCAACCAGCAGGGGATGCCTTCCTGTCTTTCCCATCAAGAATATATAGACAAATTAACTCTTAAGCAGCATGGGGGTGTGAAGATCTCTATCTGCGTCAGAGGCAAAGAGTTTGCTTGTTCTGCTAAATCATAAGCAGAAATCTATTCTATATCCCCCTGAGCGTGCTAAGTTAATTGGCGCTAATGGTCTCTGTGCTTCTCCTAAACACGAGTGTGATTATGCGCAATCCTCCCCAGTCTACTCCCTTATCTGTTTATCTTCTGACGCATTTGACAGGCATTGAGATTGATGATGTGCTGATTGGTGTGATTATCTACTATATTCAAATGGCTTTCCCAGCACTAGGCAGAAACCTCCCTTCTTTTGAGGTACCCCACGTGGAAAGTGGGTCGATCGGAGAAGATACACCATGTGGTATCACGGAGCAGCAAGTACTGGAGTGTACCATAGAAGATTATAGCAGAGCCCCTGAAGCCCAAGGAGGAAGAACTAACCAGCTTGGGGCAGCTGTGAGATGTTGAGCTACAGATGTGGTTGAGTGTGCTTGTTACTCCAGCATTAAGGAGGCAAAGATGGGTAGATCCTTGGTGTTCTCAGGCTTACTAGGTTTTAGACCCAGGAGAAACCCTACCTCAGAGAAATAGGGAGGGCTGTATGAATCCTGGTGTTCTCTTTCCAATAAGAATCTAGACTAGCCATGGTCTGATCATGTTTGCATTAAGGGAAGTTCTTGCCAATACAGACTAAGATGAGCAGCTTGGGAATGAGGTGGGAAGAATGAGGATGGGCCTCATGGAGCTACATCATGCCAATCATCTAAGCCCAAACCATCCCACTTTAGCTCACAGCCAGATGAATGCAAAACACTTGAGGGCATTGAGGGAACCCAGCCAAGACCTAAGAGTCAGTCACCCGATGAGCCTGGCCTTAAAGTAGTAATCTATGGGGTCAGGTAAGAGATACATGGTTACCATGGAAAAGCACAGGGCTTTAGAGCATTTTGCTACAAGAGACACGGATGAGGTGCAGAGAGGCAACAGGAAGGATTCTGAGGTCCTGATATTGGTGCCATGCCCTGCAATAAGATTGGATTTTAATTGCTGAAGATATTCCTACAGAGGAGACTTCATATCTAGAGGACATTGTGTTATGAGACAAACATCACATTCTGCATGAGTTTAGCCAGTTCAAATTGTATACAGCTCTCAGGCTGTCCTTTCTAGCTTGAGCCCAATGGCGTGGCTCTAAATTTTCACTCAGTTTCTGTGTGACTGTGGTGAGTCAATTAACTTTCCTTTACTTAAGCTGGAAAATAAAAATGAGGCTATCGATCTGCGACGTTGGGGTAAGGATTTCTTAAATGGTTTTTGAAGCACAGACCACACTGCTTAGCTTTTCCCCATGTCCCCTAAATAGCTGCTATTATAATATAATTATATTGATATGTGTTCAGTCTGGACTGTGTTTACTGGAATCCCCTTCACCCTGATGCTTCTTCCTGTCTGCGACATTCTATGCTGAAGGTGGCTCCAACTTTATTAAATTTCTGAAGCCTTCTAAAACCATCCCAACACCCTATTAACTCTCACTGTTTGAGCATCCATATCTCAGTCTACGTCCACCTGTCATACATTTATTGAACACATACTACGTGCTAATCAAAGGGAGCACCTACTATGTGCTAGTCAAAGGGAAATCCTACTATGTGCTAGTCACGAAGGGGAACAAAGCAACGTTGTTTTTTTCTGCTCAAAGGAGACAAATGCCTCATGCTGTCCTACTTTCTTATTTAATATATTTAATATCACTTTTCAGATTCTAAATGTCTTTGGTGATAAAAATAAATGAAACTTTACTTCTGTTTATCCAAGCCCTGTCATAGAGGTATGCTAGGTCTTTGGGCCATGTTCCTCACTCCCATGTCACTCCATGGGCAACTGTAGTGCGGTCCTTACATTTTTTTTTTCTAATTCACTTCTTAATGTGTTTGAGAAGCCTGCTTCCTCCACTCAGCGAGTCAGCAACAGACCTGGCACTAAGACATAGTTGCCTGTCCTATCATCCTGGCTCTTTATCATAAGTTGTTTTCTATTCATATCATACTTATATGGCAGAGTTTTGAAAGGAGATTTAAAATGCCCTACAGAGAGGAAAGTATCTTTTAAATACATTTTGTTGGTATTTTGACAATTTCACAAGAATGCTGCATTTTGATCATTTTTATAACCCCTCCTCCCAAAACTCCTCCCAGTTCCATTTTTGCTCCTATTTGCTTCCAACTTCATATCTTTTAAAGAAAATGATTCTCCTTTGTACTTTCCCTACACACACTCATGGGTATGTGACCGGAAGACACTGTTTCAAGAGGATACTGTTTTAGGATACTTTCATGCTACTTAATAACAGAAGGCTATCTACAAGACCCCAAGAATGAGAATTACAGTCTTTGTGTCCAGAGTGGGTGTGGTAGCTTTACCATCCAAATGTTCACTAATGAAATCTGTTCATGGAGGAAAGGAGGAGGGGTCCCAAGGAAATATTTACTGAAGATCTGTCGTTCATGTAAAGTACATTATCTCAACAAGCATGGCATCTACAGAAGGTTAATGTTAACTTCCTTTACAGGTGGCAAACAAAGCTCACCGTGGGGGAGTTAGCTGTGCAGGTAAGCCATCAGCCTGCAACTATGGCTCAGGCTTGTCTAAACACAGTGCATCCTTGCTTACTCTTCACAGAAAACCCCCAGCGGGGAGCAGGATGGATGTGTAGGCAAGCCAGTGAACATGTGGAGGTGTGGATGCTAGATTCTCTGTTTGTCTCTTCTGACTGAGAGAACAGACATAAACTTTGAAATTCAGACATAGGGGGCTCTTACTCCACCCCTGTAATTCTTACTCTGGGGGTTTGGTCAATGGCTCCTTTGGGGGGGGGGCAGGAGGTGTCATTTCACAGAATGATTCTGATTAAGATTGGATTGCTCGTTGTCTATGATTGTTTTGTAAGAAGTGGCCAAAGCCCATTGGTATCCCCTATTGATGCTTATTCTCTGTTTTTTGATAAAATATGAGTATTTGGAGTCTCTCAGGATTGATTTGATGGAGTGCTCAAAAGGAAGCTGTCTGATTACTGACCCTACATTCTTTGGCTAATAAGTTCCTTTTTTCTAATTTCACTTCAAAGATGAAAGTTTTATAATTAAACATCAGAGGTTTGCTGAAGCAAAGTATATTAAAATCATATTATACCTTCCTGAGGCATTCCCTGAAATTTTTTTATTAAGCAATGCTGTTGGAAGTAAAGATAGGAGGGTAATCATATCTGCATATAATAAAAAAGATATACTTATGCATTTTCGGTTCTAATCAACATCACTGCCCTACTGAAAAAAAACAATTATTTTATAATATTTAAGAATGCTAATAAAAATGAATGTTATTGAGCCGAATCTTGTTAGCTCTGGAAATGAGATTGAATAATATCAGGGCTAGGAACAAAACATCACAGCTTAATTCCAAATAACAACTTAATGTTTGGCAAAGTAACAGGGTCAATTTTAATGTTTATTTACAGATCACCTGCTGGATTCTATTCGTTGTAGGTTCTAAAGGAAGCATTAAGGCACATAGCCAACCCTCAGTGTTCTCAGAGATTCCAGGCAGATAAGTTCTTTCCTTATGAAGCAGGTGAACCAGGATATGTGCCGTGACTGAGGGATGTGATGGTAGGAATCTACAAGCTTCATCTCCACAGCCGAAGGGTTGACGTGCTAGTTCCCATGGTGTGAGGATTTCCACTGCACATAGTTTCAAGTCTTTTATCCAAAGGCTTTTTAACACTTTGTATGTATGTATGTATGTATGTATGTATCTATCTATCTATCTATCTATCTATCTATCTATCTATCTATCATCTATCTATCTATCTATCTATCTATCTATCTATCTATCTATCTATCTATCATGTGTGTGTGTGTGTGTGTGTGTGTCTGTGTGTGTCTTTGATACCTGTGCTGGTCCATGTGTATGAGTAGGAACATTTGAGTATAACCATAGAAACCAGAAGACAACTGTAGATTTTATTCTGTAGGTACCATTATTTTTGTTGTTATTATCGTTGAGACGGGGTTGTGTATAAAGTAGGGCAGATTTGCCAGTCAGTGCATACCAAGGATCCATCTTCTTTGCCTCCCAAGAGCCCTGATTGCAACTATATACCACCAAGCAAACCGAGCCTAGCACTATTCCCTTCCCTTCCCTTCCCTTCCCTTCCCTTCCCTTCCCTTCCCTTCCCTTCCCTTCCCTTCCCTTCCCTTCCCTTCCCTTCCCTCTCTTCTCTTCTCTTCTCTTCTCTTCTCTTCTCTTCTCTTCTCTTCTCTTCTCTTCTCTTCTCTTCTCTTCTCTTCTCTCCCTCCCCCTCTCCTCTCTTCCCCTCCTCTCCTCTCTTCTCGTCTTTTCTTTCCATTCTTTCCATCCTTCCTTCCTCTCTTTCTCCTTTTTTTTGATTGTGGAAACAAAAGTCAGATTTCAGGGCCTGGAGAGATGGCTCCGTGTTTAGGATCACTTACTCCTCTAGCAGAGGACCTGAATTCAGTCCCCAGCATCCATAACTGGTACCTGGCAATCACCAGCAACTCTAGCTCCAATAGATCTATGTCTTCTGCAGGAATCCATGGGCTCTGGCATTCAGGTACACACTCCACTCCACCCCTATACGCCCCCCCCACATGAACATAAGTACAAAAATTTACAAAATATTTCTGAAATGTCAGCTGGCAAACTTCTTGATATTTGACAACGGATTCTCACAACCTGGTGGTGGCGAGCTTCAACAAACCATTAGGAGTATAGAAGAAGCGAAAGCAGCAAATTTTGCCTGAAACAGGGCTGGGAAGTGAGTTGGAGTGGAAGGGAGTTAAGCTAGACCTCAAGAATGAACAACCAGATGAAGGTAGAGAATATGAGAGAGGTTGCTCCATGAAGCGGAGAGACTTCAAGATGAAGGAGGGCTGGGGCCTGGGTGGCCAAGCTGAGCTGAGCTGGAGCTGCTAGAGGTGGAAAGATAGTTAGGAATCTAGTCTCTACAGGTGTTCCTCAGACCTGTTTAAAATAGGTACTAAGAAACCTACAAAAATAACACAGACATACTGTGCCAAATGGCCAAGAAATCGAGAAACATGGTTTCTTTTTTTTTCCCAACAATTGGGCTGACTTGCAGTCATGGCTGTAAGAGGGAAGAAAAGGGGATGAATAGAAATATAGAGGTAAGAACTTAGAATACAATTATATGTGAGAGAAGTGTTAACTGGCACTTATTATAGAAAATGGAGAATCTTGGGTATGAAAAAGAAGTGGGAATGAATTATCTACCACGCTCCTGGTTATGGTAACACTTTCTGTGAAATTGATATCCGTTTTATAGTATGATTATGTGTCATATACATAATATAAAATGAGAAAAATTAGTTGCTATTGTAAATGTTTTGTTAAAGTTATTGTCCTACAGACTATTCCTGAAAAGCAAATCTTGCAGAAAAAAATAAACCCAGACTCAGAAAAGGGTTGCAGGGATCACTCCCTTGTCCTGGGTGCTTCTGTCTCCCTCTGCGACAGCTTCTCTGCTGAGAAGTCTCCTGCACTATCCATGCAAGACAGTTCTAATCTGGGACAGATGCCAGCCACATAATGTGCTCATCTTCCTCTCTCTCATCCTAGCAACTGTGAAAACAGACGATAAGTCCAAAATTCTTCACGGAATATTAAGTCTCAATGTTATGTTCCTTTGGTCTCACACAAGTGAGTGTGTATCTGGAGATGGAAGGTTGCTGACCCAGGAAGTGGTTGGTTACTCCGCTTAAGAGCCAAGTATCATACAACCTATTCTATAAATTTTTAAATTATTTTTGGTGTGTGTGTGTGCGTGTGCATGCGTGTGCATGTGTGTATGCTATGGTATCCATATGGAAGTGAGAGGACAGCTTGTGAGTTAGTTCTCTCTCCCATGTGGTCCTGGAGATGAAACACAAATTGTCAGGTTCGGTATCAAGAGGCTTTGCCCATTCTCCAGTCCATAATGAATTCTTAGTAAAGGTTTCCTTTGTGCTTAGACTGGGCTTGGGAAGCTAAAAAGTCCATTAAAGATGAGACTGTGAACTGCTCTGAACCTCAGCTTAGGTGTGCATCTCATCCAAAGGCTTACATTAGTTACAAAAGCTTCTTCAACAGGAAAAGCAGTTTGTGAGCCTGCTATAAGAAAGAAGAAATCTCTCTTACAATGGTTTTTCTTGTGAGCATGTGGGAATCGGAAAGGCTTGTCTTTTCTGTAACCAACAGTACTGCATTGCTAAAATTGCATGTGCAGCATAAATATTAAATCTTCATACCCTTGCTACGGACCAAACATCCCATCAGAGAATGGAGAGAGAGAGAAATATTCACGTTTTCTGAAGGGACTCTCAGTGTATTTGGAAGTGAAGCATGAGACAACATGTAAGGGTCACTATTGACCACTCAAAGCGAGACGAGACGGGACAGGCCAGAGGGGCACAACCTGGCTAATGATGAAATGACTGCCAAGGATCAAGTGTGGCTTTTGAATGCCGGGCAGTGGTGGCGCACACCTTTAATCCAAACACTCGGGAGGCAGAGGCAGGCAGATCTCTGGGAGTTCTAGGCCAGCCTGGTCTACAAGAGCTAGTTCCAGGATGGGCACCAAAGCTACAGAGAAACCCTGTCTCGAAAAACCAAAAAAAAAAAAAGAGTGGCTTTTGAGGATTGTGCCAAAGCTGGTCTTTAAGGTCCCAAGAGAAACTGGACAAAGTTGAGGAAGGCTCTTTCAGAGACAGAGAACAATGTGGGAAAAGGCAGAGTCTTGAAATGCTGTATTCGACATGAAGGACAGCATAGGTCATCTCAACCGAAGATTCTAACTTGAATGTGTGGAACAACTCAGTTGCCTAGATCTATGTTGTAAACACCAAGCTGGACTGTAGAGCCAGCATGGGAAACCCTGAAATCTAATCAGAAAGGTAAAATGACAGGAAGGCCCACAGGGGACAGCGTTATAGACAAAGCACGAGGTGTAATGGAGAGAATTTGGTCAGCTAAGGTGGTGAGAAGCGATGGTATACAACTTTCTGATTTCTTTCTGGGATGGCAGGATGGCTGATGAACACATAAAAAGAAAGCAGAAAAAAAACACTGCCATGAGTTCAGCTTCAGATACGCTGCGTTCAAGGTAGGGTGAGATACCTGAGTGAGAGTGTTCAGACAGCAAAGCTAATGTCAGCGAGTACTGCTGGAGATTATGAGGAAGCCGTGCGTTACAAGACAGTAAAAGGTTAACATTTTTTAATATCCCATTTTTTTTTTAAATCAAGATCACAGCTTGTATCTTCTCCCATGGAGGAGCCAGAGGCGAAAGGATCTTGGAACTTCACAGCTGGGAGCCTTGGCTTTTCTTATCTCAAGAGGAGACCCAGAGAGCATCAGGAGTCACTGCTACAAACTCAGCTGCTGACACCTCCTAATTAAAGATCACCACCCAGCGAGGGATCCCCAGAAGCAGGCATGAGGGAAAGTGCACTTATTATCAAACAAAGCTCCGTTGCCACGCTGGAGTCATTCTGACTGAAGAGGAAGCGCTTGCCGTGATTGGCTTTCATTTTCCCGTGGAGAACTGTATTTTTCGGGAAAACATCAGTGTTATCCTCTCAGCTTAGATGTTCAGATGAAAAAGATCCAGGTGGTAAAGACATTCTCTCTCATTCCACTGGCTCTGCTGAATGCCCATTATTTAAGGTTCAGATGTCCTTTCACTTGGGGATTATCAGAGACGAATAAGATTAAGAGCAAAAATCAAACAGGCTTCCAGATCTCCAGATTTACACACACGATCTCTCTCTTTTTATTTGTAGGGATGTTGCTCTCATGATTTTCATCAATTTGTAAAATTAATAGTCTGTAATTGGGTTTGGGTTTGGGAGAGCAAACCTGTGTCCCCTTGACACAGGGGATATGTAGTGTGGGGACAAATAATACAGATTTGAGTCTCTTCAATTAGGAGGCAACACTCTGCAGAGCAAGGGACCCTTCTCACCCAGAGCCTCATACAGGGACTTGTTTCAATTAAAGTCTTCAGATTCAAAACTTTGAAACCTGGGGTTCTACGAGCCTGAGATGTAGAATTAGTCATTTCTTTCCTTTTTACAAGACCCTCAGGAAGTTCTAGCGCGGATGGTTTGTTGGGGAAACTTCAAGAAATCCCGAGTATAGTGGGAAGAAACTGTTATGCTATGAGGTCTAGCTGACCAGAATTTCAATTCCAACTGTCTCTATGGCAAATCATGTCCTAGGTTTTTATCAAAATTATTTGAGTGGATGATTATTTGGCTCAGAAGCGGGGCTATGATTATAGGACTAAATGGAACACTGTGTGTAAATAGTTACTGTTGAACTCGTGACTACGTGTGTAAGTAGTTAATGTTGAACTCGTGACTACGTGTGTAAGTAGTTAATGTTGAACTCGTGACTACTGTGTAAGTAATTAATGTTGAATTCGTGAGTACTTTCATTTTTCCCCTTGTCCTGTCTCTTGTAATACTTTAATTAGTTCTGGTTTTTGTGCTTCTCATCCAGCGTTTACCCTTCTGTCCTTTTATCTGGGTTCTGCGTGTATTCTCTTTCTTCTTATTGGATTCATGCTCCTGGAAGGCTTCATTTCTTTAGTTTTAAGGCTTCGACAAAGGCCTGGGGAGACAACTCGGTGGGTGAGAGTAATTATTGTATAAGCATGGAGGCCTGAGTTTGAATCCCCAGCAATCACACAAAAACCTGGGAGGGGCCACATGTGGCCAGTAACCCCAGCATTATGTGTGGATGGGTCGGGGTGAGGCAGAGAGAGGAGGATGGCTGGGGCTTGCTGGCCACTAATCTAGCTGCAGGTTTACTAAGAGATCCTGTCTCAAAGGAATAAATGGAATGTGATACAGCAGGCCACCCAGCATTCTCCTCTGGCCATGGCATGTACAGAGGTGTAGGCACCTGCAGACATGGGTATGCTTACAGCACACACACACATACACACACACACTCACACAAACACACATACTTTCACAGGCAAAGCAGCGGCAAAATGGTCCAGGGAAAAGCAACAATAACTAGAATGAAGATGATAAGATGGGTGGACACTGACATTCACTTCAAGCAAGTTATCTGTCTGGTTGGGAGAGGAGGCGGTGGAGTGCCTGTGTTCAGCCTTTAAAAACTGAGCTTGTCATTAAAGTAAGGATGGTTTACTAGAAAGGACCTCAGTCTATTCTGCATGTTGGCTGTGGGTGACTGGCAGTGCAGTGGAGGGATGGGTCTTGCTGAGTGTCATCCCATAGGTACTGAGGTGAAGTGAGAAGAGACTTCAAAGTTGCTGGGCTCAGAACTGGAGGGAGATGGGGCTCTAGAGTTGACTTGCTATGGTGCAGTTCCTAGCTTCTAATCCAGAGTTTTTCTCATTAAGGGTAAGATGCCATAAAAAACAAGATTACTGTGTACCCTGGGAAGGTCAAAGACATTTAGGCAAACCCCATCGATGACTGTCACAACAATGAAATACCCATCAAAACCAGAAGGTCAGCATCTATCACCTATCCAAAGACTGCTCAACATCTTTTTGCTAGTTTAGAGATTTTGCCATCTGTAAGGTCAATGATAGTTCTAAACATTTCAGAAAGAAAAGGGGGGAAAAAGCATGGTGATTTTCCACTTGGGGGCATGAAACAGACCTCCCATCTGCCTGGGGTTTCCCTGAGGTCCTGCTGTCATCCCATGTTACCTTTTCCTTGACACACAGTCACAGAGACCAGAGGAAATTAAAACTCCATAACTGTCTACTTCAAGGACACTTCTTGTTGAAGTGCCGGGAGTACTTTTCACTCCTGTGATCCCAATTTTTCAATATAATTAGAGAAAGCACTCACTACGAAACAACAGCGCAAAGGTTATGGCGAGTGAGACAGAAATTCTCAATTCTTCCAGCTCCAGCTTTAAAGCATCAGACTGCCCACGCCTTTGTCATGGCCCAGAGAGTGCGGCTGTGGAGTGCACAGTATACCAATGCCGTGGCCTTGCCATGACTGACCTCTTTCACAGGAACAATCTCTCCCTGCCCACAGAGACAAAGTGGACCTTGAAGCAGGGTAGCTCAGGAGCTTGGCAAACACTCGGATTCACACCACAGTGTCCGTTCTACATGGCAGCTGAGTGGATGGGGAAAAATACCAACTCCTAGTTCCCCAGTTTTCTCAATTCGTCAAATCAAAATAGCAGTGGACCTACCCTTTTAAGTCTTCAGTAATAATATGATACACACACACACACACACACATATATAATTTAAAGGATATGTTCATCTAAAATAACATTTCTTTGAATGTAGTTGAATACAGGCAGCCAGGAACTGGGCTTTCAGGGACATGTTCTATTTATCTATGGCCTTTGGGTAAGCCTAGAGTTTTTTGTGCAAAATCATACTTCTCAAAATCATACTTCTCAAAATCATACTTCTCCTCCACAGAATCTGCACCATCTGTCACTGTCAACCCTATACATAAACTGTGCCTCAGTGTATGAGGAGCTACCTGCAGTCTTTGGAGTCAAGCATGATGGTCTAGACCTGTATTGCAGCACGCAGGAAGATTATATGTTCAAGGCCAGCTTGGGTCATTGTGCAACCTGATCTCAACAACAAAAGTTACCTCCAGCTTCCCAGCATACAGACTGGCAGCTCATACACACGACAGCAGCAACAAAAATAATAAGACACTCAAAGAAGTAGAGTAACTCTTTTGTCTTAAAGTCCAAAGGATTGGGGAAACAGCTGCAGTGAGTATGTACCATGCACTATGTCCTTTTTGAGCGTTTTGCCTACTTGACTGCAAAGTCCAGAATGCAGGTATCAATGCATTAAGGAGTTTACAAGCTGCCAAGACATGCAGCAGATGCATAATGACTGTTTGGACAAATGTCTTCATCAGATTGCTCATCTGGCAAGCCACAGAATGACAGCTGGGGTATGCAAGACAAAGTGCTTTGAGTGCCCTTGTCATGTTACTGTAAGGGTAGCTGGTGGGCAGAGAGAAGTATGTACCTGCCATGCAAAGTTGGGTCTGAACACAGGTACAGAGCTGAGCCTGGCAGTGTTGGGGCTGAGACAGCAACAGGGCAACCATGAAGGTCATTAGCTAGATAGCCTAGTAGACACACTGAAGAGCTTCGGGTTCAGTGAAGGACCCTGTCTCAAGAATAAATGTAGAAAACAATCAAAGAATGACACCCAATGTTGGCCTCTGACCCCCAGGCACACAAGCATGTGCACCCATATGTAGAGGTGCACACACATGCTAACAAGTATGTAGATCACATGGGACAACACATTCTATGCATGCTAAGTGAATAAAGGCAGTTAGAATTATACAGGAGGGTATACTGGGGCCTGTGGTTCTTTTCAGAGTGTCCAAGGGATTTCTAAGCAGCTATTTGTTTTTGTTAAACACGAAGCATGCCGAAGACAACTTCTCCGTCTGAGAGTCGGAGCTACCCTGTCCTACAGGCTCACTGTTTGCCAGCCCAGCAGCCATCACTTCCGACTTTTTTCATCCCGCATTCTGTGGCTGTTGGGTACAACGTGCATGAGTGTTAGTCCAGGTGTTACCGAGGTGAGGACGCAACAAAGTGCTTTGGGAACATTGCTGTCTGTCCAGTTTGGTTACCACCAGACTTGCTTAATTCTTAGTCTTGTTGAGGATTGCCTAAAATGCTTTTCATGTTGTTCTGAGTGACTCTGATGGATTATTTATTAAGGATGCCTGTCTCCCCAGTAGCTGAGTTTGAATTCCTGATAATACCATGTATGTCTAATCCAGGATATCACATCCAATGGCTGAACTGTTGCTTATTTGCTTATGCTCCAGACATGAGTTATCGCTCGATCCAGAAATGAATTAGCCATGGTGGGGTCTTCCTGACACATGGCTCCAGGAACTCATCAGTGAGATGTCAATCATCCCCCTCCCCTGGCTCTGATGTCTCACAGGTTTCCTGACAACAATCAGAGGGGAGAAAATCACTCATAATCACAACCACACCTGCCTTCCTTATTGGCTCACAGGCAATTTCCTTCTCTCAGTTCCTTTCTGACACATAGCAGAGCAGGGTGTTGTTTTTCCAAACTTCAATTCTAGACATTCAGTCTGACAGCTTCCTTGGACATTATCCTGCCTCCTATTTTCTGATATTGATCCCACATGTTTGGGTAAAATTGTAAAAGCTGCAACATGTGGTCAGCCGTCCATATGTTTGGCAGGATCCAGATGTGTGATGCACACAGATAGCCTTGGGCTACGGCTGTGATGCTCTGAGCTTTGAGGTGACATTGAATCAAGCATAGTTTTTACACCGCTGGCTTCCCATGGCGGCTAAGACTCATTAGTGTCTCTGCTCACAGAAGGTCTAGCTCTACTATAGGCTCCTTCGGCTGCTCAGAAAGCACAGCTAAGGGTTGAAGTTCCGTATCTTTTACTTTTTTTTTCTAATCATTTTCTAAAAATGCTTTTGATACTTATTTTCTCTGTCAGGATGACTTCAGCTACCATGCCTTTGAGAAGGCAAAAGCAGCTATTGTCAGCTTAACACGAAGCAATGATAAGTTCCTGTTCCAATACATCAGCGATCACTATTGATTTCCAAGCGTCTTTGATGTTTAAGACACCCAGCCAGGAGCTACAGATATCTGTGACATTTAACTTAAAAATTAGAATGATACAATTTTGAATGGTTTATATAAAATTGAAATACATTTCTGCCTGATCTCAAATAAAAGTAGTAATCATAATCACTATATCTGAGTCCTTTGCTGCACAGTGTCTCACCCGACCCTTGCGTAAGAACAACTTGTGAGATCTTAGTCATTATGTTTTTATTTTAGATTTTGTTTTCTCTGCGTGTATATGATCATGTGTGTGTATGTGTGTGTGTGAGTGTGGTACATATAAATCTATATGTATGTATGTATGTATATATATAGGGGTAGAACATTAATATTAGCTATTTTCCTCAATCATAAATCACTGTACAATATTTTTGTCCATTTTTATGTTTTAATTAAAATGTACTTATATCACTTTCCACCTTCCCTTCCTTCTAGTGCCTCCCAAGTCCTCTCCCTCCAGTTCTTTCCCTGATACCCACTTCCAGATTGATATCAACTTTTTTGATTATTATTATAAAATTGTACGCATGTGTATTTGTGTAAACATACGCACAAATATGTAACAGTAACTTGCTGGACCTGTTTTTTGTTTGCTTATCTATGCTTCCAGGGCTGACCACACTGTATTGGATAACCGAATAGAGGGGTTCATCCCTGGGAGAAGCTAGTTTTGCCCCACTGAGCAGTCATTAACCAAAGAGAGGGGTTCATCCCTGGGAGAAGCTAGCCCCGCCCCCAGCAGTCATTAGTTGCCTACGGTTCTCTGTCTGGGGACAGACTCTAGGCCATCCTCTATATCAGCATGTTTGCTGGTATTGTTCAGGTTCCATTTATGCGGCCACTTTTAGGGAGACTGTGTCATAGCAGACTCTGGTGTTCTGGCTCTTACAAATTTTCCACTCCTTTTCCTTGATGTTCCCTCAAATGAACCATAATGTAGATGTCTATGTATCTCTGGTGCTAAGTTCCCCCCAAACGGCTGATCTCTGCAGTGTCTAGTTTTCTGTATCTCCATTTGCTGTAATGAAAGGATCCTTTGGCGAGGAATGGTGGCTACTCTTATCCATGGATATAAGAATAACATTTAACATGTCGTTAGGAATTATGCTGGCCTAGCAAGTGTTAGTAGTAGATTTTTTTATAAGATTTGGAGCCTTACTACCCTGACAGGGAGCGGGGCGGGGGAGTAGCTAGGTTTCTAGTATCAGGCCTAATTTCCCTCCTGCTGAGTGATCCTTACATCCAAATAGACAGCTGTTAGTTACCATGAGCCCATAAGTGCAACTTTCTTGACACGTTGCCATGCTGGCATCACTGCTCTGGTCCATTGGTATCACAGTTGAGTAGGGCATTCACACCCATTGGCATCTCCCATAGTGTTTTCTGGTACCTTGAGAGCTATACTGCAGGAAGGTGACTTTCACGTTAGAACCAGTTTGAGTTACCTGAGTCCTGTGTGTGAGGTGTCTTCAGCAATAGAACCTTATTTTCAATCTCTAAGAAGCAACCAAGCATAATAGAAATATTATATATAGTTTAGGGAGTCATTTGGACTACCCTGGCCAACAACTCAAAATGGAAGATTTCTCATGCATGGTACTCGGGTGTCTGTTAACCTATGGTTCTTGTGAGAGGCATTGCCAGTCCGAGTGGTTTTAACTTTGTTTATATGTGCTTATGCATCTAAGTATCTTCTTAGTAAATATAGAATAATAATATTCTTTGAGGCTTTTTTAAACAACTGTTGGGAGGAGCTTTAATGAGAGTGATGACAATTTAATACAGAAGGAGACAGATGGACAAGGGGCAAAATACAGACTTATATTTTAATCAGGATTCCTCATTCAACCTGGATCTCAGAGTCAGGTCAGCAGGCTAGCATCCCACAGGGATTCTTCTTAACTCTTCTTTCCCAGCTCTGGGATTAGAGATCTATTCCTGTATCTAGACATTTTATATTTCTTTCTTAACATGGAGGCTGGAGATGTGACTTTTTATGACTTCACAGCATTTTCTCAACTGAACCATCTCCCCAGCCACTTTGGTTTAGCCCTTTCTAAGTCTATGCCTCTGTGAGTTTCTTCTCAGTTTTTATTGTTTGGTAATTTTCTCCAAATAAAGCCCAATTTTGCTGGTGTGGCTCATATTTTAAATTCAATGCAATATAATAAAGACATTATCATTATATTGGTCGGTTTTATACAGCTAGGTTAAAGGGATAGAATTCTGTGCTGGCATTTGTCCTTCAAATATTTTCCTATTCAATATTCTCACAGGATTTCTTTTCTTGTGGAAGCATTTGACCCCTTTGAGATTTTCATTTCTCATAGGTTAAAAAATGGTTAGGGAATCGGGCGGTGGTGGCACACTCCTTTAATCCCAGCACTCCAGCACTCCAGAGGCAGAGGTAGGCGGATCTCTGTGAGTTCAAGGCCAGTCTTGTCTACAAGAGCTGGTTCCAGGACAGGCTCCAAATCAACACAGAGAAATCCTGTCTCAAAAACAAAACAAAACAAAACAAAAGATTAGGGGCAGAGCAGGCTATTAGGTGTCTGCATTCAGCCTGTCTCCTCTTAGCTGTGTCTTGTCAGTCAATGTCCTGAATATTTGTTTACTCATTTGTACTATGGACGAAGAGTTGTCCCCCAAGTTTATCATTCCTCTGTATATATAGTATGGAGGCAGGTAGCATTTGATTACATACTGAAAACACCTGCCACTCAAATTGTTCAGTAATTGGTACTTCTGGCCCTAGATGATATCCTCTGTATTCCAGTCTGAGCCCAGAGAGCATCTGTCCCATCCTATCAGGACCTGCTTTGTCTAGATGCTTTCCACTCCAAAGATGACTGCTTCAGCACAGGGCCCCGGCATCCATTTGTGGGAGTTTCCTCTTTATCCTCACCTGGATATTTTTCTGGATAATAAACTATGAATTTGATGTTTGAGACATAGTAAGTATTAAATGAAACATGTCTAAATAGTTGAAATAAATGTAACTCTTCTCTATGTGTAGTTAGTCCTTGCAGTGACTAATGATTCACAGGCATTTTCCTTTCAGCGTTGAGGAATCTAAAAACCAAGAGTAGCAACAGAAAGGCCCCAGTAACACACGTATTATTTCCAGAGCCCTGGGTTTAGCGCTGGACTTCCTGTCTCACTCAAAATCCCCTAGTATTCTATTTTTGTTGTTGTTGATGGTGGTGGTTTTTTGTTTTTGTTTTTTTTTTTTTTGAGACAGGGTTTTGCTGTAGCTTTTGGAGCCTGTCCTGGAACTCGATCTGTAAACCAGTTTGCTCTCAAACTCACAGAGATCTGCCTGCCTCTGCCTCCCAAGTGCTGGGATTAAATGCATGCACCACTATCAGGCCTCCTGTAGGGTTCTTAACACATAAGCACCCATGTATTCTTTAGAAATGTACCTCAACTGCTTCTGTCTTAGTTTAGAATTTTGATATTTTATCATACATTTTGTATTCATTCAACTTTTAGAAACAATTGCATTAACTATGATTGTCTGCCTTACTGAATCATTTTGAGTTTTGTTTGCTGTTGATTTTGCTTGTTTCATGCTGCATTTTTTTCAGTCTGGGACTTTGCGAGGTCTTGCTCTTTTCATCCTGATTCCGGGCTCTTACCCCCTTTCCCTTGCCAACCATCAAGCATCACGTCTTTGTGGGTGTTTTCATTCACTGAGTCCCAGTTTGGAGAATACACACAAATCCACGTTTCCATGGGCTATGGGTCTCCTTCTAACCGGTGATAAATACTCACAGTGGTGGAGCCTGGGGCAGGTCAGAAACCCGCACTTGAATATTAATGAGTGGGAAATGGATGATTTTATGATTCCTGACCTTTCCGCTTTAATCCATTAGGGAGTATAGATTGGTTAGTAGTTAGCACAACTGGGCAAAAGCTGTCTAAGTGGAAAATTGATCCTGGTAAGTGCACACACGGTGGTTCCACCCACTAATGCTTCTCGCTTTAGCATTTTGAACTTTTGATCGCAGATTTCTCAAGTTCATGCCCCAGTGTGCCAAGATGAAGGTGCAGAAGATTTGGCATGAGCTGACAGGATTGTCATTTCTTTACATGGTAATTAAGAGGGTAAGTTAAAAAGAAACGGCCCCAGACTCTAGCAGCTCAGCACTGGGCAGTTGGAAGTAGCCCCTTGGGCTTCCCTGTGTCCGGGTCGATTGGCCTTTATCGTCTGAGAAGGTTTACTGCTGCTGCCAAGTATTGGTGTGCGTGCCCTTCTCTTCCCATCAGAAGACAAGGCCTGGCCTGGCTACCTCCACTTCTCTGTAACAAATCTTTCAGTCAGAGAGAACACAGGGTGGCGTGATAGAAAGTGGACAACGGACCTTGACCAAATTTTGCTTCTCTCATTACTGTTCTCTGGACTTTGAGCTCCTTTTTGTAAAGTTAAAGATATAGAATAGGTTTTGGGCCTGGGTAGTTGCAAGGTTGGTCAGCCTGCCAGCTCTCCCTTGCCCTCACCACCAGGGTGAGCTCTTCCACATTGCTCTGGTGAGTTCATCCCTAGCAAGGGTGAGCACCAGCAGGGCCCATTCTCGCTCTCAGGCTTTCATGTCCTCAGGGTCACGTCCTCAGGGTTGGATCTCCTTCCAGGCCAACTCCATTGTGTTGCCCAGATGAGGTGTAGGGACCTGCTCTCCTGAGTGCCTTAGCTGATGAGGGTCAGGGACAGCTTGACCTGCTCTTGTGACCTCAGGGCCAGCTCTCCTACCTGCCTCAGGTGCTGCTGTCTGTTATTTGCTGGTTCACATAAAGGGTTCAATCTTGCATACCCAAAGCTGTAGGATTCTCCACCACACAGGGTAGCAGTGAGATAACCAAGAGGAGTTCTAGTGAGGGCCCAGCATCTATAATGTAGCAGAAACCAGAGGCCTTGGGCCAAGACTAATGACTCTTTTTAATGAACACTTGCAAGTTAAGATATAATGGATAGAAGGGTTTACTCTGTGACCCCCGTGTCACGTTATAGCTTCCATGACAAGATTAATTTTTCATTCTTTTTTTAAATTTTTCTTTTGATCTTTATTTTATTTTATTTATTCATTTTTTTTGTCAAAGGGAGAGGTTGCAAGGGCAGAGGGTAATTACGAAGAAACAGGGCAATTAATGGAATGGAGACACATGACATGAAAGACACAGAAAATAAACAAAAAGGAAGTTAAAAAACAACCAAGACAACACCAAAATAATGTATGATAAGATGTCTGTGTAAAGACTAACCTTCCACGGTATGTTTACTTCCTATGCAAGCTCATATTTCTTTCTGAGTCTTCTTTGTCACAAGATAAAGGGAGCAAACTGGTTTGATTTCAAGCCTCAAATCCAGTCAATGCTAGCATCTGATTAGGACTCTTTCTCAAGAAACTTATGAAGCTGCATCTGAGCACAGAAGGTCAGGTCCCCCACCAGTCCCACGCAGTAGAATGGGACTGAAGACAGGAAGATGGAGACTTCTTTATTTCACAATAATTACCATCCCTCTACTGTATTGAAAGCTCATGTTCTTTCATCGTTATCCTCGTGTCTTCTAGGTTAGGATGTCACAAGAAGGGATGTTCAATAGATATTAAGGGTGCAATGGAGAAATAAATGAACTCTACCCATGCGGCTTTAAGATTTCTAGTGTCTCAAGGACATAGGATGTTTTTCTGAACAAACACTTGGCTCACTATCGTTCTCAGTCATAGTAGGGAGGAAGTTTGGTAGACGGCTGCATTCTGTAGACAAAGTGTCACAAATGATGTAGGTGGGTTTTCTGTCTATGTGTTACTTTCATTGTTTAATAAACTGCCTTGGCTTTTTGATAGGGCAAAATTCAGATAGGTTGAATAGACTGAACAGAAGGCTGGGATAAAGAAAGCAGAGTCAGGCAGACACCATGATTCCCCTTTCCGAGACGGATGCTGGCTAGACTCATGCTGGTAGGCCACGACCTTGTGGTGGCATACAGATTATTAGATATGGGTTAGTCAAGATGTGAGAGTTAGCCAATAAGAGGCTAGAACTAATGGGCCAGGCAGTGTTTAAATGAATACAGTTTCTGTGTAATTATTTCGGGTGTATACTAGCCAGGGAACCGGGATCCTGGCGGGAACGAAGCCCGCTGCTCCATTTGCAACACACAAAGATGGGTAGTGACGTGGTATCTGGAGTCAAATTACTCTTTAAATCCAAGTCTCCTGAATCCTCATCAGGTTCAATCTCCCTAGCGAACAGTTTCCTGATCTGCAGGATGAGGGCGATGATGGCGTCAAAGTCCTCAGTTGCAAAAATAGCTGAGTCATGTACCACTCCATAACATAGAACCAGGGGCACAGCAAGTACTCAGTACCTATTAGTCCTGACTACAATATTAGTGTACAACTAAAAATGGCATTGTGTTCCGTGCTGGAGCCTAATGTATTTCCTGTTTTATGGTACTCATAAGGAAATCAAAGCTGGCCTTGAGGAACAGAAGAACAGAGAACTGAAAACATTGGGCGCTATTGAGAAAATCCTGGTGAGATGGGACCTGGCACCTTCTGTGTTTCTCAAATTCCTTCATCCCTTACTCTACAAATCCCTTACTTGCCTCAGCCAAGTTCAGAATGAAAGGCACTAAGGATACTTTCAGTCTTTGATCCAGCCTGGACTGGTACCTTGAAGTTGTCTATGCTCCTTAATTATTAGGACCATTTTATCAAACCTGTTTAATACATAAAGCCTTTAAAATAGTCTCCAAAAGAAATTCAGCAGAGACATGAGATTATTTGGGATTTCTTTTCCATTGGGGGATTGTGTGTACATGGGCTAGGTGTACATGTGATGGAATGGAACATAGGAAGAGGTTTCATGCATAAGAATGCGCTCATGCATAAGACTGGCTCATATCAGAAGAAAAGGCATGAAGGCTCTTCCTATGTTCCATTCCATCACATGTACACCTAGCCCAGAAAGTCGGTCAGTTGATGGGGTTACTAGGTGTTGAAATGGCAGATCAGCCTGTGAACTACAAAATGTATGAGATTTTTTTTTTTTACCAAGATACCCACAAGTGTTATCCATTCTTCGAGTACCCAACACTACAATTTCTGTAATGAATTCAGAGACTTCACTATACAGTAGAAGGGAGGAAAGAGATAGAGGGTCAGTTGCAGTGATATTAAATAAACTGCTTCAGAAGCAGAGATGCAGAATTATAAACCTCAGGGGAAAACTCCTTTTTTTATTTTCTGCTATTAATCCATTCAGGCACTCATGTTCTATGGTGCACGGGTCTTGGTTCATAGTTAAACAGCTTGATTCTTGCTTCCAAGTCTCTTGCCAGATTGCTCTTTCTGAGGTCTGACATTACAAAAAATGCTCCAGTCTCCCCAAAGCCTGGTTAGCCTGACAAATTAAGCTCATGTTCCTGAGAGTGACAGACAGTGACATTCTGTTTGTCTTGTGTAAGGCTCCATCACTTTCTCGGATTAGAACTGTGTCAATGTATTGATGGCCTAGTCAGGGAAATCCACTCTGATGTAAACACAGCCACAGCACACAGAGAACATACTTTCTGCCTGAGAATATGGCTCTATTCTCAGTGAGACCCAGAGGTCAGCAGTGCGGCCATGCTGGGGTGTCGATTCTTCTGCCGACAAGCAGACGGCGTGAGATTTGGAGACAGGTCAGATGGGCTGCAACCAAATATCTGTTCTGTGTATTCTTGCTTAGGTGACAGGTTGATAGTGGCTTCAAGTTTCTGTGCTTCAGCTTCCTTAACTGAAAAGCTGTGATCATTCTGTCTTATGTTCTGCCTAAAAGAGGTAACCAACATATAGAGAGTTCTCAGGGTGATCACCGGCACAGAACAGGTATTAAAATGTGATGGGCACAACGAGGAGACTCATATTGCCATTGCCTTCCTCATCACCATCCTCACCAGGCAGAAGTCAGGATTCCTAGGTGCCCCTTGGGGATACACGTGTGGGTTTCAGAAAAGATCCTCTTTCTCAGGTTTAAATATTTGCTCATCCTGGAGGCAAAGGAGAGCTTGCTTTAGAGATTAGTGTGTGATCCAATTTTAAATTTCCCGTGTTGGAAATAGGGCTTCTAAATAATGACCTGGAGATTTGAATATCAACATTCCCTTGAGAAGAACTAGCCAAATGGCATTCTCTATTGCTTTCAGCAAATCCAATTAAGGAACAGCTCAGTTTACAATGAATCATAGGAGGGGCCTGTGACAAGAGCACTGATGAGGAATGAAGAGAACGATGATCTAGTCAAGCTAACACTCATAATTAATATTTGCACTACTCAGTGCAATTTAAAACACATTTCATAATAACAACCCTTGCAACAACCCTACAGGCATACGTTATTGCTGTTTCCCAGAATCCAGTCCCTCGTCGAGCACTGCTGACTGTATGTCTTCATTATACCTAGATCCAACCCATCTTCTGCAGAACCTCAGAATGACTCCCGGATCAATGTTCTCAGCTCTAAGCTAGAGCGTTTCCAAACTCATGTTCACACGGGTCTTTCTTGTTTCCTACCATCCATGCATTCTCTACCTTCATTCCATCTCATTCTCTCTCTCTCCATCACAACCGTGCCCATCCCATAGCGCCATATGAAACTTGTGGAATTCTATGCCTCAAAATAAGTCAAATATATCTTCCTTCTCTCTCTCTCTGTCTCTCTCTGTCTCTGTCTGTCTGTCTGTCTGTCTGTCTCTCTCTCTCTCTTTCTCTCTCTGTGTGTGTTTGCATGTCTGCATGTGCACACGTGCACAACTTGTGGGAGTCAGTTCTTTCCTTTCCAGCTGGGTCCTAGGGACTGAACTGAGATCCCCAGCTCAGGAGCAGGTGTTTTTACCCACTTCGCTATCCTGTCAGCCTCTTCTCCCCTCCTTTGTAGTATTCTTTGTTGGGCAGGTTCTGTCTCCCAAGTCTCTGATTCAAACTACAGTAGGCAAAGCTGCCTCAGCAAGGACGAAGAGGAACACAGCATCCTTTACCCACCCCCTGATCCCTGTTTCATCCCTTCCTCTCTAATCCACATAGTCTGTGAAGCACAGTTTGAAGTCTGGGTGGTCAGGAGAGTGAAGTTCAGCATCCTCACATAGGAAGAGAGCTGGTCATCAACTCACTAGCTTCCCCAGAGTAGAAGAATCTACACAAAGACATCACATCACAAAGGCAACCTAGCAGAGCGGGTGTCCTGTTGTATGGAACTGATCTGATCCTCCGAGGGAGAGCATCGGAGAAGTCGAATGGAGAATGACCAATGTGCCAGCCGGGTTCTAACCTTTGTTTAAATCAAATGGAACCCTTGCTTTCTAGCTGAATGAAATATTCATGCTCACACTGCTGACTTTTGCACAGGTTGGGTTATTTTTCAACATAGTGACACAAACGTCGTGTCCTGTGTAATCTTTTGACTTCTCCTTCCTTTAGGCTATCTGTTTTATCTTGTACCAGCTGTTTTCATATGAATTTAGGGTTAAATCTGATTATATTATATGACTGGATGGATACTGGCATTACCTCTTTGGGGAGTCTATATCTCCTGTTAGACTTTACAGAAAACATACCTCACTTATCTTTCAGTCACTCTTTGATGCCGGGCACACAGTAAGTGCTCAACAAACATTTAATAAGCTGAATGTGAGGCTTTATTTCACATAGAAGTGTTAACTAAGCGACATGCTGAGCCCAGGACATTAATGTCTACATTGCAGCAGATCTGAAGGGACAGATGTCTCCTCAAGCACTGCCCTGCATTAGGTAAAGTGCACCCTTTCCTTACCAAGGAAAGAGATTGCAGATATGGCAGATTCCATGTTAATTTTGAAGTCTCCATGAAAACATGATAGTGTACGTGAGGGGAGGATTAAAGAAGCCACCAGAGTGGGATACAGAGCTTTCTGGAAACTGAAAGCTATAGCCTTAGTAGTCTGAACTTTGGACCAATATAATCAATGCATAAGAGCTATAAACAAATACTAGATGACCATCATAGAAGCTGGGTAATTCCTAGGATAAATCCAATCTTGACTTCAGTCAAATACTGATATCTGATCTTAAAAGAGAGCATAGAGAGCCAAGGTAGAAGGTTCACCTTGGCAGAGAAAGAAAACTAACAGTGCGGTGCAGTGAACTCCAAGAGGAGGTACTAAAGTCAGACCGTATGCATGCTGTAGGTACTAGGAGAACATATGAAATTAGACAGTATGCATGCTGTAGGCATATAAAATCAGATGGTATGCATGCTGTAGACAGCAGAAGAGCATATAAAATCAGACAGTATGCATGCTGTAGGCATGAGGAGAGCATATAAAATCAGACGGTATGCATGCTGTAGGCATATAAAATCAGACCATATGCATGCTGTAGACAGCAGAAGACAATATAAAATCAGACGGTATGCATGCTGTAGGCATGAGGAGAGCATATAAAATCAGACAGTATGCATGCTGTAAGCACTAGGAAAGCATATAAAATCAGATGGTATGCATGTTGTAGGCACTAGAAGAGCATATAAAATCAGACAGTATCCAGACTGTAAGAATATAAAATCAGACAATATGCATGCTGTAGAAATATGAAATCAGACGGTATGCATGCGGTAGCCACTAGAAGAACATACTCTTTGGGGACAGAAAAGCTCCCTCAGATTCAATCTTTCTCTCCAATGAACAAATATTCATAACCTTCTTTACTTCTTCACCTGGCTCCTTCCTCTTGTTTTTATCCACTCACTGGACAGACATATACAAACATCTTCACTGAAGAACTTATTCTTGAGTCTACCCACACAGAAACAGATTCACACCCTCGTGTAGCCTTGACTGACAACGGAGCCTGGAGTCTGTGGGATCCAGTGGCCCTGCGGTGTACCACACCTGCCTCCCACCTGCTCAGCATTTTACCAGAGAGCTGTGGCAACTCTGTTGCCTCTGCACTGAAAGCCATAAGGACTGGAGAATAACAGCCCAGGAAATCACCTCCAGCTGACCTGAGTTGCTGTGTCTCCGAGGAGATAGCTCTCAGAGGGCTGTCTCACACAGAGGCATTTGAATATGAGTGCCAGTACAAGCAGGTTTTTTTCTTGCCCCTAGTAGCATCAGGCTGGAAAATGTGTGTTTTCCCAGGCTTCACCCCTTTCCCGGCCTGCTTCCCTTTTCCTCAAGAAATACTTTCTGGGATCATCTACTTATTTGCTTGTACTTAAATCCCATTTCCAGGGTTTGTTTAGCAAAGGGGATCCAAACTTAGCAGTCTCAATTTTTCTTCTCTGATCACAGTTGCAAGTTGTTAAGATTATATAATCATATTCATGCAAAGCAATTAGCATAGTACCTGGCCCATTTAAATGCTTAAAGCCTTTTGACTAAGCATTGTATGGTGTTGTTAAGAGATCCCCACGGCCTAGATATTCCAGATTCTTTCTCATGGGGTATGGATAGAAAAGTAAATGGCAGGATACCAATCTTTAATAAGTAGAATTCATAGTCTCATTTAGAATATATTAGTTATAGTGCTACAGGATGTTATAGGAAAGAGCTGTTATGACACTGGAGAAACATAGAACTCAGCTTACATGAAGAACTCAGAGCATCCTTCATAGGAAGCTAGCACTTATCCTATGATAGGAATTTGTCAGCAAAGTGTGTGCATGTGTGTGAGTATGCATGCGTGTGCATTTTTGTACACGTATGTCTGTGTACATGTAGGTTATCAAAATAACTCTGGGTGGCATAAGTTGCATATTTAAAGACATCAAGGTTCACAACAGTCTTTAACTCTAGGCTCAGTCCCCTCTTCTGGCCTCCACAGATACAAGCCATACACATGGTGCACAGATAACTATGCAGGAAAAATACTCATAACATAAAATAAAAAAGAAAAATGGAAGTAAGCAGAAAGTGTGGTGGAAGAGAGCAGAGGGGGGAGAGATGGAGAGAGAAAGAGGCTAAGAGTAAAAAAAGCAAAAAGAATGAAAGCATCATTTGCTTTGTTTATCCATTGACCAAGCAATCAATTGATTCAATCACTATTTCAGTGTTTCTTCATTTGTTTTCTGTTGGGTTTTCATACTGGAGAAAAAGGCAGATGCCTAGGAAGTAAACCTTCCCTTGAGAGGATTTCCTTGTGAACCCAGTGACATGCATTCTTGCTTCACTTCAATTTGCATCTCATGATTTGAAATCAGATCAGGCAAGGTCCCTGTCCTGCAATTTTGATTACCCAAAAGACAGTTTCTCTAGCTCCAGGGCTGATTGCGCCACCTTGAGGCAGGGTCTGCTGACAGGGTGCACTCCCACGCCCTAGGAGTCCCTAGGAGAGCATCCTGGGGAAGAAGTCTCTTTTCCCCTGTTCTGATTTGACGTCAGCACTCCGCCCCTCAATTCCGGGTTTTCTATCAATATCCTCTATGGCAGGAAATGTATGCTCTCAGCGATTTACCCAGTCAAGACCACCGTGGAAAGCCAGAGCAATCTTCCTCCTTCCAGCCTGTGCCCTGAAAAAGCCATAAATCACATGGCTGTGGTAGAGGTGGATTAGCATTACAAGGAAGAGCTCTTTGAACTCTTAGAAAGGAAAGTACTCAATATACACTCATTATTATTTCTGCTTCTGGCCACAGACACAGGGGCATCTGAGAACCCTTACCTTCAAATGCTTTCTCTCTCTTTTTGAGTGGTTGTAATGAAACTTCGCTTACAGTATACCATGCTACGCCACCTCAGTTTTAATGTTGAATAACTTCAAGAGCTAATGACCACTGGATCCACCGCCGTTCAGACATCATCAAGAAGACATATGTTTTATTCTTAATTGGGTGCTATAGATTATTTCTCTCTTTGGTGTTACTGGAAAGGGGTATAAGTGGATTTTCCAGAATGGTGCAATAAAAATAAAAATTGATTGATTGATTCAATAGCTCTGGCTGAGAGGCAAGCCTTGTGCAGTGCTGGGGAGGAAAGGCAGGACGCTCTAGCGATAGAGGGTGCCTGAGGGAGGACGGTGGAGCTGGAGGCTGTTGCTATCATTAGAGCAGCACACTCAGATGCTCAAGTCAAGCTGAAGGGCTTATTTTCCTTTACAAGCTTCATCTAGTGAGTCAAAACAATGAATTGTTGATGTATTGACAGAAAATCGAGTTTGCAAAAGCTGTCTAATAGGTCATGCCTTGTTTTATGTTGACTGTTTATTTATCTACAGGCAATAATTAATACCTGATCATGGGTTGAATTCTAGGGGTCCGGGTTCCTATGAAATACATCAGCCAAGTCAGTGGGTCTTTGCGATTGGCAGGTGGTCATCACTGTAAGCCCCAGAACTGACACTGGATGTCTATTTCTGTATGACTCTATTTCTTTGAAAAATGTCCTATGGATTTCTGTAAGGTGTCCATGAATCCTTAAGAACCGAGAAACCCTGCAGTGGACATACTGCGCAGGAAGCCGCATTATGTTTTTGTTTTTAATACAGTAGAGTGAAGCTAAAGTGACTCACTTGAGATGCCAATAGCTCCCTGAAAGGTGAGGCCGGCAAGATTTAGCAAAAGGTATTAGAATCATTCCTTTCAGAAGAGAGCAGCATGGACACATTGGGATGGACTCCATTTGTCCTCCAGGTCCCTTTCAGATGCCACTTCTCCTTCCAGTCTCCAGTATCTCTCTATACATATGTGGTATGCATGTATCTCTTTGTAAAACTTTATTCAATGCGTATGAATATTTAACCTGCATGGATGCCTGCATTGCTTGTATGGCTGGCCATTGTAAAGGCCAGAAGGGGGCGGTGACTGCCCTGGACTGTGACCTTACAGATGGTTGTGAGCCTCAATGTGGGTGTAGAGAATCAAATGCAGGTCCTCTGGAAGAGCAGATGGTATGATTAACCTCTGAGCGGTCTCTTGAGCCTGTGGATGTTTCTGTTAAATGTCAGCTTTCTAGTGATGGCTAGCCATTTGTAGAAGCAGGAAAAGTCATTTAACATGCCTTCCTGTATCCTGCTGCCAGGTAGACTCTTCAGAGCTTGGGCAAATAGGATAAGCAGTAACGATGCTCTGTGTGATAGAAACGGCGTGACCAGAATCCTAAGAAGGCAAGTGAAGCGTTCTGTGCTGTGTATGTGGCTTTCATGTCACACATGCAGCGACTCTGACAGATCAAGCCAAATAGGGAGATTTCTGTATATTCATAGTGAAAATGAAGAATAAGCCAGGAATAGTTGGATCCAAGGACCCATGCCACATCAAGCTGTTCTCACTATTTTCCTTCTCCGTTCCTCTGGTTACGTGGGTTTAGTGTGGGCCCACTAGAAGCAGAGGGCTTTTCTTCCTTGTTTGGCGATTGCAGAGAATCTCTTTAGTAAAGGCTTCACAGCCACGACTTCTTCGAAATAGGGAGTGGCTTTCCCAGACAGGCAGGCTCAGTTTGCTTTCTTTCTTACCAACAAGAGGGAAAATCACAGGTGCCAATTAATCCGCATCATATCACACAACTAGGAAGAAGGGGGGCTGGGAGGAAGTTTTTCCAAATGTGAACGTGGACATGAGGAACCCTCAGCTATGCTGTCATTTAGATTCTCTCAATTCAATATTAACATACCGTTCTGAGTACCTGTCTTCCCAGAGGACAGAGGGGACAATGCTGCAGTTTCCCTACATTTACATATAATGTATATATTAATATACATTACTGTATATGTGAATTCATATAGTACATATATCATGGCATATATATATAATTATACACAGACTAAGTATTTATATATAATTATACACACATGCCACTTGATATATTTGAATATTTCTGGCACATAGTACATTGTCAATAAGTATCGACAATATCAGGTGTATAACTCTACATCGTAAGTATGCAAAACGAGACTAGGAATAAATCTCATGGAAGACCTATCCTACTACCTTAATTTTTATTTTGTAAACTTCCTTTCCTTTCATCCCCTTACTTCTCTTATCTATTTATCTTATTGCACTTTATTTGATTGGACTTCGTATCCTATTCCCACAAATTCTTCTGGGAATCAGTGCTTAGCACCTACATTGTGTTGGGCATTTATCTCTAGAGGATGCAGTAGCAAATAGAAGAGCTCGACTACCTGGGCAAAGGGCCCATGGTATCAGTTTGCTTGTTTTGTTGGGAGAAATACAGGCAAAATAAGGTGATGGGAAGTGATAAGAAATGCATTTGAGAGAGCAACCAGCGAGCAGGAAATGTGGAGGCCTTGGGTCGTAGCAGGTGTGAGCACCTTCGTATTTTAGCTGAGAATTACAGGTTCTCAGAGCCAATGCCTTCATCTTCTATCTTGAGGGATGGACACAATGAAGGGAACACCAGGGAACGAGAGGTTCATCGCCAGGAAACCTGGCAATGGAAAGAAAGCTCAGATTGGGAGAGGGTCCTGAAGCTGTGAGAAGATGGATTTTCATGGAAGGACAGAAAACCTGATGGGTTTTAAGCATTTACAGGAAAGGGCAGGTATTTAGGATGTGCTTTTCTTAGTAGCCAGCATTCACTGGGCATTGTATTCCATACCCTTGGGCTATGATTGCTTTGCACCATCATTCATCACATTATTTGATGCCTTTCTCTTCCTCTCTATCCTTTGGGTTAATTTGATTATTAGTTTTTAGTTTAGGTTATCACATTTATTGTACCCAACAGAAGGTAAAGGCTATGTCACTACACTGCTGAGGACCAGAGAAGCGCACAGATTCAGTTCAGATGTAGCTTGCCTGCCTCCTTTCTCGACTGGACCCCTACCTCTGAAAACTCTCCTTTTGCCTTTCTGATCCCACTTGGCCTGCTGTGCTCACACCCTCTCCCTGGAGCCCCTCCTCCTTCCCCAGTCCCATCTCCTCTTTTAGCTTCCTGGCTTTGTTGTTTTTGTTGGCTGCTGACTCTGTGAAAGTAGATTTTGACTTCATGGATGCTGTCTCCCTTTTCCTACTCTGGATTAAGCAATTAAAACTAGTGAAAAATTCAACTGTTAAAATTGCCAGTCTCTCTAGTTTCTCAGAGGGGCTTCCCCACGCTCCGATTGTTTCTTGGCTCTTATATTCCTCCGATAATCACTCTGCCCTTCCAGCCTTGTCCTGCCTGCCAACCCAGACCCCCCGGGAGCAGATCAGCACCTCTATTCCTGGCATTCTTGTTCTCAGCATCGTGCGTTTAATTACGGTGCGTACATTCGTTATGCATGAAGGAACAGGCAAAGTGATTTGCACTGTGTAGGAAAACTTAAAAACAAAAAGTTCTTTAATCAGGTCTCAAGTGGATGCTAGGAAAACAATAGAAGTTTTATGAAGTCCGGCTCTAAGAGGAAGAAAACCAGATGGGCTCACTCAGTAGTTCTTCAGACGTGGGCACGCGTACAGTAAAGTGCCTTGGTCTCGGGAAATGTAGGAAAACGCATTTGCTTTAACCACAATATGCTGGCTGGCACGGTTGGTCTATAGAACAATAAACACTAAACATCCATCCCTGTATAAACAGCCAGTGCCTCCACCTGTACGTCCAGCCTCTATCTAGCCAGACAGCAGTGCTCACAGAACAAAGTACTATTGTTTGATATTTAATGATTTTCCTAGGCATATTCAAACGAGTGGGCAGTATCTTTAGTAGGGTCTCAAGTAGTTCTTTATAATGAGTAAGAGCAGGGGCCAGGTGATGCTAAAATTAAGCCTCATAGGTAATGCCATTGGTATCTTCAATGTATTCTTGACATTGCTTCCCCAGTCTCCTAGTTTTTAAAACATGTATTCATTTGATGACAGAATCCCAAAGACTGGATCAGAAAGGCTAGCAGCCATATCCAGGTAGCTCACAACTGGAGTATCACACATGGTAATGAAGACTGGCAACATGCTACCATCCACGAAGAAATGCATGTGCTGTGCCCCATGAATTTCCAGATATTCATGCAGCAGTGTAGCCCGAGTTTGGTTTTGTTCTTGAGAACGTAACTTGTAAAGGTCCCTTTGCCAGTCCTTGGTTTCCCCATCTGTATTCCCAGAGAAGAATCAATGACTTCTCACGTTATTTCAAATTGTAATTTTCAAGAAACATAGTTGCACTCCGAAACATAATTTCAGAGATAAACAGTAAAAAATAAATTGATAAGCCTTTGGTCCCAAATGAAATCTCTTGTAATGAGGTCCCAAGTTAAAAAAGAAAAAAAAAAAACACAATTAAAAGAGCAAATAAAAAGTCTCATAAATTCAATAATGCAAAGACATATGCAGTCACAGCTGGGAAGGGTAAAAACTTCTTCAGTTTCTAATCTTGCCAACTTAATAAAGGATAATCGAGTTTTGAAAGTGGCAGAAGGAATGGAAAATCAGAACAGACCAATAACCCAGAATTACAGATAAGTCTTTACGAATTGGCTGTCCAAAACACATTAGATCCTGAGAGATTTAACAGTGATTTAATTCATACATTCAAAAAGTACCACATAAACACATTCATTATAATGCATTCTGGAGTCTGAAGAAAGCAGAACCATCCAATTTGTTCCACAAGGAAGATTTGATTCTGATTCCCCAAGGTGATAAAATATTATGCAGAAAGAGTAAAATTAAACAAGGAAACAGTCCAAACCATGCGTCTGTGTTCAACGCTTTAAATTAACTACATCAAAAAAAAAAAAAAAAAACCTTACAAACCCAATATTACTGATGAAATAATCTAAGAGGAATGCTTTCCATTTCAATAGGATGCAATGGGATAATATAAAACGAGCTTATCAGCTCACCAATGATACAAAAGAAGGCTGGTTTTCATAGCTCCCAAAATATTTGATAATGTTTAATAACATATTCATTTTATGTGAAATAAAATAACCGTGTCTTAAGATGATAAATATTCTTATTTTAAGCTTCCAGAAAATGACGCTAGCTACACGGGTCCCTCAATTTGAAATAAAACAAGTCTGAGTACTGTGCTCACTATTGCTTAATATTAGCCAAGTGGTTCTAGTTACTTCAAGTCAGATAAAAAGTAAACACAAACAACACACACACACGTTCATGTGTGCATGCACACACACACAGGCACACAGGATCCATGGGCTGTCAGCCTCGATGACAATTCTGAAGCCCACATAACTGTGAAAATAGAATGACCTGCATCTCTCGTTTGACGCAAAAACAGCCAGACTTACGTACAGCTAGTTAGAATGAATGTTTTCACTGCTTTTGAATTATTACTATATAATGATGGTTTCATCTCCAGATATTAATGAAGTTTTTCTTTGTTATTCTTTATTTTGTAAGATGTGGATATACCTTCATGTGAACATTCAAAATTCTACAGAAAAAAACAGATAGCCCTCAGTAACTTCTATGCAACTCTGTTAGGTGCAGACGGCATGATTTGACAGCAAGGTCATTTTGTAAATCAGTACTAGCTGGAACGGGCAAGATATTTAATATAAGAAGCTGTAGTCAGGAAACAAAGGCTGATGCTGCCTACAGATCTCTCATCACTATACCAATACAGTGGTTCTGGATGCGGTTTATGCTTTGTTCATTTCATGCTCGTTTGTGCTTGGCACCACTGCTTAATACAGAAAAGGAAAACAGAGACATCTTTGAAAATTTAAATATGCTGAATGTTATGGTGTAGACCTTTGATCCTGGTACTTAGAAGGCACAAGGAGGGGCTTCTCTATGAGAGTGAAGCCGGTCTGGTCCACACAGCGAGATCTAGGCTAGCCTATGCCACGTAGTGAGACTTTGTCTCTAACAACAACAGAGTAAACGAGGACCTGCGGAGATGGATCAGTGGATAAAGCTTATGCAGCACAGTGTGAGGAAAGCCCAGCTCCCATGTTAATGCTGCTGGGTATTATGACCTGCAGCAATTCCAGCAATGGGAAGGTGGAAATGGGGGATTCCCCTGAGCAAGCTGGCAGGTCTTCTTGCAGAAAAGTGGCTAGCTAGACTACTCACATAGGAGATCTCTGAGTTCCACTGAGAGATGTTGCCTTGGTGAATAAGGTAAAATGCAATCAAGGAAGACTCTTAACATCATCCTATACACACAGACACACACACACATACACATAGACACACAACCACAGAGAGAGAGGCATATATGTGTGGGTGTGTGTATGTACACACATGTGACTCCAACACTTGAACCCACACATGTGAACACGTATACACACCACACACATAGACACAAAACCTTTTCACATTTTATTTTTTAAAATAATACCTGAATGTGAAAATAAGAAAGCCATTACATCTTCTCTTTTGGAAAAGAGAGACACAAATTTCACATAATCTTTCTTCCTATGTCCACAGGGATAAGTGTTTTGTTTTACTTTATCTTAGTTTTAAAATGCAAAAAAAAAAGGTTGATGAAAATATGTATTTGGAAAATCTAAACAACTAGGAAAAACTCTGAGCAGACTTTGAAGGACAGGTGACTGGAAGACAAAGCTGGTTCACACTGTACTCATCCATCCCTGCTCAGGGATCTCAGGCAGATGAGGGACCTTCTGTGTAAGATGATAACACTGAGAGTGACATTCAGAGCTCAAGATACATCTGGGCTGTGTTTCTGTCTCTATGACTCACTTTTTTTAGACCTCCTCCAGCCGTTTATTCCTCAATTGATCTCTGCCCCATTGGTTGGCTTATTTTAAATGGTCTATAATAGTTAATGGTCTTCAGAACATGTTGTAGATTTTAGGTCTGTTTGGAAGGATTTTTCTTACAAGGTTTTGATATTTATAATCTTTTCATTTCAGGAATTGGGATGTTTTCCACAGTGAAACTACATTTTGAGGTATAGTAGAAATAGACTAAAGAGGAACTCAGCAAATAAGAAAAAATTGATTTTTAGTAGTTGATATGGGTATAGCTGACAAAATGCATAGAGCCAGAGTACAATAATATTTTATTTAATTTTACAATAATTTCTTGGAGTGAGAATTCTAATGGTATGAGCAAAAAAAATATCGTGTGTCCTAGATGAGCTAAGCACTAATGAAAAGCTTGCTGACTCAAAAGTTAAGGTGTGTGAGAAGCCACCCCCTCATCTGTCTTGTGCATAAGGGTTTCCAGCCATTATTAGTGTGACTCATGTAGGGAAAGACCACAATAGCAAAGATGATGCATGGAGTCTTGTGTGTCGGAAGCTGATGATACTTTTCCAACAATGAGGACAGGACAGGGAGGAGGAAAGTGCACAACTGGAACAGCATCTGTCAGGGAGAAGGTTTACAAAGGATTCAAATTCAGGACGTAAACCTTGGACTGGGAGGGCGGCCACAGGGGAGGGGTAAGCGTCCTCCTTTCCCTGATTTCTTTTTTAGTCAAGTTGTAGATAACTCAGAGGTACTCAGACTGACTTCTTACTCAAGATGTCAAGGGTATATGAGTTATTCAGTGATGGTCTTTTCCCCTATGAACAGGGCAGGATCTGGAAAAGGAACCCGAAGGTTTGCAGTCAGCTCAGCAAGGACCCCACTAAAGAACATCAGAGCAACATTGACTCTCTTCCCTACTGAGAGATCCTTAAATCCAGAGTAGGATCCCTCTTGATGCCCCACAGAGTACATTTCCCAGTCTGCTGACAAAATTTTCTCTGCCTAGGACATGCCCCTTTAACTAATTAATTAATTAACCTTGTAAGTTATGAATTATGTCTTAATGTTTCACTACATATCTACATTGTGCAATGGACAAATTAATGATGTAGGAGGTCCTTCTTTCTATGTGTTGCTTGCATTGGTTGATGAATAAAGAAACTGCTTTGGGCCTGGTGATAGAAAAGAACTCAGGTAGGTGGGTAAACAGAGCTGGATTCCAGGAGGAAGAAAGCAGAGTTACAGATCCTCTGCCTGAGACGGAAGCTGCCAGTTAGAATGTTTCCTGGTAAGCCACCGCCACATGGCAATATACAAATTAATAGAAATGGCTTAAATAAAGAGGTGAGAGTTAGCCAATAAGAGGCTACAGATAATGGGCCAAGCAGTGATTTAATTAATATAGTTTCTGTGTGGTTATTTCGGGGCTAAGCTAGCCGGGCAGCCGGGATGAACAAGCAGCCCGCTCCCTTGTAACAAATTAAGGTAACTAATATATCTATCAGCACAAATACTTGCTGCTGTGAAACACTTACAATCCTCTTTTCTGTCTATTTTAAGTCATCATGTACAATATTATATTAGTTATTACTTCATTCACTCTACTATGCAATAGTAAACCAGAACTTATTTCTCTTTACTAATTATCATTTTTGCATCAGTTGGCTAGATCTCATGTTTCCCCAGCTCTTTCTTTCCAGGCCCTTCTATTCTGCAACCAATTTCTAAGAGAACAAAGCTATTCTGCAAATTAAATACAATGATTATATCAAAGAGATATCAGTCCTCCTATGTTTAACACAGCACTGTTCATAATAAACAAAGAAATTAATTTAAATTTCTGTTGACGCATGAATGCATAAAGACAATATGGCACACAAATGAAATGGAATACCGTTCAATAACAAAAATGTTAAAATCTCGCCATCAGCTGGAACACAGATAAATGCATAGGACACTGGGTTTAGCGAAGTAAGTCATGTACATACAAACAAATACCTCATATAATGTTGTCGATCATATGAAGAAAGTAGAAAGTTAATTTTCAGAAGAAGCCCATTGTTTTAGATAAAGTCCCTAGGTCATCTCTTTTTCAGACTTCTTGTTTAAAGCTCTTCACCTTTGTTGGTCTTTTCGAGAGCAGTTATAAGCATCACACATTCCTCCCCCAATTTCCTCTATCACCCCCCAGGCCATTTAACTACAATTTACTGAGTGGCTGCTGTGGCTGGTATGGTTGAGTACTGTGCTGAGTCTCAGGATGAAAAGGAAACTAACAAGCAAAGACCTAGCACTCAAAAGTTCCTAGGGATGAAAACACAGCACTGCACCTTCTCAAACTGTAGAAATGTAAGCACGGACTTTTATATGTGAAATCTACAGTTGTGTGTCTTTCACAAAGATGCTCAGATTGAAAAGGAAAGTGAAAGGTGAACCAGAGTTAGGCAGGTGGAGTTGGCAGAAGGGAGCCAAGAGCCCGGCCAGCCTCGACAGGGGCCAACAGCAGTGTGAGCATGAGGACCATGCCAAGTGTGTCGAGGAATTTGAACTGTGATGCAAAGGAAGCTGGGAGTTGATGGAGGACATTGCATTTGGCATGGTTATAGATCGTGCTTCCAGATCATCTCAAGGTGACAATATTCACAGACATGTTACAAGCATGGAATGGAACTTCCTTTCTCACAGGAATATGCCCATCTTGTACCTGACTTGTCTAATTCATCCTTTGAATGCAGCCTGATTTAACTGCATGCTGCTTGATGAGGTTAATACACTCCACTTTGCCTTATACATCACCCAACCCTATCTAAAGTAAGGTCCACTGGTGAACAAGCCCCGTGTCTCTGGCAGCAAACCCTAAACTGTCTTTAAGACCCTTTAAAAATAATAAAAATTTGAACAAGTTTCCCCAGGGAGACGTGTGCACGTTGGAGTGTGCCTCCATGCACTAAAGTAGGCTTCATTCGAGCCGGTCTACACCAGCCATCTCTTACACTCAGCCTTTGCAGTGGAGAAGAGCAAAGGTGAGCTGCCAACCTGTGGAGCTGCCAAAGATGAATAGCTAAAACTGAACCAGAACAGGCCAAGTTGATTCCCTTTGTCTTGGAATAATTTCAAAAAGTGAGTAGGGTTATTTTCACCCACAAGACAAAGCAACTGAGGCCCAAAGAGCTTAGAATCCTATGGGCAGACTGCCAGATCTCACCTTGTTCTCTCCCATCTCTACTAGCTTAAACTACAAAACCCCAGCCACCCAAGCTTGCCAGCAATTAACCTCCGTTCTCACTTGCTGGGTGGCTCCTCTCCACCCCTGCCGGCTCAAATACAAATGCTATCCTGCAGAACTTGAATTCCCCTAGGGCCCCCAGAGTCCCCTCTTGGCTTTTCCTCTTACACAAATATTCTGCTGACAGACCGAACATTCCATGTCTTATGCCCGAGTTCCCAATTCTGACAGCGCCGTCCTATTTGTGTGAGAGAAATGAAGCAGCTGAAAGGCAGCCTGCTTTCAGAGACGGAGTGGAGACCTGATGGATTCGACATAAGTGCCTAACAAAGTGTATTTATGAATATGATCAGGACGAATGCCTCCCAGAGCTGCAACCATCACCTCCTAAAGTCACATCGTGGAGACACTTGGAAACAAATTGGGTTTAAAACCTGATTTCCCATCAGCGGGTAATGGTCGCACCTTCATCCAGCTTTCCATTGTCAGACAGCATATGCCTCCTGCCTTCACTGTAACCCCTGAGGCAAAAAGGAGAAAAACGTGTGTGTGTGTGTGTGTGTGTGTGTGTGTAATCGGGGGCTGTGTTTAGATGAATAAACCATATATGATCAGTATGTCTAAGGACTCAGGTTTAATCTTCAGTACCCAAATAAGCAAACAAAAGTAAACTACTGACTTCATAATTGCCTGATTATTCTTGATTCATCAGGCAACCGATTTTTGCATGTGTGTGAAGATGTGTCTGTATGTGTTATGTGTGCATGTATGTGTGTGTGTGTGCAAGTTATGCTCATGTGTGCCTGTCTGTGCAAGGCAGAACTGTACACATGTATGGAGGACAGAGGCTGACCCTGTCGTCTTTCTCCAAAGCTGACCACCTAATTCTTTAGGTGGGGTCTCTCACTGAATGTGGAGCACAGGGCTTTGGCTAGGGCTAGCCAGGGAGTTCCCGGAACCTGCTTGTCTCCATACTCTTGGTGCTGAGGTCACAGATGTGCATCCCTATGCCTGACTTTGCTTGCTGCATCTGTACCTAGACTGTGAGCATTTGGGGAGCAGGAGCAGGCTCCGTGGATATTCATTGTCAAATCTAATACAGGACATCCCTGGGCACTACCACATGAAACCATACTGCAACAAGAACTCCGCAGACTTTTCCATCCAGGACTGAGGCAGAGAACTGAACTCCTCTTAGCTTCCATTTCCTGCAAGAGATCAAGTCCAGCTTCTCCAGGACAAGAGATGGTGACTCGAACTAAATTGTCTGATCCCCTTTATTTTTCACGGAGATATGACATTGATATGATTGGCATTCTCTTGACGGTATGTAGCATTCTATTGATGAATTTTATTGACTATGAAGCATTTTCCATGCTTGCCTGGGGATCAACATAACCTCTGCCATTTAAACATGTCCTCCCCTCTTGTCATGACTCTAAGATCATTAGCCTCCTTCTGACAAGAAGGCAGGAATGACTTCAGTTATTTCACATAATATAGCCTGGGAATAGTCAGTTAGGAATAGAATGCTAAGTTTATGGCAGTTTTAACCAATAAATACGCCCTAAAGTTGAGCAGTAGGCAGTCTCTGGGGGCTGGTAGGGAGGCAGGAGCTTAAGCCTGCGCAGGGAAAGCAGTACCATATCCTTGCTATGCCCTGTCAAGCTGCATCCATCGTATTAGGTTAGGAGTGAAGATGTTACACGATGTGACCAATGGGATCAGAAGCAATAACAGCACCTGTCAGCCAGTGCTTTCCTGATGATGCTGGGATAAAGAGAATGCCTGCCAGCATTCTGGGTGGAAGAAAACTAGTGTGGAAGATTGAGAGAAACGGCAACCGTCCCGTATTTATAAAAGAGGTAGTTGGTGGTGAGGAAAATGTAACATGGCTTTATTTCCCAAGGTTTTGTTAGCAAGCTGCAATATCTACAGACTTGTTTTAAATAGACATTCCAAAACCTTGCATACAGCATTCTAGTTGGGCTCTCTCTCTCTCTCTCTCTCTCTCTCTCTCTCTCTCTCTCTCTCTCTCTCTCTCTTTCTCTCTCTTAAAAGTTGAACCATAAGGCAAATTTTCTGGTGCTTTTTGGTTCCTTGGAAGGGAGGAGCGGTAACTCATCAGCTATGCACAAGTATGGAGCCAATAAAAGAAATTGAAGAATGAAAATACCTGGTACCAAGTCAGAGGTGATTGAATAAAGGTGTGTGTCTTTTGGCAGCGAGTCCCTGGGGCTGGCAACTTGGAGCAGACGAAACCACGAATGGTGGTCATCATGAAAGAGATGTAGTTCAACTCCTTCCTGAGCCAAATGTGCATCACCTTGAATGTGTATGCTAACATAGATGATAGATAGATGATAGATAGATAGATAGATAGATAGATAGATAGATAGATAGATAGATAGATAGATAGATAGATACCACCTATAGATAATCCAAGGGAAGAACATTTAAATAGGGAAGGTATCTTCATAGAGTACAACCTCACCCACTTATAACCGTGATACTCTCCGTATCTGTGACTGGCCTTTGCTGCTGAATTCCTAACTACTCATCAAGCTTTCTCTAGCCAGTTGCTCTAGCTACACCCATCTGACCGATACGGATCACACACACAGTACAAAGACATAGACTCAAGATGTGATTGGCGCAGATGGGCATCATCTTGGATTTTCCTCATTTGTTCAACACCAAAGTCAAACAAGATCCTATGTAAGGGCAATGGCGATGCAGGGTCATTAATGGGAGAGGTCCATGGAGAAGCATGTTGCAGAGCCGTATTGCCTGTTCAAATTTTTGCTCCCTAAGTTCCTCACTATGCAAACGTGAGTTTATTGAACACTCCATGCACACCAGCTTTATTGCCTGCAAGGGACCTTTACATCAGCACCAGTTGCATCTGCATTAGCATCCCATCTACACATACATGTGTCTAAATTGTTAGTCACTCCTGGAACATGACAATCTGTACACATTCATTAGTCCTGTGATACCTGAGCTTTGGCCCTGCCTCTGCTTTTCTGTCTTAAGTAAAGGAAGACCTTTCCCCTGAGACCTGCAATTTCTATTGGGCTCTAGGTTTAATGGTACCAGGGCAACTCTCCGGAACTTTAGCTTGACACATTGTGGCTTTGGATACTCCTATAAGACTTGTCTGTGAAAACCTTGGCCTGGCCTTAGTCTCTTAGGCAAACTGCATTTTTGAATCCGCACCTGGATTTTACTGTCCCGGTTCAGCTGGTGGGAGGTAGAGAACTGAATATAGACCATCAGTTTGTGGGTTCTTGACCTAATTCATATCTTGGCTCCTTTCTCCTAAAAGCTGGCTATTCTAATTCAAAAGGACGACCCTGAGACCCTGCTCCCCAGTTGCCTAAAGCACAGGGAAGCTGCTAAATAAGCGTTTTTGAACTGCTGTCTTTTTATAGACCTAGTAAAGTAGTCATGAAGGATCTTGAGCTACAGGCTCTGTATTCTATGTATGGGGTAAGCCATTTGCCCTTTCCTGGGGGCAGAAGGGAGAGAAACATGGTGGGCAAATCATGCATAGCCCGTTGTATTCTTTTTGACTGTTTAGGTTATCTACGAGCCTAGCTCGGCCTGGTAAGCAAGGTCATGCGCCTGTTTTGCATGTTTGGATTCTGAATGAAATTCACCAGAATGAGCTTTTAGGAAACAGAATGAACAGTAGCAAACATTGCATCCGTGGGTTGGAGTCACGTATGGAAAGTATGATTCCTAGTGGTGCTTCCGCAGGACACCTGGACTTCACGAAACACCACGATCTTGCACAGCCTCAGCACAAAGAACACAATGCCAAAACCCCAACTTGGTGAGAGTTTAACGAGCAGAAAATATGAGCATATATTGCTAGGTATAAGTGCAATTGAAAACCAGATCAAGTATCCAAACCTATGTAAAAACACACATCATAGCTGGAGGCTGACCGTTGGAGTCTTTCCATTACCATTGCTGGCTAATTTTTTTTTCATGAATTTGGTCATTGGCAGGTGCACACAGAAGACCAAATAAGAAACAGTCCCAAATTCTGAAGAGAAGAAGTTTTAAAATGATAAAATTTCATCTGTTACTGTGAAAGAAATATTTTGACAGGATTTGATTTTTTTTTTAATGGAGAAAAATTCAGGAAAAGCAAGCAAATGACAGTATTTTTTTGCCTTAGGTTAAGAAAGTGTTTCCCAGGAGAGAAAATGGATCTACTCAAACCCAGCAGATTGGCACATTTGATGTCAGCCACCTCTGCACACGTGGACAGAGCCCACTGCGAGGGAGACAGTGAAATAGGCACATTCCACCCTCTAGGCTTTTACACAAGGCCACACAGGAAAGGATGACTACTGCTGTCTATGGTTGCTTCCCTTCCATCTTGCAGACAAACACAATCTTGAAAACCAACAGCATAAAAAAAGTAGTCAAATTTTTAACTGAAGAAAGACACATGTATTTTACCTTAATTAGACAAGCCCGCCGGTGTCTAAGAAGAGCGACATCATCCAGGTGTCTCAGGTGCTGCTGTTTACCCTGGGAACAACAAAAGGCAACATAGAGCTTAAAATCTGCTGATCTATATGTGTAGAAGGGAATGAGGGTGGGGGAATGGAAAAGGATTCTTCATCTGACCCAGAATGAAGACAACTATTACCCATCTTCATCTTCTCTCCTTCTAAGGATAGTTGTAGGCAGGAGTTTCTGATCTGTCAAATTACATAAAGATTATTCCATAGAAAATTTTGGGCTATCTAGAATAGTCATACTGGAAATTGAATGGACTCCTAGAGGGAAGGGCCTTTACATGGAGCAAGAAAAAAAGGGTCAAACCAAAACTGACTTGGTCAAAGGACTGGACACATGGCTTAGCAGTGAAACGTGTTTGCTGTTAAATCATGATGACCAGAGTTCAGATCCCAGAACATGTAATGAGCCAGGCATCCACGCAAACACCTGGAGCCCCTATTCTGCGGAGGAAGAAACAAATGAATCACTTAGGTTTGCTAGCTTCCAGCCTACCCAAGAAAACACAAGATCGAAGGTTACAGAGAGCCCCTCTGTAAGTCAAAATCATAGGTAGAGGGAAACAACCTGAACTCTCTTCCAGCTTCCATGCATGTATAAGCATGCGTATACACACTCACACACACATAAAACACTCACATACACATATATTCACACAAACACTCATACATACATACACACAAACAAACACATCTGGATACATAAATAAATGAATTAGTCTTTAAACTATTTTAGTAAAATTATTACCCAAAGTTTCCTTATCCAGGAAATGGAGGTAATCACAGCTAAACAACAACATAAAACTTTGGTTTATGACAAATATTAAGCCAACGCACAGAATTCCCCAGTAGCGCTCTGTTCACAGTAAACAGTACACACATGTTCCTAATAGTTTCCTCTGCACTCCGTGCCCCATCTCTCCATTCATCCTCCAACACTTGCTCTCAGCTTCTCATCAGTGACATCCCCATGATGTCTAACTGAGAAAAACCAAAAGCAAACAAACAAACAAAAACCCTTCAGGGACTTCAAACCCACTGCTTTGAAGGTGTGGGAAACACGAAGATATCGGAATGCTCACACCTTGGATGTTCTAGGTGTGTGGTCTATGCACTCATAACGAATAACTGCAAGTTTGTAATGTGACACCAATCATTTCTTTTACCCTCACAGGGACATATTTCACAGAGGCCCCAGTAGAAGGATAAAGGATGGAGAAGTCAAGAGCCTTTTGTCTGACTGCACAGCCCCTAAGGCAGAGTGGTACGGAAGGCCATGGAGCCTGGTGTTCTTCATGTTCATCACAGTGCCGTACAGCAAAGGATGGCCAAGTGCTTCATGGAGGCCGCGGAATCCTTTCCAGGTTTTCTTTTTCCCCTTCCTTGGCTTCTTTATTCCTATCATCTCCTTTCTTTCCTTCCTTTTTCCCCTTTCTTTCTTCTTTCCTTCTTCCTCCTCTCTTCCTCATTTTCTTCCTTCTTCCTCTTTCCTTTCCTTCAGTGTCTTTTAACCTTTTATTTTACTGTTTTATTTATTTTGATAGTTTTTTTCCTTAGATAAACCAGGACCAACTGTGCATTACTGCAGGATAGCGGGCTTTCCTCTAGGGCTCAGACCTATATTTTAACCCTTTAGCAATGCCCTCTCAGCATAGTCTCTTAATTTCTTTGAAAACTGTATATTTTCTCTGTAAAATGAGTGAATTAGATGATACTTAAAACCCTTTGCAGCTAATCATTCCTACAACTGACTGGAGAGCAATGTTAGATCATGCTCCTATGAGATCTTCATGGACACAGAAGACTTACCGCTTCATAGAGAAAGTTGACGGCTTTAACTACAATTAAAATTCAAATATGCCTACTAGAAAATGGCATATAGAAAAATGATTGATTCAAATTAAGTTCATTTATAAGAAGTCTGACTCAAGTTTACACGAATAATAATAAAACTAATCTATAGCGTTAGCTTATTGTATGTGAGAGCCAGAAAAGTCACAAGTTGACATGTGTTCTGTTCCTCCCAGGAACCCAAATATGCTGTGGTCATCCTCTGTGCGTAGGTGTGCAATTTATTACAATACTGAGAGTTCTTACCCAAGTCACAGATCCTGTGAGCGAGGAATCTATGGTTTCAACTAAAACCAACTAAACTTTCTGTGAGTCAGCTGATGTTCCCAGGCACGTGGGGGTTTGGACTGCATTTTAAAGGTAATAACCATCGTTGTGAATACCGGGCAGGAACACTGACAGGGTTCCTGTCTGTGCTGGTTAGCCATAAATACATCCTGGTCAGTTAGTTATTCACAGACTTCACCATTGAGAAGAGAGACCTCTGACAAAGAATTGTCAGAGCCTGTCGAGAGCCTGCTTTTTGTGCTGTTTCCCTGTTAGAACCACCAGCCATTGTCATTCAATGTGACGATAAGGAAAGAGAAGACACAGTGTATTTCAGGGATTCTATTTGTCACTGAGATCCACACAGTGTCCTTCATGCCTGAAGTCTGCCTGACATCCTACGTTCCCCATGCTTCTTGATCAGAGGGGAACTGAGCTCCAAGGAGAGAGCAGGAAAAGGACAGAGCAAAAGCAGGAAAGATGTCATGTTTGTTTAGTTGTTCTCAGATTCATGGAGGAAAACAAATGTATTAGGGACCCATTCCAAAAAATAAAAGCAGCCCCAGTGAGAAGGACAGAGCAGGCAGGCAAGTGTATTTGGCTCCAGCCGGGGTTACTTTGTATATTCAAATTACACCGTCATTTAGATTTATTTCATCTAGAACCTGGCTGCCAAATGAACATATTGATTATCTGTCATGGATGCATATTTCTCAATTAAAAGCCATCAAGTCTTATAAAACCTCAACCCTGTCTAGTCAGCTAGTGGATCAACTAGTGCCACCGAGAGAAATTACATTTGTTGCGTTTTATTGAACATCAGCTACAAGGCTGGCACACAACATATGCCAACTCATGGAATGTCACAGCCCCCTTCAAAATAGATATCATTCTGTTTCCGTCTTTTTAAGTGAAGAAACAGACTCAGAAGGGCTAGAAATTTTCCTCAAGGCCATGCAACTTTGAAATAGTGGAGTGAGATTTGACTCTGCGTTCACCACGTCCAGGGCTCACTCTACACACAGGCAGTAGAAATGGATTTTGTGGTCACAAAGTTTGGCTCAAAGAGCCTGCTATAGCAAACACAATCTTGGAGACACGGATGGAAGATTTTTACATTCTGTGCCTCAGTTTCCCCTCTGTAAAATCAGAGAATGAATAGCTCATAGACATTTCAGTTTATGAGAGCTATCTTAGACCATTCAGGCAGGTATCTGATATAAGGATCACCTATTATTTCCACAGCCCCCGATAGTGTGAAGGAGAAACTGTAAATCTTTGACCTCCAGAAACTTGCTATAGGCACTTTATACTTTCAAAGACTTTACGACAGTTCAATTTTGCTCCCAGCATCCCAGTGCTCCAGGTCACACCACTGTCTCTTGCTCTCCGGCTGAGATGTGGGGAACCACTGTGATAAAGCCTTCTCGGTGTGCTCAGACACGAATTCCCTTCCTACAGCAGAATAAACAGGGAATGCACTGGTTTTCCATTTATCTACGGGGCGCACATAGCTTGTGTCCGTTCTTCACAACTCTGGAGTGCCACGCCGTTGGCTCCACTTTACAAATCAGTATGGCACTTATGAGGCGACTTGTGCTCAGATCCGTGGAGCTGATTCGTACCTGGGATTTGAACTTGAATCTGAATCTCTCCCAAATTTGTATGCTGGTGTACAGATTTGCGACATCAAACCACTAATTACTCCTGTCCCTCATCATGAATCCTGATTCTTTTGGGGAGATGCAGCCCCTAATAGCATCACCTTTGCCTTTCATTTACTGAACACTTGGTTTATGAAGCATCTTCATATGACACATGCAGGCAGATGTTGGATGAACACTGATGAGAACAACTGAACTTGGTTTTTCCCCCTTGCTCAAGGTTCACAGCTAATGGAGGTCGATACCAGCACACACTCTGCTTATGCTATGCAGGAACTGACGAGGGTGCTGGAAGAGAGGAAACCGAGGGCACACAGGCGAATGGCTGGCATCAAGTTTCTCTTGTAGAATGGCATTTAAGGAGGATGAAGGACGGTGGGAAGCAACATGACAACCAAATACTATGGGAGCAGAAGAACAGAGCAAGGCCCAAGAGAGGGGCCAGAAGAAAAGGGGCAGAGGGAGATGGGGTAGGGTGGGGTAGAATATTGGGGTTCTGAGTCCTACAGAAGTTTATATGGCCCTTGGTCAGTAACAGTTGTTACCCTGCTATTCAAATAAATATCTTTTGCTTATACGATGCTTCCTTTTCCAGACCATAAGCTGCTTAGGTAGCTAGTACTCTATGAGGACTGAGAATACACTGACAAATGGAGTGAGCAAATGAATGGGTGAATTGCAGCTGTAACATAGTAAAGTTTTGTAGAAAATTTCTAAAACAATATACACACAAAGATGGAGGTAAAGAAACCAATGCCTTTGTTCTTGGCTCAGAGTAAAAATCCATCTAAAAGAGGTATGTGTATTAAAATGCAGGTCTGTCGTATCTATCAATAACAATTGTCACCTTTAGCAGATTGGAATTCAGTTCAATGATTCGTATGCAACCTAATTTTAATGATAACTAATGTAAAGTAGTTACTGTAAATCCCACTCTGTATGAAAAACAAAACCAACAAACCCCAGAGCAACTAAATCTTAGGTAATAATAATAATGATACCTAAAATGTCAAGATTTGAATCCAAGTCTTTGGTTTGAAGTCCACCCAGAGGGTAACTTCCTAAGTGTCCTCCACATACTTAATCATGGAAAGTTTTAAAATCCAACACCCAAATGGAAGACTAACAGTCATTGAAGAAAGACGTGTGAGAGTAACACGAAAGTAGAAACTCCAAGCTTTTTAACATTAGAGAATTCCCAATACCGTACTGACTCACCTCATTCTTCTCCTTTATAATGTATAGAAATATTCTTTTGGCTCCTTCAATGTCAAAACCAAATGCTATACGAGCTAAACAGCTAATAAATAATGGTTGAGTGCTTGAATATATTCATTATCCTGCCTGTTTGTTTGCATATATTTTCAGTGAATGCTTCTAGGCAGAAGGGGAAAGGAGCAGAAGCTTGATGACTGGAACTAACTTGCCCAGTGTTTATGATTATGACACTGGTTGAATGATCAAGACTATTTCAAAAGAGTCCTCTTCAATATGTTGCTCGATTCTCATTTTATGGATAAAGAAACAGAGTCAAAGAACATTAATTATTGTTCCTGTTATTGGTGAAACTAGCATTCCTGGGGGAGATAAAATAAATTCTGAAAGACAAGAGCATTGTGGAGAGTGTCAAGAGGAGATAGTTGGAACTGAGTTTAGAAGGAGAGCCTGTTCAGCGGTTTGTGGGTTTATGTCAGGGTTTTCAATTCAGTTCCATCACCACAAGGTCGTGGCCTAACAGCAAAGTTTCAGCATGTCTGTCTCCAGCAGCTCCATGGCTTCTCTCTGACTCCGCCCTTCTTTTTCCCAGCATTCAGCCTAGCTTTCCCTGTCTATCTAGGTTTTGCCTTGCTATAGGTCCAAAGCAGTTTATTTATTCATTAATGGTAATCACAGCATACAGAGGGAATTTTCACATAATGTGTGTATATTTGTATGTGTGTATGTATGTGTATATGTGTGCATATATAATATATATGTGTGTGTGTTTATATTCTTGAATCTTAATTTTTCCCGTTTGTAAAGTAAACACAAGACTAGACTATCCTTAAACGTTTGAAGAATAAGGTTACATACACTAATTGCTGGTGGGTGGTGAACATGTGTTTGCTTCTTTCATTTATTCGATTTGCCCCCAGCAATTAGAGCTGTTCAATAATGCAGTGAGCATATTGATCCCATTCCCTAGTCCATGACTCTGGAAGGGCACAGTGGAAGGTGGAAGGCTGAACGACAGGGCCCAGTCGTGCCCACTCAAATGTCTCTGGGCACAAGAGTCTCCAGGGTAATGTGGTAGATGATCACACCGGGATCCAATATGAACTGACCAGTAACATTCGAGTGTTTACACAGTGAAGGGAAGAGAAGCAAACAAAGAGCTGCTCCTGACTTACTGTGCTGCCATCTTGCTTGTGGAGAACGGGAAGTCCCATTGGGAGGCGGCAGAAGCGGGAACATGTGAGGGCCTTTTGGGTCATAAAGAATGCCATGTTGCTTCTCTGGTTTATGTCTACACCCCTATATACATCACAAGCTTCTCTCTGCCCTATGTCTCTAACACAGCCCTTACTGTTGGAATATCAAACAGTCTGCCGTCCTCTCCTGGTAGTACACTCTGTTTGCAGCAAAATGAAACAACCCTTACCTCCAGGAATCCTTCAGTATCTTCTCTGAGTTTTCCTCTTTCTTGATGCTCAAAAGTGCACACAGCTAGAGTTTTTGTCCTTAAACTGGCTCTTCCTAAGGAACGTGTTTATTTCATCTTCATCTCACCTTCTAGAAGGCCCTTTACATGAGTCGCTCGAACACAGCCACCTGAATTCTCTATTTGTCTCTTTAGCACTTAGCACAAGACCTAACTGCTTTCCGGATGTTTTCTGAGTGGAAACTGTCACTCAGGAGGGAGTAGAATACTCTAGGATGGCTTCCAACAGCAAGAAACACACACACACACAGAAAGAGAGAGAGAGAGAGAGACACGGAGGGAGGGACGGATGGAGGGACGGAGGGAGGGACAGAGGGAGAGAGAAAGAGAAATTGTGTGTGTGTGTGTGTGTGAGAGAGAGAGAGAGAGAGAGAGAGAGAGAGAGAGAGAGAGAGAGAGAGAGAAAGAATATCACAAGGGGAAGATGCTGCTGGGAGGAAAGGGGTTGAAACCGACAAAGGAACCAATTCCTATCATCAGGAAGACCTGAATTCAATGCTTATAACACATCGTCATTTCTCTCTGAGAACTTAAACCAAGGAATCCAGCACCAGAGCCAGTTTTCTGTCTCCTGCTTGAACACAGAAACATCCACCTATGTGTCTGCTGGGAGGAGGAGGACCATGTGCGGTAGGGAGGCCATCCCAACAGAGGGTCTTTTACAATGCCCTATTTCTCACTGTTTCTAAAACCTGTATAGCATAAAACAGAGTGAGATAATAAAACAGAGTGAATTTCCACGAAACTGCTGGCAACATTTCATCCGTTTCTTCTGACTTAATATACTACCCCAAGAAGAGAAATGCCAGGGTTCTGTCAACAGAGGCAGGCCATGCATCCAGAGAAGACAGTTCATAGTAATTTTGTCAGCAAAATTGTAACAATAAAGGCCCAAACAACACTTCATCTCCCTGTCAGTCGTCCTGAAAGGGCAGATTACTTTTTCCTCAGTCTTGGCACATCCAATTAAAGCAGACTTACAAGCCAGACAGGTGTAAAGTACAAGGCAGTGCTTGCACACATTAGCAATTATCAATGGAAAACTCTATGAAAGCAAAGCCTTGGCACCCTTGTTGCCCTGGCAACCGTTATCCTGCAGAGGCAGGACAGACTCTAACTTGACAGCTTGACATCATTGCCTGGAATAAACTTGGCTTCCCTCTTCCTACTTTCCCTGGATACTGTTGGTGTTAGTTATCACAGGCCACAGAAGGAAATGTTCCTTGTTGTCTGTTTTGCATTTGAGAACCTGCCCACAGCTTGGTGATAAGTATGTTTGGTGAGTATGTACTGACCCCTTCCTGCATGCCAGACAGGATAGGTCACTCTTAATATGTAAAGGTAGGGCTATTTTCATGTCTCTTCTTTTATTCCTCCTTCCTTTTTCTTCTTTTTCTTCTGCTCTCTGTTACCTCAATGAACACTATTAACTTTTTTTATACAGTTGGTTCAGAGAGAATAAGAACGATCTTTGGTCCATGAAAAGTTCTCAGTCATATATAAGTTGTAAGAGCACACAAACAATGGATAGAGGCAAATTTGCCTATCGAAATGGTTAAAAGTAATGTATGAACATCATGAGACCAAAGGAAGAAAATGTTCCAGAGATTTGAAAAGGCAGAAACAGCACAGAAAAGTGCAAAATACCTTTATAAAGTATAAGCTCATTTTTATCCATCTATTCATTTATTTCATATACATATGTAGACCCACGAAGGGACTCTTGTCAGCCAGGGCCCAGCAAACAAGGCTCTGGTAGGCCTTACTCTTCTCTCTGCCTTGCTCGAAGCCTTTAGATTACATTCCTAAAGCTGTCCACCATGGTCTATTTCTTTATTTGTCCACGTCCTCCTCCTGGGGCTGACTATCAAGTTTCAGCTATCCAAGTATTGAAATCCAATAATCAAAGCCCCCTTTAGCTCACCTAATTAACTTATCCAATTAAAATTAAACACATTATCCTTACATGGGGTTTTCCCTTTACTTTATAAACTGCCATTTTCCTATATGCCACGTCTTGTCTCCCCTTTATCCAGAGGCAATCCTTTGTACCCCAGGGACAAATACGCCTACCCTCTTTCTCTTGTTCTCACCCTCTTCTTCCTGTCCTCTCCTGTCATTGTCTCTTATTCCCTGCGCTTTGTTCCTCTAGGGCAAATAAATCTCCTTTGTGCTGAGAGCCTGGTCTTGGGGGTCTTGAGCCAATACATTTCCTTTATACCCGCACATATTTGACTGATGTAGTTAATGTAAGTATGGGCTTGGAAAAAAAATTAGATAAAAATTGGAAAGTGGAGACAAAGGAGGATATAGACAGGCCAAGCGGAGGAATTATCATTTACTGAGCTCTAAATACAACTAGACATTGTGTCTGATTTCATTCTATCTTCTTGAAACCGAGGGATGGTATTTCCTTCTCCTTTCTTTCTCTCTTGTTCCTTCATTGTTTCCTCTCCCTCGATCCTCACTTCAATGATCAGCCTGACATATCCCTCATGAAAGCCTAGATCCACAAACTAGCCAACATCCAACCATGTGTCCGACCTCAAAGCCTGAACTCATGGTAGATGTCGTGGGGAAAAGATAAAATAAGAACAAAAGCAACAAAGACCGGCATGTATCAGAGATGCAACATTGAAATTGAAACATTGGTTACCAGTGGCTTTTGGAGGCCTGGCTTCTCCCAAAGACTTGTACTGTGGTGTAAATAACCCTGAAGACAGCAGAGGCTCAGAGCATCAAAGCCACTGATGGCCTCTTGCCCCTTGCTTCACTCACTAGCAATCCTTATTGAAAGAGCTCCTACAAAAGATGAGACTCTGGGCATAGGAAGATCTTAGTATAGGCCTGGGCTCTCATGGTGGTGAGGAAGTGGACAGGACACTCCTTTTATGAGCAAGGAGACTCGGATCGAGGATAAACACTTACCTAAGCTCATATGTCTCTTATTCCATTAAAGCTGCCTGTCATTGCCTTTTTCTTGTGCATTATTAAGGAGAAATCTACTCGTAAATTTTAATTTATGAAAATGTGGCTATGAATTACTGGCCATGAAGCTTAAGCCCAGAATTACTGTACCGTAGCCTTCCTGCTCCAAATATGATCCAGAGACTGGGAGGATCTGTGTCACTCGGGAGCTGGTCAGAAATGCAGATGTCTGGGTCCGCATTGAAACGAGGAAGTCAGTTGATTTATGTTCTTGCCAAAGTTTAAGAAGCCCTGATAGCTAACATCTCTTACAGAAAGAAGAGGAGCTTTGAAGCTAAATCCAAATAGAATTAAATCTCAGTACAAACATGTGAGCCAGGCCTTTGGTCCGGGCTGTTCATAAATAAGTGTAAAGTATCAGTAAAGAGGTGGACTCAGGCCCAGGACTCCGCAAGTCCTGAGAGGGCCATGTTTCTACTGTGTGAATATCAGCTACCCGTTGGACTTGGTGCAGGAATAATACCCTATCATATCCTGGTCAGAGGCAGACCCAATAATAAACCACAATGAGAGACAGTAGTTATGTCTTTTACCATTATAGATTTTAACTCTGTGTACAAGTATGGAAATACTGGCTGACTAAATCATCTCCAAATCTCTGAGTGCTCATCATTTCATGGGGTATTTCAAGCTCCTATGATAAATAAAGCAAAGCAAAATTACCAGGGGTTGTTTTCTATATGCTATTTATTAATACCCTTGTCCATTTTCTAGGATGTAGATGTTCAAGTTCAGATGAGGAAAGATTTTGCAAGGAAGAGTAAGTAATGCAGTTAACCGTGTTAAAGGAGTGTGTGGATCAGAGTAGGGACCCAACCAATAGCAGTTGCTGGCTCCATTTTCACACCCAAGTGTCCCTAAACCATACCCTATTTTTCTTCAGGAAATTTTCAATTCTTTAATATTACCCTGTTTTGAGTTCACAGCCGAGTGACTAAGAACAAACACAGGAAACATGGGGAAGAGAAAATGTGTGTTTCGCCATGACCATCATGTTTTGAGTTCTATCATGTGGTGGCCAGGGCCATCACTCCTTCCTCGCACTGCTGAGAGGGCAATCTAAGCTGATTGGTGTTGCCAGGTTTTCCTCATGTGTCTAACTATGTCTTTCATTGGGGAAGCTGTGCCTCCAGAGAAGCTGAGCAAAACCATATTTCACACCTTAGTTCCCAATGATAATTGCAGAAGTTGTTTTTGCCTCAGAGAAAAGGGCATAGACTACACATTTGAGACTTAAAACAATCTGGTCCACAGAGAAACTCACCAACAGGAAAAGCATCAGTAAAGCTGGCCTTAGATTACTGGTGATTTCTAGGTGGAGACTGCTCGTTTGTTTTCCAGCTGCCCAGACCCAAATACTAACACAGAAACCACATTAATTACAACACTGTTTGGCCAATGACTCTAGCATATTCCTAGCTAGCTCTTACATCTTAATTTAACCCATTTCTATCAATCTGTATATTGCCACAAGGGTGTGGCCTACTGGTAAGTTTCCTAAGGTCCTGGTGTCCTTCTCCTTCGGCAAGCAGTTACATGGTGTCTTTGACTCTGTCTACTCTCTCTTAACATCTCTGTTTGGTCTGTTTGGATTTACCACCTGGCTATATTCTGCCTTCCCATAAGTCCAAAGCAGATTTTTATTAACTAACGGTAATAAAACATATTCACAGTATACAGAGGGGAAAGCCACATCAGTGGCTAAAGTTGTCTTTGTTAAATTCATAACTCATGTGTGGGAAGGGAAGAATTCCCAGGGTGCAGAATGACCTGTAGTATAATGAAAGATTGGACTTAGAAATCAAACTTAAACAAATCTGAGTTCTGGCATTAATGTCAACACTACTTCTCAGATGCCAATGAGACAGCATACGTCAGACACTTACAGTGTGTCAGGGAAGTCATTATACGTCGGCAAGAATACCAGTCCATGCAAGTCCCATGCAATGTTCTGGTGTTATCCTCTTCTGCATCTGCTGAGGCATGACCAAGAGGTTTGGGAACCTGCTCTAGCCACACATTTTAAAAGCTGTTTCTGATCTCTTTCTAAAATTGACTTTAGTTTTCAGGGTTTCTCCAACTTTAGCAAATACATAAGTCACCCGACACTTTAGTTTCAGTGTTGATCCTGATCATCTGCCTTTCTGACCAGCTCTTCTGTAATACAAATCATTGCAGTGTATGGATCATATTTTGAGCACTCTACAGTTCTGGCCAGAGCTGCCTGCCTGATTACTACATTAAGTGGTTCCTACATGACCTCTGCAGCTTAAGTCAGCTAGTTATTGAACTCCTTACAGGCATCAATTCCCAAGTTTGATAAATGAAAGATTATTCACATGAAGATCAATAACTAATGCACAGACAGGAGCCAGGAGAGTACACACGACAGAGGCTGATTCAGAAGGATTTTCTTTTGCTTTGACTCTGAGGAAGCCAGAGAAGGAAAACATCAGCTTTAGTAGAGCAAAGATAAATTTTGAGACAAACAGCATCATTTTCTCTGGAGATATCAGCACCACTATTAGTTTCCCAGACTAAACTGTAGGTGATTCTGATGACTTCAAGAGACATGGCAACTGCTACTGAATATTCACCTCTCTCTCTCTCTCTCTCTCTCTCTCTCTCTCTCTCTCTCTCTCTCTCACACACACACACACACACACACACACTTCCTTCCTTCTTCCACTTCCCCACATCTCCCCCTCTCCTTTCTCTCTCTCTTAAATTAATGATGTGTTAATGTTTAAAAGACTTCACTGCCACAGGCCTATTAAATGACAACAGAAGCACAGCTAACAGGTGCTGTGGGACAATGGTCTTGTACCCTGTAAAGACTTGTCACTTGTATTGCTTTAATAAAATGCTGATTGGCCAGTAATCAGGCAGGAAGTAGAGATGGGGCAACTGGAAGAGAATTCTGGGAAGAGGAAAGGCTCAGTCTGTAGTCATCACCCAGACACAGGAAGCAAGATGAATGCCTTGCTGATAAAAGGTACCAAGCCACATGGCTAACACAGACAGGAATAATGGGTTAATGAATGATGTAAGAGTTAGTTTATAAGAAAGTCTGAGCTAATAGGCCAACCAGTTATAATTAATGTAGGCTTCTGTGCGTTTCTTTGGAATTGAATGGCCACGGGATGAAGTGGGATAGAAACCTCTGTCAACAGGTTTTGTTAAGCAACGTTACTTTGGAGTGCCTCTAGTTTGAAACCTGGATAATCTGTAGCAAAGTTTTCTTGGCCTACAAAACTCTCTACCCTTCAGTTATCTTTTATTTTTTGAGACAAAGTTTCTCTGTAGCTTTTGTCCTGCCTGGAAGTAGCTCTTGTAGATCAGGCTGGCCTCGAACACACAGAGATCCACCTGGCTCTGCCTCCCGAGTGCTGGGATTAAAGGTGTGCACCACCATCACTCAGCTTCAGTTAGCTTTAATTTAGGAGAACTAAGAGACATGAACCAGTGACTGCCATCTTGCACTTTGAGAAGCAAGGAAGGAGGGGCATCAATTTTACTTTTCATCTTAACCTTAAGAGGAAAAGAGGAACAAGGCTGTCTGTGGGTGAAAACTGGTTCTTAGTTCCTGACTTCTATGGTCTTGGCTCCTTAAATGACTGTGTACAGAACTCCCATTTCCCCCAGAGAAGTCAGGCAAATGAAGACTCCGATATGTACAGGAATGGTATACCTGGGCATGCCCTTTCAGTTGTGTAATGAAGAGGCCAAAGAAATCATTTCTGCTGAAGGATGTACCTAGAGGATGTCCATGCAGGTCATGATAAAACTGCAGAAGGATCAGAGTTGAGAAAGAGAATGCCATGGGAAGGAGAGGCTTAAGTAGCCCTAAGCAGTACATTCCAAGAGAAGGCAGCACAGATGCTTGCTGTTAAACAAATGGGGCAGATAACACAATGAGGATCAGATTAAGAAAGGTATTACAGATCTGTAGAGTAAAAAGATGTAGAAACACCTGAGTCAACAAGACAGGCCACAGGAAATGGGCCAGGGAATGTTGAAGTGGTAATGTGGCTATATAACTGGGTAGGAAAGGTCAAAGAACATGAGCTCAGACTTCTGCCGAGTACCTGACCCCTGGCAACAGGTGTTTCAGAATGACAGGAACATTTGACTACCCTGAGTCTCAGTGCAACAGTGATTTTCCTTATCTGGCTTTTATTGGGTACAAGTTATAGCTGTTTTTCAACTATTTTAGATACAGTTTCTCCGAGTTCTCCATGTCAAGTTGCTGAGACAGCTATTTTCACTTCAATGTCTTCTATGATGCAATGGAGACTGAAAATGCCGAGTCAGGTGACTTGCAAAGCCCCGCAGTTAGCAGGCGGCAGAGTTTAGATAGACAGACTTTGTTTGACTTAAAAGCTTGTCCTCTTTCTGCTCTGACATTTGATACCACAGGTAAGTAACAAGGAAATACCAGCCATTATGGTCAGTACATATTTGTCAACAGTAATATACTTGCCTTTGGGAAATAAATGATGAAGAGCCACCAGTGTTACATGAAGTAGCACATATGACTGACTTTAAGGTGGCATAGTAGACGGCTTGGCAAGTTTACTATGAAGGGAAACCACTACTGTGAGAACCCTGGACTCTTGTCCTAAAGATGATATTCTTATCTTTATCAGTCCTGGTTGGAGTCTGAAACAGAAACCATTATTTATTCTGTTGCTGTAGACTTTACTTTTGGAAAGGCTCTTGGAACTCTAAAGGACCATTGTGACAGTCAAGTTGAGTAACTCTGGGGTGGGTCATGGAATAGCTAGGAAAGGGTCAATCCACACAAGCAAGACTAAGTAACAATGTGATATAGTCATGAAGGAAACATTTTATATATTCCAGTTCTTTGTAAAAGTTGGACATCAAAATTTTCTACTTTCATTCTGTTTTGGTTTTGAGTTAGGCTCATACTATATAACCATAGCTCACCTGGAACTCATTGTGTGGATGAGGTTATCCTCAAACACACAGAGATCCACTTTCTCCTGTCTCTCAATTCTTGGAGCTAAAGGCAAATGACAGCACAATCCAGGTAAAAGTTCTGATTCTAAGGAGACCTTTAATGTTCAATCCAAAGCAATGAATGACTCGAGTGGGTAAATCAGAAAGCTCTAGGACTTCATGCTGAATTTCGTGAGTGTGCTTTCTCTTTAAGGCAAGAACACCAATTCTTTTCTTACCTGAATTTGTGAAATGTTGAACGATGTACACACTGTTATTCCAAATGTAGTATTTACATGGTAACAATTCAAAGGATATGTGTGCCCTAGCTTTATTCTTTGGGTCTCTGACTCTGTGGTAGCTGTGAGCTTCTGACAGATGTGGTGGCCCCTTTGCCCACCCTGCTTCTCTTTGGGATGTGATCTGCTCATCATTTTATAATGTAATTTAATTTAAAAAGTACAACATTGCTAGCACTTGAGACTCAGCTGAAGTCATTCAATCATAAAAAGGTCATGTTAACACATAAATATTGAGCAGCATGATAATTAGGCAGGGAAAACACATTAAAAGGCAGAAAACAATTTCTAAATACTACCATTCTCAATTTACTAATTCATGCTTATGCAGAATTCCATAATTATATTTTATGGCACTCCTCTGTAGTAAAAAAACAAACAAACAAAAAAAACAACAAAAAAAAAACAAAAAAACCCAGCAACAATTGTCTATGATTCTGTGACTGACTTCCAACCCATTCTAGAAGTATACATAAAAAGACATTTAATCACACACACACACGTACACATGAATAACTTTACTATTTTAATTTAATCATCACCCACATATAGCGCTACTATTTTAAGGTGCTACATCACTAATGATGCTCATATTTTGGAATCATATGTAAGGAAGAACAAAATTTTAAAAAAATCAATAAAATCAACACAGCACAGGGAAGAAAACCATACGTGGTAGAGTCCCGAAGTGGGTGGTGCTGTGCAGTGGCTAAGAAACCCAGACTTGATAGGTCCACGAAGACACTGAACCAAGGATCTAAATTTCCGGAACGTCTATGCTTTCAACTAACGATTTATTGGCTGTGTAGAAATTTATCTCCTTTCCCCCTTGTTTCTTTATTTCTGGAATAGGAATAAAGGACTATAGAGAGGATCCAACAAATACATCAACAAGCACAGCTCAGGGCACAGTCATTCACTATGAACATTATTCCTCTGTTCAGATACCTTTTTCTGAGGTGCCAGAAAGAGCCATTTCATTGCATGTGATGACTCATTCTTTAAGAATTTATGCTGAAAAGACTGAAAAAGCAACAGGGTGGGGATAACTGGGATGAAACACTGTCTTCTGGATATGATATAACCATTGGTGTTCCTGAACTCACAGCAGCCACGGCTGTCTTTTCAAGACCAACCCAAGATCAAGCCACTCACCATCCCAGCATGGATGGAGTAGGGACATGTGAATCTTTCATATTAGCTGAGGAACTACTAATAGGTAATGGCTGCTATAGAGTAGAGAGTCAGTTTTCTTTAGGGTGGGCCTGGTTTGTTCACCATACTTTCCTGGGCAGTCTTATATTCACATGTATGTATGGAAGTACTAATAAGATTCATTGTGATATATAAAAAATTTTAATAAGGAGATGAAGGTGGAAGGCAGATGTAAGAGGTATCAGAGAAATTGGAGCAAAAGGTAGGGGTGAATATGATCTGAATACATTGCATAGATTATGAAATTCTCAAAGAATGAATTAAAACATATATCTAGAAAAGATCTATGCTGAATGAAACAACAAGCATGTTTAATTATTATTGTACCATATGACTTTAAATTTGCAAACTATTTTGTAACAACTCTTGAAATTTATCTTCATCAAGACCTTATGAGTAAATAAATGAGGATGATAATACCAATTAGACAAATAAATCAATAAAGCAAAGAACAGACACTGTAGAATCTAAGTCTCTGAGTTCTGGGATCCTAAATCTTTCAGTTTTTTGAAGGATAAAGGTTCTTTTGTCTGGACGGGAGAGTGTAGCTGGTACTGGACTTTCTCATCCATTGACAAAGAAATAGCAACAAATATTTGAAAAGCATATAAAACTTGACACAATGCAGGAGGAAGCTGTTTTAAAGACAGTGGACAGTAAGCAGCAGAGTGGTGTCCTCTGTGGGTGTTCACGCAGCCAACCGGAGTCAGGTGCTGCCGAGCTCTCCGCTTAAGGGAACCTTCTGCACTTTAGCTATGAAGCTTAGAGTATAACAAGCGTATAACAACTGAATGGCAAAACACTAAAGAAAAGGAATGTGCTCAGGGCCGAATATCAGGAGTGTGAAGTGTAAACAGAGGCTTTTCTGTCCTGCCTGGTCCTGCAGCCACTTTTAAAATAATCTCTCAGAGGTTTAATATTAGTTACAAATTGTTTGACATATTGCACAGGCTTATTACTAACTAGCTCTTACAACTTAAATTAACCCTTTTTTTTATTGTATGTATCACCACGTAGTTGTAGCTGTTACTGGTCTGGTAGTCTCTTGCTTCTTGGGTGGCTAGCTGGTGTCTCTCTTGACTCCATCCTTCTTACTCCCTGTTCTCAGATTGGCTTTCCTGCCTAGCTTTGTTCTGCCTTGCTATAGGCCAAAGCAACTTCTATTATTAACCAATGAAAGGCATGCATATTCAAAGCATACTGAGAGCTCATCCCACAGCCGTGAAGACTGGTGGTGGCTTAAGTGACCTGAGGCGTGATACACAGTTACCCGAGGGCAAAGCAAGCTATGGGCAAGAAGCTGCGTGGGGCTGCTCGGCATATGCGGTAGGTGCTGCATAGGATAGCATAGCTTATCCAGTGTTAGGCTTTCTGAGAACCTCAGACATCTATCAGAGAACCCTAAATTGTGAAAGATATGTAGGGGGGAAAGTATTTAAAAAAAAAAAGGAGAAAACTGAGCTTCTTGTAGACATTAGTAATTTGCTAATACTTAGGCTCTCTGATCAAGAAAAGTAATATAGCCGGGCGGTGGTGGTGCACGCCTTTAATCCCAGCACTCGGGAGGCAGAGGTAGGCGGATCTTTGTGAGTTCGAGACCAGCCTGGTCTACAAGAGCTAGTTCCAGGACAGGCTCCAAAACCACAGAGAAACCCTGTCTCGAAAAACAAAACAAAAAAAAAAACAAAAAAAAAAAGAAAATATCTATATGATTATTGCTTGTGCGTGTATATCTGTGCATGCCTTTTATGCCTGATACCCTCAGAGGCTAAATGAGGTGTTGGATGCCTTGGAAATGGAGTTACAGAGAGTTGTGAGTCACCATGTTGTTGCTAGGATTTGAAACTTGATGCTCTGGACTTTGATCTTAGTCATGGTACCATTTCTCCAACCCAAAGAAAATGTTTTCAAAAATGTATTTGATTTTTGAAAACACACACACACACGGTATTTGTGGTTGGTACCTACGAAGGGCAGAAGACAATGTTAGATTCTCTGGGACTGAAATTATGGACAGGTATGAGCTTATATATGGGTTCTGGAACCAGAACTGTGTTTTCTACAAGAGTAACTAATGTTTTTAACCACCAAGCCATCTCTCCAGCTCCTAGGAAAATAGTTTGTAAAAACTGTCAGCGAGTGACTTTTCTTCGTCTGCCAGGGATACTGGATAGTGTAGTTGGGTGCAATGGTCTAGGTTGGTAGTCAGGCTCTTTTAGTAGGTGGGGAGCATTGTTTCGGGTTCTTCTGGCAAACACTGGGTCATTCTTAAACTGCAGATTTCTACAAGCATGCTTGTTCCACCTGAGGCTTGCAGGCATGTGTGGCAGAATTGCTACACATGTGGCCCATCAAAAATGACAATATTATATCATAATGTCAAAAAAATTGGTCAACCATACTGCACTGTTTTCCTCATTGGTTGACACAGAAGGTGGATATATATATAGAGAGAGATGTGTGTGTGTGTGTGTGTGTGTGTAAAAGTAAAATGCAACACACACACATATTGCATTTTACTTTTCTAATTGATCAGTTTTCATTTGTATGTATGATGTACATGTGTATTTGAATCCATGCTTTCCTTTGCATGGACACGTAATTGTAGGCGTGCATTCACACAATTGTAGGTGTGTACTCACATCCCTGCATGTGAATGTGGAGGCTGATGTTGATGCTGGCATTCATTGTCCACTGCAGCCCTTCACCCTATTCACGGAGGCAGTGTCTCTCAGACAAATGCCCTGCTCTCCCTATCTTGCTGGCTATGGAGCTCTGTGGAATTGTTCTTCATCTTCACGTTCCCAGGTTTGGAATAGGGGCATGCTACCAGGCGTACAACCACACCCACGTGGCACTTTACTCCCATTTCTGGGGCTCTAGACTCAGGTCCTCATATTACTGGGCCAATTGGTTTAACCTCTGAGCCATCTCCCAGTGCCCTGTTACACTTCCTAGAGCACACTCCTCACGTGGTCTCTCAGGGACCTCACAGCACTGAGGTGAAGAAAGCAGCACAGACACCTAACAAAGCCACTGGAGGCTCAGAGATGCCAAGTCTCAAGGCCAAGCCCAAACACCTGCCAAGTGACCAAAGAAGACAGGGCCCAGCATTTTTAGCTTCAGTCTTGTTTTGATAAATGAAAAAAAAAATTAATTGAAATAAGAAAAGCTTTCAGTCCTGAGGACGCTTCCCGTCATCCATCAGTGATCGCACTTGGCCAGGGATGATTCTGCTTCCTTGATGATAATTGTTTATTATTAAGGGAGGAAAATTTCCATTAATTTGAGCAGTCAACACGCACCAACAAACAAGGCCCTGTGTCTCAGTCAGATTAGAAGTTCCTTTCTTTCCTTTGTCTTTCTAGTTTCAAATTAATCAGGACGCAGTGGCAAACTTGAGGGGTTGCTTAACAACTAAAGTAAAATATAAACACACAGGAAATCCTAAAGAAAATTAAAATGCAATCTAAACCCATCTCTTCCTTTCAATGTGCTCATTAGTCAACAAGAAATGAATAAAACTGAAACAAGGTAACAAGAGTCACCAGCAAAATAACATATCAATCATTTTTAATTAGCATACTTTTTGTAATCTGAAATAGTTGCCTTTACATTTCAAAGGAGGCCTTTCAACTTCTTTTTAATTTTTTTTTGTTCTGAATTCCAGAGATAAGGATCCTAATTACAGTTTGTTTTTTAGCTTAGGGATTCGTTCCCTGCTCTCCCTGTTTCAGGAGTGAGGGAAATAAGGAAAGGAGGGCCATATTCCTGATCCAAGGTAGACTCAGGACACAGAGGAAGCCAGAATGCTTGGCCCAAGTTCTCGGCTTCTCTCTCCTGGAAGAAGCTGACTCATCTAAAAGATAGCCATCTCTCTCATCATCTCTCAGTACTCCTTTCTTTAACTCTGTTTGGAAGCACAGGCTGGAGCCATCACGCTGGGATTTAAAACTTTACCAGCTGTATAACCAAAGGCAAATTACCCAGCCTACCAATGTGCATCCTCCCTGTGAAGCAGGCTACGTGGTGCTGGAGTGATGTAATGTGTGCACAGGTGAGGGGTGCTCCCTGGAGTGTGTGTTTTGTGAGGCGGTGCTGTTATAATTATTGCCTCTGGGCTCATCTGATTTTTAGAAAGGCTGGAAACAGAAGACTTTGGGCCTCGGTATCAGCAAATTTCGTTTCAGATTCTGTCACTCTCTTACTGCGATTTTTGCGATTTCTGCATTCTACGTTTCTAATGCTCAATTTCCATCTTTTTAAACTGAGAGTGACCCTTGCTTTTGCTCTTCCATTTCCCTTCAGACCCCTTGTTCACGACTGGCACCGTGACTCAACTCAAAACTCCCTCCAGAGTGTATCTCTCTCCGCTTTGCTTAAAGGAATCTTCGCCGCCCTCCTCTTCTTTTTGTCTCTTGCTCAGAAGGCAGCTGTGCATGAGATCAGGCTTCTGTCTGGCAAGCTGCTCAAAGGACCTTTGCACCTTGCCCATTCCTCACGCTAGAAACTAATGTCAATCAAATCGTCTTAGAGTAGAAGAGAGGGATTGTATTAAAGAAACTCTAAGGAACTTTAAGTACTTCCAAAAATAGATGGAAACACCGTGACACTCCGTGCAGTGCTATTTGAATTCATTATCTCTCAGCCTTCCTCATCCAATCCACAGTGTCCACCATCAACATGAACTGCTCTGTGGAGTTTCTTTCAGTTGCCCGGCTTTCAAAACTCTTTCCCAGTTCTTCTGAACTCCTTTGCTTTTCACCCCACACCCACAGAGAGCTCAGTTGAAGAACTTCGCTAATTTCTTTCTTAGCTATTTTCCATGCACCAACCCAACCATCCAGCAGAAAGTGAACAGTGATGAAGGCAACTCAAAGTAGCAAGATGAATACTTTCTGCTCTTCTCCTCCCCAAGTCAAACTATGGTAACCTCGAGCTACACTTTTAAGTAGATACATGGACCAGCAACAGCTGTTGATGGTTAATAATGCACGGTCTCGCCCAGCTGAGATGCTTGATTAGGGTCTATGGAAGATTCTTGCTGTATCTGCATCAGATCAGCAGGCATGCCAAAGTATGAAGAAAATATGACTAAAAACTTATGAGATGTACTCATGATCATATGATCAATAGGTAGATTAATAATGAGACCAGATTTCCTGGCTGTTCAACCAAATTCTCTTTACTCCTACCCCCATTAGTAGGCGTTTCTTCACCTCTATGAGTACAGTCTAGTATGGCAGGAGACTTTTGTACTCATTCTGCGCTCGAGTTGAAAGAAAGAGTGTCCCTGAAAAATGTGGCACAAAAATTAGATCCCCACCTTCATCCAAGGATGTTTGACAAAAATGTCCAGTGAGACCAGATTCTACCTCATCAATGGCTTTTATAGTTTTAATCTATTTATTTTTCAACAGACATCTCATGCTAAAACCAAAAACATCAAAGCTATCCTTAATCCAAAGAACAATAACCCAATTTGAGTTTGGGTGGTCAAATCTTTGGACGAGCAAGGGCAAATTTTCTTCCAAGATAACCAGCCCTGGTGTCATGTGGCAGGAGACAGGGCTGATAGTCCCCGGGCGGAGACAGCTGCTCAGAAGGGAGACAATGACCAGGGCATGGGAACAGGGGCAGTGAGGAGAGACTGGTTACAACAACAGCAACAAAATGGATGAACCCCTCAAGAGTCACATAATAGGTTCAGAGGGGTTTTGAAGACAGGATGGGATGAACCATATTATATGAACCCTCATGTCTGAAACACCTCACTGCAAGCTGGAATTCCAATGGGTGACTGTCCTTCATGCAGTACTGTAGTGCCATGCCTGGTTATGCTCTTAATCTGAATTTGAAGTTCTATTCTAATAAGTTCTGTTTTCACTTTAACTTAATTTTAAAATTAAAAAAAGGCAGTTCCCACAATGGCCCATTCATTTTCAAGTGTATCTAAGGCTGTCCATATTCTCAACTAGCCCAGTAAAGCTGGTTTGCAGTGTTGTGGCTCTATTACAGATCTCCACTTTCGGATATAAGAAGGCCCTATGAGTTTCTTGGGGGTTCTGCTATGAATTCTACGCCATATAAAATAAAATCAAAAAACATCTGTCTGGAAATTTAGAAACCTTGTGACCACATTGTTGACTGATAATGATCCTGGACATTTTGGCTTCTCAGACTAGGTCTTCTCATTTCCACAGCCCCAGTTTTGAAGCATTTCTATATACAAAATTCACTTGTGACCTGATTTCTTAGGATACTCTTTTTCATGAAGCTTTCCATAACCTCCATTCCATTCTATTCATGTTTTTATGAAACCCGTGGGCTAAATCAGGGGGAAAGTGGTCATGCTTGAGAAAGCACTCATGTAACGAGGGCACAACAAGTAGTTAGCTTGGCACGGTGATACACGTGCGCCATGCTAGTACTGGGGAGGCTAGGGCAAGAGGATTGTGAATCTGAGGTCACCCTCGACTACAGAGGGAGAATTTGTCTCAAAAACAAAACAAAATATAAGCAACAAAATGACAAATAATGAATAATAAATATAAAAGTAACCTTACTATTTTAAGTATTAAAACACAAAACGTCATCCAGCTTGATGTTTTGAATGCGTGTTTCCCAGCAGGTGACTAGATGTTGGAGAAGTTGCGGAGCTGTTAGGAGTGAACCAAGCATCAGTATTTATCTCCCCCTGCTTCTAGACTATTCACACAATGTACTAGGATAGGCACAACGTACCAGCCTCTGCTAGGACGGCTGCCCTCAAACCAGGAGCCACTGTGACCCTTTCCTCTTTCCTGTTGCTTCTTCCGAGGTATTTGTCGCAGCAATTAGTAAATCAACTAATAGACCTGCCCTTAGATCACAGTTCATCTAGCGTGTTCCACTACTAAGCTCACCACTTAAAGTTTCATTAAGTCCCACCTCCTCTGTAAGATGCACAAAGCTATGTAAGATGATTCTTAGGCACCATAAGGAATAGATAACGTTGTCCAGATAGAGGAATTAATTGGTTACAAACCCCTGGGCTGTCAAGGGTTTTATGGGAGTAGATAGTGGGAACCACTCAGTATGAGAACTGAAAAGCCTGGGGAGTGGGGAAGAAAGTACAGCATCTGCAGTAGATGTAAAAGATTAAAGAAGCCCCAGGAACAACCTTGCCCAGAGGGCAGCCACATAATTGGAACCTGAAGCTGAGCAGCTCAAAAGCCATCAGAATCCAGAGGTGTGAAAGGTAGGATAATGTGACTGTGTGAATCACCCATGAAGACATATATTTGCATTTTTACAAATTTGGTGTTATATTAAAATTAGAAAGTTAGAATAAAACATGAGCTAAGTATCAGGTATCTCTTATGTATGTGGGAAGGCCCAGGAAGGTGGTCATAACCCACAAAGAACATCGAGATGGTAGTGTAGAAGGACTTTGGAAGGATGGTAGGCAAGGAATGACTTAGGATGAACTCTGCATAAGTAAAAGAATTTTTGAACTTGCCTCTCCCAGTCTGTTTCTTGGTTAGATATTAAATTTATCTGTCCCACATTTTTCTATGGGTTTGGCAAAGACCTCAACTGAAATGAACGAAGAAAAGCCAACCTCTACTTTGGGAGTCTCTGGAATGGGAGTATCTGAGGAAATACAAAAGTCCCACAGAATTAATTAGCCCAGAGAAATGTTTCTATTCTGTAGCCAGATATTCTTCCCACACAAAACAAACATGCACCGCCACTTTTTCAGTCACTCTCATGGGAATTCAATTTCACAATTACCATTTACATAGGAAAAAGAGATCAAAAGCAACTTCAGGAAAACAAAGTAATTGTCACCATTGACAAGCCATTGATTCTGTGTATTTTTAGTAGCTAGTTATTAGCACAGCTACCTGGTGATTTTGCACTTTGTTCTACCTGATAGCAAGTTTAATGGTATTTCACTTTTCTAATATTGCCCCTCCAACAGGGTAAATCACAGGGAAAAGAGTGAAGGCACAAGAGTAGTCTGCTTTGCCCATGCTTTGGAAGAGTCAGTGGCCTATCATAATCTTCTGGGAACTTCATAAACATTAGGGCCCTGTGTGTTATTGTTTCAGTAGGTCTGGGAAAAGGAAAGAGATTTTCATTTCCATCACTTTTCTGGGTGATGTTGACGTTGTTTGTCCAGGAAGTTAAGTTTTAGAGTCACTTACTGACTATTTACAGAAATCAGGGGACCAAGAATCTAATTATATAGCTTCATTCCAGCTACTAAACTCATGGACTTGACTTCTTTATCAATAAAAGACGGATTAAAAAGCACTATTTGCTTTTGGAGAAGACTGTAATAATTCATGCGAAATATCAAGTCAAAAATGTTATATTATACTAGTTTCAAATTCCCTTGACCAATTTCAGTTGAGAATTCTAAGACAGAAGAAAATTCAATTAATTTATAAATGTCAATTAAGTGATAATTGGGATAAGTGGAGAATGGGAACTGAAATTAGATCCCTATTCTTTGACCACAATTTCACTATTTTTCCCCACAATTCCTTGTAGACCCACGGAGACTGGACAAATAGCTTATGAGAAAGGACTGGACTGTACCACTATTTATTTACTTCCCAGTCTTCAACAAGTAGAGGAATACACCCATGCTTTAAATCCCTGCCCAGTTACCTGCATGGATTCTTAAAATGTAGATAACCAATTGCCTAGTTAAACTATAGACTCTTAAGTCTTGTATTTCCAAAAATAGTTTGAAACATTCCAATTATTGGTTCTCCTAGACGTCGCCACCTCATCAATACCACAGCATCTTTAATTTATCAGAAAAGAGAACTTTCACACATCAGCACATTCAGCAGCTGTCTCCGAGCGCCATTTCTCAACAAAAGCACTGCAATAGTCTCCATGTTTTTTCCTGCCGTCCTCGGGGATGCCAAAATTACCTTCAGAGAAGGTTTTGGAGTAATAATTTTTCTTTCTTATGTTTTGGCAAAGAGCCCACACTCTCTTTCAGGATCATAGGCTGGAACATTCACCATTACCTTGCAGTGTCACCGTTCTCCTTGGTGACAATGTGAGACACACACACACACACAGAGTCTTCTTCACACTTGGAATTAATAATACATAGGTAAATGTATATCTTAAGGTAACAAACGCTAATGAATGCACCCCCTGTTTAAGAACTAGAAACATTGATGTGTGAGTATGCTCAACTACATTTAAGTCACGGATCCTTATAGCACCATTCTTACAGGTAAAGATTTCCACCTAGCTTTGTATATAATTCTGAGTGTGTAAACAACCGGTTTTCTGTTCCCATACCTCCTTTTTGAGCCTTTTCTTGGGCATTTTTCTTGCTGTATGTTTTCACTGTCTTATTCTGATGTGTTACTTTTTGTTTTATTATAATATTTTGTTTTATTTCATTATTATCCATTAGAAGCTTTTTTATTTTCTATTTTTTATTTTATTATCTGGCTGGGAGGGTAGGTGGGGACAAACTCGGAGGAGTAGAGGGAGGGGAAATCATAATCAAGACATATATGTGAAAGAAATCTCTTTTCAATAAAAGGAAGAAAAAGAAGATATTAAAATCCTAAACTTGTATGTACTAGTCTCTATCCAATTTCACAAAAAGTTTGCTAACAGAATTAAAGACATAGATTAACTTCAACCCTTTAATAGTAAGTGACTGCAATACTCCACTTTCTCCAACAGATGGGCTATCAAAGACCTTTCTTGTTGCAGCAGACAGGGCCACACAGCTGGTTCAAATGCAGAGAGCAAGTGATCACAAAGGAGTAAGCAGGTCCAACTCACACTGTGGAGCATAAACATCCTAAGAGCCAGAAAACCAACCAGGAAATCTGCAGTGAGACTATGTCTTCCAGAAATGAGAGGGGAGTTTTACCAGCGCACCTCAGCATTATGGCAGCCTAATCAAACCTGAGCAAGCATGACACCAAAGGATATGGTGATGTGGAAGAGGAAATTCTCATCAGCTTCACCCATAGACAGAGAACCACAGGTAACTAAAGAAAGCCAAGAGCAGGATAAATAATCTACCCCAGGGATGAGTATACTAATTGTTTACTCAGTACCAAGTAGTCATTTTTGAAATCATATACTCACATGTAACATTAAATATATGGAACAGGATGTATTTATATATTTGTGTGTTGCGGGGAGCTGATTGTTCATCCTGACCACCCAGAACCGAAATAACCACACAGATACTGCATTAATTAAATTTCTGCTTGGGCCATTAGCTCTAGTTTCTTAATGGCTAACTCTTATATCTTAATTTAATGTATTTCTAGTTATCTGTGTATCGCCACATGGCTGTGGCTTACCAGGTAAAGTTCCCATCTGGCTCCAACAGGACTACAAGGCTTCTCTTCTGACTTTGCCTCCTTTCTCCCAGCATTCAGTTTAGTTTCCCCCTCCTAGCTCTGTTCCCCTATAGCTCTGCTGTAGACCCAAAGCAGTTCCTTTATTTATCAATGGTATTCACAGCATATAGAGGGAAATCCCACATCATTTGTGTGTGTGTATCAATACCAATTAAAGAAAAAGAAAGTCATGTCTTTGAGAGGGAGCAATGGGGGAGTTGTGAAGTATTGGGGGAAGGAAAAAGAAGGGGAAAAGTATATAATTATATTTAATAAAAAATTGAAAAAAGAAAATATATACTGTTATACATGTAAATATCTGTTTGCTTGTTTGTGCCATATAAAAACGTAATGCAATAAGAGATATTCAACATGTTCTTGAGGTACTTCTTTTACTGAAATAGCTGAAAATGTCTTGTTTTGTCTGATGGATAATTTCTCATCATGTGAAGAAAATGCAATATATAAAAAAGACTTTCCTGTTGATTTTTAGGTAGATTGTTTCACCTTGCAATTGCTATTAACAACCTTGCGGCCGGGCGGTGGTGGCGCACGCCTTTAATCCCAGCACTCGGGAGGCAGAGGCAGGTGGATCTCTGTGAGTTCGAGACCAGCCTGGTCTACAAGAGCTAGTTCCAGGACAGGCTCCAAAACCACAGAGAAACCCTGTCTCAAAAAACCAAAAAACCAAAAAAAAAAAAAAAAAAAAAAAAAAAAAAACCTTGCATATGCCTTCTTTGAAGTACATGTGTTTTGGTGCCTATTAGAGAACATATATATATATATATATATATATATATACACTTAGATTAAGAGTTGCTGGATTTGATGGGATGCAAAGTTTCTTTATGGAGTGTTGTCAAATTGTGCTGCAAATGTCTAAACCAGTGTACTCTCCCATAGCGGAATATATGTGAATCATGTTGAACCCTACCTGTTCCTATTCTTGGTAGACCTGATTTCTGACTTGTTGCTAATATTTTATGTATCAGTTAACACCTCCACATGGTCTTACTTGATATTTCCATGACTACTAACACTATAAAACACATGTTAATATAGTTATTTACATCACTTTTAATTTTGTGTATGGGTATGTGCTTATGAGGACAGCTGCTCACAGAGACCAGAGAGATGAGGTTCCCTGGACCTGGAATTACAGGAAGTTGTGAGCTTCCCAACATGGGTTCTAGGAACTGAATTTAGGTCATCTGTAAGAACAGTATCCGCTCTCACCTGCTGCACCACCTCTCCAGCCCCATGAACATATTATTTTTGTAATTCTAGTAAAAACACATGAGTTTTATCTTCTCAGAGTCTCAAACACATTGCAAAATGTTAACTCCGTGCACACTGCTAGAAGCAGGTCTTTAGAATTTTCTTATTTTAGGTGAATAAAACTGTGACTATCTAACAACCCCAGCACAACGTCTTCGTGGTGGATAGGTTTTGATTTTCTTTTTCCTCTCTGGAGAGAAGCTTCTAGATGGATGTTTACTCCTCATGGTGCCATGCTGACCTGAGGGAACAGACTATACTGAATGACTGACACATGTCTTCCTACTCCACTGACTGATGCTAGCTGCTGCTCTTCTAGGGAGGCCTTGTTTCCTTTATCTCTCATATGGTAAGACATTCCAGGTAGTGTGGTTAAGTCAGGGCTCCCAAGGGCCCCAGAGGGTCTGCCTTTCTCTAGTCTCCTTTGCTGCTGTACAGGATTAGACATGTCTTTCAATACACTCACGCAGCTTTCATATTTGTGCTTGCGTGTGTTGTTTATTTAGCCACTCACTCATTTATCTTTCCCATTGACTTACGAGTTTGAAAAGTTCATTTTCTTACCTATTAAACACACAAAAGCTTCCCTCCACCTCTTTCAGGGATTGTTTAGGAAGAAAATATATTTTAAAGTAGTGTCTTCTGAGCATGAATTCTTGAACAAGTTAGTAATTAGCAGAGTACAAATAGAGCAGCAGCAACAAAGGCAATAGTGAACATGTAGACTTCAAATCAGTCAGCCCTGCCAACCCAATGCCAACCACACATGCCTATGGTGAAAGGAGAAACTTACATTAACTAGAGTCTACCTATATTTTAAAGTCTCTCTGTGACTGTGTTAGCAACAGTAAAGCTGGGTCTCGTATCTCTATATGTGTACAAACTGCACTTAAATTGAGTTTACTATAAAACTACTAAGATGAAGACATGGTTTGGGCAATGGCTCAGTAGGTAGAGTGTTAATGCCAGAGCTGCCATGGAAGAAGAAAGTAGGAAATACAAGGATGCCCAGAAATTCAGGGACCATCCAGCTGGTCTCATAGAGTGGCACACTACAAGGAGACTCTGTCTCAAACAAGGAAGATGAGGGCTGATATTGAGGCTGTTCTTTAACCTCAACACATTTAATGACACACATGTACCCACCCATACACATACATGTATGTATTTACACACATTTGTACATGCACACACATTGCACATGCACACACAAAACTGATTTTACTCTGAAGATGATTAAGAATGAAGAATTACTTCGATGCTATAGAAACCATCATGGGAGGTTATTAAAGATTTACTACAAACCCATCCCCATGTATTTTATATAGGTAAAATCAATAGGAGCTGTTTTCAGAAGTGAATATCATCAACAAACATAATTCTTATCTGATATGTGGAGCTGAAGATGCCGCGAGTGAATGTCTAAAATGTGGGTGAAGTCCTGAGCAAAAATTGACGTGGGCATGCAAGAGACCCAAATACCTCAAACCCTTGGGGATGGCAAAACCTTCTGCTGATATAAGAAAGACTGTAGACAGTGCGTGCAAATATGAGTGTTTACGAATGGCTGAGCACAGCAGCTTCAGCTCCCTCCTTCTGGATGCTCACAGTCTAGGACTGCTCAGATATAGACACCTCCTGTGAGGTTAATTCCTCCCACCCCACGCCATGCTATACAAAATGAATGCACTGACATTCAGAGTTGCTTTATAGTCATTATCCTCCATCAGAGAAAATGCAGTTCACCTGATCCCAGTTTGCTGTACGTGTGCCTATGCCTCTGTCCTTTCCTCATTCCTTTGCTGTCTCGGTCAGGTTTCTAGGGCCAAGCTGTGCAGGATATGAGAATCTGACACTAAACTATTGCCCTTTAAAATTATTTGAATCCAGGAGGTCCTCTATAAATGTTAATAAGGATGGCTCTAAAATGATGTCTCTCAACTATCCACTGTTTTTTCTGTCTATCATCCTTTCATTCAAATGCTAGTTTCTGAAAGCATCATAATTGCTAGGAGTCCTGATCATTTCTTGTTGGGAAGCAAAATATTGAAGGGATGAGTCTAGCTTTCTAGTTAATGAGAAGGCCTGTGCCTAGTTAAAGAGGATGAGATATGTGTCAAACAAAAAGTCATCCAAAGTAGAAGTTAGGGCCACGGCAAAAGTTAAATCAAGAGCCTCGGAATTCCACAGCAAGCAGTTTGTTTCTGGTTGGGAGAACTGGCAAAGTCTCCTGTAAGAGGTAAGACTTCCATAGGAGGTTGTAGTAACTAAGAGGAAGTCGTTAAATAATGAGGAACGAAGACAGAGTTGGAGGTTCAGCACTCTAGACGGGAATTGAGCATGTTACCAAGTTTCATAGGTCATAAGGAAACAAGATGACAGATAAAATGACAAACTGATTTAAGCTGAGCAAAATAAATGCCACCATTGTTGGCTTTTCATATGAGTTACTATGTTAGTGAGATGTGTCTGGTGTTTCCAGTTGTGACATGGGAGAGTGATTTCTGCTGGGAAACAATGCCATTGACAAAGGTTTGGGCAAGGGATGCACAATACTCTAGAGCTCATAAGACCTGAAACCGTTAGACTCCCTCTGAATGCCATAGCCCATGAAGGAGACAGTGGATTCCAGAGAGAGAAGATATAAAAAAGGAGTATCTCAAAGACAAACGTCGGAAATCGGAAGTGTTCTGAGTGACCTCATGTGCCACTCCCTTTCCTTCCTAGCATCTCGCCAGCATCTTCCTTTATTTCTACAGTTTGTGTGTACACTAACGCAACTATGCTTGTGGGCACAACTATGCATTGATTAAAACAGGCACATTGTTGGCATACTCCTGAACATTTATCAGAAACTCACATATCCAGAGCTACTTCATCAAGAATATCTCGCATAAATCTCTTCACTATAGTTTGGACATTTCTTTTGTACTTCTTTTCAATTATAGTCATTGAGTCTTAAAGGCTGACCATGAATAAGCTTAATGAGTGCATGACTGTATGATATTATGTGTGTTTGTGGCCTATTCCATCTTCTTTGAAGTCTCATAAAAATTATAATGACAACAAGAAGTGGGGAAATCACAGCAAACCATTCAAGATCCTTAGCCTAAAGCATTTTAGATATAAGGTCTTTAGATGCGCAAGACAGCAGCAAAAAAAAAAAATGCCCTTTGTATAAACAAAGGAAGCCACGAAACATCTGTTGGGAATCAGAAAAACAATAGAATTATCCAAGGTTGTATCCATATGTCAAATTAACAATACGTCAGTGATTTCCAGCCTCATAGAAAGATGCGGTGTCTGCTTTTGGTGTCTATGAACTCTTGGTCTTTGGGAAGGTTGTTTGCTCCACTCAGGACTTTTAATCGCTATGGTTTTAGTGATATTGGCTACCTTTTCTTTATCTGATGGCAATGAAAGATTTTTCTCAGGAGATCATTGAGTGGGTACATGACTCAGGATGACCCAATCACATAGTGTCCTGCCCAGTGTACTCAGTGACCTTGTGCTTAGAAATTTTTTTTAAAAGCACAAGAGCAGGCAGGGGAAAGTTTCAATCTTATTCTCTTTCAGTCTGCAGAACTGTGAGAATGTGCCTGACTGCAGAGTTCAGGTTCCTTGTCCTCCCTAATTTCAGCTCTGGGTTTTTTGAACCACCTAAGTCTTATCCATTACTCCAAACTGATTTAACTCGAATTTCTGCTATTCTAGTGGACAAAGAACCTCATTATACTGGGGAGAGGCAAGGCATTGCAAAGTTCCTGTTAGCCTTTGGTTTTTCCCTTAGTCTTCCTCTTAAAGCCCTTCATCCCCCTCTTTGTCACTTCTCTGTCAATATGTAATATATCTCATTCAATAATCTTCTTTGCCATTGCTCTCCTCAAACAGAATATCGATAGGGATTTTTGACTGCTCCATGTACTGTGTATCCCTAGGACATAGAAAAGATAATGACCAGGATATTATAGTTTAATTATGTGTTATAGCTTTATTTCATTTTACGTAAAGATGCATTCCTTAAAGTAGTCCATTCTATTGTTGTGTCCTCCTTGTAAAGATGACCGCCTCGACAATGGAGGGATTCTGCTTGCCTATGCTACACATAGACCAACATCACCTTGTGTGGTACCTGGAACCTGGGACTAACAGAAGTGTATCTTATACCTCAGAGGGAGAAACTTGAAACCCACCCTCTCTCTTAAACATCGGATTCCCTTTTAGTCACAGGTTTTCTATAACCTCATGAATATGGCAAGCATCATAAACGCCAAAGTTTCTTTTTTGAGGTTGGCAACAGGACAGCTTTGGGAAAAACAGGTCACCTATTCTTAACCGTTGCCCTGGCTTGACTCCCCTTTCTGTCTACCTTGTTCTTATGTCTTTTTGCCTTATTCTTAAATTATACTATCATGCCCTTGTATACCACCTTGAATGCTTTTGGGAACAAGGTGGAGACTAAGTTAATTAATTTACAGGTTAATTTAATTCTCATGGAAACTCAGTGTGATCCATATTAGTTCTCTAAGTACATGGGAGAGGAAACTGAGCCTTGGAGATATGGGGTCATGCTGGCAGGGGACACTGGAGTCAGAATAAAGAGTGAGGACAGTGAGTTGTCTCCAGAGTAGGTGCACTCCCATCCTGCTTAACATTTATGCTGTCTGGGAACAGTTAGAGCTGAGCTGAGGACCCATAAAGATGACATTGGGCAAAGAGAAGTCTGGAGGTAAAGTTTAGACCTTCCCGATTTAAGCCAATGACTCTAAAGTGCTGACTTCTGACTCACAATGTGTTCTCTACTTCACAGAAATAGCACTGGCTTTCTCTTGGTGTTGTTGGAATTCCACCAAGACTCCTGCAATGAAACTTGGACCTGGTCTCAACTCCTGATCAGAGGTCCATAACAAGGACTGGATCTAGAGCCACCAAGTCATATTCAAAGGACAGAGGTCTGATCTTTAAAATATACAAAGAACTCAAGAAATTGGTCATCAAAAGAACAAACAGTCCGATTTTAAAAAAAAAGTGAAGTACAGACCTAAACAGAGAACACTCAACAGAGGAATCTAAAATGGCTGAAAGACACTTAAGGAAATGCTCATCATTCTTAGCTATCAGACAAATGCAAATGAAAACAACTCTGAGATTCCATCTTACACCTGTAAGAATAGTCAAGATCAGAAACACTGATGACAACTTATGCTGGAGAGGTTGTGGGGTAAAGGAAACACTTCTGCATTGCTGGTGGGAGTGCAAATTGGTACAGCCCCTTTGTATATCAATATGGTGATTTCTCAGAAAATTAGGAAGCAACCTTTCTCAGGACCCAACCATATCACTTTTGGGTATATGTACAAAGGATACTCAATCATGCCACAAGGACATGTGCTCAACTATGTTCATAGCAACATTGTTTGTCATAGCCAGAACCGGGAAACAACCTAAATACCCCACAACTGTAGAATAGATAAGGAAAATGTACACTTACCCAATGGAGCACTACAGAGCAGAAAAAAATGACATCTTGAAATTTGCAGGAAAATGGGTGGAGCTAGAAAACATCATATTGAGTAAGGTAATCCAGACCCAGAAAGACAGTTATATGTACTCACTCATAAATAGTTTTTAAACATAAAGCAAAGAAACCAGCCTACAAATCACAATCCTTAGCCTGTCTGTTCTCTATGACACTAAACTACTTAATCCCTGAACTTTACCCCAGTCTATAAATCAAGAAACATAGGAAAAGCGGTCGCAACACTCATTGTCACAACACACCTTCCTCTTTGCATGTAAAAACCATTTCACTTTAGATTCCCTTGTGAGCTGGCTGGTATCTTGTAAGAGCAATGATTCTTTTCAGTAGACTTCAGTTCAAGATGGCGTTCAGGATGTTTTCTTTCCCTGAGAGAGCTTCTGTGAGACTAAGGTCAAAGGTTAGTGTCCTCCTGTAGTCATTCATTAGTCCAGTGATTCCATAACTGATTATGAAGTGTCTATTTTGTGTTAGGAATTAACCCTAGCTTAAGGGATTTTTTTTCTTCTGTCGAGAACAGTTCAGATTCCAAAGGAAAATAAAGTCAGGTAGATACAATCTGTTTGCATGACAAAAGGAAAGAGAGAACCCTGGAGAAGCAGGTGGGGCGGGGCACAGCAAAAGATGCATAGCCCAAGGCAACATTTGCCACCACCTTTGGGTCTTCCCGGTTAGCCTGCCATCACTCTCAGACTCCAAGGAACATTTGCTGCCCATGGGCGTGGTCTTTTTCAAATATCAGCTTGACCATTGCGAGAAACCTTGCCTTTTCAAGAACTCCGCCATGAAATTTCCAACTTGCTTGCTATGACTTCAGGACAGAGCCTTGGAGTCCTGGGTTTAGTGCTCTGTCATTCGAAAGGTCTGCTTGTCTTTTTCTCTGCTTGCCAACAATGTAAAGCCCTCTGATATTTCCTTTACCTAGGAGTTTGGGGGAATCTTCTCTGAATCATTGCTGTCCCACATTAACAAGAACAGTCAGCACCTACTCCATTCTGTGGAGGCCCCAGTACCTCCTGTGCCCCAAATGCTCATCTAGGTGCTAACGATCCTAAAGTTGCTTTAATCTGATTACTATCTTTATTTTGGCAGGTGGAACAGATCCAGGAAAGGTCTAGCCAGTTGAACTCTCCTGCCTCCTGCCTTCTGCTCCACAAGCCTCTTTCTCTGCTACTCCAGGGCTCAGAGCTACTCTCCCAATCACTGGGTCTGCTCTGATCAGTGGTCCCACTTTGACCAATTCACTTTTTTTTTCTGGTTAATTCTTACTGAGCCTGCAGGGGAAGCATTGTCATAACTGCTTTAGGTCACTTCCCTTTAGATCACAAAAGTACCTTTGAGGCTTGCTGGAATACCACGACTATAATGGAACAGCTTAGGGAAAGCATTCAGGAGAGCCCAGTGATACCTCCTTGGACTAATGAATAAATGTGTTCATTCAACAGACTACATACGGCACATCATTCGCATAGGGCCGGCAAGGTACTTGGCCAACCTCCTGCTGGGCCTTAGAACTATGAGACTGGTTACCACTGTGCAAGTCTGTTCTCTCGTCTGCTGAAGACTGTCTAGTGGCACCAAAGTCAAGGCCAACTGTTCAGATACTTGCCTTCCTTCAATAATATTTTTTCTACTGTGTATAATATCATTTTAATTCACTTCTTTTCTGTTTGGTCACTATATATGCTTAGAATTGAATGTTCATGAAGAAGCTAAAAGAACCATATTTATTCATCAGGGTTTTTTTTGTTTGTTGGTTGTGTGTGTATGCACGTGTGTGCAGATCAGCTGTGTACATGTGTGAAGGTTGCATGCGTACATATTTGTTTGTACATGCGGAGGCCAGCGGACAACATCTATTGTCCTCAGATGCCACCCATCTTGTTTAATGAGACAGGGCCTCTCAGTGACCTGTAACCCACCATGGGGCTGGGTTGGCTCCTTCTGTCTCTTAAGAAACAAAACCAAAGCCATCAAAAGAATGAAGTCAGATTTGTTTTCCAGCTACTCCTAAGACTAGGGTAGAGGCACACACAAACTCACAGGGACTTTGGGAGTAACAGTACGCACAAGAGATAAGTGCAGACAAGCTCAAGCCAGAGAATAATCCCAGCGTAGAGAAGAGAAGGGGAAAACGGTTTAGAGCCACCAAGGGTATGATAAAACACACTATGACCAAAGCAACTTGTGAAGGAAGGGGATGTGGGACTTAAACTCCCACACCATCGTTTATCATCGAAGGAAGTCAGGACAGAAACTGGACAGGGCAGGAGCCTGGAAACAGAAGCTGATGCAGATGCTATGCAGGGTGCTGCTTACTGGCTTTCTCCCCAAGACTTCCTCAGCTTGCATGGTTATAGAACCAGGACCGCCAGCCCACAATGGGCTGGGCTCTCCCACATCAATCACCAATTAAGGGAATGCCTTGCAGGCTTGCCTGCAGACTAATCTTACAGAGGCATTTTTTTATATTTAAATTGAGACTCTCTACTCTCCCACAACTCTAGCTTGTCTCAAGCTGACATAAAACCCGCCAGTCCAGAAGTGAACACAAAGTCACACCCTAGCGAAGTGACTCTTTACAATCGATAGCCTTTGGAAGAGGAAAAATTAGTTTATTCTCAATGGGGTGACACCGGGTACATCAACCAGACACAGGGCAGGCCCATTCTCTCTCCTTTTAAAGCCACCATGTTATTCCAAAGCAAAGGAGGGGACCTGGAAGAACAGCAGCTTCTTTTGCATATCATCTCTCTGAATTTCAGATCCTTTATCTTTTTAATGCAATATAATTTGTAATTAGAATATATCATTCCTGCCCCCTTCCTCCCTCCAATTCTCAGTATGCCTATCATCGCCCCTCTCAAATAGAGAGCTTCTTTTTATTATTTGATTTTAAATATATATATATATATATATATATACATACATATACACATATATTTATAGGTGTGTATATATACACACATACAATTATAAAAATAAAACTTCTTGAGGCTGTATTTGTTGTGCGTGTGTATAGGATTTCAGGCTCACTCTCCTATCCTGGATAACCGGTGGGGAAGCTTGTCCCCAGGAGAGGCTAATTCTCCCTTTCTCAGCATCATTAATTGTCTGTAGTTCTTCCTGGGAAGCCTTGAGACACCCCTCCCCCTCAACACACACAATGCATTAGCATGTGTATTGATATTGCCATTCTTCAGGTTCCATTCAGGAGCTCCTTCTAGAAGATGCATGCTCAGAGCAGACTTCCTGGTCTTCTGTATCTTAACATCTTCTGTGTGGCTTCTTCTGTGACATTCCCTGAGCCTTAGCAGAAGGAGTTGTGTTAAAGCTGTAAGCCATTCATCTCCTTGTTTTTAAAAATATGGAGGATAGTACCTTCCCTGCTTGCTATGAGCAAACACAAAACCACAAGTGATAAATATCTTTTGATTTTTAAAATTACTGTGTCCTACTAATTTTAAGTGAGTGCTCATTTGCCATATTTTGAGTGGTAAAGAGAGGCCGAGTCTAATATTTTAAACCGAACATTGAGCCTCAAAATGCTGCCAGTTGGCACTTTGATAATAAATTAGGGCCCCGAATGAAAGATAAATGGAAAACATTTACAAGCTACATGATCTGGAAAATGGGAAGAGAGCGGTTCTCACAAAGAACAGGAAAAACAATCGGCTGCATAATTAGAAGGCAGAAGCGATGCCTTCCCAGCCTCAGCACCCACTGCCAGAGCGGGCTTGCTGCTGGGCTCGCTGGAGGATTCCGGCTCTGAAACAGCCCCAGTGGACAGATGTGCAGGGGAAGGGTCAGCCTTCAAGAAAGGCCGCGGAGCTACTGCATAGAAAAGATGAAAACAATAACAAAACTATCACTGTTCTGCACTGCAGATTCAGGAGCAGAGTCCAGATAGGATCAGACCAAGGATGGCAGAATGGACTTGCTAGGCTTTTTGTTTTGTTTTGTTTTGTTTTTTTTTTTTAAAGAGGCCAATCTACAAAGCAAGTCCTACAAGAAATCTAGGGCACGGCTCCCATTGGGTATATTAGCAGACACTTTCCCAGCTTTCTTGTTGGCTGTTTCTCCTGAGATGCCTTTCTCGAGCCACCCAACTAATAGTCAGGGGACCTAGACTTAATATTAGCTTAGCAACTGACAAAGTATGTATGAGCTCAGGCAGATTTGTTACAGATGGCTCCTGATCTGATATGCTTTAAACTAAAACCATGGTGGCATGAAGGTGTCACACGGTGAGCAAGATCACATGCCAGGTTTTGAATTTTTATCTTTTCTGGGGTAGTGGCTTGATTCACGTTTTGCTATGTGTCTGTGTCATAGCCTCCAGGGGATCCAGGGATGAACCCCGAAGAAGGGAAAATAAGTGGGGACATAAGAATAGATGCAGAAGTCATTTGAAGACATTCAATAAAACCTGGCACTTGACAAAGGAAAGTAAGTGATGCTTAACTAGCAATCAGGGGATCATTGAAGAAAGAATGCCATACACGTGTACACACACACACACACACACACACAGAATCTCTCATACACCATGCTGCATGTATACCCATAAATAGACAGAGAAAAAATAGAAAAGAAAAATGAGTATGCAAAGACAACAGCCTGCTTTCATTTATGCCTTCAGGCATCTCCTAACCTCCCCGAGACTAACTCTTGAATAAAATGGGAAGCTAATGTATACTTAGTTCATAAGATCTTGTGAGTACCTAGTATAATGGCCATGCAAGGCATTTGGAATGCTGACAAATCCTGTTGATGAGTCTCAGTCCTGACTTTGAAATAAACTAAGTAGTGTTCATGGCACTATACAGGTAAATAGTTGCTTGCCTCAGAGAAAAACCCCAGGAGTAAATAGTATTACAGGAGAGTAAGTGATTTGCTTAGAACCTGGATGGAAAAAAAAATGTTCAGTAGAGCAAAGATTCTATCTCTGTCTTTTCTGGTTCCCAAGGCCTGTGCACCGATGTCTCCCAGATCAATCGCCAAGTACAAATCCCATTTATCCCCCTGTACAGCATGTCACTTCCCCTAAAACAGAATTTGTGCACAGCCAAGAAGTGTAGCCTTTCGTAGACGCTCACACTGGTTTTTTAAAGCTGACACGGGATAGCAAATGAAAACTTATGACAACCATGGTTCATTAAATTGGAGACATGCTACAGACATCTCATCAACACAGCCATTGTCATAGTTAGGTGTTTGATTGTCTTCTGTTGGATGCTGTGCTTCAAATTCTACGCCTGTGCTTCTCAAATGTTAAGGGGACTGAGAATCACCTGCAGGTCTTGGCCCTCTGCTCCTCACTGATAGCTGTTTGTGGGGATAGCCTGGGAACCTGCACTTATAATCAGCTTACAGGCACTACCAAGATTCTTGTTTGCGCAAATATTAATCTGAGTAGCAAGATTGTATAGTATTACTCCTTTGATTTAATGCTGTTATAAGAAACTCACAAGATCATTGAAGCCCACTGTAATGAGAAGAAACAGGGGCAAACATTCAGTTATATATGTCATATTTCAGCATACAGTGATTGAGGGACAGAACGCAAACCCAAGATTCTATCCATCTGAGACTTGTGTCCCTTCATGGTCCCCTCAGCTACATTGTAGAGGACACAGCAGCTGTCACGATTTAAAATATTTGCATCTTTTTCAGAACCTACACAGTTTACTTTGGCCAAGTGTGTACTAGTATTAAAAAGTTAATTGGTTATTCAAATATGATAAATAAGTATTATTGCCTCATATAAAACCAACTTAATACTCAGGCAGACAAATAAAAAAAGCGTTCCATTATGAAGGCAGTCAAAACTGACCAGGGTACATTTTGTTTACTTTTTTCTAGAAACAAAATTCCTGTGCCAGCATACATGTGCTTATGTTTCTGTATGTGTATGTGTGTGTGTGTGTGTATGTCTGTGTGTGTGTTGTTAGAGGTTAAACTTACAGCTTAGCTTACTGTAGGCATATATGCACTGACATATACCCCCGGCCCATATTTTGTATGTTGACATAAAGCCATATTGCCCACCAGAAAAAGTTTACCACTTAAGCAGGACTTTAAAAACAAGGTTTAAAATATTAACCTCTTGGCACCCTGCCCCTTCTCAGTTTTGACTACCTTCATAATGGAATACTTTTTTTTATTTGTCTGCCTGAGACAAAGTCAAAAGTTATAAATTGTTTTGGTCTTTCTAGAAGGTGCAATTTCCATGAACACGCATCTGGAGTTGCCAGCTTTATTACGACCACACCAGGTATCGTCGTTTTTACACAACCTTTCTCCTCATTTGAGACAGTTGAAAACTGACCTGTGCTACTGTACGAGCTTCTTAGGGCTTCAGGTGCGAGTTCCAGTCTCCTTCCCTTCTGTATCAATGACCAGACTGGAAGAGTTGGTGCCTTGCAGGCCTCCCAGACCGACACACAAGAATGTTGTCTTACTCTTGCTATTTCTGTGTCTCACTCACAGAATGAATATTTTCCCTGACTGTCGTGGGGCGGATAGCCACAGATCACCTACACTGATGTCAAGTTCACCACCATTGCTCTGTGTGCACCAGATGCTAAATTTATTCTTGTTATTCTGATTGTTTGTGTAAGGTGAGCAGTGGCATTGCATGGAGAGAAGCAAACACTTAAATAATTTCTGCTAGCTTTGATAAGAATTTATCACGTAGATCATTTGGGTAACAAGTGTTTTCTTTAGTTCATTGACATGTGTCCTGATTTGAACACAACTAACGCCACACAGCCATCCATTGTACAATTTTCAGGAGAGGCTTGATCTCGCTGTCTCCATTTCTTCCTCCATCAAACGTGAGAACAAACATCCTTATAAGCCTTTTGTGAGGATTTGGAGTACATTCATAATTAAATTAAGAAAACTTAATCCTCTCGGAAGTTACTGTAAGAATTAGGGTTGGAAGGGGGGCCTCCTTTGTTCAAACATAGGTACTATGAATTGATTGACAGAAGGCTTCGAGGCTTTAGAGAAGCAAGCGACAGGACTCCTTGTGAGCTAGGAAAACCCCTGTTGCTGGAGGAGGGGAAAGTCCCTTGGTTGAGGATGGTAAAGAACGCAAAAGCGTTGCAGACCCTGTGACATCCCAGAACTCTCCCAGAAGCTCCTCGGCTGGTAGCACACGAAGAGTAAGTCAGTCTACTGTGAAGGACTCAGCTGGATGTGGAACCGGATAAAGACGGCCCTCAAGACAAACAAAATTCTCCCAGCTTTTTGATAAGTATGGCAGAGAAGGCCAATACAGATCAGAGAGATCTCAAGACCTTGGTTATCCCAAATCCATAGAATCAGGGACAATAAAGTGCCTCAGAATCATGCTGTTGCACAAACCAATGGCCATGTTGGCTAAACAAAAACACATTACCCAATAAACGTTGTAGCCTTGTTTGTGGCAGCACAGGCCCTGTCCGGTTGTGCAAGTGATTCCCTATTTTCACATAAATTACCCCATCTCATCCTGTTTAATATTTTGCAGCATTCTTGGGAGTATTAGGGACAAATACTTTTCTGAACCAAGTGCTCCACTTTCTATTTCAGTTGCGTTCTATTGCACATAAAGTTTTTAATCGTTATCCAGGTGAAGATAGCGGTCTTGTTTCCCTTTGTGACTTTTGTTCTGCTGTATCAAGTCTTAGGAAGTCCTTGCTTCTCTGAAAATGTTGAAAAGTGTTGTCTCCACTAGCTAGCCTTTCGTGGCTTTATTTTTTAATTATTATTGATGAAGTTATTTATTTATTTACCTATTAATTTTTAAAACAGAGACTCAGCTTTGTAGCACAGAGTGTCCAAGACCTTAGTGTTATCAGTTTGCTTGAGTTTCCTAAATGCTGGGATTACAGGCGTGAGCTATGCACAATTCCCTTAGTTATTTTTATAAAAATATCAATCTCTATTTTGTTACTTCAACTACAGAGCCCTTGTTAACTTTAAGTTACTAAACCTTGGGTAGTCCTGTCTGATGGCAGAGGGAGTATTTCCTGCAACTGTCCCTTTTTGCCCCCCAAATTGGATAATTAAGATGGCATGGGTGCTAACACACAGACAGCCTGCTCATTACTCCCCAGCTTTTGAGGTACACATAGGAAGTCATCCACGAGGCAAGACTGAGCAACATACACTGCCGAGCTGGACGCGAGAGAATGCAAATGTGCTTCTTGGTGCTGTTTTCACGGAGGAGTTTGTGTGCCTGCTAAGAACTAAATGGCTATGTGATAAATTGACCATGAGATAAAGCAATTTTCAAGGGAATTGCGAGAGGAGGAACAAAAATGATTAAGAAAATGGGACTAACTGGGTGAGACAAAATTAGAGGAGTTAACTGTGTGTAGCTGAACTTGGCGGAGGCAGAAGAATCCAAACATGGACGTATACCCAGGGACATTCAGATGAAGGTTAATTTCAAAGCGTGGGAGGTTAAACTTGTTTTGTGTGATCCAGCAATTACTCAACATAAAGAACAGAAAAGACAAGAAGACCAATTGCTGAGTAGATGCAGTGCACAGCCCCTTCATGTTTACTGTAGGCCCAAGGTCCAGGGCAAGAGCTGCTGAGGATGGAGCAGATGCCCCAGTAGTCACTGCCTTGTGGGTGGCCTTTTGAATGAGCTATGTGACTTCTAAGAAGGCTCTGTTCTCTTACATGGGGGGCTCTTTTCCCACCACGCACCCACTGATTTCTGCCTTTGGTCATGCTCTTCCTTCAGTTTGCTGATCACAGTTCACTCGGCATTTGTGTATTTATGTGTATGTGTAGGGGAGGTTCCATTATAGGCTAGGATTCCCTTCCCTGAGAACGATATCCATGAGTATCATGAGTATCATCATCATCATCATCATCATCATCACCACTCAGGGCATCACCTGATCCCTTCTCCTCATTTGTTTCCCATAATTCCACATGGAGATTTTCTTTCTATTCCCTCCATTTCTCTTCATTTGTTCAAATTCTTATTTTCCTTCTCCCAGCCTCAGTTTTAAGGTGACTTTCAGAAGGTTAATTTTCTCTTCCAAACTATTTCATACTCTAAAGTAGCTTCAGCCAGTTTTCATTACGTGAAGATTTCTAGTTGGTGGGTCCCAGGCCCTTTCTCAGTCTTCAAACTCCAAAGGAGGAGGTCTGCTCCTTTGATGTTCCTAGCATGCAGTAGATCCTGAATACTGATTTGTTCAATGAATGTGGATGAACAAACAGGAGAAAAATCAGCAGGATCTCCTTGGTTACATCTGGTTCTGTGGTGGTTTGAAAGAAAATGGCTCCCAAAGCAAGTGGTGCTCTTAGGATTTGTAGCCTTGTGGAAATAGGGATGGACTTGTTGGAGGAGGTGTGTCACTGTGGGGGCGGGCTTTGTGGTCTCATATATGCTCAAGCCAACTCCAGTGTCTCAGACTATTTCCTGTTGCCTGTAGGATGAAGATGTAACTCCTTCTCCTCTTTCAGTTCCTTCTCCATCATCATCATATTTGCCTGCATGCCACCATGTCCCACAATGATGAAAATGGACTGAACTCGTAAAACTGTAAGCCACTCAAGTAAATATTTCCCTTTATGAGAGCTGCCATAGTCATGGTGTCTCTTCGCAACAATAGAAGTCCTAAGTGAGAAAGGCTCCTCCTTTAATGTCCTTAAAGAACATTATCCCATCAACACCTGCCCACAAGCCAGGCCCAGAATAAACCCTGGGAGACAAAAGCAAAACCTGCAACTCAAACAAAATGCAGGAAAGTAGGCTGGGTACTGGGGGAGAGGAGGCAGGAGGTGGGAGGTAGAGAAGGATGAAAGAAGACTGAGATGGATGGGACAAGAACATAGTCCTACACGTATGTTGAAGCTGTCCAAGAATAAATTAGTCAATAAGCAAATAAAAACTAAACCACATACAGTAGTAGAGACCAAGAGAAATGCATTCAGAGAGTAATGAGTGCCTGAGATTGCCTGGATATTTTATTTCAAGACTCTGCCGCATTTGGGGAAATTGATGAGTAAAGGTCCCTTAACAAGAGGCTGACAGGCTACAGAGATTTGCATAATTATTTCAAATATCAAAAGGACACTGTTGAATAAATAAATGATCATCTCTTCTGAAGCATTTAATCTGCTTACCCAAATTAACATTTCCCCAGCACTTTTAAAAACAAAAATAAGACCTAAAAGAAAATTAAAATAAGTTTATAGAAAAATGAAAAGTAGACTAGAGGGAATATGAAATTAATCTTGACACTGAGGAACAATGTGGGGAGGGACAAGTTGGCAACCATTTTTCTAAGGGAATAGATTTGAATGGTCAACACGAGACCCAGTTTAATTTCATCAAAATGCAGATCTAGAAGCTGGGTGGGGTAGAACACACTGTTTAAACCCATCCACCTGGAGGGAGGCAGAGGCATCTGGACCTCTGTTAGTTCCAGTCCAGTTTGCGCTGCATGGTGAGTTCCAGGGCTGCCAGAACTTGTCTCAGAAAAGCAAACAAGCAAACCAAGTACATTTAGAAGAAAAAGGTTTTCTAGAGTCCTGCTGCAATCGTCTTGATCAAATCAGGAGCCTCAGGAACAGCCTGAGAATGGTTAAGGGTCAGTAGGTAATTCCATAGCAAGATGCTGCACATCGCAGACTCGCAGTTGTGAGCAGGTACCAAACCGAGCCTGAATCTCATCCAACAGTTCTGCATAAGTAGGAAGCAGTGATTCTCTGACCTTCTGTTTGAGCCTCCAGTGAAACTTTCAAGGACCAAATTCAACAAACCCTTTTTCTAATGGCAGAGGAACAGCTCTTCCTCAGAATGGAACAGGTTCTCACCACTTCCCACCATTTTAATTCCCAAGCCTTAGAGCAGCTCCTTTACCTAAGAGTTTACAGATTCATCTCTACCCTAAATTAGAGAAGCCCCGTGTAAAATGATGTAAGAACTGTGAGCCTTACACTTGCTGGGGTTTGGAGTCACTGTGGAAAGAATCCTCTGGGCACACGTGTGAGAGCATGGTTAGGTGTTAGCTCAGATTAATTAGGGTAGGAAGACCCATCATAAATGTGGGCGGTGTCCTTCTGTGGACTGGATGGAAAGAGGGGAACATCCACTGACCTGCAGTGTCCATCTCTTTCCTTGCTGTCAATGCCACGGGAGCAGCTGACTTAAGCTTCCTGCCGTCTTGACTTCCCCATCACCATGAACTTGAATTGTGAACCAATAGGTGAAATACCCAATATGGCAGTAGATTTGACCTGTTTGTCAACAATGTTCTTCGACTCAAGCTATGAGTATTTTTTCTTTCCCTTCCTAGTAGACTACTATACAGAAAGCAATATGGTGAACCAATTCACAGTGAGTTAAGCTGGATTTACAAATCAATGTAGCTCAGGACATTGGAAAGATGTTACCAGATTTTACTTGTCAATTCTCTTACTCATTTCAATAAAGAGCTGAGGTCAAATAAACACCAAACTGTCTAAGACAGAAGGAGAGGCCTCTGGAAAGGGGAAGCATCTGTGTGGGTCATGATGAGCATTTCTCTTAGGGTAGATAGTGAAATGTATTCTGATTGTTTTGGTACCTAATAAAATACATAGCAGGTTATGTACTCCTTTACAATCTAGTAAAATACAGAAGGCCTTTCCTCACATAAAAGTTTAGTGGAAACTTACCATATAAAATGCACACAGTGAATTCAGAAGTTAGTACAATGCATGAGGTTTTCAATAAGCACTATTGCAAATAATAAATGATCTTCATTCTGATCTTTGTCTGATAATTGTTAAAGATCAATCATTTACCTAGAATTAAGACCACGTGAGATAAAGACACACGATTTGATAATAATGGGATACTTAGACATGTTTCCATAGACTCCCTCCTCTTTCTCTCTTGTTTGTTTTTCCCCCATGCCTTTATTCTTCTCATTGGGGTTTTTGACACAGATAATTAGGGAGTAATTCAATATTGGTATGTTTATTTGTCGGTCTACTGACTGACCTATGAAGCTCATCCAATAAGCTACCTTCCATTCTCATAACTCTACGCTCATTTGATTTACATTTATTGGTAACAATTAGACACAGTAATAGCTAGTCCATTGTTTATAGCTTACAGAATACCCGACTATCCATTATTGAATATGATCCTTACAAGAACACTAAATAACTGCCATTACTCGGCCCATTTTTCATAAGAAACACTGACAGAATGTAAAATGAGGAACAGATAGGGGAGTCCAGTCTGCATGCATAATGTACACACTGACCAGAAGGGCCTGGAGATGGCCCCAAGGGTACTTCCCATCCCTCCCCAAAGTAATCCATTTTGAAATCCTAGCGCCATCTAGTGGTTATTTCAAACACGGCCACGGGGACCTTTCAAGATGGCCCTTGGATAGTGCACTCAACATCTTGCTGTCTCCCGACAGGCATCATTATAATTTAGAGTATTTCCTGCTGGTTGACAGAGCCTGACCTTTCACGATGGAGAATGCACTGCATCTACCCAGTCGGAGCTATTGATCCTGATAAATCATTTGACCCCAACAAGTGGTTCTCTAGCAATTTAATGCTTAAGGAAGCCGGCAATGTAACCTGAAGAGGTCAAGGGTGCTTCAGAAGGACCAATGACCAATATGAGTAGGAAGACGTCACATATGTACAGTGCCATTAAAAAAAGAGGCATGCCATTCTATACATTTTTCAAGCAAAAGGACACAGGCCTGCACACATAAGATAGACAATGGCTGCCGTGGCCGCTCACATTTAATGGCTAGATGGAGGCTATTCCTGTGCCTTAGGCCAGGGCTGGCTATGCACCGTTCACAGCAGGCATATGGTTTTTCATCCTTGGTTAATATCTTCCATTTTCTTGAGATCATACTCCACACACACACCTGTGTCCCTGAAACCAATGCTGGCACCATCTTCCTCTAAGTTTACTGAACCTTGTCATCGTCATTTGTATCTAGAATGTTCCCTGGGGATTCATGGGTTAAAGGCTTGCTCCACATCCCTATGCTATTGGGAGATGGTAGAACTTTTAAGACGTGGGGTCTTTGTGAGGGTCTTCCAGGAATCGGAGCAAGCCTTTCAAGGGACCAGGGAACCCCCGGCTCTCCTTGTCTTATTTGGTATTGACTAAGACAGGAATGGCGTCTTTTACCACATGCTTCTGCCATAAGATGTCATTTCAGGCCCAAGGTAATAGGAAGAATGGGAAGCCTGCAGACCTACTAGCCCAAAGAGCCTTCTATCTTCAAAAGCTGAATTAACAGAGGCTCTGCCTGAGGTCTTGCTCTGACTTCTCTCAGTGATGGACTGTGAGTGGGATGTGTAGACCACATGCGCCTGCACCAACCCCAGTGGTTAATGTCAGCATTTGACCGTGGCAGTGGAGAAGCAAAGGAGGACACCATACTTTCTTCTTTATACTACACAAAACTCAAGCTTGATTGATCTACACAAGGTATGGCTGGAATGTCCATCATACGACTCTCAAGTTGTTACTGTTGATAATGATTTTAATTTTGGAAAAATACTGGACCCAGAGTGCAAATCTCATAGGTTATTGTTGAATATATACGATAATAAGCAAAAAGTAAGTCTATAAATTATCAAGTTAGTTCAGGAATGTATGTAACCATTTCATGAGATGACTCTATATTTTATTTTTTTCTTTACCATTTATTCACCTAGAATTTATGAAGTGCTTAAGAATCCCAAATGCTTTGTTCTTTCTGTAGCCTTTGTGATGGGTTTTATCTTGGATTGAGACAGAGTTTCCCTGTATATCCAGGCTAAACTTGAACTCATGATCCTATGGGCACCAAGACTACAGGGCTGTGCTGCTATGTCTGATTGACAATCTAATAGACTTCCCCCCCAGTCTGGCAATGCAATGTGTTTCCTTAAGATGCATGTTATTCACTGCCCTGACTCCCCAGTCACCCTCTCCTCTATCTTCTTAACAGGATTTTGTCAGGTTTTGGAATATTATGTGAACACAGGAGTCAAGTATAACTAAACGGTATGAAGATATCTAACTTAAATGGTACCTTTTGTTGTCTCATAGCAAAATGGAAAGCTCAGACACCTACAAACAGAACAGCTGCTTAGATCTGCACCAGATACTTAGTTGGGAGGAGAAGCAGGATAATAGAGGATAATGTAAATGCATGCACAGAAAACTTTGAAACAAAAACAAGAACACAGCAAGCAGCTAATGTGTAATCCCCCGAGAAAACAAAGTCTTACAACAGCCCTTAGCAAATCAAAAACAGTAAGATTGTTCTCATCATGTGACCTGCAGTCAGTGGCCAAGCCAGCCCCAGGAATGAACTAACAACAGCTCTGTGGGGTCAGAAGCTGCCATAGTAAAACCACAGAGGCCCAGTCACAAAGCGCTGACTGTCCTGCCTTCCTACCTGACGCCCGGTAACCACAAAGCCTGACACTGAGAATTCACCAGGCTGGAGAGGCGGATTTTGTAGAGCAGATCAAACACATAATGAGGGCTTGAAGTTGACCTTGAAAGAAACCAAAGTCATATCACATAACAAGTGTTTAATGTATGAACAAGAGACAGATGAAGCTTCAGGAGGCAGAAAGAGAATATATGCAGTGAACCTCAAGGAGTGACAGAGGTAGATGGCATTTCTCGACTAGCGGTGATGCCCAGACGTCATCTTGAACACATTCTTGGATGTGGGCTCAATCAGGATGTACTGAGAGAGCTGTTTAAAATGCAAAATAGGATGATGGCCTCTGGGTTTTTCAAGCCTGAATCGCTGAATCACCTTTTCATTCCTGCCAGTCTGCATGTCCCATTTCTCCTGCCTCCAATCTCAGTTACATATGCACACAAACCATACAACAAATAAAATCAACTTTGGCCTTGAGAACAACATGTCAGAATCCATGCAACAGAAATAGTTTTGGGATTTGGAACCTGATGCCTTGCCTTCCCCGTGGTCTTCCTTATCCTTTAGTCTATAGGATGGTAGGTTTCGAGGAAAGGTGAGTTGGTCTGCAGGAACAGACCCAACACCGTGCAGTTCCATTTAACTGATGGGTAGGCTCTGTCCTGCTCATTCCATCAATCGCTAGTTTCTAGGTTACAGAAATGTGCACTAGGGAAATGGACAGAGAATGTAAAACAGAGAAGCCTGTACAGCCCACAACTGTGATCCTGCAGCTCTCGGGAAGGCCAGCTGAAAGTCAGCATGAATGACCCTCCTGGAACCGATGGGGTACCCTTCTTTAAGCTGATCCTTTACTGAGCTGACTTCAGGAGTTAAGACGCATGCCCCTGTGAGAGATCATGACAATTACTCGAATCACTCTTTGGTTTGTAAAGAACTCCACTTGAGATTTATCAGGAATTCAACGTAGTCCAGTTGTGCTAATTTTAGTTCACTTCTGGTCAGAGGAAAACCCTGCCGTCAAGAGCTGACAGACCAAGCCAGCATCCTGCGTGATTGATGGCCAATCCCACAGAGGTCCTGGTTCTGCTCAGTCCCTCAGTCAGAGACAGCATGCTGATCTTATTTGTCTCTGCTGTTTCAACCAGGTTTTTGTCCCTGGCGAAGTCCTGGTGGGACAGACTTTGACTCATGCCTCTCCCCATGGGTTGAGTTTTCAAAGGATTATTATTAAATAGAATTAATTCATCCAGGCCTATCGAGGAGATCCATGAAAGAACACTTGGAGATAGGATGAGCAGAGTCGTGTGTCCGACCCTCTAGAGCCACACAGAAACACACATACACATGACACGCACACACATACACCCCCCCACACACACGCATGCACACGCACACACAAATTCTTAACAAAAACATTGCCAAATGACTAGGTCTAAATGAGACTGTGTTAAAAACAGAGAGACTATAGGGAGAAGCTAGACAAAATATTTTCTTCCTAGATGAACACATCCCGGAGAGGGATGAAGAAGTCTTTAGCCGAGGCGGGGCAGTACAGAAGGTTGGGAAGATTGCCTAGAACGGGCTTGAGAGCAGATCTCCAGAAAGGGATGAAATTAGTTGAATGCAGGAAACTCAAACATAGCTCTTTTCCGTCACCACACACACACCCACTTTGCCTTCCCTACCTGTCTGCTGGCATCAACTCTCTGTGCCACCCTCTCTCCTAACATTAATTATGTGTCCATGTGTACACATGTATTTTATTGACAGATTTGATCGATGAGGCAACTAAGCCTCAATGACCTTCGGTGACTTGCTTATAACAATATTGAGGCCAGGGCTTGAGGCCAGAACATCTGATAGTAAATAAAGTTGTCTCGAGCCAAACCGTCTATCGGCTATGTATTTGTTTGCATTTCATTTTCTTCTCGGAAATGATTGTCTGACCCTCTGCAATCTGAAGGTCAATATTGCTAACTGCACAGAGGAAAGCAGCTCCATCCTGGAAATGTCACCACGGTGCGGGTGCAGATTCCACGAGCCCTGTGTGGCTTGAAAATAAATCACCCCCAAATCAACCCAACCTATTCGGCTTGGTGTTTTTCTGCTGGTGAAATGGAAGCTTCTTGAATGCTCCACTGCCCAAAGACTGCTGCTCAGCCGGAGACCTCCAGGCCCTCAGAGGTATGCCACCTCTTCTACCCTGTAAAGCCACTCAGCTGTTGTTCCTGTCTCTTCCTTCTCCAGATGATCGGCCATTGTTCTACAACCACAGTCCTTTCCATATCAGCTCCGACCCTAGGAGATTTTCTACATCCTTCTAGATCTTCTAGTTTAGACAATATTTGCTATGTTCATTTTGCATGCTTATTGGGAAGGACTGTGTTGACTCACGGGGGTGCTGGTATATAAATCACAATATGAATGCAAACTTAACATTTCTAATTCTTCCAATAGCAGCACGTTTTAATCTAACTGGGCACTTTGTGTTCCAGGACTTAATCTCCTTGCTGTGTGACAGAGGGCTGCACAGTTCATTTCTCTTCGTGGTCCCCTGGCTTGGCTTTGCCATCATTTTGTTTTCAACCTCGAAGCATCTCTTTCCCATTCCCTCCTCGAACCCTGAGATGTGCGATTCTGTTAAATGCAGCCCACTACCGATAGTTATCCTGTGGCTTTCAGAGCTGAACAGGTATGTTGGAGGGAGATGTCATTGCACTTAAGATACACAGGCAGGCTACCTCTCCTTCCCAGGCCAGGCCTCTGAATGGTGCTCTCCCAGAAAAGGAGCAATTCAGGAAATTCGGACACTCCCAGACCTTTCTTCCCACCTCACTGCTGGTTGATTAGGATAAGATCATGAGCTTCAGCTGGGCAGTGGTGCGGCACACCTCTAATCCCAGTACTTAAGAGGCAGAGGCGGGTGGATCTCTGTGAGTTCAAGGACAGCCTGGTCTACAAAAGCTACTTCCAGGACAGGCTCCAAAGCTACAGAGAAACCCTGTCTTGAAAAACAAAAACAAACAAAAAGATCATAAGCTTCACAACTGTGAGGACCTTGGAGTGATTCTGGTATGACCACATCTAACCTCAGTGCCTCAATAAAAAGAAAAGTTAAAGACAAAAATACATGTGCATGTCACATACATGTATATGTACATGCTTTTAACTATATGCATGTTTCCAAGATGCTCAGAAAAGGTTCTCTATTCCTCCCCTATGTTTCAAAATTCATATATAAACATATATATGCACGTGTGTGTTGTATAAAGGACTTGGCAAAGGTGCAGTACTTGTGAAACTCTATCCTTTAGCTGAACAAACTTGGCAAAACATTCCAGATATGTCAGAAATAATGTATAAGATTGATAACATGTACATTATTGTAATTAAATGCAGTCACAGGGGGTAAATGGAATTTCAAGGCGAGTCTGTGAGAAACAGACACAGTATTCAGAGAGCGAATGGGGTTCAAAAAAATGACAAAACATCAAAGCAGAGGTGTCCATTATTGGATTGATAAGATTCTTTCATTTGTTTGGGTATTCTAGTAAACACTTGATAGATAGCACAGGCTGGCCTAGAACTCTCGATGTAGCCTTCTGGCCCTGAAACTGTGACCTTCCTACCTCAGTCTCTTGAGTACTAGGGATACAGCCATGCAGACCCTTGAATGTTCTACCCTTTCTCACTTTGTTGTCCAAACTGACCTTGAGCTTCTGAACTCAAGCCATCCTCCTGTGCCCACCTCCTGGGTAGCTGGTACACTAGGGCCATGACAAGGCGCTTGATGACTCCCATAGTGATTTTGCTGTACCTTCCATTTCGTTGCCTCCTAACCACAATCCCATGTACCCCGCTCGACACTCTTAATGCTTGACTGTGAATAAATGTTCAGCTGTTATTGCTGGAGAGTGAGCAAGAGCCAGAAGATTTTTGCCTTCAAGACCCACATTGCTGGATACGAGATGAGGAACCAATGTGAAAAAACACAAATGGGGAGAGAGACAGAGAGAGACAGGACCATTCTCACCAAACAAACAATGGAACTCATTAAAATATAGACAGCTTCAAGGGCACCTTCCCTCTACAAGTCTGCGGTCCAGCATCCTTTCTCCTCCTTCCCCACCCAGCCATGGGAGAGAGCTTGCTCTGTCTACATTGCTGTCCACAAGTTAATGATCCTCCTCAGGATCCAGCCTCTCTTCTCCCAGAGCCCCCGTGCCCTCATCACCTTCTCTTCTGTTCTCCTGGACACACTTTATATAACAAGATTACAGAGCTGGTGACTCTTTCATTCCCCAACACAGAGGTTACTCTTCTAATTGCAGTCAGCGCTTTCAAGTCCTTGCTTAGTTTTAATTACCAATGCCGGAAGCTGGCTGGCCTGTCACAGGATGAGTTTCGGTTCTGAAGAAAGAAAGGAAACAAGCCAGCCTGGGAAACAGGGGAATAATCAGAAGCCCATTTTCATGCAGATTTCCCTGGTGACAAAGAAAACCAAAGAAACAGAGTAAAGAGCCTCATTGCTATGTTTCCACGGGCTGACACTGGCCTTTGCAAATGTCCAGATCCAATTCCAAAGAGAGTCAAATAAAACTGCCTCATTAAACAAGAGTTCTGGGTCCTATCAACATATCAGAAACTCAAACCCTTTGTCTCTGCTTATGAGTCACTTCGGATATTTGATTGGCAGAATGAGCCTTAAGCAAGGCTTTTATTTTTAAAACAGTCCTGCCACAGGGAAGCAAACTTTCCAGCAAAACCACCAGGGACAATAACCTTCCTAGGAAGAATCTGTGAAGCTACTGTCCTTGAGGGAGGTTCTTTTCTATATGTGGTCTCTGTGGATGCTATAGACAGACATTTATCTTGTATTTCTTAGGTTCCTGGTATTATCACTGAACACAACAATTATCTAATAAGCTACTTAAAAGTATTATTAAATAGAATTAAATTAAATTATGCTTTATTGTTATAAACCAGTTTTTAGTTACCATAACCTTGCCAAGCACCAAATATCTGAAGTTTGTGGCTATCTACAGAGTAGTAAGGCACAAGAGATACGAGCTAAGGAGGGACAAAGAAAATCTATAGTCACCAGCTCACAAAGACCAAAAGATAAATTCAAGGCCAAGTGTGTTTGGCTCCACAGCCAATGAACTAGAAAAAGGATAGGGCTAAATCTAACTGGACCCAAATATCACTATATTGAAGATCAATACTAAAAGAATATTAGGTTGTTAGGTATTTGATATACAGTCTATGGTCACAGACAGATAAATATGCTCTTTCCTCTTATGCCAATAGAGGTATTGGTGGAGATGTTATGCCAATTTAGTACAATGTTCAGTGTGCCTTACCCATAATGCATAGCCAGATCCAAAGTAAGGCTACTATACCCACTCCTATTGGCTGGAAAAGAAGATAGTCCTGAAATATCCTCTTCCTAAGCAAGAGTGACCCAAGAAAAGATGTCTCATCTGAGCATCCTCTTGGATATGCTCAGATATGTCCCATCTTCCAATGCTAACAGTCCCCTTTATTCCCTGTATCTATCAGGACCAATGGCAGCTACAGAAACTCTAAATCTGTTTAATACGATCTGCTCCTGTGCTGTGGTCTACTCTCATCCAGGTCTGTCATTGTGTCTCTGGGCACACATAGTCACTCATCAGCAGATGGTTGACTTTCACCGTACAAACACTCCTCTCCAATTCCCAACACTCACTCTTGACATTCCTGCCTAGAACCTAAAGCTTGTTTATCTGCAGTTATCCCTATATGGCTAAGTTTTCTTTAATTGTCGCAGTGGAGCTGGCTATAAGGTAGATGCTTTATGTTCCCTGTAAACATTGCCATTTGTTTTTCCTTTCAAAAGCCTAACTGCTTTGAAATCAATGCTATTAGCTGACTAATTTCCTTACTGATACCAAGTACCTGCCTCGTCCTTGATTCTTCCATTCAGTGATGTACCTCTCCTCCGTCTCTATCCCTTCAAGGTTTTCCTCGTTTCCAGGATCACTTGGATGATCTAATGAAGACTTTGTTAAGTCTTGATTTTCCTCCATCCTATTTGAGATGGACTGAGTATCTGATCCCTTTCACAACTTTTCCTGAAGACATTTTTGGTTCCCCACTACTAACCCCGTTCCTATGTTGCCTCTCTACTATCCTATATGATAATATTTGGAGACAGAGCTTTTGGAACGTCATTATTTTTAGATTAGGCTATGGCAAAGGGGGCCTTTTTGAAAACATTAGTAGCAAAATAAGATGAAAAAGCATTTCTCTCTTTCTATCTCCTTCCGTCCCTCCAATATCAGGTACATACCTAGGAAAAGCCATATGAGAAGCCTGTCCAGAAGAGGACCTTCATGAGAACCCAACCATGTTGGCACCCATACAATATATGTAATTTGGGACTATGAGAAAATAAATTTTGTAAGCTACTAGTATATGGTATTGTTATACTCTTCTGAGGTGAGTTGTATACCACTTGAGACATTCAGGTACCAGTGCCAGCAACCTTGTCAGCTCCAAAAAATGCTTCTGATCCATCACTTTTGCTACTCTTTCTTCATTGAAGAAGAGGTATAAACTTTTGTTTATACCTCCGTTCTAGTCTCTCCAGTTGTCACTAGTATCCTGTAGCCCGCTCCCAGGATCTACTCTTGACACCCTCCCCTCTGCCGACTCCATCCTCATCTGCCTTGATGCCATAGCCCAACACTGTACCAACTGCCCACACAGAGCAATTTTCCTTCCACCCACTTTCTCGGCAGGGTCCTAACCAGATTTAAATTTGCCGACTTGCTTTTCTATTAATTAGAAATTAATAGAATCAATTAGAGATTCCTGAAGATGCTCACAGCATCGTCGGCTGGGTTTGATTTTAATAGTATGCCTAGAAATCCCAGTGGGTATTCCAAAAGGCCAGTGATTATTTCCTCACTTTAATGCATTTCTTCTCAAGGTGAGTGGTTTATATTTTTTGTGCATTGAGCCATTGTTGATGCATCATTCTACAAAGACTACCGACTCCATGCCAACCCTCACGCTAACACGGACCCCGTGGTGAACACACAAGCTTCATTGTCTTGGAGTTCTCCTCTCCTATGCTACACACCGCTTTTCACTCAACAGTAGCTCCTGGATCCCTGTTTTCACATCAGAGTGGATGGTCTTGTCAACTCCATTCTAAAGCTAATTCTCTTCAGTATCTCTCCCCTCTTCTCAGTGATTTGACCTCTGCAATTGTATACCATGCTTCATACCATTGATCTCGATTTCTTGACTGTATCTTCCCTAGCGCTATATATTAATTATCTTTTATCCATCTATTTAAAAATAATGAACCAAAAAAAAAAAAGAATCTCACATTTTTCCTCGGCTCACTCTTATGTTCTCGTCCCCCTCTTAGCCTCACAACATTCGAGCATTTCCTCATGATTTTGTCACATCGATTAGCTATCTTTGGAAGACTAACTTGTCTGGTCATTTTCCCATCTTCACGTTCTATATAGGATGAAGGCTAAGCAGGTAGGCCCTACAGAGATATACCGGGTACACACCCGTTTTTCATTATCTAATTGCTATTATAGCTGTATATTCTTGGGACCTTCATTTTCTTAATAGAGAAATGAATGGCGCCACTGTACAAACCCCACAGATGCGTGGTGTGAATTAAGTTTACATATCTGTGATGCAAACTTAATTCACATCACGCATCTGTGAGACTGCATCATCTAGAGCTGTGGTTCTCAACCTCTGTGTCCCAATCCTGCATATCAGATATCTAATTATGATTAATAACAGTAGCAGAATTTCAGTTATGAAGAGCACTGAAATAACTTTTATGGTTGGGGCCACCACAACATGAGGAAGTGTATTAAAGGGTCACAGTATTAAGAATGTTGATAACTGCTGATCTAGAATGTGTTTTGGAAGTAGACTAAGGGCTACAACATTGTAAGGGATGGAGATATATTTCAGCGGTAGAGTACTTGCTTAGAATCTTCTACAATCTCAAAATTATAAGCATTATTATAATTATCATCTCTACTAATATTTGTATTACAAAAAATGGGTGTTCTTTCTTAGAGGATCCAAAGCGTGGGTCTGGGCAGTCTACACTACCTCGCTTTCAAACTCTCCCAAGCCTTCTAACTTTTCCCTGTTCCACTTATAAAGACAGAACTTCGTGATCAGTGCTGAGCATCATACTCCTCTCTACCCACAGTCCCTACCTTTGTGCTCCCAGTACAATAGAAGCCTATAGATTTATATAATCTCCACGAGACAAGGCTTCTGTCGTGGTCTATCCTGGACATCAGCCTCATATGCTAGATACTTACTCTTTCTACTTGATGCACCCCAGACTTCACACGAACAACTGTTGCGTAAATCCTCAACTTCTCTAAAATCCCCAGTAAACTACACAAATAGCTGATTAATTCAAAATTCAAGTTTTTCTTGATAATAAATACACTTTTGGTTTCTGCCATTTTCTCAGACTTTCGTTCCTTCAACCAATATTCATCAGCAACTGTGATATATAAATCATTGTTCTAGGCACTGATTATAAAGATATTCACAAATCAAAATGGAAATTCTTGCTTTCTTTGAGTCTGTTTTCATGTCTGGAATACATTTCTTTTTGTGCTCACTGCCCTCTTGTTTCTATTTTAACTTTAAACTACTACCTTCTGTCTTCAGAGAAAATACACTGCTTTCCCTATTCTTCCTCTCATTTTTACGGATGTCCCTAGGTTCTCTACATAGCAAACAACACTGTAAAACTTCAGCTTATTTCTCTTAGAAATGGTAGGAACCCTAACAGTATGTCTACCCAAATAGCATCTGAACATGGACAACTCCAAAAAGCTAGATTTCCTAATGTGGAAGAGGAAAAGAAATCTCACTGGACTCCATCCTCAATCAGAGAACCCACAGTCAACCAAGAAATGCTGAGAAGGTGAGAATTAGTAAGCTCCAGGGATGAGCCCCCATAGCACAATTAATAAAAACCCAGAGATAAATACTCCAGGAATCCTCCGAATGAGACGGAACCTGAGAGCTTTCTCATCTCGTCTTATATTTCTTTCTAGTGTTGAGACTAAAGGGGCGCACCACCACCACTTAGTTTCCATGGCAAACTAGTGTGGCTACTGGGATTAAAAGCCTGTATCACCACTACCTGGTCTTTAACACGGACCAGGTTGACTGTTTTATTCTCTGATCTTCAGGCAAGCTTTATTTACTAAAATACAAGTGAAATATCACCATAAGCTCCCTCATCAGTCTTCCGATACCAAGAGGTCAGCCCTGAAATCTTCCACAGAAATCAATACCAAATGAACTAGGCAGATTGTATTTATGTATTTATAAATATATATAACCATAGCCACAAAACATCAAATTTGAGAGGAACCAATCAAAAGAAGCACGAAGGAGAATAAAGGGAAGCAAAGAAAGGCAAAAATAATACAATTGTATTTTAAAAAAATTTAAAGTGACTCTTTGCTTAATTGTCTCAAGATATTTCTGCTGGGCTTGTGATGAAAGCCAAGTTTTGTCCTCGCCTTGATGCCCTTCTCCATGTGTTTGCTGGGATTCCTGGTCCCTGGAACACTCCAGTTCTCTCTGTCTCCTCCAGAACTACTGCATCCGTTTTCCACGTGTGCTCACAGCCCAGGTACAAACTGGTTCTTTTCCAGCCCCCTATCTGATCCTGTAACACATTGTAGCTCCCGGTCATGCTCCTTACAGCCATTCTGCTGTCTTTCTATATGTGTCATCCAGTGCTGCTTGACATATTCGCTAGGGCACCCAGTGCTTGACATCTTCGTCACCCCATTTAGGTGATTGATGTGTTCATATTTCCTTCTTCAGACTTTGGTCATTCTAAGGCCAGGGTCCCCGCATTCTAACTATCGGATATTTCAATGAATCTTCGACTACCCTGCACACCATATGGACAAAGTAATAGCTACAAAGTTAAAAAGATAGGTGGACATGAAAATAAACGGAGTTAATATCCTGACAACTGTCAGTTCTGTGGCCAGCTTCGTGGTATGACCTTGAATATGTACCTTGTCTGGGACTCAGTTTCTTCATTTGTAAAATCAGGCAATTTAGAGGTGACACTTCATTGTGGTTTTAGCTTGAGTACGCAGACTACAAAGGACTTGTTTTTAAATTCTGACTCTCTCTCCTGGCTAAATGGCTTTAAAGAAGCTAATTAAAACTGCCTATCTATCCAGGGAGTTCCCGTGAGAATTAAATAAAACAACAAACTAAAGGATGCTCTAAAAGGACTCCTGATGACTTTTCTCTTTCCCTTTTTCTGCTACGAGATAACAAGCAGCCTTCCTTGAACCCAGCAGCCCCTGGCTAAAATATACAGAATAAGAGAAGCACACGCCAAGTTAAGGCTACAGATATTCATTTTTATCCCATCCTCATTTCAAGTATAGTGAAGTACAAAAGGACATCCCCCAGCTTTGTTCGTCCCCAGCTTAAATATATTAAAGAAATTAATGTAAATAAAGAATAAAAAGAACCTTGCTGAATACGGTCACAGAGTGGGAGACGATGTTTGCATTCAGAAGAAAAGAGTTTATGCTAAACTTTGCAGAGTAGAAGTCAAGTTCTGTGAAATGCAAGGAGTCTCCAAGGGAGGAGGAGCCTGGAGGCTCCAGGGGCTTCCACTCCAGCAGTCTCCAGTGGACATCTGGATGAAGACTTTAGGAGACTTCAGATGCCTCAAGGAGCTCCAGATTCTGCAAGTCACAGCTGCTCTGAGAGTCGCTACCTGCTTCCTTGACAATGTCTACCAGCTGAGAAGGGGAGCCAGCGTTTAGCAAGGCCTAACAGCTGTCAACTGCACTTGTGGGTGATTTATAGAAGCTTCGCAACAAACCTTGAAGCAGGGAGCAGTTCTGTCAGTTCACATTAGTTGAGTTTCTGTTGTGTGACAGATGTGTCTTAGACTTCATCTCCATCTTTACAGTAATCCTGGAAAAAGACAGAATTGTGCACTTTGTGGAGATGAGGGAATTACTGTTTGGAAAGATGGGTTAACGGCTAGGAGTCCCTCCAGCAGGCAGTCATAGGGATGAGACTGAAAACTCACTCTATTGAAATTATGGGCCCGAAACATGGACCGGCCTGAAGACCTCATAGTTCCAAGAATGGAGTCCACATGTGTATTTATATACACTTTCTGCTTAACTTATTTTCAAGTCATTCTATAAAAGAACTAAATGGAATCCTAATGTGTTAGTAGAATTATTTATTTACGGTCTTAATTTTCTGGATCTGAGTTACTGAAATGTTCTTCCATTCCGTTCCAAATGTGCCTGTTATGCCTCGTCCTCTTAAAGCCCAGATGAACGGTGCCAGATAACCTTTTATCTCCAAGAGGCTAGGTTTTAGGGTAAAATAATCAGAGAGGTGGTGGGGGGATCAAATGAAAAACCTGATGGGAGGAGCTTGTTGCAGCCATTCTGTAATATGGTCAGCTAACGTTATTATTTATACAATTCTACTTTCTCCTGGGAATACAATCTCTCATTTTAAAAAAGCACAAGTGAGATTGTCTATTTCCAGAATTCTGAAACTTTAGGTGGACTTCTTGGATACTTAGCACTTCCTGCCTAATCTATACTTCTTTCCTTCTTGTACTGGCTGTGAAAACAGTATATCCCTGGGGTTAGAATCTGGGTTATCCAGTTTATTCCGCATTCTAGTTAGAAACATACTGGTAGAAGAAAGGAGAAGAGGAAGGGAGAGGAGCAGGAAAGTGGGGGTAGGGATGAAAAACAGAGAGAAGAAGCTGGGAAAGCAAAAGGATTGGAGGAAAGATGGATGAAGAGAAGGAAGACAGAGGGAAAAGATAAAAAGAAGAACACGAGAAAGAGGAACAAAGTACAGACAATACAGGCTGAGAACATCAGACACTTTGGGCTTGAAAGGCACCTCTGTTGCAGTGGTTAGATGCTTACTTCCTATCCTCCAGGCTGTGGGTGTGGTCCTTGGCAAGAAGAATAAAAGGGGAGGGGATAGGAGGAGGAAAGAAAAGGAGAGCTGCTTCCATCCTAGATAAATATATCTAATCCTGCACGCTTGAGTGAATAATAACAAAATTATAATTTTGCCTACTCTTTATTATACAAATCTAGCTCCATCCATTTGTGAGAACCTATCTTGTGATTTGCAGGGTTATCTCAGGTAGCTGTTACTGCTTACATAAGTTTGATAAATGATGAGTTTTTAGCCTAGGTGCTCAACATCACGCATGGACCCTCAGAGTTGTTCTGAGTGGTTCTATTCAGATCCCTGCTCTCTGCCACCAATAAATTTCAGGTTCTCCTTCCCTTTGCCATGTGTCACCTCTCATAATGCTCTCTCTTTCTGTATGTGTTAAAACATTCTTTTTTAAAAATATTATTATTGTCCCAATTGTACTGGCCCTCAGGGGTGTGATGCCTGACATTGCCCTAACAATGACCAAGCATGACCCGTGCTCTAACGGACATTTCTAAGTTTCTGGAGGAGTCTGTGAAGCAAATGGTTCTTATTTGCATGGTCTGGTCACTTAATTTCTGTCTGTGTCATGAGAGAGAAGGGTTGGTTTTCTATTTTCTTTTTGTATTTTTGTATTTCTCCTTCTCTACTGCTACGAATGTGGTCTTCCCCCCAAGACCTCGGGCTGCAATATGATGATCATTATACGGCTACTGGAAGGCTTTAATAGCAGTAGAGTTTTAAGAGGGATAAATGCCTTGTTGAGGGGGTGGGTTTAATACTCCAGGTTGCTATAACGCAGTCCAGTTAGTCTATTCTGCTCTGTCTCTTGTCCTCATCAGGTTGCCTTTTGACTTTCCTCTGTGAGATGAAACAGCATAAGGCCTTGGATGACAATTTATCCTTAGACATCCCAACTTCCTGAATCATAAGCCAAAAAAACCTGATTTTCCCCTTTGGTTATTTTGTAATGGTAAAGGCCTAAAACATACCCTACGCATAAGCTGATTACAAGGAAATATGTCATTTTGTAAAGATAAAATTTTCTGTGTCATAGGTTTGACTCAAGACATCAAAGATACTTGAATGAATGAATAAAAAGAGTTGCTAATGAGGGCCCCATCAGATTAGATGGAGACAGTCATGCACACTGCCATAGTCAAGGCAATGACTGTGTGGGACCGTGAAGAGAAAGAAAATAAATACCTGAGGAGAATGACCTCTTCACCCTAATGCAGGTTTTCTTCCAAATACTTTCACGCTAATGTTAACTTATACACAGTGCCAGTCCCACATACCCATTGGTGCTGTATATTCCTGAACCAGTGGTTGTGGAATACAAACAAATGGCTCGTGGATAAGAGTGTTGGCTGGAGAAGTAATAGGCCCTGGATTCAAATCCCTAGGACCCACATAAAATTCTGGCTTCTTTTCATGTGCCTATGTTCCACAGTTGTGGTGTAGGTAAAGTCCGAAGGAGTAATCAACTTAGCTCCAGATTCAGTGAGACAGCCTGTCTCAAGGCCATCAAGCAGAGAGGGACAGAGCAGGACATTTCTGACCTCCAGGCATGAACATTATGTTCATATACTGTCGACAGAGGTTTCTGTACCACCCATTCTGTCAGTTGTTCAGTCCCAAAGGAACACAAAGAGGTCTACATTAATTATAAACTGGTTGGCCCCGTAGCCCAGGCCTTTCTTATTAACCAATTCTTACATCTTATATTAACCCATTATTCTTATCTGTGTTAGCCATGTGGCTTGGTACCTTTTTCGGCAGGCAGTTACATCTTGCTATCTTGTTTTCTCTGTAGCTGGGTCACGAATGACAACTGAAACTTTTCCCATAATTCTCATTGCCACTCCTCTACTTCCTGCCTGGATGCTGGCCAATCAGCATATTATTAAAACTAATACAAGTGACAGGATAAAAGACCATTGTCCCACAGCAATATACCACATTTGTAAATATACACAGCACACATAAAGTAAAAATATTGCTAAGTTGCTTCTACATAGATTCTAGACATATCTATATCCTACAATATATAATACATTGTATCTTTTCATAATCCTTTAAGTCATACAGTTTGAGGACTTTCTATGTAACATTTATATTTAAATAATTATTTTTAGTATTAGAATTCAAAGTTCATAGGTGGTTTGCATAAGTTATCTGCAAATACTCCTTTATTTATATATAGAAATACTCCAAGCATTTTTATATCTGATTGGGATCCTGAAATCAATCGTCCACAAATGCCGAAAGACTATTGCCCATCTTCTCATACATGTCTGCAAGTTATATAGACACTGGTTAGTTCGAGTAGATCAACAAGCAGAACTGTTAGAACATTACCCTGGCTTTTCATACTGACTGTCTCGGACAATGAAGCCACTGAGATCCTGAGTCCTCCCACTAAGGCCGGTGAGAGAGGCAGCGTCTGAACGAATTCCTAACAGAACTGACAGTGTGCAATTTTTCACTGGCTCTCAAGTTCCCCTACCATTTGGCAGATGGCTTTATTAGACAAATCCTCGAATAAGCAGGCATCTAAAACTAGTAGTTTGATCGTCTCTCCCACTGACATGGTTGATCGAAAACTTGTCCTACGAGAGGGAACAGCCACAAGAAGGCATATCCTTATCCTAGGATGAAAACTCATGTCTCAGGCAGTTGAATGCGAGGCTCAAGCATAACATCAAGTGAGAACACACAGACAAACAAAAAGACATCAGTAACAGAAGCCTGAATAATGGACCCCATTATTCAGTCTCATTATTCTAGTCCTCAAAATGTATGACCATTTAACCTGACTTGGAAATAGAATTTTTTTTCGCTATGATTAAAGTTACAGGCTTTGAGATGTAGAACTAGATTGTCTCTGTGAGTTAAACTTAATAATATTGGAGCGTCCTAAAAAGCTGGTGGCATTTCCTGGCTACAGTGAGACACAGCGATTTACCAAGGAAACTATAACATGAGAAGAAACAAACCCTGCATTACTGGTTTTGAAGACGGAAGTAAGTCAGGCACAGCAAAGCAGCCCATGAGCAGGGGACACAATCTAAAAAGACAAATGACTTTATGAACAAGCTCCGTAAAGCAGCAGCACACCCCTTCACTTTGATACCCAACCCAACATTTCTAATGAATAGGTGTTGCTTTGCCATCGGCTCAGAGGTATTTCCTTATGGCTGCAGTTCACACCTAATGCAGATTATTTCTCTTGTAGAGTCCCGTCTTACAAACTTTCCCATGATCCATTTGTGTCCTGTGATGTGGAATTTATCCTCAACTCTAATAAATAGGAGACAGTTAGCAGATAACCAGCTTTGAATGGTAATTGGTTCATGTAAAATGTATCATTTAAACAAGGTCAGTTAAACATGTATGTATCTGCTTGTGGGGGTATATGCACACACACACACACACACACACACAAGCATGCACACATGTGTATAGGATAGAGGTCAACACTAGGTGTCTTCCCCAGTAGCTATATATCTCACTTTTTGAAACAGAGTCTCTAAGTAAACCTGTAGTTTAACAATTAGTCTAGCCTGGCTGACCACTAAGACCCAGGAATCCCTCTGTTTCTGTTACTTTAGTGCCTCTCTTCTTTGTGGATGCTGGGAATTGGAACTCTGGTTGTCAGGTTTTTGCATCAAGTAATTTACTGATTGAATCATTGCTCTAGCCCCTGAATATTTCTAAACAGTCTTTTATATGCAAATAATGATATTTTGTTTATATATATATTTCCTTTTACATTTTCTCTCTGTTTACATCTGCAAACACACACACACACACACACACACACACACATACACACACCCCACAACACATATAGCCCAATCTTGCTGTACTGGAGAATTGGAAGACTGAGGGAGAAACATGCGCAGAAGTTTGTGTCAGGAAAGTAACAACTGGGTATTGGATCACGTCTATGATTCAAGAGAAAGGTGTGCTCAGATCTATCACAGAAGAGACCATAGGCCAATCAAAAAAAGACTAGTATAATGGTGTCAGGACTGAGCTGAAAACAGGGATTTTGTCCAAGTGAAAGATGAGAACAGACACAGTAATGAAAGCAGATTTTTGGGAAGCCAGTTTCTAATCTTCTGTCTTTATGGACTCACCTCATGTCTTAAGGTATCTTCAGCTCAAAGCCATTTGGAGAACACCAGTGTTGTTTTTCTGAGCTGCCATTCCAAGTCTTTTTTGGCTAACTGTCAAAGTTTTCTATTTAGCAGTTACCAAGTTCTTGTTTCATAAAATGAAAAATAGAACCTATTTGTGGCCATTGTCATGTCTTTGGCAGTTGTATTTATACAGCTGGCAAACAAGCAGTCACCGTGTGAAGAATCAAGCAGTCCTTGTAGCTTGTCAGGGTTGGCCGTGAGTTATTAAGAGAATACTGAGGCACATTTTATTTTTAGTATCTCTGTGAGTCAAGTCTATCCTTAGACATAAATAAACTTCTCATTCTTTGATTATGTATATAAAATGCATTTGTTACATTCTGCTACAATGTGGGGAGAGGGGGGCACTTCTGTACTGCTGTTTGGAATGTAAACTAGCCGAGCTACTTTGATAAATAAGTCTAGAGATTCCCCAAAGAACTAGAAATAGAACTATCATGTGACCCAGCCATATCACTCCTAGGCATATGCCCGAAGGATTTGTACCTCTTCTATACAAACACTTGCACATCCATGTTTACTGGAACTCCATCCATAATAGATAGGGGAAGGAATCAACATAAATCTTGATCAACAGCTAATTAGACGATAAAAGTGTGCATATTATATTCAATGGAAAAGTTTTAGGTCTAACAAAACCAAAATTATGGAATTTTCAGGTAAATGGATGAAACAGGGAACAAGTAGAATATACTATGTGAGATACCCAGGCCCAGAATGACAATGCCCCATTTATCTCTCACGCATGTAGGTTTAATGCTGTGTGTTTAAGTTGGAATTCATGCACAACCTGGGAAAGGATGGAAGAGAGTGTTGCTCATAGGCAAAGTTAGGGGGAAACTTGCCAAGGAATGGTCTAAGTATAGAGAGGTGATGTAACAGGGGAGATAAAATACGTGGGGACAGATAGGGCAATCAAAATGAAGGGAGCATGCAAAATAATATATCATCTTATGACCCAATTGAAAACATTAAGAGAACTATAAAGGCAGATACCTTACATTGCTAGACAATACTGGTCGTTAAGCAATGAGCCAATAAACAAGATTTCAGTGCCAAAGGTGAATCCCTGTACGTCTGTAAGTCACAGAGCCCCAAGGGCTTCCCCAAACAATGCAGGCTTCTGTCATTGCTCATTCTCACTAGCTGCTTGTCAGAGCTAGTGATTACAATCCTAATCCTGAAAATACCACGTACTTGGTATGTAAGATACAAAGAAATTAAGCTGAAGCCAAGCTAGAAGATTCCTCTCTGTTGTCTGGTTTTCCTACTGCTGGGTAGTGCTATGTAGGTTGCTGGTAGAAGAAATGCACCAATGATACTGTGAGCTCTGGACTATAATACTAATCTTCCAGGAAATGTGTACCCACTGAAGCAATAGTAGCAGAATGTTTATGGGATTACCTAATGCTGTGGTTGGATTGAAGGTGTGTTCTACAAGAGGTAATCCATGCCTGGTACTGTAAACCCAGTCAAAAATCTATGACTGAGGAGGTTTTAGGACCTAGAAGGAACCTACTAATACTGTGAGCCTCAACTGACATTTCAAACCATCTTCTAAATATCTATGTTTATATCCATAGACAAAGGCTAATCTCAGCTGAAGTCATAGAAGCCTTTGTTTGGGGTGAATGGGATGAACACAGAGACACATGGCTGTACAGGAAGTAGATAGAAAGTAGTAATTTTAGGAACCAGCTATATATAAGACATTTGATTCCACCCCCTTTAATTCTCAGGGATCATTATGGAATAGGGGGCAGAAAGCATAACAACAGGTCATGAAAACGCATCTTCTATCATGGCCGTAATAATTATGAACTCACAGCAGCTGAGTTAACTGGCACTGGACCTATACAAGAGGAGCCCAGCCAGAATTCAGAGAGTATATAACGTGGTCCTATCACTTACTGCTGAACTATTGGCAGCGCACCGATTATGGGAGAAAAAGTGGCGTGATATCCAGTTGTGAGCTTACTGGTGAGCTCACCAGGCTCTGTGGCATAGTTCCAAACACGTGATTACACAGATGGCCTTTGTTAAAATCAGTGGGACAGAAAACAAGCTCTCTTTCTGTCCCTCCCTCTGCTGAAGAGGTAACTACTACCCCTGCTCTTAACCCCTCTCCTCTCTCTTTCTTCTTTCTCTGCACCCCATTCTCCGATCCTCTCCAAAACCCCTTACTCTCATAATTAAACTCTACACCCCCCCTAAAAAAATCAGCAGGACATAAAGCAAAACAAAGAATCATGAATATGAAAAAGAGATGTAGAGAGAAACAAGGGGCGGGGCCTAGCAGGAATGGGAGGAAGATAAGAGAGAACAGAGAGGAGAGTAACTGGAACACAAGTTTACCCATAGATGGAAATATCAATCTGTACAAAAGTTATAAATTTAAATAGCCACAATTTCAGATCTCATACTTGAAATCAGATGCAAGTATGACTGATTTATTCTCATTCTGAATGAGTAGCTGCAGTGTTTCAGCAAATATGAAGTCAAAATTGCCAGGTCTTATTGACCACATCCTACTTGAATTAGTCCTCCCCTAATTTGCCCTGTCCAGGAAGAGACTTGATCAGTTGTCCTCATCAACTGAGACCGCGAAACCCAAGAGGACAAGTTCAGCAGAACTGCCATATATGGGCTGCCAACCAATATGGACTCTGCCACCATTGCTTTTTCTTACTTCCACTTAGTTGGGGTCTTTATTTGTCTCCTCCCTTTCTTTTAAAGACAGGTGCTTCTGCTGCTCACCCTGGCCATGGATCCCTGTGTAATGGATAATGATGTTGAACCTGGGATCTCAGGATTCAGGGCTGGCGTAAGGAGCATGTGCCACCACTATCAGTCTTACAGGGCTGATAAAATTTGAGCCCAGGGATTTCTGCATGCTAAGCAAGAGTTCTACCAATTGTGCTACATCTCCAGCCATACATTCACCTTTTTATCATGGTTGAACACATTTTCTGCCTCTGTGTAGTCTTCCTCCCAATGATTCATTTTCATTCACAACCATATTGCAAATTCCCTTGAATGAGTTTCCAATTCAAATATCCACATGCCACTGTATTTCTTAAATATCTAATTTCTTAAAACTTAATATAACCCACACTGGGTACATTATTTTCTTCTTTTCTCAATCTATACTTTGTTTACGGATCCCTTGTAGTCCCATCATTGGACATATGTTCACATTAGATACCCAGAAGTGCTTTTCCACTTTCTGACTCCTTCCCTGAAGGTTTGACATCTAATCACAAAAGCTGTTTATTTCATATTTCTTTAAGAACATTTATTTCTTTATTATGTGTATGAGGGTCTGCATATATGTGTGTTTAACATGGTGTGTGGTACTTGCTGAGGCCAGAAGAGGGTGTTAGATCCTCTGGTGGTTTGAATAAGATGGCTCCCATAGACTCTATATCTGAATGCTTTGACCCCAGGGAGTGGTACTACTTGAAAGGATTAGGAGATGTGGACTTATTCTAGGAAGTGTGTCTCTGAAGGTGGGCTTGGAGGTTTCAAATGCCTATGCCAGCCCCAGCCTCTCTCTTTCCACCTGTGAATCAATTACTTCTCTAGCCATGCCTGCTGCCATGCTCCCTCTCACGGCAATAATGGAGTAAGCCTGTGAAACAATAAGCAAGCCCCCAATATAATGCTTTATCTTTTAAGAGTTGCCTTTGTCATTGTGTCTTTTCATAGCAACAGTGACTAAGGGTGCTGTAGGAACTCCTTCAGCCAGTAGCCTTTAAGTTACCCGCCCACTTGGGCGTGGCCTCTTATACTATAAAATGCCCATGTAAAGCTTGGTGCTGGCTGCGGCTGTGGCTATGTAATTTGGTTGCTGGTCCCCATTTGAGCAGAGGACTATAATCCGTGAGTCTACCCCTAAATAAATAATCTTTTATTATACTCAGTTCTGAGCTAGTGTGGGATTTCTTTTAAGCATCTGTTTTCATAAGATAGATCCCCTGGAACTCTAGTTATAGACAGAATTGTTCATGTGAAGTTGTGCTGACCAAATTCAGGTCCACTGAAAGAGTTGTCTGCTAAGCCATCTCTCAAGCCCTCATCTCATATTCTTAATATTTACAGAGTTCTTGTTTAGAAACTAGCTATTCAACACTAACCTTTTCTTTTCTTCTTCACATTGAGCCCCAAACACCCGGCAATATGAACTCACACTAATTAAATGCAGACACTGTAAGAAGAAATCAACATATATTACAGCTTTTTATCCTCCCAGGAGTCTCCCGAGTAGTGAACAGTGCGATCATTTTTCTTTCATATGTAAAGAAATAAAAGTGAAGATGTTTGGCAATTTTCCTAAAACCTCTCAAGTAAACAAACAAACAATTTAGTCTACATATTTCTGGCTCCCCATATCAGAATTTAAAATTGTCAAAGAAAAGATAGAAAATTAGTCATTTAACTTTAGCACTTTCCAGGTTTTAGGTCTTAAGGATAATGGTCACTCAACTTTATAGGTGGTATAGCTTTCAAGCAACAAAACCCCACTTCTTGAATGTTTTTCAGTGGTAAGCTATAGAAAGTTCTAGTGCTATATTTTGAAATAAAATACAGTGGCAAATATAATTTTATCAAACCACTATACCTATGGGCATTTGCACATCCACATTTGCTATTATACTATTTAAAATAGCTAAGAAATGAAAACCTAGATGTCCATAAATAGCTGAATTAATAAAGAAAAATGGAAATATACATATTATTTATTCTATACATAAAAATAAAAAATAACAATTTTCAGGAAAATGGATGGAATTAAACATTATTACTTTGGTGAAATAAGCCAGAATGAAGTTTTAAAGTGTGTATGTGTGTATGGGGGTGTGTGGTGCTGAAAATAGAAAAGACCATGAGAGGGGAGGAGGAAATATTGAGGGAAAAGGAAGGAGGGAAAAGAGGAATGGTCCTCACATAACATGAAAGATGAAGGCAGAATGAAAGACTATTTGAAGACATGAAGAAGAAAGAAGGAGTTAGGTGGATGAAGGATAGGAAAGAGTGACGGACAAAGGCAACATATAATGATATATTATGAAAATTCCATAATAAAATCTAATGTAGAACTTTATTAACTGCTACTCCTCACTTCAGGTCAGTCCACTGAAAGTTTTCTGTGGAGTATTTGAATTATTATACTAAATAAACTGCTTACACAGTCAAAACATACTATTTACATCTCTGAGGTAAATGAAACTGATTTACATATTATTTACAAATACTATTATGTATTATTTAAGTGTATAAAATGTTCTCATGGTTAATACTGTAGACTTGATTGGGTTGAGAAAAACTAGGCATCCACATGGGTGACCTTGGGAGAGTGTTTCGGAGATGACTGTATCACAAGGGATTTGAATAATAAATGGATTGGCCTCTTGATGGATTCAGAGGGTGATGATATTACCAAGAGTTTGGCAAAAATAGGAGATTGGGACATTTGAGGAAGCTGATAATAGGGGCATGCCCTTGGTGCAGCACCATGCTCCTTTATGTATCTCTCTATTGTTCATGTTTGCTATTGTAATGATGTCCCATTACAACGGTGTCACCAAGATTTGGTGACTTGGTAAGATTTGGTACTGCACTGGTCAAGGAGGGGGGACTAGACACCCTGAAACCACAAGATCAGTTCTTCCTCTTTACCTTGTTTTGTCCGATGTTTCATTACAGACATAGGACCAATATGCATGAATATGACATTTTTAGATACATGAAAATAGGCATTTTGGTGCCGGGTGGTAGTGGTGGTGCAGACCTTTAATCCCAGCTCACAGGAGGCAGAGACAGGTGGATCTCTAATAAGTCTGGTCTACAGGGTAAGTTCCACGACAGACTCCAAAGCCACAGAGACACTCTGTCTCAAACCCTTCCCCCCAAAAAAAGGAAAGGAAAAAAAAAGAAAATAGGCATTTTGTTGTGATACCAGAAAAGAATGGCTTTGCAGTCTAAACAGCCTGTGCAAATTCCAAAGATGCCAGTTTCTAGATATGTGTCCTTAATTGATGACTAGATCTCTCTCATCTTCAGTTTTCTTATTTGACAAATGAGGATAATTATGCAAATTAACCTGATGTCTAAGAGGGCTATTATAAGTAGATAAAAAATAAAAACACACTAATACCATTCTCAGCATATTGTACTGTTCCAATAACCAGAACATTGCATTAATTTTACTAAGAAGCGTCAAGTCCAAGCAAAGCGTATCTTAAAATAAGAAACCTATATCTCATATTTGAAATTGGGGTGGAAGGTTTCTTTTCCCTCTCCCACTTTCCCACAAAGTTTTAAAGATAACAGCAGACTTAGATTGTTTCAGTAACTGTAGCCTCACTAAAATAATCTGCTAAATTAGACCCTATGAAGAATGAACTGGAGCAGAGAAGGACCAGAGGCAATGAGACTCATTAGGAGGCGATGATTATCACCATTATCATTGGAATTTCCTTGCATGCATAATGACTCGTCCATCTTACTTGTGTTCACAGCTAGATGCCTGAACCTCATGAGTTTTCATCAACTTACTCCCTTCTTCCGCTCTACCCATGTAAGTAAGCACTTACGACATCCTAACCATTTTACTTCTCAAGCGCCTGTTAAATCGGATTCGCTCATCTCTACCCCAATGACCTTGAGTACTTCTTCTGCAGACTTCGGTAAGAGCTTCCTAATTAAGAACAACTGTAGGTCCCACCTCCTTCCCTCTATCCATTTGTACACCGTATCCAGTGTCTCCTTTAGGGAAGGCAAATACCATTAGGGTCAAATCTGTTGACTTAGTAAGTTCAGAATTGAAGCCAAATCTTGTGACTTGATAGACAGATCTCTTCAGAGCGGATATTGTAGACCTCAGGTTTCTCATTCCTTGCCCTGTCACACTTATTCTCACTATTGCTGTTCCGACGTTCAAACTTTTCATTTTACTTTCTCTATTGATGCTGGATTTGCTCATTTTCACTTCTCTTCCTAGAATCTGCTTATACCTCTCTTGCAATCACCCTTTCTAATAAAGGTGTTCTTTTGGGAATTCTTCCAGACATGTTATAAAAGATGCTTCCTCTGTGACCCTCTAGTATATGGGTGCCATTGCATTATTAATGTTAATTTTTCAGCATTCCAGCACATGGGAGTTTAAAGAGTAAACAGTCTCATTTTGACATGTGACTAGCAAGGTGACCTTGATTTCTTCATTTTATAAGCCCTGAAAATAACAATGTCTCATTCCAAGGGCTATTGGAAAAATTAAATACACCTTATATACCTAAAAGTATTGACAAATTTTAGTTTTAGTATGACCTCTGATTCCTTGAATTCTTTCATAGAAATTACTTTCGTGTGGTTCCTAATCTTTTCAACCAAACAGACAGGTCCTTCACCCTTGTTCTCCTAACTCTAGGTCAATGGTTCTCAACCTTTCTATTCCTGCGGCCCTTTATCACAGTTCCTCATACTGTGGTGACTCCCAAACATAAAATTATTTCACTTATACTTCATACCTGCAATTTTGCTACTCTTATGCATCACAATGTATATATCTCAAATTCAGGGTATTAAATATATGACCCCTGTTAAAGGGTTGTTCAACCCCAAAGGAATCTAGACCCATAGGTTGAGAGCCCCTGGTCTAGATAATCTTCAGCCTCAGGGTTGTGTTCCAATGACTCCACTCTCCATAGACTTCTGTAAGTTCATCAGAAAGATTTCCCTAAATTCTCTATCTTCTGAAACAATTTGTCCCTTTCTGTATCTCTGCCTGATGCTTTCTGTCCTATTCCATATTCTCAGCCTGAAATTAGAGGTATATTGTTTAAGTCCCATTTCCTCATTAAAGAAAGAAAAGAAGGAAGGAAGGAAGGAAGGAAGGAAGGAAGGAAGGAAGGAAGGAAGGAAGGAAGGAAGGAAGGAAAAACAAAACCTATACACTCAAGGGCTGACCCTGGGATGGTAACTTGTATTACTGCTCTTCCACCAGGCCCAGAGCATAGTCAGGTATGGAGGAGAGATCCTGGGAGAATGATCAGAACACAGCACTTCATCCTTCCTTCATCTGATTCTCACTGGATATAGGCCACGTGCAGGGAGTAAGGTAAGAGAATTGAACAGGCATACCACATTTAGTGAGCAAACATCCCCCAGCACCAATGCCAGGGTCTCATTTCTGTGCCTTGTGATGATGATGATGATGATAATGGAGTCTCAGTTTCTAAAGCACCCATTGCTATGGGCTAGTTCTTGAAGATTTCAAGAATATCACGTGAAAGAAATATTTTTGAAAATTGGAAACAAAACTAAATAAAACAGCAACAAAAACAAAATTATTGGAACCAGCAAGGACTGAACTGCCATTATGCCCATTGACAGCATCATTGAGAAACACTGATAAGACATGGAACTCACGGAAATCAGTGATCTTTTTTATTATTATTTTTTAAGAGAACAGAGAGTGGGGTATGCCAGAACCAGAAGAATAGGAAGGATTCCTTCCCAGAGCAGTATCCTATATACTATATACTATATTGCTAAAGACCTTGTCAAAATTTGTGGGTGTCTTTTTTCCTTCATCAACCTTCTCTTACACTTGAATATGAAGTCCTTCTATAGTTTCTGTCCATTGGACTTAGGTAAAAATCCAGCAAATGAAGAAAAATGCTCCCCATTTCACGGAAGTGATTTCAGCAATGTCACATCCCAGCGACCGTAGAGCAGGACCTGTCCTGTCACTGTGCCTTAACGGATGGGTCACATTCTGGCAAGCAGAGATGTTCTCCCACAAGCTTCTCATTTGTTCCTTTTGCTTCTGTTTCTGACTTTCCTTTCCGAAAGGCATTTACTCCATTCTCATTGTCTAGTTCTCCAGAGCACTGGCTTGGTCATGAACAAGCCCTTGAAGGCCTAGCTCGGATGGCACCTTACATCGCTTGCACTATTATTCAACCATAATCATCTTGGCATTGTTATGTTTGCTGATTCGCCCCTAAATGCTCAGAAAATTAGTATCCAATATGTTAATGCTTTAATGATTTTTAAATCTCTTTTTTAATTTGTCAAGTAGAAAGTTTTATTTTTTTTTTTAAAAAAAACAACTCACTGGTATTAAAATCTTAATTTCTCCCCTCAGAAAACAGAGCAGACAGGGATGAGAGGTAGATGGGGAAATTGCTAAATCATGCGGGTATTATGAAGCCATCAGCCAACTAATCCTGAGGATTACCCATGTATCAAAAAATGGCCTTGGCGTGTGAGACTGTGTGGAAGGATTTGAATTAAAAAGTAGGGAGACTTGAATACACGTGTAGCAACAAAGTAGGTCCTAGCTTCTAAACGCCGCCAAGTGAAATGTCTTTTTAAGTAAGAGGACAGGAGGGAGGAATGAAAAATTGTTTTAATTTAAACCTAAGAATTAAGCACAGGCTACAAAGCTGTAACACTAGCCTGTAACCACTCACTGAATTATTAGCACAGAAAGTGATAAAGGCACAAGGGAAGTTGCTTGTATTACTCAACTGCCCTGGAAAACGGAAGAACCCCTGGTTTATCCTTTTCTTCTATCTGTATGCATATGCATATTTATGACAGTTTTCTTTGGGGGGGATGTGTATCTACAAGCACATGTGCATGGGTGTGCATGGTCTTGTAGAATCCAGAGGTTACTGTCAGGTGTCTCCCCTCCAACACTTTCTGCCTTAGTTTTTGGAAAGAGTGCTCATCATGTCAGCTAGGCTGGCTGACCATCAAGCCTAGGGATATTCCTTTCTCTGTCTTCTCAACTCTGAGGTCCCAGGCTCTGACCATCGCATCCAGTTCAGATGTGATGCTGGGATCTGAACTCAGGTTTTCCTGCTTGAATTATGCCTTAGTCCTTACACTCAGCATTTTCCTTGTTTGCTCATCTTCCCTGCCCCTACCTCTGTTTACCCAGCATGGTTTTGCGGATCTTTGCATGAGTTTACTAGAGCTGTGTATACAATACTGATCACTGAATGGCTTCAGTAGTATGTTCCCTATTTTGAAAGCTAGACACGCCAGCTCCATTGGCAAGGTTTCCTCCCTGCCTATTTCACATGGCTTACAGGCAGTTTTTGCAACACTGTGTTTTCTCTCCTTCTCCATTCTTCTGTCTCTATCTCCTTTCTTGCTGTGCACATTAAATGTGCACGCAAATATGTGTGTGAGGGAGGGCTGGGGGCGTGCGAGCGCTCGTGCACATTCCCCAGTTTCTCTCTGTCCTTACCCTATCTTTGTACAATAATAACAAACAGGCTGCATCAGGACTTTAAGAGCCTCAGCTAATCTTCTGTTCAAATGCAGTCACACTCTGCCATATGGGGACTTAGTGTACAGTATACAAATCTTAGGAGAGCAGAGCTCAGCATTCAGTGATCACCTGGGCTCAGTATTCACAGCCTGTAGGGTGCTGTGTCTATTTTTCTTGCGGTTTCTCATGCTCTCTACTTTCTCTGTAGTTTCCCTTAGAGTTCCTTCTTCTTCGATGCATTGGAGAAGTTGGACAGTCTTCCCAGGAAGTGTTTCTTTCCATGTTTTCTGCCCTACATGCATGGCGGCTTTGTTAGGTTTTCTTCAGTACCATGTCTCAGACTATACATATCATATTGCATGCAAGGCACACTTTATAGTGATTGTATGCTTGAGATGGGTTCACACACTGCAAGCACGCGTACCAGTATAGCAACGTTGATGTGGTGGAACTGTGAGTTGGCAGGGCACAAAGGAAGATGCTGGGTCACGAGGGGTTCATCTTTGCAAAGGATTAACACAGTTTTCAAAGAACTGGTTAGTTCCAAGATAGCAAGCCTTTATGGAGAGAGTGAACCTGGCCCCAAGCCCTTCTAAGGTGTGTCCCTATCATAATGCCTCCTGCCTTACCACGGTATAGCCCAAAGCCCTCAGAGAGCTGAATAAACAGTAGTCTTATGTACTTGGATGCCCAAAGCTTTGGTCTAAATGATGGTTTTTTCTCTATAATGTGCTTAGCCCCAGGTATTTTGCCATAAGAACCAAAACCACTAAGAGTGTGATGAAGGATGTCAAGATGAAAGGTTATTCTGAACATCCAGGATGACTCTATTATAAACAAGATAGAAAGGCAGTGGGGATTTGAGAGGAAGAGGAAGTAAGATATGTGGTAGGAATCGGAGTGATACCAGCTAGGGAGCACTAGCAAAAGCATGCATACAGCTTCTGGACGCTTCAGCAGGTAAGGGAATAGACTTTCTCTTGCCAGCGCCTGAACTTGGGCCTATAGAAACTCATAACTTTTGGTCTTGAGATTGTGAGATAATATAATTTGTTTCTCTAAGCCACCAACTTTGTGGTACTTTGCATTAGTTCCCATAGGAAACTAACCTGGGAGCTTGGTGGCCTTGTGCACATTTTCTCCCACACTGCTTTAATTTCATCATCTGGGATGTGGAGAACCATCTCATCATGGGTATGGACAGAGCAGGCCTACAATAATCAGTTCATCATTTAATCCTTGTGTGAACCCCACCTTTTGGTCACATAGGTAGAGTAGTCGATTTCTACCAAGATTTTCTGACTTCAAATCCACTAGGACATGTTGCAATGAAACTATTCATTAATAGACCAAGGATGATGTTATTCAACCTGGCTCAAGCTTTCCTTTAAGAAGGGTCACTGAGAAAAAAATTATCTGTCACCTGGTCTGAAGTTTTTAGAAAAGTTGTTAGTACTTCATTACTATATGTAAAAAAAAAGTTAAGTTCCTTCTCTACTAAAGACATTTACACTGAATTTCTAGTTTTCTGTTGTCTTTTCTTTTTTTCTTTTTCAGTTTTACTCAAGTTAGATTTTGCTTCCATGTCTCCTGTTATAAAAAGATGAAAACATATTTAAAATTAAAAAATTATAAAATAGAGAGTTGCAGTAAGTCAAGACTTGTTTAGGATTTTATTTTATTCTTGGTACATTTAATTTAGTTGCAGTGTGTAAGCAGAGACTGCTCATTTGTCCCCAGTCACCCACTCTAAATAATCACACAAAATAATATTAATTACAACACTGTTTGGCTTATTAGCTCAGGCTTCCTATTAACTAACTCTTAAATCTTAAATTAACCATTCCTATTCATCTGTGAATCACCACGAGGCTGTGGCTTATCAGGTAAGGGTTCTGTTCTGGCATCTTTCTCCTTCAGCAGCTACATGGCATCTCCTTGACTCCACCTATCTTTCTCTATCTCTTCCAGCCTGGTTATATTCTGCCCTCTCATAGGCCAAAGCAGCTTCATTCATTAACCAATGGTAATAAAACACACAACACACAGAGGGGAATCCATATCGCCAGTGTGCAGGAATGGAGAACAGTAACATCCTTTCCTTCTGTACGTCCTCACCTCTCATCCATGGTCAGAGCTCCCACAGAGAAAATCACCCGACCCAGGAATACCCCCTTTTACCCTTTGCACTGTAATTTGACTATTTTATTTCTGTATTTAGACATGTTTAGATACACAGATCCCTTCCACCATGTTACAGCTGGCTAAAGTAGTCAGTATAATGCCATATCACTCAAGTGTGTCATTAGTCACGCTTATTTATTAAGGTGCATTTAAAAGTAACATCACAACCACCATGGTTCTCAGACAACTTTCTTATTGTGAAGCGATGCTCAACAGTATTTGCATATCTCCTATCCACCCATCCAGTCGAGCTTTCAGCACCAGCACAGTAGACCACTATTTGGGGACTTTCCACCTATGAGCCAGACTCTGGTGCTATGGATAAATTGCAGTCTCTGCCATTGCAAGGATGTCTTTGACTTTTGGAACCAGAGGCGTGAGCAGAACCTTCAAAAACACACAGCAAGGACAGTGATCAAGGTTTTCCATTGTGAAAGAGTGAGTGGGGAGGGGTGGGTAAGCCACAGATAAAGAGCAGAGAGTGAGGGAGCCTTGACAGAACACACACAGCGTAGAAGATGTGAGCTTTAGCGGGGGTGGATGAGATCAGAAAGAAAAGAGCCTTAAATGAAAGCTTTAGAGTATGAAAGGAAAATGATGATGTGGATAGATTGGGCTCAGAATTTGATAACATATAGTCAAAGAGGATCTCTTTGCTTCCCCTAGACAAAAGCCTAGGCTGGCATTTGGTTGTCTGATGGAAATAATTTAGAACTTATGAGAATGCTATTTATCAAGTCAGAGAGCTTACTGAGATGTGATGCGTGCATTCTGACATCCACCTCTTTCTTTTCTACTTTTCCCCTTGAAACATTACTGACAGTCGCTGCTACAGTCCAGCACTCTTGAAGTTGACATATGCTGAGTGACAGGTCCAAGATAAGAGTAAAATACATTTGAATGTGCCGATAAAGGAAAAATGGGAAAAGGATGAAATTGCTGAGATAGAAGGTGTTTTTTTTTAAAGCTCTTAGGAGGACAAATTGCTAATCAGGAATAGAATTGTATAGAGGCTTGATAAGTTCGAACGCGGGAACCTGTCTGAGATAGAAACTCTTTTTAGCACATGGTGGCTTTATGAGAAGTCTAATGAGACCCATTTGAAAGCGCTGGCTCCATTTGGTAGGAGGCAGACTTGTCAGGAGATTTTCAGATGTCTGAATGAGCTGTAATAAGCTCAACAGGGCCAAGGTGGGGTGTCCAATTTTACAAGTAACCAAAAAGCTATCTTCAGAAGCTCATGATCTATAAAAGTACTTTCTGTCACCATTAATATTTGACAAATGGAAACCATCTGAGAGTATTAAATAATACTGATATGGATTGAGTCAATCATTGCCAGGATTTACGAATAATCAGCAATCCCACTATAGTCTATCACTTTATACTCATTGATACTAACTCCCGTGTGAAAATTTCACCCTCTACTCTTCTTTCATACATGGTATTTGCTGAGAATATATGATTTTATTTTATCCCTGCTGTTACTGACATTATAAAACAAATACATATGTTCCGATAACATTCACTTCCTCCACTTTTACTTAGTATCAATGAAGCCATGTCAATGGCTATATGCAGCTTCTTGTTCAGTTTTGGACCTTATTAGATAGCAATGACAAAATACTAAGAATTTACCTCTGCATCTCTAGCTATAGAGGATAGATTTGGGTAGATGCCCACCCTTGCTGGACCAGCGAAAGGGACTTTCATGGAAATTGTGGGAGCTTCTCATTCAAAGCATGTCAATCATTCAGTGCCTTTCTTAGAATCTTGAGACCCTCATCTTTCTGTGGTTATGATGCGCATTTCTGAAAAAAAAAAACCCAATTCTCTATCATTCTGCATAGGAAGCGGAAATGTAGCTCTTTCTTTGGTGAAGAGGAAAGCTACTGTTTCCTTTACAGCTGGGGTGACTGGCACATGTGTACATGAGAAGTAGGCACCCAGTCTTCTCCATAAAGACACTTTAAAAGAAAGACAAAACACCTAACTTGTGCTAAAAAATATCTACATTTCTTTGGTCACCACTGCCTTTTCTATGTTTTTACTACCATCAAAATTTGTCTGTTGGAGGATTCATTCCTGAAGAGGGAATCCTGCAGATATGGTGAGATTAATTCACAGAATGATGTCAGACTGTGATGGACTCCATGGTGTCCTAAGAACTGCACTTTGTCTTTATCACTGATTTTTCTTGGCACAGGCTATTAAACTTAAGGAATACTCTGAGGTACAGGTCTGACTTCTCTTTTATAGGAGCCTAGTTTTAATTTTTAAACCTGAGCTTGTAATGAGGCATCATGGCTAGATGGTCTGAAGACTGGAACTGGTTTCTAGGAAGACCAAACACAGGATGCAGGACCAAATTTCTTCCGTCATTCTGTGGCTTCTGGAAAGTGGAGGAGAGACACAGAGGGGGCTCTGAAAACTGCAGAGATGTCCTTCATCAATCATGGCCTGAGAATACTGTAGCTAACCTTAAATATCTGTTCCTAGTCACTGTTTTCACCTAGTTAATACATGTTCAGAACTCTTGTAATAAAGAATGAAATGTAAGCAAGCCATTTATCTATGTTATACAAGATCCTTTAGTAAACTGGCAAAGGAGAGTCCTTGCTTTCTGGTCAGAGAGTGAATGGTCCCAGTTTTGTGACTGGTGTGAAGTGCGGTGTAGTCTTGTGCGACTGAGTGCTTTAAACACTTCAGTTCTTATTTTTGTAAAATGAGCATGAGACCTATGCAAGCTCAAGCTGGACAAAATCCAAGCATGGAAAGGATGGGGTGGGTGGGGTTGGCACCAGCCGAGGTGCCCTCTCCCCACTAGCGGAGAGCTATTTGGTGTCATACATGCTGGGAGAGGTTTCAGTTTTCTTTAATGGCATGACTTCTTTCATGTCGACCAGACTCTGTGGCAGGACCCAGTGGCACGAGTCAATGGGCAATAAAAATTGGACTCAGTGGGTACAAAACAAGTATAAAAAAAGAGGCCCTGAAAAGTGGGGTGGGGGGGGAAGGTAAGGGTGCATCTGGGAGGAGTTGGCAGAGGGAAGTCTATATGATCTAAACACACTGTAGGATATTCTCAAAGAATTAATAACAAAAGGAAAGCTCGGTATAATTGCAGCACTGATTGCATTTAAATAATTAGATACCAACGGGATCCCTCTCTCTAGCTTATCCTCAGTATTCAGATGTCTCCAGTTAGAAAGCAATGTGGTCCCTCTCTCTAGCGCATCCTCAGTACCCAGATGTCTCCACTTAGATAGCAATGCAGTCCCTCTCTCTAGCTTATCCTCAGTATTCAGATGTCTCCAGTTAGATAGCACTGTGGTCCCTCTCTCTAACTCATCCTCAGTATCCAGATGTCTCCAGTTATCTCCACTCCCTGCCAACCTTTTCTCTAATCCCAGACTTAAGGAAGACTCATTGATGGTATTTTATCTGTTGGGGCCCTGTAATTGCTTTTAGTTTGGAAAAGTAAACCAGGTGTTGTGTTTAAAAACAAAACTTTTAAAGGCATTTGCTATTTATAGAGTTTAAGCAATTTATTTTGTAAATAATTACTCAACTTACCTTGAATGCTCTGCTGTATGCGTGCATATGTGTGTGTGTTTATGTGCTTTACATTTTCGAAATTTTTTTGTGTTCTCAGTAAATCTGATGAGAAGACTCAAGGCACCTGGTGTAGCTCAGGATAGTTTTAAATTTACTACATAGCTCATCCTCTAACTGCCACCATCCAAGAGCTCGGATTCCAGTTGTCTTTTCCATTCTGGGCTGCAGAGAGAGATTGTAATTCTTATGGAGAAGCACAGATGTACTTTTGTATGCTGCTGGCTAAAGCTTGCATTCTGCAGCATGGTGGTAGAAATAGAAGGTGGCTCAGATAATGCCACTCTGAATTCACGCCACTGAAATCATGCTCATTCGATCATTCATTCATGAATGAATGGGTCCTTTATGAAACAGCTTCTGTTTATGGTGGTGAAAAATTACTTTCCATAAATTAAGGATTTTTTTTACATGCATGGCTGGAAATTATTTCTACATGGGACTTTTGACCTGTGACTCAAGTATACTGTTCCTAATGTAGGGTGGGAGCCATCTTTGAAAATTAAGGATCCTAACTATAGTATAAAGAAGAGGACATCTTCCTTTTTTATAGCAAATATTATCTGCGAAGTATGTTACAGTAATTTGACAATTGAGGACTAAGTTACATGAATTTTCTGGTCAGAGTTGACTTATCTTTAAATGAGAGGGACAGATAGATCATTTCTAAGTTCTTTCCTTAGGCATAGAAATTTCTTACTAAATTTCTTAACGTTTAAAACTACAATCTGTATGAATTAATTGAAGACAAATCTAGAATAGGTTACTAAGGAAAACTTGGATGCTTGGAATCTTCTATTGTCTCCAAATGGACATCATCTATAATTCAGTGCAGCAGGCTCAATGGTACCATAAACACTACCTGCCTTTGTTCAGCTCACAATCAACTTGGGTCGTGATGTCTCATTGGCACACACATGGTTCCACTTTTTCCTTCCTCTCATTACGTACCATTATTATGCATCCTTTTATTCCCACCATTCTCACCTTCTTTGTTCTATTGAGCTGACTTAAACATTGCACCAGGTCACCCCTGCACAGTGTTTCCCAGAGCTTCATATGTGGGACTCTCTAAAAGCTTTGTTTGGTAGTGAAGTAGACACTGAGCCGTGACACCACTGTGATCTATGGTGTTCGTTTATATATGTGCAGCATGTGAAATTACAAGCCCGTAATTCCAGCACTCAGAAGACTGAAGCAAGAGGATTACAAGTTCAAGGTCCCAGAGCAACCAGGACTACATGTTTATACATGTATATGTCTAAAAAAGAAAAACAAACAATAAAATAAGCATCAGTTACAAAACAAACAGGAAAATACCGTAGAGGTGTCAGGCTCCAGCATCACATGTGTCTGAATAATTTGTACTTTGTGGTCCATGTGTGGGGGAGATTGAGAGCAGAATCAACTCAATATATAAGTGGAAGTTGGAGGAGGTATCCCGAAAGGTATGAGTACTGAAAAAGCTAAGTTTAAATAACACTGGATTAAAAGCAGGATATTTATCCCTTCTTTCATGTGCCTATCTGAGAATCTTTCATGGTATTTCAACCTTACAGTACAACAGTGAGAAAAGGAAAAGGAAAATGGCACTGAAACCCAGAAGATGTGTGTTTGAAGCCTAGCTCCTCTCTAAGTAGCAGAATATAAATCACGAGGCAGACTTTATGAGGCTCTGCCTTTTTATCTATAAAACAAGGAGTATGATGGTCACTAAGTGAAAGGGTTGGTGAGAATTAGGTAACGTGCATGATGTCCTTAGAGCACCGCTTACCACATATTAAATACTGTGTGTATGCTATCTATTGGGGGTTGATACTTACCTCAGCTATCTGTCTGTTGAATCCTGAATACACTTTCTAATTAAAAAATATTTAAAGTAATGTTTGGAATTAAGAGTTAACAGAGAATATTGATAGAATAGAATTTCTTCCTCAAATGATAATGATAATAACATATAGTAATAACATATACCAATAATGATATTGGTTTGAGGATATTTTCTCTGTTTCTGGCACTCTTTGTGCTAGCTATTGTTATTTTATTTTTATAGATTTCAGTTAGTGTTCATTATGCACAAAGGTTAACTATTTGCCAAAAGGACATGTGACTTAAGTTGGGATGTGGCACGGAATGACTTCTTCCAATTCATATGCAAGTTTGGGAAGGACATGGTCCAAGCCCCCCTAGATACACATCAATTAGACGCAGACCCTTCCATCAAAGATGAACACTTTGGGGTGAAAATGAAAACACAGGAAGAATGAAGTGTGGCGCACATCATGACAGTGGCATTCACAGTCAGGGTAGAAGATGAAGGGAGGGTCGGAGGAGGAAGATGGAGAGTTAAGGTGAGTGGGTGTGGTTGGGTATTTAAAACAAAACAAAAAGTAGGAGAAGATGCATTTGGAGGGACATGGGCTTTGTGGCTTGAACAGAAAGCTTCATAGGAGACATACTAGACAGGCATGTGACCAGGGGCCTTTTGTTCATGTTGAGAGCTTAACATTTATATTGAAGGTTTGAGGATACTCTGAAAACATTTACCAAGGAAGAAGACAGAATAAATTTATTTGACAAAGATCATTGTATAAGAGATTTTTAATAAACCATGCCTTTTAAAATTAATGGTGCATTTAATTGAAATCTATCTGTATTATGTTCGTTTTTGTAGCTTTGTATGCTAGGCATTCAGTAGATATCATCAATAATGATTAATATCACCACTCACTCCTCCTTTAAAATTCTTAAATTTGCAGAGTGCATTCAAGTACACTATCTCAGACAAACCTTGATGGCCTCAGTTTTAATAATAACTTTCAGCATTCGGAATAAGAAACTGAGTCTCAATAATATTGATCTTCACAAACCTGTCCCAGAATCACAGCTCTGAGAAGAAGCTTGAGCATGGAATCCTTACTGAGTCCCCCATGGACATTCCTTCTGCCTGGAAGTCACTACACAGCACCCTGCTTAATCTGCCACAGTACTACTCAGCTCCAACCCAGCCCCAAATGCTCATTTCACTTTCTTCCTTGAAAACAAACTTTAGTCTTATTCTGGCAACTGTCTGACGAGCATCATCCAGACTGAAGGTTTCTACTGACCTTTAAGAACAGAATGAGTTTTCACTAATAAAACTAATGTGTGTAAGGTACAGTTCCTGCCATTTCTCTTTGCTTTGTCCTCTACTATGTGGCATCTTTGCCAGATGTTCTGTAAGGGTTGAGACGGCACCCTACTGGTATTCCGGGATGAATATTGAGTATGGGACTCCATGGCAGAGGCAGTATCTTTTTGTGGAAGTCAATAGGCTCTATTTCTCATTGAGAAGGATTTCACAGCTATCCTCCAGCTGTCAGTCCCTTCGTAGATCCTTTCAGTGGTACTCACTTTAATTCCTAAGTCTGTGTCCATTTTCCATGGTGGTCAGTACGTCAGGACTCTCAGGCTCAAAGTCACTATGATCCAAGCTCTTTCATCAGAAACTCTGGTTGAGGGCAGCTTAAGCGGTAAACCAAACTGAACCCTTTCTTCCTCAAATTATGTTTGGTCGTAGTGTTTATAACAGAAATATAAAGTAAATAGAACAAGATTTATAAGGCTGCATGGATAAGAAAAGTCACTAACAGGTGTGTTAAGTCAACGAATAAACGGTTTACCTGCTTCAGGAGCAGAATGGGCAAAAGTGTTTGCTGTGCACACACAAGGACCCAAATTTAAATTCCCCAACCACATGTGCAGAAACAGACATAGATGTGTGTACCTGTAACTGGAGTAGCTGAGGCTGGTGACAGGCAGGTTTTGGGTCTCATTGGGCAGCCAGCCTGATTAAACACTTAGATCCAGGTTCAATGTGACCCTATCTCCATCTAAAAATGTGCACACATCCATATAGTGCATGTACACATACACAAATACTCACAAATTTAAAGAGAAAACATCTCTAGATATTTCAGCCATGGATATTCAGGACACTTACTAACACAGCTGTCTGTTACTTTGGACCTATGTTTTTAGCATCGCGACTTGCCTAAATCTTATTTTCCAGGAAATACAATAAGCAAAGTAAGAAAGAAAACTTCTAACTTTCTTTTTCAAAGTGTGGTACCAGCCCTAAATTGAAACTGAGCATTTCCATCTCAATAGGAAATCTGCTGCTACAAGATGACATATTTCATCAAGCCGAGGACTCTAATGAATAGCAAAACTCTACCAAGGTTTGCTTTCTCAAAAGTAATTCTCTGAAAACAATGCTTATAAAGGGGATTTTTTTTCCTGTGCTCAGTTTCCTAAGTTAAATGGGACAAAGTAGACCACCAAATATCAAGCAAAATGACTTAGGTGCAGGAATCAGGAGTGGGTGTAGGAGGGAAGATGGATGAGCATGGGTGTGAGCTAAGTACAATGATGTACGTGTATGAAGAGATCAAGAGGAAACATTTATTTTGTCTTCTAAAAGAATGGATGGAACTGGGGAGAAGGGAAAGGTAGATGGGGAAGAAAGGGAAAGGAGGAGAAAAGTAGGAAGAAAGGGGGGAAATGTAAGAGAAAGAAAGAAAAAAATCCCAGGTACAAATCCTGTTTAGTCTACTTACTAATGTATTCTTAGACACATTGTTTAACATTCTGAGATTTAATTTTTACATGGATAATGGAAAGAACATGGGCTGGTGAGATGGCTCAGTGGGTATATTGAAAGCCAACTTCCCCATGTGGCAATGTCAAGAACTAACAGGGCTTGGAAAACAGGAGGATTAGTGGGAAGCCGCTGGGGACATTACCCTTGGCGAGGTCTCATGCAATTCTTTTTACGTGGTGGTTATTATTTTCAAGAATGTTATCATGCGAGAGCAAGACTGCCACCTGACTCAATAATACATTTCAGCAATAGGAAACTAATGATTACAAATAGCAAGTACTGCATCATCCATAATTAACACAAGTTATAGTTAACATAAATTTAAGAAAAGAATACAAAAAACATGCATTTTGTAACCAAATTTTCTACTTCCTAAAAAATTATTAAGGGAGAAATGGTGTAGCGGGTAAAATTTTTAATGCATAAACATGGCAATTTAGCGCTATTCCCAAACCACCATGGAAGGGAGAGAATCAACCCTGACCCTCTGATCTCCACATATATGTTGTGCCATGTGCACACCCGCTCATGTCTATCCCTCTCTTTCTCTTTCAATGATAATATCAAATAGAATGAAATAAATTATTCAAGAAGGCTTGGGAGATGGCTCGGCAGGGAAAGGCACCTTCACCCAAGCCTGAGAGCCTGAGCTTAGGTCCCCTGCTTCTACAGCCCAGACGGTGGGGACAAGGAAATGATTTAGGAAAGTTGTCCTCTGCCCTCCATATGCCCCTTTCTTAAACTATGATAATGATAATCAATAACTATAAATAAGAACCCACAAGCTTAAAGCATGCAAATCTTATAGAAAAGACGAAATGGTCAACTCCTTCTTAAATAATCTTGACTGAAGACCATTACCTGAGAATTTCAATCTTTTAGAGAACCTGGATTTAACATGAAAAGTTGTGCCTAAACAGGGCTTAGTGGTTCACAGCTGTAAGACTAGGGCTTGGTAAATAGAGGTAGGAGGATCATGAATCTCAAGTCAGTCTGCAAGGTTTGGCAAAGCCCTGTCTTAAAAGTAAGGGCAGGAAAAGGAAAGAAAAAGAAAAGAAAGGAGAAGAAAAGAATGACAGTTTTATACTGTTAGGAGGACTATTGCTTTGAAGGAGATCTAGAATTCCACAGTTTATCACTCAAACATCAACAACAGGAGAACACTTGGAAAACAAATGAAATCACTTGTATGTTGCAGCTATAGCATAAGTTCCTTTTGATTTATTTTTATTCCTTTTTCTTTTTACAAGACTCTCCTTTCAGTCACTCTCAATACAGAGCAGTATAATATATTTGAAGTATTTTTAAAAATGACAAGCTGATAGAAACACAAGATCTTAATAAATGTAATTTGATGAGAAGAAAGCAAACTTCTGCTCTTTTCCAAGAGTGCATTGTGACTTAGCTTATCAGATAAAGAATTATTCACCCAGATGAAAGCCCCTAGTTACAGCGCATAATGTAAGAAAGAGATACTGACTATGCACCCGCAGTCTTAAATATTGGTGTTGTGTTATAGATAACAATGAGAGCTTGGAACTTCTTGATCAGTTGTTTTTTATGATGCCTGTGAAATATAACCATGGTCACCACAATAAGATATTACAAAAGGTGTCACAGTGTCACTTCCATCTTGGGGGTGACCAACATTTGTCTAATTGAATTTAAGCTCCACTTGATAAGAAGCTCATATCTGGTAATTTAAGCATAGATAACCGTCCATGAATGGCAAGGCCATGGAAACTAGAAGAAAACCTACTACTGACCCTCAAATTGGTGTACTTTCTAACTACATCCTAAATACTTATCCTTATACCTATAAATCCATAATGCATCCCCCACTGAAGAAATGTCTTTGTGCAGTAGCTGTCCTGCCCATACCCAGGTTGTGATAAATCTAGCTTTTAGCATAGATGATTATATAATCACAGCTGGAATCAGAAAACTAGCAGCCTTTATCCACCAACCATTCATTGGCTTATTGCTGTGTGCAAATTTCTAGTTGTTCTAAGTGTTATTCATACAGTGCTAAGGTTTAATGAGAGCACAAAAGTACTTTAAACTTTGATTAGATCAGAAAGGTTAAAAAAGTATATGGATCCTATGGGGCAGTAATATGTGTTTTTGGAAAAAGAGAGTAACATGGAAGGGGATGAATGAGAAAGTTTGTACTAGAATAATCAGCACATAAAATCCTTGGGTTCAAGTTCTATGGGAACAAAACAACAAAACAAAACAAAACAAAAAAGTAACCAGAGACCATATTGTTTATTGTAAATGATTACTTTGATGAAATCTGACACATGAATGACCATGGCATGATCTCTTGAGCTAACATGGTAGGTCAAGAGGTAATCAAGAAGGTGAGTTGTGAGCATGGGCTTTGAATAGGGGAGATAAACAAATTGGAAGCTGACAGGCATCAGGGAACATCCCAACCCTCAGCATTTCTCACAGAAAAGTAGGCACAATAGAGACATCAAAAATACTTGAAGTCCAGTGGCCCCAGTCTGCTCCTCACCTCCGTATTAGCAGCATGGGATCAAGATGAGCCACACTTCTGTCTTAATACCCAGATTCTTTTCCAACAATTATGGATTAAGTGTATCAAATATTTTTCTTAATTGCCCTGCTAAGAGTAAGTCTATTTCACACTGTTTCTTATATTTGATTGCATTATGCTTATGCATGGGCCCTAAAGTTACTATCTAAGTGTGTAAAAGAATTTAGTCACCATTTTTCCTGATTGTGTATGGCCTTTGGTTTCACAGTTTGTTGCAAAACCCTGTTACTGAATGCCTTTGCCTACCGGCAATCCCTTCCAAGTCATTCAATGATCCATGGAAGAGGAGCAACAGCAGCCTGTACCTTCTTCCATTTCTGCAACCACTTAGAAGATTCCCCTGTCTTTTCACCCCAGGGTCTCCTTTGTCTAGAGCTCTTTGAGAGAAGCAGGGTGTCTTCCCAACTTGTCTGATTTCCCTCCCTGTCCTTCTCCCTTTTGCATGACACTTGTACTGAAGGTTTTCTATCTTTCTCCCTCCCAGCCACCATCTGCTCACTACAAGGGCCTAAGTCTTTGCCTTTATTTTGCGATTAGTGGAAGAAGGGATTCATGAAATAAACACGGTGGCTGATAGACCGCCATGAGTCGCCATATCAACACAGCAAAGAGGTAAGGGAGTATACATTAGTTATTTCTTCTTTATCCTATATCCTGTATCCATTTGCTCTTCTCAAAATTCCCAAAGGCTAATACTGTCCCTGGGGGTCTATAAAAAGTAAAAACAGAACACTACGCACATCTGGAAGAGGAAAGAGGCAATTAACATTTTAGGAGCATTTATACACTCTAGGCACTAAGAAATTTACTGGCATGTTCCAAAACTAATACAGACAAAAGCAGTCCTTCTATTAATGTGCCTAGAAATTGATTTTTCAAATCTAGGATAAATGTACTTATCTGTTTACTAAGGTTCCACTGTTTGGTAACTTCTTAATCCTTGTTCTTCACACTGTTGAACCTCTACAAAAGCCAACCCAGTGGCAAGGGCTGAAAATTTGAAAATACATCGCCCCACTTTCTCTGTCTCATTCTCCGAGTTAAGCAAATGCAGTGTTGAAGATTTTACCATGGTAATATATTCTTCTTTTGTTTTCTTTTTTGTTTTCACATTTGCTGTGTGACTCTCTCTGTTCAATTACCACACATCACTGACTTCCCAAACCACAGGGTCCTAAAAGGCTGTTTCACCCCACAAACCAGGTACTAGAGAGAACTGCTTGTCAAAATGTTGATTTTATTCATGATACATCCTCACTCAAAATTCTGTTCGCTAAAACATCATTAAAATTTTATTAGCTTACAAAGGAACAGACTTCCTTATGGGTGTTTCACACATTCTTAGTTTGGGCAGGTCCCTGCCTTGTTTCTCTCTCCCACCTCTCTGTCCTTGTCATCCTCAAACACACCCATCCAAAGTCCTCTCCTTTCACCCTAATATCACATGAGTTTTGTTAACTTCCACAACCAGCTCCCTTAAAGCCACTTTCCTCTCTCTCATGGAACCCTTTTCAGTTTCCTGGGCTCTACCTACACTGACTCCCATATCAACACACATTCATCAAAAATTAGAAGTAAAGATCTCTTCATGTGCAATACAGAACACATGGTATCTGACACTGAGCCTAGGTTGCCTAGGAGTCAGTGGTTCTCCATTTCTTCCAAGTTGAACTTTGACCTTATTATCATGGGTGAAACACCCTGCCTTGCTGATGTATCACCCACATCTAGCCTAGCTTTCCACACTTAGAGCCTTTTCTCTGGCTGTCTGCTGTGCTGCAGATGGTTTCATTTTATCTTCCTCTGTCTACTAACCCAAAAGTATACAAGCTTTGGACATCACAATGAAGGTCACCACACCTTCTTGTGGGTGTATCTTCAAAGATATTCTCTCCTATAGCTGCAGTTCGTTAATGATATTCATGTTCATATCTTATGTTCCTAGATGACTCTTCAGTGAAAGACCATGCTGAAAGACCACAAAGAGGCTGAGGAAAAAGGGCTACAAGATAGGAAAGAAGAACACATCAAGAAACAGACAGGCTTGAGAGGGAAACGGAGTTAAGATCAAGCTGAAGTGGAGAAAGGAAGAGAGTAAATAAAAAGGAAAGTCAGGCATGCTGCAGAATTGCAAGATATTCGTGCATTAAGTCCATACTCTCAAACACCTACACGTCAGGTCTGGGAGTAAGAGGGAGGCAAACCCGTGTTGCACAAAGCTTGTGAATGTTATAACAGCATGGACATTCCCAGCTCACCTCTCTAGTTTGCACACTTAAGCCAGGGATTGCTAGGCGTTCTCCGTCAAGGCACTGTGAGATATTGGAAGTAAATGCATTGTGTTCTATTACTGTTATTTTCAGGACAGACGAGTTAAAATACCTGCTATCCACACGGAAGACCAGTCATCGGCTGTCACGGCTTCCGGAAGGGTTGTCTGACCTCCCCGATGGCTACCTGGGTACTCGGTGCATGGTCTGATAGAGAGGTCTCCTTTCCTGACCCTTAAATCCAGGGCCAGAAGATGAAGCCATGGAGGAATTCAGAATCTAGGCATCGCGTGACATGGACTTAAACAAGAGTTTCTAATATCAGAGGGCACAGCTTCTGGTGGCATGAATAGGAGGAAATACAAATCATGGACAAAGAAAGGAGAGAATTATTTCATACATGGAAACAAATTGCTATTTAGAGCATTAGAGCTGATTTTGTACCATATATATTTTTGTTTTCTGATATTCTTCTACCTTCTTATTAACATAAGTGGGATAATAATAAAGACAATTAAGTTGATCTCAGCCACAAGATCAACACGCTGTATCCACAGCCTGGGCATCCCAAGCTTTTCTCTCAGATTAGCACTCTCAGGCCAAGGCTCTCTAAGCTCTCTAGACAATTCCTGTAAATTCAGTAACACTGGTCAGGGGACAAGCACTAAACACATTACACAGAGTATAATTTTCAAAATAAAATAGGTGCTTCCTGTAAGAGCCCTGAATTAGCAAAAAGCTCACGCCGGGCCTAGGAAACAACCCTCAGGTTGTTGGTCAGTGAAATATAAGAACCTTTCAGAAGAGTATATACTGCTGTTACTGTCCCGGATTGCCTTCCAGAACTTGAAAGACCCTGGTGCAGCTGATGCCAACTATTTCAGATGCAAGGCTTTGAGGGATTGAGCTGAAATGACCTGGAAGCCTCTTCCCTGAGAGTTAATTCTCATAGCATTGGAATCTGCTGTGCAAGCTGTCAAAGCAGAGGAGGGAATAACCACGAGCTATCCTTACCCGTAAAGCCTAAGAATAATGGCAATGACTGGCCTTGTCAATGGTGCAACAGTGGTACTTTTATCTCAGAGGAAACCAACATATGTTTAATTGGACATTAGGCTTATTTGATATACAGGAATTCAAGTTTGGTACCCAAAACTTAACCAATTATCCATGGCTGGAAGGTCCTAGACATCAAAGGAGAACCCACTACTTCTGTTTTCCTAACCTAGTATAACTTCTAACTGTACTCTAGACACTGCTCCCTATATTCACAGAAACATAGAGCTCTCCTTCCCTCTCAGAGAAGCTTCCTTTTGCAAAGGATGAAAACTATTACAGAGATCTCCCACCGTTCGAGATGTAGATAATAAACGTCTATGCTGTTACAGATGTTATTTGCAACGCGACCCTATCCCTAAGGCTAAGAGAACTTTGATTTAAAAGAGGGAACGAAGTTTGTAAGAGCCAGAGAACCAGGGGTCCTACTTCTAGATAGTGTTTTAGAGACAGGATGATGACATCTCAGTAATACAGTTGTCTGAATATAATCAGCATAATGGTGACGACAGTTGACCAATCAATGTATGTGGTAGAGATTCAACAAGTTCTTATCCAAATGGACTCAGTAGGCAAGCTCTCTCTCAATCTCTCTGTGTGTGTACAGACAGGCATACATATGTAATAATAATTAAATAAGAAGAGGCTATGAATAGATTTGAGTGTGAGTTTGGGAGAAGGAGAGAAAATGATATAATTGAAAATAAAGATTTTTTTAAAGTAAATGGCAAATTTATACAAAACCCCCAAACAAATAAAACAAGCAGCTTTAAGACAGCTACCTTATGCCTGTTTCATAGAAGCAGCTGCATATGTAGAGAGGTGACATACCATACGTGCGCGCACACTACCAGAGCTGGGCTCAGTTCCCCGATGGCTTCCCACCACCCTAGAGTAAGTCTCTCCCATTGTTTAGAATGTCGTCGCAGACTTTTCTGATCTCCTCTCCAGCTGCTTCTCATCCTGCACACTGTGCTCTGATAACACCAATCAGTGACTATGGAGCTTTCCATTCAAGACTTTCCCCTAAGTGCATTCCTTAGGGGATTTGTATGGCTGGCCCTTTTAAAATCAATCCTCTAGCCTTGGTACTTCACACTGCTGGCTCCTCCTATTCAGGATACCACTCAAACATCACCTTCTCCAAGAGGGCTTTCTGAACACTCAATTTAACATAGTTGAGGGTGATGTGACACACCCCTACCAATGCAAATGGCAGCTGATGCTATCAGCACCTGAATTTTGAGAGAAGATGTCAAATTGTCTATTACACCAACATTCTTATTTAATTATTTGATAAGGGGAACATACAATGGTGGGAGAAATAAGCCCAAGAAGCAAGTCACGGCAATAAATGTCAATGTCAAAAATTAGTAGGCTTGGATAGAACCACTGCTATAGCCAGTTACACATTGGACATGTTCCCTAGTCCGTGTACAACCTGCTATCTCTAACACAAAGGCTTGGACCTAGGTTTGAATTTCAAGTCTGGCAATTTGTTTATTTTTACCTTCTCTAATACTCATGGTGCATTATAATTATAGAAAACATTAAGTATTTCAAAATGCCAGGCATGGAGTTGACCTGCCTGAAACGAGGAAATGAAAAACCAGAAGTTGGTGGTTACATATATACATCCTGTAGAAGACTCAAAAGTTGGACCGAGAGCATCAAAACCGCAAAAAGGGAGAGGAAGAGAAAAAGGCTAATTTATTTGTGTTGTTTTATTAGTTTCTCAGCAAGAGTTCCATTGACTTGATTTTAATTAAGCTTTCCTTCAGCCTTTCCTTCCCAGAGTGAGTGTGGGTGCCAGGTGGGGATACGCCAAGAACTCTCTGATCTAATTTTTAAAATCCCCCTTCATCGGAAACAGCCACTACACACAGTATGTTGAAAGATGATCTGTATCCGGCTGAGGAGTTCTGTTTGTGAGTTTGTGCTTAGTGGCACTAGAAGAAAAAGTACCAGGAATGGGAAATTATCACTTGGCTTCTGGGTCAAGGAATCGGGATGCTATGTTGATGGCCAGACTGTGCACTAGCAAAGTCTAGCGCAGCTAGCTGGGATACTGTGTGACTTTCTGAATAGGGATCCATTTCCTTGAACTTCACTTCTATCTACTGTCCAGTGAAACAAGTAGGTTGTGTTGTGCAGGAAGAATCAAAAGATTTAAAAGCCCTCTGGCATCATCTTGTCCTTATGTGTTTGGTGAATGTCTGCTCATCTCTGGTAAGTTCAGTAGCTTCCTTTTCAGAGAGCCCTGGCGTATTGCCTAATTGTTTTAGTTAGCTTCGTTTGTGCTGTGTGTGGAAGGCAGGGGCTGTGATTTTTGTCATTTTCTTATGACATTTTATATATAATAGACAAGCATGTGTGAGTAAAGGAGTGGTGGTTAAGAACAGTAAGAGATGAGCATGCTGTGTCTAGCCATATGATGCTGCTAAACACAGCATTAAAGAGATGTGCTTGTTTGACTAGCTCACTTTTATTGCAGATAAAGTGATAGCATGTTAGACACATCCTAAGTCCCCACTTGTTAGCTCCCCAACAAGGATGGGTTCAAAGTGGCTATTCTGTACAGTTGTGGAAGTATTCTTTATCTCATGTTGAGCCATAAGCCTTCTTCACAGCACTTATTCCCTTAGGGCTCTTCACATGGGCACACGAGGCACAGAAACCCCAGGTGTGACTTCATGCGTCTCTCAGGAAAGGAACAAGGCAAGCACCAGGAGGGCATCAGGCCTTGAGATTGAAATCTAGAAAGATCAGGTCAGATTGGAGGGATTCCCCAAAATTATGAAACTTGGCAGTGCAGACGTCACAAAACAATCCCACAGCAGTTTGGAATAATGATTAATAAAAGGGTTATTTATTTAAGGGGAAAACTTAAACATCACTGTCCTAGACAACAGCCCTCTGTATGACCAGGAACAGAGCCTAGTAGCTGGAAATGGAGCCAGAAGCAAGAGAGAGGGAGAGGGAGAGAGAGAGAGAGAGAGAGAGAGAGAGAGAGAGAGAGAGAGACAGAGAGAGAGACAGAGAGAGAGAGAGAGAGAGAGCATGGCTACTGATGCTTTTTAAAACAAAAGAGACCATGCCCAAGTGAGCTGGTATCTTAAAGACTATTGGCTGAAAGGGCTGAAGGAGCTCCCGCAGCACTGCATAACTGTTGGGGACGGGGTGTGAGAGGGCTGTGCATGTGTCACATGCCAAGATCTCAAGTTCTAGACACAGGAATGTTCCTTCTCTGTATACAAATGCCTTCAACAACAGCTGAGCAACGGCATGTGACTTAGTTAGGGTTTCTAATGCCATGAAGAGATGCCATGAGAATGGCAAGTCTTATAAAGGAAAACATTTAATTGAGGTGGTGGCTTACAGTTTCAAAGCCTTAGTCCATCATCATCATGGCAGGGAGCTTGGCGGCATGCAGGCAGATGTGGAGCTGGCTATGTCTTGACCAGAAGGCAACAAAAGTGAACTGTCACAATGAGAAAAACCTTAAGCAAAAGAGACCTCAAAGCCTGCCCCCACAGTGACAGATCCACTTTAACAAGGCCACACCTCTTTCAACAAGACCACACCTCCCAAAAGTGCCACTTTCTAGGGGTTTATGGGAAACAATTACATTTAAACTGCCACCGCATGCGTCCAGAAGCTGTGGCATCTGTAATGCTTCGCAAACCAAATCCCAAGAAGTCCTTCATAAGCAAGACTTAACTTTCCCAGTTTCTCTCCTAAGAAGGTTTAGGCAAAAGGATCAATGTAAGAACGTACTTCATCCAAATTAGGCAAATTAGCTACTGGTTTGATAGTACATTGGGAATAGCTGTATTCATTCTTTCAAACAGTAGATCACCCCAAGCAATCTATGCTTTGTCAGCTTCTCAGGGATTCAGTAATCCATTCAATCAGGCATGTTTTCTATCTGTCGATTTAAACGTCATTATTGAGTATGTGCAAAGATTGGCTGTGGACGGGGTTCCCTCACTGCCCTAGATGGGAGGCCAGACAGGCCATGGCTTTATGAGCATAGTGGGATGCTGTGTTCTATGCTAAGCACTTCATCTGACTTCACTAAAAAAAAACTGCAACACCCTCAGGAGGTAGGGTTTATTATACCTTCCATAAATATAGGGCAACAGATTCTGAGCGCGGAGAAGTACACTCGCTAATTCACTATCAGGTGGTTCGTAGCAGAAACAGGTGGGGAAGCTGAGAGCTTTCCAAGCCTAAATCTTTACAAACCATCGGTTAAGAAGTGGGGTAAGATCTTGTTCTGCTGCAGACTCTAGTTGACCATGATGTCCACACCTAGAGTCCTAGCAAAGCAGTCAGAGAAAGGTAGTTATTAGCCTTGGCTATCTCAAAAGCCCAAAGAAAAAAATGCATAGAAGATTACGATTTCTGACATAAGGGTTACAGTTCTTTTTCTCTTTCCTTTAATTCTCTCACTCTTGACTTATTTTTCTTTCTCCTTCTTAAAGTCTCTCATAGTTAACCAGTCATGACTCAACTTTTGATTCTCTTGCTTCAGCCTCCCAAAGGCTAAGGTTACTGAGTATATTATTATGTGGAACTCAGACTCTACTTTCTGACATGCTGGCTGGTGATGCCTATTTTGTAGTCTGTGCACACACTACAAGCAGCAATGCTAAAGAAGACCCACATGTCTAATCCTTCCTTTCCAGAAAGATCCAAAATCTCTGTCTTCTTCCCTCTGTCCTATATAGCCCATACATCTTTGGGGAACCTGTTTCTTTCTCTGGCTTCAACGTGTTCTTCAGTGATTCTACTGTTCGGTCCAATAAGTTAATTACCAAAAACATGTGGTGTTTATGTCGAAACAAATCAAAATTAAGTAAAATAAAATTTTATTTCTCCAGTTTTTCCTGCAGGTCTTAAATACATTGGCCCCCATGCCTGGCCAATGACTCCAGAACTGCCAGTGCAGACTACAACACGTCCTCATCATAGAAAGTCCTGGGCAACAATTCCCAGAGGTTCAATTGATCATGAAAACTTCACCCGCACTTTTTCAAAACCCTGTTCGCAAGAGCTATGGCCATAACTTATATTTTAGATAACTAGGCAAAGTTTGACTGGAATATTAGACTATAGTCCTTGCCTCCAAACAAAGTTTGCTTGTTCTTTCTGTTTGCTGAACTAATGGAAAAACAAACAAACAAAAAACAAACAAACTAACTAAAAGTGAGTTTGGCTGCTTGTTTCTCTGATCATTCACGGGCCTCTCCCTAACAGAACTTATACAACTCTTCTTATTTAGACCATTTCGGTTTTAATTTCTGTTCTGCAAGCTAAAAAGCAACCAAGAGACACCTGGAGTCTCACTACAATACAGAGCTATGGGCGTATGGCAAGGCAAAAGCATCCAAGTATGGCTAAAGAGTATTGTTGACTTTCAACTGTGCCAGATAACTCGAGCAGAAAAATAGCTATAGGTAAGAAGTGCGTGAACACAGGGTGGGTGTGTCTCACAGGGGTTAGAAGACAGGAACATCTTCTTTGTATAAAAGAAAACTCTAAGAAAGCTACTAAGAGGAGGTAACAACAATTAAATGCAATAGAAAAATAGCTGGATAGGGAGAAAAAGACGAGGGAGAATGTGCCACGTGGGGAATGAGATCAGAAAAGGTGAAGGGACTGCAAAGGCATTTCCAAGGAAGAGGCAAAAACGTGGCTACTGTGTCTGTCCCTGGTGAATTTATTAGCCTAGAAAACGACAGAGCCAGGTTATATAGGTCATTACTGCAGGAGTCTCCATGGAAAAGTTTTCTTCATATTTGTTTATCATTTTACAGTGTTGGAAACATCTTGCCGAGAACATTTTGTTTTTATGGTACGCAGTAATACATCAGTGCAGACAAATTAGGCCTTGGTGGACAATGAGGCCAAGGTCACAAATTAAGCATTGTTAAACAAAACCTTGAACTCACACACCCGGTGCCTACTGTTGCAGATGTATGACCGCAAAAACTATCCTGGGAGTGCCTATGCTTCCCATTAATCAAGGACAGTGCCTGTAGGTTTAACAGTCAGTCAACAACAGTACCCTGGGATAGATGACAAATTATGTGTTGGCCCTATTATCCCTGCAGACATGAACTATGTGACATCACCCTTGCTGTTAGGAAAGGTGATGAAGAGACCAGATGAGGCCGGGGCACCAGAAAGTAATGTAGAGCTACTTTTAGGGAATTTATAGGCCAGAAGAAAATTTTTCCATAAAGTTATGAGAATGGTTTCAGGTTCATGGCTAGTGTTTTGTTCCAGGAGACAGCAGATAGCAAGGGATTTTAAAAAGGGGATTAATCTCACCAACTCTGCAACTTATTTCAATTAGTTCAGCAGTCTCTCTCTCTCTCTCTCTCTCTCTCTCTCTCTCTCTCTCTTCCTCACCCCCGTGTGTGTGTGTGTGTGTGTGTGTGTGTGAGTGTGGGGGTAGGGGAGTGTGTTTGGTGGTAGGTGGCAGGGGGTGTTTGGTGGTGGGTGGGTGGTAAAATAGGGAAAGAGGTAGAAAGGAAAGAGACATCCCTGAATGTTAACAGTACCAAAGCAGTCTGTACTTGTCCTGTAGTTACGTCGTGATACTTGCTTCCAAGTGCCGGTGATGTTGTCTTAGAAGGTTTAGAAATCTTTAGGAGGCAGTGCCTTTAGATGAAGCTTTTCTGTACAAAGTATGTCATTAGTAATGGGCCTTGAGGTTTTACAGCCTGTTCCCTCACTTTCTGTTCATTCCTACTTCCTGACTTAGGGTCTAGCGGGACTATGTTTCCTGCTTTTACTGCCATGATGCAGAGAATGCCTTTTAAAACTAAGCCCAAATAAACCCTTCCTTCCTTCAGATGCTTCTTGCTAGGTGCTTGGTAAAATCAATAGAAAAACTGATGAATATATTTTATAAATTTGAATCCTACAAAAATACAAAGTAGAAAATAAACTAAAATGTAATTAGAGTAAAATTACTTGCAGGTAAGTAAAGCTGTTTGTGGGTGTCAGCGCTTACAATGCGAGCAACGAGGAATTCAGAAGTCCACTACTTTATCCTCAGAAACACCTGAAATTGGCACCTGTCATATTTGAAAATTATCATCTTAGGAGCTGCACATGGAATTCTGGATGCTTTTTAATTCTGCTCCCTCTCCAACTACAACCTCATGACATGGCTCATTCTTCCAATGACTTGTGTCTATTCTGTTTTCTTAATGTGCTTTATATAATATGCATATCACTGGGACTCATGTTATATGACCCCAAGGTTCCCAGAACATCATGAGATCAGATTTTCTGATAAGGATCATTGGTTTCCACTGTTTATATACCTGTGTTGAAAAATAAATGGCTATTGTTATGGAGTACAAGCCTGATCATTTCCACCAGTGTTGGAGAATTCAGAGTGGAAATATGTTCTTGGAAGCAAAGTCGGTATGTGCTTGACTCTGTGTTCCTAAATTTCTGGTAAAAATTTAGGGGTAAAAGTCTCAGGGTGACATGTAGGAAAACCATGTAAATTGGAGGCTCACGTGATTCAGCCATTTCTCATAGGCAGGAGCAGGACTGAGCCTTTCTTGGCACAAGGTAAATGAGGAGCACAGGCGTTCCATGGAGGGAAGAGTGCAGTGGAAATGTAGCTGATGCTAGCTAGCTAGAATAAAGAATGAATATCTAAATGAAGCAGTCAGATTCATTAGCAAAGATCATTTGGCCTGAAATGTTTCATCCCTTCCTATCCTGTTCCATTACGAGGCAATAGAAGACAGAATAATACAGGGTAGGGAATAGCCAACTTATCTAAATGTTAATGACAATAATTACTGGTCTGGAGAAAATCTTTTAGTTAGACTGAAATATTTCATAAACATCACTGAGAGATTTTTTTTTCATGGGATTAACAGTTCTCCCCACAATGAGGGCCCTTTATCAGAACATTTCCAAAGAGGATGAGCGCCAGGTCAGGTCAGCAGGAGAGTCAGCAGCATAGGTTGTCATAAAGAGAGAAGTCAAGCAGAGAAGAGTGGGTACACTATAAAACCACAGAGGCAAAGACTTGGTCATGTGAGACTTGGTAAACCATGGTTCTAGTGACAAGTAGACAATGGCCTTGGCTTTCATGGCTCCTTTTTCTTTCCTTTTTTTTTTTTTTTTTTTGTTTCGTTGTTTGTTTTTTCGAGACAGGGCTTCTCCATGTAATAGCTTTGTCTATCATGGAACTCGCTCTGTAGACCAGGCTGGCCTCAAACTCACAGAGATCTGCGTGTCTCTGCCTGCTGAGTGTTGGATTAAAGTTGTGAGCCACCACCCACCCAGCTCATGGCTTATTTCTTACTTCTCATGTAAGGTTTGTTCATCTAAGGAATAGTGAACTTTTGGAGGGATGCTTGTATAGAAAGACAAAAGATGAGAATGTGGAGAAGATAAGACTATGTCTGGGAGAGGAAGACAAATGTGATCTAATCAGCCTAAGACCTAAAAATTACAGAGAGAGAGAGAGAGAGAGAGAGAGAGAGAGAGAGAGAGAGAGAGAGAGAGAGAGATGATTCCTTAGGAAGTTCCTAACAAGAGAGCCTTGAATTGTGTTGAGCAGGTCCCCAGCATCCCCAGTAAATTGTGGGAACTTGATTGACATGCCAGTTCTTATGTCTGTTACTGGCATCCGTTGAGTGAGAAATGGGGGACATGAGACCTAGTTCTTTGTGCTTAACAAATCTAGGAGTTTTCAGAAGTATGGATTAGACTCAATTTTTTTCAAAGCTCCTAGAAGGTTCAATGTGTACTTTCAGAACCTAATGTTCAGAGAGAAGAAAAAAAAATCTATCTTTAAAAATCAAGCTTGTCCCCAAGGATGTTCTAGTAAGGAGATGACTGGCTAAGAAAAGGCAGGGAAACATTGGAAGCACAGGTGATGAATAGATAGAAAGGCACATGCTCTCAAAAGGCTACTCCGGAAAGTGCCTGCCTCAGTTCCCTTCAAGGAGCTGAGCCTGATTTGACACAGGAGCATCCCTGAGTAGAACTCCAAAGGGTAGAAATCACTGCTATCAACTACTCATCTAGAAAAAGAAAAAACAAAGAGCAAAGAACGTTCCATTTGTTTTCTTACTATATAGCGATGTGTCATAGGCAAAGATTATATTATGTTTCTCAGTCTTACTTTTTAATCTCTAAGGCAGAAAGTAAGGCCTTTGTTCACTTCAAAAAGCAAGATACTCAGGGAGTGTCTTTTCTCAGACTCTGTGTTTTTGGGAGTGGAGTTTTTGGAGTGGGTACAAACATCTAGACCAGCACTCATTCATCTCATTTACCAGGTTATTGTCTCCTAAGGAGAAATTGTGTACTTTTTCAACCTCTATACTCTGAGCTCCAAGAACCAAGTACTGAAACATATGGTAACTCTCAAACATTGGGGAAGTGTATTTGTGAGGCCTACGAAGCCAATGAAGAAACTTTCATTCAGTCATTTTTTTAACAATTATTTGTTTACCTGCCTTCTCTATGCCAGAACCTGACTAACTGACTGCATACTGACATAATGAGCAATGTTTCTGTCCTGCGGATATTTTATCATCATAATGGATGAAAACATAGCAATGTTCATAAATCTCATGAAATGATAAGGAAAAAACCTATTGGGAAAAGGAATAGGAAATTTGGGAAGGCAAGGTACTATTCCTTAGGATGAATGTGAAAGATCATACTAAGAAATCTATTTATTTATTTATTTATTTATTTATTTATTTATTAAAGATTTCTGCCTCCTCCCCGCCACCACCTCCCATTTCCCTTCCCCTCCCCCAATCAACTCCCCCTCCCTCAGCAGCCCGAAGAGCAGTCAGGGTTCCCTGCCTTGTGGGAAGTCCATGGATCTCCCACCTCCTTCCAGGTCTAGTGAGGTGAACATCCAAACACCCTAGGCTCCCACAAAGCCAGTACGTGCAGTAGGATCAAAACTAGTGTCACTGTTCTTGACTTGTCAGCATCCCTCATTGTCCGCTATGTTCTAGAGAACTTATATCAAAGTAAGAGCTATTATTACAAAGTTCATGAAGAAGTTCAGGCTGAAGGAACTTAGAACCCTGTGGTAGAGACAGCTCAGTATGCCCAATGTGGTGAAATAAAAATGAACCAAAAAGATGAGGGGGAAGGGAAAGCTTAGATTTGTCTCACAAAGTACTTGACATTTACACCAACTGAAACAGATGAACACTGGAGAAATGTACACAGAGGGAGCCATGATCAACATTACATTCTTAGAGACTATCCCATTGTGTTGAGAACACAAAAGAAAGCAATGTGGTAAGAAAAAGGACAGAATAAGAGATTCTTCTCTAAATCAAAGGAAAAGACTGTAGTGTCTTGGTTCAGAGTAGAAAAGGTAACATTGGTGAGAAGTGGATATATGTTCTGAAAGAAATGTCAGAATTGAATGATAGGTTGAAGACAGAAAATGAGAGAAGGTCATTCAAGGAAGATTCAGAAAATTAAGTTTGAGCTTCTAGAAAGAGAAATGAATTTTTCTAAGGGAGGCTAAAAGATAGACAAAGTAGGTTGCAGGGCACTGCGGATAAGAAGTTTGGTTACGGGATCCTTAACTGTGTGATATGGACTGTATAGCGATTGTGAGACGGACACTATTAACTGTGGTGGTGTCAGACATATATATGCATTGGCAAGTCGTGTTTGTAGATGAGAGACCACATGTCAAGGAACGAACTTGAAAAGTCATGTTGATACATTTTAAATCATGGCACAGGATGACTCCCTCTAGCGATGGGTGGAAAGCAGCATTATAGAAATGATACCTACGCCATTCCCACGTCGTCAGCGTGGTGCCAATGACACAGCACAGAGCAAAGGGAACAGAGTACACACTCGTCTGAGTCTTGCACTCCTGAGGGATCCTGTGAGGTAGCCATGATGGATTTCCATCGGATTTGTCACCTTAGTTACTGATGCCGTTGATAGGCTCATTTTGAGGAAGAGGTGAGCATGGGTACCTAGTTGAAAATAGTTGAAAAAGTATGCAAGAGGGAAACTCGCAGCCACATTTTAGCCAACCTGTCTTCCTTGGAAAATCTGTGTATCTTGACCATCAACTTTTTTGTTTGTGAGTTATATGTGATAAATAAATTCATGGTAGAGATAGGCACTCACTTCTAAGATACCATCTTTCTCTCTTCTTTCCCAGGTCACATAATTGGGGTTCCCATTGCTGTGGTGAATCACCATAGCCCAAAGCAACTTGGAGAGAAAAGGGTTTACTTGGCTTCCATATCCTAAATCATATTCCATTGAGGGAAGCCAAGGAACTCAAGTAGACAGGAATCTGGACGTAGGAACTGACACAAGGGACAAGGAGGAGTACTCTGCACTTCTTATGACTCGCTCAGCTGGCTTCTTAGTTTTTATTTTTATTTTATTGAAATTGACTCCTCTCTCATATCATTTATCCCAACCACAGTTTCCCTTACCTCTACTCTTCCCGGTTCTTTTTCACCTCCCCCCTCCTCCAGATCCAATCCCTCTCTATTTCTTCTTCAGAAAAGAGGAGACCTCCAAGAGAAGTCAGGCAAACAGGATAAAGCAAGGTACAGGATGAGAAGGCAAAAGCTTTCCATCTCTTCTAGACTACCAGCCCAGGGGTGGTAGCACTCACAAGAGCCTACCTAGGTCTTCCCACATCAATCACCAACCAAAAAATGCTCTACAGGGTAACCTGGGACAGGACCTTGTGGAGGCAATGTTTCAAGATTGTGTTAAGCTGACATAGACACACAATTCAGGTATATAATCAATACATTTTCACCATCTAGTTAATCATTGATTTCACCTCATCATGTTTTAAACAAGACCCCACAAGGAGCCTTCATTTAAATCTCCATTTCATAGATAAGGAAACTTAGATACCTAGGACTTAAGCCACTTGTCCCAGATCATCCCACTACATTTACCATCGCCATCTAAGGAAGGGGGAATATTTGGGGGAGCTGGGGATTTCCAGCTCATAGACCCCAGAGGCTGCAGTTTTATTCTCGCCAGCTTTCCTCTGATAGCAGGTTCAGGAGTGGAATGGCTTTCATTAGAGATCAGAGGATTTTCAGAGCAGACTCCTGCGGAGTTAAAATCCTTGGCTATTGCTGCAAAAGAAAAGATACAGCATGTGCTCCTGCATCCGCCTGCTCCTGGGTTTTCTTTGGGTTGGCAAATAATTTTTTTCTTAGTCTTTCATCTGTACCCTTCCTTTGAAAGCTGAAAAGAAAGTGCTCTTGAGTAGGAAATGAAAAAGGGGGGCATCATTTGTAAAGAGGCTGAATCTATACATAATATTCTATAACAAAGTAAATAAAAATAATGTAAATGAAACAGCTAAGAGACAATGTTGAGGCATTTTCTTTTCAATTTAAATTTGACATTTTCTGTCCTGGGGGATAATTTTTCTTTTCATCTTGGCTCATTATTATTGACTAGCATACTGGCATAGTACTTGCCTTTCTGCTAACTTTATATCATGCTATCATTCCTTGGGTAAAGACCTTTACAACCTGGATTAGTTCCAACTCAACTATTGCTCTTGTGTTTGAGCAGCTTTCCTCGGCCTATTTTCATGAACCAGGACCATAGAGTCAGGTGGGAACAGGGGTAAGGGCTTGTTGTAGTGACCCCTTATTGTCCATTTCATCATTATCCTAACAATACATTCACTGATTTCTGGGCCAGTAAAATATTCCCTGATTTATCCTCCCGCTTTCTCTTGTCGCCTTTCATACATTGTGATGCTGTAGCTCCAAGCACTTTATAATAAAGCAGCAATTGACCACATTAATCATCTCATTTGAACCCTTGAAGGTAGCACTTTTTTTAACTTATTTTTTAACTTGTCACATGTCTGGAGTGTGAACAGGAACTTCAAGTTACTGCCCAGTTCAACTGCTATGTACATATTCCTATTCATATACTACTTAGGACTATCTTGTTTTTCTAGCTTCCATGGTGTTTCTTTTACCTAAGCAGATTTCTGACCCGTCATTTGTTAGTTGTTGCCCATCTTTCAGACTTCAACTCAAATTTATTTCCACATTATTTTTGTCATGCATCCATAATCACTTTCAAATAGCTGTGGATGTTCTTCAAAGCCAAGCACATGTTTGCCCTACCTCCCAGACCCTGAAATGTCTGTACAGTATAAGATTTTGTTACATTTGTCTGACGACTATAGAATCTAAATACATATATGACTATTTCTATCATATAAATGACATATATTATACATCATTTTATCATATTATATGTATGATAGTAAATGTCAGTTCCCATCATGTAGCTTCGCACATTTAGTATGTGCTGGATGAATGAATTCAAGATACCTGCTTTCTGTATATGCAGGGAGAGAAATGATCCTTAAAATTTCTGCTTTGCAGAGACAGGGACTTGAGATACTGTAAACCCTTTCCAGGTATCCATTATGTTCCTCTGCCTCTGTCAGGTGTCTTTTTAATCTCAGTAGGCGATGCTATTTTTGTAGTGGCACGTTTTGGGCAGCCAAATTTAAACTGTGACTATGGTGGCCAAACCCAAACTGAGCCAATCATAAGTCATTCATGAGGAGTTTGGAACCTAGCCTATGCTACATCAGTCCATATAGGACATTAGTTTTTGGAATTGAAGAATATTAAAGACAAACAAACTAAACAACTGTGAACAATACAAATGCACACACAACCACAGCAACAACAAGATCCAAAGCTAAAAATAAACATCAGATGTTTTACAAAACTTGGCTCTAGCAGCAGAGAAAGTTGCTGGGCAGAGAATTGACAAGAATGCCACAGATGTTCAGAGTGTTGCTCAGGCAGGCCTGGAGAGCAAATCTTGGTGTTCCTTATGACTTCACCCTCTCTTGGTGTTGTTTCTATTGTAGGGCCTGGCTGCCTGCCTGCCCTTGAGCTTTCTCCCCAACATAGCTCTGTAGCCTCCAGAGCAAGCCATCTCTGAGGTATTCACACTTTCAGTTAAAGTATTCTGGTTACAGATTATATAAAATCTCTGATAAAAGCAGAGCAGGCACTGTATGCTATACTTGACTTGATGAATCTCATTTCTTGATAGAAAGCAATCTCTATAAGGTAAACACATTAAATTAATAATTGGTATAAGTATACTTACTTCAATTGCAACTACTCAAAGACCTCTTGATCTGGCTGATGTTTATTGGGCATTTTCTACTTAACTAGAGTAAGAGCTTTGCATATAGGTCTAACCTTTACATAATTTCTCTTAAGCGAATTGCTGATTTTCCTATTATTTCAGCTGTTTCCTGTGTTTTTGCATCCTTTAGTATAAGCCTGACAATCAGAAAGCTCTGCAACAATCTCTTCTTTTTGATTGTTGGATGCTTGAATAACTCTTAGCGTGTTAATAAGCCCAAAGACATGTCCAATTGTGAATGGCCTCATTTCAATAGTTAATGCTGTCATAATGTTAAATCCACGTAAGAGGCTAGTCTGAGCATGCTTATGAGGGATTTTCTGGGTTAGTGTCTAGGCACACCTGCAAGGAATTATCTAGATTACATGAATTAAGGTTGGAAGATGAACCTTAACTGTGGGTGGCACTATAGCATGGGCTGGGATCCTGAATAAAAATTTAAATGGAGAAAACTAAAACTGGCCCCAAACCAACATTTCCCATCCTCTCCCTCCCTCCTTCCTTCCTTCCCTCCTTCCCTCCTTCCCTCCCTCCCACCCTCCCTCCCTCCCTGTCTCTTTCCCTCCCTCCCTCTTTTCCTCCTTTCTTCTCTCTCTATGCCTCCACATCTGTGGATGCAATATAACCAGTTACCTCATGTTTCTGCCTCCATAACTTTCTTTCCAGCTAAACAGGCACCGGAACATGGGGCCAAAACAAGAATTTCCCTCTTTAGTTGTTTATGACCAAATATTTTGTCACAGCAACAAGACAGATAATGAATGCATTCACGCACATTCCTAAGTCTTTCTGAGTCATTTTACGCAGATTTATAACTGGCATTTGGACTTGGAGATACATGATACATGTGACAATCATCTGAAAATACAAAATAAATAATAGTTATACAACATTCTCAGCAGTTTAAGCGGGTGCTATCAAGTCCATGTTACAAATGAGGTTGCAAGGCCAGGAAGTTCAAATGGTATGACCGAATTTACCAAGTATAGATATTAAATAGGTAATTTAAAAACACATTATTGTCAGCATGTACCAAATATGATTTATTCGTAAAATATCTGAAGCAAGACCTACTTCAGAGAAGTGATATATACAAAATTAGGGACATTGAGATTAACAAACAAAGTCAAATGGAAAAGACTCAAAAACAATGCCATGACGAAGAATAGAGAAGTAATTCGGGGAAACTGAGCTGATCTCGAAGTGAAGGTGAGCCAGGTTGATAACACCTCCAGATGCCTAAGTTAAAAGACTCCAAGGTTTGATCTCTGTGCATAGCATGGAGGGAAAAACAGTAGGAAACACAGGTGGATTCTCACAGACTGTGAATGGTGCTGAGAGCACTGCATGTGTAAATGGTGCAACGGTGCAGAGGGCACTGAGTGTGCAAATGGTGCAAAGAACACTGAGTGTGTAAATGATGCAGTGGTGCAGAGGGCACTGAGTGTGTAAATGGTGCAATTGTGCAGAGGGCACTGAGTGTGTAAATGGTGCAATGCTGAAGAGGACTCTGGGTGTGCGAACGGTGCTATGGTGCAGAGGACACTGAGTGTGTAAATGGTGCAATAGTGCAAAGGACTCTGAGTGTTTGAATGGTGCAATGGTGCAAAGGGCACTAAGTTGTGGAGCCTGGGAGTCTGCTCTGCGGTCAGAGATATTAACACAGCATAGACACTGGAAACAAAACTAATACGGGCTGAGAAAATACCTCTGTTAGTAAATGCTTTTTGGTCAATCACAGAGGTTAGAAGCTCAACCCTTAGCACCCATGTACAAAAAGATAGAAGTGGTGGCATGCATTCATAACCCAGGACTGAGGAGGCAGAGTTAAAGGACTTCTAGATTTTCCTACATGGATCCGTTAGTTTCAGGTCAGTGAGAGGTTTTGTCTCAAAATCAAGATGAAGAGTACCCTGAAGAACTGCGCTCAGTGTGGAACCTGGGGCTGCATAAACACCAGCACAGAATGGTCTACACGACAAGCACAGTCTACCCAAACACAGCCATGCTGGCTGAAATGGCATTATATCTTAGGTTTATTCCCATTTAAGAAATGCCACTGGAGGAAAGATTACAATTCAGTGTAAACTTGTTACAACTGTTTCACATAACTAAGGAGGGGAGGCATAGTTTTTAATTTTCAGGTCATGACTTGGGAACATGTATTCAGGTCAGGTAGCAGAGTTTGCCTGAGATTTTATAGACACTGTGTCCATAGATCTGAGTCTACTAGAGAGCCTGAGTGAACAGATACAAAGAAGGGCTAGGTTTATTTATTTACTGTTTATCACTGAAGTAGTAGGTTATTTCTAACCAAAAGTAGGAGACTACGGCAATCTATTTAGCAATGAATTGGTGTTGCAGACACTGATACAAGCTCATAATTATCTCAGCATAGAAACTACTGATGTATATATATGTATATATACACAATATTCATTTTGAGAAATCAAATTTAATAATATAAGTAAAGTCGAAACTATATACTTTGGGAAAATGTAATGAAAATTACCTTTTCTCTTCATATTTTACTTTTTCCAAATCCACAAGGTCAGTCTAATAACAAGCAAACAGATTTCAACTGAGGAACTTTGTATAAAATATCTTATCTGACCCCAAATCCTCAAGGCTGTGAAAATTTATTATGTTTGAGAAATGATCATAGTCAAAAGGAGCCAAAGGGGACACTTATGAAGAAATAAAAAAATTGCCTATATATTATTCTGAAGCTAAGAATAATAACCAAGCAAATAAATAATCCCAATTCCAGGTCACTATAAATAAAGTTTGGACCTTAGTAGATTGATAATAAGAATGCATCATTGTTGGATCATTGATTGTGATAAGTACATTAAAGACATGCTTTTATTAATGGGAAATAAATTGTAAGCTACACAGGAACTCTTGGTGGCATCTTTTTTCTATAAATCACAAAGTATTCTTCTGAAGGAATAAAGTTAATTTAGTAAACAGCATGCAAAGAGTGGCTCAGTATATATAAAATTGTAGATCGGTGCTTATACATACTGCACGTACTGGCTTTGTGGGAGCCTAGGCTGTTTGGATGTTCACCTTAATAGACCTGGAAGGTGGTGGGAGGTTCTTGGACTCCCCACAGGGCAGGGAACCCTGACTGCTCTTAGGGCTGATGAGAGAGGGGGAGTTGATTGGGGGAGGGATATGGGAGGCTATGGCAGGGAAGAGACAGAAATCTTTAGTAAATAAATAAATTAATAAAAAAATAAAGGTATCATAAGTATGTTATTGGCAATATTAGCAATAATAGGTTTGGGGAATGTATTTCAGTAAATCTCCCTTATTCTTTTGTGACAATTATTGGGCATTATTTTCTTGAAATAACTGCTCTGTCCCTTTATCTTTGGGTACCTCTTGCTATGTCACTCATCCAATAGACTTTTCTTCTGCACTAAGAAGCAGCAGCTCCCTCCTTGCTTGCAGAAAGCCTCATGGCATGCTGCAAACGCCGCAGCATTCCTTCCTCCTTTCATCTGACACTCTCTGATTTTCTTTCCCATTGAGATAGTTTCTAACAGTCTGAAAAGAGCCAATCAAAGTAATTGTTGAATCCTGATGACCAAAACTTCATGTGCCAAGCATTTTATCCTAAAACTGGGTTATTTAGAGTCCAATGAAGCCAGGAATAAATATATAACACTAAGTAATTTGGGGAGATTAGAGAATTTTCAGAAAATTTCTGTCACTTTGAAGCATAAAATTGCATGCACTGCAGTGGAATGAAATCAAATCAATCAGCAGCTTGGGATCTCCCAGGCAGGCTCCACAATCAGCAAGAGTCTAGAAGCTGCACGAGGAAGAGACTGTTGGGGATTGGCGGCAAAATACCTGGGACCAGAATGCAAAGAGATCAAAGCTTGCATTCTGAGAGGTCCAGCTTTGACTGCAGACAACAGAGCAGAATGGATAAAAGTATCAGAGACAGAGTGGAAGTGAAGTTGCCATTGTGCTGAGATCTAACGCCAAATCTTATCTGGTCTATTAGGTTGACTCAGTGTCTCCTCCTCCCCACATGGAAGGAGCCCAAGCTCCTCAAAGTCAAATGTGGTTTTCCTGAGGACTGTGTCAGTATGCCTCTGCTTGATCCCATTTTGTCACCTCTTCTACTCTACCTAAACTCAGCAATATCAACAGATCTTTCTTGTTGATGCATGAGCCACCAACAGATCTTTCTTGTTGATGCATGAGCCACCAAACTTCTTTGCTTAGATCTTTCTACCTCTGTACAGCTTGCCCACACCACATGTCTGGCAAATGCCGATATTCTGTCTCTTGAGAAGTCTCAGCAATGCCATGCTATGACAGAATACTGGGCTATGCACACAAACACGCTGCATTAAGCTGTGCAGTAGAACTTCTCTCATTGAGGTTCTTGGTCTCCTCTGTAAGTCTGAACCTTTTGGAAACAAAGGTTGCCCACTACACAGAGAAACTAAGGATGGAGCACAAGACTGTGGCGATGAATGCATAAGCGAATGTGACTCATGGAAAATAACAGAATTTGGAAGAATCTATTTAACTTTTTAAAAAAGTTCAGTGTAACAGTTTTAAAACCTCCGGAATTATCGCCAAAAGACATCTATGAAAGCACATGATTCTGTAACCTGAAATAAACACTAAACCTGAGCCAAAATCAAGAATGAGGATGACTGTAACAAACCTTTTCCAAATGTTGAAGTTTCTACCCTACGTGTGATATGGAAAAATCATGGTCCCCAGTCCAGGAAGGTAGAAATGGAGGCAGAGGGCATTCACAAGTATTAGAAATGAGCTGAATTCTCCCATATTCACGCGTGTGTTCGTCAAGAAAGAACCTTGTGGAGTGATCAGTAATGAGGGAACTAATGAAAAATTATCCGCCAATGAAATCTGTGACCGTTCCGAGGACAATGGAGCCACAGTCTGAAGCTTCCAGAGCTTTATTAAGAACAAATCATGCCCGAACATTTTGATAGGTTTTTTTTTTATAGTAGCTGCCCAATTCCTGCCACACTGGCTCCATTGGCTCCACATCGCCTTCTAAATCAATTCAAAATGCCTTCTTTTGAGTTGACCTTCAAGGTTCTTCAATATTCAGTTTATTACCTTCATTTCTTCTCTTCTCTTAATTTTTCTGCTGGTATCTGTTCTGGTTCTTTGACTTCGGTCACCTGCTCTGGCTTTGCACAGACTTATATCACGACTTTGTACCTGTACGTTTCTTTGCTCTAAAACCTTAGGTCCATTCAGCTAGCTACTTAGGGCTACAGGTCCATACCAGTTTAAATATTGAAGTTAACTTCCCATTCCTTGTTATTCATTGTGCATACATCCATTACTGTTCTGTAATGTCGTTTCTTTTTAAAATCTCCATTTTTCCCTGTTAAGTTGTGAATCCAGATGCCAGAATTAAAATTCTACTGATAGCAGTTCTTGTGCTGTGTTCACTGATGTTCCTTCTATAGAAAGCACATACACGGTGTAGCCCCAGTCTCTCTCTCTCTCTCTCTCTCTCTCTCTCTCTGTGTGTGTGTGTGAGAGAGAGAGAGAGATGATTATGTCTTATATAATATCCAAATATACAACATACCTTAAACTGTATGCTAAAAATGATTATTATGGATGTTATGGTACAGAATGGAGTGAAGCAAATACTCAAACAACAGACATAATTTGTAACAGCATTGGCTAACTCTTCCTATGACACAAGTGCCTTCTCCTTCAGAAACTGCACTTGACTGTGACTTATTTCCAGAAAACAGGGTTCTTGAGTAGTTTTTCATTGTCCATTTTATCTTCCTTGTACTAATTTTTTTTAAAACAAATTAAAATACAGATACCTTATCTTTCGTTATGGAATTACATGCTCGGTGATCAAACTATAAGAAGAGCTGAATCATTGTGACCTTAAGTGATGTGAACAATACATTGCAAATGTATTAAATGGCAAAGCCTACTCAGGGAATTAGACATGATTCTGGCTAGAAAGCAGGGTTTCTGGTGCCCAGTAGGACTTTTCATTTTGCAGTGTGGTCTCCTGAAAAGACAAATACATCTCATTTTCCCGAAGCCCCAACACACTCTGTTTAAAGAACTCCTGCCACAATGACAGAATAGCACACCACCACCTTTGTGCGGTTCTATTTAAATCACTTCCTCCAAAGCGTTTTCCGGTCAGTCTAATGGAGTGATCAGGCATACGAGATGGAGAAGGAATTGGTGAAGGTCAAAGCTGACCAGGTCCGCAGACTAAGAGTTCTCTCCATCACACTGTGGGCTGCAGTTTTCTCATCCAGCAAATTGTAATGGCGATGCTATCTATGGCTGGATGAATGATAAGATTTAAACAACACACACTAGAGCATTTACTGTAGTTAAACCCACAATTATCAGCGACTAAATATAAAGAATCTGGTGGCACCACTGTCACGGATGTATTTTTTTTTCGAGACAGGGTTTCTCTGTGGTTTTGGAGCCTCCTGGAACTAGCTCTTGTAGACCAGGCTGGTCTCGAACTCACAGAGATCCGCCTGCCTCTGCCTCCCAAGTGCTGGGATTAAAGGCGTGCGCCACCACCGCCCGGCTTACGGATGTATTTTGTCCTAACCATTGACCTATGAGTGAGCTTAGAGCAGGAGTTTTTAACTTAGGGGCCATGACTCCATTGAGCAAATGGGTGAAATAACCCTTTCAACAGGGGTCACTTAAGACCATTATTCTACACATCTGATATTTACATATCTGATATATGTAATTTTATAATTCATAAAAGTAGCAAAATTATAGTTATAAAGAGGTAACAAAAATAAATTTATGGTTGGGGAGGGTCACCACAGCATGAGGAACGGCATTAAAGAATTGAAGCATTCGGCAGGCTGGAAACCACTGGTTCAGCCTGTCCCTCCTCTACTATAGAAAAAGAAAGCACACAGTATATTTTCACAGCACTAGACATGTGTCTCCCTAACTCACGTGCATTCCGCCACTGAGTCGGTAACCTAAGCTTCTGCCTGCAGATTTCATCAGTCCCACTCTGAAGACACCCACACCAGGGAAGTGAATGGAGAACTGATGGCCATCAAAATGCAAACAGTGTCAAGATGGACTCTCTGAACCTGTTGATGTAGCCATTAAATAATATACTCTATGACATGGAGTAGGTACCAAGAAATATTTGCTAAGTAAAATCCAAAATAATAAAAGTATTTCAAATGATACATAGCAATGCCTGAGCCCAGAGGTCGGTTATTCCTGCCATCTGTCACCACGGCTGCTTCTCAACTATTTTCTCCTACTGATGTTTTATATTATTGGGGGATTATTTTATTCAGAGGAAAATCCTATAATTTACAATTTGCTTTAATAAGAATTTGGCCTTTAACAGATGCGGGACAACTGTACTATATTGTGTTATGAATTCCAATTATTATAAGACAGATGTCTGCCCTTTTCCACAAAGCTCAGAGCTTTGTGAACTTTCATTGTAAATTACAGACTCACAAATGGACATTTTTAATAAGTTTGTAGCTGTGCTAACTGGACTTCAGTCACTTAGTGAGGTCCATGCTACTTGGAGTCATAATTCATAGCAGAATGCATACATATTCAAATATATTTAACATGATTTTATAATTCCATGATGCAACTGGGAGTCAATAAAATAAAACAGTAGCTAACATTAGATTTTATCATTCAATATGTCAACCACCTATTGCCCAGGAAGCAGATTCTTAACAATGAAGATATATGTAAAAATTACTGAACCCTATGGTTAACAAGACACAGGTTTATGTCTTGACTTTGATACCATTTGTTGACAGATTTTGAACAAGCTACTTGCTTGTCTTCTTTCATTCATACAAAATTTACAATAATGATAATGGGAATAGATATTAACTCACACAGTAAATGCCAAGCCCTGTGCCAGGCCACGCCATAGAGAACACATTTAATATTCATGACACCTGGCCAAGGAGGACATTGCTTTCATCCCAGTTTGCAAAGATGAACTCTACAGTAGAACTAAAAAATTACATACACATGCAAAATGTCTGCAATCAGAAAATTTCCCTACATTAGAAAATACAACATCTTCTTTGCCTCATCATTCACATGGGTAATGACAATTATCACACTAAATCATCCTGCCAAATCTACAGCAGAAGTCAAAGGCCAACACCTGCCTTTAGAACATACATACGCAGATCTCAGATGTCTCATCTGTAACAAGTACATACCGCAGCTTCCAAATATTTGGAGATTTGTTTTCTGGCATATTTATTCAGTGAGTTTTATTCACAATTTTGATAGAGATGGTGACTAAAATGTCATTTATTGAGAAAGCTGAATGGAATGTATGAAGGAGAGATAGCTCCATACACTGCTTTCACAATATTGAGTCTTTTAAAATACATTGGTATAGATATAGTACTAATCATAGCCTTAGTACTAGTAAGTGAACAAAGTATGTTCTATGGTAACTTCTTCTAGCTCCAAGTCCAGTTGGCCTGGATTGGTCTCATTTTTATCTAACTCTGGTAGCTCAGTCAGGTAAATTTTTGAATTGCTGAAGTGTGTACATGTGTGTGCATGTGCACATACTCTCTCTCTCTCTCTTTCACACACACACACACACACACATGTCTGAAACAATAACATCTTAAATTTTACAACAGCCTTAATAGTCACCAGAGAATCTTAACATGAAGAAATTAGAAAATACTCAGCACACTGGTGATTTGAGTTAAACACAGGGGAGATTTATCTGAGACACAAAGCAACAACATCATCAAGACAAAATGTAATGCAATATTTCATAATTGGTAATAAAAACCATAAGAATTAAGTCCATCTCCTTTGGGGAATCCTGTACTAGTGTTACAACAGAACTTCTCATCTTTCTTCTCTAACTCACCTTTCTGCAATACTGTGCCTCAACAGTACTCTGATTACTGCCCCTGGAAATGGTGGCACGGATCGATTCCTACTTCACACATATGCCATATTTATACAGAGGCACCAGAGTGGGAGGAACCATCATCAAAGGGTCATTTTTTCTGCTCTCCATTCTTGGCCTTCATTGATATGTGTCTGTACCTACTGCTACAGTGATGGAGGAGTTACTTTCATTTAATAAAGAAACTGCCTTGGCCCATTTATAGGCCAGCCCTTAGGTGGGTGGAGTAAACAGACAGAATGCTGGGAGAAAGAAGCCGAGTAAGTGAGTCGCCATGATTCTCCCACTCCAGACAGACGCAGGTTAAGATCTTTCCTGGTAAGCCAACTCGTGGTACTACACAAAATATTAAAAATGGGTTAGATCAATATGTAAGAGCTAGCCAATAAGAGGCCAAAACTAATGGGCCAGACAGTGTTTAAAAAAATACAGTTTCCGTGTAATTATTTCGGGACATAAGCTAGCCATGCGGGCGGCTGGGTGCCGGGGACACAGCCCTGCCGCTCCTATATTAAAAATGGATTAGATCAATATGTAAGAGCTAGCCAATAAGAGGCTGGAGCTAATGGGCCAAGCAATGTTTAAAAAAATACAGTTTCCGTGTAATTATTTCAGGTAAAGCTAGCCGGGTGGCAGGATACAGCCCTGACGCCGCTCATATTACAACACTACAGAATCACAGTTTGAATTGAGCGTGACTCCCTCTAACCTGGTTAGCAGCCTATCATGAAAGGGCCTTAAAGTAATCTAACAATCCAGCAAACAAGTGACTGAGCAAATCCCAGGAAATCTTATCAAGACATTCCCAACTTCATACAGCTCCTGCAACAACATCGGACTTTGCAATTTGCTCAGAATTTGCCCTCTGGTTCACCTCCCATACTACCTAGCACCTCTTCTTTGGTTCCACTTTCTCCTCTTTTAAAACTAGCTATTCTTGCACAATGAGTGTCCTTTACCATTCTTTAGACTTTTAAACTCTGATGTGCCATTTCTTCCTCTAACATTTTAAACTTGGCCTTTCCTTAAAAAGGAATGGGACATTTTCTTCTTATCCTCCTTCTGCCACATAGTCCTCACCCCATCTCAGAGTACCAGTTAGCCATCACTCTCGAGGAGACTTCTCCAAACTCCAGCTATATTCCTTTTGCTTCCTCTACCATTGTTGTCAGCTCACCACAGCATTCAGAACACAAAACCATCATTTAATTTTCTATAATTTCTATTTATTAGAATTCACTCATCATATTTTTATATAGACATATTATATATTTTGGTCATATTCACCCTATCTCCTTTCTCCTTCATCTTTACTATTCTTTTTCATTATCCCCCACTGCAAATTATTCTTTCTTGCCATATATATGAGCACATGTGTATGTCTATATATATATTCAGAAACATGTGTATCTATATAATATATAAATTTAATTCTTTTCCTATATTGTTAAATATATGACACACATGTCAAATACATGACAAATATATTGTCATATATTGTTGAATATACATGAAACATATTTAAATGGTATGCAGATTTTATATATATATATCTGTATGAATGGTTTTGTGTGTCTATTTAGTATCTGCAAACAAGAGAACACAAGTTAAAATGTATCTGTCTAAAGCAGTCACCACAGCCCTGTATTTCCTACTAGACTTGTTTCTTTGAATATAGGCTCTGCATCTAGTTTGTTTACCGTTACATCCTCAAGATCTCCTTGTAAACTATGCATGTACTGTGTAGCTAAGAAATTCCACACCGATTTCTAAAATGCACGCATGAATAAATTCAAAACCAAAGGGATTCACAAACCAAATCAAAGTACTCTAAATAGGTAAACTGGGTAGCAATTTTACAGAAAGGATTTAGGGCGGAACTTTTAAGGTGTCATTTGAGCAAGAATCTCAAAGAAAGGAAAAATGAACCTTGCAAGGGGCTCTGTGCTGCTTTCCAGCTATGTGGCAACTTCCATGGAAAACACTGCACTTACACCTTGTATTTTGTCTAGCAGTGGTACAGAGGCCAACTGCTCATACACCAGATGCAGTCAATGTCCAAACACTCTGCGTGGCATGCAGTTCCCTGCCTCTGACTTCTTCCCTTCCATCGGAGAGTCATCCAGAGTTCTACCAAGTGTTTCTGGGTTTGTTTGAACCGGCATGCTGAGGAAGACTGAATATGCCCTCCAGAGTGCTGCATCTCGGTGAGGACAGCCAACATGAACGCTTCTTATAATTTATTATGTGAAAAAAGCTATAATGAAACTAACACAGTATTTAATAGTTTGTCATGTTGTTTATAAGTTATAGAAATAGTCTAATACAATCACTCTGCAAAAGGAATATAGCAATAAAATGAATCCTAATGACATACTCCTTTACCCCAAGATTAGCACCTCCCTCAGCCCACTTCAGAGATGCTACCTCTTGCAATAGATGAGAACAGAGACCTACAACTGGGCAATGCAGAGAGTGAGAAGCTTTGGAGCACTCAGTCGTGAATGGGGTATTTCCATCCAACCCCTGCCCCTCAAGGCTCATGGGTCTTTGCAGAAGAGGAGGCAGGAAGATTGTAAAAGCCAGTGGTGATAAATGATGCTACAAAACAGTGTCTTCTAGATACAACGTGACTAACATACACATAAACTCACAAAGACTGTGGTGGCCCACACAAGACCTTCACAGGTTTCAGTCAGACAGGGTCTCAACACCCAGAAGGAAAAGTAGACATGGTCTCCCACTCATGACCAAGAAGCTATCTGCAATTGTTACTTGTTGGCAAAGGTAAAATCTTTTTTATCCAATGGATTCTTACTGGATATATTAATCACATGTCAGAGAAATCCCCATACTCAGGAGTAGTGGGCCAATACAAAACTAACTCAGTGGTAATTTTGCAGACAGTTCTCATTTTTTTTCTTAAGGGATTTTTTGTTTATTGGTATTTTGATTTGTATTTTGGTTTCAAATTTTGTGGTTTTGAAGGGTTTCTTGTTTTTTGTTTTAGTTTGTTTGTTTTTAAGCTACATATATCTTTCTCTCTCCTCTCTCTCTTTGTATCTGCGTGGAATTAGGGGAGGGAAACCATGACCAAAATATATTGTATGAAAGATCCTTTTAATAAAAATGTCAAAAATTTAAAGGTATTATAAAAACACTGAATAATTATTATATAAGGGTTAGAAGTACCTGATATGCATTATCTTATTTAATCATGTCAATGATCCTGTTAGTATCCCACAGGGCATAAACCTTGCGCATGCTTTCTGTTTCATATGGGGAAATTTACTATGAGGAGGTTCAACAGATTGTTCAAGGTTAATCAGTGTTCAAGTCAGTGTTGAAGCTCGGGGTCAGACATGACAGTATTGCTCCAGGGGCTGTTCTTTCAAACTGTATAATTTTGAGGCACATTAACATATTTTTATTCTCACAGAAACATACGACCCAGGTTGTATTTTACCACTTCTTATAGTGAAAGAAACCAGCTGTAAGACATTCAAGAAATTCATGAGATCGTCATCAATAAGTGCTGTCTTATTTGTGTAGGATGTAGTCCTTTTCCATAGTGTTTGGATACCTCAAACAGATGGATTGGTGCAGTGACCATGATCTGGCTGGTCTGGGGATGGAGGTGAGAACTTTAATTACAGAGGGGATATATCCCATTATGACCACCCTCCACCTTCTAAAATGTTCCTAGAGTAGGGTATTTTGACATTATGAGCTGGAGAGCTGCTGATACATAAACACTCCTTCTGGAGAAGGCAGATTCGCGTTCCCCGTTAAGCTGTTATATTTGGAATAGCACATAGCAATTGATTAGAGTGTTCCTTCTCCTCATTGCCAAGTTAAACACTGCCAGGGAAAATGAGCCCAAGTTGTCCTGGAAACAAGATTTGTTGACATTTACCTGAGAACCTAGTTACCTATTGAATAAATACAATTGTACCTGTATAAGCAAGGAGAACTTCAATAAATTTGCTAATGTGCTTTACTGATAAAAAGAGAAGGTTTTGTGGGTTTTTTTTCTTTTGTTGTTGTTGTTTTTTTTGAGATAGGGTTTCTCTGTAGCTTTGGAGCCTGTCCTGGAACTAGGTCTTGTAGACCAGGTTGGCCTCCAACTCACAGAGAACCGCCTGCCTCCACCTCCCAAGTGCTGGGATTAAAGATGTATGCCACCACTGTACAGCTAAAAGAAGAGATATTAAGTGACAATGACAGAATTGTACTAAATAATTACATGTCAAAAATTAGAGATCCAGAAAAATGAATAAATTCTTAAGCAATAGCACTTACTGAAACTCAGTCAAAAACAAATAGAAAACCATAACCAAAAGATAGTGAGTATAGAGAATAAATCAATAATCAAAATCCCTCAACATGGTAAATCCCAGACTGCGTGACTTCATGGCTCAGCTTTATGAAATATTTAATGATGGATTATCCATGATTCTTAATCTCTTTGGAAATTAGAAGAGCAACACATCTCAATGTAGTTTGTAACAGAAAAGCTTCACAAAGAAGATGCAAGAAAGTCAGATTCATGACCCTACTAAACATAGATGGACCCAGAAAACATTGAGGAATAATCTTCAACATACTTTTCAAAGGATAATGTATCGTGGGCAAATGTAATTTATTTCCAGGGTGCAAGGACGTAACCAGGGCGCAACCATATGCAAATCAGTCAATACCATTCAGAATATTGCTAGAATCAAGGCTAATAACCATGAGGAAACTTCAATACATGTTAGGGAAAATATTGGATTTAGTGATAAAATCCTCAACACGTTAGGAGCAGAAATAAGTTATTTTAGAATAACAAAGTTCACGTATGAAGAATGTCACGAGTGTGAAAGGCTGTAACTAATATCGCACACAGCAGTGGAAAGTGTCCCCCTCTAAGTGTAAAGCAAAGAGCTCATCCTATCACGCTGCTCCCCCTTGTGCCAGCATGCAGCCTGAGAAATCAAGAAAGAAACACAAAGGGTATCTAAATTAAAAAGCAAGAGTCACATGTTCTGGTTTGTTTTATCATATACAGAGAACTCTATACACTACCAAAAATTGTCAAAACTGATAATGCGGAAAGTTGTATGGTGGAAAATTAAAGTACAAGTAAGAGATCTTTCTGTGTATTAACAATAACCAATAAAAAGTAAATCGGAAGGCCAATCCCAGGTGTAATAGCATAAACATACTTAGTAAGTTTAACAAGGCAATGCATTATTTTGTTTGCATCATTTATACTAAAAATTAATTAAGATGGGGGTTCAGTATTTAATGGGACAGATATATGAAAATCATCTCAATGCATTATTCCTATTAGTCCAGAAGTAAGTTACTAATAAATTTTATTTCTTGCTTCTTCGGCATTCTGTTTCACTTTAATTATTCATGGACACTCTCCTTACTTTCTAAGTCTTTTATTTCATAGTTGATATTCTTTTAATATCTAGTTTAGAAATAGTGGTAGAAATTTCATAAATCATTTTCCTTTCCCCTTTTGTGTGTATGTGTATGAGGGTTTGTATGGTGTGTGCACACTTGCGTTTGAGGGTAGAAGTGCCCGAACATATGGGAAGGAAGTCAATACATGAACATCTGGTGTCCAGTTCTACAAACCCTCTATCTTATTCCCTTGAGACTGGTCTCCAGCTGAACCTGGATCTAGCCAGCAGGCCAAGAGTCCCAGGAACCCTCTGCTCAGGACTTCTACAGCACTGGGGTAAAGAGGTCTTGCAGCCAAGCTCAGATTTTAACTTATGTGTATTTATATGCATGTATGTACATATGTATATATGTTTGTAGGTCTGTATGTATTTATTAATATTGAAAATAAATTCTTTTCTCAAACAATACAAAACATCTCGACCTCAGTATCTCTTCCCTCCCTTCCTTCCTGCTCCCTCCACCTCCCCTCTCCTCCAGATTCACATGCACTCAACTTTATTTGTTTGTTTTTTGTTTTTTCCAGACGGGAATACCCAGGAGCTATGGAGTCAATCCTGGAACTCACTTTGACCAAGCTGGCCTTGAGCTCACAGAAATTCGCTTGCCTCTGTCCCGAGTGATCAGATTAAAGGTGCGCGCCAGCACTCAGCTTTCAGTGTAAGCACTGGGGATTTGCAATGGATGCTTATGCTTGTACAGTAAATATTGGTACCAGCGAGCCATCACTTTAAATCAATAAATCATTTTTAATTTAAAAATTCCTTATATTAGAATCTGGGGCCACCACACATATTCTCAATCTTAGTTTTATCCTCAATCAAATGGTTATTTCAGCATGTTCTCTCACTATTGTGTATGGTCCCAATGCCACTCAGTGCTTTTCAGTATATATTAGAATGCTGGAAAAATTAAATATACATATTATCAAAGAATAAATACTTGTGAAAAATGTTGATGTCTGTATGTTCAGTTTGGGAATAATTGTTACAAGAATTGAGAAAAGGTCACCATAAAATGAAGTACTTGACCAAGTCGCTCTATGTCCAAGTACCTAATAATTTTAGATCTAATTGATTTGCACTATAATATTAATATCATAATCTGTCTAAGACACCTTATTTAAACAGTTTCCTTGACATGACTATTTATAGGTTCAACAGTAATTTAAAAGAGAAAAAGCATTAGGCTCAGCAATGCCGTGAATATAGATCACCTGTCAATTATCAGCTGCACCCTGAAACAGAGATAAGAAGTTTGCTGCCAGCTGGCTCTGGGTGGAAAAGTCTGCTTTAGTTTTCTCTGTTACTTGGCTCCTGAGACAGGGTAGAAGATCTTCAGTCCTGGCCACTGCCAGGGCCTCAGGGCCAGAGAAACCCATGTGAAGAACATCCCTCCAAAAGCAGAGCCCGATCAGAAAACCTTTCCCTCAGATGGCTCCTTTCATGTCTGGCCAATTGGCAAGGAGGTGGAGGGATGTGAGAAGCCAGCCATATGGCAGAGCACACTGTGGATACCGAGCAGTTTCTTGAGCTTCACAGGTTACTTTTGGTGTGTTTGCTTCTTTAGGGCAGTAGAGGTTCTGACTGCTGCATAGAATCACACTAATGCCCATGCCCAAGTGGGCAAGATTTAGATCCCTGAGTAGGCACCTTGAGAAAATGTTTATTTGACAGTCCTAGAATTTAATCTTAATGACATCCATGTATGCACAAGGGGAACATCCTTTGTAGGCAGCACCCAGGACAGAACTCTGAAACCAGGAGAGAGAGAGAGAGAGAGAGAGAGAGAGAGAGAGAGAGAGAGAGAGAGAGAGAGAGAGAAAGAGAGAGAGAGGTGTTTACCCCCCAGCCCAAGGCTTCCATACATAGCGGAAACACATTAGGCAACCTATCAGTCAGCACTGCTGAAACACAATCACCGAGGATCTTTCATTTCAAGCCAAAAACAATTGTAAAATAAGAAAAAAAAAAAACATGTTTGCATTTGTTTTAGCAACTTAGGTAGTAACGTCTTAGGAGAACTTCTATGATATATAAAATCATCAGAAAATTTCAGAATCAGGTAGTAAGATTATGGCCCTTCTCCTAGAACAACATAGTTACATATCACTTTCAAAAGAATTGGATCTTAGTCTTTGAGAATCTCACACATGTATGCAATGTATTATGATCATGTATACCCCTCTGCCCTTTGTCAGTCACCTCAGTCACCTTCAACGTATCCCCCATCCCAACTTCATGTTTCTTATTATATATCCTATGTATCAAACTAGTACTTCTCATAGCACGTGACTTGGGAACACTTGTGTGAGCATGGGAAGCCCCATCAGTGGCCATTGCCATTGATTTACAGTAGTTCCTCAGCTAGAAATGGGGCCATACTAGCCTCTTTCCATTCTCGTCGGAATGTCAACGAACTTGACCTTGTGTGGGTCTTGCGTAGGTAATGACAGCTGTTGGGACTTTGTGATTGCTATAGTCATGTCACACCCAGAAGACAGTATTCAGGGCACTCCTCCTCGTCCTCTGGTTCTTGCATTCTTTCCTGTGATGTTTTATGAACGACAGTGGAGGAAGGAGGGATGGAGATGTTCCAATTAAGGCTGAGTCCATACAACCACTTATTCTCAGCGCTTTGACCAACTCTGAAGTGACACTTCCTTTAGGCAGAGTAGATGATGGAACTGACCAGTTCCTTTCTGAAGGTGGAGAGGCGTGTGCACCTTGAGTCAAGTGGTATTCAGTGGAAGCATTTTAATTTAATGGGCTAATTGTACACAGGTTGAATGCACTATAATGTGCATCTAGCCAACTGCAACATTGCTAACCTGGACTTTGGAGACAGTTTATAGAGCTGCAATATAAAATACTGAATTTCATACAAAAGTATTATTGTTAAAGGGTAGATTGGCATCAAGATTTTCATGCCCACAGTGTAAGACGTTGCATGTAGCCCAAATTTTGAAATAAATTCTGCTTTCTGTTTCATTGACCACCATGCTATGGAAATTCTGGGATGCAGGATTTTCTTCTTAGGTTCTTGTCTTCCTGAAGTTTTCTATCTTTTAATGTAGTACTACCCAGAATGCTTGAAGTTTTAACAAACTATTATTGTCATAGTCCCACAATCTTGGGTGCCTTTAAAGGTACTCCAAACTTAGTAAAAAGAAAAGCTTCTTCATGAAAGGTTTCTTGAGAAGACAGAGCAGCTTAAATCCAGCCTCAGCCCCCTGCTGCCATGTTCCTTTGGAGAAAGGCAAGCGGAGCACAGCTGGAGGTAGCAGATTATGAAATGTATGTATCCATTATGAAGTGCACAAAGAAAGTTACATACTGCTCCAATGGATACCCTGTTGGACGTAGAACATTGGGATTACTATTTATTACAAGAATACATCATGTCGGGTCTATCTTAAAAATGGTATCTAAATAGCAAAGCAACTCTAGTACTAGATATTCTATTCTTATGAGATACATGAAGAAACTAGCAGGTTGCTCCAAGTCACATCAGCGGCCAGGGACCAAGCAAACATTTGAGTCCTCGTGGATCCTAATTATTTCACTCTTTTGTCATCCTAGATCTGAAGCCAGATTTGATCCTTCTGATTCTTTATTACCCTCTTCAATCAGCGACTCTTTCAATGAAGACTTGCCTGGCAATGTGTCTCCCATGAACCTTTTGAATTGTTCTCAGATTTTCTCTATTTTCAGTCATGATAGCTCAGTGACCATACCCATTTATCTGTCCTAAATATTTAGTGCTATAAGATAAATGCTTTTTAAGTCAACTTGGTATTATCGTTCCACATTCTTTTTTTAAAAAGGTGAGCCTTTTCTACATCCTCAATTGCAGTTCTGTCTCATACTCTGGCAATTAAGTCTTATATTACGTGGGTATAATTTAATTTCCTGCCTGGTATTTTTTTATGTTTATTTTTTTTTATTTTTTTATTTTTATTTTTTTGTGTGTGTTTCTGTTTTTTTTTTTAATTTTCTGCCTCCTCCCCGCCTCCCATTTCCCTCCCCCTCCTTCCGCCCCTCTCCCCCTCCCCCCACTCCTCTTCTCCTCCCTCTAGTCCGAAGAGCAGTCAGGGTTCCCTGCCCTGTGGAAAGTCCAAGCTCCTCCCCGCTCCATCCAGGTCTAGGAATGTGAACATCCAAACTGGCTAGACTCCCACAAAGCCATAACATGAAGTAGGATCAAAACCCCGTGCCATTGTCCTCGGCCTCTCATCAGCTCTCATTGTCCGCCATGTTCAGAGAGTCCGGTTTTATCCCATGCTTTTTCAGTCACAGTCCAGCTGGCCTTGGTGAGCTCCCAATAGATCAACCCCACAGTCTCAGTGGGTGGGTGCACCCCTCTTAGTTAAGGGAGCCACCTAAGGGTTGGCAAGAGACTTGAACCTGCAGTGGCTACCAGGTGCCCAGGGCAATGTCCCCAGTTAGTTCCTTGGGCAGCTGAGGATAGGGAACCTGAAATGACCCTATCTTATAGCCATACCGATGAATATCTTGCATATCACCATAGAACCTTCATCTAGCGATGGATGGAGATAGAGACAGAGACCCACACTGGAGCACCGGACTGAGCTCCCAAGGTCCCATTGAGGAGCAGGAGGGAGAACATGAGCAAGGAAGTCAGGACCACGAGGGGTGCACCCACCTGCCTGGTATTTATATCACATTGTGAACTGGTTATACAAGAGAGGTGAGTGTAGCAAACATTCCCGGCACTTGGGGCTTGCTGATATCATTTCTGTAGAAACCCCTTTTCTATATTTCACCCAGAGTATTCAAATAACACCCCTCCTTTAGGTTTCTGTCAAATGTTCCTTTCTCTGAATTTAATCTATATGCTTTCAAAATCCACCTTCCATATTAGAGAAGAAAGTGGAAGAGATGAGGCCAATTGTGGTCCTAGTCTTTTCCAAAGAGTTTATACATTTTTATCTTATCAAATATTCATCATAAATTTCACAGGTCTAGCAATAGTGTCTGAACAACATTATGATGAGGGAAATGCACTCAGAGAGATCAAGTCGCTCGTTCCATTTCCTAAGTTAGTTTGCAATGGTGTGGCGATACCACTGAGTGCAGACTAACTTCTCTGTTCATATATATTTATTAGAGAAGTGATTACTTAATCTCTCCCCAGGTGCAGTTCCCCTGATATATATAATCCTTTAATATATTTACAGCCCAAAGTACAGATGTGTAGCTGTATTTATCTTTCAATTTGCAAAAGATCACACAAAACTTCGGTTTTAGCTTCTCTTGAAAAATAGTTCGCAAACAGATAGCTGAAGGTTGTATTCCCAATATCACTAATTAGTTTAGCCTAGATATTGATAACTCTTCTCCAGGGGGCAGATTTCCTTTAGTTTGCCCCAGCCTCCATGTTGCCAATTCTACACTGTTCCGTTCTAATGCCTATGTATTTGATGTAATTTCCAAGTAAGTGTTTACTCTCTTGGCATTCATATCTCTCCCTCATTTAATTCTGCATTTTATTATTAGATTCTGGCACTGCACACCCTTCAAGAAATAAAATTTCAAAAGGGGTAATGCACAGAAGTACAAATAATTTGTTTCTTTCGAGGCTTTGCTTTGACTCTCAGTTTTAGTTCACTGTTTCTTGGTCGGTTCCCCTAACTCCACAGTGTCTTTCCTTGCTCCTCAGAGTTCCTAGGTTAATTAGATAACATGCGTGGTATAGTAATTCAGAGAGCTTGCCTGTGCCCAGCCAGTACTGGCTGTGAAAATGGCTGTCATTCTTGAAGTTTAACCACATTGATGTTAACTGTATTAGCATGAACAGAAGTATTAAAATGACACAAATAACAATTAATGGTCTGCCTTCGTATTGAATGGCTCACACAGAGCAATCTTTTTCTTTTCTTTCCCTCATTTTTCACAAGAGAAAAAGTCAATCAGAAGCTGCTAGAGCAGAGCAAAGCAAATCACTTTGGCACCTGAACAACAAAGCAATGTTAGTTTATTTTCTTTGTAAGAAGTCATCTGTTCGCAAACGTATTTTATGAAATACCTGTCATAGTCCATTTTATTGAACGTTATTCACTGCGCGTTTTTTTTTTTGGCCTCAAGGTCATTCCATTATCAGTTCCTACATCACCTTCAGTATTGGAAATGGACTGGGGGAGTTGGAAAGGAAAACACACAGAGAAATACACAGCACACTCACAGGTGGACAGCTCGGGTAATAAAGGAGATTGCAACCCATGGCAAGCGGAACTCAGATCTGTCCCTGCTGCACAAGAAAGCAGCACTGGTGACACTTAGTGACAGATCTGGAAAGGCAGCTTGCCATCAGAGGTGCCTGGAGCTAGAAGCAGCTTCCAATCTTATCACCACATCTTACACCACATAACAAAATATGTTTCTAGTGTTGTCTCTGTTTTAATCTATTTTTCACTTTCTTTCAAAAAAAAAAGGACAGAAAACAAACAGTAACCACAGAAATACACATCCAAACACCTCTTCCAGCCCCAAAGAACATCTCAGGATTCCCAGCACATTGTGAGAATTGCCATCAGCAATTTTTAATTTTACAATTCTCTTCAGAATGGTCAGAATGGGGCTATACTACCTAAGATTTTGCATGAAGTATTAACCATCCTACAGAACTGTCTAAAAATAAATTTGGAAGCAGACAGTTCTTATGATCTGCCCTATTTCTAAACATTCTTGTGCTGTTCAAACAACTAGAAAGGCTCTGTCCAAGTCACTTCCAAAGATGTACAAGTGTATTCAACATCAGATCTCTCATTCTGGACTTCAAGGTCAAGGAAAGAGGGCCGAAGTTGCAGGTTTGACTCATTGGGGGCTTACGTTGAACACACACTCAAGTTCATCCATTCAGTATCATTTACTTAGATTTTAAGTTCTGGTCCAACACGTATTCATGTCATTGCACGTGATTTGTCCCTGTTTATAGTATCTTGCATGTAGATTGTCACATGCATTTTATTATATTGTCAAATTATCGATCTAATGCTAGTTTCTTCATGAAGACGTGCTGAAGTTTGGTGCATACTGTTTGTACATACTTTGAGATACTTTTTCATTTTTGTAAAGGAAAAATATATATTTAAATTTGTAAAGTAGGAGTGGCCTTTATACACAACAGATCTTTGCTTTCTAGCAGTGTCAAAAATAGTCATATAGGCCAAGAACTCAGTGGTAAAATCGAGATGGTGACCTATACATTAGAAAACAGGATAGGCTAGTGATCTTGACAGGAGATCAACTTCACAGCTTGAAGATGCATTTTACAATGAAAACATCCCTAAGAAAGTCTGTTCTTCAGTCACTGAACACTTCATTGTTGGAGGGAAAGATAATGCCGGTGCTCCGATCAGAACACGGACATGACACTTAAGACATTTTAAATAACAAAAGCTGCCTGCAAGTGTCTGGAACGTTTTAATGCATCTAAAATTTTAGTGAGAGCGAAAAATTCAGTTTGTTTGTTTATTTTGTTAGTGAACTGACTGTTTTATATGGGGATAAAACCCTGGGCCTGCACAAGGTAGCAAGTATACTATCTTTGGGGTATAGCTTCAGCCACATTTATGCTTCTAATCTTTATCTACTTGGTTCTAATTTGACAGCAACAAAAATCTAGAACCATGCCCAGTCATACTGCTCTTTTTAGGTGTTCTCTGAGGGTTAGTGCAGCTTTAATAGACATTGAGGTTATCTCCAACTTCAGCTAAACACAATGAAACTACTAATTATTTCAGTTAAGGAATACAAACTTTTACATTGTGTTCACATTTATCGGTGTGAGTAGACTTACATCAGAGTTCATTTGGCAAGGCAAGAGTAGTGGTTTAAATGAGAATGGCCCCCATTGGCTCATATCTTTGAATACTTGGCCCCTAGATGGTGGAATTATTTGGGAAGGACTAGGAGGTAATCTTTGTTGGGGAGGGTGTCACTGAGAGTGGACTTTGATGTTTCAAAAAGTCATGCAACCAGCCAGTCAGCACTCTCTGCCTTCTGTCTGTATTTCACGGCATGAGCTATCAGCTACCACTCCAGGGCCACACCCTCCTCTCTGGTGCCATGTTCCCCACCATGATGGTCAAAGATTCCAACCCTCTGAAACCATCAGTGCCAAATTAACTGCTTCTTCTTTAAGTTTCTCTAGTCATAATCTCTTATCAAAGCAATGGAAAAGGCAGCTAGGATGCATCAAATAATGATTAATGACAGATGAATGACATCTATGCATATATATTTTTTCTTTTTAAAAATAAGCATAAGAGGGGAGTTTGATATAACAATGAAGTAATAATAGTCCTGCATTCACATAATACATGTCTCCATGCTTTATGGATCTGTTACGATGTTGTATGCTTTCAAACCTGCTCACTTATCTTACATCTCAGTTTTCTTCTACCAGTGTGAAGGATAAATGGATGCTGGGTATTGGACCCACTGCCTTTTCAATGCACATATGTTCAAGTGAACATACTGTCGTTAAGATATGGCGCAAATCATCAGTCAATTTTGTTTACTAGTGACTGTATACAATCAAGCACATATACAATATGTATTGGTGTTTGTTGGTATATAAACTTTTCATTGCATTCCAAACTATCTAACATTAGAATATACACTATGATATTTGTAACGCGAGAACAAATTGACAGCCTGTGAGTGTAATTTCTTTGCCTTGCACATACGTGTGTTTATACTATTATTAACAAAGTTAGATCACTTTGATTTATGATGTTAGGTATTTGAGTTTATATCAAATTTGCACCCCTAATTGCCACTGAAAATGTCTTCAGAAAGATTACATAGTACTCTCAAGTTCTCCTAAAGCGAAAAGTTATTGTGTCTGCCAACGAGTGTCTATCATACAGCCGGCATTGCAATTAGAGTCAGTAGAAACTGTCACATTTCTGGGAATAGATAATGGTGTTTGCAGCCGTAGGAGAGGTTAGTGTGACCAATTTATGCATCGTGAAGGACTTCCACTAAGGAACATAACATCTATCTGTCAAAAGCTCCAGCTGCCCTGCAAACTTTGCTGCTGTGCTTTCCATAATCTAGAATCCAGCTACAAAGATCTCAAAATGTCAAGCTCATTCAGATGTGGAAAAGCCCAGTTTTTAAAAACTCGAAATTCTTTAAATTATTATATCAGCCTAAAATATGGCCGAGTGTTTTTGATGACAGAGATGCTTATGGCAAGCAGAAGGCTGTCACTAGGATAGTATGAACACTTCTTGGCGGCTAAAAGTGATTTGTGCTTAAATCTTTATAGGCTTGATGCAAAAAAGACATTCAAACCAAAAGTTTTCTGTTCATGTTACAGATGAGTGCTGTTATAATTCTGTAGATAAACGTATACCTATCACCCCATTTTATATGAATCCTGTCAATTTCATAGCTAATGCTTTGTCTGTAAGCACTGGTTTCTTTGCATAATCACTGATACCTTAGACACAAGCAAATGAAGTTTGCAATAGGAACACTGAATCCATGGCAGAAAAATGAGTGGGCAATTAGAAAAGGGAAAGGGAAAGAAAGAAGAGAGCAAGGGCAGAGGCTAGGGAAGAGGGAAACTTCATAAATTTCTTCTTTTACATATATAGTTTTAATTAGGGCACTTTTTTTCCCCATACGGTATATTTTGATTGCTTTTCCCCTCTGCCACCTCACTTTAAAAAAAAAAAAAAAAAAAAAACTCACCATAACTCTATTTTATATCAGCCAATTTTGCTAAATTCACAATACTATCTAAATGAGACTCATAGTAGTTAACCATTGAGATCTCGGACATGGGCTACATAGGTAGGAACAACACTATCCAGAGCGAGTTACCCATCATTTAGGAGACATTCACTGCTGTCTGTGAGGACCAAGGCTTGAGGGGCAGCCTAGACCTCAAGAGTTGACTTTGGAGATAACTAGAGTAAGAAAAATGTGTATACCACACATTACCATTCTCAAGACTGGGGGACAACCACCATTACTGCTGGAATAAATTAAGGTGACCCCAATACCAAGACTTCTCAGTGAAGCCTGCGTTTTGCTCTCCCTAGCCAGTCTGGTCATAGTAAGAGCAGACACTTGTTTGATGCCAGTAAATCTTGCAGGTGCACAATGATTTTATGGATTTTAATGCAACTATTCTTGATTTACTGATGTCATTCTGTGATATGCAATCTGAATCAGGGATTTTGGGTAGCAGGTAGAAGAGCTTTCCCTCTTGACTGCATTTCTGGCTATGTTCTTGATAGCAGTAGTGCATTGTCTACAAATGCTTTTACAATCTTTAAAATTATTGATGACTCCAAAAGGTTATGGTTGATATGAGTTACATCAATCAATATTTTTGGTATTAAGCATTAAACCTGAGAACTTAAGAATAATTTAATATATTATAAAATAATAAAATGACTATGTCAACATAAAACTGTTCCACAACAAGGAGGCAAAATTCATAGCATGATAGTTTTCTGAATAGAATCCTTTAATATATAATTTCTGCTTTCTTTGATTTTAAGAAAAGTGTTTGTATTAATGCTTATCAACTGAACTCTCATATCTGCCTTTGTGTTTAATTTGGTTTTATATACATATTTTTTACTGGAGTATATGAAGAAAATGTAGCCACACATATATATCTAATTTAAATTGAAAGGTATTTTAATAGCTCTTTCAGATAATTGATAAAGCATGAAACTTGACAAGTAGAGCTCTGGAAGGTTAGTTGCACTGTGAAAGTGAAAAGCATGTCAATACATTTTCATGTTACATCCATTGACCTATTCTGTACACTGATGAGTGTTTCATCTATGCTGGAGTTTATGTTATGCATGAGGCATTTAGAGAAATAGTGATTTATTATTTATTCAGATATTCCAGATGTTGATACAGCTCATTATACAATATTCCAAAAAAAAAAAAATAGGGCTTTGCTCATATCACCCCTGGTATGAGCACAAAAATCTGTGAGTATTGAAAAGGTATCAGGCTCAGTGTGGTAAGTACAAGCTTCTTAAAACTCTAGATTCTCCTTGGAAGCTTGTATTGCATCTTTTGAAACGAAGGTTTTTCTTGAAGTGACAGGCTCATTTCTTCCATCCGCAAGATAATGTCCACCAAGAGCCAATTGCGAATAATCAGAATTTTATTTGTCTATTCTTATTTCAAATAAAAATGATGTCCAGTGAACAAGTGGCTAATTTATCTCATAACTTATAAGTCACATTGTTATTAAGGGTGAGCTTCTTTATTTCAGACAAGAGCACTGCATCATGTGTTCTGGAGTTTGATAAAATTGAGGTACTCCTAGCTCATCAAGGATGTTCCTGTTATTTAACTAGAAATAATCCAGAGGAGAGCAGTGACATCCCAGCTTCACTCCCCTGATTTACACTGTGGGTCTTCAACTTTGCTTGCCTCTAATTTTGTATCATTAGTTCAAATGTCATCATAGCTTAAAAGGAAAGTAACTGCTCAGCACTGGAATGAAAATAGTCTTGACCTCATTGACTCCCTACGTTGGGACTCTCAGAAGTGTATGACATACACTTTAATAAGCTCCAACTATGTGTAAACACATACCATATTTATCTTCTTGTAAATATTTCCACTTTAAGTCTTAAAGTGAGAGCCACAATTCATTATTTTTCTTTAATTATTTTTGACTGTGGGTCACAGTATTTCAAGATAGCTTCAAATTAATTATGCAATGAAAGAATTTCTGATTTTCGCTTCTACATCCCTAGTACTAGAATTATAAAATTGCAACAGCATATACAGTTTGGGGACTGAATTTAGGGCTTTGGGCATGCTAGGCAAGCACTCTACCAATTGAGATACATCTCTAGCCTCAACTCAATGATTTTAGGTGATTTTTTTTTTTTTTTTTTTTTTTTTTTTTTGGTTTTTCGAGACAGGGTTTCTCTGTGGTTTTGGAGCCTGTCCTGGAACTAGCTCTTGTAGACCAGGCTCGTCTCGAACTCACAGAGATCTGCCTGCCTCTGCCTCCCAAGTGCTAGGATTAAAGGCGTGCGCCACCACCGCCCGGCTTTTAGGTGATATTTTTTAAAAGGAACCACTAAATGGTAAAATTGTGGATCAAAACCAACCATGCCACATGTATAATCTTCCCAACATTAATTACAAATAAATTATTAAGAAAAAGTACTTGAAAGACGTGATGTAAGATATGGGTTAGTTTATAAAGGCCCACAAAATAGAATATTTATGATTTAAGTGGTTTCTCTTTTTACCTATAAGGCAAATTATACTTGGAATTTATAGGATGGAATGTGTGTCCAACAAGTTATTTTAAGTAGTTTAAGACATTGGGGCACAACTAAATATTTATGGATGCAAAAGAAATTAGTTTCTGTGGTACATATAAATAATAAATGATATTAGGAATCTTAATAGTTTTTGCTTATTTGTTTTGCTAGTTTATCTGATTTTTATCCTGCAGCATATGTGTGATTTATTCCCAGAGAAGACAGCAGGCATTAAATTATCTCCGCTGTGTGGGCAGCAAGGAAATTAGAGCCCAAACACAAGTCTCCTGAAAGCCCAATCCTGAATGGACGGTGTCAAAGTCTGACATCATCTCTCAAATCTTCACCTTTCAGAATGAAAGAAAGACATGCAGTCTTTGAATGGATACCTTGTTCAATCTGAATACAGTGGGGAGGGCCTTGGGCTTTCCTAGGAACAATGTTCCTTGCCCTCTTTGGAGAGTGGATGGAGGGTGGGAGGGGAAGCTGGAGGAAGTGGTAGTGGGGACTGAGTGGGTACTGGGATTGGTATGTAAAATAAAAAAAAAAAAGATAGTTTGTTTTCTTTTTTAAAATAGAAAATAATAATAAAAAAAGAAGGGTGAGTAGCTGGGGGAAGGGAAGTCTGTGCTCTGAAGGAAGTTTTGGGTGGGGGAGGAGGTGAGAAATTTGGGATGCTAGCCTTGACTTTGAAATGTGTCACAGATATCTGTGACACCCAGGAAGCCTGGAGGCCAGCATGGGCTTTGATACACTGATAGGCACCGCAGGTAGCATATGTCCCTTCTGCTAGAGGTGAGGGAAATAGTTCACTTTGGCAGATGGGAATTTGTTTTGCAAGTTCCTGAGCAATTCTGGATTTTGTCTAACTAGCAGAAATCCTGGAGTCCAGGTTAAGTTCATTTCTTGGTATTTGGATTGCCTTTTGGAGTTTGAGGAACTAGAATTTTCTTTTGACCTGACAGAAGTCTTTCTTAGGGTTTTTATTGCGGTAATGCACCATGACCAGAAGAAAACAGGGAAGGGAAGGGCTTATTTACTACATCACTGCGGGAATGAGAACAGAAACTCAAGGCAGGAACTGAAAGAAGGCCAAGGAGGAATGCTGCTTACTGCCTTGCTCTCAATGATATGCTCAGCTTGCTTTCTCTTAACCACTCAGGACCACCTCTGCCTGAAGGCAGAACCACCCAGGATGGGCTGTGCTCTCCCCCATCAATCAAGAACACGTTTCCACAGGCTTGCCCGCAGCCTGCACTCAGGAAGGTATTCCCTCCGCAGAGTTTCCTTCTCTCAGATGACTCCAGCTTGAGTCAAGTGGACTGGGAATTGGCCAGCACAGATCTCAGCATGCAGCTCTGTATGTTATGCCTCTGCGTGTCATGGAAGCCACTGCGGTGGCCTCTGCTACTTCACTGCTGTGCTCTGTGCAGTTGCCGGAGTCCTCTTGAGCAGTGCATCATTGAATTGGCTCTGCAGCCAGTGTATTAGCTGACTCACATGCTGTGATTTTCCCATGCTCAGCCCTTTACCTTATTCATCAATGACATGGCAAGATTGCGTATTTAGCATTGCTGCCTGCTTTAGAGACCACCAGGTATTGTTAAGATCCAGTTCGTCCATTCTCAGCTTCTTAAGTTCTGGACCTTTTTATGAACAGATCTAATTTTCATTTCCATCTCAAAAGTGGTTGTAGGTACTTTGGATCTCTACTTTAGAGACTGAACTATATGGTGAGAATGTTGTCTCAGCCAGGTACAGTCTGGGCTAACCGTCCATGGTTGTAGTAGCAGGAGAGTCCAGGCTGGGCCTTGAAGTGAATTAGCTCTGAAATTCCCCAGGATTACCTTAGCAAAGAATTATTTTTTTTGGTCACTCTAAAACCGGTGTGTGCTTGGAGGCCCTATACCCACCAGGAGTTCTGAGTCGTGACTCCGGCTCCGGCTGCTTTCATCAAGTCAATGCATCGTTAACACGAGCGCTACAGAGTTGTATGTGGCTTTTCTTTGTTTTAAATAACTGTTTTTGAAGGTTGATTCTGTCTTACCTGTATCCCACCAGCCTGACAATATGCGCAAGGGGAGCTGGGAAATGAGGACCTACTGTGTGTCCTCAGGAAGGAGGTCAGTTGGTAAACTAGCGCTCATCAATCAGCGTTTACATCGGCCATGGTCCCTGCCTGGTTTTTCTTCACCCCTCCCGTCACACAAGATTACCAGGACTTTCAACTTTCTGGCCAAAGAAAGTGATTAATTATGGGGAACTGAATGGTCACATGGCCTATGGAATGGAAAGTCAGGCACAACCACGTCATCCATTTGTCAACGTGGCCAGCCACTGGCCAGCACCACTCACCCTAATGACATCATAAGAACACAAACATATACTAGAATACTACGTGGTTAATGGCTGGGACCCGGACTTCAACACTGAGGCCAGTGTTGACTGTATTCAAAACAATATTTTCAGTGTCCCAAGAGGACCCCAAAAGCACAGTCAAATCTTCCCCTCTAATATGCCAGTGTGTTAGGAAAACCTTGTTGGCGAATCTGTAGTCCAGCAAACCTATCATGATTATCTATAGAGAATAAGATTCTCACTAACATAACGAGTCTGCCCCTAATTTAGTTTATGACTCAAGATCTCAGTGTCTCATTTCCCTCAACTGTAATTCATTTGTTCATAAAAGATGGAAATAAAGAATGCTAATATTTATGAATTTTTCCACTGTTAGACATGTGCATGCACTTAAGAGAACTACCCTATCAAGCAGATATGATTTGATTCCTATTTAATGCAAGAGGAACTCATTAGCTAACTTGTACCAGGCCACACAGCTAATGTGTACTCGAATTTACACCCAGAGCAGCAGGACTCCAGATTCCTGAAGCTACCGCACTAACTTGCTCTGCTAGTATTGGCTTTTCTCACTTTGTCTTGGAAAGGCTTCCTTCGTTAATCACTTAAAGCGGGTTTTGCTAGAAACCACTTGGAAAATGAAAAGGCAGATAGTTCAAGACACTGATACTGTTTAGAGAACCGGCGGAGCTATAGAGAACATTTAATTTGCAATTCAAATGGCATCTCTGCTGCTAGGTACTGAAGAGTCTAATAAACACCCAGCGTGGAGAGGTCCCTGCCTGCCTAAACTACTTTGGTCTTCAGTGTCAGCTGGGCCAAAATTCAAAACCAAATCATTTTCATTAGAACGTGAAATAGGGTTATTCTTCTTTTTTCCTCAGACAACATATTTTCTGACAGCCGCGGTGCTGAAGTCTCACGCTGGACCACACTTAGAAACTTCAGGAGACTTGCACGGAAGAGAGGAAAGCACATGAAGAAAGACTTTAATTACACAACAACACAGGTTTTCATGACTACGGAAAGTGCCCCTTCCTTTGTGTAATTGATAAGAAACCAACAGTCTGAGTGTTCGCAAGCGCTTATCTGGGCTGTTGAAGCCCCCGTGTGTCTGACTCCTTCCAGCTTGTTGCTTGTTTCTTCTTTCCTCTGCATCTACACCCATTGGCTAATGCTGCAGGGTTTCGTGAGCTCCCTATGCCAATGCCTACTCGCTGAAGTATCCCCGTCTGTCTTCAACTCACTTCACTTTCCTTCTTTTCGGATTGACCTGGAATCCCCTTTCCAAGAAGCAAGGTGGCATTCACTGCCTCTCTTTATTAAGAGATTAATAATTGAGGCTATCATGGGAATATCTGCTGTCCTTCGGAATGCCTGAAAGAAAATGCAGCTTGTACCTATGTGCAGAGAATGAATGGAAGTTATGTCTCTGTGAGGTGAATCTTGGTTCTCTGGGATAAGATTGCCTAGTCCGGATAATCTCTACTTCTGGAAACTACATAGAAGGCTATAAATTGGAACAGTAAATGCCGTGAGTTTCAGGGAAGCAGCCTGGCTTAGGGCACTGGAGAAACTGGATGCTAATTATTTCTGTATTTTCTGAACAAAATTTAGATTTACAATTTCCCTGCTTTTAGTTTTAAAAAAAAAACAGATGACATGGTTTCCAGCCACTATTCACTATTCACATACAAAGCTGTGGAAATGGTCAAGTTGAAGCAAGAATTTGCTGCCCCAATATGGCAGCTGGGCATGGTTATCAGTTGGCTTTACAAACACGATTACAGAGAAATGCGAAGAAGAAGGCAGGAATGCATAGTAAGGTGGTCACAACTGTGGACCAGGACCAGGGATCTTTTCCAAAGTGCGATGTATGCTACTTGTATTGATACTGCTCCTCCCTGTAAAGGGGTATGCTCCTGATAGTCTAGAGGAGGCTTCAGCATCCTTCATTTGTAAAATAATGCTTGATTCCAAATTAGGCAGTAAACCAGGATTTCTAGTATTTCCCTGAAAGCAATCCTCATCGTAGGGGCACAATGTCTATTTTCACTGCCTTAGAAATTTTCAAGTTCAAAATGCCTTTGGGCTTTCACCATTGGTCAGATCAGTGGTTCTCAGCTTTCCTAAAGTTGTGATCCAGAAGGGGTCCCTCATGTTTTGATGACTCCCAACTATAAAATTATTTTCTTGGCTACTTCATAACTGTAATGTTGCCTTGGTCATAAATCTTAATGTAAATATCTGTGGTTTTTGATGGTCACAGGAAACCTTGTTAGAGGATCTTTCAAAACTAATGGTTCTGACCCACAGATTGAGAAACCAAGGTTCGGCTACTAATTATCTATTTATTTACCTATTAACTCATCTAATTATCTGTATGTTATATTACATACAGCATCTGCTTAGTGTAATAAATGAAACATTGTGAATTATTTTTCAGAAACCATTCTACAGAAAGTCACTTTGTACTCTCAGATATTAAAAAGCCTGGGTTTGTGGCCCCTCACTCTTCCTCATCTCTGGGAGACAGAAAACTCTGTCAAAACTTCTCTCCCACATTAGAAGTCTCTTCTGATGACTTTGGCCAATACGTGTCTCATAATGTAGGATGCCATCTGCAAAGACCTCAGGATCAATCTTAATGTTGTAGTAATTCCTTCAAGTTCAGCTCAAACTTCAGCCCATGGTTCTTACCCATCACCATCCAATGCCTGTTTTTCAGAAGTGTTGAAGTCAGAAGTAGTAATACCAGGGGACTTAAGGTTAGGTCAAACTGAAGACTTGTTCAGCTCTAACCTGGAAAGCTACAGTCTCGTCATGGAGATTAATAGAAGTTATAGAAATTTTTAAAGCACCAAACACATCACAAAGATCGTCACCATCATCTCTACTTTTAGATTAAAAATATAAACAGAAGCAAAAGCTGTGAACTCTGATAAATTTATCATTCCCCAATCATTTCCAAAGGAGACCTCTGAATGGAAAGTTCACTAAGAATACACACACACACACAGTAACCCCATCTTCTAAAGGACATCAACATTTTTTATTTTATTGGCCAATTTGTACAGCTCTTGCCAACTTCCCCAGTATGGAAGGGTTTCTGAAGCTGACATTCCCTGTTAATAGCTGGACTCTCCTGATTGTTACACAGCTTCTGCCTTCCTTCCCTTACTTACAACCTTTTCAGTCTCAGAGCCCGTCTGAGTTCTCCTTGCGAAAGCCCTCACACAGGAGATTAATAGGCAGCAATCATCCCTTTCAAGGGTCAGAATTGAAAGCGTGGCACTCTGTTTAGAAGAATTGCCAATACTGTTCATTCATGTAGCTGTTTATTACATCAGCACACTTTATTCTCCTGTATTATTTAACACTAACGACATGACATTCAGCTCCCAGCCTCCTCTGGTCCAGGAGACATTCCTGGTTATCGCCTGGGCTTTGCTTCCTTAGGTAGCTTTCAACTCGGCAGAAATATATTGAAAGATTCCCTCCCTACCTCTAAAACATACTTTTCCATAAACTAATCATAAATAAAAATATTATCAATTTTTCCATCATGACTGGAATCAAAGTGCAACAAAAATAAAAATGATGATGATTGAAAAATATACAATCCCAGCACTCGGGAGGCAGAGGCAGTTTGAGACCAGCCTGGTCTACAAAAGCTAGTTCCAGGACAGGCTCCAAAGGTACAGAGAAACCCTGTCTCGAAAAACCAAAAAAAAAAAAAAAAAAAAAAAACCCACAAAAAACCCACCACACTTATTTTATCTGATCTGTTCGTGTGTTTGGGAATCAAACTCATGGCCTTGTACGTACAAAGCATGTTCCCCCTCACTGAGCTATATCTCCAACCAACCAACCAAAACAAAAAATGAAAACCCCATAAATTGATAGCAAACTCAAGTGATTTTCTTTTCACAAACTAAGATGCCCTCCTCCATTTACAAATTACAAAACATCAATTTAAAGAATCTCTCCAACTCCACATTGAAATGAAGTCCACAGCCGTAGTACTTTTCTTTGATAGATATTCCCATTGTGGATAACATAAAAGTATCTTTCTTTTAAAAAGTTCATTAGCATATATATTATACACAAATGTAAAGAATAAAAATAATGGAGTAAAAGAATAAAATGCTTTGAAAATTAATTGGAGTATTTTAACTGATTTTCAATTTTCTTTGAACTTCCTGACAGTCAAGATAAATACAATTAGAATTCTGTGGAAATAAATATGCAAAGTTATTGAGAAACAATTTGTGTCTCTAAACTAAATCATATACAGTTTGAGAATTGGGGTTCTGACAGCCTCCCACAAGAAGCCTTAGTCCCATGTGAAAGCATTGAGAGCATCAAGGGAGCTTGGGTAATGCTCCCCTCCTGGACTCTACCACAGGGAGCTGGATACAGGGGAACAGACGCTAGTGGCTTTGGAAAGATAAGGATATATCAGAGATTGCAGGTAGAATTTGTATCTGTCTCTGTCTGTCTCTGTGTGTGTGTGTGTGTGTTTGTATGTATGTGTGTGTGTACACATGGATGGGCATTTCCTACACTTTTGTTTGTTCATAATAAAATTTCAATTAAGAAAGATAAAACTCTTATTTGCTCACAAATAACAGGGTAATTAGTACTAATGGCAAACAAATGCCCTACTGTTTAATAGGGAATTTAGCAAAATATTCTATTTTCTCTGTTTGACATATCTGGACGTGGTCTTGTAGGTAAGCATAAAGTTGTATACAAATCACTCCCATGCAGAGCTCCCAAAATAACAGTCATAATCTCCCCAGTGAATGAGTATTACAAATGCAGACTAGTGGCCTGTGTCTGGACTGGACTCATTTAAAATGTTCAGAGACCAGAGATCTTTTTGGAATGCCCTTCCAATACCTTCTTCTTCTTTCAATTTTATCAAGAAACATGTTAGACTCAAAGGGTAATTGTATGGGCAACTCAACAGAATGCCAGGGTTAATTTCAGTCAGATCTTTACAATGGAAAACCCTTCAAGGGTGGGGCTGGCTGGGCCGTTAGCTTAGAGTAGTGGGTGGGGCATTTCAATCTTACTTTCTCTCTCTGCTCCCCTTGTTTCTCATTTCCTGAGTCTTTTGAGAAAGAACTATGGTCAGTGACACGCGAGGATGGGGGACATGTCTAGCACATTCCTCTCACATGCTCTGATGCTCTCTGCTGACCTCTTACTGTGAGGATTACAGGTGTCCTGGCAGGCAGCTCCTACACGCGTGCTGTCTCAGCTTTGCCACATACTCCATAAGCATCCCTGCTGGAGGGTCTCATACCTCCAGCAGGAAGTTATCTTTGCATGTTTCCTTCGACAACACTCTGAGGTCTTAAATCCTCAGAGAAGGGAGACAGACTACTTTATCACTGTCTAAATCCTAGGTCAAGGCCATGTTAAGAGTTAAGACATCGGAGATCTAGCATTTTCTTTAAGAATATGATAATATGATTGCAACACAAGACTCTATCTAGGAAGTAAGTAGCGTCAGCAGCAGCTTTCTCCAGGCTCAGATTTCCTACTGGGGTGTTCAATCACAAGACAGGCGCATTCATGACTTATAGTCAGCAGATACTGCAGTGAATAATATCATCTCCTTGTGGCCCAGACCCTCTGTCACATCAATATCCAGAAAATGGCACCATCACCCACAGAGAGAGCCTCCATTGGTGACTTCCAAGACTGGGTTATTGATATTGTGTTTCACTCTAGGAATCATAAAGGAAAGTGCTGTCCCATATTCCCATGATCGGCATTGTTAACTCATCTTGCATCTTTGACTTACTCTTTGAGAAAAGAGTTTGCTTTAAAGGTAATCTGTTAAATGTTGGGTAGCGTACAGTGGGAGCTGGCCTTGGCCAAGTGCTTCCCTTTAAAAGATGGAGATGGTGGATGGTGCAAACCTTTAATCCCAGCACTGGGGAGACAGAGGCAGGTGGATAGCTGTGAGGTCAAGGCTAGCCTGGTCTACAGAGTGAGTTTCAGGATAGGCACCAGAGCTACACAGAGAAAACCCCTTCTATTCTGAGATTACATACTGACTCAATCAATTACTCAGTACAGCAGTATGTGGAAATACACCATCTTTATATTTAAGAAAGAATCAACATTGTATATGTATTCCGACTAGTTCCTCCACTCTGTTCTGCAGACATAATGGCTGGCATTAAAAAGATCATCATCTTGTAAACAGTGTTATTAAGTTTATTTACTGAGCAACTTATTCACCAGGTGATTTATTTTTGTGGTTTAGCTTCTGGATCAGCCTTGGTACTCTCGCACATCACAGAAGAAGGGTGAAAGTAGAGAGGGGTACGCTATATGAGGGGAGCACCAGACAAGGAAGAGATGGGGGTATGAAGAGCATAGACTCTAAGCAGGGTGGGGACTAGAAGAAGGGTGGTGGGCAGTGACAGTGCGGAGCCAAACCCATGAGAAGGACTTCAGGCGTTGCTCCAGAGATGGTTGAGATCCATCCCAAAGTACAAGTAAAAGCCAAGAGTTTTCTTTTTGATGATTGGTATAGCACTCTGATGGGGTGTTATTCTGTAATATGTTGGCTAGAAGTCCAGCCAAATGTATCTGAAAAACACTACAAGTACGGCTAGTCCTAACAGAGATGGACCTTAAGGATAAGGTGCACGAAGATTTTAACAACCTGAGTACAAAATAATACAAAGCTTATTATTACAAGTCTATACATTGAAAAGGTAATACATCTCTTATGGCTTAAAATTTACTTATTACTAAGGCACTTGGTGCTTTTTTTTTTTTTTTACTAGTTTCACATACTACTAAAAAATTTAAACCTAATAATATTTCACATTATCTCTCTCCCCCCAAATATTTTCTAAATGTTGGTTCTAGGTAGAGCTACCAGGAGTTTGGGCAGAGCAAAAGATAGGGAAATGGAAGAGAAACGAGATGTTTATATAAGTGAATTCAAAGCAGTGCATTTTTGTCTATATGTGCATGTAAATATATGTAAACATATATGTAAATACACATATATAGACATATAAATGAGAGGTTCCACAAATCCTCAAGCAGCATGAAGGTAAGAAATTTTGTCTAAGCTTGGAGACAACTTTTTCCCAGCCTTGGCCTTGAGGATTGAGTGAGATGCATACTAGGCTTGTTTTTTCTAATTCTCCTTGATCATGCATCTCCTCCATTAAAGCAACCGGGCCCCATCACCCAGGCCCGCTTCCCCGGAGCCCACTGCTCCAGCAAGAAGGATATGGTGGCCACTGAGCAGAAGATAACTCACAAGGTGGCTGAAGAATCGCAAAGCAGAAAGGCCAAGACTTGGCCATAAATCCATTGGCAAAGGACTTGCTTATTCTTGGCTATCGAAGACAGTGAAGAAAGACCTAATAAAACTGTCAACTGTTGAATCATTAAAAAATAATTTTGGGTGACAGATCATGCTATGATCTTTGGGATATTATTCAAAAGGAGATAAAAAGTAAAAAGGGGTTGCTGTAACGGAATCTGTCCACTTGTGCTCACCTATGTGTGTGAAAACATCTTCTCAATGCTTGTAATTAGCAAAAGTATTGGATAATAAGAAGACTGACATTAAACCTACTCTATTCTGTGTATTCTGTCATTCTCTTTGGGAGTCAGAGTCAGCCACAGACACATGCACCAACTGAAAGAATTATCTGACTGATATTCATTTTTTAAAAAAATCTTGTTTCCATTTCTAATAATTATTTCAGTTAAAATATGTGCACATGTTTTGATTAATATGTAAATAATAATTATAATTACAACTCAATCAAGAAGAAAAAAATTAACAGTGATTTATGTTCCAGGAAATGGGGAAAAATCTAATTTACATATGTAAGGGTTTTTTTTTTGAGAACTTTGATAGGTTGATCAATAAAAGACTTTCAAGCATAGCAAATGAATTACACTGACATGAAGGAATGTGGATGAAGTGGACTGAAATACAAATTAAAGGAGAAAAAACAGCAAATATGTTTTCTTATTGTTAAGGAAGAGCTTGTTGTGTTTTTAAAATGGATGATGGTGAGCGGTCAAATGGCCCCACAGCTTAGACTCCCATCTAATATATCCTGAAGAGAGATGCAGCGGTTTTACATTTAAATGTCATTTTTATAATACGCTGTAAATTATAGTTCCTGCAACTCTTTATGTTTATGATGGAAAATTGTAGATGTCAGTAAAAAAAAGTGTACGAGGGGATACATAGCAATATGCTTGTAATTCTCCCATAGGACGATATGCTTGTAATTCTCCCATAGGCCTTATTGATCAAATGACTCAGAGAACACGCACTGGGAGGGTAGGTTTGAAGTTGCTTAGTGACCTCTTCAGGATGGCTGCTGAGGAGGCAGAATCTGCTGACTTGGAGTAGTGTACACTCCCAAAAGATCATTCTGGGCTAACCGCACCAAATTAGTGTTTGTTCTGGCCTCATTCTTCACTGTGAAGAGTTATACACCAGGCATTAAATGCCTCTGTGTTGGTGCTCCATTTTCTCATGAAGACACTCTAAGCACACACACGCACACACACAGGCACGCACGCACACACACGCATGCATGCACATGCATACACACACAGTCCTCAGACTAGGAGAGAATTTCTACTCTTGATGCAGCAAGTTCTTGATACAGCACCCTTTAACTGAGGCCTGGGGACCATGTTTGCTACCAGCATGGTTTGCCAGGGGCGTCTTTTAAGAATCTGCACGGTATATGTCACTCACACCAGAACTGTAACACAACACTACACAGACAGCCTCTTTCTTCCGTGCCCATAACAGGGAATTCTGCTTCTGAAAGGGACTCGGAGTTCAGATCATCATTTTCTTTGCACCCCAGGGAGCACACCTGCTCCACCCATCAATATATGATGGCTATTGAGAGGAGGGCAGAACTGACATGCTGTCAAAACTCATCAAGGGAAGTGCAAGAAGCAAGTTTGAACTTGTGCTCCAATTGCCCATGGGGAGTCTGAGTAATTGGGAGATGGCTCCCTTTTGCTCCTGCAGGATTTGATGTAAACAGGCTGCAGGGGGTGAGACAGAGGAGGGGGAGCCAAGGAGAAGGAGACTCCGTATACTTTAAAAGCTAGCATGGGAAAATATGTCTAAAATAATTCGTCCAGCTTGGACGGTTTCTGCGGCCAGGTTCAGAGGCGACAGCTAGTTTTATACGTTGTAAGAAATACTGATTTAAAGTGTCCTCCTCTGGGCTTTGTTCTCTGGTGTCCCTAGCTACCCTGGGCTAACTCAGGGGCCTTCCTCATACTGCACTTGCACTTTGACTCCGGGTCCTTTCTCCTACTGCACATGCGCATTAACTCCTGTTCGTTTTCAGACAGGCTTCCCAAGCTCTAGGCACACGTCCAGTCTGAGTGCATAGGAGACAAGGGTACAGGCAAAGACAGTGTTCTGTGAGGTTGGCAGTAGATGCTGCAGGGGAACACGGAGCCTCCAAGGCTCTCTGTGCCTGCTCTCTGGGACCTTCTTGTCAGCAGTGTCTGAACTCACAACATAGTGCTTGGCTGTTAATATGCTTTGGGTTTTTGTTTTGTTTTTTTTTGCTATTTCTTGTCATAAATGTATTTTTATACAAAATTTGCAATAGTTTACAGTTGGGTTTATGGTGATGATAACCCCTAAACAGAGAATTTTGATAAGGGAGTTAGTGGCAATGAAAGTTTATGTTGGGTGTTTCCAGGTGCTGTAGAGTCCTGTGTGGGAAGCGGGACAGAAGACAACACTGACCAACATTTATATTGCATAAACTTTGTACCAGACAAACTTTTTGCCAACTTTAGGACAGCAATAGAGGAGGTGGATTATCCACCGAGGCAGAGCTTTAATAGGGGAAAGACCAGAAAATAGAGATGCCTAGTAAATGACCCATCTAGGTATGTCTACAAATATCATAAAGACTATGCATGGTATCACTGAGAAGCCCAGAAGTCAAGGAATCAGATGTATTCAAAAATGAAATACCCTGAAAAAGCATTGATCTCATGGGCAAGAGGCAAATGAGACTCATACCTCCTCCCTGGGAAGTGCCTTGTTCTGTCTGTGACATATGTATGTTCAGTTGTTTTGGGCCACTGGGTCTCAGCTTCTTGGGCATCTGAACTAAGCTAAGTAACTAGAATCCCCTCTCCTTCAATCATAGTGTCAAAAGGCAATACTGTGAACAAAAGAACCATGTAGTCAGGAAAATTCACAAGCAGTCGATGTTTTCAGTCACTGCAATCAAAGACAATGAAGCAGAAAGTATGGATGAAGGAGAGACAGCAGCGGACATGACAGACGAGAAACAGGACCCAGATATAAACCCATATGGGGTGGGTGGAGGAGAGAAGAGAAGAAGGAGAGAGTGAACAAACCAAGTGAGTAAGAGGACGAGGGAGGGACACAGGAAGGCAGGGAAGAAGGGAGGAAGGGAGGAAGGGCAGGAGAGAGGGAGAGAGGGAAAGAAAGGGCAAGAAGAAACTGAGAGGAAGCTTTATAATAGACGGTCTACTCATCCTGCTGGCTGTTGAAGCCTACATGTGGGATCTCTTGATAAAAGCCAGACAATCCTAATCCGTGTCTTATAATAAATATGTCTTTACAGTCGGACGGATGTCAGTCCAGACATACAATTCTGAGCTTTCTCTGCTACTAACTGTGCTCAGCATAGAGAAACATTCGGCTGAAAACGATGCTGCGGGTGTGTATTATTCTGAGTACTCCAGCCTGTGTCCAGAAACACCTGAGTCCAGCAACTTGTGGAGGACAACTGCGGTCCAAGAGCCTAACTGATTGGGATTCATTGGATTACCGAGGGAGAGTATTGGTGCGTATTTTCACTTGATTGATTTTGCAGTTACGCATTTAAACACCATGTCTACAGATTGAAACTGATTGCTTCGGATCACTCCAAGACCTTATATACAAAGAACCTTTATCAATCTGTAAGTATTTCCAATAATTTCTGGGTAAATATCTGACTCTTGGGGCATAGCTCCAGAGTAATCTGCCCACTATAATATGTCTCTATTTTTCTCTAATTGTTATCATACATACACACACACACACACACACGCACACACACACACACACACACACAGCACACCACAGCAACTCCCTCCACATATATATGATCTCAGGGCTGACCACTTGAGACTGGATAACTAATTGGAGGTCTATTACTTGGAGAAGGTCATTGCTCCCACTCTCCGCATATCCCAGCATCTCGTGGCTCCATGGCTAAGACTGTTACTCTGTGTATTTTAATGTATCCTAAGACAAAGCCTATCATGGAAAAGAAGCCCTGAAGAGCCCAGGCTAGTCAAAACAGGGTTTTTATTTCACGACAGCTCTGAGTATCCCAGCAGCGGACTTTGCTCTGAACCCTGGACACCAGACGACTGTCCTTGTTGCATCTTTTCAACAAGTCAGGGAAAACCTATTCAAAAACCATTTTTTCTCAGCCAGGGTTTTTACCTGGCTTTTCTTCTTTTGCTGTTTGTTCTGTGCTCGAATTCAATTGCTTTCACTTGTCTATTTCCAATGCCCCTCAACCCCTGCTATTCTGCCCCTCCTAACCCACATATCTAAACTCAGATAGTGCTGTTCTCACCATGTGTGCTCATCAGTGGCTGGGTCCAGATAGGCAGAATGCCACTGAGGCACACTTAAGTGTACTAATCACAGTTAGACCCTTGGCAATATTACTGGGTCATTTTCCTTGTGCCATCAACATTTTCTATCACCCCAGCCAATCCCAACCAGTGTCTAGTTGAGGCCTTATAAAGGATTAGCAATACCTGAGGGTCTCATATTCCGTATATCTACATTTACCCCTCACGTAAGTTGTATGATCTGTGTGGCTATTTCATGCTCTATTTCTGAGCCTAGAAACAGAACAGTTCTTTACTGAAAGGGTATAGCATTTGTGTGAGCTTTCTTCCATATGCTGACTATGAGAAACCCTTAAAATATCAGCTGTCTCCAGCGTGAGGGTAATTTTAGTCTAACATTTTCTATTGATTTATTTCCTTGATCCTATAAACAAACGCAAGCATCTTTTAGTTGATCTCAAGCTACTTCTAAGAAAATAAAGCTTAATTCACAAAGACATCCACTGTGTCAAAGGAGCTAACCTCACCCTCCATTTAATCCTATCTGGACGCAAACTGTGATTCCTGGACGACCTATGTCCAGATACACATAATAGAAGACTCAAGAAAAAAATTCTTTCCCATTTCCCATGTACAAATCCTCCTATCATAGTTTATTTCAATCCACCAGTACTGCTGCACTTAGATTTATAGAGAATCCAAAACAATGTAATACAACATAATAGATGTGATGATAAAATGGATGTAAATATCCTCCAAATTCATGCAGTAGCCACATGTAAAACACAACTGACAGATGTTTTCGTTGTACGGAAAGGGAAGAAAACTACATTTTTGTGCACTCCTAAAGATGTGATTGTGTAGTTCGCTTTCCCTGTTTCCGTGGCTTCTGTTGAGACAGAACATCATGATGATAAGAGCAAGAGGCACAGCCCAGGCACTTCTCTGACAGTGACCAGGAAGCTCAGGGCACATAAGTGACAAGGGACAGAATATAGTTTTCCAGGTCATCTCATCCATGTCCTTGCTCTAACTAGATCCACTTCCTGTTCTCCAACACTTCTTTAAACCGCACCATCATCTGGGAACGAGACATATCATCCATAAATCTGTGGGGACCATTTCCTATTTAAACTGTTTAAAGGAACAAGTTTTGAGTTATTATTACTTCCTGTTTTAACAATGATCTATTTTTATGATATGTCACATCACGCAATTATCAGTTATGGCTGTTCTAGGACTGACAAGCCAGTAGCACCTGCTCTCATTCTCCATCTTGCCAGGCTCAGTAATGAACTCTATGTTGGAAATGTGATAATATGTTCTGTAATTCTGCTCTGCCTGAAGATTCCCATAACAGGGTTTCATCTACTTACATGGACTTCTTTCTTTTTTGTCACCTTAAAAAAAGTGATATTTTTAAAAGTTTTGGACCTTGTTCTTGTTCTTACACAATTTTAATATTAATAGGCTATTTCTCTTTCAGTTTTGACTTATTGAACTACCATCTAGCAAGGCAGCTAAAGCAGCCTACTCTAAGTCACTGCTGATTCTTCCTAATTATTTTGTAGTCCACAGTCATGTCTGTTTACTTTCTGAATTCATCCTTAGCCTCTCTTTTATGACTATGTCCTATGACTACATGCTCCATGCTCCATACTACATACTAGTTTCCTCTCCACATCTATGAATGCCATTCTACTGGTCTGTATGTTATTAAAAATAAAGTTTCCACTAGGGTCTTGACTTCACATTTGCTGTCTGTCTTCTCATCTGCTCCCTTGGTTATTGTTTGAAGATCATATATAATTTGTCCCTTGATGAAACCCTTATTATCCCAGGCATAATTACAACACCAATCTCTCCCATATTTAGCCTTTGCTCATTGTTCACCACTCCCGGCTATATTTCTATTTAACACTTCACTAAAATCAAATTGCGGATTTACTGCTGGCACTATAACCAGAACATGCCCTTCTCTATGATTCAATTTATCTCCTGACTTTTTATTGGCATGCTTTTTCTGTAGCAACCTGCTCATAACTTTATGCAAATCTTGCATCTTTGAAAATACCTCATACTTCTTTTAAGTAGGCTTTTTATTTCTGTGCAAGAGTCTTACACGGGTACCCTTTAACTCATGTCTTCCTGCTTCAGCCCCCTAAGTACTGACATGACAGACATTCACCCTCATGCCCTGTTTAGGAAGAGATGACTAATTCCTTATAATAGTGTAGTGTCTTGGCATGAAATGGGCCACACACATCTGCCCTGAGGATCAAGCCTAACTAAACGCTCCAGCTTCTGATCTATTACCAGTCTATTTCAGTCAAGGTCACAGTCTACACATTTCTCTCCACCACTTGTAAAGCACATATGGGAAAGGCAGGTTCATTCTGCTAGGCAGTGAGGAGCTTTGCTTTGAGGAATCCCCAGTGTCCTTAATGTTTCTGTGGGTCTGCAATGCAGTCTAAGATACTTCTTATGCTAGTCCTCCTTTCTTGCTGCTTTCTCTCTATACGCCAGTCCTATATCTTGATCTGAACATTCTGCCTTCTCCACCTTCTTTGACAAAACATTTCTCTCATGTCATCTTAATGCTTTGTTTCTGTGCCTAATACAGTGCTCAACATTTTACCCAAATATATTGCAACATCCCATGCATGCATGTGATTATAATGTATGTGTGTGTTCTGTGTATGTTTATATATCTGATGTGTGTGTGTGTGTGAGAGAGAGAGAGACAGAGAGAGAGAGAGCAGGAGGGAGGGAGGGAGGGAGGAAGGGAGAGAAAGAGGGAGAGAAAGAGACAGGAGGAGGAGAAAGAGAAGAAATGAGGCTATGAATTCAGGAAGACAGGGAGTTTGCTATTCATCTTTTTATCTTAGCATTTGGTGACATCCTGGTTGATCAGTAAATGTGAATGAATAAATAAATCTGATGAAAATTTCCACTCTGAAAAGTAGGTGCAGCGTAATTCTTGGAATAATTTACTGTGCTAAAGTTTCTCAGAGCATGAAAATATGTGATATGTCAGAAGTATGGCAATTTCATAAAAGGTATTAAAGCACTATATCACCATTTCAACTTAATTGCAGTGTATAAAATAACTTTAACTCTGAATGTGGAATCAGCCAATATAAAAAGGGTGACTTAAGATATTTTTCACAAGGCTGTGTTTTATAGTAACTAACTTATTTCTTCTAAAATTGATCTTGAATAAACGCTAGTTAGAATTATCCCTAGGAACTTTGGAGAAAGATAAATGGAAATGGAAAATACTCTCACTGAGAGACTCCATAAATATACAACAATTTAGAAGGCAGCATGAAGCCCAGGGAGACATCACTGCCATTCCAGGTGTGCCTATTTCACTTCACCCTTTCCCAAACTGTATGCATGGAGTGTTTGCATCCCAAGAGCTGTCAGAAACTCGCACAGAGGAAGCATGCAACCCGATGCAGTTTGTGAAATAAAACAGCATTTTAAAAAGCCCTATATTCTTTTGGTGATTCCATGTTCACCTTCCCCTGTGTTTTATTTAAACATTTTAAGTGTCCACACAAAAATGATAGGTTCCGTTCCATTATTGTCATGCATCTATGTATATACACACACATCATTGTAAGCTCATATTTACCACCCATCTTACTAGTTTTTCAGTCTTTAAGGGGTTGTACTTATAAAATCTTGGAAATGGAAAGTCAAGGGAATAAACTGCTTCTCTTTGACCATGATCATATTTTTTAAAATAAAATGGTAAAAAATCCTTGACCTACTTGTATTACTTGGTAGATTCTATCCTAAATTGTTGCTATTGTCTCATGTCCAGTAATTGAGAGTCTCTAAAGTTTATATTTCTTATGCATGGTACCATAGCGTACTGACTCTTTAAAAACTGATGGTAGATTTTGCATTTTAAAGTATTGAGTAAAGGTGGTTGCGCACACCTTCAATCCCAGCACTTGGGAGGCAGAGGCAGGTGGATCTCTGTGAGTTTGAGGCCAGCCTGATCTACAAGAGCTAGTTCCAGGACAGACTCCAAAGATACAGAGAAACCCTGTCTCAAAAAAAAAAATATATATATTTTAACTGAGTAAGGCATATTATTCAAGAATTTGTTTACTTTTTGTACTCATATGAACATATGTGCATCTTTACGGTGTTCCAGATACCCTGCTAATTATGGAGGCAGGGAGGCTGAAGGAAGATCCTAGGTATTAAGAAACCTTCAGTGTAATGATGGAGGAAACAGATATTCGATAGAACTACTATGTGCTTTGGGAATAGTCTCTGGGAATAACCCACTCCTTTAGGGTAAACAATGTGAGCCCCCTGGTGGTGCTGAACTTTCTTCACCATTTCCTTTCTCTCTTTAAATAGGACTGATCTCCATAAGCTTCCTGTTTTTATTTCGTTAGGGCCATGTTTTAGAGGACCTGCCAGGGGGACCGCTAGGAGCTTTACAAACAGACCAAGCTACACAACTGTCACACATATGCAGAGGGCCTAGGTGGGGTCCATGGAGCCATGCAGGCTCCCCAACTGCTGGTCCAGAGAACATTCACTCCCACAGGCTCAGGTCAGCTGTCTCTGTGGGTTCCCCTATCATGATCTTAACCTTTCCTGACTTATACAATCCTTCCTCCTTTCTTCAGCAGGATTCCCACAGCTTGGCCCCGTGCTTGGCTGTGAAAATTCTGCATCTGCTCCCTCCAGTTACTGGATCAAGCCTCTGTAGTGAAAATTAGGGTAGTCTCCAGTCTGATTACAGTAGATGTCCAGTTCAAGGGCCCTTTCCACTACTGCTAGGGGTTGAGATGGACAATTAATAAATGGGACTTCCTGAAACTGAAAAGCTTTTGTAATGCTAAGTCCTTAGGTGGAAGCCCTGCTCATGTCCATATTTATCAAAAAGTTTGGGATGTTTGGGATCGCCAGCTTTAGGAGACTCCCAGGAATCCACAAGCAGATTCTTTTTCTATTCTAACCACTTTTCATTCACAGGTCTCATCAGGTTCCTTTCCCAGAAACACTTGTGATATTTTTTAGGCGATGTTATTGACTCATCACTTTCCAAAGACTAAATTAAAATAATAACAAACAAATCTGTTTTGTTGAGAATTTCAAGACAAAATAAGATTTAGGCTGTGACATATTTACTGATCCCTGTTCTTATCCAGAATTACATTAAGAGAGATCGAGCGGATTAGAATGACATAATGAATGTGAAATTCATTAAGGACAGGAGCAAGAGTGGGTTTAATACACAAACAAGGCAACTGCAATTGTTAAAAGACTTTGACAACAATGAAGAGAACACTATCCTATTCACTGAGACAATAGAAAAATGTGCCATGCAATTAGGGCTTCACCTACCAAGGGCTCTAAGTTGTGAAAATGAAAATTCATTTGAATGGAGAGAGTGTAAAATGAAAATATCACCATAGGAGTTCCCTGCTTAACATAATGTCATATTGAATAGTCTCTTTAGGGTCAGCCTTGAAGATACTTGGAGCCCTCTCTGAGTATGGTCGAAGGGAGGCAAGCTACACATTGATCTGGCAGGAAAACTCGGCAATCTTATCCATGTGGTATTAATTCAAAAATTAGGATGCAATAATGAAGGCATCGTAGAGGCTTACACCCTTACAGCGAGCACCCTGAAAGCTACTGTCTGAGGCTGGGAGGGTCAAGCCTTGATTATGACGGAGAACCTAGGATACTGGAAATGTTAAGATGTCATGGAATATGTTGCAAGACATATTGCAAGCATGGAGTTGAATTAGCCACAGAAAGAGGCCAGAGCCAAAGCCATGCAAAGCACTGCTGAAGTACTTTGGAGTCCATCTGATTCTTTCACAAGCCCCAGCTGCCAGGCAGGGAACTGTAGGATTTTTGTTTCTCCCTACTGGCTTTACTTTTGTCTTGGTTCCACCTTTCCTTACTGTCCTCCTCGTCGTCTCTTTTGGAATGGGCATTCTTAATTTGTGCCAGTGCATACTAGAAACAGATTTATGTTCATTTCACATGAAAATTTCGGAGTTAGATTGTTTCGAGTCTCAAAAGAAATGTGGGGCTTTTGCACAGCATCGACATTATGAAAATTACAGTACTACTCCAAGATGAACTAAAATGAATTTTACATTATCCAGAGTTGGGAGCTTAGGAACCATGGTAGAGTGGTATGTTTGAAACTGATATATTTGTCAGGTTGAGAAGGAATGGAGTTTTAATGGTTAACATATGTTGACCAATAGAATGTACTCACTGAGAGTTCATCCCTCTTGGTATGTCCAAGGGTTTCCTGCAAAAATTTCACCAAGAAGGGAAGATACACTCTGCCTGTAGGTAGAACTATGCCATACACTGGAATCCCAGATTGGATATAAGGAAGAAATCAACTGAGTGTCGGTACTCCCCTGCCTTCGTTTCCTGACAAAAGATGCACTTCTGACTAGCCAACTCTTGCTTCTGTGAGCATGCCTTCTCCTGCTACTACTCCCCATTTCCTACAGCATTGAACTGTAGCACTTCAAGTATAAACTAAAATAAACTCGTATTCCTTTACGTTGCTTCCCAGCAGAGGTTTGTTCACAGAAAAGAGAAAAAATTAAAACTAAAGCAATTAAAAATTCCCAATAGGAGCATTAAGGAAAAAATTAAAAATACTTATAATGCTAGCATACATTTTATTTAACAACTATATCTAAAATAGTATCATTTCAAAGTGAAATAATTGTAAAAGCTATTATCGATAAATATTAAATTCTTTGTATCTCAGTTTGGACTGCAAACATTACTGTGGTTCTGTGAGTCATCCTACTGTAAAACAAACCTAAATTACAAGATTGTTAAGGACAAGAATTGTTCCTTCTTGGATGATCTTCTTCCATATAATAGCACATGTCAGCAATATTGTCCATGTGATGATTAAGGTACTGAATTCAGAGTAAAGAAACGCCCTCCCCCCTTTTTTGTTGTTTCTGTTTTTAAATTGTTTTACCAGTAGGAAACTCCTTAACCTTCCTAATCCATCTAGGTTTAATTCTTTTAGTCTTTCTTTCTTGGGAAATTCATAATCAATAACCATAGATTCCATTGTGATAATTAATGACAAAGATTTCACAAAGTAGTTAGCTCATGGGAAGAATCAATTTTTGTAGTGTGTTATAATTATTGACTATTCAATTAAAATAATTCAACAAAATGGCTTGAAATATTACATTATTTCTTCAAGGTAGATTTTTTCTTAAACATTTGCATTATATTATTAAATTCATTAAAAATCAAGAGAGTTATAGAAACCTGTGTGAATTATGAACACAGCCATCTGTCTCTCAGTGATCAAGAATTTATGGCAAAATTAATTATTGAAATAGTTTAACTGTATTTTTCATTAGTATGCATGTGGGGTGAGACATTCACAATGTACATATGTGGGCATTCATGCCAGGGTCCACATCTGAAGGCCAAAGGACAATTTCAAGGAGCTGGTTCTCTCCTTCCCATCTTTACATGGATTCTGGGGATTGCCAGTCTTGGCTGAATCAATTATCAACAAGCTAAGAGTATGTCTCAACTTTTGTATGGTTTATAATACAGCTTGAGCACATCCAAAATTCACTTATGGTTATTCAAGAGAGATCTGTATAAAAGCCATTTATATTACAAAAAATCAAAACAGATACAAGAAGAGGTTATGCTACTTCTGATTGCCTGAACTGACCCACACTGGGTACCAAACAGAAGGTCAGAGTCAGGCGTGATTTTCTGCCTGTGCTCGCTTTCATCTAAGTCCTTTTTCCTGACACACCTTTGTAGTGACGATTCAGGGTCAGTACCAGCCAGGATTCCCTCAGAGACTGTTAGATTTCGTATAGGTCCTGCAGCTGTTATGTGTGAAGCTTCTACGGGCTGATCCCTTGTCAGGAACTTCAGTCCTGTTGTCCTTGTAAGGAAGGCAAGGTTCCATTCCTTTCATAGTAAAGGTATTAGGGTAGAGAGATAACTCACTTTTTGCATTTCACCCCTATGATAAGCAAAACTGAAATGTGATTCTAAATTTTCTGATTGGAATCTATAACATGCTCTTCCATAGTGGATAAGTGCTTCGTTTCTAAAACCAGATAAACCCGAAAATGTACAGCCTCTATTTCAAAGGATTGAACTGAAGGCTAATATATGTGGCACACCCATGTTCCACTTTCTGCTCTTCCGTCTTACAGATGAGGGGGCCAGCCACAGAGAAGTTCTATACCATGCACAGAGGCACACGGCTATTTGGGGGCCATATTTTTGACTACACAGAGCAGGCAGAAATAGGGGCTCTAACTTATCAGGATGATCTAGCAAGGTTCGGCAAGCAAACAGACAGGTGAGATAAGCAATTCAGCAATATCAGGTAATCATTCTCAGTGGGAGCCCCAGAGCAGAGGGTGGGGAATGGAGTTGGGAATGGCTAATACAATAACTATATATTTAAAAGCCGGATGGAATTTTACTATCTAATTACTCCAGCTTTGGCATGCAGTGCAGGTAGTATTTGCATATGAAAAATGCCATATCTACAAGTAACCAAATTTAAAAGGCCAATCATGTTGAAGATAAATCATATAGAAAAGAACACAAATGATGAGATTGGTGCAAAGGAAGGGTTATTAAAGCAATGGAGCTCTAACATAAGAAATTTGAAGCCTTTGCTTTTATTTATGGATTCATGCCATTATTTAATTTTATTTCTGTGTGTGAGTGTGTGGATGTATGCACACATGGGTGCAAGTACCTATAGAGATCCAAAAGGTGGTTAGATCCTCTGGAGCTTGGTCACAGGCTGTTTGTGAGTTGCTCAGGGTGGGTGCTGGGACCTGAACTCTGGTCCTCTGGATGAGCAGCAGCAATTCTTCACCAATGAGCCACTAGCCCCATAGGATAACTTATAGCCACTGTGTTTGTCTGTCAGTTCCTCACCTGTCATCTTTCTTCAGAACCCACCCTCACACATACAATGACAAGGAAATGACGCCGAACAAAAATAGCAGCCATTGCTCAGCTAAGTACCTGGCCCTCTTTGGCAGAGCTAATTTCAATTATTGGAACTCTAGCGAGATCAATGTCTTGGGTGACTGATACTGCATGCTCACGACATAACATAATGAAAGCGATTGGGCAGGGGAAGGAAATAGCTGGACTAAATGTCAGTTTTTAAAGCACCTAGAAGAGTAAATCGTGATGTCAGCTTCTGGTTCCTGCTGTGAAATCACTCTAGGGACTCTTTTATTCTGCGTCTAATCCTTTCTTTTGTTCAAAATAGATTTTCGCCCATTTTTTCCCCAATTTTAACCAAAAAGCTCTGGTTCCTATAAATAATACTTCTATTATGGAACTAAAGGAAAATAAGAAGAAAGAAAAGGAAGGGGAGAAGAAGCAGGCAGAGGAACCACAGGAGGCAATTATTCTGTTTTCTAGACTGCGTCCTGTGCTTAGTATCTTCTAGAAGTCAGACACAGCTTAATGACTGAAGATGGAGAAATGAGGGCTTATTAGACGGCAGAGGGAAGGATTGCTATTTAAATCGAAGGACCAGGAAGTGTAGCCCCATATAACATGCATACACATATAAGCACACAATAATATATGTGATGTAAAAATATTTAATGTTGGCTCTTTTCAAAGATGGCTCTTATTTTTGAGAATCATGCTTCTAGCCTTGATACCAATTTCAGCCTCCTGATCTCTCAAATGGAAGAGCTACGCTTTGCAAAGATCAGTCGTTACAGTCAGAGCTACAAAATAAGCAAAATGTGGAGCAAAAACTAAATTTGGGATCTTTGAGCCCACGTCTCACATCCTCTCTTTGAGTCAGTCCTTCTTAGACCACATCGAAGCCAGAACTGGATAGGGTGCTAAAGAAGGGAGGTTTTTTTTGTTTTTTTTTTTTTTTTGAGTGTAAAAGTTGGAATTTTATGGCAGTCAGCCCCTCTTTCCTTTCTACATCTCTAGGAGAGAGGATCAGAGCGAAGCCTGCAAACCTGGTACTCTATCTCCTGCTGCAAACTTTGAAGAATAATTGTTATTGTAGACAGGAAGCATAACAATGATAGGCATTTAAACCTCCTGTTGTTAAGGATCTTTAGGTCAATAGCAACATTTTTAAATCAATTGGAGGGTTTGCTGGAAGACACAGCTGAGAAACTACAATCAACGCAATAAGGTTAGATAACCCTCATCATGTTAATAGTTACCTAAAGCTTGACATCAATCCCTTACATTGATCCTCACTTACAGCTGGGCAAAAAAGAGAGGAGAGAGGAAAAAAATCAGGAAGGACAGAATAATACATAATCTCACTGAAGCATCAAATTAGTATAAATAATGATTAAGAATAATCGCTGCTATTATTGGAGAACATGTTGAAAATGAGGCTTCCAAGGTATCTGCTGACAATGAAGAAAGGCTTTGGCAGCTCCGGAATTCGGAGACTGGGAAGATAAAAAGAAATCCAGGAGGTACACCTGTGGTAAGGCAACTTCAGTGCCCTAAGCTAGGGGTCAGAGACTTGCTCTCAGGGCAGCAGCAACTTGCTCGGCTTAGGGTGGAATGGTGCCACCTACTGTTCGTCACTGTGATGCACAGGGTAGGGTGGTAAAGGACACAGAAAAGCATGTAAGTTGAATTTGCTGTCCACTTCTCCACTGATTCTGTGTGGCACCACTATGGGAGCTGAAGGTTGCTGGGTATCCCCGACTCTAAACACGAGGCATGGATTTTCCAGCCCTTCTGACCTACATGCCTTGGTCTCTCAACTGACAATTCTGATGAGGGAGAGGCACAAGTGAACTTGGAGGGTGTCATCGGCAAGTTCATTGATGGCTTCTCTCATAAATAAAGACAGATTTTCAGTCAAAATTTGGGCATCAACTATAAGAACCGATGCTCACATCCCTCCTTTCAAGATTCAAGAGTTAGCCAATAAGAAGTTAAAAATAATGGGCCAAGCAGTGTTTTAAATAATAGAGTTTTTGTGTGATTATTTCAGGACTGAGTTTCTGGGAAACAAATTAATGATTCTTTCAACACCTTAGTAACAATGTTGAATTAACAAAATAATAATTGAAGGGTCTTTTTTTCTTTTAATGTTTGGCAAAATTCTGGGTTGTTTTCAAAATAGGAAACTATAGAGCCTGCCTTTGAGATGAAAACTTGGAGGGCTATCTAACTTACTTTGTTCACAGGTTCTTACAGCTTGGCAACAAATGAAGCCTTCTAACCCCTACTTGGGAATAGTGAGATCTGTGTACACTTTGATCGGCTTGCCAATGGAGCAGAGGGGGGGACCCTTTTGTGAAAGAAGCCATCAAATGAAATGTTTCAGAGAAGAGCTGCAGAATGGCTGGGGTCATTCAGAGACTCCCCGATGACTTAGGTTGATCTGGATGAGAACATTACCAGGTTTTCCTGAACTCTGCTGTCCATGATTCCTTCCATAGATCCCCCATGGAAGGTTGCTGGCCATTGTGTGATGACATGCTCACAGAGGCCAGAGTGGTCCAAGGAAGAGCCAGAGTATCCTCCTACTGGGTTTGTAGTTCTGTTGATTCTGGTCAAGCTGTGGCTACTGGCTGATACGTAGATTTTGCCAATAAACAGACAAGCTCTAAACCTGCTACTGGATTCAGGGTGAAATAGTAACTCTATGTTCATTCATTTACTCACATAGTCTTCAAATAGTTACTGATTCAGACATTTATCTATTGAAGTATTAACCAGCCTTTTTATTCATCATGGTTGCTTGGTGACATGTGAATGAGTGAAGCCCTGACTTAGACGTTCAGGTGTACTTGAAGTGAGATTTTTGATGGTATGTTTCCAAGTGCTTATCAGAAATCATCAGTGTTCTAGTATACGCCAAATACAACACAATCTTAGTCTCTTTGTATCCAAGGCCTTAGTAAGGGTCCTGAAAGTTTCACAAACACATTAAGGGTAACACCATCTAAAACAGGCTCTTCGCATTTTAAAATTGTTTCTGTGTTCCTTATTTCAGTTATTAGTGATTTTAACTACCTGTCCACTCGAGGATATACAGAATGTTGCTATTATTTAGCCGTAAATGTTTTTGTTTATTCCTTTTCTAGCCTTGGCCGGCCCAGTACTCACTCTGTAGACCAGGGTGGCCTCAAACTTGCAGTGACCTTGGCCTTTGCTTTCCAGGTACTGGGATAAAAGATATACACCTCCACAACCAGCTAGGGTTTTTTTCTTATTTTCATTTTCTTTTCCATCTCTTATACAATTAATTAAAATAGTTTAACAATTTCACCACCTAAATATTTTGTACATTTATCCTGAATAGCACCCCTTGAGCCCACTGTTTTTGAATTGACACGATCATTTCAGGTTGGATATAAGCAATTGGCAGCATATGGATATCAGATCTGTAGTGTCCCAGCCCTCCTGAATATTAATCATCAAGACCACTAGCTAATATCTGAGAAATAAATAGCTAGGGATGCTGCAAAGTTCAATCCCTTGCTTGCTTAAGAAAGGATTCCCTGGCTAGCAATAGGGTCTCTGATCAGTCTAGGGAAAACAAAGGCTTATGATTAGCATGTTGTCCAAGGGAACTGAAAAGGGTAATGTGAGTTGCAGAAATATTCCTATGTGGATAAGACTGAGGACATATTAACACACAGGAATTTGTTTATTGTCTGACTATCCACAGTTGGCTGACTGGATTTCAAATTGGCTCTGTAAATTCCAGAGCCATGGAGCTGCTATTTGTGGATGGAGGAGATTTAGAGCTATTTCCCGAGAATTTTGTCATCTCGAACAAAGCCACTGTTCCCCCCTCTTCTCTCCCTATATGTGAACATTTTCTTTTATTTTTCTCTTACATTGTGATTCAGTCATTTCTCCCTCTCACAGAGATGAGACTCCTTCCAGCACCTTCTACAGTAGTAAGTATCCTTTTCCTCTCCTTCCCATTCTCCATTGACCATTGGCCTTGCAGGCTGCTGTTTCCACCTTGATAACCCCTATCCATCACCTTGTCCCTCTAGCACTCCATTTTCCTCCTCAGTGACTTGTATCCCCACTCGTATGTCTTTCCTAGACACCTGTGCCTTGGTCTACATGTCCTTCAAGTCTGTTCTGAAAGCAGACTTCCATCTTCTCAGTGAGACCTGCTCTGAATCCTGCCCTTACCATGTTATGTTTGCTCCCTCTTTTAGGTTCCCTTTTTGTCTGGTAAGTCATAATTTGAATATATAGATATAGAATTATAGATAGGCATATTTTATATATGAATGTATGTCACATATTTATGCATTGTACCTTTTTAATGTTTTACATCTTTATACAAGAATGAAAGGCCATAGAAGGGCAGAAGGCCCTATGAATGTACTTCTAGTTCTAGATAACTAAATAATTTTTGTAATGTGACTCATGCTTGATCAACACTCACTGAGTTAATTTCTTATCCTCCACAGCTTTCCCGTGTCTCCCCTGACCTTTTATTACCACCGATACTGTCACAGTATCTATTCTTTTTGATTCTAGAAAGGAATCATCTGGTTTCAATTTTATTCATAGTGGGAAGAAGAAAAAGATACTGCAGAAAGTCAACAAAAAAAATCAAGAGAAAATGGAATCCTCATGGTGGCCTTTCTCTACTGAGAATAATCCAGTTTTTTCCACTGCTCCTGAGATTAATTCCAAATTCCTTAGCATAGTTTGCAGTACTGCCTGTCACACCGTGATATGCTTTCTTTTTCCGTGCCGTCCTTATTTGTTGTGAATACAGAAGTCTTTATGGCTCTGTTTCTGAGGTGTGTCTCTCCACAGTAGGCGTTCTCAGTCCGCAGGGTGCACTGAATAATTCCCATTCGAACTTAAGGGCTCTGGTTCTGTGAGAAATGGTGACATTCTCACTAGTTCTAGCTGATTGCTTCTCTCTCCTGTCCAGAGTGCCAAGGCCATCCCTTCGCTAGAGAACTTAAGTCATGATGACAGACTACGACTCTTCATGAAACTCTGAACTGAGCAAAGGTAGACTCACATTGCCATACAGTCCATAGTGAGGCATATTTAAGCTCATGACCATTCAAGGGGATAGAGTTCTAGCCAATGCACAGATTATGGAGACACCCGATGCCTTGCCACGGCTTCCTGAATAAATGAGTAAGTTAAGAGCCTCAGATATCCTTGAACTTGTGCTATGTCTTAGCTAGCTGAACCTGGGTCTTTGCACATACTGGGAACTTTAGACTCCATTTAGTCCTCTTACAACTCTTAGGAAAGAGTAGCATTCCTTTTTCACTGAGTCACGGACGCACTGAACCGACAATCTCTCATGTGCACTCCTTTTAAATCGCAAAGACTGGACCCACATGCCCGCTGCTCTAGTCCGTCTCCTGCCCCTCTGTGGCTTCACCTTTATTCCCTCTGCAGTTCTAAAGGTCTGGGCAGACCTGACTTGGCTGCTTACCACCTATGGGACTATGAGTGGCTTATACAACACAAGTTAAATTTAGTTTTCGTATTGGCCATGTAAAAACAACAGTCTGTGATTTGCAGGGAAGCTCCCCCGATTCAAATCAATAAGAGACACGAAGCTTTCATTCCATTCCCTGTGGGTCGCATGGCTCAGATGGAGAAGCTGAATTACAAGCCTGGTTTACACAGGCTTCAATAACTTATGGCCTGTTAATACACTGCAGAACCAAATCAATAGACTTAGAGAGTCTCTAAAACACACCCTGTTTCCTATCAGTTTAAGGCAGCAGAAAAGTCTTCTTCAGAAAGAGAATTCTGCAAGAGCATAAGAGATGACCCCTCCATCTTTCCACCACTCAAGCTGGGTCTCAGTGGAGGAAGTCTGTGTGAACTCCCTCCTATGGGCTTGTCCTTGTACAGTAAGCGATTCCCTGCACTGGAAATTTGACCAAGCTGTAGATTAAGCTAGCATTGCACTAGGAAGCTGAAATTGTCAAAAAAAAAAAAAAAAAAAAAAAAAAAAAAAAAAAAGAGGTAGAAAAGTGTGAATGAGAGGGAAGGGGTTGTAGTCTTTTATTTTGGACAGCTAATAAAAGTGCCTTCCCCTTAAGCACTTATAATTAGTAAATCACATTATGTTAAGCAGGAGCCAGTCTTTGTCCACACCCTGGTCAGAGCAGGGATAATTAAAGGCAACGTGACTGAGGACCTAAGAAATCACACATTATCAGAAATTAGTCATCAAAGCCCAACAGCAGACCGTAGTGTCTGGGTTTTGTTTTTGGATCTGGTCACTTGCTTCATAGTCTGTATAAGAATAAAGAACTAGGAGAGAGACAGATGCCACAGCACAGCTAACACCAGCATTCTCCTTAAAATGAAATTAAAGTGAAAAATTTCTTGGTTAGAAAAATACAATATGAAAGAGATGAAGGATTATGAGCAGGTGTGAACCAAATTAACTTAAAGGAAACCAGCAAGAAATCTCCATGCTTCGACCTATTTCTCTTGGGTTTTGCCATTTGCTTATCTGAGCAACAGAGCATGTGAAAAACATCATTTTATGTAGTCAAAAAAGACTGGTGTTTCTACAGATTAGCCTGAATCCAACTGATGATTTCAGCAATTTTACAAATAATATTTTTTCCTTATTAGTGAAAACTGATTCTATTTTTAATGAAGAAAAACAACTTGAACTATCCAGAGGACCCAGGAAAAGCAGAATAAAACCAGATGGCCCAGGTACAATGGAGACAAGCAGAAGAGATGCACCTGCCCAGGCTTGAGTTTGGTTCTCTGGAATAAACTTGTCAGTGTTCTGACAGACAACAGCAGGCATGGGCTTTCTCCAGTTTCTTTTCCCTCTGTGCTGTTTATGCCAGAATGGAGTCATTGTATAACTTTCTGTTTTCTTTAAAATCTTAGTCATAATCAAAGTGTGTGCATGAGATACAGACTGTTTTAGAACAGTGTGATGAATCTAAAGGTAGAACACGTGGATTTCACTCCTCTCCTGGTTATATATTTTAAATGTGTATAATTCAATTTATTTCAACAAGCTTTCATGACATAACAGCAATAATACAGGCTTTCTAATAAAATTTAAGGATTTAATATAAAAGTCTTCTGAATTTTGGACATGCAAGAGGACTCTGTGTATGTGTGTATTTGTGTGTGTGTGTGTTTGTATGTGTGTGTGTGCTCATGGATATACATGTGTGTGGAGGTCAGAGACAGACGCTAGGTGTTCCCCTTCACTACTTTGCTCTTCCTTTGACCAACAAGGTTTCTCACTGAGCACTCAAATTACATGTGCCCGCTGCCATGACCAAGGTTCTACTTGGGTTTGGGGGATGGAACTCAGGTTTTGCTGTGCCCAGGTACTGTACTGACTGAGCCATCTCTCTAGTCCTAAAGATTCTTTCTTTTCTGTTGTTGTTTTTTGAGACGTGGTTTCTCTGGAGCTTTGGGGCCTGTCCTGGAACTAGCTCTTGTAGACCAGGCTGGCCTTGAACTCACAGAGATCCGCCTGCCTCTGCCTCTCAAGTGCTGGGATTAAAAGTGTGTACCACCATTGCCTGGCAAATAGTGCAGGACCTAAAGATTCTGTTATTGAGTTTATTAATGTTTTTTTCTTTCTTTAAGCTTAGCCTATGCCTACCCCTTTTGAAATCCAGAACAGGACAGAGAAAGAACATTAGGAACCCAGTACCCATATGAGTGGTCTACTGTCAGCACTCTGTGGAGGTGGGGAGGTGTGTTCATTAGAAATACAGACTTTCAGGCTCCATTCTGGAATCTAATGATGACTTCCAGAGGTCGGTCAGGATTTCCATCCATGTGTACACCAAGCTCTCCATGCCCTTCTGATGCTCATTTAAGAATGGGATTCACATTTTTAGAAGGAGATAGCTTGTGCTGCCTTCAGAGTTTGGTTTCCCGGTCCAAACCCTTGGCCTCATGCCTGTTCTATGTATACTATCTTGTGTGTTCCGTGCATACTATCTTGTGCCCATAGATTCCTTCTCATGCTGTATTCATTGGTATCCCTCATGATGGTAGAACCTGCCAGGCCATTTCCATCCCAAAGGCCTAGAAGGACAATTCAACACCCTGTGGACTTTCCTATACTGTGCAGAAAGAAGGAAACGCTGGCCTGGGGCAACTGTAGAGAGCTATACTTGACTCCTAAGGATGGCTGAGGGATATCTCTGTGCTTTCTAAGGGACAGGACACCAAGATATAAATAGAATTCCCCTTAAATATTTGTTAAAGTAGGTTATGCAGCTTAATGTCACAAACCATGCCAACATAAAGTCTATTAGTTTTTTATACCATATGTGGTGGATCATTTATAGCAGATATGATCTAATTAGATGCATTGTGTGTGTGTGTGCGCGCGCATGCATTTGTATGTGCAGATGTGTATGGAGGCCAGAAGTCAAGGTGCCTTGTGGATTTTTTTTTTCTTGAGATAGGGTCTCTCATTCTGAAGTTGAACTGCTGATTTAGGTATGATGGTTGTCTTAGGGTCCCTCAGAATTGTCCTTACTCCATCTTCTCAGTTCTGGGATTACAGGTGTGCACCACCATGTCCAGAAGTATTATACTTCTATTTATTATTATTATTATTATTATTATTATTATTATTATTATTATTAGCATCATTTTATTTTCAAACATGTTTTCTGGGGATTTGAGGCAAGCTCTTTACCAAATGGACCATCTTTCTCACCTATTCATTTCTTTTCTTGGCAGAAGTAGCTACTGAGCCCAAAAGTGTCCAAATTCTACCCCATGAAAACAAAAGGCAAAGCACGAGCTCGACATTTATATAAACATAAACAAGAAGCAGCTCTTTGAATACAAAGCCTGATAATTATACCAATGTCCCTGAGAATTGGTGCTGGGTTTGGCATTTCAGAAAGGAAATGTGTGAAAATAAAGAAAACTGAGATTTTAAATGACCAATTTACACTGCCCATTGTTTCTGCCTCTCAAGCCTTAGTACTGCTTCCAGGTAATATTTCCCTGCTAAGACACATAACGAATAACAGATGCAATTTTGTCCACATCATTTGCGGTGTCCAGTTTGGTCATTGCAAGCAAGGCTAGAGATGGCGGACATTGTTCTATTCAGGATCATAAGGTAGGTGCTGTGACAACCACCTTGCTGTGCACAAGGAGACAGCAGGACAAAACAGAAAATTGTCCAGTCCACTTCCAGAACATCACTACGCAGAGTAGGTTAATAACATCGGCCATCCATCATAGCAAATGGGAGTCAAAATGAGCTTTCTCTCTTGAGACAGACTCAGAAGTCTGAGGCAAGCTCAGAGAGCCTGTCCCTTGAGCATTCTTCAAGCTCCCAGCATATCGTTCACACCATACCATGACACTCTCTCTTGGCTGTCCTCTATGCGCTCAAGGCCAGCATCTACAATCAGATTCCTACAGTCAAGTTTGTCCTGCTTCCCTGACACCCATGACTCTCTAAGTTCCACCACAACTTAGAAGAGGCACATCAACAGGACAAAAGCTGTCACTTAGCACAATGTCTTCATCTGTCTCATAGTCCTTTCAGACCGAAGCATGCCATCCAGCCCCTCAGGGTTCAGACTGATAGCCTCTAGATAGAGGTCACCAACTCAGGGGACAGAGCACCCCATCCTCCCGACCCTGGGCAGCATCTCACAGGCTTCCCTCTGCAGCCCTCCTCTGTCGCAGCTCAGTTCGAGTTAATTAATCACAGCATCTTGTGATTAATATCATTGCCCCAAGAAAAAAAGCTCTTTTCTTCCTTCACTACCTTTCTCCCCCTTTGAAAATACAAGAATATAATACAACCTGAAACCGTCTTCGTGATTTAAAAAGAGAAGCTTATTAAAGTGACTTTTAACAAAAGATATACGAATAAACCAAAAGGGAAAAAAAATTGGCAATTGTTCAGAATCAATGCCATCACTTGCAATAGCACCCTTACCTTTCAGTGAAAGAAAAGATCAATTTCAGAGCATCTCCTCACTCTGCCACAGAAGCAGCATCTGCCAAGAAAACGGTGAATACATGTTACTTATTTGGCTCTAAAGAGTGGGCTCCACAACTTTTAGAAGGTCCTATCAGCTCATTGCCTAGTGCTTCTGCTTAAGATCTGAATCCAGCCAGTGCTTAATGAGACGCTAGGTAGAACGGTACAGGTGATATCTTCTTGATGGCAAAGAGATCCGGGTCTTTGTTCCTGCCCTGCTTCAAATGTAGGTGAACTTGAGTAGTTACACAAACCTAAATAGGGCGGCACTGAGTAACACACAAGACTGAATGGCAGGTCTTTTTGGAAGGGAAAGAGGGAGAGAAAGGAAAAAGGAGAGTGAAAACAAGAAGGGAGGAAGGAGGTAAAGAGTAGGAAATTGGAACCCTAGAGTAAATGAAGATGCTTAAGTTCAGCCTGGCGATAAAACAGCAGAGGCCATACAGAATTAGGGAGGAGCACATTTACAAAGCTGATCAATGAAGTCACATAATAGGATCACTTGAGCCACCTAAGAAAAATCCTGATGACATGCCTGTGCCCCAAACCAATTAAATCAGAACCTCTGGGGTAGACACAAAGCCTTGATATTTCTTAAAACCTCCCTGGTGGTTCGACTGTGCAGGCAGGCCTGAGAGTCAGTGTTCTGTAGATGGTGCCTTTGCATTAAACTCTACCTGCTCATGGGTTACCATGGAAATGTGTCTACCAGCTGGGTGAGGGTTGTCCTACCTCCAGGTTACTTTTAGAACTAAAAATAACTGATACTTTCCAGTCACTTGGAGAATCTTTGTATACTCTGCAGAAAAACTGAACCCCTCCAGTCCGATCCATTCTTTTCTCTATATCCCTCCAGGTCTGCTCAGTGCCTTCCAGCTGGGATCTGCTTCTAGCCACAAAACCCAATAGTATCAGAAGAGGCGCTGGTCACTGGCTTCTCGTTTGCTGTGTTGGATATTCTCTAAGGCTATTGGCGTTATATAGCTAGTCAGATTCCAGAAGGCTTGGGTTTGCTAGGGCTGGGCCTTCCCTCATAATCAATAGCCAAGAACCAGCACCGCAAGTGTCGTTACTGGTCAAAGGAATGGGACCCAAGCCATATCTCTAGGACTGGGAAGAGACATGACATCCTGAACTGTCTGGTATGTCATTAATAAATACTTACCCAAATCTCTCTCTGGGAGCCTTAAAATTTCCAAGATTGCTTTCTAGCCAGAAACTTCAAGGAGATAAACAAAGATACAATATTTCCCCAGTAAGACTACATCTAATGGGGCTTATAAGTCACTTGGGCAAGAAAAAGAGCAAAACCACTCCAGGAATCATTGCAGACTTTCGAGATCTGAGAAATAGAAAGGCTGGCTAAAATGGTGGATTGATGCACTGGTTCCTTCGGCCATTGTACACTCCCACCCCAGAGAAGGCGCTTTGCTGTACTCTACAATAAATTCTCCCTTTCTTCTATGCTACTTGGTGTCTCTTTACAGTTCTTTCCACAGAGATCACATGGCTGAGGGGCCCAGGGAGCCCAGAGTTAACCGTTGCTGCTGTTCCTTATGGGTAAGTACGATACAACTCTGGGGAGGTATACAATGATATTTTAACACTTCAGTCTTCATAACATCTGTGCCATTTTCTAACTAAGTGACAATCACTTAATTTTGAATCAATTAAGTTTTTTTTTTTATCTGTAGTAGTAATACCTCAAAAATGGTTTTGAAGATAGCAATCCTGCTTGTGAGTTTCAACTATCATATCATATATTACCTATAATAATAATATGGTTTCTGCCATCTGTTTGCATAAAATGATAAAAAATTAAGATTAAAGGCAATTTATACACATATTTTTTCTGTATTGTAACAGTTTATTTCTGATTGTAGGAGTCTTTAATTTTTTTCATGTCATTCTTTAACAAATTGTATCTCCCAAACATATAAAGTACCACATTCTACTGGGGCTTAAATGCATTAGTGAGGTTTTGTCTTGAGAGAGGGTCTGCATCATGTTAGCAGCTTTGAGTTTCCTCATCAACAAATGAGCTTTGGCCAAGTGACATGGCCTCAACACGTGGTTCTTGTGGGGATCAGAACCATGTGATTAAAATCCAAACACCTCCTGCAGCTGAGGATACAGTTGAGACATGCACCTCAGTGTTGTTACAAAGGCTGTTACCTTTGAAAAGCAAGAGAGACTTCAAAAAAAGAAAAAAAAAAGAGCAAAACAATTCATTTTCCATCTAATTAAAGTCATTATAAACAGCCTCCTAGTGCTTAACCTTTTCCCCTCCCAAATCCCAATGTTTCAGCTAGATGTTCAGATACGGAGCTTCATTGAGGATTTTCTTAATTGCCTTTCCATCACTAATGGGATTCACTTCATTATTACCTCTGCCAAAAGCTGCCTCCCACTCTGGGCCCCATGCTGGGCCATTTACATGCCTATTTATAATGTACAACTCGCTAAATGCTGAAGTCATGCCACTTTCAAAGTTTAGGAAGCTAAACTGAAAAGTGGTCCTTTTAATGAGAAACACCAATTTAAGTGATACTTTTCTTATATATCTATAAACGCTCTATCTTAACCCGTTCCTCTTTGCTCTCTTGTACCAAATTTTATCATCCTTTATTCCCTTTCTCCTTACCTCTTCCTCTTCTCACTCATCTAATTCATGTTTCTCTTTTGCCTCCGCATTGCATACCCCGTTGCTTCCTGTGTCTATCTTCACAATCTCAAAGAACATCTTAAGCCATTGTCTTGTGTCTACAACCACCTCACCTTTTATTGAGTACCAACATCCACCATGATTTTGTTCAACATCAATCAAGATGTGTGATCTGGATTTAATAGATTCCAAATGAAAGATGAACATAGCAAAGGTTAGCAGAGAAAATAGGAAGATGAAAAACACGGTGTCTAGGGACAATGTATTTAGGGCAGGGGATCAGCCTGTAGCATTTGGATAGAAACAAAGAAGCCCAAACTGTTCTGCTGTCAGAGAAAGGACATAACTCAGAGAAGAGCTTTGAGGCAAGGGTAGGGGTAGGGTCCTTCAGTGAAACAGTAGAGCAAGAGCTGCAGGAATCCAGACAGGTACCCACTTATTCGCTCTCCTTTTAAACAGATAACTTTAAACCCTGGAGTCCAAGAGAATGAGATAGCAAGGGCTGGGTAAAAGGACCAGGCAGAGTCTCAGCAGCTCCCTGAGAGCTAGCCAGGGTTCTTTAGTTTGTCCGTAATTTTGTTGGTTTGTAGCTTGTGAGGTTCAGTTGCTTGTGGTGCAGTGAATTCTATTTCCTGTGAGAGGGAAATGCTGGGGTCTTTCGTAAGGAGGGTGGTGGTATAGTAAGAGCATTGCGGAGGACATGAAAGAGCTATTGGGGGAACAAGAGATATCCCAACAACTTGGGTGATTTCAGAACCTATGGTACTGAAGTACACAACGGATTGTGTGTCTATAATTAGAAAAAAGGCACATCCAAAAGTAACGGTTGACCTAGCCTCTGCCTTCAAAGAGTTTATACTCTGATGGAGAAATGTACCAACTCCAAAATAATGAATAGCGTGTAACTAAAGGAAAAAAATCAACTGAAGGCCAAAAGTTTAGGTATAGTATGGTGCTTCTATTAAGACTAACATAAGGGAGACTCTATAGAATATACACATGTGTGTGCACACACGTCATGAATATATATATAATTCTCATGCATATATATGTTATATATTAATATCTATCATATAATATATGTATATATATATTCATGAAGAGTGTATGACACTCAAGATTCCATGCTTGATACTACATGAACACTTGACATAAGACTGATTGTAAGAGATTTTTAAATTTTACTTTATTTATTTATTTTGTGTTTGTATGCAAGGGAGAGAGAAAGGGAGAAACGGAAGAAGGCAAAGAGAGAGAGGGAGGGAGAGAACACAGATGTTATAGATGTTATGATACACATGTAGATAACTAAGAGGGTAACTTTCTAGAAGTATCTTCTTCTCCTCCTCCTCCCTGTCCTCCCCTTACTTTTCTTCCTCTTTATCCTCCTCCTCCTCCTTCTAAATCTCCCACCTTGTTCTTGAGGCGGAATTTCTCTTATTTCTACTATATTAAGAGGACTTAGGCTATCTGGATGGTGAACTTCTAACCAATTCTAGTCCCCGACTTTCTGTGCTGAGATTACTCATGCACCCCACTGTATGCAGCTTTTCACATTGGTTCCAGGGTTGAAGTCAAGTCACCAGACCTTTGAGAAAAGCATTTTTACCAGGGGAGACTCCCTGTAAGAGGTTCTAATCGTCTATGAAAACTATTGTCCTGCAGTGAGTACAGGGGACAATGAGAACTCCTAGAGAACACAATAGCCACCACACCATCGCTTCCTTCACCGAATACCTTCACTGACGAACCTCCAAGGATAAGGGAAAGCCATCTGGGAAGGGTCTCTTGTTCTTACTTCAGGTCAATTATTTGACATTTTTTTGGCAGCTTGTGCCAGCAGATGGTACCTACAGAAGAGAGTATAAAGCATCCTGGCCTTTTGGTTTGTGAAATTAGGGCTTGGCCAGTGAAAATGAGGACAAGAAATAGGAGAAAGGGTGAAAAATGAAACAGAGAATCTTTTGTTGTCCTTCTTTGCTGTGATTGTGTCTCAGTAACAGTTGTAACTATAGCCATAATAAGTGGTACCTTCTCTAGGGTTCTTGGCTCTGGTTCACAGCTTGTGAACCAGAAATCTTGTAAGGGGTGGAAAGGAGTGAGAACTTCCAGGTTGGCAGTAGCTGAAGAGCTGATGAACAACTCTTTTCTTACCAACTTTTTCTCGTCATCTCAAATCTACCCATATTTCTGTAAGAGGCACTGACTTTAAAACTGCTTCTTTTGAACACTTAGGTTTGGACCCCTCCCGTAAAGATATGGCTGGATCCTCTGGCAAAAGTTAAGATTGGATGATACACATGGTAAAGAAAGTGGAAGGTGGGTTAGGAAGACAGAGCTATATATGATCAGCAGCGCTTATCTCTCTATGATGGAGACGAATATGATACTGGCAGAAAAAGGAGAGTTGAGTAGGAAAGTGAGAATACAAGAGGCTGTGAATGTTATTCCAGGGAGTTTCTGTGCAATCATGTAGAAAAGTGATTACAATATATTAAATGATAGGAAAGGATGTTAAAGTATGTACACTAATTACGCCTAGGGAAAAGAATATAATTAAATACATCTAAATGATAAAGGGCTCTTACAGGTTTGCAATACAGATTTTCTTGTTCTTCTCTCCTTGGCAAATAGCTTGAAATGGATAATGTGTGTTTGGGATGTAAGATGCACTTTTAAAGAGGACATGTGTCAAGTAATCTCTCATGTGAAATAAATACTCTTCAGAACTCAGTTGAACTGCATGCCTCTGATTGGCTCGCATCCTTTGTCAAGACAACTGCTCTTCTGTGCAAATGGGCAGCCGAAACTCTCTCAACCAAACTCTCAAAGGACAGGGAAGAAACAGAAACAGGCATAGACTTTTGTAAACACACACACATACACACATACACACACACACACACACACACACCAGAACTTCTATGCTTGGGATCAAAGTTATCTGAAGAGAAGACCACTTACCCAACAATATCATAGCAAATATGTATTAGGGACTAGGGTACCTCTTGAAAACCTGCCTCCATGTGTTGGGACAACTTCTGGATAGATTCTAAGCAGAGGCGGCAGTGTATAACACGAGAACAGTGCATCTCTGTTTAGGATATGCTATTCAGGCAGTAGTGCCTTTCATCCCTTGTAGTTCAGGAAGATAAAACTTCAACTGACAGGTATTGCCTATTACCATATGGACACAAAATGCTAAATCTAATGACCATAAGAATGAGTTGTATATATTAAATTTTTATCATTATTTCTTTCATTCCAATAACAACATAATTATTATTTTTGCTCAGAAACATAACCCCCTGTATCAAAGTCCCTTGTCACCCAAGAACATATTCAGTTCAGCTGGGTTTCTTTGTACCACAAATTTTCTTTTATCTTTGACAATGTGACTTATAATCCTTGACATTTGAGAGTCAAGAGAAGAGTACGCCAAAAGAGAGAGTGCTAAGTTCTTTACATAGGACATAATAAAAATATCCACACAACTCTATAAGGTTGATAATGATACTATTGTTTATTTTCCTCTTAGGAAAATTGATGTTTAGTGAAAGTAGAATGTCTGGTGACTATGACATGGTTGTCAGTGGCAGAGCTGAGACGCTAAAGCGCTACGTCAATAACTATGCTTTAAACACATTTAGTTACTGACCATAATGAGATAGAAGTCATAAAACACAAGCCAAGATCATACTGTAAAGTTCCTCATTATTTTCTATTTTTACAAGTTATCATTTCATTAACCTTTCAGAGAAATGCCCCCAAAGAAGCGGTTTACACTGACTTAAGTTTTCAATAATTGTATCTGTCACTGTGGGTTAATGGCACTGTGATCTTACACAGAGGCCAATCTCCATGTTTCTCAGTAATGTGAATCTGTTCATTAACTATAGACCCGGATAGGGTTCTCTTGTAATCATCCGCTTCCCTACCCTCAGCTTTGGGCATTGCTTTTAGAGTTCTGTGTTCAAACTTGCAACCATGTCTTAGTTTTGTTCTGATGAAAGCGATAGTGTGTTCCATGAGTTAGGATTCATCCACAAAACAAACCAATTAGGAAATATATGGAAAATTTTTAACAGGAGAGGGAATCCTTTAATCTTAGGGAAAATCCAGAGAGACAGCTTGTAGAGTTGTAGGCATCTGGAAGAGTGATCGAAGAGTTGGTATTTATATACTAGAACCGTAGTCTCTAGCCCCATGTGGTATGGTGGTCTAGGTTTATGTTGTAGCAGATAGGGTGGATATTTGATGACAATGGCAGATTATGGGATCTAAAACTGTCACCTTACTTCATACAGATTCTTCTGTCCCTGGGTCAAGCTATTATCTGTGTGGTTACATTTAACTTGGTGGCAGAAGGAATACATAACAACCAATGAGCCACAGGCAGTCAAGACAATGCACAGTGATGGTGGCTCATGAGGATCAATCTTCAGCATCTTCCCTGTGACAATTTCACATGCACAAAGGAGGTTCGTACATGAGTGTATGGAAGCCCAAGAGTTCCAAGAAGGAGCCTGGCATATCCAAGCTCTGAATCACATCACTCGGGCTACCTCTGACTGTGTGACTCTAGACGTGCTTTCTATCTGTCTGCCTTTAGTTGGTCACCTGAAAAATATTTAAAAGCTAAATTTACATGTTTACATTAATTTAATTGATAGATTTATACCCTATGTTTATATAAAAAGATGTGGTATATAATGTATTACTTCCACTCTAGTTAACCCATTTCATCTAGTCAATCCATTCTTATTTCTTATTTGGTGAAAATTAATTCCCAGAGAAGAATGGTTTTTGCAAAGACAACCTGGTTGTAACCCAACAGAAATCCCATTAAACTTGAAATGAGCCTAACTAGATTGGGAAACCATCTTGACTATTCGATGACATTGAGTGTGTTACATATGTTCTTTAAGCACCAATTTTCTTCTGAAAATAAGGAAAGTGGTCAGGACACTCTTTATAGATCTCTATTTATTTCCCTAAAGCAGAAGCAGAGATATTCAAACCAGAAATATAGTAGAAGATTCCTGCTGACATCTGATATTCTGGAGGGCTGTGCTCTCGGTGTGAGAGAAGACACCCAGGGAGTATGCAGTCTCAGTCTTGGTGGCAAAGGCTCTGGAGAGGTTAAACCACAGGTGTTCAGACCAGCATGTCTTCTTGGTCTTCTAGATGACACTGCCACTATGCTCTTTTCCTCTCCCACCAAAGTCAAAGGCAGCTGTGCCTGACAGTACCATTTTGGGACGAATGAGCAGAAATATCATGATAAGTGCTTTAAAGGCCTCCTAACAATGTTTTCTACAATGGGAAATTTACACAAAATTCATAGTCACATCAGAAAAGACATGCATCTTAAAATAAAACGGGTTAGCATTATTCTCATAAAATTATTTCAAGGAACGATTATTACCCAGACACACCGAATATAACACAGTGTCAATTAATTGATGCTGGTGTTCTCTGTACCCATGTCTTATCTGTACAGTGTCCAGGGCCATTTAGTAATGTTGTATCTGTGGAACCAATTTTGCTGTATTCATTACATCACATTGTTGTGTCTGTCTTAGTCCATTAAAAATAATTGAAGTCCTAATTTTCAAGGCATTGCAGTTGCAATGGAAACATTCAATAGATTAATAACTATTATAACTCCTTTTCATTTCTGAGAGTTAGAAAAAGTGAAAATTTGCCCCATTTTTTGTTATCAGCTGCAATTTCTGTTCTAATCACCTGATAAAGCTCACCATCTCCTTTGTCACTGAAATATATATCCATGTCAACATTCTGCCACTCTGAGATTTAGTCCTGGACAAAGAAGGCAAAGGAATCCCAAAAGGACCCATTTTTCCATGCCTAGATTCTTGTAATGAGGATGATAATCATCTTGCAACCTTTTGTTTCCATGCCTCAGTAAAAGGGAATAATGAGTGATTGACTCATTGAAGACCACAAAAGGCACATTTCGACTTTTCTTATCCGTAACTAATTAGAAAAGAACAAAAGGGTGCTTGGGAGGGAGAAGAGGAGGAAACAGCTGCTGTGCTTAAGGATGTAGCATCTGCCCATTGCACAGCAGTGCTTCCATTCGATGGGACCTGTTTCCAGCTCTCCGGCCCAGGTATGTTCATGGGACTAAGACTAGTGAGAGCAAGATTACAGTTCACAAGAACAGACAGTGCATTCAGTAGGGATTAATCTCAAACTCCTTTTGCTGAATGCATATTACCCAATATGGGGGATATGTTCAGAATGTAAGGTACCTGGACATGGAAAATATTTATTTAAAAAAAAGTGTTGTGGAGAAAAAAAAACTATTTGATTCAATGAGAACGTATTGAGAATAATCCATATGTTTTGATAGGCTTAGAGGTGGAAGATAGAATACCCATACTTCTTTTTAGGCATTTTTTCTCTCAGAAAACTGAAACAACACCCAAAGGGGAAGTGGTTAAGATTTCTTTAATTCAAATTAATAAATTTCCCTTTCTCTACTCTTACCTCTCCTTTTCCTTACCAGTTATATAAATATGTGAACACTTATTAGGTGTAAGGCATTGAAAGACACACACACACACCACACACGCACATCCCACAGTGTCTGTTACAAGGTCTTTTTCATAGTATATCCTAAGAAAATCTCTGTCAACAATGCTATTAACAAGAGTGATTTAGCCAGTAGATATTTTTCTAGTATGTTACATGTTAAAAAATCTTTTGATTTGCATGCCAATTGGTTATTAATTATCTATTTAAAAATAATAGCACTAATTTCAGCAGTTTGGTTTAAGAAAATGTCAAGTGATTCATTAGAGAAAAATTGTTTTTCCCCTCAAATAACTTGATTAATAATTTTCTGATTTTAAAAAAGGAAAGGAAAGAAAGCATTTTGAATAGTTCCTGATAAAAGTTTGTCAAAAGATGAGATATTTAGATGCTGCTTAATAAAAATTTGATTTTTTAGAATGCATCTTTGCTTTATATTTTGCTTGCATTATGAAAAAACATAGACACCGAGCTTATGGAAAGAATATGGGAGTTTATATTTGAAAGCATGCGTTTAAAACTTTAATTTCAACATTACCTTTGCATTAAACACCCTAGATGATTACATTTTCACTCCTATGTTAGAGTAAGAATCAGCCTGAGTTATTGGAAGAGCCAAGAAGAGAGTAGGCATGGAGTGCTTGACAAACTGTATGATATTGTCATTGAAATATTTATTATTAGATTTCTATTAGAGTAAACATAGAAAGGGCGGTTGGTCTATGTCTCACAGTCTGCTCTGATTTAATGCCAACTTGAAAACCCTCAGCTAGTCCAAGTGGGGCCATGGTCTGAAATTGCACTATCATAGAACCTAAAAGTGTTTCTCATATTTGAGATTCCTTCTTGCAAATTTTCAGTAGTATTGTAGACAACATCACATAATGAAAACAGAAGGACTTTAACTGACCACCTGTCCCATCCAACTCTCCCACTCATCCTTTGTGGAACCAGAGGCTATAAAACTCTATGCACTTGGAATGGTGCCTGGAATACATCCAAATATTTTGTGACATAAAGAGAGCGGTCTAGAATGTGCCTTCCCATGTCCTGAGGAAGACGTAGCCTTTCGAGGGACACCAAGTCTCAAGAACAATGTAAGCGCTGTCGCTGTCACCTGGAATCCGTTGCTTCGATTCTAGATATATAAACAGAGATCACCAAGATGCCAGCAGGATGACTGGAACTGGGGCATACACCGTAAACATTTCCTCAATATCTATTTTCATCTTCTTCCTTGCTAACAAACACATAATTAAGTTCATGGTGACCAGATGCACTGTTAAAACAGTGAAATTTCCCAGTCTTCTTTTTAGTTTATGACATAATTCCTATTGACAGCCTAAAAGAAAGTCACTAGTCAGGGACTTGGAGAAAAGCTTTAGTGACACAAACTGAAAAGGACATGACCCCCTGTGAAATTCCTACCTCGACTAGGTGGGCAAAGAAGCCCACCTTCACAACTTCAAGCAAATGTCCCAGACTTACAGGGCTTCTTGCTGCAGAAGACAATTCAAACTAATGTTTGGTTTGACCACTGCAGCAGAATTTCTGCCATGACAAAGTAAATGCACATTGGAAGCAATGCAAGGACTTCACAAAGGAATTTTCATTTCTTGTCAATATAGAGAGCATTAACATTCACCCATGGCAGAAGTGCAAGAGGGCTATACAATTGTCTTGATCATGGTGAGAATTTGTGTGGTGTGTGTGTGTGTGTGTGTGTGTGTGTGTGTGTGTGTGTGTGTGAAGATCTGCATATTTCATAGCCTGTGTTTAGAAGTCAGAGGACAACCCTTCAGAGTCCTTTCTTTCTTTCCATTGTTAAGTACCAGGGCTCAAACCCAGGTCATCAGGCTTAAGTGGTAAGTGCTTTTACCCTCTGAAGTATCCCACTGGACCATTTGTCTTGGTTATTAATGGGATACGGGTGCAAATATTAGGATGCAAAACCAGGGTACGAGAAACAGAGAGACGTGGTGGTAAACGTCATATGTCATGCCTTTAGTGCAGAAATGGGAAAATAGGAACTAACAGGGCTTTTACTAGGTTGCAGTAGTCTAGACATAACAACCTAACACTGAGTCCAGAGCTGTTTAATCCTGATGACAGTATGCCATTTCCATAGTGTCCTGGTCCCAGAAGAGACATATTATGTATTTAGTTTATCAGTGTGTGATTTAGGTTTCCTTAAGGCTTTCATCTTCCCAATAGATATGGAGAAAACACAAAACAGAAAACTTTGTGGATTTCTAGGAAATCTACTCATAGTGCCCCAAACTGAAGAATTGTGAGCAGACAGTTTTCAGGCCAGGGCAGTTGTGGTGGTTTGAAAGAAAATGCCACTCCAATGGGAGTGGCACTATTTGGAGGCGTGGCCTTGTTGGAGGAAGTGTATCACTGAAGAGGTGGGTTGAGGTCTCCTATGCTCAAACTATTCTCAGTGACACATATCACCTCCTGTTGCCTGAGAGTCAAGATGTAGAATTCTCAGCTCCTCCAGCAGTATGTCTGCCTGTGTGCCACCATGATGCACCCTGATGATAATGGACTAACTCTCTGAGAATGTAGCCACCCAAATTAAGTATTTTCTCCTTTATAAGAGTTTCTGGGGTCATGGCGCCCCTTCACAGAATTAGAAACCCAAACTAAGAGTAGCTAAGGACATAAAAGAGAATGTAAACATCCAGGAAGTCTGGTTTCTTGAGTTAGTTCTTCAGACTCTTGGCCTTCAAGCCACTACCTCTTCCCTTTCTTCCCAGACTTTTGATTAACCTTGGGTTGTTAGTCGCCCTCCTCTGATCCCTACTTCATGCAAAAACTGAACAGAAATAACACCAAACTGATAAAGGAAGTGTCAAGAGCAAGCAGATCAATGCAGTTGAAACGCTCAGTCTAGCCCACATAGTAGGTTCTCAACAAACCTACTGAGCGGCTACAAGCATTCATTTTAGTCTTTCCATTTCCAGCCTGTCACAGCAAGCAGAAACCCATTTCTAATCAGTGAACTACAACCGTGTCATAAATATGCAGGAGCGAATCCAAACCATGTGTCCACATGTTTATGGAACAAGAAAGCTGTTGAGTGCCGAGCATCTCAGCTGTGTCTGAGCGTTCTCATTAACAATGTTTGCTCTTTTGTTTTCTCCTATCAGACAAGTGGTAGCAGGTGCCAAAGTTGAGGGGAAAATACGGGCTAACAAAAAAATAAATGAGATTATAAATATTGCTTTGTTAACTCTTCTAGTCCCTGAAAACTATGCAGGGGTAAGAAGAACGCAGCTATAGAACTGAAGCAAGTGTCTTCTTAACAGAAGAGTTAGGGGTTCCTACCTTCTGGCATTACCAAATGGTGTTGTCAACCGCAATGGTCAGGCTGAACCACTGTGCCATAGCCTTACAAAAATAATCGCAGAAGACTCTGGCCTGTAAGTAAGTGGATGATTCTGGGTTGGCGTGCTTTTCTAGCTGTCAGGGACTGGGTGAAGACATCCGATGGGCAAACCCGGTGGTCTTCCCAGCTGTAGGAGACCAAGTGGCACAGTGTGACCAAAGCGTCAGATACTGGGTTTTAAGCCGGCTGAGGATAAAAGGACAGGCTTCTCTAGTGTGCTTAGATCTCTCTCTCTCTCTCTCTCTCTCTCTCTCTCTCTCTCTCTCTCTCTCTCACTCTTTCTCTCTCTCTGATTTATTTTAGCTTTATGTGTATCTGTGTACATAGTGCTGGTGTTTTCAGGGGTCAGAGAAAGCATCAGCACATCTGGAGGCAGAGTTACAGGCAGTTAAGCTACCCTATATGACTGATGGGAACTAACTCAAGTCCTCTGCCAGGTCAGCAAGTGCTCTTAACCACTAACCCTTCTCTCTCTCAGCTCCTGGACTTCAAAGTTTTAGCAATTTAAGTGTAGCTTGTTAAGAAAACCCTTACAATGTATTAAATATGATATCTGGTCACTGTAGTGGGAATAAGATTTGGAGGATGGTGGAGAACCGAACTAAGTGGTTATGTGGATTTGAAGTAGACTCCCCGCCCCCCAACACACAATCCACTTTAATCTCGTTCCCTTACTGACTCCTCGAGGAGTCATCTCTAGTCACTCAGCAATGAAACAAGTCTGGTCAGATAGAAAAATGATAGAAATGAGTTATGGCTGTTTCTGTTCTCCAAACTCTGGCTTCCTCCCTATAGAATGTACGCATGTGCCATTTCCTTCTCTGAAGTCTAAAGGGCTGAATGTACCCAAAACAAAGGCAGTCTAAAGCATCATCAACTCAGGACAACACACTCACTGATATTTAGGTGAGGACAGGAGTCACCATGCTAGTAGACTATGTGTGCCAAGTTTAAAGCAGGCAGAATATTTTCAACATTATGCACATGGATCCATATAAGTTCCCAACCATAAATCTATGCAGAGACACAAAATATACCACCTAGCTAATTTTATGAAGTTTTATCTATACACGTGTTCAAACATAATCCCATCAAATCCTTCAACAGCTTTTTAAAGGTAACACGGAGATGAGAAGCCTGGAGAGACAGTGTGGAAGGAGAACGTGGAACTAAGATTTGGGTTGTTTAATAGCCTTATAGGTCCCCTCGACTATTTATAGAGTTACACTGCATACCTATATATTCTATTCATCTGTAAAATGGGTCCTCTTTATGTCCTAAGCTAATTTTTTTAACAAACAAATAAGCCTTACATTGTTTTGTAAAATGTTTTCCAGATATCATTATGTCTCCCACTAAAATGCATTCACAACGTACGTACTAACAAATTTAGTTACTGTGAGCAATTTGTGTAATATTTCTGAAAGCAACTCTGCAAGAAGTAATCGGAGGGAGTAGCTGTAGCTATGGCCTTTGTTACAGTTTCAATACAACTCCTTCACCTACACCAAAGAATCTTATGTAGACTATAAATGTATACCAGACTTTAAATCCTACACTGCTTCTCCATTCTAAGACCAAGATTCACGCCGAAACATCCAGACTTTGAATTATTTGTCTGCTGAAAATAAATACACAAATAAAAGACCCTTCTGAAAAATATTGGCTAAATTCCAAAAATGTGGCTATTAAGAGAGGTTTGTAGTTAAACTAACAGAAATAAAGTTGTGATGTGTATCTTGAAGCTTTATATTGACGTGTTCCTAATCATTAAAACTTCATAAACTGTTAGGTAGTCATTCTCTCTTTTCTTAGTAGAGAAATTAGTGACTCTTTTTTTTAACACCCAGGGCTTCTTATTCCTTTCATATACAATGAGATTTTATACAAGACAGTGGATGGTAAATTGTAGGCTACTTAGTATTCAATGGAAGAATTCAATTGTTGCTTCTAAAACTCTTGCATTTAAGGTAAATAGATGAAGTTTCCAGGCCCAGGGGCAGACAGATCTCTTGTAGAGTTATAAGCTAGTTACAATCCGTCCTGGGGAAACTTGTGAGTAGTCAAGGAGTACTCTTTAGGAAGCAGTGGCAGGTAGAGTGGAGGAAGGTGGGTATTTGTGAATGGGGTGCAAGTGAGATTGCCAGGGACACATGCAGGTCACAGGCACAGTTGGAGTTGGTATTATAAGTCTTAGGTCTCTAGGAGATGGTTAGGGTTAGGGTTCTAACCTAACCAGCAGACAGGGACACAGGTTCTCAGGTAGCCCCTGGGCAGGTGAAATTGGCTGCATGAGTCTGGAGTCCTAGCCTGGAAATGGGGGTTGGATCATAGGTTGCAGGGATTTGTCGATTGGAGCTTCCAGTCTAGGTTTACTGCATAAAGAAATAGCAGCAGAACTATTGTTTAATACAGGTCTATATTATCAGGCACTGTATCTGTTCACTTCAAAAAGAGATCTATAATGTCTTGAATTATTTATACTAGATATAAAACTAATATGAAATAATAGTTGATGTAATATTCTGTCTTGCAAAGAGGTTACCAGTAGTGTCAGGCAAAAAAGATTGACAGATTGTGACTGGCCTAGTTGTCATCATAGAGCCTTCATGTAGTACCCGATGGAAGCAAACACACAGATGCACAGCCAAGCACTGCGCAGAGCTCCTGGAGTACAGTTGAAGAGAAGGTGGGAGGACTATATGAGCAAGGGAAGGGGGTCAAGATCGTGATGGGGAAACCTGCAGAGACAGCTGACTCGAGCTTGTGGGAGCTGACGGACTTTGGACCAACAGCATGGGACCAGCCTAGGCCCTCTGTATCTGGTGATAATTGTGTAGCTTGGTGTTTTGTGGGGCTCCTAGCAGTGGAACCAGGACCTGTTCCTGAGACATGAGCTGGCTCTTTGGAACCTATTCTCAATGGTGGGATGCCTTGTTCATCCTTGATGTGTGGGGGAGGAGCTTGGTTGGTCCCTCTTGAAAAGCCATGCTTTGTTGATTCCCATGGGAAGCCTTACCCTATCTGATTGAAGAGAAAGGAGGAGTGGATGGGAAGGGTAGTGGAAGGTAGTGGAGGTAGGAGGAGGAGAGGAGGGAGAGGAAATTGTGGTCGGTATGTAAAATGAATAAGAAAAAGATTAGAATTAAAAACAAAATAAAATAAAATTTTCTTTGCTCTAGATTATTTTCTGGTTCCTTCCTTCCTTCTGTTTTTCTTCTTATATCCGTTCCCCTTCTTTATTTCCTCCTGTCTTTCCAAATCCATTACTAAGCACACACTGTTTGAGTCATGAGTAGTGTTCTAAAATTTGACAAAGCAAAGGTTTAAAGAAGCTTCTCTACTATCAAATGTGTTCATATCCCCATGGTAACAGAGCAGAAAACAGAAAAGTACAAGAGTGCCATTTATGAATGTTGGCATGGAGAAGAAATAAAGCATCATGGGAGTTTAGCAATGGTTCTCATTGTTAAACATAGAGGATACCCACATCCAAATATTAAACTACCTACTCTATCAAAGTGTTACCAATACACAGCCTAGACTGAGTGACAGCAGACCCTATCTACCCTCTTAGTTTTCATTTGTTTCTTTTTGACAGAAATAAGTATAAAATCCAATCATTTTGTGCTAACAAAAATAGATTTTATAAATAACAAGAAAAAACAAAGAATAGTGTTTAAATACAGTTAATATTTAACAACAATAGTAGTTTAAAAATCATAAAATACATTGTTATGAATTGCATAAAACATGACAAAATCTCAACAGATTTAGAAAAATAACATAAAATTCGACAGGTTTGAACAATAAAATAAAAGACAAAAAAAAAGCACTGACTGTTAGGAATATTTCCTAATGCCAGCTCTCTGCCGATGTAAAAACCCCAATCAAGCCAAATCAGAAACAAGCCGAATTAGAGGATACCCAGGTTTTAATGGGATTCCTGTGCTCTCAGGTGGCCCTGAGAGGAACAGGGAAGTCACCAGCAGGACCACAGGGATGGGGGGAAAGAGGGAAGACCAATAAGGGACTCTCCAGGGAGCAGTTTAAATAGACTGGGGGAGGGGCCAAGGCTTGGCGGGCACAGGGGCGGGGCCTCCAAAGATGGAGGCCAGAGAGAGGGACTTACACTGACTACCTTTTATTTGCTAATTACTGTTTACTAATGATGCACAAAGAATGCTATACTTAGCTATGAAGATGTAAGACACTAGCAAAATTTCTTGCAGGAGGTTTAGGCTATGTCTGAAACTTCACACCGTGAGATGAACAGTCTGCCACACAGTAAGAAAAGAGTAGCAAGCAGCAAGGATTGGAAAGGAAAAGTCAAAAGTACAATTAGAAACAGATGACAGTGGGATGCACATTGGGCATCAAAAGCATCAGCAGAAATAAACTACAGAAACTACTTAGTAATGTAAATAAAATTTCCAGCTCCACATTCCACAGAAGCCATCAAGAATGTCCGTCTGTACCAATAACCAACCATAAAGTGCAAAAGAAAATGAGACCGTTTCCAACACTGCTGAAAATACTCTCAAGTCTTTCTGAGAATTATACTAATAAAGAGTACGCAATCATTTTAAGAAGAAAAAAATGCAAAGCTATTGAAAGTCTTAGAAGGATAAATAAATAACTCCCTCGCTGCGTTTGCAAATCTCATCATCTAGCCCTCTAAGGAAAACATTTCCTTTTTCTCCAATTTAATATATAAATCCAATGACTTTCATGGAAAACTTTGGTGAGGAATTCGGGGAGAACATGTAAAGATATTCTAAAATAGCATATTGGGATTATTTTTGAAAAATAAGTGCAGATACAGGGGTCCAATGACATGAACTTGACCATTAGATATTATAGAGTCCTGGTTGTTGTGGGAACTCCTTCAGTCAATAGCTTTTAAGATACTGGCCCACCCTAGGCTTGCCTCGACCTCATGATCTTCCTGCCTCTGCCTCCTTCAGCAAATCCTACCAGTGTGTGCCCACACAACGGCCCCAGAGAATTTCAAAGTAGAGTGATTCCTGGGAATGCATTCCTGCTTCTCCAAGTTTCCAGTGCTGAGCGAAGACATTCGGTTATAACCAAGTACACTCCATGAGCTGCGGAGCCACAGTTATGATTCTGCATACCCAGCTAATAGCAGCATCGTGCACAGTGCTGTGCAGGAAAGGGCAATCTAGAGAGAAGTAGGCACCTTTAGAAGGTGTCCCAGCGCTTCAGCTGGGTACTGAAAAACAAGACTGAATGAATCACCTAAAAAGATCTCCTCATAGAAGTTAGTCACATAAGTGACAATGGTGATGACCATCACAGATGAACCAGCATCCTGGGTATCAGGTAGGACCAAGGACAGGCAATGCTTGGTAATGGATCGGTGGTTAAATATTTAGAAAAGCGTGTTTATTAATCACACTGCAAACTCATAAACTACACATGGTTTCCAGATCTCACATGAATCCTGAAGTAATATAAAATTTATAGATGAAAATATCAGGTGTCTTTTGGCTGATGAGATCTCAATGGAGTTCTTAACCACCATGTATAAAGAAATAAAATCTTAAGAAAAACAGCTATGTTTTAATAACAGTGGAAATGTGTTTGGGCAAATAGCATCATAGAAAGCAGGAGGCTGGAGACAATACTTTGGTGACCTAACCGTAATGGAAACAGTTTTCAGAATCTAAAATGCTTCTTACAAACAAGCACAGCAATAAAGTACAATAAGTAGACACTGAGGTTTCAACAACAGGTACAGAAAAACCTTTGCAGGCATTTTATATTGGTAGACATGGTAATACACACATTAATCCTAAAAAGTAAGATGATTTAAGAATTGAAATATTAAGAATTTGCATAAAGATAATTATAGCAGAAGCTGTCTCCCTTTGCTAGCCCCACTTCCCATGCTTCCTCCTCCTTCAATAGAAGCTGTTAATTTCGTACAGAGCTTTCCAGGAACATTTTATTCATTTTATAAGCCAGCGCAAATATTTTTCTTCTACTTCTAATTTAACAGTAACTCTTAGTGATCACTCTACTTTAGTGCCTGCAAAGCTCCCTTATTTGGTGTGTAAAAGCTGGTTGTTACTTGTGGTTACTGAGCAAGCAAATCTTTTCCAGACGTTCTTCCCCTTTTGTTTCCCAATAAAGAAGGGTCTAATTAAATTATGATGTACTAAAGTGTTACAACTCGTTAGAAAGGAGGCCTCTTTCCTTACCCCAGTTGGCTCTTGTTTGGCTAACAGCTTCACATCTGCAGGTGAGTGGTCTTTGATAGCACCCTATATTTTATAACTATGTGCCAAGTCTAAGTTCTGTGAGGGCTGAATCTCTTCGTACTGGGCAAGACCTAATCATTGGTAGATCCTCAATATATGGATATATTGAGAGTGTCTTAGTATGCCCAGAAATCTGTAGCGTATGATTACAGTGTGTGCCTGAAGTGCTATGGACAGAACGGCAGAGACAAAGTGAATGGCAGGGGAGCGCTGAAGATATGGCTCATTGCTTCCTATGCGGTTTACACTAAATTAGTTCCCAGGACATTTGAAGCTGTTCTTTTAGGCATAGTTTGGCCAACAATGTACTTTAAAACTCTAATATCTTTGCCAAATGTGTATGTGTAAACTACATCTAATAATTTACTTTAGATATGTAATAATATTGAAATTACAAAACATGAGTGAGAGAATAATATCCCATTTATGTTTTGCCAGAATAAAATATAACCTTTTGAAAACATTACAGGTATCTTAGAGAGCAGGATTATATAACTTTCAAAAATCAGGTTTGAATCTACCCCAAGGTAATAATTTGACATGTCAATATTTGGGAAGATGGTAGTAGTGATTTAATGACAGATACTTGAGAGAAAAACTGCCACATCCTGTCTAGAAAACTTTCTCCCAGAATGCACTTATGGAACGGATACTTAGACTAATGGCCAGCCTGTCTGCACTGATACTTGAACCAAAGTAGATTGGGAGATTGAACAATACTATTTGAGGAGGGTTCTCAAAAGTCCCGTATATCTAGATGATTGCAAAGGGAAAAATTATTTCCTTACAGGTTAGATTACTTTTTTTCCTTTTGATTCACAGGGATATAAATTTCAGAAGAGGCAAAGAACTTTATAACTGTGTTTTAGATATTTAAACTGACACGTAGAAAGGTTAGGGACTGTCCCCAAACTTAGACACCAAGAGCTGAGCCTATAAATAAGCCTGTTCCCTGAAAATCATGTAGAAATTTCTAGATGGGCATACGGTTAGATATGCACTAACAAGCTAAAAGTGGACACCACGCTTACATTGCTTGTATACATACACTGCACTGTTCTGGGAAAGTGCAGTACAGAGAGACAGAAGGGTGAGCGACAGCCGAGGAACAGAGCTGGTCCCTCAGTTCTCCTCTCTACAGCTGTGACTACGGTTTATACTGATGAACATAGGAACGGGATCTAGAACCACTAAAGAGGCAAGCCACTGGTCATGTCTTTGAGGACTTGTCTAGATTTTGAAGTAGGAAGAGTCACCATAAAGCTGTGGTTAACATACCATAGGGTTGTAGGACCAGGCTAAACAAGGAGAAGAAATTGAACCAAACTCAAGGGTTCATCAGTCTCTGCTACCTTACAAAGGATGTTGATTGACCAAGAGCCGCAGGCTTCTGCTTCTCTAACTTGCCCGCTATGGCTGTCTGTCTGCTCATAACACGAGCCTGAATAAGTGGTCTTTCTCTTAAGTTTCTTTTATCAGGGTATTTATCACACGAAAAGGAACTAACGCAACTTACAAACTGTTCCAGCTTACTCAGAGGCAAGTGCACTGTAAATGCTTTGCTCTTGGAAGATCAGGTAAGTTATTTGAAGTCTCTAACTCAAGCTTGTTCATAAAGATGGCGAAGTCTCAGGATAAAAGAGCCATTCTCAAGATTTGGGGCATGAGTTGAGTTTTGTTGTTGTTTGTTTGTTTTTTCGAGATGTAATTTCTCTGTAGTTTTGGACTCTGTTCTGGAACTAGCTCTTGTAGACCAGGCTGGCCTTGAACTCACAGAGATCCGCCTGCTTCTGCCTCCTGAGTGCTGGGATTAAAGGCGTGTGCCACCACTGCCTGGCTACAGCTAGTTTTATACTAGGGTATATGTGCATATGTGTGTTCCTTAATTTTCTATATAGAACGTGCATTCATTCTGAAAACATAAAGAAGCTAGATGCATTATCAAAAATAATTAACAGCTTTTCCTGCTGCCGGTGATTTGTGTTCTTTTTTCTGTGTATGCTGTTCAAGCTTGATAAGGAAATTGTTTTCTCCAAAGAACATAACATTCATGTGTTGTACCGGTCTTTGTGGAGAACAAGAGGTCACTGTGCAGCCCGAGGCATTTTTATCCATACCAATTTTTAGCAGCTTAACATTCCAGAGCCACGGAAAATAGGAAAAACTGCAAAAGTGTTCTGTGATCAGATACAACCTCTAAGCATTGCCATTTGTTAAACAATAGATCAACAAAACAATACTTCCACATTCTCTTGCCATCACAGGCATTTTAATATCAGGGTAGACGTTATTAATACTTTCCATCTTGTGGCTTTTCCCCTCATGAACCCACGTCGAGAAAAAGTTAAAATTGCCGGAAGTCACAAGCTGTGTGAAGGCAAAACTGGACCTCAAACATTGAACACCTCCCGACACACAAAATGAAGGGAATGAGTCACTAAGACTGAAATGAAAACAGAAGCTAACAACGATACATTCTCTACCGTGTGCCTCGTTTTCAATGTCATCTAATTTAAATTGTCAATCATGTAGGTGCTGGCGGTTTCCGTCTGCATTTAAAACCGAGGGGGCAAGGTGAGCCTATCAACATCAGACAGGGAGCGCAGAAGCTAGCTTTGAACCCAGGTCTGTCTAAGTTTGCTGTACCCAGGCAAGTGGCAATTTTGCTGTCACCATCTAAAGCAAGCATTTGCTTTTTTCCTCTGCCTTTCAGCCTATCCCTCTGCTTTCCTGAATCCCACTGTAATAGTGATTGCATTATGATATTTTCAATTTTGTTTCCAGACAGATGTCCAGTTCCCCAGACTGTAGTGCAATAAGACAAAAAGCATTGGATGCTCTGACTTGGTTTAGGTTAAAGTTCTTCTGCTGTTTTCCTTCTGTGTGCAAAAATCACTTCAGAAAGCCAGTTTTGCCTAAGTCCCATTTCCTGGAATAATAATACAAGTCGATACTACAGTCTAGTCCACTCAGATTTACAGTGTGGACTAAAGCAGGTAGCATATGTCTGTTCTAATAAATTATAATTTAAAATTAATTTTTAACTTATTTAGTCCAATAGTATTTCATTAACACATTTCTCTATATATTCATGACACGAAACATTGCTATTTAGGGAGCAAACTTGTTGTTGAACATATGTTTTCTTCTCTCTAACAAACTGGAAAGCAAATAAGGTATTCCATACTTTGGAGATGATGAACCTGAGTCTTGGGTTATTTAACTTGCCAAAGGTCATCATTTTATCAGCAAAAGACCTTCCTTTGCTTTGACTTTATCTTAGCTAGTAATATATTATAGAGATTGACTTGCAACAAAGAGAAAACCCTATGATACCAAATGCTATTTCATCCCAAATCATATCAGAGAAATGCGATTTAATTATAGTACTGTGACATCGTGCCAGCAGGCTGCTTCTCTCCAGTATGGGAAGGAGATAAGACATGAGCTAGTGTTGGGAGCCAAGACTGGACATTTGCACCAAGTGAAGAAAACAGCTCTTTGCTAGAGGCCTTAACAGAGGATTTTCATCCCGGATGTTCAGCATCTTGTAGCCTGTATTCCCTCATTATCTCAGATGCCAGCCACAAATGTTTCCACTGCTTATTCATTAATTTATCTGCATACAAAATCTGTCCTTCAGAAGGGTCTTTTAAAAGACACATTATTAAATTTAATCATGGCATTAACATCATTTGGGTTTTGTTTCTCTTTGCATGTCACTCATTCATTCGTTTACGGAGTAAATATTTATAGAACATCAATTACCTGTGAAATACTTGATTCAGAGTTTGTGAACAAAGATATTGAACACTTGGGTGATTTGTATGTAAGGGTTAATTTTATCTATGTAGTGCTCAAGACGAAAAAAAACTCGACATATCTGAGTCATGGAAAAGAGAAAGTAATGCTAAAACTCCCGAGTCTGAACACTGACTCCATATTTTCCCAATTTTAACTATAGCTGTTTGTGATCAGTGGGTCCTAAGTTGCTAGTTCATGAGCTAGCCAGAATTTTTCACAATGTATTAATATTGCAAATTTCTGCTCATATTTACAGAAAAAGATTCTAAATCACTGAGTGTGGAGTCAGGGCTAACAGCTTTTCCTCTTCTTTGTGGTTTGTATAAAGCACACAATCTAGCAACCAGTTACTGTATTAATACATTATTTCTTTAAAAAATATAAAAGTTAATACAAACTTTCTATATAACTTTAGAGCACTTACAGAGTTCCGACAACCAGCTCGGTACATCCTTCATTAGATGTCAGATTGTTTCTTGGCCTAGAAACATTTTTTTAAAAGATGGTGCCTTGATCTGTTGGCAGGGGGTTGGGGTGGGGACCCCTGGCAGTGGGACTAGGACTTATCCCAGGTGTCGTTCTGGAGCCCATTCTCTATGATGTGATAACTTGATCAGCCTTGATACGGGGTGGGGGTTGGGAGCTTGATCCTGCCTCAGCTTGGTATGCCAGATTTTGCTGACTCCTCAAGGGAGACCTTACACACTCTGAGGAGTTAATGAGGGGCAGGAAGTGGGAAAGTAAGGGTGGGGGCAGGAGAATGGGTGGAAGGAGAAACTTGGGTTAGATGTAAAAAATAAATAAAAGAAGATTTATTAATTATATTTACAGAGGTATGTCCACATGTATGCAAGGTCAGAAGAGGGCACCATATCTCATTACAGATGGTCGTGAGCCATCATGCGGTGGTTGGGAATTGAACTCACAACCTTTAGAAGATCAGTCAGTGTTCTTAACCATTAGATGAGCTCTGAGCCATTAGTTGCCTTTCTTTCTTGTGTAAACTGAAGAAGATATTCCAGCATAGGATACACTTCAGTATGACAAACCGAGGGCTAGAGGAGCAATAGCAGTTCAGTGTAACGCAGACATTACACACTGAGAGTTACTCATTGTTTTTAGATTTATTTTTACTGTGTGTCAGTGAATGATTTGCCTACATGTATAAATTCACACTATGTGCAGGCCTGGGAATGGTGGAGGCCGGAGAGGGGCATTTTGTCTCCTAGAAGAAGACTTATAATTAGACATGCCCTCCTATGAGGGTGCTGGGAACCAAATCTCAGTTTAAGAATGTTCTTAAGCACAGAACCTTCTGTCTCGTCAACCCTCATTACTTTTTACAGATGTAAATATCAATTTATTTTCATTTTATATGCAATGTCGAGGAAAAATAACTTCCTTCATTTGCTCCTTAGAAATAAATCTCAACAAAAATACACTAGTTGTATTTAGTTAAAGCTACTGTGTTGAAGAAAATTGCATAAAGATAGGGGCATGCATGTTTACATACATGTGTTTGTATGTGCATGTGTGCACATGGTTGGGTGTATTCAGTAGGATTGCAAACATAATTAAAAGAATAGCAGAGTGAATCTTGGTGGGGCTGGGAGCTCTATTTCTGAATGCTTTGTCTTACTCTCTTGAACTGAAAGACTTAAAATTTAATTTTGAAGACAGAAGAGAGTCACTTGAGAATATTGGAGAGAATGGAACAAGATTATAGGGAGAAATAGCAATGACTTTGTTTTTATTATACTGTCTTAAGTTTTAAATTCAAATTATATGTATATATATGTTTAAATTCAAGTTATATATAATATATATGTAATATATACACACATATATAGATTATATTGTACTTTGTACAATGACTAGGACACAGAATGAGAATTAATGATTTTAGCTACTGAACTACTCATTCTTTACTATATCTTACCCTTATATCTTAAGCTGAAGATGCTTTGTGAAAATACATGTGTCCTCCCACAGACGATCTCTACACACAGGACAGTGGGAAAAGCTTCTACTTATGAATGAAAAGTTCAGAACCCGGGAGAACCTAAAACCCCTTCGACCAAAGAATGGATAAGGAAAATGTGGTACATTTACCCAATGGAGTACTACACCACAGATAAAAGTAACACTATCTTGAATTTTGCAGGCAAATGGATGGAGCTAGAAAACATCATTTTGAGTGAGGTAACCCAGACCAAGAAAGACAATTATCACATGTACTCACTCATAGGTGGTTTTTAACCACAAAGCAAAGAAAACCAGCCCACAAATCACAATCCCAGAGAACTAGACAACAATGAGGACCTTAAGAGAGACATACATAGATCTAATCTACATGGGTAGTAGAAAAAGCCAAGATCTCCTGAGTAAATTGGGAGCATAGGGACCTTGGGAAAGGGTTGAAGGAGAGGGAAAGGCAGGGAGGGGAGCAGAGAAAAATGTAGAGCTCAAAAAAAATCAATTAAAAAGAGAAAAAAATACACGAAGAAAAACTTGAAGCAATGAATGAGATTTGCGACAATTTTCCCATTTTCTTGAATGATAAATATTTTAGAATTTTTTTTTTTTTTTAAACAACAGGGTTTCTCTGTAGCTTTAGAGCTCTTGTAGACCAGGCTGGTCTTGAACTCACAGAGATCCACCTGCCTCTGGGATTAATTAAAGGCGTGTGCCACCAACGTCCGGCTAAATGCTAAAAAAGTTTTAAAATAAAAATTATAAATATATTGTGTAAATGCATTTTGGGGACACATACTCTGGGGGTAACTAATAATAACTTCTGTTTTGATAAAAAGTTTTAATGACCAAATTTTTTCTTGCTTGCTTTCTAAAATATGATTCTTTAGAAAATAAATTTCAAGATTTTTAATTTCTTTAGCAACTTTTTGTGTAGTCTGATTAATTGTTGATTTATTTTGCAAGGTAGAATATTTTCAGATAACTAAAATTTTAGACTTTATTGTTACTTTTATTTGTGTGTGTGTGTGTGTGTATGCATATGTACATGTGTGTACTTCCTAGAGAAGCCAGAAGAGGATGTTGGATTTCCCTGAGGTAGAGTAATATACAGGTGGTTGTGAGTTAGGTTGTACTAAGCACTGAAATCAGCACCTCTGCAAGGAGGTACAATGTGGGTGCTAGGAACTGAACTCAATTCCTCGGTAGGAGCAGCACAAGCTCTTAAACTCTGAGATATCTGTCTACTCCCCAGATCTAGCTTTTTGATTTGACAGACACACTACACAAATATTATATGGGTATCACAAAATGGGAATTAATGAATGATTTGGGGGTTACTCTGTGTTCTTATAGATAAAATAGAACCGTTTAGGTCTAGTTCTAGAAATAAGGCCTCCTTTATTCTATTCATTAACTAATACAATGACTTTACAGTGAGTTCAACAGTTAGTCAACAAGTGGTTCAATCAATCCCTTGATGAGCTTTATGGAAAGTATTATGATCTATACTAAGTACAGAAGACAAGGTCACTTCCCCCTAAGTCTGTATCATCTAGTATGGGCTGAAGCAAATACAGGAATCAGAGATTAAGCTGAGAAGTGTTCATTATGAGTGTCTTAGATAAATGCTTTTAGCTCCATTTTCAGTCACAAATGGCCACAGATGCATAAAGATATCAAAAGGATTTGAACTCATGCCAAAGTGGTATTGATGAGAGATACCATGGAAGATGAGTACTTAAAGAGTAATGGGGTAAACAGTCTACAAAGTTGATCAAAGTGGCACTCTTAGCCCCTATAAATATTGAATATTAATTAGGATGAGCTAACATTAAAACGTTGTTTCTTTCCCCGAAACTACTCCCTTTCTCATATTTAGTGACTAGCCAGCCAGAGTTATCACATCACATGGCATGAGCAGAGGACATTTCCCTTATCACATAATGTTTACTTAAATAGGGATGGCCTTGCCAAGAAAACAGGAACAGCACTCTGACATAGAAAACCAGAGAGAATATGGAAACAAGAATAGATGCTTTGAGTTTATCTGGACCTCAGTGTTGTGAAATGATTGGTATTAACTGTGAAAATAATGTGTGATGAAATCAAGGAGACATTTGACACTAAATTTTATGCTGTCAAAAATAAGTTAAGTAAAAAGTAGCATATGATAAGAAATATACATTAACAATAATGGTATGGCAGTGATCAAGGTTGGCTGAAGGCAAAAATCTATTTGGTGCTGGTTTAAGGGTGAGTCGTTCTACTTTTGAGCAAGATCAGTGCAGTGGGGATATGTCAGGGAAATTCAGAACTACAGTACATGTTACCCATCCATTCAACACATATTTCTTGACTATGTGCTCCTGCCCAGCAATTTTCTAGGAAATGCATATAGCAATAAACAACATAGATAACAATTCCTCCTTCGTCCAGGTTACATTTCAGTGAGATAAGAAGGCTAGATGTTAAACTTGTTCACATGAGCATCTATTTCAAATGTGGCCTGCAATTTATAGGCCAGTTTATTCATCATGTGCTTTAAACCTATAAAATAGCCAAAATAATGAAGCAATATAGCATGACGAGGCATAAACATATTCTTATATTTGTATGTTTGACCATGTCTTGGCTATTTTAATCTAATTTACATTGGACATGTATTTATTGTTAATACCCAGGAAAATAGATTAGTATTTTTATCTTCTTTTATCAGACAAAAGGGAGCACTTTCCATTTCTGAACAATTTCTCTAAGATAGCCTCACTGTGAGAGAGCAGAAGGGCTGTTTGAACTGAGGACCATAAACCCAGAAGTCACATTCTAATAACACATGAATCACATATAGATTTGTCTGGCTCCATAGAGCTTTGGCAAACTAAAAGGAGAAATAATAATATTTTGTATAAAATGCATGCAAAACAGAAGAATAGAACTCAAGGCAGATTTATTTAGGAAAATACAATAACTACCTGTGAATTCACATTGTCTCCCGAGTAAACCCTTCTCTTCACTGCTCGGGCCCTATTAATACAATCCAAAAGATCTCATGTCATTTACGTGAATTAACTATAAAATTAGAGGGCAGAGGAGGAACACGAATGGAAGTGTTTACCAAAGGCAGTACAAATGAATGAGAACTGAAGAAGAATGTAGTTTTGCCTGCATTGATTGAGATAGGCGATTTTAATTACATATGTAATTAATCACAGCAGGCGTAGGTCCCCTGCAGCTTTCCACCAGCATGCCCAGAATCAGTCCTCTTCAGCTCACACTCAAAGAAAATTCTGAGGGCTGGGAACACAACTCAGTGCCAGACTATTGGCCTAGTGTGTGCAGGGCCTGAAATCCCAACTCTGGAAAAAACTGGTAAGACCACAGATGCTTTTAGAAGAGGAAACTGATGATCAGTTTGCTTTTTGTCCTGGGTGAATGACATTTCCAACCATGTACAAATGGCTCAGAATTTCAGAACCCTTTATTCTCCCTCCTGAAATGTCTGTAAAATAAGAGCTGAAATGTGAGCCATGTAAAGCTCCTAGACATCACTGTTCAGGAACTACCTTTCTACTACTGCCTGATGCATTTCCCAAATGTGAGGTCTCAAAATTACTATCTGTCCACCGATCCTTGTTTTCGAAGTCACACTGCATCAATCCTAACCCACTTGCCACCCTCAAATTAACTGGCTTCTCACCAGTCATAGTGACCCACTCTTAATCCATTCTCTTATTGTTTCTTGTGTACATTATGACACAACCTTCTATTCATGTCTCAAAATTCCCTTTTCTTGACTGTTGCAATCTATTCTCCTCATTGCTCCTGATTAGTCACTGGAAAATGAAGAATTTATAAATCATGCCGTGTAAAATCCTCATTAATACCTCCTAGCTCCCTCTTCTTTGGTCTATGCCCTTTCTTATAACCCAATCCATTTCTCTCTCCTATGCATCATACTATTTCATACCATGTGGTATTGAAAATACTAGTAAGAACCACAATTTTATAATCTGTCCTTCTGGTTTTATTCTCATACTAATTTACCACTATAAAATCATGTATTAGGAAACCAAGAGGCGCAGGAAACCAATGAAACCTTGGCCATCTAATGGTTAACATATCTAGTTAACAAAAAAGGTTTGAAAAGTAGCTGTCACAGACACTGAGAGAAACCGTCAATAAATGGGACCTTCTGAAACCCAAGAAACTTCTTTAAAGCTAAGGGCATGATCAACAAGACAAAATGGCAGCCTACAGAATAGGAAAATATCTTCACCATCCCCACATCGGACAGAGGGATGATCTCTTGAATATACAAAGAACTCAAGAAATTGATCATCAAGAGAACAAATAATCCAATAAAAAAATGGGGTGCCGACATAAACAGAGAACTCTCAACAATGGAATCTAAAATGGCTGAAAGACACTTAAAGAAATGCTCAGCATCCTTAGTTATCAGAGAAATGCAAATCAAAACAACTCTGAGATTCCATCTTACACCTTATGGCCAAGATCAAAAACACTGATGACAACTTATAGTGGAGAGGATGTAGGGTAAAGGGAACACTCCTGCATTGCTAGTGGAATTGTAAACTGGTACAATCACTTTGGTTATCGGTATGGCAATTTCTCAGAAAATTAGGAAGCAACCTTCCTCAAGACCCAGAAATACCACTTTTGGGTATATAACCAAAGGATGCTCAATTGTACTACAAGGACATGTGCTCAGCTATGTTCACAGAAACATTATTTGTCATAGCCAGAATCTGGAAACGACCTAAATGCCCCTTGACCAAAGAGTGGATAAAGAAGATGTGGTACATTTACACAATGGAGCACTATACAGCAGAAAAATATAATGACATCTTAAAATTTGTCAACAAATGAATGGATCTAGAAAACACCATATTGAGTAAGGTAACCCAGACCCAGAAAGACAAAAATCATATGTACTCAATCATAAGTGGATTTTAAACATAAATCAAGGAAGAACCAACCTACAATTCACAATCCCAGAGAACCTAGACAACAAAGTGGACCATAACCATAACAGAGACATACATGAATCTAATCTACATGGTAAGTAGAAAAAGGCAAAATCTTCTGAGTAAATTGGGAGCATGGGGACCATGGGAGATGGGGGAAGGGGAGGAGAGAGGAAGGGAGTGGAGCAGAGAAAAGTACAGAGCTCAATAAAAACAAAAAATTAAAAAAAAAAAAAGAAAAGGTAGCTGTCACACCACCGGGCCAGGGTGAGGATGTTCCAGACTCTCAACTGGTAATCTAAGATATAAGATGGAGGTACCTAGAGTCAGAACTCTTATTGCTTAATAGTTTACAGGTGTTTTTTACATATTCACTTCTACTGAACATTCTTGATTCTCATCTTCTGCAACTCATTATTGGAATTAACTGATATCGTACTTAATAAGAGGTCCTATTGGTCATTCACCCTTATCTCATCAAGATTTTTTTTTGGGGAGGGCAACATGTTTCTCTTAGTAACTCTCTTAGGGTCACGAGAGGCTCATGGGGTACTAGAGAGCAGAGCAAACAGTGAGGACGGACAGAGAAATAAGTGAAATAAATTTCTCTCCATCTTCATGAGTTTACTGGCTTTCCTCTCCATGGGGGGTGGGCAAAGAGAGAGTCAGAGACAGGTACAATTACAGAAAGACAGAGACAATAGGATGTAACATTTCAACTCGAATCTAGTGAGAGGTTGGTAAACTGAGCCAATATATAGGAAGCAGTGTGCTCCCACTTCCACAGGTAAAAGACTTTTGTGGATTTTTCTAATGAGGTTGCTCAGAAATTCCCCCAATAGACAAATATATTTAAAAAATTTTTCAATTATATATTTATATTTTATATAATTTAATTATTTATACTTATATATAATTGGTGTGGATGTTAGAAAACATAGTACTTGCATTACACCCAATATGTTAACGTTTTGAGTTGTACTTATGAGGGTAGGATTTCTGGAGCCTGCTTTTGCCTTCCTTTTGCCCAGAGTGTGATGTGGACAGCCACTGTTTTCTCTTTGGCGTCAGCATCTTTTCGCATGACATTTAAGTAATGAAAACATTATCTACAACCCATCTTTATTTCTATAAACTAAGCAGAGATAAACATTTTCCTCAATGATTTCTACTCCTCACCCAAAGAAAAATAACCTCCTTCGAGGTACAAGTATATAAAGCACCAGGGGACCCCGTCTCCTCTTACTGCTACCATTCCAGGTGATACCTCTCAACACTGCAGTTTAGGAAGACATAATTACACTGACTGGATAATTCTGTTTTCCTAAGTTGAGCCCCTTTGGGATCCTTTGATTTGGGACTCATATGCTTGGGGAGTAAAAGCAAAGGAGAAGAGAATCTTCTGCATCATAGAGAAACAAAAGAAATTAGAGAGTAAGGCTGAGGGAAGTGGAACAATAGGAACAAAAAGAGGAGGAAACAGAAACAGAAAGCAATCATAAAAAGCAAACAACAAACAAACACATTACGTTTTTTCAGGACTCTCCTAATTTAGTTCCTATTATGAGAAACATCACTATAAAAAAGAAAAAAAAATCCTAAGGAGGAAAGATTTTGTTTGGTTTGTCCATCTCCCTCATAGTTGATCTCCAAGGGAAGTCAGTCCAGAAACCTAAGCAATAGCAGAAGCAGGAAATGTATAACACAGCTGCTCAGTGACTTGGCGTGTTTAACTTGCTTTCCTGCATCATTGCAGGGGTAGAACCTCCTATCACAGCTGCGCCCATCTATTGCAATAATTAATCAAGAAAGTGATCTACCTGAATGGCAATCTGATGGAGACTATTTCCAATCGAAATTCCCTCTTTTCAGGTGACTCTAGTTTGTCTTAGGTTGACAAAAACTATCTGTGATAAGTAGCCAAGGTTAGGCACTAGTGAGCTCACAAGGTGTCTCTAGCAATTTCCATATTTTTATGGACATTGATGACTGCCTTTTGTTCTGTATGGGTTGATGTTGAACAAAATGCACCTCCTATGGACAAAAAGTTAATAATGATGATGAATATAGAAATATACATTCCTGGGAATACACAAAAGATTTTTTGGGAGGTAGGCTTTGCAGGTTTTCTTGGAAAGTGGAGCTGGTGGTTATCTTAGCAAATTGTACTGAGATATTTAATGTGCAAATACCCTGCAGTCGTCATCTGGGTGGTACCCACTGGCTTTGTATGTTCAGGTTTGGACTTGGCTCAAACCCTATGTAAAGGATAGGAAATTATTTCAGAGAAATGCGTTAGCTTCACCTGGAGACTACACTGTGAACGCACAGGAGCCAGTTTCCAGGTACTGATGGCTACAAAATCTCTAAGAGGAACAGCAGGGAAAATACCCATCTATTCAGGATGCTATAACAAATATCACAGATGACTCAACTTATAAACAACAAACCTCAGCTCACACTTGTGTGGGTTGTGCTGTACACTACCAAGTTAGGAGAAGACAAAATCTACTTCTTTTGAACTTCAATTTTGGAGGATGAAAGTATTAGAGAATGGTTTGCTGCATATCAACCATATCAGTGGTTTGAATCCTCCCTCTTTCTGTGTGTATCTCTGCTTCTCTCTCTCTCTCTCTCTCTCTCTCTCTCTCTCTCTCTCTCTCTCTCTCTCTCTGTGTGTGTGTGTGTGTGTGTGTGTATGTGTGTGCATGCGCTCGCACACGCACATTCCCATTTGTGTAAGTACAAACAGAGACCAGAGACCAGAGACCAGCTTCAGGCGTCATCCCTCAGATGCGTTCATCTTATTTTTGAAATAGGGTCTCACCTTACGATAATTTGGAACTTAAAATGCAGCCTAGGTTGCTAAGAGAGTGTACTCCAGGAATCTACTTGTCTCTGCCTGTCAACCAGAGCTGTGATTACAAATACACATCAACACACTCATTTAGTTGTGTGCGTGTACTAGAGATTAAACTCTGGTCCTCAGACTTGCTCAGCATAGGTTTCACCAAGTGAGCCATCTCCTTAGGTCTGGATTTGGATTTATCATCTGTGGTCTTTGATTTTTTTCAGGAGTTCAGAGGAGAAACACATGGTGTATTTATAAACTAATGACAGATGTGACATTAAACCTGTAGTACACCAGTTCTGTCACCAGACAGAAGACTTTTATCTCAAAATTAAACCAGTGAAAACATTCACCAGGAATGACTTTTGACTGACCTTACCCTCAAATTATTCCTACAAAATGTGGTTTCATTTTCAGCTTGATTGAACACTTACTACATCTTTTCACACACAGAAACTGTTTTTCGGGTGCTATTAAACATCCATGTACACATTTGAAAGTTCACAGACCTCTTCTTTGCAAAGGGGCGAACTTTCAAAGAATTTCTCTTCACTTCACACAAGGTTGCTCATCAAATTTATCTTCCTTTGATCTTAGACACTGGGACTTACGTGACAAGCTGTGCACTGTGACCTTTGCGACACGAGGGATTTTTTTTTGTCACTCCACAAGAGAACTTTGGGAGATAAAAGCATAAAGGGAAGGGCCATTTATTAATCATTCAATCTATGGCCAGCATAGCATCTGGATTCCAGGCTTGCACTGAAGAAAAGCTAGTTAAAGGGATCAGCGAATGAACAGAGGGACACAGAATGAGGAGGCACTCTGCAGATCCTTTCCAATTTAGAGCCCAGAGCTGCCCTTCAGGAGACCCACTGCAGCGCTCATATGTCATTAAGGAAACAGCAATGCCCATGCTTTCACAGCTGGCCAGAGTGTCTCAAGGCTCGTGTGGATCCACAGCTCAGATAGGAAGGGAGTGAGAATTTTAAGACACTTCCTCATGACTATTTAGATGGATTAGCTTTTACCTGATCTACAGGCTCACAGATAACATTTGTCCCCAAACAGTTGTGTTTTGGATTAGAGACAGACTGGGATTCTAATTTTGTTACATCATCATTTGTAGAGCTGTTAGCACACTCACTAACACCAAGGCTCAGTTTTCTTATCTGTGTTATTATATAAAGGTAGGATGTTTTCTCAGGCTTAGGAAGAATGTGCAAGCTATCTCTGTATTTTTCACCAGCATTCAACAAATGGCTTCCATTGCTATGAGTGTGGATATTATTTAATGAATGGTGGCCTTGTCCAGGCACACATTTGAACAGCTTGGTACTGTTTACTTCAAAGAAAGTAAAATAGCATAGAGAACCCTACATCTAATAAGAATGTGGAATGTGAAACTTTTGGCATTAAAGACTGGCTACTGAGCAGGAGATAATTGCTAGCAGGACTGCCTGGAGTATCACTGGCATGACTTCTGATTTTATTTGGAACAAAGGTCTTAGCAATAATTAAGTAGCTGAAGCCCATTAATGGAAATGTATCTTGTAGAAAGTGTACATGTCCCTCATTTCCTTACTTCAAAGTCTAAGCTTTTGGGGGTGCTCCAAAGAACTATGATTTCTGGATCTTCCAGGTGAGCTTTGTTTTGTGCTTGACTGCCACAACACGGATGGCCCAGCATGTGCCCCTTCGTGGTCTCTTTATCAGTCGCTCTTTGGATCCTCACTTTGATGTGCTCTGCCTGCCTAGAGGACCTGGGACTTTTGCTAATGTCATTTTTTTTTGCTTAGGTTGCAAGAACGGAAGGCTGTTCAGTACCTGTTCGTAACATAGAAACACTAAAATGAGACTGTTCGGCAGTATTGCCAATGCAGATATAATTTGTATGAAATTGTAGGCTCTACACATATTTAAAAGTAGATAAAAGTTGAATCTCAATTCCTTTGCCTCATACTTCAGAAAAGTATATAGCAACATTTTCTTTTGTGGAGAATATGATATTCATAATAAGAAGTCTATGAATTTTAGCTAAGCAAGCCTCTGCCATCTTCCTTTTTTACCATGACAAATACAATAATGAAAATACAACTAAGCAATATGCATCTCCTTTCTGAAGGTACAGGAAGCCACTTAAACTCCATTTGAACTTTATAGTTATGAATTCAGTTTTACAACAGTCTTATACAGAACATGTATCTGTCTACTTTTAGGACAAATAACTGTGTTTTCAGGAATTCTATGATGCATGTCTCTCCAAGAAGTATGTCACAAAGCCATAGTTTAACATAACCATAAATCTGTTTTTTTCTTTTCTATGTCATTCAATGTACTGGAATCATACCTGTGTATTCATATTTATGGTATATGAACTCTACAAACTGGTTTCTTCATCTGTAGAATGGACACATGCTAGTTTATAGCTAATAATTTCATATACTCTGACAGCAGACAATCTGGTTCCATTACTTTATCAGCAACAATCCTTACCACCTCTCCTCTGCCAACATCTGAAATTAAAACTGTCAGACTGGGTCTTTTTAAGTGATGGAAGTCTGGATTTTATAACAATGTCTATAACAGTTTTATTCTCTTTCCTTATTAGTGAATACAGCCACAATCTTGGTTCAAGCCAATGGTAGACACTTTATCAGTGAACACCCTTCACAGTTTGTGAATGAAATTGATGAAAACCCACGGTAAGGAATTAAAGGCAGCTGATGGGTGCTGAGAGAGGGAGAGATAGCATTGAATGAGCCCCCTAATTGTTCATTTAGTATAAAGCAATCAACCTTAAAACCATATACACACAAACAACCAAGCCAGACTAAGAAAGCTGTATTTATATATTATTTATGTATTTGTGCATACATACACCCATAAATACTCACTCACTCACATACACACACACACACACACACACATATATATATAGCAATGATATATATTATATACATTATAGATGTGAAAATAATAGTTGGGAAAGAGGAAGACATGCAAATAGCTGGAGAGAGGAAATTTGAGGAACTGGATATAGAAAAGGAAAGGAAGAAAGTGATGTAATTCTATTTTAATTAAAATATAATAACTATTTGTTAAATTGCAAAAATAACAAAACAAAACAAACAAAACCTTTAGGGAAAGACACAGAGCACGTGTGCTTAGAGGCCTTTAATTCACCCTCTATATACTGTCTTCAGATCCTCCTGTATGGGGCTCTTTTGTACAAACAGTAAGCAGTCAGCTACGCATGTGGAAGCGGCCTGTGGTTACACTGTGAGGAAGACACTGGAACAAAATGGCCTTTGTATCTCTCAGATCTGGGGAATGAGAACTACTGTTTCTAATCCTCCACCCTCCCTCCCATTTACCCTGGCTCTAGTTGCGCCCTATTTGGAAGTTCCAGTAGCATCTGTTGGGATGAGATATGTACAGCTGTGAAAATAATAAAGAAAAAATTCATTCTGCATCGGGGGAGAAAACAATGTGTAAGTACATAAGTAGGCACTGAGCCTTAAAATGGAAACATTGCCTTTGCTATCAAACAAGATCGCAGTTTCCCTGGACTTTCTCCTTGGCTAACAGACCTATTCAAATAGAGATTTCCATATGTTGTAATAGGAGCGGCAGGGCTGTGTCCCCGGCACCCGGCCGCCCGCATGGCTTTACCCAAAATAATTACACGGAAACTGTATTCTTTTAATCACTGCCTGGCCCATTAGTTCCAGCCTCTTATTGGCTAGCTCTTAGGTGGGTGGAGTAAACAGAGAGAATGCTGGGAGAAAGAAGCTGAGTCAGGAGTCGCCATGATTCTCCCACTCCATACAGACACAGGCTAAGATCTCCCTGGTAAGCCACCTCGTGGGGCTACACAGAATATCAGAAATGGGTTAGATCAATATGTAAGAGCTAGCCAATAAGAGGCTGGAGCTAATGGGCCAGGCAGTGCTTAAAAGAATACAGTTTCCGTGTAATTATTTTAGGTAAAGCCATGCAGGCGCCCGGGTGCCGGGGACGCAGCCCTGCAGCTCTTATTACAACATCCATACTTCCATACATGCTACTCCCATGATTTTGTTTGGGTTACAAGCATGGAATTCTGCATCCAACAACAGACGTTTATTATGACTAAGACTGTTTGGCTAATTGTCCATCCCAAGTCATCACAGCAAATAATCATTAATGGACAGGGAAGACACGAATGCTAAAGAATTCTTAGACTTTGAGATCACTCTAGAGGGTACTCTTGTTTCTCCAAGTCCTGCTGCGCCAAGCCCTGGACGTGTACGTGGTGTATGTTTACACTTCGACGATTTAGTTGAACAGACAATCAAATTATAACAGGGAGCAAAGTTGGAAAGGAAGAAGGGATAAGACATGTATTAAAATCCCAAAACTGTTGAGATGTCATACATGAACTGTTTCCATATCCTAGCCTTTCACTGAACCCCTCTAAAAACCCAAAGCACCTACTTTTTTACCAGTGAACAATAATGATGACTCTGGATCCAACCTGCAAATCTTTGTACATCCACAGATCCTAGTGATTCAATGTCAGGAAACATTCTTCTTACTGATAATCCACAGCTTCCAACAGCATATGCCTGAGCCTCATGTTCAACTTGTTATTAGGACCTATGGATTTGGGCTACTTGTGTCTGAATTGCACTCCTAACATTTAAAATTATTTAGTTTTGTGCAGACAATTTGACTTCTTTGAGACCCAGTTTCCCAGTCTGGAAAAATGAGGGAACTAATAATATCCACTTGGCAAGTCTCTTGCAGTTGACAATTTTTACAATAAAGTCCTCACATCTATGTGTCTGTACACAGCTATTCCTTAGTGCCAATAGCTACAGTTAATTTTTTTTTTTTTTTTTTTTTTTTTTTTTTTTTTTTTTGGATTTTTGAGACAGGGTTTCTCCGTAGCTTTTGGTTCCTGTCCTGGAACTAGCTCTTGGAGACCAGGCTGGACTCGAACTCACAGAGATCCGCCTGCCTCTGCCTCCCGAGTGCTGGGATTAAAGGCATGCGCCACCACCGCCCGGCAGCTACAGTTAATTTATGCAAGCAAGGTAATTATACACACATATATTCCCAACATTGTACAACAAACCTCACAACACAATGCAAGACATCTTCTAAAGGACATGTCCCCATGAATCCAGGAGTTTGCCTTGCTCAGGCTGGCACATTTAAACTAGTTAAGATCATTTCTGTCTCTTCCATTTTTCTTTCCTCCTTTCTTTTTAAGACTCATGCTTAACCTTGTATGTACACACATTTGGGAACAATTTCAGAAATCAGTGTTCTCCTCTCAGTGATCCTTTGCAGTCGGAGCCATTTCTGACTCCTCTTATTCCCAAAGGGTCACAAGCCCATTTCTTATTTCTAACAACCACTTTTAGTTCAGACAACATGTTCTCCGAGACACCTTACTTGATAATTAATAAACACTTCATTTATTTCCCTTGTATCCTGTAAGAGATGGATGATCCATTCTCCTTTCACTGTGTTGACTTTGAGTATTCATTTTTATAAGAGCATTAAGAATATTGAGTGCAGCTTCCTAGATAACTTAACATGGTCCATTTTGTCTTATTAAAAAATGACTTTTCAGCTGTCTTCAAGAAATGCCTGAGTTCAGCTTCTTTTCTAATCTGTACCCCAAACTCAACTACAGATATAAGAACCTACCCTCGCTTGATTTCCCAAATACCAGCAAAGATAAACTTTCAAAAATATCAAGTAAAGGGTACAGACAGTCAAGAATCTACAAAGGAGCTCTGTTTGCCTCTCCCATGACCTTTAGGCTGGATTACTCCAGCAAGTTTTTTGATGTGTGTGTCTATGTGAGGACAGGATGGCATATATCTTATTTACCCTGGTGCTTCCTAGCATGAGGCCACATTACTATTAGGATGTAACTAATAAGAAAGTTCTGCTAAATAAATAAAAGTGCTATTTACACATTAAGATGTATAATATATTGAAGTCATTTTCCCTCCTGTTTCTCTCCCTTCTAACTCTTCCTCTTTATAATTTTTGGAGTGACAATCATTTTATTGAAACATACTCACAGTTTTTTTTCCTTTTAAGGACATCAGTTTGATATGCTAAGAAAAAGATTACATGCTCACAGTTAATAAAATCTAAGAAAAGAATCCCAGTGCTATGTTGAGCTCTCAGTGCTATACTGAGCGCCCTGTGCTATACTGAGCCACCTGTGCTATGCTGAGCGCCTGGTGCTATGCTGAGTGACCGGTGCTATACTGAGCGTGTACTTTATTTCAGCTCCTCATGCTCTGTGGCAGGTACCCAGCTCCCTAAGGCAAGCTCAGGAAGCTGAACAGCATGTCCTGTCAGCAATCCCCGGAGATGTTAAGAACATGTATAACCTATCATTTTAAAAACGTACAAAGATGCTGAGCAGTAGATTCGATCTATCAGAACAACCAGAACACTCAATCACCAAAGTATCCTTTTTAATTTTCTGGATATTTTTGTAATCCCCAATTTAAGTAAATAAATTGCAGTATTTTCCTGATGCTCTGCATTACAGCTTTCATTATCATTGATGCCCTTATTATCGCTTTCAGAAATAATGTTTGCAAAGAGCAAATGGGAATAAAACCAATTACTTCCCTAACGAAATGGTAACCAAGTACGTCTATAACAGAACTGTCTAAACACTGTATTAGAGTGTCCCATCTAAGTGACTTCAGTTCTTCTTTCCCACTCTGCATTCATCCCCTGAACCATAACTAAGAACACATTCATGCAAACGAAGGAATGACAGAACTAGGAAGCCCTTGTGTCAGCATTCAACATAGCTCACTGTGCATTCCACATTTCTATAAATACATGCTGTCTCACAATTCTGAGACCAGGCTTTGTGCTGTGTGTGTGTGTGTGTGTGTGTGTGTGTGTGTGTGTGCTGTTCTTTTTCTTTTTCTGAACTGAATACAAATGCATTGGGGAGAGGACTAAAAGAATGTCCCTCCCTCCTTTAGAAATAAAATAGTCTAAAACACATAGAATTGAGATCACCATTTACTGGTTTATTTTGCTCCCAGCCTTCCTACCCCAGAGGTGGTTAACTGTCATTTTGCAAACCAACGTCACATTTACACCATTCTGGTTTGAGCTCTCAAATTAACTGGTCATGAAAGGAATCGATGAAATAATATATAACATTTCTCATGGAAGAATTAAGTCATAGCTTGTAAATAGGGAGATTTTATATAAAAATCTTTATTCCCCTTAGAAAGACAGAGAGGATCTCACCAGTGAAATGGCAATTCCCTAAACAAATGCTCAGCTGGGCCTTTCTCAGGCATCGTGGCCTCACCAGCTCCTAATTTTTCCACTTGATGCATGTTGGCCATTGTGTATTTACTGAGGTATGTGTATGCATTTGAGTGTGATGTCCTTGCTCAGTGGCTAGTCTTCTTGTTTCAGGAGAGATGTGCTGTGTCCTCGCTATGCAACGACTCTGCTTTTCCATAGAAATACTTACTTTGTACCTATTTGATACTGGAGTCTATTCTAAACAATTTCTCTATAGCAGTTTGTTTAATGCCTATGATGAGGGTTTATTCTCTTTATCAAATCAGTGATAAGGATAAGGCGCAAAGTTTCACCTTAACCAAACCCACAGTTCTTAGAATCAGGATTTATCACGAGATTCCATCCACATGCCCTACATTGAATGCTGAATCAGTAATGGTAGTATTATAACCTTGAACATTCTAAAATTTATAATCTTACAAGTGTATTTTTTCTATTTGAGAATTTCATTCATATCTATGATGAATTTTGATTCAATCTACTCTATCTCCTTGCCACCAAGTTCTCTGCCTTGCTACTTCCCTTCCAACTTCGTGTGCCTTCTTTTTCAACCCACTGAGTTCATTTTGTCCTTCCAGTATGTATGTATAGGTATACTGCCACCCACTAAGGTGTAGGTAGCCTACTAATGGACCTTAACTCAGAAGAAAATGGATGCTGATGGATGCTGTCACTCAAAAAGCCACTCACTGATAATTCTCAGCTAGGAGTGGCTCTATCTAAGCCCCTTCCTTATCCGTGCTGGGAATTATACTGCCTTGATATTGTGCAGGAAAGGCTTCCTATCAGCTCTGGATGCTACCCCCAAGATCAAGTTCTCAGCACAAAGCTGATTTATTTGCCCCAGAGGGACAGAAGGCAGAGAATAAGCAACAACGGAAAGAGATGGAGGACAAAGGAGGAGGGAGAAGAAACAAGGGATAGGGTGCAGGGATGTTTGGCAGTCGGGTAGTCGTAGGACAAAGGACTGCCTCAGAATCCTGGGGAGACAGATGTGGCACATAGGAAATTGGCATAAAAGGACAAGAGGAAACCCCATGTTAGAACGAGGTGTTTTATTGTAATTGGGCATGTTAACTCGCTGCAGCAAAAGGGGTTTTTGATTTCTGGACTTCAATACTTTGATGGCAGGATTTCAGCAGTCAGACTCAGGAAGAGAAAGTGGAGGAATAAGAGAATAAGCCTTGGAGACAAGCTTTAAGACTGTAATCTAATGGTTTCTAGCAAAGGAGAGGGAATTGGACAGAAAGGTAAGGCCTGCCAGTTATGCTTGAGCTGGCCAGAGTCCCTTCAGGGCATGTCATTTGCATGTGATCACAGAACTGAGCTGTTAATATCATCAGCAGTAAATAACATAGTATCTAAAAAATAATTCTGTGCAAACTTAATCTCCCTACACACAACCCAAACAGCATCAAGGACAATGACACTTGAACTTATTTTCTTAGAAAACATGTAAATAACCAGTGTTGGAGAACGTTGGCTTGAAACAGAATATGGGTATGAGGAGTAGACAGGGTCCTTCCTTCACCTCCGGGGTAGAGAATAACTCAAAGACCTGCTACACATCTGTCTGCACCTGGCACTACCTGGAGCAACTGACTGGACAGAGCCTGGTGGACTCTGTTTCATAGTGGACACAAGGAGATGCTGTTGATTTGAATCATCTTGTGAGTGACATGTTTTCTAGAGGAAAGATATGAGAGGAAGGTTTCCTGTGTCCAGACATGGGACTCAAGGAAGGATGCTAAAGTGAGGGAAGTCCTGAGGTTCATCACACAGTGAGCACATAAAGGACCCAAGAAACTGCGGCTGATGGACAGGACACCTAAGCCTTAAGATTACCCTTAAAAGTCCCAAATGACTACCGATTAAAAAGCCTGCTTTTTCCTGAGTCAAATGAATGGCAGCAGAAAAATCCCCAGTGACTGCAATCTCTAGAGAATCACAAAAATGTCAACAAGAGGAAGCACCATTTGCAAACACCTATAGGTCTGACTAGGGAGCCAGTTAAATAGATGGAAGAGCAAGCTGGGGTACACATTACCAATTTAACTGGCGACTCTTCTACTAAGTGAATTAAAGATTAGGTTGAATACTGAATTACAGGAGAGTTTTCCTTAAACTTTGAACTGTATGGGGTGCCGAGGAAGTCTTGAGTGAATGTGGATGGAGCTGATGGATGAGTGGATGAGCGGTGTGAGTGTTGACAGTGTGGGCAACTTAAAATGTTCAGAAATGATTGGTCATCCTTGCCGTTCCACCGTCGTGCCTTTATCTACCTTGAATTACCCTCCAGTCCTGAGCTGTTAAGCTCTGTTAGTGTCTGGTAACTGTGCCGCAAAAGCATTGATGGAGAGCACAGCTTCCCCAAGTTTCCTCGCCACCCTCACTCCCTTCTGGTTTTCTTCATGTAGACATTATCTACAGGCTATTGAGGTCTGGTGCACATGGACCCTTGCTGAAGAATAAACAATTCAAGCGATTGACAAAGCCAGGTGTAAACTGAAACATTCATGAGGATTTTAGCTTTTACTAATTGTCCGACAGGTACTGACCTTAGAGTTTTGGAAGGAATATTTGATTTAATGTTTCAAATACTTAAGCTAGATAAGAATAACCATACCTACCAATGGGAGAGGGAACTGAGGCACTGATGAGGTCAGGAAACATTCATAAGTTATCACAGCATGTCAGTAAAGGAAAGTGTCTGGGCTCCGAAGTGTGCTTAACAGCACTGTGCTTCTTCAGTGTTCAATGGTTTGGACCCTCAACACCTGGGCCTAGTGATCACTTTAAGACATTTCCTATAGTTTTACTTTTTAATACTTTGTTTAGCAGAAATGCATGAATATGTAAGACTACGGTTTGCTAATTAGATGTGTGAATTGGTCACTGGGAACCTTCGTTGATGTAAATATGTTTCCTTTTCAGGATAAAATAAAACAATTATAATCATGGTAATTATGGTAACACTAATTAATATTGAAATTCAATCTTCTAATTTAGAGAGTTATTTTAAATATCAAAATACTAAATGTACACTTTATAAAAATAGATTTCTAAAATACGCAAACGTCAAATACTTGAAGAATTGGAAACTTAGTTAAAAAATAAAAGAGTGAACCAGATTAAAAGCCATTAGTTCACATGCGTTGCTTACATTGTAAATAATTTCAAGCGGAAATTTTATAGCAACTTAGTGACACAAGGAGTCTGATTATATTTGTAGTAAGAGCTGCTTTTTAGTTGGCTCTTGGCTGCCCTCTGAGAACCCAAATTTCAAAAGTTTGTTAACTAATGGAGGCTGAATGAGATCACCCTACACCACCTCTTTAACTACTTTGTTGAGGCCAATCATGTCCTTCCTTTTGGACATCTAGAATTTGGGTCTCTCACTATATGGCCACTATAAATGAAACCATGGCTACTGAATCATGAATACATTTCTGTGGGTTCAGGTTGTGGCTGAGTGCTGGAGTGTTTGCCTTGGAAGTGTTAGAACCTTGATTCTCTTTTCAGATGGAACAAACGAGAGGTCTAACACGCTTTCTTGGGATCAACATAAAATGTGTCATTACCCAGTACTGAGTGCAGTCTGAAAGCAGATTTGAGAATTACGTCTTGTGAGATCCCATCAGCTGAGAACTCACTGACACATGTTCTCACGGTAAGGCCAACCCCAGGAAACCTTGAGGGAGCCTGGAAACTTCCTGGGTCCAGTAGCTCCTTCACCAGCTGTCCAGTGGATTACAGTGGGAAAACCTATGAAAGCAAAGCAGGTAACATACTTCAAACAGAGATCGAGGTCCCTTCTTACGGACACTGTGCTGGCAGTGGCACCATACTTCTACAACTTGTCACCAATTCTGTGGAGCAGTAATAATTACCCCAAGGAGGGATAAAGGCAGAATATGACGAATGTGTATCTCTAATAGACCAAAACATCATGACATTATCCTGAATTTATCTGACGATGGCCCAATTTGGCTCCTTTGTCTGACTTTGAAAACTCAGGATCAAAACCACACTGCAACACATTGTAGAGAGACAGAAACATTTAGACTTACAATGACTGTATTTGTTACGTTCACACCACAGCTACTACTATTTAGCATTGTCCTTTACTTGGTTTCCTAAGAAGCCCATAGGCCAGAGGGAAAAACAACATGATGTTTCCAGGCAATAAGTATGCTGGCCTACTGGTCTGTGTTGCCTCAATGCCATGCTTAGGGCCCACGGTGCTATGGCTGCTGAGTTTCTGAAGTATTCGTGACATCTATTTTGGAATGAAATGACTAATGGTTATGAAGGTGACTCACAAGAACACATGATAGACAGGAAGTCTGTTTTAACCACTCTGAGCTATTTCAAGCAACTTTACTGTCTTCTTTTGATGAGAAGAATAAATTATGTTCATAGGTGCAAGAAATACATGGTTTTGTTCAGGCTAAATTGTTTATAACTCCTGGCCCAGGAGCTGCATCCTTAAAATATAACTTATAAAACCACTTTTGAACACGCTGGAGACTGGTGAGACGGGGAGGGGGACTAGGATGAGTGCCCCTCACAATCACGACACATAAATCTGAGAGTGTGGTATCTTAAATCACCACGTACTTCTGAAAAATACTCATGCAAAAACAAACAAAAAGCCCAAACAAAAAAACACTCTACCCCTTTCTGTGACTTTCTTTGAGCTCAGGATTCTATTTCATTCAGTTTTGCATCCATGATGCAAAGAAGACTCTTGGGGATCGAGTAGAGTTCAGTAAACATTTCATTTAAATGCATCTGCAATATCACAGCCCTTGGGAGTTTTTTTTTTTCAAAATTAAAACAAGATCTGTTCTTTTGAATTTTCATGCCCAGAATGTGCAAGTGTGAACATAATTGAAAAGTTTGCCAGAAGGACCGAGAGAGGAAGTGAACACGTGTGTGTTATAGCAGACTAGTCTGTCACAATAAAGACTTACATATTTATATGCAAATAAATTTACAAGCATCTACTTCATATAACATGTTTTATTTTGCATTTTCTACCTACTCCTAACTTCCTATGCCAACAAAATGTCATTCAATGCTGTATTTTGTCAAGAGCTATTTCTTTTACATTTTTCAGTAATTATAATATTTACAGATCTCAATATAATGAAAGCCCATTGAAGTTGAGTTTTTAAACATAGATATGGATGCTGAGATTTACAGAAATTAAATGTCTCTCTGAAGACTTCATCTGTCATAGGCTCCATGCTAAGGACACTCAAGTGTATCAACTACGGAAAGTTTGAAAAGCCTGGTCAAAAATCTTCCCACAGAAGATAATATCAAATATTGCTCCCTCATGAACAGAATTATTAAGATGCGTGTTAACCTGCTTGTGAAAACTCCCAATTTATTAAGGACTTCTGCATATAAGAAGGTATGAATTGATTTGAAAAGGGGGACTTAAAATTTCCCAATTAGGAAGGCTGAATCCATCTGCTCCATAAACAAATTCCCACAGGATATATTCGTATCATCACAGCTTTCTACGGCAAGAAAATATAGCTATGTATCAAGTCAAAGAAGAGAGCCATCATATGTCCAAGTGTGCTTGCCTTTTTCTTCAAGCAGAAATGGCTCCTTCTGTGTGTTTATCACTTCCCTGTGCCTTTGACACTGCATAAAATATTTGGTTAATAGTTCCTTCACAATCTGTTAGGTTCTGATCCTTACAAGATAAACCACAGTATAGCCTATGTTCTGCCAAAAAAAGTTTTAAAAATATCCTGACACAAAGGATGATTGGCATAAAACCAAACACTTTTAGGCTCATCTGCTGTCATGGTATATCCCTGGTGCCCACTTTATCTTAATAGCCTATTACTTAGCACCACAAATCACAAACAGCTAGTTGTTTTTATGTTTATTTACTGGACACTTGGCATGGACTCTTAAGGTGATAGGACATTGTAGATACTGAGGTATATGTTGATCAAATCTATAAACACCATAAATGGCATTAAATACTTGCTAGTCAGTGAGAAAACTGTATTGAGGTACCCCAGGACATCAGTAATTAAGTTTTTGAACAGCTGGTAATATCAATAGAGAAAAAAACTAAATTGTAATTGGTGGGAATGTACAGATCAGAATTCCCGATATAAACTATTCCGACCACTCCCTCCCATAGTGTACCTGCTTCCAGGATGGAGAGTATTGATCTGGATGTAGGGTTCACAGAATGACCAATAAAGTAAGTTTAAGTGTTTAGAGCTGGTTTGACAATGAAGAGGAGATTTGGAGTCCACACAGGAAAAAAGAAAACATTCACTGTGCATAGTCTGTGTTTATTTCTATTTTAGACGCCAAGGATCCTAGGGATGACTAGATCCCTCCTCACACTTTAGGGCAGTGCTTCTCAACCTTCCTAATTCCGTGACCTTTAAACTACTTCTCCACGTTGTGGTGACCCCCAACCATAAAATTATTTCTTTGCTACCTCGGCACTGTGATGTGCTGCTGCTATGATCTGTAGTGTTAATATCTGACAGGTTGAGGACTACTAGCGGAAGTGAGGGATGATTGAGAGGTCAAGCGAAATGTGCCTCCCAGCGCAGTCGTTAGGTGACCTTGGCAGGGGGTGATTTAAAGGTAAAAACTGCTTTTCGGTTTGGGCAGAGCAGTACCTACTTGAATCAAATTCTACTCCCCCTAATTGGTCTCTGATTATTTCCGTATGCCCTGGTTTTAAAACTCATCACATCATGCTTCAATTCTGTCCTCTATCACTTTATCAATGAAAGCTGGGCATCATCCTTAGCAAAGGAGATATAGAGAGGGCCCAAAATATAAATACACTTAAAAGAAACACACAGAGAAAAGACAACAGGTAGGTACAAGGAGATAAGCCTCATGTGTATTAAATATACTGCTTTACCAAAGCATGAACACACGAGTACATTACCTAATAATTGTTTGCTATTTTTAACCTACCCTATCCATGTGGCGCCGTTCTTTATTGTTGGAGTCACTGAAATTATGACCTGTCATTCATTTTATATTCACAGTTATAATCAAACTCCACTCACGTATATACCTGCCAATGTCCTGTCCCAATTTTCCAAAGACCTCTACTGGTTTTGATCCGCCTGCCTTGGCTCTCGGATCCCACATTTCCATCACATCATGTGCGTAATGAGACTACCATGACAGAGGAACTCAGCTGTTCCCAATGACCTTCCATCTTACTCTCCATGATTCACCATGAGTTATGACGCTCTGGGTATGTATTCCTTTTATGTGGTGTAAGGGAGTTTGAAGATAAAACTATAATTTTGAGTAATGAAAACAGGAAGGTATTTGGGTAGGTCTAATTCCATCAAATAAGTCTAGCCTATGCAAAGGAGATTTTCTTTCTTTGCTTGGTAACAGGAGGGCAAGTCGAAGAGAAGTCTAAGAAGTCTGTTTCTCAGGGCCACTGTGCCAGTCCCGCCATTGGGTTGGAGTGGGGCACAGGGGGAATAAAGTGGCCTCTGCTCAATAAAATGGGAACAGGTAGAGAGAGAGTAAAACATTATCAGCTACCAGGGAAATGAGGCTCACGCTTTTGGTTATAGAGAATTGAGAGAGAATATGATATATACGGTTTCCAGCTGCTAGGTTTGTGGCCATTTGTAAGTCAGCAATAGAAAAGAAATTTACAACTGTAATAAATTGTTGCCTTCTATCAAAAACTATAATGTACTTGATTATTATTCAACAAAATAATATTAAATAGCTGAGTTAGGGCAAAAACTTGTATTCTACCTTTGTGGCCTAGACTGTGGAAAACTGGAATGTCTATATTGTAGTGTTTATTTTGAGGATATAATGGTATCCTGTGATAGGAAATGGACGATCCATTGATCTGTAACCAGAAACCTGCCCTACAGAGAAGGCTATGTAGTTTGTGCTATAGTTTGGTTCATTCTGAAGCCTTTTGTTTGGGATAATCTCTGAAAACGCTAGTGCTTTTCCTAGTACAAAGAGGATAGATTTTTGTCTCCATCATAATAAAGAATGTGATGGCAAGGCTCTTCTGCTCTTGGTGATAGATTTTAGACTACTATTTAGGTTCACAGTAGTCCCCATTGGCAGTTTAGGGATATTTTAGGGATCTAGTGAGATGACTCAGTAGTGAAGAGCACTTACCATGCAGAAGACCTGGATGAGGTTCCTACTACTCACCATTTGGCAGCTCTTAATCTAATAGTAACTACAGCTCAATGGGGGTCTCATGTCCCTGGCTTCTTAGGGAATCTACATTACAGGCAAATAGATACCTATCAACACACACATATTAAACTTAATAAATTTTAAAAAAGAATGTTTCTAAGGTATTTTCAGTACAGATGACCATAAGTACATGAATTCTAAGGTTTTTTTTTTAATAGGTATCCCTTTTAAACAGGAGTCAAAACTCAAATAATATTGTACTGATGATATTTAGTTATTTTAAACATAGAAAAAAGTTCACACAGCTATACTTAATAAGAAGATTATTGTCCATAAAATATATCCTGATTACTCCTCCTGATTCTTCCCCATCAGCAAGGCATATAATAACAGTCAATATCAATAAAATAATAAGCAAATCACAATAGGACAAAACAACCAAAAGAAAAAAGAGACAAAACCACAAGAAACACACGTAGACACAAACACACATACATTCATACACATAGGAAACTTATAAGAATAAAATCAGAAGCCATTCTATACAAGCAAACAAATCTATTTTGAATTTAAAAAGATAAGGTGTGGATGAAGAAAAATGAGTCACAATACTGACAGCTCCAACGTGAGTGGCTGAGGGAGCTGCAACCAGCATGAGCTGGAGAATGAAGCTTGCATGCCTGGAGAGGCTAGAGACAAAGACACAGGAGCCTCTCCCTACAGCTCTCACGGCTGACTCCAGGCAAATTCTCTTTTTTCGTACTCAACTGTTCTGCGTTTGCACTCATGCTCTGTCTCTTTTATTCCCATACGTCCATCATTTTTATACTTTACTTCTTGATGTTGAGCCATCCTATGTATGTTCTCTGTTAAGGAGGAATAATAAAATTTAAGACTCATGACACAGTCATTTAAAATAATAAAAAAAATTATTGTTGTCTATCTTTAGTTTTCCAAATTCTTAGGTCTAATAATTGACAGATTCTGTAGAATGAGTTACATATGAGCTCTTAAAGACCTTCTAAGAACTCTCCCTCTCTCTCTCTCTCTCTCTCTATATATATATATATATATATATAGATCAATATATATATATATATATTCATCAATTTGATCATTCATTCAACATGTTGCAACATTCTTTAGGCAATCTCAGGTGTTGGTATCTTTAAGGGAAATTTAGAATTGTCCTTCTAAACTAGCATCAGAGGCTCACACGATTGGCATGGGGTATCAGAAGTTCCATGACGAGAATGAGTAAGGCAGTATACATTGAGAGCTGTATGAAGGGCTCCCTGTGGAAGCACACCGTCTACACATTGAAGAATGGGCAGATTGCAGAAGGAGAATATCCCACACCGATGCCAGGAGGGTAATCAAGCCAAGCACCTTGGAGGAAGTGTTACCGCCTTTGGTTTATAAACTGATTTGCCAAAGCTGAAGAAAGCTTCGCGTCAGACAACAGAGAAACACCAGAGATTTGCTAAAACTGACCTTCTGATAATTGTAAGAGAAACTAAGTACCATGTGTCCCTTTTATTCCCTACCTCACTTCAGTTTCTATCAGCCAAACTCAATCTAAGCCTCTTAGCCCACAGACGCTCCCTCTTGGCAAATCGTTTTCCCATGTGGTTTTCTGAGTGGCAATGTGACAGAGGGAATGAGAACAAAGCCCAGAAGATCACACAAGAAAGTAGTTTAGTTTTGCTGCCAAAGCTTGGTGTTAAACATTCCAGGTGGTCTCCAATACCCAGCTGCTCAAGGGAGGGTGACCCACCATCTGCCTCTTGGAATGTTCCAGCTTTGTCACTGAGAGCTCTACATCTCAAGAAATGCTTTTCCATGATGCAAAAAAGCTATCGTAGTATTCAACGTTGGGTGAAGAAACTAAAAGGGGAAGGGACACACGCACACACACATGCACACACACACAGACACACACACAGAGAATGAACGTTGGCTGTAAACACCAGCCTTTTAGTGTCAAATACATCTATCAGTGGTCACATTTGTAATTGCTGATGCAGAGTTTTTACTGACAATATTCGAGCTATGGTTTTTTTCAAAGCAAATTGCTTCGTTGTGCTGTGTATGTGTCTTCAGTGTGTAAAGGCCGCACACTGCTACCCTGTGTGTGAACAGTTGGTCTCTGACCGTCTGCGGATTTGCTGTGTGTTTCATGTGGCAATGGTGTTAATTTCATGTTTACCATCCTTTGGTTTTCCATAGCTCAATAATGAAACTGAAAATGATTAAAATATCAATGCCAGTTTGACATGGACACTGTATTCTTCTCATGGTTGACTGAAGGACATGTATGAGTATATTGTAGAGGCACATGTTTCCAAAAAGGTATACTTAATGTTATTTAAAAAAAAAAAAAAACAGAACTTGTCACAGTGGAAAAAGAAGAAAATTTATGAGACTGTATTTCATGAGATGTCGATGAGAAAGGCACTTGGCTCTCAAATAATAAACTTTTTTATTTTTATTTTTTTACCACCTCAAAGACAGGAGGTTCCATAGAAAACAGCAGCTATTAAATTAGGCACATTTTTCCAAAAAGGTATACTTAATGTTATTTAAAAAAAAAAAAACAGAACTTGTCACAGTGGAAAAAGAAGAAAATTTATGAGACTGTATCTCATGAGATGTCGATGAGACAGGCACTTGGCTCTCAAATAATAAACTTTTTTATTTTTATTTTATTTTTTTACCACCTCGAAGACAGGAGGTTCCATAGAAAACAGCAGCTATTAAATTAGCTGGGCAATTCTGTATGAATGAAGACACTTTGCTTTTCCTTATCTTTTTGACCTCTTATTAACTGGGTAAAGTTACATTTCTTGGATCCAACACTGAGGCTAGATTACCCCATGACAAAGAAAAGGGAACATTTTTGACAACTGCTGTGATGTCCATCACACTTCGATCCTACTCCATCAGATCTTATCATTTTGTATTGAATCATCAACACAGCAGAAGACTCCTGACCTGTGAAATACTTTAAGTTCAAACCTATGCCTCCCAATTATCCTGTTCGTGCACAGGAAAATTTTCATGAAGCTTCAGAAACCATAAAACATAAGATTATTGATAACCCTTCTAAATATAAACTAGACCTCAATCTGCATATTCAGCTGTATGTGTAAATATAAACTTGGGGAGACTTATTTAATTTTTAGATTTCATGTCTTGTAAACCTGTTTCCAAAGAGAAATTAAATGTTTTGTTTGCCTGAGAAATTGCAGCTTTTCATGATGGAAAGACATCATCTCCTTAGACGCGAGACTTCAAGACAGCAATCACATCTACCATAGCAAATATCTCACAACACTGGCCTGCCATTATTTTCAAATTCTGAGACAAGAGTGTATTCTTCTCTAATATGGAAATGCAGTAGGTGTAAAGGTGAGAAAGACATTATAGTAAAAATAGAACACTCTACATCCGTTCTCCGAAGCTGATCATCTCTGAAAAGACAGCAAAACATGAGGGAAAGTATGAACTCGCTCTACCCGCTGTCTCTGATGTTGTATTCAGGTTGCAAGAAAAACTCATCCACTGAAAAATAACTCATAGTTTGGAAATAACGCTGCTATAAAACTTTAAAAAAATAGAGAAGGCACCCGAGAAGAGCAGCGGAGTGAAACAGTTTTCAATCTCTTCACTGGATGCATAACGTATTTAGAATTCAACTTCACTTTCATTTGTTCAAATTACCTCTGTGCCTAAAACCATTTTCCTTGAGAAAGAAGCATTTAATTTAGGATGGCGTCCGATGTGTATTTTTGAATGATGAACACTTTTAGATAAGAATGGTAACATTACTAGTGTATGCATGCAGAATTCTTGTTTGAAGAGCAGTTTACCGGAAACACGTCTGTAGGTAGGGAGTAGATTCACTGTGGGATTCTTAAACATCCAGGAGTAGAAAGCTCACAAGCCTATTACTAGCAATTAAAATTCCAGCAACACCATTCACACGTGCTTTTGATTCAAGGTCTCTCTTTATAGCCCAGGCTGGCTTTAAACTCTCTTGTGTGTTTATTTGTTTGGATGTTTTTTCGGGTGTTTGTGATGAAACCCATGGCCTCATCCATGCTACCTAGCACTGTATTACATTAAGATTCTCAACTGCTTTTTCCCCCAAAGGGGGTCGGTTTAAATGGGGTCCCAGTGTAAAGACACTTGGCAAGGCAGCATGGTGAAGGCCCTAAAGGAAAGAACGGTGCTCTGAAGGTCAAAGGTCATTTTAAATGTGTAATTGGGAAAGAATTTTTAAAAATAAAAATATCCTATTGAACTATGAGCTAGAAAGAACCAACATCTTTTCTAGACTATGGGCTATACCTCTTTCATTTATCATACTGGAGTTCAGCTATTATGTATTTCATAAGCCTTTCAAAAATATTTTCTCTTTTTGGTTGTGAGCCTAGCCTCTACGGCGAAACCCTGTCTCGAAAACACCCCCCAAAAAATATTTTCTCTTTTTAATTAGAAATCCTGTGTTTTACACATTTTAAGAATATGCTATGTAGACAACAGAATTTAAAATTCAAATATATTGATAAAAGTAATTAAATAGCTGATAAGAAAAAGGAAACATTAAATTCTGGCTTGTTTTCTCATACATAGTGTTTGGTTAATTACTACTAAGTGTTGCATTTTACTGTTTTTGATTGGCATTGCACTTAAACAATAGTTTCCACTTAGACGAATCATCAATATAGGCAATGCATAATTTCAGATAAACACATTATTTTTCATACTTTCTGCTGAACAAATCATGTCTGTGTGTATACTCATGCATTGATTTACCACCATCATGATTTGTTCTTTAGCGTCAGTTTGGAATGACTGTCTCCTAAGTGAATTTTAAATGTTCACTTTCATAAAATTCATCTCCCCAACTTTCTGTGTTAATGGTTCCCAGCCCTATCCTTTTGGGTTGGGTGGGAATTAAGCCTAGACCTTGGTTTGGAAAGCACCAAAGGGGTTTGCGAATGCAGCCTGCTTTGTGTACATCTGTGGTGTTCCTCTGGAGATGAATTATTACTGCCTTTTCAGCCTCAGTTTCAGGAATATAGTATTTCAGAGCCAACTGGAAAATACAGAGTTTATATCTGACTCTCAGTTTCTCCTTGTTGAGGATTTGCAGTCTCCTTTGCCTGGTGAGGGAGTAGTCTGGTATATGATGTGGATGGCCACAGAGTGATCGGCACCTTCATAGCGCTGACCACCAGTTCCCTGTATGTGGACTGCGGTTTGAACTGCTTACCATCAGTAGAACTGCAGGGAAGTAGATTTTGAGAATGAGTTTTCTCAACTTTGAAATGCAGGCAATATTCAACTCAAAGTTTTTACCAGACTAGAGACCGTAAAGACATTCGTTAAATTCCAGCCACATAAAGCAAAGACAGTGGAGCTTTTTCTTTACCTTTTAGACTCCATAATAAGTAGAACTATCTACCCTCCCCCCATGGGAAATGCATAGGCCTAGATTGGGAGTGTATGGAAAGAGAAAATATTGTCTGAATGTCTCTGCCTCTCTTACTTTTTATCTTACCTTGAGCTATCTGAGCCCTGGTTTCAAACACACTTACCTGGGAATTTTATTAATATCTACTTCTCAGAATTCCTTTGAACCCTAATAATGGAGTACATGAAAAAGGTACTGATAAATATTAAAATCCTAGGGAAATTCTTTTGTGAATTAAAAACTATAGCCAGGAACTATAGCCCCGACTCACAAGTATTGGGAATAAAATACATTATAAAGTTATAAAATTTGATGGTAAAGAAAGTTTTTCCAGAAATTGGATTGGTCTATGTATTTGTTTTATACTTCTTATGCAATATTGACCTTAGCCGAGAAGAGTGAAAACTGTTCATAGCTGTGCTTGATGGAGTCCAGTGTGAGAGGAAAGAATTCCATCAGTCTCCCAAGGTCTGAGGCTGTTGATTGCTTTCACACTGCAAGCCCTGCTTTCCTTCAGATCTTGATTGATAACGCTCATTGTGGCTGCACTTCAATAAATACTCCATGCTGACTCAACACCAATGAATCGACATCGTGAACAGCAACATACCCATCATCCGCATGTATTCAGATTTTTAAACTTGGCATATATAATGCTCACAACTGGATTAGCAGTGAAATAGTTGACATGTTACACCACTGCAAAGACGATTTCAGATTCGACCTTTCGAAATATCTAGGTTTCAATTGTTTTATATTGTATTATTAGTTGGACAAAAATATTATCATGGTGTTTTGAAAAATAAGGTTCAACCGTATGCCAGAAAGCATAAAAATTCACATTTGAGTTATTTTTGTTTTGTTTTTATGATTTGTGATTTTTGGTTTAATCAAAGTTTTACCTCTGTGAAAAATTATTATATCATAGTACAGGAAACTATTATAAGTGTTTTCAAAGTACATGCATATTCTTCTGTGTGGTGGAATGTATGAACATCACACCTACAGTTTCCTCTGTGTGACTGAAAGATAGAAACATCCACTCTCCGAAAATACACAAGGGAGCAGAGACTCTGGCAATGGGTGAGAAAGTCGTTCGTGTCTATTTGAACATCTTTTTACAAGGGTGGATGAGAATCTTGATGTTGTTTCTGAATTGGAACTGGGCAGGTACATCAAAACCATGAAGGCAACATTTAAGGGCTGAAACAAAGAAAAAGATCCATAATCCCTATCTTAAATAATCAAAGAACCGATTAGATGGCAAACTAGAATTCTTTAAAGGAAATATTTGAATTGCATGTCTTGCAATTTGGGTCAGTAAGATAGGGTACCAAACCTTACAACATATATTCTGAGTTAGAACACTGTTTTACATAGAAGTAGATGGGCTGTCTAGTTCCTTGTATTCTTGCCCAACAGTACCAGACAAAAGCTACTTAAGAAACAAGGGCTTGAAAAAAAAAAGAAAAAAAACAAGGCTTGTTTTTACTTATGCGTTGAGGTTATAACAGTCCAAGGTGGAAGGCCTGGCAGAGGGTCGATTATATTTCCCTTTTAGTCTGGGAGGCTAGTTCATGGGCTGGTACTGACCCAAATTATGCTGGATCTTTCTATTACAGTTGATACCCTCTGAGAACATGCAACGGTAAGCCTTACTAATTACCTTAAAAAATTCTTAAAGCAATCAAACTGACAATTAAGATTAACCTTCAAGATACTCATTTCAAAACCTTGCTAAGAGTGGAAAAGTCTTGGGACATCAATGGTCCCTAAGGAAAGAGACAAGAATGTACTTCTATAGACGAAATCCCATCTCCTATTGTGTTAGGTGAGCACAGCTAAGGGCTCATCTGCTCATTCCACTGTGAACACTCTGGTGTGTTTGCTGAAGGAGGGGCTAAGAAGAGACCCAGCTGTATCAAGGAGGCATTCTTTCAAGCTACCAGGGGAATTTGTTCCTGAAATTAATGCCTGCAAATGGCCTCTAATTTCTGCCACTGTTTTCAATCTCCGTTCACCTGGGGGACTATTCTCTGTACACAAGTAAAGTCGTATCTACGATGACTCTCCAGAAGTAGCAATGTCCATCTGAAGAACAGATGTTTTACACTCTCAGTCTCTTTTGGGGACACTTTGAGATAGGTGGGTATAGAGAATAGGAAATTAGTCTGTGGTATAAAATATACACGCAGGGCCTAGATTGTATTGGCAAATTATTTGTTACATTAAGCTGAGTTGAAAACATAAAGAACTCTTTGTTGTGGCAGAGAATCCTCAGTGGTGAAACTGAATTGCCAGTGGCTAAGAAAACACTGCTTTGTGGATTTATACTTAGTGTGTGTCTGCCCCACAGTGAGTATTTAACTGCTGTACTAAATGACTGTATAAGAATCCACTGGAAATGCTCACACTAGGTAGCTAGATAGATTTTACAGTAGGACGGTTGTTGAGGATGGACCTTCCCTCATCAAGAGCAGCTTGTAAAACTACAATCTGGAACTGCAAGATTCTGATTACAGGTCAGATATATGGGATCTGTGTTTTACCCCGGGTTCCGAGTAGACACAGGACATCCTCCAAAACCTAAAGGGTCATGAATAGATAAGTATAAATATTATAGAACTCCTATCTAGCTGGAGGCCTTCTGGGAAAGAACAAAAGCATATTATTGTTCCCACGCATAAGAGTTAATCTAAATGGATATGTTAGTCACAATCGGGAAACAGCTTTCAAGCAAAGGTATCTATACTGGGTACTCGGATATAATGCTTGTCTGACATGTAGGTAGTGCAATAAAATCTTTGGCCATTGCATATTCTTACCTCCTGAGAGTGCTTAACTTTCCTCCATAATAAACCCTGCCCGTCTTCTGCTCTATGACTGGTATGTCTCATATGAAAACCAGGATGCTGAAGGAGTCCAGGGACCTCAGTAACACTGAGACATCATTCTGTTATAATTCCATGTTCTGGTTTGATTCTTTAACATCGCCACAGGGAGGCCCACTTTTTTCAAGCCCCCCTTTCTCATTTAATTTTTTTCCCCACTGGAAAGTAAACCAAATCAATGTTCTCTATGCATTAATTGCTTGGTCATGAATTGTAAAACTTAGCACAGAGTATAAATACATCATGTTGCAAAAAATGGTGGAGAAATAGGTAAGTGCCTATTTTGTTTTGCATTAGTTCATATGTTCCTAAAAACAATTCTTGTATCGCTAGCTTTGACTTATCTCTTAAAAATTAAGATTCTTGACTTCAAAATAGCTTGTTCAAGTTGCTTAGGTAGTGGTTTGACAATTTATCCTGGGTCACTGAACCCATAACCTACATTTACGTTAGTTAGTGTCTTCTATAGTGAGTTATGAAACTAAATTATAATGTGTGATTAAGATAAAAACTAAACACGAAATATGCCAATTATGTCCAATCCTCATGGATTATTTTGCAAAATAAAGCAAAAGTCATGGAAAATTTTTGATGAAGTAGAAATCAACAAAATTTACACAGAAAAAGGAAAAAAGTTCTTAAGAGTTTAATTATAATTACATTATCACACAAAAAGAAATGAATATCTAATAAATAAGAGGATAATTATATCTCCTTAGGGTTTGAATAGTATGTGATATAAATAAATAATGAAGCTTCTTACTAAATCTTAATGTATATCTTCTTATGTTGCCTTTAAGCGTTATTATTTGTGCAATATTCCATGGACTATGGAAACACTGGGTTTCATTAAAATTTACATTCTGTGCTAATATGTAGCCTCTATCTAGAATCACAGAAGCCCTGGTTGGTCTAAAAGAGTACTTCATCCAGGCTGTTTTAGTTGCTTGCTAGTTTCTGTCATAAAAGACCTGACCCAAGACACCCACGGATTGATGGGTTTATTATGGCTCACAGCTCAGTCTTCCAGCCTATCATGCAGGAGAAGATGATGAAAGAAGCTAAAGACAGCTGATCTCCCATCAGCTGGAGTCAGGAATCGGGGCAATTGCTGATACTCAGCTCATTTTCTCATTATTTATTTAGGACCTGTCTTAGTTACTGTTCTATTGACATTATGAAACATCACGGCCCACAGCCACTGTCACTTGTAGAATGAAAGCATTTGCTTTGGGGCTTGCTCACAGTTTTATAGGGTTACTCTAGGACCACGGTGGGGGGCGTGGTGGTAGGCAAGAAAGGCATGGCCTTGGGGCAGCAGCTGAGAGCACAGATCTAACCTGTAAGTCACAGGCACAAAGTAAGACAGAGTCAGGCATGAGCTTTTGATACTTTAAATCCAATTCCCACACCCCCAGGGACCCATTTTTTTCCAACAAGACCTTGTCTCCCAATCCTTCCTAAATAGTTTCTCTAACTGGGGACCCAATTCCCAATCCTGTGACACTTAAGTGTGTACTCTTATTCAAACTACCAAAGAATCCTATCCATTGATTGACGCCATTCACAGTTAAGGTGACCCTTCCCAACTTAATTAGCCTAAATAGACAACTCTCAGGGAGATGCCTGGAGGCTGGTCTCCTAGAAGATTCTACATCCTGTCAGTGTGACTATCAATATTAAGTACAATTCATACTAATGAAATTTCTCTTAATAAAATCATTAACTGCGTATCACTAAGATTATTTGTTGTGGTGTTTGTGACCTCAAAGTTTACAACTCAGCTATGACGATGAACAGAAGCAATACTTCAGTAGGCGTCAAGATGGACACCAGGATCCCATTTTAAACTGTCCACATGTGATAATCATTGTATAATCTAATCACAGATCAAGTTCTATGAATTTTTGAAACTTATTCTCCACAGCCTGTTTAATGTGACCTTCGATCTTACTGAATAAGCTATGCAAAATATTGAACAACAAAAATTAACCCAAAGCAAAGAGACCAAAAGTTTACTTAGACCATATGTCTTTTCTCTTGATTAAATGATTTGTTTCCATATGGCACCCTAATCATTTAACCACTCAAACAGAAATCTCCACTGAATGTCTACAATATACTGAGTATTGGAGAAATAATAAAAATCAGACTACAGCTTGCCTGCCTTCATTGAGTGTCCAGTCACAGCAGAAAAATAACATTCAAATACTGATTTTTCTCATGGTCTTTCTATCCTTTCCCTGTCTAATCTTCTATTCAAATGCTTAACAAATTCTGGAATCATATAGTCAGACAACATGAGGTAAACAGTATAGCTTTCCAAATCCTTACTCCCTCAATAAGAATGGAGAGACAGTACTGTGCCTAAGCATCTATCTTATTGATCCCTATAGAACTGGATAGACCATGGCCACGTCCTACAAAAACTCTTTCTAACAGTTTCAGTGCTGCCTCAATGTTTTTTCTCTTTCTATTGAGAATTCACATAAAACATAACCCCTACTATGCCATCCCTTTGAACCCCATCCATAACTTCTCTTCTTATCCAGAATCACATCCAAAGATGTTCCTGTGTTTTATAAAGTTCTCTCAGCTTCCCCACTTCCTGCATCTGTTTTCTTGCTCACTTCAGGTTAGCAGGAGAAGGTTATTGGACCAAGCCACTTCTTATTAGAGAAAGTAAAGATAGAGGGGGGAAATGCCTTTACCTGAGGTCACATCCTTAAACAGGTATCCTCCTTCGGTAGCTGAAAAACAACTTTAGATACACAGGCATGAAAGGCAACAGAAAGCACTTTTTAACTTCTGATTCTAATCTGTGAATATTGTCTCCAGCAGACAATCCAAAGGAAACAACTTTTAGGCTGAGAATTTAAAGCCTTAATTTAGAGATTAGGTCAAGTTTAGGCTGTTACAGATTGCTCACAAACACTGTTTGTTATATAGCCGTGTTGAAATGTTTTTCCTCTTAGTTCTCTGTACTAAAAGACAGCCATGATTGTATATTTGCCCTGAGATGTTTACTTACTGTTGCCCAGTTGATGGCAAAAGTCTGTTAACTGATACCTACACTGTGTTTGGGAGAGCAAGGCACTGATAAGACAGACCCTCCCCCTCTAATGGGCACACGCCTTTATAGGACAAAGACAGAGTTTGCAATCTCACTGATATAACATGTGCAATACAAATGCTGACAAGTTAGAAATAAATTTAGGAATTATTAGTCAAGCCACTTGACTTTATTTGGTTTCATCATATGGGAAGAAATATTGGGAGAATTTGATGTCTTACCTAAACTTCTCAAATTTGTGATGGCGCTTTCTACTCAATGAAGGTCACTGATTTCCTGAGAAGGGTGGCAAGTGCTTCCTAGCAGTTCTGTGACTTCAAAGGCCTTTGTTGCCATCCTACACAGAGACACATCCCACCACAGGTTAACTAAGATACAAACCATCAGCTCGCATTTGAACAGAAACTGGAGGAAGTTTTCTCCCATTGGAATCGGAAAGGAAACTCATAGGGGAAGCATACACGTGAATTCTGGATGAACTCCCAGTTTCTCTAAGAGGACTTCACCCTTGTCATTTTAAAGACACAGGTTTTTTTTTCACAGTTGTTTAATTTAGTTTGATCTTGGTCTTTAAAACAAAACCAAGTCTCATGTCGAAGGTTTTAAAACCTAATTTCTCATTTTATATGCAGGAAATCAAGGTGCAGTGCTCTTTGCTCTGGCTGCTTGACCCTCGTTCAGAATTACTCCTCAGTAGGAGGGGGAAGCTATAAAAAATTATCTGCAAACCTTCCATCTGTTCAAAATACACAAAAAATGTTGGTCAAGGTCTTAGCTAATCCTCAGAACAACCCTGTCATATGTCATGGTTACAGCTGAGGGTTTAAATACAAAAAGGTGACTGTATTGAATCTAGTGACACAATTAGAAAGGGCATGACCCAGGTGACAAATCACACATTCGTTCTCTACTTCTCAAGGCCAGCAGAGCTCAAGTCAGACACGGGCTGCCAACTCCATCTCCCTTCATTTTTTGGCATTTCACTTGAAGAAATATCTTCATCTACGACTTAGCTTCACGAGTGAGTCTTCCAACACAGAATGAATTTCTGGGAATCGTGTCCTACCTGCTGGGGCTCAAGCCTCAGTGGTCTCTGAGCAAAGGACACAGATGCAGGCTGGCCCAGAGATAAGCCCCAGTTAGTTCCAGGATGGGGGAACTGATAGCATTTGAGTTATCAGCCGATTCCAGGCTGAAGACCTCACATAGGTCCTTACTCAAAGCGTGTCAAATCCTCAGCTGAAAGGATTTAAATGTCTTTTCTTCCTGCAGGGCCTTACCGAGATTTTACTGGCCTAAACTTCACATCCTGCGTCTTTCTCTACTTCTTATCTTAAGAGATGGATGTGTGTTGCTTTGAAGATACTTTGAAGATAACTAACAGCAATAAAAATAGAAGTTTCAGCAAAGATTTTCTTCTGTACTACCACTTAGTATGTATAGTGTATATGCTTCATGTCAATGTATGTAACTAGAATTCTCTATATGTACTTATAAAATACCTGCATTATGATATATTTGCTTCACATAGTAATACAGAGATGAAGACAATTGAAACTGCAGTGATTTATTGTTCATTATGTACCTGTCTGATTCTGTTAATTCAGTGAAAATTCTGTAAACCAAGAAACAATGGATACCAAGAAAGAAACGCACTGATGGGGTGATGAACTCTGAAACTATTTCTCTGCACTTAAGATCAACTTGTTCTCTTTGATCTCACTTCACTCCTTCGTTTACGAAGTTGGAGAAATGGTGTTTGCAAATGTCGAACTCGGCTCTTCCCATTTTACACTGGAGGAACTGGAACATGGCACTCCGTTGTTAACGGAGAAGAGCAGGACAGAGTTGTTTTCTCGTGAAAAAACCCTGGATGTCAGACCTGTGGACTGGAGCCTCAAGTCATCTGTCTAAAGATACCGTGCAGAGACACGCCAGCTGCTATCAGGCGCCTGTCACAGCACGAACACACCGTGGCCATGTTAAAAAATAAAGCAGAAGGCAAAATACCAAGCACGAGGCTGGCAACACCCGCGTTGAGAAAATGTGTGGAGTAATTCTGAACGAGGTTCAAGCAGTCAGAGCAAAGAGCACTGCCACCTTGATTTCCTGGGTATAAATGAGAAATTAGGTTTTAAAACCTTTGGCGTGAGACTTGGTTCTGTTTTTAGGACCAAGATCAAACTAAATTAAACAACTGTGAAAAAATCTGTGTCTTTAAAACGTGTAGGCAATTCCTATGAGTTTCCTTTCCTATTCTGATGGGAGAAAACTCCCTCCCGTTTCTGTTCATACACGAGCTGATGGTTTGTATCTTAGCTAACCTGTGTATGCTCTGAATACCCATTCTCAACCTCTCTTCCCCAGAATATCAGAACAGCGATGCTCGGCAAGGTTCCTAGAACACTAGCTTCTCTCGGCACAGACACGTCGGTGCCTTTCATCTGATTAGCCATTAATTTGCTCCTCATTATAAACACACCAAGAGCTTTTGAAGCTGAGTATTGTGATACTGACACACATGATTTCAGCCTTGGGAGTACTTATAGCCTGTTTAGCCTTATAGCCTGAGAAATGAACAGAGCACACGACAATCCAGCAGAGCTACGGTGGCAGAAGACAAGGATGCTTGGGGAAATGTCTGGGAAAGGATGGAGAACAGGGATGACATAAAATAGAAAGAAATATGAAAACCTTTTTTAAAAAGATCATTCTTTTGTTTTTTGAGATTATGATTACACTATTTTCATCTTCATTTTCCTCTCCTCGAGCCCTTTCACATACCCCTTCTTTGCTAATTTTCAAATTCATGGCTTTTAAAAAAATTACTTGATGTTTTACACACACACACCACATCTCGGACTACTTATCTGTGCAAATGTATGCACACTACCTATGTGCCTGTATCTCCATGGAGTCCAGAAATGGGGTAGACAAACTAGAACTGGAGTTTCAGACAGTTGTGAGTCACCATGCGGGCGCTGGGAACTGAACTCTGCCCTGTGTAAGAGCAATCTCTGCTATGAACCACGGGCTATCTCACCAACCCCAGAAAAATTTCTTGAAAGAAGTTATTTCAAACTTACATAGTGCAGAAATGATCTCTCAACAAACATTTTATGAGCTCTGGAAATACTCCATGGGACTCCATCAAGATGATTAGGATAATATAGTCAACAAAAGATGAATATTCATGCTCTGTTGAAATGAGTTTTAAATATGGAAATACAAAAGAGAAATGAAAATAAATAATTCAATAATTTAGTTTGTTAGTAAATCATGTTATTAATGAAAGAAAATGAAGAGCTATGGGACATTAGAATGGGTTCAGTGGGTGTGGTCAGGATCTCAATGATCAGTGACTTTTGCTAAAGTAACATAGCTGGAATAAAAAAGTGGTACGCAGGGATAGACGGGAAACCAGACAGATGATAAAAGTGTGGGACACTGAAGTCCAAAGAATATATCAATCAAAGCCAGTAAGGAGTCTCTGGACTTCCATCAAGAATATTTCAGGAGGGGTTAATACAAGGCTTATGGGCATAAATTTAAGGAAAATGTGTAAGAAAATCATAGGATGGTGCCCAGGGCCCAAAACAGTGTTACTTCATGACTGCCCTTTTAAAGACAAGGGTAACAAGCCAGTATTCTGAGAGGAAAGGCTTCGATGCAAGGACTAGTAATAAATGATACAATTATGGAGTCAGCCAGTCTTATGCAGTTCCATAGACAACAGACAGTGAAATTCCTAACTGGAACTTATTCTTTACCCTACTTTCAATATCAGGCCATAGGCAACAGACAGAGGAATTCCTTTCTGGAATTTACTCTCTATCCTCCTTTTAATATCAGGCCGCTGCTCCTCAGAAATGAAATCCCCCTGACAGCCAGAGCCTCTGAAAACCATGGCGACATGACAGATTTTTGAAGAGATAAATCGAAGAAGATAGTCTAAAGGAAAGCCCGGAAGAGTTGAACATTAGGTACAAGGGACACTTATGTGTTTAATATGCTTAAGAAAATGCTTATTCCAATAAACAAAGAAGGAATGTTATTCTACCTTAGTTACTTTCTTCACTGATATACCAAAGCACCTATCTTAAGCAATCTAAGGGTATAAAGATTTGTTTTGCTTTATGATTTATAAAGATCTAACATCCATTGCAGCAGGGCAGTGGGAATGTAAGGCAGCTGGATACATTTTGTCCACACTCAGGCATCCGAAAGAGAAGCATGTTGACACTTGGTGTGCTTTCCTTTATCTTCCCTTAAAAACATTGATTTTCACTGCTGATGAAAATTATTGAAGTAGAATTGAGTAGGAAATAACAAAGATTTGCTAAGACTGTGAATGAATCAATGCTTTGGGAACAACAGTAATATTACAGTTCTGCTTAGAAAACTGAAGTGAAATGCTGAATACATCCTGTTTCTAACTGCACTTAACTGCCAATATTTCTACTGTGAAGGTTTCAACTCCTCTGTATCTTTGCTGCCTTACTCTCAGAAGGGCCAACCTACACTTCAGCAGGAGTTTAGAATGTAGCTAACACAAGGACACCTAAGAGTGGTGGTGTGGTCTGGGTAAACCCTCCCTCCTGCAAGGACTAAATGAACAGTATCTAAATTATAGAAGAAAGACCGGTAATTGAATCTGAAGCCAAGGACATGTTGGCTTCACAAGCCATGTTTCACTTGCAACTGACAGGACCCATATTTACTTAAACAAATCAGACGGTATCAAGCTATTGCTGGGGAATCAGAGCCATAACATAGGTGAAAATAAATGGACTTTGACAGGACACAGATGAATCTCCTCTTCCTGAACCAGACTCTGACAACAAACGGAGGTAAGACAATGAAAAGTGCCAGAGTCAAATGTCAGACTAGATCAGAGTGCAAAGCTATTTTATGTTGTTTGAAATCCATGGAAATATGACGTGCATTGACTTTTTGGTCATATTTCCCATTCTGAACTCTTTGGCTTAGCTTCTTTTCCACCATACGCCTTAGAGCATTCTATAAAAACCACTTTAAAATGCCTGTCAAGACTACCGTCATCATTCTCAGTCTTTCTTCAAAGGTGAGTAATGAGTTTACATAAATGACTGAAGGAGAAACTCAGCATGCCATTATACCACATTTGTCAGACAACCACAGTATCGAGAAAAGAGCCATGTACCTGCTTCTCAGTCTGAGCCTGGATCTTTTATCCTCATGACAAAGACCACCAGGGGTGTGACTGCCTGGAAATCTGCCGAACATTTTATGAGTGTTGATCCAGAAGAAGTTCAGACAGTGTTCAGAGTTCTGACTGAGAAATGTTTCCTACTGACTACTTCAATCAGGAGGTATGGTAGCCCCTTGAATTAAAAGGCAAACACTATCCATATCATTTATGGAGAAATCAGACGACAGATTGAAATATGACATAGACGTACTGAATAAGAGATTATTTGCGAGGAAAAGGACAGGACTCCCCTATTAAATGTAGGTGGGGACTGGGAAGATAATGCCAGCATCTGGCTGGTCCCTGTGATTTTGACTTGTGGGGAGTGCCAGTAGCTGCATATGTACCACACTGTGAACAGATGTTTTCCTGTGGATTTTCAGAATAGGATTTTGAAAGGCTGTGGACCAGAGTGAAAGGACTGATGTAGTGTGAAATTAGAGCTGTAAGTGATTAACAAAATGGAAACTTTCTGCCCTGTAACTGTTAAATGACCTTGTGAGAGTCTATATTCCATGGAGATATGCAAATATTAACAGCTTACAAGTAGTTAAGCATATCAGATAGACTTTTCTTATAAAGCCATACAAATTCGATTTCACGCAGCACGTACAAGGTGGTCTAGCATTACTAATGCTGCTATTTACCATCCAACTATGGCTTCTTTCCTGTTTGAGAATCCATCTTATGTTGTCTGTCTGTTGGAGAAAGGAGACTGAGGCCCTGTCTCCTGACGCTTGACTTATAGTGCCGTGACATTGATCTGGATGGCAAAAATGATTCTTTGTGGGATGAAAATTTGGCATCAGAAAATTCACAGTGTGAAGGAATTTTAAGACCATCCAATCCTATCATTTATCCACCATTTAAGTCTATTTTATAGAAATACTGTTTAACCAAATTGTGGCAGGGGAATGGGCAATAAGATACTAAGACCACAGCTCAGGGTATACTTGGAACACAGTGAGAGAGAACATTCATATCATGAACACCTTCAGGAAACTTGGGTGAGAGAAGACACAGCCTATGCTCCTGTGATTTAGATACTGGTTCTTGGAGTGGTGATATCAGGAAGTGGCATGTAGTTTTAAGAACTGAACCTAGTGAGATTTCCTTCGGTCATCTCAAGAATTCCATTTAGAAGGAAATATGGGTTCTCGGTTGTTATTTGGATTCCTGTTTTCCAAATGATCTCCCCACCCACATGTGCTCTTGTTGTGATGACATCATCCATGAGTTTCCTTATCAGAGTTCATGCTGGCTCCATGCCATGCAATCTACAGACTTGTGAGTATGTAAAATCAACCTTCTTTGAAAAAGTTAGTTTGCCCAACTCAGATATTTTGTTCCAGTAATGAAAAGCAGACGAATAGGAACATGTAAACCAATAAAATATTAATAAACTCACAGAATAAAAATGTTCTGAAAAAGTAGATTGAAGTATATTTAAACAAACTCTCTAGATGTGTTTGCAGTCCCTACCACTGAAATATTTACATACACCAGAGAAGACAGCAGCACAACTAATGCTATCTAAGGATGTGGCTCGGCCTTGTTCTGTGAGAGGAAACTGTAGACCACCAAAGTGTATGGAGAAGGGAACCGGAAAATGCATGTGGTTCCTTTACCATCCAGTAACATTTGTGTAACAACAGTGCAGAGATATTAGCCCATGCACATGGAAACATTTTATTCATTACCACTACGTCTGTTATCCAAGAGCAGAGTAGATGCTCTATATGATAGCTGGTTGAATAAAAAATATAACACGATGAAACAACAATAAATACGTTCATTGTTTAAACAAGTCTAGAAAGCAAAAGCATTTATATTTTACTGATGAGAGAATTGGATCTTGAAAAGTGATTTGATTAAAAATACAGAGTAGCGGCAGACGGAATGAACATTCTAGAGCAGGAATAGCCCTCTGCATCTATGATATGCATTACCCAGTGGTATAGGAAGAGGGTATAGATAAGCAAGGCTTTCATTAAAAACATGGCCTTTCATAAAAACATGAAAGCAAGGCTTTCATAACAACATGGCTTAACTTTTATTTGGAAATTATTTCTTGCAGCCTTCAAGCTAGTATCTGTAAACCATCAGTTTAAAGCTGGGGCCCTGCAGGATCTGATCATTTTGTCTACACCTTAACTCATCTTCTATCTACTCATTCCCATCAGCTTCTCCTCGTGGAATTCTTCCATGCCTCCGTGTAATTCAGTCTGCCTTATTTTCCCCATTCTGTGGTTACTCAGCATTGTACCCTAACACATACAATGACTTCCACCCTTCTTTGCTTTATTTATTAATGGGTGGGGGATGGGTGAGTTGGGGTTTGTGTACCTCAGAACAAGTTCAATCCTGTGACCCCCCCACCTCCAGCTTTCTACAAACCATTCCTATAGCTTATGATATCATTAAATTAATTCCTATTTTCATCAATCTGCCACCAAGACATTTAGTGATTAGAAGACTGTGTACACATTATGGGACATTCTTATGGGTTCCCAACATAGCAAAAGGAGTGCTATAGAATGCTTCATGATAATATCTAATGAATGGATGCTGGATTCTGGGCTATTTGTGTAAGAAAGCCTGAGATGCTGCTGAGTATGAGCTCCCAGGAGGAGGGTCAGGATCATGGATGACTGAAGATGATCAGGGCTCTACCAATCAACAGGATTTAGAGAGAAACACGGTGCAGGGGTAAGGTGCAAAATGCATTACAACCTGATCAAATCCCAGAGGCAAAGTTTGAAGGTGTTGGGGGAAAGAATGGAAACACATTTTGCATTTGAAAGATTACAAATCAATTGACCTAACTCTGGAGGAAAAGGGGAGTGAGCCCTTGATTGGACCTGAAATGGCTGATAAAAGATGAATTTCTCCATCTTTCTTCTCTTTCTCTCTCTCGCTTTTTTTCTTTTAATTTTATAGAGTTTTTGGTTTTTTTCCCTACAATTTAAATATATTAAATGGAATGGAGCCACTCTCACTGAAATGAATTACTCTTTCACAAATTTTGTAAACAGAAATCATCTTTTTCTTTCTGCAACTGTTCTAGATATTGATTTGGACTCATACTTATTAAGATTGAAGGAAGGAAGGGAAGGAGGGAGGGAGGGTGGTGTGGAGGAAAGAAGGAAGGGATGGTAAAGAAGGGACTCCCAATATATTTTGCTTTAATTAAGAACTGTGTGGGTTTGCAATAGATTTTGCCTACAGTAGTGCAATGAACAGAAAATGAGGAAGGCATAGAACTGAGATTTTCCAGATATTGGTGAAATATTCATCAAATTCAAAGTGGCAATGGTAATCATACAATGGAATAGAGTTTGAAATAAAAAAGGATAACCTGTTTTTCTTAATTTGTTTCAAGGACTAGCAGGTAGAGGGTGAGATCTGTGATTTGAGGATTAAATACAGTAATGCATAACATACTTAATGTTAACGTGCTGCATGTGGCAAATTCTCAACATTAGATTGTTAGAGAAATTTAGATTTTTATTTATTATTTTCACTGAGAGGAGTGAAAATAGAGATTATTATTTAATAAATGATTATTCTGTCTGGAACTCTATCAACGACTTTGTAATATTAACTCATCTCAATTTATATGCCATCCTAGTTAACTTTTGAAGAATTAGCCTGTTTTTTTTTTTTTTCTGCTTCTTAATGCTGTATTTTGTAGTGATGGACACCATATGTGTACTGTTCTAAATTATTGGTCATCTTGCTTTTGACTTTCCTGTCACAGTGAAAAAGTTTTGTCGCAATCTCTTTTTGTTAAAACCAAAGTTAGATTAAAAAGTAAGAAGCCTTAACATTTTTCTTCTATACAGCAATTTATCTCAGGGCTAGAAGTCATGTAAGCATTGACTTTAAGAGGAAACAACAGGGAAGTTGTGAGTCCTTGAGCTATATCCCGGGTAGTTCATTAGTTTAGCTGGCCAGATATCCCGACTGAGGATTTATTTTATTTCTAGTGGAATCTTGCCCTTTCTTTCCCGATTCTATTTGCCTTCTCCACAAGTCCATTGGGTTGGGAACATGTTTTGTGGATGACATGACACTATTACTCATAAGATGCTGTGCTAATGGCATGCCAAAGGGAGCCAAGCAAAGGTCAGGTTCCAAAGCTTGGGCTAAGTGCTTTACTCAACACTGAAGTATAATAAGCATGTTCCTGAATTGGCTTCTTCCATCACCATTTATATAAGCATCAGTGGTTTCTGTTTTCCAACAAAGATTAATCCTAATTTAAACCTAATTCGGTTGGTTGTGTGACTGTATAGCAAAGCTGAGTTGTTGATATTCACAGAGAAATCAGAGTACTAAACGCTGAGTATGTAGTTAGTCCCACATAAGAATTTCATATTTGCTATTCATGGTGCAGGGTAGGGAATTTCTGAATTTTGGGGTTCTTTATCTATTCAAAACAAAAATTTTAAACATTATTTTTCTAGGTAATTATTATAAAACCTACTGTGTGAATAAAATTTATAAATATTATAAAAAATTTAGGGTCCTACTCTTCAGTTCAGTGACAATAGCTTCTTGCTTCTTCTTTATATGGTGGGAAAGACCAAGGTTTCTGCTTTGTTGTTGTTGTTTTTGTAGTTTGTTTGATTTGTCTTAAATATAGGTTTAAATAGAGGTGGTAATTCCATTCATGCATACATGACATCAACCCTTCCACAAAGGCCACAACTTAATACCAACTTCCTAAAACTTAAAAATTATGTTTTAAAAAATTAACTGTTTTGTGCAGAGATAGACATATGTAAGTAATAAAAATTATAACATTTATTACAAATAATGATGGATCTATCTATCTATCTATCTATCTATCTATCTATAATCTATCTATCTACTTACATAAAACACTATAGTTACGTGCTCAAATACATCTTTGTACACATATATAGGAGTATGATACCTAAGCACATACATGTTTATATCCTTAACTAAGTTGTTGGCACTTATTCCCTGCTTATTACAAGGAGTTAGTACTGTTATATTAAGATGAGAATGATGAAATAGATATTATCTTTGAATTAACAGTATAGATTTTTGATGTGGAATTCCTCTCTGTATGCTGTGAATACCACTGGTTAATAGAGAAACTGGCTCGGCCTGATAAGGTAGAGCAGAGCTAAACAGGGAAAACTAAATTGAATGCTGGGAAAAAAGGAGGCAGAGTCAGGGAGATGCCATGGAGCCGCCACCAAAGACAGACATGCCGAAACCTTGCCAGTAGGCCAAAAGCATTGTGGTAAAATAGAAAATAATGGAGATGGAATATATACAGAAAGTCTGGATTATGAATACTGTTGTGTTTTCTTTGAGATTTTTGGCTGCAGAGAGACATTTGATTCTGGGGACTGCTAAGCTAAGTAGCCAACATATATACTTTAAAGGTATTTTGTTTTCAAAATAGAGATCTCCGAATGTTACTTTGGAAAAGAGGTTCTTTTTTTTGTTTCCACAGAAGATGCGAACCTGTGGAATCCTTCCATATTAATGTGGTTTGATGGACAAAGACCCCCTGAAAGGTTGCTATGAACACCCCTAAAATATTACTTCACCCAATAAAAAGCAGGAAGCAGTTTGGCAAGAACTACATCCATATCCGGTTAAGTATAAAATAATGGAGATGGGTTAATTCTAGTTGTAAGAGCTAGCTAGCAATTTGCTTAAGTAATTGCCCAAGCAATGATTTAATTAATACAATTTCTCTGTGGTTATTTCCTGAGTCTGGGCAGCCGGGAAATGAACAGCGGCCTCCTTACTACAGATTTTCACAAGAAGTTCTCAAGCAGAAATGCATAAACTGAACAAAAATATTAAAGGTATTTGCTAAATATCTCTGTAGCAAGTGTACTGTATTTAAAAGCAAGGTTCCCCCTATTGACCATTCTAATCTTTGGTGTTAAAACTGGTATGAAGCTTCTCTTTATGTTATACACAGAATTTTAGGCATTTACCTTTCCCTATGAGTTAGAATAACTGATTTTTATTCTTCTGTTGCTCTCAGAGATCTGAATATAGAAAAAACAATTATGAAATCTTAACATTTCTGATAACGTTGCTTAAAGCTTGCGACTCGGCAGTCGTCTCAGTGGTGGCAAACTGAGAGTCTAGTGCCAGGATTCTTCACAGATTTGTAAGCTCATATGTCACTAAACTTGTGCGGGACATCCTTGGTTTCATAAAATGGAAAATAAAGTAAAATATGCACCTGAAGAAAAAAATTGATTTTTATATGATGTAATGAAAGGAAATATTCTCAGGTGTAGTATAAAAGGCTCATGATATTAGGACAAATGTAGATTAATTTAATTGAATATATAAATTTTAATCAGCAAATATTTATGAGGTTTATACATGTGGCAAAACCTGAAAACAAACACGTCAAGGGAAATTATACTTACTCTAAATGAAATGGAAATGTGTAGAAAATAAAATTATTTTGCTCATGGATCTTTTAATCACTTATCACATTACTACAAGGAAGTATTTCGTCTGTGGGGATGCACTACTGTGCCAGTGAGGTCTTGGCTGAAAGAACATGACAGAATTAGATTATGAATTGGGGACAATTTGCACACAGGATATTTGTTTACTTAAAAAAAATCAAGTAAGGAAAGAGCAGGGTCTCAAGAATACTGAATCAGAAGGGTTTGTACCACTTTAAAATAGGCAGGTAGGCAGACAGCAACTGGACCCTGGAAAGAGTTGACGGTTCATGGAAGGTTGTGTGATCCTCAGTCAGCAAGGGAGAATGGTAACCATGGTGATATAACCTTAGCATCTTCCCCTTCTGTTACCCCTTGCCAATGCCATCCTTTAGCTGAGCAGAAACAAATGTCCAATGACAAAGGGAAAGTATATATGCCAATTTTTTGGCACCATGACAAAGCAGAGAGAAAAGACTTTGTATCCAGACATATGAACGTTAACATGAACAAAAGGGAAGGCACAGAAACAAAAAATAAATAATGAACCATGATTCACTGGAATATATATGAAGTTCAGTGTGTTGTAAAATGTTGCAAGGATACAGATGAAGACAATTTAAGCATATATTTTACAAGCTTATTTTCTGCACTTGGTTCATGGATTCAGGTTCTTGAGGCCATTTTTGCTATTTCATTTTGAAATGTTTAACAGCCCCATTTTATAGTAAAAATATTCTGCTTCTGAGACTTATAATCACTTATAATATAAGCATATAATATGCCATATTATAAACATTTATTTTAATTAATTCATTTTATAGTATACTAAAATTATAAAACATACAATGTGGTGATCTTTTGTTTGTGCTCTAATAAATAAAGCTTGCCCGAAGATCAGAGGGAGGAGCTATCTGTTAGTTAACCAGAGAGGTCTGGAAGTCTGTGAGACAGAGAGGAAGTGAAACGGTTGGGCAGAGAGAGAAATATAAGGCAGGAAGTAACAGGAGCTCAGCCCTTTTACGTCTAAGACGTTAGCAAGGTAAGAGCTGACTGTGGCTTGCTCCTTTGCCTCTCTGATCATTCAGAATTTACCCCAATATCTGACTACAGGTTTTTTTTTATTAAGACCAATTAGAATTTGCCCATCAATAGAAATTAATATAATAAATACTACTGAGATTCTGAGATAAACCTGTCTTCTTAATATTAATGATTTTCTTGTGTGTCACTCCAAAAGCCATTTGATAGAAGTAAATACCCAATGTGACAGTCATAAGTGGTAGGGCATTTGGGAAGTATCCTTTACGAGTGTTCCAAATTCATGCATGGGATCGATTCTTTTAACAAGAGGCGCTGAGAAGTCCCTTGAGGTCTTTCACCTTGTTGAATCAGAGAGAGACAGGAATTACAGAACATGAAGTTTGCCAGCCTCTTTGTTTTGGACTTCCCTGCTCCAGAAGTGTGAGTGATGTACTCCAGTTACATATAAACAATCTAGTGTAGTGACCCACATGGACCAAGACATCCTACTGTTTGCTGTTGTTTATGATGCTGGGGGTTGAAAGGAAATGTTCACAAAGGCCAGGCCAGCATTCGGCATTCTCCCCCATGTCATGACATCAGCCTGACCGTGTAGTGTTTGCGACACTGCTTACTCTTTCTCGTACTCAAGGGAAACCCTTTATACAGTAATTGAACTAAACAGATTCATCTCTAAGATTCAACCTCTATAACTCTCTATTCACATCATAAAAATATCTGACGTTGGAAACTGAATTTAGAGGATATTTATGCTTGACTAAATATGATTGACTCAGATGGTTTAATTTAAGATATGGATAGTGAACAGTGAAACTCTTCTAGCTAGCACCCGGAATAGAGGCTTAGTGACTTTAAGGGATCGAAACTTCCTACTAAATCCTTCGTGCAGAAAATTTCTCAGGGTAATGAGCACAGTCAAGAATCATTGTAGACCTCCTTTCCAACAACCTGCTTCAGCTAGCATATTGCTGGTGTGCCTTTGCCTGTACTGCCCTCCTCAGGGCACCTCTCAATCCATGTAGAAGACAATTGGAATTAAGTCTGCAATTAAATTTTTACAAGAGAATGCATCAGGTGCTTTGGTAAAATTAACATGTATATCGTTAACAGAACCCTAATTATGTTATCCCCTAACAGAAGTTAGTCTATCCCACAAGGCTCTTTTCTAATTTTTCATGGACTTGCTTTTTCCTTTGTTCTGAACACTTTTGTTCAGTACTCCTAAATGCTAGGCACGTAGACATGTGCTCTTACTTCCTTTATATCAGTCATTCTTAGGGCAGTTCGGCAAGGAAGAGGAAGCTTTCTACTTCTCCATGAACATCTGACGTCTATCCTTTATACACACTGTCTGATCTGTCCAGAGACACCATTCTCAGCAGTATCTTCAGAGGATCATATTCCTATTCACCTTTGAAAATTCATGTAAGATTTAGAGCCATGGTTCTCGGTCAATGTGTTGTGACTCCTCTGGGGTTCTAACGATCATTTCATAGGGGTCACTTAAGACCATTAGAAAACATATTACATTACATAACAGTGGCAAAGTTAGAGTTATGAATTAGGAACAAAATAATTTTATGGTTGGGGAGGTCACCAAATCATGAGAAACTGCCTGAAAGGGTTATAAGTTGAGAACCACTGAGCTAGAAGTGGGCAGTATGGTATACCACGTAAGAAAGTGAAACTAATGACTGTAGTTGCCAGGCAGGGGGAGACATTGAGATCTTATTGAGAAAGACACCACATTGATTGAACATAGATATAGATCAGGAGGAAACTGAGCTGAAGAGCCCCTCCTTGTTGGCTATTGTTCACAGTGCCTGGGAAGCTCTGCTGAGTGCTGAGTGCATAACCTGCTAATGATCTCACTCATCTGCAGACCATGCTTGCTGCAATACCTGTCAGGCAAGACTGGTAATTGAGAGACATGATTATTTACAGATTAACGATAGGGTTGGATTGGGGCATGGAGGGAGCACACATCTGTTATTATAAACCCATCCAAAATCCTGGGACTGGGCCCAAGTGGCGACATTATACCATTGCTTCTCTGCCCAAACATGTTGTAAAACTGCCTGTTAAATACCTATGGTCAATGCACATAGACTAGTTCAGTCCTCAGCCACAGACAATCGTCTCCTTCTGCAAGAGGGGGACAGTTGATACCAAAACCAATATCTGTTCAAAATACTGAGAAAAAGTGAATAAGTCACAGTAGGGTAAATGGGAAAGCCCAGGGAACATCACAGAAGAGTGGGTGGAAAGAATTTAAGATCCAGAGGATTGAGATGAACATCAGGGAATGCTTCCTACCAAATTTGACATTGCCATTTTAGCCATGAGCACACAGCAGCTGTAGGTACCTACCCAGTTTGGGCTTTTTTAATTCATCCATGGGTGGAGAGATTTTTTTTTTCTGAATGACTTTGAGACTATTTGATGTAATTTATTGTCACAATTTTAGTTTATTAATTTACTTATTTATAAAAGCTAACATTTTCTGGCCATGTAGCTTTGAGTAGCAAGTTACAGAGGATGTTAGAGATCACAGGAAAAGATTAGCTGACGGTTTATTTACCCCTCCCCCAAAAGACGTGCTTGTTATGGCAAAGAGTAAATTCTCTCAATCAGCCCCAAGTGTTGGAACCCCTCAGGCTGGCTTCAGATTTCTTTGTTCAAACAGCATTCATATTTTCTTATGTATCATGTGACTAAACAGACAAGTTCCATCCCTCAATAGTAAAACAGATCTTGACAAGGTTATTTGAACTTTAGATATTCCTACCACCCCAGGACCTCAGTTCAGGCAATGTGAGATCAAACTAACTGGTTTATGGTAGGTTCTTTACCCTACATCGTTTTCATCTGTAGCCTGCATTAAGACTATAGCCTGGACGCAGTTATCTAACAAGGAATTCTGACTGGTAAGAGGTGAGGTTGAGCCATTCCAAACTGTGACAATGTGCATAAGTCATTAGGTTTAGAAATTCCTTAAATCATCTAAGACTAGCCAAAGAGTGGGGCTTTCATAAATAATGATAGATGGCCTTCAACAGTTTTGGCCAAATTTATTATTTATATTGGGGTTTTCCTATGTCTAGGTACTGGTAGTATAGACAAACATGATTCCATATCTTTTTGCCATGGCTGTTGACTAACAGCTGTAGTGGCATTTCATTTGTATTTTAATAAATAAAGCTCACCTGAAGATCAGAGAGGAAAACAGCCCCACTGATCAGCCTTATAGACCAGGCAGTTGTAACACAGACCTGTAACCCCAGTAGCCACACTAGTTGCCATAGAAACTTGGCAGTGCATGCCTTTAATCCTGGTTGTACATGACTTTAATCCCAGACATAGAGAGGATTTTAAGATGGGAGGAGACAGTTCTCAGGCATAGTTTCATTCTGAGATTCTTGGAGGCACAATTGCCATTTTGGGCTGAGGTCAAAATAAGAGACAGTGGCTGGCTGCTTTGCTTTTCAGATATTCAGATTGAACCCCAATTTTTATCTCTGAGTTTTTATTAATTATTAATTGTTCTTCCAACTGCAATGCATGGTGAGTGCATTTTCTGAGTGGCACTGTCTCCTCAGGTTTCTCTCAGCAAAGAATGAGCCCTCAGACATATTAACATATTCAAAGGAGCAGGACCTTCTCTGTCAGGGTAAAGAAGTTTCATCTTTAATCTGCCTTAATACCCTTTGCATGGTTTTCTAATTTGTAAAGTACTGATGCACAGCCCCGGAAATAACGACTGAAATTTAGGTTTACTGTGTCCTATCAGGGGTGACTGTAAATTCACACCTATGAGGGTTTGTGCTTGTGAGGTGGTGGCCCTGTCTTTACTTTACTGGTACCATGAAGCTGTAATGATGAAAGCAGAAGACAAATCCTGAGATCGTCCACTAATATGGTATGCAATCATCAACTCTAAATTCAGCACGGCGATTTCTACCTAACCTCTTCTGTCAGAATATAAGGTTTTGGATTCTACGTTGATGAGACCAAATCAAAATGACAGTACCCTTCTTGGAATTCTTATTAGATAATGCATAGTTTGCAGCTGTCAATTGTCATACAAGTAGTTTACATCTGATGCTGTGTCCTCCCTTTATTGTCCCAACGCTCACTATAGATACAAGTGTGTCTTTCCTTACTTGGCTGAATTCTTTCCCCTTATATCTCATATTTAATCTCCCTAAAGGGCTCTAAGTATGATGATGGTAGACTGTTAAAAGGTGATTTGATTCTGCAGCCCCCTCTCTCAATACAGCTTGAAAGGCCTGTATATTTCTCTAAGGGCTATTATTCATGATGTCCTCAACCATGCAGCTGAAGTGTGTGAAACAGCCTGTGTGCACATGGCTTTCTTACCAGCTGACTCTGTATTATTCATTTTATTGACAAGCTTATTCCTAATCTTTTCAATTTATAGATGTTGTGGTTGTTTGGATGACAATAGGCCTGACAGGCTCATATACTTAAATGTTTGGTCGCTAGCTGGTAGAGTATTTTGGAAGGGTTAGGAGACTGGGCCTACTTGCAGGCATGTCACTGGGAGCGAGCTTTGAGGATTCAAAAACCACAGAAGGCTCAGTCTCCCTCTCTCTACCTTATGCTAAAGGTTCAGATCTAAACTCTCAGCTACTGCTCTAGAGCCCTAGAGCCCAAACTACCTGACTGCCACCATGCTTCCTGTCATGATGATAAAGGACCAACCCTCTGAAACTGTAAGCCAGACCTTAATTAAACGCTTTCTTTGTCATGGTGTCTCTTCAGTCATTGAGCAGTGGCGGAGGTAGATGTCTTCCACTTTGGAGGCTCACGGGAAAACCAAAATTGTTTTCGGGCATCCTGTAGGCATCAGGAGTCCACGCATCTATGCGTACTCTAATGTGAATACAGATGATCCCTGGGATCTCCACTGTCCCTGTCTTCCAAGGGATGCAGTTATTTCATGTTTATCAATCATTATTAGATCTTACTTTCATGAAGACAGAAACATCTTCGGTTTTGGAAAAAAAATAAAAACTCACCACACAGTAAAGCAAGTATGCAAAAAAAAATGGGCTTGATGTAATTTTTTATTTTTGGCTTAAAAAAATAGAAATCCCTACAATGACATTGTTTTTTCCCCTACGAATGTGGTAGCATTTGGATATCAACATCTTATTCTTTCTGACTGCTAAGTGCCTGTCACTCTCCTTGATTTAAGCAAACATCTGGCTTATCTTTAGGTTGATTTATCAGATCACTTCCTAACCAGATGTGTGGCAACCAGCTGGCAGATCCGATCAGTCTGACAGAGCTCTTCCATCTAAGCCTGTCAGTTCAGGTGCCTTTAGGATTCCAAATGCTAAGCCTGATCAAGCTTGAGAATCTCAGAGTGTGGTCAGACCTACTGAAGTCATTATCCATCTGAGAAGTGTTAAAGTTCTTACATTTTTCTTACAAGTGGATCCATTTACATTCGTTAAGAAATGAGCCCATGGAAAAAGCTAAGTGAATTGTTTCTGAAGTCAGCAGCACCTGAATACTTGTGCTAAACTTCTGACCTTGGCCAAGTCCATTGGACTCTCTGAAGTTGAGTTTGTCCCCTATAAAATATAGTTTTAAAAATGTTGTTTTGAGAATTGTGTGATGAGCTTTATAAAGCACTGTATATTGTATTATACAGATAGCAATCCCCTAACAAATTACATATACTTTAATTATTTACTTTTATAATTTATTTATTGTGCATATATCTGCATGCCATGGATGCAGAAGAGGGCACTGGATTTTCTGGAGCTGGATGGAGCTTCTGGATAGGTAGATTTGAAGTAGATAATTTGGATGCTGGGACTGAATTTGGCCTCTCTGGAAGAATATCAAGGTTCTTTACTGCTGAGCCATTGTTCCAGTCCAGCCATTTTTATGCCAAGCATTCACTTTAACAAGCTTTCAAGGCAACAATGCCCTCGGCTTGCAATAGGGATCTGTATAACCTATAGATGTGCTTTTGAATAAAGAGACAATTTTGTCCTCATAGATTTCAGTTATTTTAAAAATAAAAGATAAGCTTTCTCATTCATTTGTTTCTTCCTTACTAAGTCTTTTGTACATGTTTATATATGTGGAATGCACACACTTGCATACACACTTTCGTATGTGTGTGCACATACCTATATGGGAATATACATGCTTGTGTGTGAGAGTCAGAGGTTAATGTCAGCTGTCTCTCTGCATCAATCTCTACTTTGTGCATTGAGGGAGAGTATCTTGCTAAACACAAGAACTAGGTAATTCTGGCTTGTCAAGCTAGCCAGTATCCTCTGGGGTCCCCTGTTTCAGCCTCCCCTCTGAAACAATGGGACTGCAAGTGGGTACCACCTCCTCTGTCCTCTCGGGTTTTATGGGCGTTCTTGGAATCCAGGCTCTTGTCCTTAGGAATGCAAGTATTTTATCCACTGAGCCAGCCAGCAAACCAAGATGAGATTTCTCAAGGAATTTATAGTGTAACAAGCTGATGGTAAGTCATGTCAGAGTTACACCAAAGGTTGAAGATCACATAAGACAGTAAACAATTAGACATGGAAGTGTCCATAAAATAAAATGCATGATACACAGGCCATACTACTCCATGAAATCTGAGTAATTTATCTCTGGAGATCGGAAGGGACGCTCATACTCATCCCTCACAAGGTTTAAGAGAGACCATCGCCATGCATTCTCCATTCACTAACATAGCTTCTCTCATGATACACGTCTCCAAGAACTCTGCTGATGGCTTTGTGAGAAACCCCAGACATTTGTAAGGATTCATCTCCCAAATGCTGTCATATGTAATTCTGGTCATGAACTTGACACAAACCTAGAGTCATCTGGGCAGAAGGAACATGAACTGAGGCTCTTCCGCTATTCTCTCAGATTGGCCGGGGGGGGGGGGGGGGGGGGGTTATTGAATGCTACTTGATACAGGAGGACCCAGCCCACTGTGGGCAGTACTATCCTTAGGCAAGTGGGTGGGGTCTAGGCTGTTTAAGAAAAGTAGCTGAGCAATCCAGAGAGAGCATGCTGGTAGGTAGCACTCGCCTGGGATCTCTGCTTCAGTTCTAGCCTTCGGGTTCCTAGTTTTAGCTCCTTCTCTGGCTTCCTTTAATGACAGAATGTAACTTGCCAGCCAAATGAAGTTTTTCCTCCCAAAATTGCTTTCCTTCACTGTGTTTGTCTCAGCACCAGATACCATACTGAAACATAACTTTTTCCCCATAAAAAGGAATCTATTGCCACCCACTTTGTGACTTTCAAAGTTTTCCACTTAACTATGGAATTCAGGATCCAGCACCCATCAAAGCTTTTAGATTTTTCTCTTCTCCATGCTCTGGAATAGAATGGAATGCCTGCAGGCTATCTTCATTGTTTTTGTTTCTTTGTTTGTTTGATCTGAGACAAAATTCTCAGTATTTATCTTTGACTAGTCTGGAACTTTCTATGTAGACCAGGCTGACATTGAACTCATAAAAGATATTCCAGCTTCTGCCTCCAGAATTTTGGGATTAAGAGTAGGCACCACCATGTCCAGATCATTTTTCCTTTTATAGAAAACTTCCTCAGCCTCGATAACCCTACTTCCCATAAGGTATTCCTCAAAGGATCTCCTGGTTCTCACATTGACTTCATGCCACCAGAGTGGGAGGTGGACTTTCTTTTTCCATATTCGTTATCACTTCCATCTTTGTCACCCTATTCTGTCCCCTTCCCAATGCTTGCTAAAGACAGTTTCCACTTATTATAAGAACTGACTTTGCATGCTTCTTTTAGTACTGTGCTTGGAAGTGCTCTGGTTAGAACTTAGCCATTCTACTGGGAAATGTAGATCATAAAAGTAGCAAACACTGCACACTAGAATCCTTTAATTTCTTAGAACTTGCTGTGAAATAACACTGCATAGCATAGTGAATCTCCCCTGTCGATCGGGTTCAGAGTCACCTAGGAGACTGTCGAGGAATACCTCTGCGTGGGTCAGGAGAAGCTTTCCTGAGAGGAATAAATGAATGAGGCTACAGCACCCTCTGGGGGAGGATGTGGGAAGAATAGAGAACTGAGAAAGCCAGCAGGACACCCGCTTTCCCATCTCTGTGCTTCCTGCCCACACGTGACATCAGTTGTTCTTTGTTTTGACTTCCGAAGCCTCAGAATCAGTAAGCAAAATAAAAAAATTTCTCCCTTTAACTTGTTTTCATGTATTTTGAGCACAGTCCTACAAAATAATGAAATGTTTACTCTCTGAAAAGCATTCTGTTGTCTGACAGTTTTCTCTGGATTGAAATCCCTCCTCTAAGGAAGAGGGAGGAATCTGAGATTCAAAATGTAAATGAAACTCACAGACTCATAGGTCCCTAAAAGCTGAATCCTACAAGATTTGCAAAGCCTCCTCTAATGTTATATAGGCAGTAAATATTTCCTGGAGAAGGTGTACTCTGTCGCAGGCTGAGACGTCTGTAGAAGAATTGCCAACATGTGAAGGTCCCTGAAAGTTCTCATAAGAGCGCCAGGGACAAAACTCTTGTGAGTTGTCACCTATGTTGGGACTGGCTTTTCAGTGATACAGTGAGTTAGAGTTGGTCATGCTCCTGTAAGTAATGGACAAACTCATCAGTTTGCCAAGTTAAACTTCTAAAACTCTGAACTCATATCCAACTCACAAGTGAAGGCCAGGTCTAGGATATGTGACAACCATTCAGATCTCACATGCTGTGAAGTGAATGCCTGCTCTTAGGAAGCCTTCTCAGGATTAAATGAAAATCAGTGTTATCCTTGTTCTTCTATTTCAATCCCCACTGTTTTCCATGCATCATGCAATGCTTCATCCTAAAGAGACAACCAGAACCTGATTGTTTGTCTTATTCCTATCAAACCAACTCTCATTTCTCAGTAGGAATACTACCATACCTCTCATTTCATCTCCTGATTCTGTCCTGGTCTATGTAGCTCATGATGTCTTTTATTTTATTTTATTTATTTATTTATTTATTTGTTTGTTTTTTTTGTTTTTCGAGACAGGGTTTCTCTGTAGTTTTGGAGCCTGTCCTGGAACTAACTCTTGTAGATCAGGCTGGCCTCGAACTCCCAGAGATCCGCCTGCCTCTGCTTCCCGAGTGCTGGGATTAAAGGCGTGCACCACCACTGCCCGGCCTTCATGATCTCTTTTGGATCCAGAATTATTCTGTTCAAACTCTTGAGCCCTTTCTTTTGGTGCCTCCCTAGTGTCCTTACAGAGAAAAGACACTGTTCCTTGAACTTGAAGTTAATTCTTTCTCTACCTGTTCCACTCGTTTTTCCAGCTTCATGGCCACTGCGATCTCTTGATTCTCTAGGGTGTGTTAGTTTAATGAGTGCCAGCTCAATTGGAACGACTCATAAAATCACCTAAGACATATGCTTATTATCCATTATCAGCTCACTATTAATAAGCTCAGAGCCCGGGTGAATTCCATTTTCTTTTGGAACCTATCTTTAGATCATGGTTCTTTCCAAGTTCACTATGCTACATTCCCCAAGTCACTAGCCAAAGGGGTTGACACAAATAACCCTTCTGACATTTATGACTCAATCCTGCTCCAACCCTGCTTCAGAAAACTGCATGGTCCCTGCTCTGCTCCTCTCTGATTTTATTATAGCCAGCACACATAGCACTCTAGTATCTCCATCATCCTAGACGATCTGTGCTCATCCTGCCTATTCTCTGTGTTTCCTCTCCACTTTCTCACGTGTAAGAGAACAGGAGGTTGTGCCTGCTTTCCAGTTTCATCTGCTGTATTACAAATAATATGAAAAGGGGTTTGCTATATGATAGGTCCGCCAAAGTATTTCCTGAATTAATAAACCTCAGAAGAAAATCGCAAAAAAATTCCAGATAACACTTATAGAAAGCTGTCTTTCTCTTTTAATTCCAACATTATCTTTTGCCCTTCAGTTACCTTATTAGATATCCCTCTGCTTGGACTTAGAGCACAGAAAAATCCATGTTTAGAGCTGTAGATAAGTTTTGTATGTTTTCATCTATCCAAGTTGGTATAGTCAAATTTTCTGCATCTCAGAAATTATTTTCAGAATACAATTGTTTTAAACTTAAAACAGCTGTTTTAATTTAAATTGATTTAAATTCTATCAATATAACTGTCTGCATGTCTATCTATCTATTTACCTATCTATCTATCTTTCCAATTACATACTATGGAGGTTCTTCAGCTAACATTTCGCATAAAATATCCAGAAACTTTCATCTATGAATGAGGCTAATTATGTTGCCGATTAGCACTTTTAGGATAAAGTGGAATCAGTGCTGTCATTTGCATATCAGTGAATAAGTAGATTGTGAATGAAGTAATTAATCAGTACATATGAATGGATGAGATACTGTTCATAAATATTTATCAAAATTTCACTGGAAAAATAAGTAAAATTTAACTATAATTCATATTAAAATTATTTTGACTTTCACTTTGAAAAAAGTAAAACCTTTTAAGTATAGATTGTTCTCTTATATTTTTGTTCTTAGGTAACATGAATACACACACACACACACACATATATATATACTATTAGATTGCAATACTGTCTAAAGAATGAAAAAAATGATTCAGAATGAAAAAGACACACAATTAGGTATGTGTAGAAAGCTTATGGGTATATGTTGTACAACTGCATCCATAAAGGATAGCTGTGACTGGGGGCAGAGGAATGAGATACAGTCTCTGTGTTATTCTTAATCTAATCAGTGCTTTTTTTTTTCTTTAGCTCAAATGATTTTCTCTCTCTTCTCTTTAATGCATGTTATAAAAGGTGAATTCTATAGCACTTCAGAAAATTGAAGTATATGACATTGACTAGCAGAGACACAAAAGGCCTTGCTTAAAGCATTCATAATCGCACTCCCACCAATCAAGTCAAGTAGACCTTGACACTATTGACTTAAAGTGCTTAATAATCACAGAAGATGAAACTAGACTACCCCTCACTGTTGGATCCATCAGATTTATTAGATATGCCTATATCAGAGGTCAACATCTGAACTGTGTATGATTGACCTTTGTAGTATTCTTGATGGGTTTAAATCAAATAATGTCTAATTTACTTCTATTTATAATTTGCCTCCCTTGTGCACATTTGTGCTTATACTTAGATCTTTCTATAATGAAGTCAAGGACTACTGGAAGACAATATATACCTACCAGACTGCCATAAAAATAACAAGAAGCAGAGTTTGTCACAATAATAACTTTGGGTAGGCTCATCATTTGAAAGACCAAGAAAGTCCCTATACTTAAGAAACTCAAATCAGAACAGAAAGGTGCTCTGCTTTTGGTTCCTCATTTTAACATACACGATAAGCCAATGATAGGTGGAGATGGTGACACAATCTGAGCAAACAGAGGCTGAAGCAGGAAAGCAATGAACTCAAGTATGGGAAAGTTACACAATGAGTTGAGTTACTTCACAACTTTTTCTTTAAGTGGTCAAACTGCACATAGTGGAGAAAAGAAGAAGAGGAGGAAGACGATGAAGAGGAAGAGGAGGATGAGAAAGATGAGAAACAGACAGAGATGTCACAGAAATAGATATGGGGAACAAGTAAGACATGAAGTATGTCAGAATTTAGGAGACATTTGTTTTACAAATAAATAAAGCATATACTAGATTTTTAAAACACTGCTTATATGTGCATGTTGAAACTCTTGACAACTTATATTTAACCACAGAAGACATAAAAATTCAGTATCTGACCAGATGAGAAGTGAAGAGTTGAAGAAAAGAGTGAATTTTCTACCAGACAAACTCACTTAGAATCCGTGTAACACTTTACCTGTGTGTGATCATCTACAAGTGACTGCCCAGCTTTAAAAATCTTATTCTCCTTCCAAAGTCATAAAAAAACCACACAGAAATAAGTGCTTATATGCCTATCTCTCGTAGTTGTCAGGTTACATGGTAAAACACATGTAAATCCCTTCAGCCTATGAGTTAGTGCTGACTCTCATTCACAGAATCCCAAATTTCATGTCCTCACCCACAGGATATTCCCACCACCGAGGTTGCAAGGTTAGATGCTCACGTATTGCTGTTATGAAAATTACATGATAAACAAGGCACCTATAAACCTAGTGAACTCCTCCTTACCCCTCAATGCACATCTAGCCAATGAGTTTCATCGCTTCTCCTGGAAGAAGTAACTCTCTATTTTCCTCCACAGGAGAGTCTTTATTCCAACCGTTGCATGGATCATTTTTAATTAATTGCTTTAATTGCTAGCTCTTCTAGGCAGATATGAACATTTAGTGAGAAAGGACTGTCACTCATTCATCTAAATATCTTCACTGCCTGGTGATTTGCTTGGTAGAAGATCATTTCTCAGTAAGTGTTTACACAATCAAACAGGATTAATCATATCATAAGGACAGCTGGGGAAAATAATACATCATTTATAACTTCTGGAAGAGTAAACATTAAAGATGATAAAGAAAGCATAAAAGAGAAAAAGTATGTCAGACAAAGTATGTGCAGATAAATTCAAGGTTGTTTCGGTTTTCTGGTCCTGTGAATAGAACACCAATGAGCGTGGATAAGCAAGTGTCTCTGTAGTAAGATTTAATGTCCTTTCAGCATATGCTCAAGAATGGAATAGCTGCATCACGTGGTAGATACATTATCGGTTATTTGAGGAATCTCCAGGCTGATTTCCATAGTGGCTACTCTAGTTTGCACTCACAACATCAGTTCATAAGTTTTCTCTTTTACACATTTCCATGTCAGTACTCACTGCCATGTTTTTTCTTTTTAATTTAGCTATTACTGCTGACTAAGATGAAATCCCAAAGTAGTCTTAAAAACTGTTCCTTTAGAGCTCAGTAGTTAAGAGAACGGCTTGCTTTTTCAGAAGACAGGGATTCAACTGTTTTAATTGTCTTTATTGAGCTATACATTTTTCTTCCCTCCCATCTTTTCCAGTCTGTAGCACCAGCTATGGGAGACCCATCATCCTCTTCTGGCTTCCTCAGTCACTGCACATATGCGGTGTACATACACACAGGCAGGCAAAGCATCCATGCACATAGAAGAAAAATAAAATTTAACTGTTTCTCAGGTGTTTCTATTTCATCTGTTGACAGCTCACTCTTAAGTTCTACATTTCATTTAATTTTTATTTTCTTGATAGTGTTTTGAGTTCTTTGTGTATTCTTACTCTAACTCTTTGTCAGTTGAATAGCCATTAAAGACTTCTCCTGTTCTGAAAGCTACGTTATCAACAAAATGGTTGTATCCTTTGTTGTGCAAAAGCTTTTTACTTTCATGAGGTCTCATTTATTAATTGTTGGGCTTAATACATGCACACCAGGGTTCTCTTAATAAAATCATTTTATGTACTAATGAGTTCAAGCATATTCCCTACTTTTTCTCCTTTATCCAGAGTGAGGGCATCGTATAAATTCAAGCACTTGGATTGAAATTGATCATTTTTAATATAATCCAATATTTAGCTGCATAATGACAGTGATATCAGCACACCGATTGGAGCGTAGGTAGGCTTTAGCTGTATAATGCTAGTGATAGCCATACAGTGATTGGGGCATAGGGTGAGCTTTGTGAGATCAGACTTCATCTCTACCCACTTAATCCTTGCAGCGAATTAGGTTACATATATGTTTCTAATTCTTTATAGCTGTAAAGGAAGTATACAGTATATAAAGTACAGCAGAACCTACCGGAGTGTTGAAAGAGAAGCAAGGCAGGTTGTGATAGTTAGCTGATAATCTCAATATAGATCTCAATTTATACTGAGAACTTCTTTACACAGTAGTTTAAAATCCTGGCTACCCTCCAGGGCAATAAAATATTGTGAAGGAACAGAGTCTCATAGTGTAACACAGCAACACACACATACACCACACAGCGCTGGACATATCCCCATCCTCATCAGGAAGGTGAATATGTACTTACAGTCCTATGGTAGGGCAATTATTTGATTCAGAAAATGACATAAAGCAGACCATCAGAAGCCAGGGTTAACTTCAGGACAGTAAGCTAGGAGAGCAGTTAACATCCCGAAGAGCTAACTCCCTTAGAAAAGACTCCTGGGTATAGCACTTACAAGATCCTTCAGCGAACACAAAAATAGACAACCCATGCAAACACTGGTACTGGTTCCTTAGGATACACTAGTCAGAAGTGATAAAAACAAAAGGGGGCAGGGAGATGTACTACAATGAAAGACTGGGAAGTCCTGGACACTCTAAGAATAAGTGAAGCAGAGGATTGAATAGCGAATATTCTTTGTATTATATCTACGTGCCTTTGAGACAACCCTGACAGCAAAGATGGTTTAATTGCAGTGAACACGAAGTAGAGTCCAATTCCTAATTCAAATTCGGGTAACATTTACTGAAAATTGATGTATACCATGTAATACGCTAAAATACATTTACTTTTTAAAATCAGGGTAATAATGCACATATTTCAAAATAATTTTGCAGAGTTTCCCATTCAACGCTTCGGCACACTTTCACCTCCCTTTCCTCGCAAGGCTCTCACCTTCTTGTTTCCCACTTCAGCATTTTTTAGAAAAGAGCTTAGAGAGTGTTTGAACCCTAGCATGGATGAAGCATATGAAGATTTCTATTTTATTGACATTATTACTAAATAAGCTTGACCATGAATACAATGTAATATAGTAACAATTGCAGGATTTTAAAGATGCTGCTCATTCTCTTTTGTCCAGTGCTGCTATTGAGAAGCCCACAGGGATTTCTGACCTGACAATGTCACTCGCTTTTTAATTTCTCTGGGATATTTTAGAATTTCCTCTTTCTCATCTTTCTAAAGTAGTGTAATGCCCTAGCTCTATATAGATCAATTTCATACATATGCTGGTCTGTGACCAGATCTGAAAAAGTACATTATTCAGCTCTAGGAATCAGCTTTAAGCTCTGAGATAATACATTTTTATATCTGACATAATTTGTTCTTTCTGATTCCCTTTCTACACTTGGTTCTAATTTGGATTGTGACTGTTGGATGAAGTTTATCTGTCATTTTATTCCTTTACAATTTTGTCTACATTTCTCTTTAGCCCTTCCTCAAGCACTAAGTCTTCTATGGTTTTCACTTCTGTTGACTTAGCTTATTTCAAGTCTTTCAACTTTTTCTACAAGTCTTTCTGCTGGTATCAGAATGTTCTATAGTGCAGGCCAACCAACACAGTAGATTTTTGCCAAAAAATATTATATGGCTTTTTGTTTTATTTTGTGAGACAGTCAGCTCTTGTAGTCCTGGAACTCTCAGAGACCCACCTACCTCTACTCCCAGAATGCACAACACCTGCCTGAATTTTACTTCATAAATGACTGTGATCACTGTGTTAGGGATACATAACTAATCTTGCAGCCATAGGAAATATTACGGATAAATTTTCTCACACTTTCTTTTGCTGTCATTTACTCTTATACTTCATTTCCTGCATTTTTCCTGTTCTTTGATTTGTTCCTGGGTTTTACTTTGTTTTTGTCTTGATGCTTTTTCATCTGATAAAAATATTCCCATGTTTACTGAGCTTCTATGGTGTGGCTTTCAATAATCGGGAGCGTAATAAGATGTCTGAAAATTCTCTGTGAATGGTATAATTCTCCACCAGAGGAAACAATGTAATCTGCTTAATTTTGAAGGGAGAATTCCCAACATTAATGTTTTCAGGAATTTCTCCTGACCTAGTACACTTTATTTAATGATAATATATAATAAAATCTTCCAAGACCATGAGTAGAAGAATAAATTGTCTAGATTCTGAACTAAGTATGGAAAAGTATTTGACTACAACTCCATTTTCTTAGGAATCATTTTACTGGAAAGATTTTTGGCATGGCCCCAACAACAATTGTGTTTGATGTCTCCAAATATAGACACCTTCTGTTTATAAAAAAAATAGCATTTTTTAAATAAATTTCTGAGTTGAAGAGCAGGAAGAGAGATACAGTATTATTTAGGCACAGAGACTAGAGAAGGACCTATGAGAACCTGGCCACTCTTAAAGAATTTTTGTACCAAACAGACCCTCTCTACCCAGTTCCACTTTTACAAGTCTCTCACAGTATGAAGTTTTGAGTGATTTGGGCTTCCTAACATAAGTAGGGTGAATTTACTTTTTCCACCGAGGAACTGAAATTATATTTATCACTCCAATTAAGTAAACTACTGCAAATCTTCCATCTTCTATGTAGATTTTTTTAGTTTTATGTTCTCTTTACTCTTGTCAATTTATCATTCTACTATTTCAAATACCTAACAAAATGAGAATAATGATATATTTTCCTTTTACTTTCAAGATTCCTATTGCAGCCTCCAGGAAGCAGATGAAAACATGAACAGCATGAACAAAACAATATGGAAAGAACCCTGGATTCCTCCTGTCTCTACATCATGGTATCTGACCACTCTCCTGGCTGGCCAGGCTATACAGTAAAGTCAAAATTCCAGGTGATCTCTAATGATGACGTGCACTGCAATCCACATTTTAAGGATACCTTATGATGGAGGTGGAGATGCAGCTTTAATTAGTAGTGTAACGGCTGAAATCAGACAGGATTCTACTGGTCGGCGTAGGCCATATTTACTGCATAATTGTAAAGATGCCAGTGAGCCCTTCTATGCACCTCCATCTAGCAGGTGTATAACACTGTTGCCAAGACGACTCGCCTATGCTACTCGTTTGTGTTTGATCTCTAATCCAGACCTTTGGTTTTGTGCTCCCGACCCACTTTGCTGACAGCCTTGTAGAAGTGCAAACGCTGTGAGTGACATGTTTATTTATGTACCTCATCTGGAAAGACACCCTGACAAGCAGCAGGGAGGTATTTTTTTTCCAAGCAGGCTTTCTACATCACTTGTCAGCTCCTCATTATGAGGTGTTGAATTTACTGCATTTTTAGTTATATTTGAACACTTAATCATCCTACAGCACATTAACTATAATTTGTGAATTATATTTATCTTCTGAGAGAGTATTAATCTCTTGGTAATACAATTTCTGGGACTCTACTTACACCCCATGCTGGGATTTTGTTACCTGGAATATGGTTATACCAATCACCATTTGCCTTTTAATTCTCTATAAAAGTACCCTCTGATTGTGTTTATCAATATCTATCTTAACATATTGGCCATCTAGGATAGGTCTTGTCACTTCTCAGTCATGGTGGTCTGATTGTTCAGAGTCCAGAGGTGGTATGGGAGGTCCTTCTGTCTTTGTGTTGCTTTTATTGGATAATGAATAAAGAAACTGCCTTGGTCTGTTGATAGGGCAGAAGGTAGGTAGGTGGGGGAAAACTAGACTGAATGCTGGGAGAAGGAAGGGTAGAGTCTGAAAACGCTATGGAGATGCTGCCAGAGTCAGACTTGCTGAATCTTTGCTGGTAAGCAACTGCCACATGGCGATATACAGATCAGTAGAAATGGGTTGAATTAAGATGTAAGAGTTAGCCAGTAAGCAGATAGAGCTAATGGGCCAAGCAGTGATTTAATTAATACAGTTCCTGTGTGATTATTTCGGTTCTGGGTGGCTGGGATGAACAAGTGGCCTCCTCCCTCCTACACAGAGGTAGCCTCATTTTCTTATATTTTGTATGTCTAGAGGAAGGCTCATTATCTTCACCTCTTGACTATTTGCTAAAAGTGGCATTTTCTGCAACCTGTTTCTTAGTAGAATTTTAACTCTTACTGCTTTGGATAAAATGTTCAGTTGGTACTAAGAAAGATGGTTCGGCAGATAAAGATGCCTGTCTTCAAGTCTGGCGACCTGAATCCAATCCCTGGGATCTGCATAGTGGAAAAAGAGAATCAACTCTCACAAGTTTTCCTCGGACCTCCATATACAGGCCTTGGCATGCAGCTCTCTTCTTCTCTCCCTCTGTGTCTTTTTCCTCTCCTTCTCTCTCACTTTTTCAGATACAAAGTAATAAAAATATCGAACACATTCCCTGGGCTGCCTTTGTTTGTACCACTCTACCATTGTCCTCAGTGAATTGTTTCTAAATCTGTAAATTTTGCCTTAGAAATATGATTATTTTTCTTCTCAGTCTTAGAACAGTGTCTTTTCCTTCTTACCCTTCGCTACTACTAGCTTCTCTTTCCACTGATCAGCTTGTTCACCATCTTAATTTGTCCAGGGCAAATTAAGGGCAATTCATTACTGAGAAGCTGTGAGGCATACAGAGAAAAAAATTATAAGATGAAAGTAAACTTTCCCCACTTATCTGCTGCTGGCATTAATAACTAGCTTCATGATATTTCTATATCCTCTTAAAGATAAAGAAAGCCATGGGAGAAAATTAATTTGGTAATTTGATTACCAGGTAAGCATAGGTCCCAAGTGGAATCCCTTTTATCCATATAAAAAGCTCACATGGTGGTCCACTCTTGTAATAGCAACATTGTGGAAGTCAGTGGATTTCTGGGACTAACTGGGTAGCCTAGCCTAACTTCTCAGCAAGCCCCAAGTCCCAGTGAGAGATCCTGCATCAAAAATCAAGATGTACAGGACCTGAAATACAACACTTAAGTTTGACCTCTGTCCCTCATGTGTACCCCTGCATACAGACACACACATATGCACCAACACAGTATAAACATGTACACATACACATGTGAGTTAAAACAGATATGAGGCTGTAGCAGATTCTATCTTGATTTGTACACACTGTGCTTAGTATATTGTTTTTATTAATTTTGGATTTCTCTAACGAATTGCCCATATACTGACAACTTAAATAACACATTGTTTCTCACAGTTTGAGAAATGAGTCAGCAGGTGTAAGGCACAGGGAGGACTCACTTCCTTGCTCACAGGTTTTCTATAACCTGTCTTCTTTTATATAAATATATACCCTGTCCATCCTTACGAGGACACCAATGTCACCATGAGGAATCCACGCCCATGAATGAATTCTATCACACTGCATGATGTTACCAAATTAGCATTTTGTCATATGAGTTTGGGGATTCCATAACATCCATTATATAGTGATAAGACTATTAGGAACTACTAATTCTTAGAATTAACTATAAACTACAATGTGATATTTTCAGATTCCACTCTTTCACTTAAAACCATTTAATGATGTGTCACTAACAAGAATAAATTCAAAACTCAGCAGGTAATTATGTCCTGAAAAATTAGCTTTGCTTGCTACTCTAGCCTAATTTTCTACTATATTAATTTAATCATATCTATTTTTTTGTGACTCACATAGGATTAGCCAGATATTTGGGGGATGTCAATGTTGTAAGGTCTGACTCCTGCCTAGCCTGGCCTTCCTCATGGCCCCTGTGTACTCTGACATACATCTATCTACAAGTTACTCTGACTTTAAATAGTTACCTCACACCTATCTGTTTGAAGCTCCATTGACTTCCAGCCATAACTGATTTGCCTTCCTTGAACTTTCCCTGAACTGTTTGAAGACTTATTGATTATATATACATCCCTGTTTGGGATGATGATCCAAGTTGCTTTTATTACTAAAGTCCAAAATGCAACTCCTGTGTTTGGGCCTCCATCAATAGCATTATCTTGAAGCAGTTCAGCTATTTGGGACTTTTACAGAAATTTTATGTGTCTGATATCTGTAGGCTACAATAACTAGTTCTTTTTATTATGATTATATAGCTTAAGTCTGCCATGCCTCAGTCACAATATGATCTTTTCTGTTGTTCCTGGGACATGCCATGGTCTTTTTATACAAACATGCCACTAAAACTAAATTCCTTGGACTATGACAGGCATTTCTACTCATATCTAACCTGACTGCACTAAATATGCAAAAATCTAGTTTGAATGAAATTGAATCTTTAGGTACTGATAACAAGTCAATGATATCTTTTTGGTCTCTAAACATACATGTCTCTCAATAAAGATGTAATTACATCCAAACATTCTTCAAACTTTATGTAATACCAAATCTAACTTTAACTTCAATTTTATCTAAAAGTAAAAATAAAAAAAATTAAACTTCATCATTTAAAGTCTCCTAACAATGTACCAGTAATACTTTGGTTATTATTTTTTCCAGGACCAAATTTATCTCCACGTCTAGACCCATGGGATTCTAGCAGACAGCACATTTTCTTCTGTAACCGCTTGTCTCTCTGCTGCTGCGATAAAACACTGATGAAAAGAAATGAGTGAGGGAAGGATGCCCTTGCCTTGCAGCCCCAGTCCCAGTCTACCAGACAGGAACTCCAGTGCGCCCGAAACAGAACACGGAGAGACGCTACTTGGCTACCTTTCTTACACAGTCCAGGCCCACCTGTTTGGGGATGACTCAGTCCACAGTGGTTTCAATCCTCATAGATTCGTTGCAATTAAAGAAATTGCCTCACAAACAAGGCCACAGTCCCATCTGATTGAGACAGTTTCTTGACCAAGTTTCCCTCTTCCCAGGTGTGTCAAATTTACAACCAAGATTAGACATCATGCTAAGAAATGTGCAAGAGAAATGGGGAAACCATGAGTTATTCTAAGCAGCAGAGGGCCACTACCAGGTTTCGATTTATTTCCTTTTTCTAAATACATTGTTATATTGATATTCCTATTCCAAAATTGAAGGGAGGAAAGAAAGTAAGACTGGCTGAACCATATTCCACCAGGTGAAACATATCACCAAACTATTTCTAAATTATCTGTCCTCTGAATCCACCAGGGGAAACTCTACCCCATCTACCCACTTTCTTCTTGTAGTATCTTGGGAGCCCAGGAGTCTTCCTTTGAGAATCCAATGTCCACTGCTTCATTCCTCTGGTAATAGATATTCTCCAAAAACCCGTTTCTCACTAGGATTTGTTGTCATGTATGTGGTGGCTTGAGTAAGAATGGTTCCTATAGGTTCATGTATATGAGTCATCAAAGAAGAGAGCTGTTTCAAAGGTTTAGAAACTCTAGGTGGTGTGGTCCTGTTGGAATAAGTGTTTCACAGGGGATAGGCTTTGAGGTTTCAAAAACCTACACCAGGACAAGGATATCTCTCTCTCTGTCTTTCTGTCTCTTTGTTTCTCTCTGCCTCTGTCTCTCTGAATGTGAGCCACTAGCTCTCATATACTATTGCAATACCATGTAGGCCACCATGCTCCCTGTCCCTTGCTGTTATGATAAAACACTAAGCCTCTGAAACTGTAAGCAAGGGCACAAGTAAAAGTTTTTTTTTTTTTTTTTTTTTTTAAAGTTTTGTTTTTATAAGAGTTGCCTTGGTCATGGTGTCTCTTCACAGCAATAGAACAGGGGCTAAGATAGTACATAAGACTTCTCTACAGCTCTTCAAGACCTTGGAGCCACCTTTACCCACTTCTGCTTTGATGGAGATGGCTCTTTGCATCCCCAAGTGGCATACCTCATCTCCTAACAGATGCGCCATTAATTATGGCGCTTGCAATCTCTGGATTATCTGAGTGTGTTCCAAGTTATTAAATGTTGCTTTGTTTTTGCTTAGCAGTTTCTACCCTAGTTTACTCTGTTCCTAATTTATTTAGTTGTAGATGTCTTCTCTACTCTATCAATATTCTCAGGTGAACACCAAAGTTCTTCACTGACAAATTCGTCTACTTTCCCTCTCACTCTAAACATCAAAGCAAAGCTCTCTGATACTTTATAGTTATGGTTCCCATTCCCCTGGTAATCATTGTATCCACATATTGTCATGAGTCTTCACTAAAAATACCATTAGAGCCCATGGCTCTCCAATCATTTTGTCCATAATGATACGCATATCATCTAAGATGAAAGATTTATATGTTTTCTTCCTTTTCTTCTCAGACCTCACCTGATTCAATTGACTTCAGCAGCTCTGTTATTTACCAGCAAATTGTTTCTGGCAATCTTGGCCTTTCCCATAACCAGCCTCAAAGCTCATTAGGTAATCCAACCAATGCTTCCATATGCTTAAGTATTTGTTACATACCACACTTGTTATACGTACTGAAATCTGCATTAATATCCTCGGATTACTATGACAATTTACCACAAACTGGACACCTTAATGGAGTATGATTGGTTTCTCTTAGAGTTCTGAAGGACGAAAGTTCACAAAAGGATTCTATCAGGGATTATTGCCCCTTAAAAGGGTCTCAGAAACAAAACAAATGGCTCTTCCACCTATTTTTTCCTAGAGTGCGGTGGTTGTTGGCAGCCCTTGGCATTCCTTTGCTTATTCCATGGAGTGTGCCACTGCCATAGAGTAGCTTTCTCTCCTGTGTTTCTCTAATGAGTTCCGAGGGTTTTAAGAAGTCCAGCTACTGTACGTGGACCCTCTGTAAGTTCTTACTATTCCACCTTAACTTGACTATGTCTGTAAAGATTCTATTTCAAATAAAGTCACGTTTAGCTATTTGGTACTGAGACTGAAGAAAATAACTGTGTGTGTGTGGGGGGGGTAGAGTATGCAACTCAGAGAATACTAGACATTATCACTATACTTTAGTAGATGAGACTGGAAATAGCTAAATAGAATGAAATAATTCAACGTTCACTTGTACTAAGGCCAATAAATTCCTTATAATTTTTTTAAGTAAAAATTAAGAATTTTTCTCTGCAAAATAATGAGGAACTTGCTTTTTGAAAGAAAGGTAGATATCATATACATGTTCCTAATATCTGATAGTAATAGTAAAAACAAAATTTAAGATCTCCAGGGTTTATAGTTTTCTCAAAGGGGCCAACTGGGAATCTGTGCAATACAGCCTCCTCATTAGAGGAGATAATGTTTCATAATAAATATCTTTGGTCTGCTCCTTTGTCTACTAGTTTCATAATCAAAATTAATAAAGTTGGCCATTTCTGGCCAACTAGTGAATACAGAAGTTGGATTAATTTGCCTTTGTCTCTAAAAAATTTTCAGCTGCATTCTGGGAATTGTTTCTGGCCAATAAAATTCTTCCTAACTGATCAAATCCCTAAAGCAATGTGATCATTTGTGTTGCTACAGAGCATAAAATGCCTTCCAGATTAGCCATTAAAGCACTTCCTTTTATAAATGGAACTTTGTGGTACAGATAGGCCAAATGACCTACTCAATGCCAAATAATGAGTTCATAGCAGGGTCAAATAAACATCACGAGAACTTTCATAATTTAAGTGAGTATAATAGAAGTATAAAACCATCCATATGTCTGTTGAATGTGAGTGTATACATTCACATGCCGTATTTTCAATTGTTTCTCTTGTGACAATATATGTTAGCTAAAACCAATATATATACCTCTATAATACAGTCCTTTACTTAACACCACATTTTAAAAATTCATTTAAGAGTGTTCCTAGAGATGGTGAATGCGTATAACACTATTACTAGACAAGAGGACCAACAAGAGCAGTATGCTGTGCTCATCAATTAGAAGGCATTGGGAACAATAGGCTTGGTTCCAGTTTCTCATGGAAATATTTCCTGGCTCAAATCATATTAGTGATATAAACTGTCACAATATGACGATGACAATTAGAAAATAAAGGAGAATATTAAGAAAGACTAGCCATATGAAAACACAAAGTGGTCTAGCTTTAATTGATATATCTACAATGAAAAACACAGAAGAAGGAACAGAGAAATTATAGGAGCCTGAGGCCCAGGACACCTGCTGTGAAATGGTGTCTTCTAGACACAACAGTGAAACTGCACCCATGAAATATCAACAATATGACCTAAACAAGATTTGATAACAGCATCACCAGTTGAGTTTCCAATCTGAATGAGGGGATGTTTCATAATGTTTCACTCCTACATAAATAGATACAGGCAATCAATCTATGTGTGTTGATAAAGGGAGAATCACTTTTCTCCAGGGAGGACAACCCTGATAGATTATCTAATCCAAAATGGTCTACCATAAACATAAAGACATACTTAAAACATTAAAATAACCCAATAGGATCTATTGCTTTTATCCTATCTATCTATCTATCTATCTATCTATCTATCTATCTATCATCTATCTATCTGTCATCTATCTTTCTATCTGTGTCTGTCTGTCTATATATTTACCTATTATTTGACTACATAATAATAATAATTGAAAAAGAAAAGGTCAGGAATTTCAAATGGAGTGGAGAAGATGGGGAGGAGATTGAATGGGTAGGAAGAGTGAAAATGGTGTAAATATAATATTCACACATGAAATTTTATAATAAAGTAAAAAATCAAAAAGCACAACACATAAATACTTAAATTTACTAAGACATACACACTGAGATTTTAATTATAACACATTTAACTTTAGCATATTTGAAAAGTGAATTTTTTTAAAGTTTCTCATAGCTTTCCTCCTGCTTTCCCATCATCAACAAAGTCAGTGCTGTCTCTAGTTAAGGTTTCAAAGTCCCATGAATAGCTTTGCCTGGTATTCTTAAAACAAGCAAACCAAAATTGTGTGTGTGTGTTCTGTGCTTGAATGCATCCCCATAAAGCTATAACAGGAATATAGAGGTCGGTAGACAATTCTGAAGAATTGGCTTTCTCCTTCCATCACGTAGGATCTCAACATCAACACTGGTCATAGGCCTGTGTGTAAAAGCTTCTACCAGCTGAACCATTTCACTGGATCATGAATTTGAAGCTTTGATCCTTCTTCCTCATCTTTCCATGTCTGGAGATTACAGGTAGGTAGAGCTATTTCCAGTTATCAATTGCCACAACCCAGGACTTCATAAGTATTAGATAAGTATTCTATCAACTGAGCAATATCCTTATCTATCTATGGGTATCTACCCTATGTTTGGCTTGCTAGACGTAAAATACTCAAAAGAAATTACTTTTGGAACTAAATTGAAGCTTATTAAGAAAAATTTCAGTAAAGCTTCAAGCAAGGGCATTAGCAGAGAAGACTCAAGGAAAAGACAGTTACATACACTGTGCAGTGAGCAGGGCTTCTTCAGAAAGACAGCTGAAGGGACTTCTATATAATGCTATATGTAACACAATCTTAAGAATTCTTTCATAATCAGAGATGTTCTTCATCTGTGGCTAACACATTGTTCATCTAAATACAGATCTGGGGTGACCAGATCTGCCTTGCTCTCCTCTCTGTTTCAACAGTCACTCTGGAAATTCTCACTACCTCACTGCAGTAACAAAAGGATTCTCTCTCAGGAGGACTGGTGTGAACATACCACTCCATGTTTATTCATCCAGGATATGAGTTTAGGCTCACATTTCAACTGATATTTTATTCTTAGTTACAAAGCGTAGATTATAGGATTTGTAGATAGCTAAAGAATCCACAATGGTTCTCAGTCATGGTTACTGCCTTCAAATCTCCACCCAATAAAGAATTTTGATTTTGTTCATTAATAATAAACAGGTTGGGCTAGATTTAAGGTGCAGATGAGGTGGTGGGGTTAACTACCATGTTATATGTAAAGTGTCAGTTACTGGTATTATACAGAGATGAAAGAGACAATGTCCTTGTTACCATGGAGAAAATAGGCCTATGCAGAACTGGTCTTTATAGTAAAATCTAAGGTAAGCTCAAAGGCCTGCACACAGTGAATTATGGGTATTCTCTGAGACATCTGTGACACAGTGCAGGGGAAACTTGACCACAACTGAGGTAGTAAGCATAAGGGTGATGAAGAGAGAGTGGGTAGTTCGATCCAAGTGGAAAAGCAGGGTGAATTGAGGCAAAGGCTAGGGAGAGCCCTGGGTGTGAAAAATGGGAAGCTTTATACAGAAGGGACTTGGTGATTTGACGGTGTTATTTCTTTCAAATATAAGAGATAGAGTCACACACTCTGCCTCTTATTATACTCATAATATGTTTATATGTCAGTGTGTGTGCTTGCAATCATATGATATGCGAACTGATGACTATGCTTTAAAAAAAGTCCTCCCAAGAGAATGAGTTGCCAAAAATGAGGAAAAGTTCAGTGTAGAATTTTAAAAAGCTCACACGGGTAGCTTAATACAAAGTCTCTTGTCAGGCATGTGCCACCCACAGTCATTTTCTGGAATGATTATAAAAATGTATATCCCAGTCATAAAGATTTAACAAACTATTCTCCTGCCATTTATAGTAATGCTACCAAGTGACAAGTTCAAATTACATGTTGTGATTACTCTTCATCTGGGCAGAACACATGTTGTAACATAGTCGCAAGATGCAATTACATCGATTGCAGGGGTATAGCATATCAAAGCTGGAACAAAGCTAATCATGTACAATACACACACTGTTTAGATTTCTCCCAATCATGTTTACTTTTTTTTGTATTACAATCTGTTCGCCATTTGGACTAATCGCTAACTCTTCACTGCATGCAAGATGTGGAAATTATCAGCTGCGTTACACAAACATGGAAAATATAAGAAAATAAAAAGGATTAATGCATCGTCGGTACACTTTAGAGTTCAAAGACAGCTCAGCAAGATAAGGACCTTGCTGTGCTCACTAGTAATGCCATTGGACCTTTTCTTGTGGTGTGATATCTGCAGGGGATTAGCTTCAGGAGGCATCAAATCCCTCTGATTCTTACGTGTCTTGTATAAAATGTGACAGTGCTGGCATCCAACCCACACACATCCTTCTGACAACACTAAATAATGTCTACTCCATGTATAATAGCTAATATAAATGACTGTGGTATTGCTTTATTTACACAACAATGAAAAGAAATATCATGCACATTCAGACAATTTTAATTGGTTATTTCTTTTTGGTATTTTCATTCAAAGAGTGTTTGTATATAAATGTAGAATATACCAATATGGAGAGCTGTCTACTGACAGAATGATGTTGCGATGATTACACAGGACAATTACACTGCAAAGAACAAAATTTGCTTTCAAATATGCTTTTCATGCATAATTGTTAATAAGTAGCTTTGGCCTTACACACCCATACCCATTTGCATGTGCGTGTGTGCACACACGTGCGCACACACACACACACACACCCCACACACAGGCTAATAGAAGAAAGCGACAAACCACATTAAAAATGACCTACAAATAGTTGTCATTTTGACTTCCTTAATTTACCTTCCTAAAACTTTACTTTTCACTTGGTCTTTTTGGGGAGGTCTCATCTGCCTCTCTTGTTTTCTTACAATCGCATGATTCTAAATGTATCTTGTTTCTCACAATTGTGAATACATGCGTGGCAAACAAACAGATGTTTCTACCAGACAGATATGTCAAAATCTCTAGGCACAGCTTGGAACTTAGCATACCTGCCCTGATCCCTGCCCTCTTGCCAGTTCAAATGTGCCCTAGGCTATGCGCTTGGACTTCACTCAGTGGATCAGAAAGGCAAACACGTCTGAGTGACACCTGAATCAGGGTTCTTTCCCTGAGTTGTTCCTCACAGAATACCAAACACAGAATACAAACCACTGATGACGATTATTGGGACTATTTTTCATATTTCTACACACAAAATCCCCTCATCTCTTTCTAAAGTTAGAATTATACTTGTAATCATACTTGTAATGGTATCTCATGTTGGGATCTTACCAGTATAAAAAGTATATCCTAATCACATTTTTTGAGCAACGTCATACTTCTTAAATAAAAACTAGCAAATTACTGAAATAGGCTCCAATCCACTCCTTGCTAACCTGTTAATGGTTATTGTGGCCTCATGAATATCTCTAATAACTCATGACTGTGAGTTCAGACTCTCATTATTTATCACATGGAAAGCATAACATAATAACTATTCTTTATATTTTTGGGGTTTTTATTTTAGACAGAGTTTCTCTATAGCTTTGGAGCTTTCCTGGAACTTGTTCTGTAGAACAGGATGGCCTCTAACTCACAGAGATCTGCCTGTCTCTGCCTCCTGACTGATGGGATTAAAAGCATGCACCACCACTGCGTGACTATTTTTCATATTTCTACACACAAAATCCCCTCATCTCTTTCTAAAGTTAGAATTATAATTCTGTATAAATTTATCAAACATTTCAATGAATAAAACCAGGTAAGAATTATGGACTTTGAAAGTCTGAGAACTCAGCATACGAGAGCCATGAGCTGGAACTTGCATTCGCTGTTTGAATAGCTCCTCACAGGGCTTCTATTTCTACTGGTAACAAAGGGCAGAGGACAGCAGATGAACTCACAAACCACTGATGACGATTATTGGGAGCAGTGAGACCCCAGATCCTGAATTTCTTGTAATCCCCTGATCTGAGTGCCTACAGCTGCTCTGAGCACGAGACCTTCAGGAGTTCCTGATGGCAGGAGAGTGGTTTCTGGTGGGTTTGGCTGGGGCGTGGCTATCTCTATATAATGTGCCCCTGAACACAATAAAGGGGCCATTCTTGGGGAACTCAAAGAAGACCCGTGTCATTGTCTCTCTGTCTGCGTCTGTCTCTGTATTTTAACCTCCAGCCCTTTGCCTGAAGCTAGCAAACTGGGTAATTGCGCACAGAACACAGACACGGGGGCGCCGTGCGCGGCAGATGACTTGTTTTGCTTAGTAGATACTGCTGTAGATACACAGAGAAAAGTATTGTTCAAATTGGGGTGGATGTACATGGTGAATGAATATAAAATTATATGAAATTAATTTTATTTCTTCCATATAATATATTCATGCAATGGTTTTCCTCCCGATCCCCAGCGGACACACAAATACCCAGGCCTACATAGCCGGAGTTTGCACCCGCGGCAAGGCCTAGCAGTTTTTTTTTTTTGTTTTGTTTTGTTTTTTTGGGGGATTTTTCGAGACAGGGTTTCTCCGTAGCTTTTGGTTCCTGTCCTGGAACTAGCTCTTGTAGACCAGGCTGGCCTCGAACTCACAGAGATCTGCCTGTCTCAGCCTCCCGAGTGCCGGGATTAAAGGCGTGCGCCACCACCACCCGGCCTAAGGCCTAGCGTTTTAAAAACCGCGCGAGTCAGGAAATTTTTTTCTTAAAGAAGCCATGGCACGCCGCCAACTGTGCTAAACTTGATATTTGTGTCTAGAATTCTTAGTTCTAGCCTCTTATTGGCTAACTCTCACATCTTGCTTTAACCCCTATCTGTTAATCTGCGTGTTACCACAAGGTCATGGCTTACCCGGAAAGATCCAGCACGTCTGACCAGGTGGCTGGCTCCATGGTGGCAATCTCTGACCCTGCCCTGCCCCGATACAGGGGTCGTGACACAGCCTCTGGAGAATGGCTGGCAGGCAGCCCAGTGTCCCTAAGCTGTTCAGCTGGGACAAAGGTCACGGTGCAAACGCAACGGTGCTGTGGCGGGTGTTTCAAATAGCACTTCCGCTGGATGTGGCAATGGCTTGCGCTCCGACTCCTGCTGCCCAAGTGCGCTGCGCGGAACACCTGCTCAGACTGTCCAGGCCCGTGGATCCCGGGAGGCGTGGAGTTTCCACAGCTGAGGGAGGGAGGCAGGCAGCTGACCTGGGGGGGGGATGTGTGGGTGGGTGCAGGGTGGTTCTAAAAACGAATGTTGGGAGCCAGATAATGCGGAAACAATCCCACACCACTTTGGATTCATAGGGTTATTTATTTGAGGAAAAAAACCTTACAGAACACCATCCTATGCAACAGGAAAGGAGAGAGAGAGAGAGAGAGAGAGAGAGAGAGAGAGAGAGAGAGAGGGAGGGAGGGAGGGAGGGAGGGAGGGAGGGAGGGAGGGAGGGAGGGAGGGAGGGAGGGAGGGAGAGAGAGAGAGAGAGAGAGAGAGAGAGAGAGAGAGAGAGAGAGAGAGAGAGAGAGAGAGGAACAAAGGAGGATAATTCTTGGGGAATTCAAGGATGACCCGTGTCGCTGTCTCTCTGTCTGTGTGTGTCTGTCTATTTTAACCTCTAGCCCCCTTGCCCAAAGCTCACGAACTGGGTGCCAGCACACAGATCGCAGACATGGGGACGCGGTGCGCAGTAATTGGAGGTCCCCACCGAGATTTTGGCAATTGAAGGTCTCCACTGAGATAGCGGCAGACGATAAAGTGGAATATTACACGTTCAGATATCTCTTTGATTCTATGACTTTCCACTTAGCTCCTACCGTTCAAGTAACTCACAACGACCAGGCAATGGGCAACTCACAGTCATGTACATTCAGATAAAGGAAACACCTGGAGAAAGACACATGGTCTTCCCACATGCTCCCTCTAGAGCTTGGTGTCGGGTGTTTTCTTCAATTGGAGGTAGTGAACTTTTCCTGTTGTTCTTTAGTTGTCCTGTTGCACATGCTGGCATGGCAACCAGCTCCGTCCAAGCAGCTCCCTTCTTTAGCTGCGAGAATAGCACACACTACATTCCTGGTTTATGGTTGAAAATCTTTTGTCTGTTTTAATTTTCAAGACTTTTATACATATATATGTTACTTATATCATTTTCATCTCCCTTCTATCTCTAGGTTCTTCTATGCGTTCTATCATATTTATATATAACTGTTTTAAAAAGTATTGTGTATGTTCTTACATGTGATGTTGTGTAGATAGGTACACACATGGAGGCAAGAGGACAACCTCAGGTGTCATCGGTAGGAAAACCATCTACCTCTGTCAACAAAGTGTCTATCACTGCTTAGAGCTCACCAACTATGCTAGCAGACCCAGCCAGTGAGCCTCAGTAGTCTTCCTGTCTATTCATTCTCAGTGCTGGGATTAGAAGCGTGTGCTACAATACATAGCTCATGTATGTAGTTTCTGGGGAGTTGATTTTGTATTCTCATGCTTGAAGGCAGGTGCTTTACCAGCTAAGCCATCCCTCCTGGTCAAGCTTGATAATCTTTCTGAGTTAAAAAGCAAAATCTTGTAGTTCATGTTGGAGAGACTGGAATTTTGGGGATGAAATTCTGGAATAAAGAGATGCATCTTCAAAAATAAAAATATGAATACCTTATAATTTTGAGAGAATATATATGACTGAGCTAGTTATGTGTACAGAAAAATTCTGAAGACTATAAATAAAAGAGCGACTGTTTTGCTAGGCACTAAGTGGAAAGTAGACTCATGTAGTACACTGATTCACTGTCTGAGCTGCTTCAGGTTCTACCTGCTACAGGTTCTAGAGGGATACTTGTAGTGCCCAATCAAGAACTCTTCTTCATGACAAAGTATGTATCAAATGATTCCAGCTTTGAAATAAGGTTGACATTAGAAAGACCTTTTTATAATTTTTATAGAACCTGTACATATTCATAAGGTACAATGTGATAATGTAATGCATGTATATATTAATAATGTTCAAAGCGGCGTAAATAGCAGTTTTAGCTACTTAAACATTTCTCATGTTTTTGGAAAGAAATTTCAAATGACTGACTTGTCATTTTTATAGTGTAGAAATTATAATAAGTTTTTGTCTAGAACACTAGATTTCCCCACTTCTTATTGCAACATGGTACCCATTTCCTGACATCTGTTGCACCTTTTCTGATTTCTAATTAAATTTTCTTAATTTATATTAAAGCAGTGTTCTTCTCTAGCTTCTCCATGTGAATGAGACAGACGACATTTGTCTTTCTGTTCTAGGTAAATACATTTAACACAGTATCCTCTAGTTTCATCTTCATGCTCCAAAATAGTAGTATTAAGTTCTTACCTGGTGTAACAACAAGATTTTGGTAAATCAGCCTTGTTTTCTAATAACATATCCATTAAGAAAAGAAAATCAGCAATTTCTAAAGCAAAATACAAATTTTGGACTTTTATCAACATCATGTCCAGATGTTCTGACATAATGAATTATTAGAGTTATAAAAAGACAGTAATTATATAATCTATAATAATTAAAAAATTAGTATATAGAAATAGACAAAAGACCTAAATTTAGCAAAAAATGTGATGTTTAAAGTGAATGGCATGGGGCTGGTGAACTGGTTTAGCAGGTAAAGGCATCTGCCTCTAAGCCTGGTGACCCTAGCTCAGTCTCCCTGGGACCCATGCAGCAGATGGAGAGAAATTCATTCCATCTCTGTTCTCTGATTTCCCTATGTGCATTACGGCACACATATGCCCACATACATACACAAACAGACAGATAGCTAAATACATAAATGTCTAAAAATGAATGGATGGATAATGTTAAGAAAACAAATATTTTCTACCAAGAAAAGAGCTGATTCATTTATAAAATTAAATACACAGCGGTTTCAAAATCACACCAGCCACTGCCATGGTATGGTAACTTGAACTTGTCTCTGCAGATTTATACAAAGTCTATAAAGTGCAAAAAGAAAAAAAAGTAGTGATGAACATTTATATTCATTATCATTGATTATAGGTGGCATTATAACAATCAAAAACACAGTTGTCAATTTTCCAAGGTTTGTGAAGAGTACACAGAAAACTATGCGTTATGGCAAAGAAAATCTGAAGCACCCAAGTCCACAGTGACCCACGGTGTTCAGTAGTTGTACCAAAGTCATAACATTGTCATGCTGCCAATGCTTTCTATTTTAATCTGCATCTGTCATCACCTCTCTGCCTGTCTCCACATTAGCAATTACATTCCCTGCAGGTATATTTGTAGAAATCAATAACTTTCCAAAAATTTATAGGGAAAAACACAGAATAAAGAAAATTCTTGAGGAAACTTGGAAGACTCGGACTCTAATTTCTTCTTCCAGGCAGCTTTTAGTAATCAAGACAGTAGGATATTGACAGAAAAGGAGGTAAGCCCGTCAATAGAACTAAGCAACGAGATCATAAATACAATACTTTACAGTTGATGGGCTTCCTACTAAAACAAATCAATTTGTAAGACAGAATCTTTCCAAAAAATAAATGAAACTGAGTTTGGAACATCTGGGCACACATATGAGATATGAGGGAGTAAATTCGATAGTTACTTCAGAGCATATGAGAAAATTATTTTTAGATCAGTCTTGCATTGCAACAAAAAGCTAAAATTACAGAAACATATAGGAGACTCTTTTTGTAATTATAAATATGTAGGACATTTTAGATATGTACACAATTAAAATTAGTGTATAAATCAGTGTATTAAACTTTATCAAAATTTAAACTTTTGCTTATTATAAAACATTGTAAGGAAAATCACTCAGAGCTTCATAATCTCAAAAAATATTTCACTAAATACTCATGTTATATCATACATATGAACACGTGCATACACACACACACATATATGAGTATGTATAATTTTTTGAGGGTTTTTTTTTTAATTTTATTTTTTTTACTGTATGTTATTGTGTTGTCCTTGAATTTTTTTTATTAATTAATTTATTTAATTATTAAAGATTTCTGCCTCTTCCCCGCCACCACCTCCCATTCCCCCCCCCCAATCAAGTCTTCCTCCCTCCTCAGCCCAAAGAGCAAGCAGGTTTCCCTGCCCTGTGGGAGGTCCAAGGACCACCCACCTCCATCCAGGTCTATTAAGGTGAGCATCCAAACTACCTGGGCTCCCACAAAGCCATTACGTGCAATAGGATCAAGAACCCATTGCCATTGTTCTTCAGTTCTCAGTAGTCCTCATTGTCCATTATGTTCAGCGAGACCGGTTTTGTCCCATGCTTTTTCAGTCCCCGGCCAGCTGGCCTTGATGAGTTCCCGATAGAACATCCCCATTGCCTCAGTGTGTGGGTGCACCCCTCGCAGTCCTGAGTTCCTTGCTCGTGCTCACTCTCCTTCTGCTCCTCCTTTGGATCGTGAGACTTCAGTCCAGTGCTCCAATGTTGGTCTCTGTCTCTGTCTTCTTTCATCGCCTGATGAAGGTTAATATTCAGGGGGATGCTTATATGTTTTTCTTTGGGTTCACCTTCTTATTTAGCTTCTCTAGAATCACGAATTATAGTCTCAATGTCCTTTATTTATGGCTAGAAACCAAATATGAGTGAGTACATCCCATGTTCCTCTTTTTGGGTCTGGCTTACCTCACTCAGGATAGTGTTTTCTATTTCCGTCCATTTGTATGCAAAATTCAAGAAGTCATTGTTTTTTACTGCTGAGTAGTACTCTAATATGTATATATTCCATACTTTCTTCATCCATTCTTCCATTGAAGGACATCTAGGTTGTTTCCAGGTTCTGGCTATTACAAACAATGCTGCTATGAACATAGTTGAGCAAATACTTTTGTTGTATGTTTGGGCATCTCTTGGGTATATTCCCAATAGTGGTATTGCTGGGTCGAGAGGTAGGTTGAACCCGACTTTCCTGAGAAACTGCCACACTGCTTTCCAAAGTGGTTGCACAAGTTTGCATTCCCACCAGCAATGGATGAGAGTGCCCCTTTCTCCACAACCTCTCCAGCAGAGGCTATCATTGGTGTTTTTGATTTTAGCCATTCTGACCGGTGTAAGATAGTATCTTAATGTTGTCTTGATTTGCATTTCCCTGATTGCTAAGGAAGTTGAGCACGATCTTAAGTGTCTTTTGGCCATTTGAACTTCTTCTGTTGAAAAGTCTCTGTTCAGCTCAGTGCCCCATTTTATAATTGGATTGATTAAGGTATAAATAAAGACAGTCAAAATTAGTCAAAATGTTTGAATGGATCAATAAAAAGGACTGAAAATCACCATTAATCCTTTAGAGGAAGTGAATAAAATCAAAATGAGTTATCATTGTATACTTGCAAGGCTGAACAACTAGTTTCCATGAAATCACACTGTCTTCAAGTATGTGATTTGATGACAAAAATAGAAGTTAAAACTGTTTTCACATATGTATCTAGCTATAGCATGCAAGACCAAACGTTTTTCTAAACTTAGAAACTATTTATTAGGTCTAACTGAAGCTCACGGAACTTTCAACTGAGCATCACTCAGCTCTACAACAGTTCTTAAAATTCAGTATCTATTGATTTTCTAATTATGAGTGAGACTGTGACTTCCTAGAAGTGGTGATACAATTACCACTTTTGTGTAATTCGAAGTCAGCAAGTGACAAAAAAGCTGGCTGCATTCAAGTCATATTTGACGGCATCTACATATTAAAGCTTACCACACATGTCTAGAAGAAACAATCTAGAAGACATTGAATTATCCATGAAACAAAAAATATAAGGAATGCCCATCCACATATGTGATTGCCATTGGCAATCTTCTAACCACCATCTTACCAATCTTCTTACCATCTTCTTACCACCTGTTATTCTTTGGATATTTTTTGTAAGCTTCTACAGTAATTTCAATATCCTTGTCAATGATTGGTTAGTAGAAGGCATATAAAGCAATCCTAATCCATGAGTTATTAAGAAAAAGAACCATCATTCCTAACAAAGTGAGAAAGGAAGAGGTATCAGATGAGAAATCTGGAGGCGCAGAGACTATCTTGTTACTCCTACCAGTGAGACTGAGATAACTAGTGGGAAGGCGGGTGGGGCTGAAGACACGCTAGCACTGTCAATTGCATTGTGGCTAGCATTCTCCTAGCTCTAACTTGGCAGAAGGAAGACTAGTATTTGCCTTATCTGTCATTTGGATCAAAATTTCACTTACGGGTAACTCAAATCATCTAGAGAAGCATACAAGTAAGCAGCATTGTCAACATGAGCCAGATTCCAGATGTGACAAGCTTTCCAGCCAGCCTGGTACCTTAGTCATCTTTCTTCTTACCTTTCACCATATACAAGGGCCTAGAACCTCGAGTGGGACAGAGGGGAGTCACAGCATTCCAGGCTGCATGAGAGTCACCGGGAAACAGACCATTTAAGGTGGTCTCAGAAAGCCGCCTTACTAAGTCTTCCTTGCTCCTCTTTGAACTCTGCAGACCTTGGGTACTGGGTGATGTCTAGAGACATCACCTATGAGAGGGTCTTGGAGGAAATGGGTGCTTGCAGTGAGTTGGCTTTCGCTAACATAGGAAAGGCAATCTTGAGACTGATAAATGTGGATCAAATAAAGAACACAGTTATGGATGGGGTGTACTGTGGATTTTGTGGACTTCAACAACAACATTTGATGGACCGCATCAAGATATAAGGCTAAGCAAGTAGACATAAAAGAAATAGGCCGGGCGGTGGTGGCGCACGCCTTTAATCCCAGCACTTGGGAGGCAGAGGCAGGCGGATCTCTGTGAGTTCGAGACCAGCCTGGTCTACAGAGCTAGTTCCAGGACAGGCTCCAAAACCACAGAGAAACCCTGTCTCGAAAAACCAAAAAAAAAAAAAAAAAAAAAAAAAAAAAAAAGAAATGCAAATTAACACAGTCATATTCTGTAATATAATAATATACAAATATTCAGATAGCATGCACAGCTGGAAGCATGATCCCCAAGGCTCTCTGATTCAATACCTAATCTTTGGCTGACTTTACTTGTTTTGTTTTTTTCCCTTCAGAGACAAAAATGTGTTCAAAATACTCAGTTATTCTTTATCACCAATCAACCTTTCTTTTTATAAAGATAGTTTAGCAAAGAAATTCGGCCTAAGGGCTTTCCATGTGAGCTCAGGTTTCTAGGACTTAGCAGAACGGCATTAAGGTGTTTTCCCCATCCAGAACAATGGGTCCCCCTACCAAACTCTATGAGAATGAAAATGAACCCTTCTCTCTGAGGCTGCGTGAGTACACGCTTAAGAACTTGACATACTTTGTATAGTGCATGCACGAGTGTGGTCATTGCCAAAAACAAACTTGCAAGAATGACAATCTTTTCCAATCTTATGTGCGGATGTAAGAGTTTCCTCTTCTATTTCGATAAAAAAAACAAAACAAAACAAAAAAAAAAAACGCAGCCCATTGTGTGATTACATTTTGCAGTCTACAGGAGCTGAAGACAAAGCAAGAACTCTTTCCACCCAGCGTATCTAGGGGGGCACTGGGCAGCTGGGGGCGGGGTGGGGGGAGATTGTAATCAATGTTAGACTACGGTAGTGTCAGCTCATGCCCTGCAGAACACTTGCTCAGCTGCTGGTGAGTGGAGAGGCTTCTAATCACAAAGATATCCTAATATAGGCACAGATGAGTTATTTTTCTTAAAATTTTCCTCAGGGAAAAAAAAATGAACTCCCGTTGACCCCTTTAATCAGCTGAGTTAAATCAGAGCTATTGTCAAAGTGGCTTCAAGCCTTCATTATTTTAAATGTATGCCAGAGAAGAAACTTTAAGCTCCCAATAATCAGGCCTCGTTATAGATTTTTTTTTCTTTAGCAAAATTTCACCAGTGAAGCTTGGTTACAGAGCTTTCTTTTTTTGAGTGTGCAATTCTGAATTAGGCTCCAGTATTAAATGAGGGGGAATCTAACTCCCATCTGTCTTCGTTTTAACCCTTGATTATAGAGAACAGTGACATGGAACACCTTGTTGTGTAGCTTTCTAAGACAGAAGGTATTGATTCCTTTGTTCTACATGCTCTAGATATTACAGCTGAATAAATTTCCCGGGGTGAAGAAGCCATTCATTCATTCATTCACTCCCTCCCTCCCATGAACCAATTACAAATTAATTATACACCTTTTCAGTCCTATTTCTGTCTCAGATAGGTTTGTCATGTTAAAATAATCAAAAAGTCACCTGGATAAAGAGTCTCAATGAGAGATTGCCTATATCAGGTTGATCAAAGGACATGAATATAAGGGGCGGGATATGATTACATCTAGATGTATGTGCATATATATATGTGTGTGTTGCATATGTAAATCATATTGTTTCTTTCTCTCTTGACAACCATGATGCAAACACTGTGTTAAATAATATATAATCAAAATAAACTGTCTTGTGAAAATATTTAATTTTACTTTTTGATTAATAAGGTAGTTTGCTATCTAGTTTTCTAAGACAATAAATACAGAAATATAGAATTTCCCTCAAAACTCATATTTTATATATAGTGTGATGGTGACTTTACTTGGTACTGAGTTTGGTGCTTCCAATTCAAATTTTCTTATTATTTAAATACAAGAAAAAATTGGATCCAGTCAACGTTTTTAATCTTTCATTTCTCATTTGTAAAATGGGCTAATAATAGCCACACTGACTATTATAAATGGCAATATGTGTTAGAACAAAGGAAAGAAAAGTAACAATTTTCATGAAATAACAACAATAAAAAAGCCTTTCCCCTCATAATTCAGGTACCATCATTATCATCATCATCATTATTATAGTATTACCTTATTTCCAAAAAGTCATTAATGGTCAAATAGCCATGCTGCCCCTCTCCCATAGAAGAACTGAATCCATAGCTTCATAAATGAATTTCAGAAATTTCAAATCATTCAAAAACCAATGTTCACTTCTTAGAAGCTCTAATGGGTTCAGTGACAATGATTAGCCATATACAACTGTAAATGCAGACTCATTGTTCATGCACAGATGCCATTGCTACATCCTCTCTTCTTGTTATATAAACAGGCTTTCTAGTTTTGTGGTCAGCCTCTAGATAGATTTCTTTTTACTCTGCCATATTGTTGTAACACTAGTGTGTTGACTACTTTTGTGACACAGAAATTTATAGTCAGCTATAAAAAGAAAGAGTCAGTTCAGAAAGTGCCCCAACTTGATTAACCTGCAAGTAAGCCAGCAAGTAGTATTCCTCTGTGGCCTCTGTATGTTTGTGCCACAGGTTCTTGCGTTTAGTTCCTGCCCTGCCTTTTCTGGATGATGGACTACAAACTGTAAGATGAAACAAAACCTTTCCTCTCCATGTTGCTTTTGTTCATGGGTGAGGCCATCATTAAGACTGGTAGGTCCTTTAAAAGTCGCTTTATAATATTTATTAAATCTGTTCTTTGACAGTTTAATGTATTCCCATTATCTTACCTACAAAATAAAAATGAATGGATACATTTCTAAAGATTTGGTTTGAGTGGTCTCCCTTGCTTACTCATGAGTTAAATGGGCAGAGCGGCGAACATGAAGAGTGGGAGTTGGAAGTAGGAGAGGTGACAATAGCAAAGGAAGCAGTTACAGCAGGAGGAAGGCTGAAAAGCTCCAGCGAGCAGCCAGAGGGAGAAACCGTGGAGAGCACAGTCAGTGATGACAAGGGAGCCGGAGGGGAAGGCATAAAGCCAAAGCTGGAGAAAGATGGGACACTATGAAGAAGTACACATAGGTGAGAAGTGGTGAGTTCTGCTCCCTAGAAAATTTCAACAGCACATCAAAGCCTTAAGGGTCAGTAGTGTCTAGACATCTGACCCAAGAACTATAAGAGCACCCACTTTCAATGACTGAAAGTCCCAGTGTCCTCTACTCAAGATGTGTAATACAGGTAACAGAGGAGCTAAGGGTTCTAATACCCAAGGTTCTCAAATGCTATCTGCTGCTTTACCACACTGCTACTAGAAGCTGTGGTCATCAATAGATACCAAGAATGCAGACCATAGACATTTATAGACTGAGCAATAGGCATCATTTTTGGCACTCAATGCTGTAAGCCACTGGGTTTGCCAATTTAACCTTTAAGCACTGAAGGTTCACTGCCAAAGGTGGAACTGCTAATCCTGTCTGCTGAGGAGATCTATCCATCTATCTAGACAAAGCAAAAGGATCTGAGTCAGTTATTTGATAACAACGTGGGTTACCAAGGAGTTAAGGTTGCTACCTAGAAATGCAAACCAAAAGGAACCTAGAGAATGAGAGCCAGACACTCGATAGAATTACCACCTATTAGCTTTGCTTGCAGCTCAGAACCTCTCACTTGAAACCATTTGAATTGTATTTTCTGTTAATCCAAAGACAAAATTATTCCAAAGTTATCTACTTTGACAATGAATGTGGCTAGAATCTTATGAAAAACAGAATGCTTAGTCACCTCATGGATTTTAGAGACAAAAATTTATAGTTTTGAAGAACATCCTGATAAACTATACACACTTTGGATCTGGAAATAATTTGGATGTGATGAACCCTTATTGAGGCTAGAAAATGTCCTTGCTTTTATATGGGCTTATCTCTTCCAAATCTATATTATATGTGCGTGTGTGTGTGTGTGTGTGATTTAATTTTCATGATACACTTAGAAGAAAAGGGTATAGGAAGAAAAGACAAACAAAACATTACCATTTAACCCTCTGAAGTCTATTTGTAGGACTCATGACTACAAACAGTGTCAGACACTGATATATAGTTAGTCCTGTTTACTGCACAAAAAAGACAGTCTCTGTGGAACCTCTGTAATAATGCCGGAAGCATGCAGTAATTAACCCAAATTAATTACCTCCATATCCAGCAAACCACTCTGGAGCTGGCATGTAGCTTAGCTGCCAAGCACCATGGTATAATAAGGTCAGAATGAGCAATTTCTAACATTTTGCCCATGGTATCTAAACCCTTAATGGAGCCAAATGCCAGTCATCTACACACTCCTACAGTCAAGGTCAAGACAAGTGCAGCCCCACAAAGCTGTTCCCTTATTAGTAATTTTGATCTTCAGCTCATTAATTATTTGTATGTAAGCCATGAACATAATAGAAGATGAGGAATTGAAGACACATAGGCAGTCATAAGAGCTAGCCTATGTTCCAATATAAAGTCCCTCCCAAAACCACACACACACACACACACACACACACACACACACAAGCTACTCAATCTTTTTCACTCAAAACCTATACCTACCAAGAAAGCAGTGTTTGGAAATCTAAATGCAAATGTAGAGTCAGGCGTGAATTAATGCTCGTCTCTAACTTTGAACATCTACATGTAAAACACGTAATCATGAATGTCAATTCCCCATTTATAAAAAAAAATACATTGCTGTGATCTTATTCACAACAAGTTTTGACATAATGTTTTGAGTTGAATGGGAAATTATTATCTCCTCTTATCTTTTTTACCATCAGAGTTTTCATGAAACTATAAAGCATAGGAGTTGTCATGAAATTATCTTCATTACCTGTACAAATGCATGGCCCATGCCACCTAGCTGGGACTGTATAGAATGGAATCATTGGGCTTATCTTTCTCCCCAGGAAAAGCACTACCTGACAACAGATGTGAAACCTATGACTTAAAATGTGTCTTACACCCTGTGTTCATGTGAATGAATCTTGACATTGTTTAGGTATCATCTGGCTGCTGCACATTGATCAGAATGGTTGCAGCTGTGAATGTCTGTATCGCAGAGTCAACTAATGGTGTCCATACTTCATAAAAACCCTTCATAGAGTTCTAGATTGTGCCTATGGTTCCACTGGGCTTGTGGCTTAGACTTGTCACTTAAATGTAATGCCCCAGCTTTCCATCCGTGAGGCTGGATTTATGAGAAGGATTCGGTGAGATGACATATACGAAGCAACAACCCAGAGCCTCTGTGCAGGACTCAACAGTTCCGTCTTGTCTTGCCTTCCTCTGCTGCCTTTTCTATCCTCAACCCCTCCACTGACACAATGGCAAGTACTCAGTGACTTAAGGGAGAGACAGACCAATGTTAAGAAGAATCTTCTCCTCCTACCATCTCTGACAATCATTTGACTGTGGGGGTGAGGCCTGGTGAGACCTGCCAATTAGACTTCACCTAAGCATGGGATTCATGAAAGCACTAGGGAACCAAACTCCTCAGATCATTATTGGGCAACTACTAGAGGCAAATGAGAATAGTGGACACACACACATGCAAATACATATGCCTGCACACACATGCACACAGACACACACACACACATCAGAGAGAGAGACAGAGAGAGGAGAGATTCTCTTGTGGAGAAGAATGTTTTGCTTTCCCTCCTTTCTTTTCTCTCCTTAATTAGCTAAACTTCAGGTAGAGTGATTCCAGGGACCCAGGGACATAATTTAAAGCTCCAGAGAAGGCCAGACATTGGCCTATTAGAACAAGCAAATCAAAGTAACTGAATCAATTAAAGCTGAAAACAGACCATATTCTGCTAAATGTACTCTAATTGGCAGAGAATGTAGAGTGTGCTTTTGAAATGCCATTTTAATGATCCCAGGGAGCAGAGCACTCATTTGAACTTACAATTTCTTCACCCACTGCCTTACACTCCCTATTGGATAGCTACCAGTCTGGGCAGCTTAGCTGGTGAGAACACCATGGCTGTGGAAGTTAGCAAAATGGGCTGGATTTATCCTTTCCTGGTTGTCCAATCGGTGCTGATCTGAAGTTATCTTAAAGGCTATGAGATATTCTCTATAAAATGGAAATGGGTGTTTTTTTTCAAGGGCTTAACTGCAATAATTCATGATAACATGACAAATAGCAGATGTGGAAGAAACTGTGTTGTTACTAGGGATAGATTCACAGTAACATGTGACTTACATTCTTTTATTGAATAAGTTAAAGTACTTTGTTGTCAAAGGTTAAAAGATTAGCTAAGTGGGACCGAATGTTATCAAGCTGTTACCTAATTGTTTATATGTTAACACACATATTTATGGATACATGCATTCATATAACATATATATATATATGATTAAATATATAATATACTGTGAATAATAGTGAAATGTTGCTATGGAAACCACTATTTTATATAGTATACACCAATGAAACGTTTTTAAAGAAAGGCTTTAGAGTGTCTGTAAACTATTGCTCTGAAGTTGGAGAGCTTAAGTTAACACAAGCTAAGTGTTCTGAGTGACTCATCCTAACACATTGATTTAGCGCAGACTTTGGTCATTTTTGTGCAGTTAGTCTCTTATCTTCGTTTGAGGGTTAAGTAAAATACCAGTGTGCTTGTCTAAGATAATGGAACTATGCCTTTAACACGCTATCGATAAAACATTACTCTCCTAGTACCATTAAACCTGGCGTATAAGAAATCTCTTCTGTCAGTTCTCTGTGAATCACTGAAGTATAAATTTGAGGAGTATAGAAAATATTATACTTGCCTCTGACATCTAATTTTATAAACATATCAAAGTATACCCTGGGAAATACTCGGGAATGACAGCATATTAACGTAAGAGTATTCTGTACTGCCAGTAACGTAATCATATAGATGATGTAGGAAAATATACTCTCACAGAAAAGTCGTATAAAATGCCAAGTTTCTTTTTCTGTGTTGTTATTGAGTTGGGCTTGGTACTATTCTAGCCTTATCTTTGGGGTACTTCTCTCCTGGGTATGAAACCGACTTTCCTTGTCAGTGCTTGATTTCCTGATAGATATAAGATGAATTCTTCTGAAACAGCTTCCTTAGATGTGGTAGAGTATCACTTATGTAAACTGGACTTTCTCTTAGGAAGAAACATTAGGAGAGGCCACATCTTGTGCTTCTCCTCGACATCTGTATGTAGTGCCTCTAAACACACAGTGGCCACGCAGGGAGAGGACAAAACTGACTTGGGTGTGGTTGCTCAGAGTGAAGAAAATGCCTGATAATTTACCTTTGGGACTCCCAGTTTTACCTTTGGTAAGAAAGTACTTCTGCATTGCTAATGAATAGCCACAGAGAATAGCCTGCCATTAATTACATGCCCCTGCTCGTGTTCCTGCTAATAATACATGAGATAACTGGCCACACATGTGTTAGCCAGTTCTGGTTAGTGTTACTTTTGTTTGCTTGCTTTTCCTGAAGGCAAATTGTTCCAAGCAAATGTAAGTACCTGGAAGGAAGAGAAACGTCAGGGAAGATGGAATTGAAAGTAGTTAAGTTCATAGCAGCATTGTTTGTAATAGCCAGAACCTGGAAACAACCTAGATGCCCTTCAACGGAAGAATGGACGAAGAAAGTATAGAATATATACATATTAGAGTACTACTCAGCAGTAAGAAAACAATGTCTTCTTGAATTTTGCATGCAAATGGACGGAAATAGAAAACAGTATCCTGAGTCTGAAAAAGCATGGGATAAAACCGGACTCGCTGAACATAGCGGACAATGAGGACTGCTGAGAAGTCAAGAACAATGGCACTGGGTTTTGATCCTACTGCACGCATTGGCTTTGTGGGGGCCTAGGCAGTTTGGATGCTCACCTTACTAGACCTGGAAGGAGGTGGGTGGTCCTTGGACTTCCCACAGGGCAGGGAACCCTGACTGCTCTTCGGGCTGATGAGGGAGGGGGACTTCGGGAGGGGGAGGGAAACGGGAGGTGGTGGCGGGGAGAAGGCAAAAATCTTTAATAAATAAATAAATAAATAGAAATGCAAGATAATGAGTTACTATTAGAGACTGTTAAATGGGAGGCAGACTCAGGTCTAGACTTCATCCTGACCTGCATCCTAGATCTACCTTGACCAATGACACTGCCTTGGGGGATATTATCTTCTTCCTGTCTCCTCCTGCCTTCCTGGTAGTAGGACTGCCATGGTTCAATACCCTTTCCCAGGAATCCCAGTCATCTCCCTTCCTGCTGACATAAGAGACTGTGCATGAGGCCTTAGACATAGTTGTCCACAGTCCACAAACTCAGATTTTATTTCAGACTTTTGCTTAGAGTTTCATGAGTTGTGAAGAGAACCACATTTTTTCTCCTGGTTTTTCAGACCTCTTCTCAGAACCTATGTTCCTCTGAAAAGTTCAGTATCTTGAGGTTACTGGTTTAGAGTCTCCATTCTCATGTTGGTTGTCAGGTAAGTGCTACCGTCAGCTAGACTAGGCTGTCAGCAATTCTTAGACAATGAGGATCTTAAGAGAGACATACATAGATCTAATCTACATGGGAGTAGAAAAAGGCAAGATCTCCTGAGTTAATAGGGAGCATGGGGACCTTGGGAGAGGGTGAAAGGGGAGGGGAAAGGCAGGGAAGAGAGCAGATAAAAATGCGGAGCTCAATAAAAAATAAAAAATAGATTTCTAACTTTTTAATAGTCTGGTGTTTTACTTCTTTAATCAGGCAGAGGGATCTTTCATCCAAGTCTGTGCGAACCACGTCTTATACAGCATAATACAACACTGGAAATGGTTTTCCATTCTGCCTTGCCTATCCTACAAACTGGCACATAGGTTCTGCTGCACTGGAGAGAAGAGGGTTAGTGCAGGGGAATGACTCCCTGGATTTTAATTAGTGTGTTTCTACCAGACACCCCATGACCTTGGTCACCGCTTTCTACCTACTAATGTATAATCAATCACCCAGGCCCCTAATAGGCAGCAATACCTGGAGATCCTATGCACTGGGGATATCTGGAAGATGGGAGGGTTTAAAGTGCTTGGACCCAAAGTTCAGGTTTCTCCTAACAATGTCTTCCTTTGTAAAATGTAAAGTAATTTATATTAAAATCTTCATAGGACTATAGGTAATATGCAAGAAAAAAATACACACTTTAAACTTAATATTTCATGGGATCTCAAAGGAGGGATTTATGAAGATGAAGGAGAAAGTGCTGGTTGGAAGGTTCAGCAGTTTAATAGCGGTTGCTGAAAAAACTGACAGCCTGATCCCAACACTGAGATGCACATTGTGGAAAGAGGAATGGTTCCCAGAAGCTATCCTCTGGTCTCCCCGTATGCCACATGTGTGGAAACACACACACACACACACAGTCCAATTCATGTAATTTCCCCAAAAGTAAAAGTGTATAATTTTGTGCTCACAAGGTGAACCAGCACTTCTTTAGAAACAGTTTGAAGCAAACTACCCCTTTTAAAATTATCTTTTATAGTTTCTATAAAAGTACTTTAAAAATTTTGACCATGACCTTAAGGCTCCCTGGTCCCAGGTGATTATTTCCATATTCCTCCCAGGGCTCTGTGCTTCTTCTCAGTCTCTTGGCTCCTCCCACCTCTGTGCTTCTGGGAACTAAACCCTCAACATTTTATCCCACATTCACCCTGAATTTATATTCACACTTATTTGTGTAACCCATCTAGTAACCGCCCTATAAATCTCAGCTTCAAGAAGACAGTGAGAGAAGACAAACGGTTTAAGACGTTCTGCATTCACAGAGTGACCAGAGATTTGAATACAAGGCACTAAGCTCTGAAGCCTCATTTACTTCTCTGTTGAGATGGACACTGTAAATATTAACCCTGTGACTTGCTTTTTAAATTAACTGTATAAGATACTTTTAGCAATACAAGTGAACTCAACATTTCCTATCTGTGCATACAATGTATTTTTTCCAGCTCTAGGCTTCTTGCAGGAACCTGCTTCAGATGGAATGACTTTTAAAAACTCAAGTGGGAGGCAGCAGTCCACTAGGATTCAGAATTTGGAAATTGGGTGACAGAGAATCATGACTTTGACATCATCTTTGTCTCTATAACAAGTAGGATAACAGTCCGGAATACATGAAACTTTACCTCAAACACACACCCACAAGAAGGCATGCACGCATACATGCACGTATGCATACATGCACATACAAAACCAACAACAAGTGTAAAGTCCTTTTAATATCATACAAATATTTTGATTGTAGCATTCATTCAAATATTTATAATAAAATATATCATAAAAATAGAACTTTTGTGTGTATTTTTATGATCCTTTCTGTGTCATAGGAGGGAAATTAAAATGTTAATATTTGCCTCAAAGAACTAAATTAGATCATGGATGTGTGGATATAAATCAGTCAGAACAGTGCCTCGGCACATGGGAGCTGCTCAATAAATTGCATCATTTGAAATTTGATGCCCTGGGTTGCAGTTTTCACATCTTTACTCATTATCTGGGTGTCTGTGGACAAGCTGTTTAACCTTTAACCTCTCTGGGCCTTTTCCACATCTTTAATATAGAATAATATCAATATCTTTCTCACTCAGGTGTGATGAGGGACAGGTGCATTAATTTACAGAAGAATTAGGAGATGGGGGTATATGAAGGATCCAAAGTATTTATTAAATAAGACATTGTTAGCCCTTTAAGAAACAGAGTGATTTGATTGAAAAACCTTATGCAAACCACACACAGTTATTACCCCCACACAGAAAGAGACAAAGGCAAAGAGGAAGACGGAGACACGTTTACACTAAAGTACCCTCATGGAGGTTGCAGAACAGCTTGCATAAATAAGTTCTCGCCTTCTACCATGTGGGTCCTAGGGTTTGAATTCTGGTGGAAGTCTTGCCAGCACGCAACCTTACCAGCCTCTGTAGCCATTTGGTGATCCATGAATGACATAATTTATTCTAAAATCTGACACATGTGTCACATATATGACTCTGATCAACATCTGTGAGACAATTTTATGTTATCTCATTTGCTTCTCTTGATACTTTCGTGCCTCCCATTTATTATCTAACTTTATTTTAAGGGACTTAGTTCAGAAGGTTCTAAATGTTTTATACTGCCAGTAATTAATTACTCAGGGGAAAGACCAAGGGTGTGACCTTGTAAAACTTTGATAAGGAAATAATGTGGAAGGAAGACAGACATTATTTATTGGGGTAGTTGAAAATACCCCAATAAATAATTGAGTGGGCCTCACATCCAAACAGACATTGATTGGCTACTTCCACGTGTTCTGTGCAACCATTGCCCTAGAATATTTTTTCAGCCAGGAATGATTGTAGGTCAAGGTTTAATGACTGGGTTGCTGTCCAAGTTTTTGTTGTTGTTTGTTTTTTGTTTTTCAGTAGCCTGCAGAGTACCTTCCCACACCAAAGAGACTAGAACACAGGGGCAAGGGCTCCACGTTGGCCCCAGTTTGACTTCACCATGTTTAATGAGTTATGTAGGTGTTGTCCTCGGCAATGGGGCCATGCTGTCAGTTTTCAGAGCACAGTCTTTTTTTTCCCTTGCAACAGCCTTGGTTGTTTAGGGATTTCCATGGAATCCCTTGGTCAATATCCCAACCAAATATACTCCAGACCCACCACAAGAAGCCTTGCTTGGATAAAAGAGTTGGCCAGCTGAGACTCTGAGTTCCTCATTACTATGAGGGCTCACCAGTATCACCTTCACAAATTACAGGAAGTTTTCACTGAACTAGATTTCCACATGCCCCCCAAATGCCACCCACCCCAATTCCATCCCTGTCTTGTCCCACACATTCTCACCACACCCTCCCTCACAGTCTGCCCATATAATCCACATCTTTCTGCCTCTTCTTCCGTGCTATTTCCTGAATTCTGGAGGACAGATTTAATAAAGACCTCCAAGTCTGACTTTCTCCCCATGTATTGTCTGGCTGCAGGTCTCTGCATCTCCTCCTATCCACTGCCAGCGGAAGCTTCTGTGACAATGACTGGATAAAGCACTCGTCTTTGAGTATAGCAGAAAATCCTTAGGAATGAAGGACACCAGGAGAAGAAGGCCCTCTGAATCAACTCAGCAAGGCACATGTGAGTTCATAGTCTGACATAGCAAGTACAGGACCTATGCGGGTCTGCATACATATAATAGCTATCATCTTCTATTTCTACGGGACTCCTGACTGTGAGGACAAGTGGTTATCCAGCTCTTACGCCTACTCTTCAGACTCTTTTCCTCCTGCTGGGTTGCCGTGTCCTATTTAGATATGACAGTTTTTATTTCATCTTATATTTTATTTTGTTGTTTTCTCTTGAAGGCCTGTACTTTTCTTTCTTTCTTTTCTTTTCTTTTTTCTTTTTTTTGGTTTTTTGAGACAGGGTTTCTCTGTAGCTTTGGTGCCCGTCCCAGAACTAGCTCTTGTAGACCAGGCTGGCCTCGAACTCCCAGAGATCCGCCTGCCTCTGCCTCCCGAGTGCTGGGATTAAAGGCGTGCGCCACCACCGCCCGGCCAGGCCTGTACTTTTCTAATGAGAGACAGAAAGAGAGTGATTCAGAAGAAGAGGGAACTAGGGAAAGTAGAAGGGAAAGCTATAATCAGGATATACTATGTATGGCAAGAATTTTTTTAATAAAAGAAAGAAGAAAGACAGGAAGGAAGGAAGGAAGGAAGGAAGGAAGGAAGGAAGGAAGGAAGGAAGGAAGGAAGGAAGGAAGGAAAAAAGAAAGACAGAAGGAATGAAAGGAAGGAAGGGAGAAAGAAAGGAAGGTGGGAAAGAAGGAAAGAAAAGGAGATTCATAGTGAATGGGTAACTCCCCCAAGGTCACACAGCTGAAGGCAAAGCCTGATCCAGAGGTCCCACTTCTAACCCTTTGCCAAATATTGTTCTTGGCACATAGAATTCTATGGTAGAATTCATCACAGTGACTTAAATCCTCAGTCTGTTTAGATTGAAGTAATTCTCACAGACACAGGAGGATTCAAGAATAGGAGTCTTTTCATTATATAGTCAATTGAGGAGGTAAATTAACTTGTGATTTGATACCGTGGAACAACTCATCTCCTACCATGGATGAAGTTAACATCAATTTCAGAGCAGCAAAGCAATGGGCAAAGACTTCAGGTTGATTTGGTGGCTTGTTTGAAAATGAGAACTGGTATCACTGGTACCATAACTTCATATCGGCAGACTGCTTTTTTGGCAGGGCACTGATTTGCAGTACTCTTTTTCAACGTGTTTTCAATTCTGAGCTAACGAGGGCTCCGACGTGAAGACAGAGCTTTATTTTCAAACATAGTTTACCTCGAAAACCTGCTTGGGGTCTATGTATCCTTGTTTTGTAAGAAAGGTCTCAGCTGCATCATCAGCTGGGAGGATGATGCTATGCCATCACCTGCAGGTTGGGCAGAGCTGACTGACTCTAAGCTCCAGCTTGATACTTTCCTCTTGGTTACCTAAGACATATTTTAGGAAATGGACATTAGATGCTGGCTCTGGAGAGTTTTATAAGTTCATACAAGAACATTTCTTCCAGGGACAGAAAGTCTGTTTATGACTTAAATAACAATAACTATTTATTTTACATACTTATATGTTTATATATTTTATATATTTGTTAAAAATTTATATTTTAATGATTTACATATGTGTGGGAAGAGATGTCCACACAGGCTAGACAAGGTAACTGGTAGCTCTGGAGGTAACTGGGTGGTAGGAGTTTGTACTACATCTAACATGCGGTCTAGGAATTGAATGTTGGTCCTCTGCAAGAGCTTTACCTACTCTAAACTGCTAAGCCTTCACTCCAACCACAAAGATAAATATTTGAAAATGCTTTATACCTCCATTATGATCCACCAACTCTGTAAATATTAACAGAATTATAGAAAACACAACAAGATTCAATAGCATTAAGCAAAGGTAAACATTTTTATCTTAATCAAGAACCAGTATTGGACTAAAGGTCTCAGATAGGCAGGGCCTGCCTGTACATGACTATGTCTCAGAGATGACTCTCCTCCTCACAGTTATCTCATCATCATGGCTTGATGATCATGGAGAGAGTTCCTGAGACCTGTTCTGTCATCTCTCATACATGCCATGACCTTTTCTTGAAGTGGTATGGTTCAGTCAGGAATACAGAGCCCATGAAAATAATTTGTCAGTTGCAAATGAAGTATAGTATCAAACTATGACACCAGAGTTCATCATGCAAAGACCATCGCAGGGCTTTGTCATGTGCAGCTCGCCCTCGTGGGAGTCAAGTATGCTTATTAATCCTATGCCTTTCTATTATTTCCCTTATTCCAGTGCAAAAATGACACCGTGCAAAAAAAGCATGTTTTCACTGTCTTCTGTACTTGTTTGAACACAAGTATGTTTGGGGCCAATTTGTTCTTAAAATGTTTTTGGCACCATTTCTTGGCTCAAGAAAGGGAGGAAATATTTCTTGCCTTTTTTCATCTTTACCATTTTTTATATCTATCGAAATTTTTTTAAAGAAAATTCTAACCCGACTGAACTGGAAGGAAACAGCATAGACAAGAGTCTCCATCATCCATCATGTTTCCTTCACAGACAGCCAAGTTCATTTTCAAAACCATACACTTACTCCTTCCTACTCTGTCTCACACTTCACCCCTAGACAAAAGGAAAGCATGGTACAGCTTCCCAACTCTCAGGGAGCTCATCATCTACATCGGGAGACAAATGCTTGATTGGGATGCAGAGTGATACATCTTCTGAGACAGCTGTGTGGAGCAGGGCAGAAGAGTGCAGACTGCAGCCACCTAGACAGCAGAGGTGGAAGGAGCCAGCACAGCTTCCTGCAACTGCACTCATACCAATGAGTAACTTAACAAATAAACACAAAAAATCTTGAAATAACTACCTAGCTGTAGTCCAAGCAAAACCCTATTACTCTCAGAAATAATTCTTACCCTTCCTTTCTATTTTACCCTGATTACATGAATACAAATTCTTTTTTATTTATTTCAAAGGCTGAAAACTAATTATTTGCCCACTGATCTGCAGAAATGTCTCAAATAGGGAATGTTGGGTGTTTTAAATCAGCAATAATTTTATATTCTTAAGGTTGGTAATGATGTTGGAGATGGAATTTTGGGTTTCAAGTGAAAATAACTAGCTTGATTGGTTGCATTTTGAAACCAAACATTGTTAAAACTCATTTGAGGTGTGACCATTTTCTTAAGTTCCTATGGACTGAAAAAAGAACCTTGGCTTGGCCTGTAGCTAGGCTCCACTAAGCCCCCCCTGTCTCTTTGTCTCAGCGACCCTCTTTTCTCTCTGAAGTCATGCATTTTTACTCTGTCTTGAAGGGGAAACATCCTTTCAAACTCCTCAATTCATAATTTAAGAAGTTTTGTTAGATCAAAAGGAAAGAAAGAATGAACAGAAGCGAAGCGCGTGGAGAGCTTTAATATTTGAGGCACCGCACTGTATCTAGGGCAGCTTTTCTGCTGGCCGCTGTGCAGCACAGGCAGAAAAAAAAAAAAGTGAATCCAAGGTGATTTATTCAAGGTTGCTCAGTGTGAGTCAGAAAAGACTGGGCATTTCAATGCCAGGCAGAGCTGATATCTTTCTTCCCTAAAAAGGTGTTTTTGTGTGTGATTGGTTTCAGTCCCGAAAAGTAAACACGATCACAGTTCATACATTTCAAGTTGCTTTTTCTTAAGGAGAGAGGTGTTGGGATGCTGCAAAGGAAAAGAAAAGCTGTTGGCTATGTAATACAAATACAACCATGGCCCTGATTAGGACATAGTGTGACCCTTTTTAGACCATGACCAGGGTAGGGCAATAATGCATAGGGGAGGAGATGTGCAGAGGACAAGAAAGCAAGCCCTGGAGAGATCTCCTATCTGAGCCTTCCAGACCCTTCCTCAGCTTCTTCATCCTTACAAATGCATAAGCTCCTTGTTCTTCTGCATCCTTTCTGGCTGCCCCCCACAAATCCCATAGCCATAGTTCAGAATCTATTGGTTAAAATCCCAGTATGTAGAGTCAAATAGCACTGCCTTCAAACTCAAAGCTTTTTCCCATCAGTCAAGGGACTTTGGGCAAGCTCATTTAGCTCTCTAAGCCTTGGGTTTGAAAAAAAAATGAATAGTGTTTTCTATTTTCGTCCATTTGCATGCAAAATTCAAGAAGTCATTGTTTTTTACTGCTGAGTAGTACTCTAATATGTATATATTCCATACTTTCTTCATCCATTCTTCCATTGAAGGGCATCTAGGTTTTTCCAGGTCCTGGCTATTACAAACAATGCTGCTATGAACATAGTTGAGCATATACTTTTGTTGTATGATAAGGCATCTCTTGGGTATATTCCCAAGAGTGGTATTGCTGGGTCCAGAGGTAGGTTGATCCCGAATTTCCTGAGGAGCCGCCACACTGCTGTCCAAAGTGGTTGCGCAAGTTTGCATTCCCACCAGCAATGGATGAGTGTACCCCTTTCTCCACAACCTCTCCAGCAAAGGCTATCATTGGTGCTTTTTATTTTAGCCATTCTGACAGGTGTAAATCTCAAGGTCCAAATCAGGAGCAGAAGGAGAGAGAGCACGAGCAAGGAACTCAGGACCGCAAGGGGGGGCACCCACACACTGAGACAATGGGGATGTTCTATCGGGAACTCACCAAGGCCAGCTGGCCTGGGTCAGAAAAAGCATGGGATAAAACCGGACTCGCTGAACATAGCAGACAATGAGGACTACTGAGAACTCAAGAACAATGGCAATGGGTTTTTGATCCTACTGCACGTACTGGCTTTGTGGGAGCCTAGGCAGTTCGGATGCTCACCTTACTAGACCTGGATGGAGGTGGGTGGTCCCTTGGAACCCTGACTGCTCTTAGCTCTTAGGGCTGACGAGGGAGGGGGACTTGGTTGGGGGAGGGGGAGGGAAATGGGAGGTGGTGGTGGGGAGGAGGCAGAAATCTTTAATAATAAATAAATAAAAAGGAAAAAAATGAAAAAAAAATGAATGTAAACTTGTCTGCTTCAGAGGTTGTTACGAAATTAGATGAGTGTCCATGGATTTGACTCATTGTGATGAATACATTATAAGAAAGGTTATCATATTCATGATATATATTCCATAGGTTATTGTCCTATTTCCCTTTACATAAAGGAAGTTGGGTCTCTAGAACACACTACAAGTGAACTGGGAGGTCTCTTTAAAGCCCATTCAACAGGCTCTGCTATAAAACTCAATTTCCTATTATTCAGCTATTGCTGTGGGATAAATGTGTTCTGTCTGCAAAATGACAACATTTCACTTCTTCACAACACGTATTTTCTTCAGCCCTAGCAGGACTCTGAACACAATAGACCAACATTCGCACACGGGAACTGAGAAGATGGCAGAAGCAGGAAGTTGTCTCTGACTCATCTCACACCAACTCTCTGAAGCCTCTTGGGAAACACAGGTCCCATCTTTTCAATGGAGGCAGGGATGTCTAACATCTAGGACACAGAGAAGAAGCTAAACAAACAGGGCTTGTTAAGCTCCCAAGTGTTGGGACATGGAGCCCCTTTTCCTCTCCAAATAAATAGAGAGCCATCTATGAAAAACTAGTTTTTCCTCTATCTTTTAGTTTTCATCACCAAAAGCTCCTTTTTATGATGTGTTTAATATATGTTTTTATTACAGATATTTTAATACTGTTCCACTGTTAATCTGTTTCTTTGGGGGGTAGTATCAACTATGAAACATCTGAAGAATTAATCTTTTTATCCCACACTTCTCTTTTGTCTCCCTCAGGATGTCTCAACTTAGAGAACATTATTCCTAAGGTCACATGCTTTTCTGCTCTTGTAGACTATTAAGCCCTAACTATTATGAAGTCCATGTGATGATTTTCATGTGCTTTCATTCACTCCATGTATCAATCAATGGCTTTCAATAATGGAATAGAGTTGTAAAGCTTCTTTGGCAGCAAAGGCCTCCATTTGAAAGCCAAGTTCCCATTGGGTATCATCACAAAACTCTCCACGTGAGGCCATTCAGTTTCCCAGCAGATGGGGGCTTTGTCACATCAGTATTTATCTCCTTTTTATAGTCAAAATCATTTGAATGGTCCAATTAATTTTGTAGAAGAGTAGAGGTATGGCTTCCCGACACTGAGGCTGGAAAGTTTCATCAGAAGTGATTAATGCTCTAATTGGAGACTGAGGCCGTAGGGCTTCTAAGAACGAGCCTAATTTTAAGCAGGTGATCTGAAGATCCAGGAGAGAGAATACAGAACTTGAGTCTAAACACAACAATCTGAGGACATTATCCAGAGATAGGGCTGTAACTAAGCTCACACATTACTGTGTCTTACTCTTTAAATACCCACTCCTTTGAACACAACCCTGTATCAGATCACCCAGAAGAGATAATAGACCTCCAGCATTGATGCTATCTAAAACTGCGAGGGTTTCCGAAGAACAGGAGGACCAAGAAGAAAGAGCAGCAGGGGGATGATGTAGTTCCTTGGAAGGAAGGTTTTGGATAAGGAGGAGGAAAATGAGTTGTTCTCAAGATTTGCAGACTAGCAAAAAGCCTGTCCAGGTTTCCCAGGCTTCAAGGTCACTGATCAAGTCAAAAACATGGGTTTTGGTCTCAGGAAGCAATATACCAGTAATGCAGGACTAAGCAAGAGAATTCTCTTCCTTGACACACAACAGCTGTACAGCAACTTTTAGAGACTGGTAATATTGTCTTCATTTTGCATAACAGAAATCTTGAGTTTGGGGAATTTCAGTGAATTGTCCCAACCCACAGTGAAGGGCAGACCATTTTTTTAGACCTAAGTGGATTCCTGGCTTCACTGTACTCAACTGCCTCCATTTCCCTGGATCTTATAAACAGATTGAACATCTGTAGCATATTTTATTCATGTTAATGAGGCATATACCAAGAGAATTCCAAAAGACGCAGAATAAGGGAGGAATTCATATTGGTGAGAGGAAAAAGTTAGATTTGATGTGAGTATTTTGGACTTCTGTAGAAAATGTAATACACTACAATGCAAATTCCTAGTGTTCCTGGGGATCTAGAAGTTGTCTTAAGACATCGAAGACCATTTAAAATAAATAATTCTCAACAAAGTTAATTTTGGAAGACACACTGTTTATGAGGACCGTCACACATCGAAGGAATGGACTAGAAAAGCTGAGAAATGTGCATGTAAGTTTGAAGTGCTCATCCTGGACAAAAGTACAGTTTTACATCACTCAGTAAAATTCGGAAAGAAAGCATAATACTTTCTTTTCACATCTGAAATGTCACCAGTAGTTCAAAGATTAGTGTTACTATATGCATTATGCACAGAGGGAAACAGAGTATGCCAATTATGACTAGAAAATACTGTTAATTATAGGTTATATACTGACTCCATTAATGTACACATGAGAATATGCATGACTCCTAGAACCAACCAATCATAGTGTTTTTATTCAATCTCATTTCTATTAGGCCACGCCTCCTCATAGACATCTTCAATACTGTATATCCTACTTGATACTTGGCTTCTCTATTTCCCCTACATTTTGAAAATGTTTCACTATCAGAATATTTAACTCATACATAATACTCCAATATATTTGACAGTCCATAATTTGACATGTCATAAATTACTGGGCAATCTGATGTTGCCTTCAGTGTCTCATTAAACAATGCCAAAGCAAAAAGTTTGATGATAACTTTTGGTACTTACTTTGATATTTTTTTACAGGAACACTCCCATCATAAATTGAATAAATAGATCATCAGGTTTAAATAATTTTAGGACTTCATCTGTATATTTCTTAACTAGTTAAAAAAATTAGTCACATCGCTTATGTGAGAAAATGGATTTAAAAATCAGAAACCATAAGGACATGCTAGAAGCTTCTTCCAGAATCCAGACCCCACTAGGAAAAAGGCTCCTATAGACACTGCAAGTTATTCTTGTCCTGATAGGTCCAGCCTCCCCTCCCTTAATACAGAATTAACTGTAAAGCGCATGCTGTGTCGAGATTGCTTTACTCAGCTGAACACAGACATCTTCATGGCATGTTTTCCTCAACAGAAAAGAAGGACCTTGAGAGCTCAATCTCCTGATGTCTCCCTCCAGAGGCCAACAAATCCATCTCTACACAATCCCATTACAACCATATTTCCTTACAATCTTACCTTGACTTTGAAATATCCTATGTAATACCCCTCAACAAAGCCCATGACTCTTCTGCATATCCGGTTGCCACCTCACTTGACTGCATAGAGAGGACAAACGTCTAAGCGAGCCCACTCACTGTTCGGCTCTATTGAACTCAGGTCTGGCTAAACAGAATAGGTCTTTAATACAGGAACCTAATTTGCAAAAGTGTATACACATCCCACGAGTTTTGGATTAAATGTGTAGGTATGGACAGTGGCTCCCGACATGACTTACCTGCTGCCACGAGGCCGGCCCAGCCCAGTCAGTCCAGTGGGAATGCTGACTTACCTAGTAAAGGGAAAATAAAGGCCTATGAAATAAAAAGGAAGATGTGTGGCCTCAAGGAATTCAAACAATTCCTCATTCCATGTAATATCTCTTTCCTTCATACTTCAGGAAAAGAACAAAACTGCGGTAAATGAAGATAGCACTCTGAACTCGAACACCACCTACAGAATTTAAACCCACACAGAGTCTAAACTCAGAAATGGTCTGGCAACATGAAACGAGATTCACTGTAGAGTCTGTTAATCTCCCACTTTAATTTTCTGAATGCAAAGAACCCCAGCAAACGTCAAGCTCGTTAGCCCAGGGAGGGGTCTGGGAAGTGAATCCAGTCTAATTACAAAATGCCTTTGAGAGCAAATGCAGCACGCGTCTGCTCTTCTGTGATTTGACTGTGCCAAAGGTGAAACCCACATGTTAATAAGCAACTTTAATTCATGCTGATAGGGAAGTGATGTGTCTAACCCTGCCTGTAATCATATACTCAGGAACAAATGGTTTCCCTAGCATGAAAGAATACTGAAAACAATATGATACAACAGGATTTCATATTTTTAAAGCCATCCTAAAATGGTTTCCTTTTGACCATATTCATTATGTTTTCAAGAAAATGCATAATTACATATGATTGATATGCTTTGTTAGTTTTCTTTAGGAAAGGATTAAGTGCTAGAGATTTCCGCCAAAACTTTGTGGCTCCATTAAGATATCAGGACCTATTAGGACCCGAGTTCATTACTGTTTCTATATCCTAGAAATGTTAGATATTAAAATGTAAATTCCCATTCACAAAGGTCAAATAAAACATCTCATTTATATGTGTTTTAATTATCACTCTAAACCTTTGCCTAAATATATATAACTCCCACTTACCTTTTACCCATTTTTAGTCTCAATAGCCTCCCATGCTTTATGCAACATTACAAACAGTTATTTTGTGCATTTTTAGTTATAAAATCACTGGAATCGTCCAATTAGAAATAACTCCTCTTTAAAATCAAAGGATAAGCCCAATTAGCATAAGAACTTAATTAGAAAGAGGAAAAGGAATCTTGAGATAGCAAAAGACATCTCCTGCATTGCAATCCCTATAGGCTGACGTTTTTCCATCTCCTGCATTGCAATCCCTATAGGTTGACATTTTTCCAATACCGCTGGCATAACATTTCTAACTAAAAATATTGATAACACATTTAGATGTTTCATGATGGATGAATCTTGAACTTAGACTCAACATCAAATTTAGCCTCTAGGTCCCAATTCACATTTACGTGAAATCATCCAGAAAATGCAAAAGTTAAAATTACTTATCCCAATATATAATCATTTCCTCATACTCTGCTTTGAGTTTTCACCAATCTTGAGCAATCTTGAGCTCTAGGACCTTTGGCAATGGTCCTAGAGCATCTTGGCATATAATTTTATCACAGTACTAGCATGGATAATTTAGTACATCTTTTCTGTCAAATGTTAAGGCAAGAGAAGTGTCCATAAAAGAGTAACACATGTGGTGAGATACACAAGAAATACGGGGGTCTGTGGCAGCAGAACAGGACAGAGGGATTAAGGTAAGGCTTTTGGGGTAGGAAATGGGTGCAGAGAATGAGAGACTTTCTAGGTTACTGAGTAGGAGATGCTCAAGACAAAAAGGGGATGCCCAGAAGGACAGCAGAGGATGTGTTTAAGGACTTCTATTGGTACCATGTCCTCTAATCCACTGCCCTGGTCTCTGACTGATTTCTTTAAAAGACATATTCATAGACTTGTGTGATGCTTCTTTATGCTCAGTGGTAACATAGTCACTTCTGAATCTTCATTGTCCTACACAGTGTTCGAACAAGTTTTATTCTTGGTGAGAATCAATTGCTTAAAAAGAATGTCTGAATGATCAAGATTTTGTAGTCACCTAGCAGAAGATATTAAAAGATGAGAATTTAACATATATGCAACAGATCTAACAGTCAATCATGCAAGCGCAGTAACCTTGTTCATCATTCTTTAATCAAGGATTTTAAAAACTGTCCTAAAAAGATAATTAAACGGACAAAATACAGTCTGGCAGTAGAGTAGAAGTAGAAAAAAAATAACTATCAGGATTCAAGTTAAGAAAAAATGAAAGTTTCATTAATTTAACAAAAATTAAATTTGAGGCAAATTGTCCAGGATTTAAAACAGAAGACTTACAAAGATGTCTAGGAGTGGTCTTGCAATCTGGTCAGTGAGTGAAAGAAGCTAAAAGTAATCCCACTGCCATTAGCAGAGGGAAGCCAGGTGTGCCAGAGTCAAGAAGGGAAAGTGCCCAGCTCTCTCCAACTTGACACTGCCTTCACAGAACTCACACTTCAAAGATGGAAGCAGTTGATTATGCAGACAGAAAGACACACCCAACAGACAAAATTGTATATATGAGAAGATTCAGGTCAAAACTCAAAAGTCATATATTTGTTAATTACAGTGCCTGTGATTAGGAAAAATAGGAGCGTGTGGAGGCTGGGGAGGTAAGGCTGTTGATGAAATCCAATCACACCAGGAATGCTTAAATAAAAGAATTCTATTGTATAAATGTGATGTTCCTAAAGATAAGAATGAAGTCTCTACCTCTTCTCTGTCTCTCTCTGTCTCTGTCTCTGTCTCTCTCTCACACACACACACACACACACACAACTGCTCACTGCTCTGTTTTGAGGAAGAGGGTACCTTTGGCACTACAAAAATGAACCTGTAGAAGAAAAACTCAAGAAAATGCTTTCTTGGGTTGGGGTGGGTTTCTCTGTAATAGTCCACATGATACATGAACATAATAGACATGGATTCTGAACAACATTGTTGGCGCACGCCTTTAATCCCAGCACTCGGGAGGCAGAGGCAGGCGGATCTCTGGGAGCTCGAGGCCAGCCTGGTCTACAAGAGCTAGTTCCGGGACAGGCACCAAAGCTATAGAGAAACCATGTCTCGAAAAAAACCGAAAAAAAAAAAAAAAAAAAAAAGAGAGAAACCTGCTTGCTCTTTGGGCTGAGGAGGAAGGAAGACTTGATTGGGGGAGGGGGAGGGAATGGGAGGTGGTGGCGGGGAAGAGGCAGAAATCTTTAATAATTAAATAAATTAATTAATAAAAAAAATAAAAAATAAAAAAAAAGAAAAAAAAAGATTTAGGATCGGCGGTGTGTAGTGGTACTTCAACACAGATGGAGAAAGGAAGGGAAGAGTCCATGGAACAAGAAAGACACATAAATTTGTGATTTCAGAGACTGAGTAGATAGTGGTTGCTTCAGTCACCAGAACACGGCATGTAAGTGACCCTATCCAGAGACAGAAAATGCATTTAGTCTTGAATTTGCTGCGCTGAAACACCTGTGACACGTGTGTAACTTTGAGCCATAGATAATATTCCTTAAACTGAGAACACTTAGGCATGCCTACGTAAATGAGAATCTATGTATAGACCTATGACTAGAAAAGAAAACCAAAGAGAGAAAGCTGGTCACAGACAAGACAACAATAGCTATTGTAAATAACAGGGCATTTGGGATTCAGAAAAGATTCAGGAGGCCTCATTAAAAAAAATAGATCAAGAAAAACATAGCCTGTATACACCATAAAAGAATGCATGAAAACAATTTAGATTTTGAATTCAGAAGACCTCAGTACTCTTTGCCTGAAAAGCATCATGGGATGTCAACAAACCTAGCAACTAGAAATAGATCAGAAGAGGTAACCAGGGGAACGTGCTTCAGGGTTATACAATACCAGATATCTCTTTCTCACCAAGCTTTTGGGGGTAATAGAGTGATGGATAGGTTATTGTGTAAGGCACTTCCTACACAAAGATGAAGTCTGGGATTTGAATCTACAGCTTGCAAGCAAACACCATGTGGACTTGGTGGCTGTCCTGACATGGTGGTGGCCTATAATCCCAGAACTGTGGTGTTGGATCAGGGATCCCAGAGCAGCTAGTGAGTCTGTCAATCTGCCAGACTGGCAATCTGTGGGTTCAAAAAGAGGTCTTACCTCAATATATGATATGGAGTGAGATTTTGGGATATGATGCTAATCTCTGGCCTCTACCTGAATATACATGTTTATGGGTATGTACTGATAGACAAGTTGTTCACAAATGAGGATCTGTGTGTGTGCGCGCGCACACACACACTCACACACACCCAGAATGAAGATATATAGAAAAGGGGGCAGAATAAGATGAATAGAATTTGGGCATGTAGCATGTTTGTGTGTGCTATAAATGTAATCAATGCTCATTTAAAGTCTATACAGTGAACACCATCTCCAACAGAATACACTGTATGAGGGACATCTAATTCTCAGAAGTCTGTATTTGTGCTTAAAGATTTAGAAAAGGCTGCCGGAGATGTACACATCATTTGTTCTGTGAGCTTTGTACATAAACAGTGACCCAAATCAATGAAAGATTTAATCCAAACTGATGTGAACGCAAATACCCTAGTCAGAGCCAGCTGCCGTGTTAGTTCTGTGCATCTGGGAAACAGCTGTCTGGCCTCGTGCATAGCCTGCTTTTGTTCAACTTTAAATGGGTGTGAAGACTGAAAGGAACATAGGTGATTAGAAGCTGGTTCACATTTCTGAAAGGCACCAGGGCTTCTGAGTACGTCTGTGAGCAGACTGAATTGCCCTCCTCCCCTAGAGTGAACATGATGGAACATTTTCCCCCTTTCCCATCTCTGCTCTGAGGGTGCCTGGGCCAGCTGGGAGGGGTAGCTTGTTTAATGATTTTAAAAGCCCTCTTCTCTCATGATTACACAGAGTCAGTAATGGGAGAGTCATTTTCAAGGGCAAGCATAAGTGATTACTCACCGGGATGCAGAGGTTATGATAGGATGAGCCTAAGGCGCTGCTGACTGTCAGAGGCAAGACGCCAAGTTTGACCCTCTAAGGCAAGAAGCTGCAGAGTCTGTGCCTCCGATCTAGACAGCTGATGAGATGCCTTTGCCTTGGGATTCATACTACAACAATAGGCTAATAGACTCATGCCATTAAGTCGCTGACCTTTGTGGGCAAGATCATTTTCTCGCAGGAGACAGAAAGGTAGTGCAGGCCCCTGTGTGCTACAGTTTTGACAATGACTGACAGCATGGGCTGGTCCCAGTCCCCAGGAAGTGTGTGCATAGACTTTTGCATTGTTACCCTTTGATTAACTTCTGACACACTTTACAACATAAAACTCTTACAGAAAATTGCTCTGTAATGCAGGCTGTAGTATCTAGAAACTTTGTCAATGGGAGCTAAAACTGTCACTAAAGCAGTTTGGCTGGAAATAATATGGATCGCTCTGTGTGTGTGTATGTGTGTGTGTGTGCGTATGTGTTTGTGCATGTTTGTGCATTGAACATTTTGGACTACATGTCTTTGTACTCCTAATGCTATTATTCAAATGCAATATTCAGGAAAATATCTTCATATGTTACAGACATATTGAGCCTGAAGGGACCTAAGGTCAAAATGAAAATAAATAATGCATGGAGTCAGAGGCCTGAAGCAAATGTTAACTAATTTTAAAATGGGTCAAATTCACAACAATTAAGTTCCTGACATGTGAAGTCATTTTTTCCTCCCTAAAATATTAACCAACTTGCTTCACTTCTTCTAGATTGATTTGTAGAGCATAAAAGGTCATTTTGGAGGTGGGGGTGTGGGAATTTGGCTTCTACAAGCCATCCATAATGAGAGCCAACAAATTAGGTAAAGACCCTGTTTACCTAAGCTGAAATATTGATGTCCACAACCACATCGAATGCAAATCTCTGCATTAATCATTTTTCTCCAGTCAGGGAATTCAGACCATAGTAACACATGCTTTGATAGACCTATACATCATAGTTACAGGCGCATTAGACAGCACCTCGGTGACAGAATACAAATGGATGGCAATGGATTGCCTTCACTTTCCCCAGTCTGACTTTGTGTCTGCTCAGTCTTTTCTGAATATGTGAGGTTCTGCCATGGGTTTGGGTAACCCTTTTGGCTCAAGGAGTAAGTAGAGAAATTGAACAAGAAGGTTCCTCTGTTGGTAAATGTTAACTAAGCCAGAGAAGGGTCACACGGAGAGCTCCTTAAGCACGCAAGTCATAGCACCCATGTCCCATGAGGTGGGAACCGTGAACCCTCTGCATTACTGGAAATACAGATTCTTCATTTTTTGGAGATCCCTGCATCTTTACAGAGCATAAAATTTAATACCTGCTATGGATAACTACCATGTGCCAGATCCTGGCCATCACTCTGATCCTGCCACTTTGTACAAAAGGTGTGAGTTTACCAAATAGATCCCAAATCCTTCAGTTTTATAGTTAGCCTCTTCCTCTGCTTTGGTAGAAAACCCAATGTCATCTTTCAGGAAGAATGCTCTCTCCTCCATGTGCAATTCTCTTCAACTGAGTTCCCGTAGGGAGATTTATTTCAGTCCACTTATCAAAATTCCTGTTCAGTGTCTGGACTTGACACCTCAAAGACAAGCATGGCAGACTAAGTTCACTGCAACCCATATGCACATGGTCTTCTTACCGTTCCTCCAATCCTTTATTTTATTGAGTAAGCTCCCAAATGAATCACTTGACGCATATATCACATCCTGAGCTACGTGGCCGTAGTGGTTCTGCCCCTTTTCTGTGGCAATGCAATAGGCTGCCAGCTTTTAGTGCTGTGTTTTGCCTTGGATTTCTCAAATTAATCTTTTACATGGTAACTAAGTATACAGTAACTAAAAATACAGTTCACTGAGTCAATTGTTTCTTTAAGCAAACTCCTCATGTTGAATAAATCCCAGGTTTCTAACCCAGACACAGCTGTCCCTTTGCAGCCAGCCCCCCCAACAGATACAGACAGCTTCTGTCTCGCTGGTCTTACCTGGCTATCAAAATAACTCAGAAACATGAACTTTTGTTTTGTTTTTTTTTTTTTTTTTTTTGAAAATCTATGCCTCTGGCCCTGTTTTACTCTTGTCTAGAATATCCCTTCTCGATCATATTCTCTTAGAAGATTCTTAGCCAAATATTTTGTTATAAATGATATTTATAACATAGTACCTACATTAATGTTATCATCTAATGTCAATTGTTTTCTGTGTACTTTGAATAAATTCTGTGTATTAAAAAATGGTATATATTAAGTTAAAAGTTTCTTTTGAGTCTCACTGAAATCTAAAACGTGATCACAGTTATCAGTCTTTCAAAGAATCTCGGTTCAAACCATTGTTTTGTTCAGGTTTTCCTTAAACTTCTATTCCTTGTGCTATGACAATTAACACTCGCTGTGCTTACTTCACTTAAAACCATCAGCCTAATATACGAAGCTACTGGGCTTAGCCTATCCTTTCTCTTTTCACAACTACATGAGCTGTACCATAAGGCTGAGCAGGAATCATAGTCATAATTTCCGATTTCGTAGTGTGTACCTCCAACTCTTGAGCAGTGAAAACTGACAATCAGTGTGTCCTTTCAACTGACCCATAGCAGTGGAGAATACGGCCACAAGCAGCCCGCCGCATGCTAAATAAAATTATTTGACGTTTGAGGTTAAACACATGACCGTGAACATGATTCTCTTTGTAGTGTCTGGTCTTAAGTAATTTGTATGGTCAGTTTCCAAAAGTCTTGCTAGAAATCCAATTGCCAATGTCTGTACTTTAACATTTACCATGACAATCAGCTCCACAAAATCATTGAAATAGATAATACATAATCTCTGTTAAAAGAAAAAATAGGTATGATGTCAAAATGGATTTTCATTAGACTGTGTGTGTGTGCACGTGCATACACACACGCACATGCATGCAAAGAAAAGAAAAGAACTCAGACTAAGGATAGTGGGCAAAACTAAAACAAGAATGAAAGCCTCTGATAAGAAAAGGCAAATGGCAACTTGTAGAGCGATAGAAACCCCAAAATTAAATTATCCCACAAATATTATCCTTTAGAACAAAGGCCTTCTAAAGTAAGCACAAGCTTTTTGTGATGTGGCTTACAACAAATACAGAACAACATACTAATGGATGATTATTCTACCTATTAAGTGCATACTCTGGCCTGTAGGTTTGGCATCACTCAAGACAACTGCTAACAATGCTTCCTCTGGTTTCACAGATAAGGAAACTGTGTGTCAGGAGGATTTAGTAACACATTCAAAGTCATGTCGAAATACAAGCACATGAAATACAGTGAGTATGCCTTCATTTGGCAGATATATACTGAGAAAGAAATATGCCAAACACTGAATTAGGAGTTACGTGTTCGAAAATGGATAAAAGTTCAAGTAGTTCCCTAACTTATGGTAGAGCAATAAAGAATAATATACAGGTTGCAAATCAGGCATGCTGACAGTCCCTTGTGTTATCATGTAACAGAATCATCATGACCCGGAGACAGACATCCAGTCTGGCTTGGCTAGCAGAGTCATGTCAACTACTGGGAAATACTTCTCTAATAGTCACAAAAATCTCTAACTTTGTGAGGGAAGAATCATGTTTTGAAACACAGTGTTCACAAGTTTTGCTGCCAGCATTTTTGAGAAGATCATAGCAGATCACCCTGACTTTGTGATCTAAGTGGGTACCTGAAGTGACACTGTGTATTCCATGTGCTACAGTCCTCAGGAGGTTAATGAAAATGAGACACGGTTATCTCCCAGAGCGATGTTTAACATGTATGCAGGCGTGGGTATGAGTGGTTCCCTTCAAACTATATTTAGTTTAATGATCTTATCTGCTTTATGACTCATGAGCATCCTTCAATTTGTTTTCTTGGATCTATGAATAAGAAGACTAACATCCTCGCCATTTAAATAAGTGTAAATAAAAATCATACCAAAGCAAACACTAGTGAACAGAAATTTCAAGACTGTAGTTCCCTGCTCTATCAACCTCAACAGAAATAAGAAAAAATTCTTTTTCAGTCCTTGAGGCAATTCTCCTTTGTCACCATAAAGGGTATTTCCTTCTTCCAGTGTCTAGTTCCAATGTCACAAGACAATGTCCTGAGTCTAGCTTCTCCAAAAGCTCCAGTGTCTCTGACTCTATTCCCGTCTGTCTTTTTTCTATCCCAGTTCTTTGATTTTATTTTTGTGGCTCTGATATACTGAGCAATGTAGCTGAAAAAGGATCATTTCCTATCGACTACGCATAGGACTAAATTTGTTCTCATTATTCTTGCCGCCCTGTGTCTAGTAAACGGTCGTAACATTAACCTAGGCCATAGAAGACCAACTGACAGCCCCTATTCATGAAGTATTTCTTAAGTTCCATATGCTATCAAATTTACAAGATCTTTGGCAGGGACACTATCGGGAATGGTAAACTCCGAGTAACAAAATAAATACGAGATGGTGCCTATAACCAGCATGCATTTCCTTATGAATACCCTCTGTCTCCCTTCCAGAACCGTGAAGTTGTTAAGCCTAATTTTATGACCAATGTCATGATGTTAAACTTGTCAGTCTTTATTGTACCCTCAGCTGTGAGGTCTCCCACACCCTCCCCTTACATGTTCCTCTAATTCGGGATGTGGATTGAAATCCCAGAAGTGGTGAGCTTGGGCTCTGAGCACACTGTGCATTAATTTACTGCACACTGATATCCATTAATTTTGACTGGTACTATCAATTATGCCACCTGACAGGGAGATAACTATGTTATCACCTTTACAGAGTGTCTTTCTTAGGAAATGTATGTAGTCTTAGCAAGACTCTAATGCTGATGGATAACTCGCTCTTCCAAAAGCGCATTTGGGTGGTAGTTTCTTCTATGAGTTCTAAAAAAAAAACAAAACAAAACAAAACAAAACAAAAAAAAACTCATAGAATGTTTCTGAGATTTATATTACCTGTATGGATAGACAATTAATAAATTTTATATGGTTATTCTGATAAAAAAAGTAGGAATGTGTTTTTTATTATTTTGGACCCTTTAAATACATCTACTTTGCATAGATAAAAGTTTATATAAAGCATGAGCAGCATTACAGCTACAGCTTTGTCTGGCCTTATGCTTCCCCAGGTTTATCTACTAGGTCACTGTAAGTATCTCTGTCTCTCTCTGTCTCTTGTTGATGCAGGGTCTTAATAGACTGACTTCAACCTCATTATGTGATTGATGATGGCCTTGAATTGCTGACCCTGCTGCCTCTGCTTCATTAGCACTGGGAGTACAGGCATGTGCCATTACACCTGGCTGAGTCTTCTCACTTTTGAAATCCCATTTGACTTCACCTTATGTGATCATATTCTGTCTAATCCTGTTACCTTGCCAATCTTGATATTTTATGTCTGGTCTTCCTTCTATATAGCTTCTAGATCTTGCTCTTCTGACAGAAGTTCTCATGTCAAAAGAATATTGAATGTTTTGTTCAGCTTTAGGCCTCTTAAATTACTTCTTTTAAATCAGTCAAGGGAAAAGATTAGGAAAGAACTTAGAATTCTCCTCTAACTTTCAAATTCACCCAAAATAAAGTGTAATCTTTGCTAAGAATGCCTTGCAAGGAATCCACCCAGGATAATCATGTGGCAGCTACTCATTCTACTCTAGGCATTATTATAAGTTATTACAAACAAGAACAAGACCTTGCACCGTCTCACATTTAACGCACAGAAAGTAAATTCCAGAAATATTTTGTACTGGAAGGAGGTGATAGAGAAAAAAGAAAGAAGGAAAGTAAGAGAAAAGAAAATTAGGCTACAGAAATGCAAAACGGGGTGATGGGAGGATGGAAGAGAAGTGGGGAAAAGGAAGGACATGAGCTCTGGAATAAGCAAGTCCACCATGAGCATCATGTGGAGGGATGTGAACACACAGACAGAAGCATTCTACAGGGATGCTGTAGAAACCACAAGGGTCTGGTTCTGAGGCTGGAGTCAAGTCAAGGGGGAGAATGGAACCACAGTGCTTTTAGGGAAGCGTACAAAGATAGTGGTACACTGGAGCAAGATCTGGGTGTTAAGACAAGTATGGGTGTTTCTAGGGAATCTGGGTGTTTCTAGGGAATTCAATTTTTAATATATTTTCAACACCTCTTAAGATTAGATTATCCAAAAAGCCTCCTGTTTTAGAGGAATGGGTAGTAGTATTAGAATACACTCAAATTTTATTTCGTGGCACATAAAAGGTAGTCCCATTTAACATTCAAATTAGGTTATCTTCATTTATATACAATTCACAGGGTTCATAAAAACCTCTATAGGACTATTCAAAATGACATTTTGAGAAAATTTACTGGTGGTAGAGTCATTAAAATTCGTCTACTTTTCATCATTTATACAAATGTATGTTTCCTTATATTTCAAGAATCTCACAATAAGGATAGTTGACGTTGAAGATCCAACACTGGATGTGGTTAATAAGCTTTTCTAAATATTTTCCTTTAAAAGGATACAGAGTAGTTTTCCTCAATCCTATACAAAGAATTATGGACAACTGAGAAATTCTGAGAGTGGGAGAAAATGTCTTCCTCAGGGAATAACACACTGATTGGTTATCCAGTGCCAGAAGCTAAGCTCTGAAAACATACATACTCATAACATTATATAAACAGAGCCAATTATATTTAGCAATATGCATGTATATACATCATGCATTGAACAATAATTAATGAATAAAGAGGCCATGCATTTGAAAAAGAACAAGGATGCTTATATGGGAGGGTTTGGAGGAAGGGAAGAGAAAGGAGAAATGATTTACTTATCTTTTAATCTCAAAAATATAAGGAAAAAGGCAATATACCAAGATCATTTAAGAATCTCCAAACACAGGCAGATTGCAGTGTGCTGAGACTTTCTTGAATATGACATTAAAGCCAAAAGTAAGAAGGAAAGATAATATGCATTATGATTTTCCTCCATATTTGGAATTGTTAACTATATTTAATATCATATAACAAAAAGATGGTGGGCATGGCGTTTAACTTCACTGAATGTTTTATTATTGAACAGTACAGAAAACACTACTATAGGTCAGGATAATTACACAAATAAAGTCAAAAGTCGGGAAAGTGGTATTCACCAGCAGAAACGTCTTAGCTGTACTGTTCTGGAATTCAGGGAGTGTACTCTACCTACACGGTATCTGAGGGAGAATTAAGAGGTACTTTTTACTGAATAATGGAAGCTTTTGACTGTGAACACTAAAGGACTCTCCATCAGTAGGTAATTAAGGCATAACGAAATCCCTGTCCTGAAGCTGAAGTGAAACATCTCTTCCACTCTCAGCCCAGATTCTCTCCTGTCACCTCCAGTCCAGGCTGCTCATCAGTGAAGGCGCCCCTTATGTCAGCCCACCTGCACACTGACCGCTCATGTATTCAGCAGCAGCTATTCTACATTAGGACAAAATTCACTATATTTTTAAGAAAATTTCCTTTCTTTCATTTATGACTTTTATTGAGCTATACAGGGTTTTCTCCTCTCCCATCCCTTTCTCCCTCCACCTCCCCTTCTACCCTCTCTCATAACCACCACATTTCCAATTCATTCAGGAGATCCTGTCTTTTTCTCCTTCCTATGTAGATCCCTGTATGTCTCTCTTTGGGTCCTCTTTGTTGTTTATGTTCTCTGGGGTTGTGGACTGTAGTCTTGTTTTTCTTTGCTTTATGTTTAAAAGCTACTTACGAGTGATTGCATATTCTGTTTTTCTGAGTCTGGGTTACCTCACTCATTATGGGTTTTTCTAGATTTATTCATTTTCCTGCAATTTTTAAGATGTTATTATCTTTTTCTGCTCTGCAGTAGTCCATTGTGAAATATACCACATTTTCTTTATCCATTCTTCAGTTGAGGAGTACCTAGATTGTTTCCAGGTTCTGGCTATTGCAAATAATGCTACTATCAAACGCTCAACAAAGCTGAGCACATGTCCTTGTGGTATGATTTAGCATCCTTTGAATATATACCCAACAGTGGCATTACTGGGTCTTGAGGTAGATTGTTTCCTAATTTTCTGAGAAATAATTATACTCATTTCCAAAGCAATTGTACAAGTTTGCAATCCCACCAGCAATGGAGGAGTGTTCCCTTTACACCATATCCTCTCCAGCATAGGCTGTAATCTGTGTTTTTGATCTTAGCTATTCTGACAGGTATAAGACGGTATCTCAGAGTTGTTTTGGTTTGCATTTCTCTGATGGCTAAAGATGTTGTGCAGTAATGAAAACAGATTGGTACTGGCATAAAAAGAGACAAAAGGGGCAATTGAACCAAATTAAAACCTGGATATCAATCAACACACCTACAAACACTTAATTTTTGACCAATATGCAAAAAATATAAAATGGATAAAAGAAAGCATATTCAAAAATGGTGCTGGCATAACTGGATATCAACATGTAGAAGAATGAAAATACATCCATTTCTATCATCATGCACAAAACTCAAGTTGAAATGGATCAAAGACCTCAACATAAAACCAACCACACTGAACCACATAGAAGAGAAAGTGGGAAGTATCCTTGGGAAGTGGGAAGACCAATTCCTAAATATAACCCCAGTTGCACAGACACTGAGAGCCACAATGAATAAATGGAACCCCCTGAAACTGAGAAGCTTCTGTAAAGCAAAGGACACAGTCCACAAGACAAAATGGAATCCTACAGAATAGGAAAAGATCTTCACCAACCCCACAACAGCCAGAGGATTGATCTCAAAAATATACAAAGAACTCAAGAAACTTGACATCAAAAGAACAAATAATCCAATTAAGAACATACGGTACAGACCTAAATAGAGAATTCTTAACGGAGGAAACTCAAAATTCACTATTAGATTTTACATAGTTTATCCCAAATCCACTCATTTCTTTCCCTCTTACTTCATATGCAGCTTCTCTCGTCATGGTCCAGATAACAAACCTAATGTGTACAAGGCAGCCAATGACAGTGTCTGATTACAGTTTCAGTGTCTAGTGACAGCTGGTCACTCTTCTCTCCACTAGTCTATATGATTATCTTGGTTCTTTCCAGATAATCCTCACAACACAATTTTATAAGGCCCCTTGCTTCTCTTGTGAGGTACCATCGAGTTCTACCACTGAGTTTCTTAAATTAGTTTCCAACATAATACCTGGGGATGGTTTGGACATCAAAGATAGAATATCTTCTATAGTGTATGGTTTATTTCAATTATTCGGTAAAATTTATGGTTGCTACCGTCAAAATTATAACTATTTTATTATTCTTATGTGTGTGTGTTCTGTGTACACAAACTTATACATAGTGGGCAGAGGTCAAGAACTTTGGGTGTCTTCCTCTATCTACTTCTCTCCAGCTTTCTTTTTTGAGACAAAGTCTCATAATTGAACCTGGAGTTGACTGATTTACCTAGACTTTTCGCCAGTGAGCTCTGAGTGTCTGCCTACTGCTTCCCTATACCAATACTGTGGTGACATATACATCTCATTACCACACACATATTACGTGAATTCTTGGGTATTTGAACTCAGGTCCTTATTCTTCCATGCAAGTACTTTACTCCCTAAGCTATGTCTTCCACCTTCATTGCAATTACTTCAAAATCTTGAGAAGTTTTGCATTTTCAATCACTAAACCACATCTCCATGATACTAGGCCAATGTGTGTGGTTTCTCATATCTACAGGTAGAAATCGTCTCATCCTAAGAGAAATTATCTGCCTGTAGTAAATTAAACTCTCATTGTGGAACTAGAGAAATAGCCCAGTGGTGAAGAGGACTTGCTGCTCTTCCAGAGGACTCAAGTTCAATTCCCAGAACCCACGTTGGGTGGCCCAAAGCCACTCATAACTCCAGATCCAGAAGACCTAATGCCTTCTGTTACCCTTGGGTACCTACACACATATGGCAAGCACACACACACACACAAAGAAATCTTAAAGAGAATAAAAAAATCTCTTTGTAGCCTTACTCATTTTGAAGCCACATAAGATTTCTTTCTCCAGTCTCCTTTCACCTGTGCCTGTGATGGTTCCTCACTGGCTCTTTCTCCAGATGAAAATGTTGCCGGCAGTAGAGTCAAAAATGAAAGGCACAGGTGTTATGTATTAACCAAGGCGAGAAAGAAAGGGGCCGATTTTAGCTCTGCACATCTGTGCCCATTTGAAAATGGAAGGATGAGACATTTTTAATCATGTAATTTTAGACTACTGGGTCACTCCATTTATTTGAAGTGCATTTAAAGAGAGAAGATCTAACAGGATTTGGAAACTGTCATTATCTGTCTTTTGGAAAACAGACTGAATCGTCCTGAAAGTGTGGAAACCCCTTCCTCTATTTGCCTAGTATAGTTAAGGAAGACCAGCTAATACCTTGAAACATAGTCTATGTTTCAACTCAGATCCTGAGGAGTTCTAGCGAAACAAACGTCCTTCCACCTCTATCAGCCACTCCTAAGTGTGCTCGCCAGTGTGACAGCTGATTTCTATGAGTATTTCTCAGGCTTCAGAATTACAATGATAACCACGTGATTTTAAAACTGAAAAACATGTTTCAAATCATTTTTTAAGTTTTTGTCTGTTTTATGCACCTTTACAATTTTTTTCTTATAACTTTAAGCCTGCACTACCTATTCTTACCCAGTCCACTACCACTGATTCATGTGGTGTGTATGTGTGTGCATGCATGTGTGTATACATGAACTTACTCAAGGGTCCTGCGTAAGGAGACACAATTTTGCTTTGTTAATAATGGCATACCATAGTGTCTACCCTAATTTTCTGGTCCTTAACATATCACTGTCCCCTTGGAGATTTTATAGATGTCCCATTTATAGATGAGTGGTATGTGAAGTCCTTCTGTATATGTGTTGCTTTTATTGGTTAGTGAATAAAGCTGCTTTGTACAGTGACTTAGCAGAGTAGAGTAGGGCAGGAATTTCAAGTAGAGATAGAAAGGGAAAGGAGGAGGAGTCAGGAGGAACCATGTAGCCACCCTCAGTAGACAGATGCACTAGAACCTTGCCGGTAAGCCACATGGTGATACACAGAGTAACAGAAATTGGTTAATTTAAGATGTAAGAGTTAGTCAGAAATATGTGTAAGCTACTGGCAAAACAGTATTGCAAATAATATAGTTTCTGAGTGATTATTTCATGGTCTGGACAGCCGGGAATGAACAAGCGGCCTTCCCCAAGAGATGAGCATTGAACAATCACTTTGGCCAGCTTTTAGTCTCTGCATTAACGATTACCCTTTGAAATAATAAGCATCTATGATCACAGCTCAGCACATGACTAGTTTATGGATATAAACATAAGTGTTTAGAATAGAATGCAATTTGACAACTTGTCCATTTAGCAAAAATTCAACAAAAAAATTATCTTTATGTCTTCGAACCGCCCAGTTTTGGGCAAGGCTTAGAGTATCACATTTGTCTTCCTTCCTGTGGAGCTGGTCTCAGTTCTAATCACAGTTCACTGGTTGCCTTTACAATTGTCATGCCACAGTTGGGTCAATGGTCACAACTTGTGTGGCAGTTCAGTATTGTGGAGCACAGAGTCCACAGCTAGGTAAGATGAATTTGCTACTACAGCAATTTATATCGCACCTTCCGGTACTGTAAACGCTGGAAAGCCATGAGGAATTTCCAACTCAATTCTACCTAGATGAACGTGGAAAGATAGGGGAAACAAGAAACAGGGTAAAGGCCATTGAAAACCCAGGAGGTTTAGCAAAGCTATACAGAAGTCACATTATGTAAGCTAACAGAACTATAATTAAAATCAAAGATTTTGAAAGGAGGAAATGTGGTGATACTTAGTTTATGCTCTAACAAAAAAAAAACTTGCCTGAAGATAAGAGGGTGGAGCTAGCCACTAGTTAATCATAATGATCTAGAGGTCTGTACAGATAGACAGAAAATGATATGCCTGGGCAGAGAGAGGAATATAAGGTGGGAGGAGACAGGAGCTCAGCCCTTTCTTGACTGAGGTGTTAGCAAGGTAAGAGTTGACTGTGCTGTGGTCCTTTGTCTTTCTGATCTTTCAGCATTTACCCCACTCAATATCTTGCTCCAGGTTTTTATTATTAAGATCAATTAGAATACATATGACAATAAACTCTGCACAGGAGGAAAATGGTGGGTTTTGATATTTAAGTGAAAAACCCCCATGTCAGATGTAGAATAACTTATCAGTAGTTGGCCAAAACGTTCGCCGAGCAGATAATTGACTCTAGAGGGGTTCGCAGGTGTCCAGGGAGATGTCCCCAGCTGGTAACTTGGGCAACTAAGGAGAGGGAACCTGAAATGACCCTATCCTATACTGATGAATATCTTGCATATCACCTTAGAACCTTCATCTGGCGATGGATCGAGGTAGAGACAGAGTCTCAATTTGGAGCAACGGTCTGAGCTCTTAAGGTCCAAATGAGGAGCAGAAGGAGGGAGAACTTGAGCAAGGAAATCAGGACCACGAGGGATGCACCCACCCACTGTGACAGTGGAACTGATTTATTGGGAGCCCACCAAGGCCAGCTGGTCTGGGACTGAATAAGCAGGGGTTGAAACTGGACTCTCTGAGCATGGCGGACAATGAAGGCAGATGAGAAGCCAAGGACAATGGCACTAGGTTTCGATCCTAATACATGAACTGGCTTTGTGGGAGCTTAGCCTGTTTGGACGCTCACCTTCCTGGACCTAGATAGAAGACCTTCGTCTTCCCGCAGGGCAGGGAATTTGGACTGCTCTTCAGTATCGAGAGGGAGGGGGAATGGTGTAGGGGGAGGAGAAGAAGAGTGGGGATAGGGGGAGGGGGGTGGGGGGAGGGGGCCATATTTGGGAGGAGGGGAGGGAAATGGGGAACGGGGAGCAGGTGGAAATTTTAATTAAAAAAGAATAATAAAAAAAAGCTGTTGTCATAGCTCTTGGCAGCCTACCAGGACTAGATGTTTGCGACCCCACAGACTTTGAATAATCAGAACCCTTCTCTTCAATGCAGTCAGAGCACAGCCCAGGGGAGATAGGAACTTCTCCAGGTCCACTCAGGTTGATAGTCAACAATCTAAGGTTTCTCATTACCTACAGGTCAGAGCATTGTTTTTCTTGTCTTCCACTTGTCAGGGTCCACTTTCATCAATATATACAAGCACTCTTTACTTATGGAAATTATATATGCTATCTAAAAGTCCTAATCATGAACACAGGATCTGGTAATTAGGGGTTGAAGATATCAATGCATAAGTTGAAAATGCATATGCCTCTTGACTCTTTGCAAAAACACATGTAATGAATTAAATGCACATATTCATATACAATTAATGTCCCTTGAATTCTGCTTGTGATTACTTCTGTTTTCCTCCTCAGAGGAAATAAAACAACACCCTTTTGAAAGAGGTTACAGGCTCGCTGCTTTTATTTTCCCTGAATAATCTTTCCACAAATATTTGACAATGTGAAGGTTTTATGCACAGTATGCCTAGTAGAAATCATCTCCTCAAAGGAGTCCGTGTGTCCTGGAGATCTGCAATCTAAGAGACAAGGAATCGCAATGTGAATGTTGACTGTGAACCAACACCCTGGCTCACTTACCATGACAGGCTACACATGCTGTTCCACTATGTCTTCTCCACCATGAACTTAAAAAGGGACAAATATTTAATTGCCATCATTCACAATGGCAATTGCATTGGGTGATGCTTTCTCCTTTAAATTTCTCAGTTCCTCTAAAATGTAAATGTTCGCCGGGCGGTGGTGGCACATGCCTTTAGTCCCAGCACTTGGGAGGCAGAGGCAGGCGGATCTCTGTGAGTTCGAGACCAGCCTGGTCTACAAAAGCTAGTTCCAGGACAGGCTCCAAAACCACAGAGAAACCCTGTCTCGAAAATCAAAAATAAATAAATAAAATGTAAATGTTCCAAAGACTCCCTAGTGATTATAGCTTAAAACCTAGTGTTGCCAAATGAGAATTAACTCGTCTCAGGTCATACAAGAAGTGAATGGAGAAGTCAGAATCTGAATGTAAGTGCATATGACTTCACAGACCATGTTCTGTATATAGAATTTATGGAATCTTGTGCCATCAATGCGGAGTGTCAGCCATGTGTGTCTTGTATAGCTGAGCCATACAGGTGAGAAATCAGAAGAAATGCATGCATCACTAAACTCAATGACTTGTCTTTCCATGAGTTCTTTTTTTTTAATTTTAATTTTTATTCTTTTTTAATTAAAATTTCCACCTGCTCCCCGTTTCCCATTTCCCTCCCCTCCTCCTAAATATTGCCCCCTCCCCCCACTCCCCTCCCCCATCCCCACTCCTCTTCTCCTCCCCCCACACCATTCCCCCTCCCTCTCGATACTGAAGAGCAGTCCAAATTCCCTGCCCTGCGGGAAGACGAAGGTCTTCTATCTAGGTCCAGGAAGGTGAGCGTCCAAACAGGCTAAGCTCCCACAAAGCCAGTTCATGTATTAGGATCGAAACCTAGTGCCATTGTCCTAGGCTTCTCATCGGCTTTCAATGTCCGCCATGCTCAGAGAGTCCAGTTTCAACCCCTGCTTATTCAGTCCCAGACCAGCTGGCCTTGGTGGGCTCCCAATAAATCAGTTCCACTGTCACAGTGGGTGGGTGCACCCCTCGTGGTCCTGACTTCCTTGCTCATGTTCTTGCTCCTTCTGCTCCTCATTTGGACCTTAAGAGCTCAGACCGTTGCTCCAAATTGAGACTCTGTCTCTACCTCGATCCATCACCAGATGAAGGTTCTAAGGTGATATGTAAGATATTCATCAGTATAGGATAGGGTCATTTCAGGATCCCTCTCCTCAGTTGCCCAAGGTACCAGCTGGGGACATCTCCCTGGACAAAAATGATTTTTACTCCATTTTCTGAAGATTTCCTTTTCCTGTATTAACCTACACTTAAGCATGTCCACATGGAGTTGCTTCCTGTAAATTTCCATTATTTTTCCCAGTGTGGACAGTGCTGGCAGTGAGTTTATCTCCTGCTAAGCACATGTCTTCTTGGCTGCGCAGTTAAGCTATGCCAAATTGCCTTAGCTCTTTGGTCTTGCCTGTGGTATAATACTTGCCAGGAGTTTCCCTTGGGGAAATCAGCTGAGCTAAGCAGCTCCAGATCTTTGCGCCCCAAGTTTCCTCAGAAGAACCTGGATTTCTTCCAGCTCCCCCGTTTCACCTTGTTGGTCCCTGGACATGTTGTGTAAGCCTTTTTGTTAACCGTGATCATTTCTAATTTGAAATCACCGCAGGTCGCACAAGAAATGGGCTTCTGGCTTCAACCTTTCCAACTGGTTGGCTGTTTCGCTTATAATGAAGCAGGAGTTGTGTTAGGAGGGTTTTGATAAGAAGTCAGGAATGAGAAAAACTGAATAGATGAGATGCTTCATTCCTATCCCCTTTGCTTTTGGAAAGTGAATCTGTGATGTAAACAGAGGTTTAACTGCTCCAGAGTCAGTTAATCATGTATCGTCAGGTGCTGGGGACAAAATAGAAAGCAAAGGACACAGTGAATGTCCTCCACTCACGAAGCCTGATCCTAGGTCTCCTTTCAGTTTGAAAAAAGAGTCACGTGTCCCAGGAAAAGAAGTTCTCCCAGTATGGATGGGAAAATCATACCAATCCGGCACCCACCAAGTCTGGCCAACGTCTACTGGTATTCAGAGACTGCATTTAAAACTGAATCTTACAGACGTGTAGAGAGAACTTGTCATATCCAAAGTGCTGTGGTAACCATTGTGTTATTCCTAGTCCATGAAAATGAGTGTCCACTGTCAGCCTCACTTCATTTTTGAGGAAACCAAGACCCAGGAACACTGAATAATAAATAGCAACTAAAAGATCTTATATTTGAACACTAATGGCAGCATTCTTATTCCAAAAAATGGCACCTCTCAGTTAATCCATTGAAAACCAAATTTCTTGAGTTAGGGTTGAAGAAAGGCTAGACACTAGTCCTTTGGCTATGAAAGAGTTCTGTATGCTTTGGCCTCTGCCTTTTTTCTGTTACCCACCTGCTCTTCCAGGATAGTTCTGTTTTATAACTGATGAGAGTACCTGACTGTGGTTATCACATGAGGATAAACACTCAAAAGAACTAACTCTAGGATATTGTTCCACGGTGGTGAGATTGTATGGACATAGAATTATCCTTCCTCCCATGGCCTCAGGCTTAAGCTGAAGGACACAGAGCAGAGGAACTGGCTGAGCCAAACTAAGCTCTGGGCAGAGCAATAGAATTTTCTGTGTTAGTGTGGGACAGGGCCCCAAGATAGCTTATTCATATTCTGCTTCTCAGTCAATCTGGATCCCACCAGGACTTCAGGAAATTCCAGTTCCTACAGAGAACATGTAAATTTTCTTTTCCTGTCTAAAAAGCAATTTTTGCAACTAGCAGCTTCTTCCCCAACATATCCTTTGTGCATCCATAGAGACTGACGATAAAGGAGCCCACTCTATTAGGCAAGTCCAAATCTGCCTCACACAGCTTGCCTGTCAGAGGGAGGAAGCAGCAGCTGCCCAGACAAGGAGGGTCCCCCCTCGTTACTGTTTTCTGTAACTGTATATAGAAAGACTTCTTAAAATCCGGGTAATCTGATAAACAGACAAGAACAAGAAAACCAAGTGGATTTCTCTAATGCAGAAAACACTAAGAATGAAAACAAGCCTTAGTGAGATGAAATTCGACCCCCAAATACCAAGGGGCTACTTCAGTTTTCAAATGCTTGCCCCCCTTCCCCTCTCTCTTGTTGTCTCCCTCCTTCTGTTTTTCTTCTGCCTGCACCTCCGAATATGCAGAGGGGTGACAGTTATTGGATTCTGTTAAAATGCCCCCACACTTCAGATGTCCATCTTTCTCTCATGAATCTGTCCTCCTGGTATATAAGCAGAAGCCAGAGGTGAATAGCAGCTGGATTCCTGAATGTTTTCCTATCTTATAGAGAGAGGGTCTCTTCATTGGCCTGGATCTTCCCAAATGAAAAGCCAATGAGTCAGGGCCGCACCACCTCCCCAATGTGACAATCGCAGATGTGTGCTATGGGAACCTGAAGTCAGCTCTCTCTGCTTCCACAGGAAGGACTTTACCCAACGAACCATCTCTCCCACCCCTAGTAGGTAAAGATTTAGCACATATATGCTGGTACTTTGCCCATAGGAGGTACTTTTCTTTCCCTGTTGGGAGCCGTGTGACTTCTTCCTCAGGGGACAAGGCCTGGAAACAGCGTGATCAAGTTCTCCTTTGGCAAGACCTTAGAGAATTTAACGTATTTTTGGCAAGAAAGATGCATAATTTGCTACATAATTTTGGTCATGACCCCAGGAGCACTTGTGTTGCCTGCTCTCCTTGCTTTTCTTATACAAATTATATTGCTGGTGTCACTTTCTTAGAGTCATAGATGAAATGACTGTTGCTTCAGGAAAACTTTTCCCTGATGGTTCTCCTCTGGGTGAGCCAGAGGGGATGTTATTAAAAATATACAACAGATCTGATTTATCCTCTGTAGTTTTTGATGTTTCAGGTGTGACTATGAATTCTGAATTCTCAAAAACAGAATTTTGCCTGCCCAAAGCATCTTGTGACTGTCCTGAAAGAGTCACAGAAGTTCATGACGATATTACATATTTGTACAATTGTCCTGGAGAGAATGATTTTAACCATAGGAATATTAATAAGTAAATGATATCAAGAGATGGGGATACAGTTTAGGAAAGGAGAATGAAGCAGATTCGTAGAATCCCATAATGCCCTCATCTCTATAGATGTGTCAATACTGTAGGAAGCTGAAAGAAGGGGACATGAGAACAAGAGATAAGCAATGCCAACTATTAAGAGTGAGCTCTTTAAAGTATGTGATTTACAGAATGATAGGAAGGTGGTATCTCCACTATAGGAAACAGAGTAGTATAGAATGAAGAATGGATTGATTCGGACTTGGCTGATGAGTTGATTGTTAGAGTTTAGATTGGACCAGAGGTAAGCATTAACCATTAGAGGCAAAACTTTCTTTCACTTTGCATGATGCTGTATCCACAAATGCTGCCAATTGGGCACACTGTTCCCTCTGTAGGTGTGCCTCGTTAAAAAACTTCCTCTGTTGCTCACGATACTGCTTAGGCTTCGCATATTAAAGCTATTAATCAAGTGGGTAATGACTACTGGTGGGGAAGTTGGGGGACAGAAAGGGAAGAAGGGAACAAACTGGCAATTATTGTAATTATTGTGAGAAACTTCAGGGAAACAAACAGGATTGTAAAACTGTTCATGCATACTATGGAGGCTGTATAAATAAAAATGCCTATCTGGGACCACTTGTTCGAAGCAGGTGATCAGATTTTTATTTGTTTCTCCAACTTCACACATCCATCCCCGGTCATCAGACCCATCAAGAGCAAGGCTCTTAGCATTTCTCCATTTTTAACTTCTGTATTACCCTTTGGTCTCTTCATGTCATTCTATCCAGTCTTTAAAAAAGCTGTCCAGTTTTTACTGTAGAGTATGCAGTCTACATTATGGTCCACATCATTCTGAAGCAGAGGTATCAGTTTGTTGGCTCCCACCATAGTATCTGCCCATCTCCAGAAATCATGCATTTTTAAGTCAGATTTCTCCAAGAATGTTCATCTATGTAAATGAGACTCATTATCCCCTTTCCTTTGCTTTTTTATAGCAAGCACTGTGCCTTCAGCTTTCTTTTTATTGTTGTTTTCTAACTGCTGTGTATGACTCATTATTGCTCATTAATTCTTCAATTGCTATCCACATGAAGAATTTTTAATTTCTAAAACTGTAAGTCACACTAAAATCAATAACCTTGTGCACATCTTTCATATGCACAAGACCTTTTTTGGCATCATTGCCTAAAAGGAATGACTAGGACATGGAATGGGGAAAGGTTTAGTTTTCCTCAAGAATGCCACCTTGTGCACAGGAGGGTATGTGTAAGTGTCTGCACTTGACAATGTGTAAGTGTGTAAGCAGCCACCTGGTACCCACGATTCTCAGTGGTTGAGTGTGCCTGTTTGTTGTGGGTATGTACGTGACTGTTCTCATGTGTGTGGTTCATGTATTTTGGGGATAAATATGTATCCACTTGAGTGTTTGTACTTTAGAGGCCAGAGATTGACATTGGGTGTCTTCCTCCATCAATGGTGTGCTTCTTTACTTAGGCAAGGTCTCTCACAGAACTTGGAACTTGTCCATTTGGCTAGTCTAGATAGCCAGCTTGTTCTGGGCTTTCTCTGCCTCTTGAGCACTGGATACCAGATAGACTACTACAGCTGCTTGCATTATGATGTTGGTGCTAGGTACAAAACTCTAGTGCTCATGCTGTGTAAGAGCGTTTCATCCACTGAGCCATCTCCCAGTTTCTTTGTATTTTGATCTATTCAGATGGTACCCACTATTTCTACTTGTTCTTCAAAAACTTGTTTCAGATCACTCATTATCTTTATTCTACACTACTCAAAGTCATATTCCTTAATAGTATACCTTTGTCCAGCTCTCACAAATACATGCCTTTCATTTATGGCCCACATCCTACATAATAGTGATGCTGATATTTGTCACCACTGTTATCTACTTTCTTATTTACAGGTTTATTTATTTATTGTGAGTTATTATTGCATATATTTAGGTTTACGATATGTGGGTCCATGGATTGCTTCTATAGAGTTCAGAGGAAATCCTTCAAGGACCGTTCTTTTGTGGGTTCTGGAAATTGAACTCAGGTTGGCTGTCTTATGTGGTAAGCTCTTTCATCTACTAAGGTAGCTCACTAGCGCCTCTCATATTAATAGATATCCTACCTATTTCCCAAGGCCTCAGTAGACTGATTGTGCTAACTATTCACAAATTCTCCTCTCTAATTCTCCCATTGTATTCATTCATTCTTTGTAAGCAACAAAGGGTCTAGCATATTTCAACTGATTTTTTTAGTTATTGGGCTTTCTATAACTGTTCCACTTAAAGAATTCATTTCTTCCATAATACTTGATGTATATTTAATGACTTTTATTTTATCTCTTTGCTTGGCTAATATTTGTTTATATAGTTTCTTACTAAGAGAATCCTAGGATACTAGAAGGTAGCATGCTTTTCTTTTTTGTCTTTGCTTTTCAAATATTTAGCAGGCTCTCAAAAACTATCCATTGAGTGATTGAACAAATGAGCAAAAATGAGTAAATCAAGTGCTATTTCTATCAAGTGCCCTTATGTAATCAAAGTTTATAATGCCCAATATTTTATTCGCAATTTAAAATTCTTTATTAACATAGCCCAAAAAAATGTGATGCAAGAACTTTAATTTTTTAAAAAAATGCTGTAGCTTAAAACCAATTTACAAAGAATGCTTGATTATTATGTTTTCTTTCATTTTTTTCTCAGAATGTTTTATTAATCTGCGGTCTACAATCCTTTTCAAGTGTTATCATATTAGTAGTGTTAATAATTTCAAAAATCATCCAGGCAATAGTAGTGCATGTCTTTAATCCCAGCACTCAGAAGGCACAGGCAGGTGAAACTCTGTGAATTTGAGACCAGCCTGGTCTACAAGAGCTAGTTCCAGGACAGACTCTAAATCTACACAGACACCTTGCCTCATATTAAAAAAAAAGAAAAGAAAAAGAAATAAAGAATTCCAAAATGAAATCCAATTATAATAAATCCATCACCTAATTCTCCCATCATCATAAACTGATTCCAGTTGAGTCAATCCATTTTTTCTTCTCATGATCCCTTAGACAGCTAACATATGGAATAGGAAAAATAACAGCTATTTATTATTACAGCTGTGCAGAGGAAAATATGCTCCTTCTGGTGATGGTGGTTCTGGGACCGGGACCGCTCTGCCTTTAGGACTGTACGTCCAGCATCTCAGAAGATGCTTTGGTCCAAGGTAGACTGGACAATCACACTATGTATAACCTTTCTTATTCATTACAGCTTCTTCTGTTCTTCTTTGTTGTCATATTTTAGGTAGGTTTTCTAACAGTTTATTTTAAGGGCCCACTATAGTATGTAGCCTCTTCTTAACACAGTTACTGACTGAGGAGTGATACGTCCACATCTGACCAAATAAGATTGATGACTATGTTAAATGTTACCATAGAACCATCCTTCAGCAACTGATGGAAGCAGAGGCAGTGATCTACAGCAGAGCACTGGGCTGAGCTCCCAAAGTCCAATCAAAGAGTGGGTGGAGTGAGAATACAAGCAAAGAGGTCAAGACCATGATAGGGACACCCACTAAAATAGCTTACCTGAGCAAATGGGAGCCCACCAACTCTGTCCACATAGCAAAGGAACTAGCACAGGACTAAACAAGGCTTTCTAAATGTGGGTGATAGTTATACGGCTGGATCAGACTGCAGACACATTGATAGTGGAACCAGGATTTAACCCTATTGCTTATACTGGCTTTTTGGAACCCACTCTTTTTGGATGGATACCTTGCTCAGCCTAGATTTAGTAGGGAGGGTCTTGATCCTTACTCAAAGCAATGTGCTAGACTTTGTTAACTCCCCATAGAAAGCATTAGCCTCTCTGAGGAGTGGATTGGCAGTGGGGTGAGGGGGAAGGCAGAGGAAATGAGAGGAGGGGAAGGAGTGGAAACTGGAATTGGTATGTAAAATGAAAAAAAGATAGTTTTTAAAATAAAAAATGCTTACATTAAAAATACCATGAAGGAAACAAATTATTAAGCTGCATACTGCAAGAAAAGGATCATAGAACATGTATCTGAAAAAGGACTGAAAATCTCTTATAAATGAATATAAAAGATAAGCAACACTATGAAAGAAAGAAGATATAAATGGTCACTAAGTATATGAAAAAATCAGATGAGATCATTAGTCACCATAATGAGAAAGTAGGATGTATCTCAAGAAAATCTACAATTAAAAAGATTGAGTACCCCAAGCACTGATAAAGTTGAGGATAAACTAGAATTCTCTCATAAATTATAGTTGAATACAAAGCAGAGCAAAAGCTTAGGCAATATTCTTTTTATAACTAAACATGTTCTCATTCAATGGTCTAACAATCCTGCCTCTGGAAGTGGAAACATGTTATTAATAGAATTGTATAAGAACAATCTCGGCTGATTTAGTTGATTGCAGTGAAACATAGAAACAGCCAAAGTACCCACCAACTGGAGAAGGGGTACACTCTAGAATAATGGAATAGCTAAAAAATACAGTACTGCTCATAAACATAATTTTAAAATGAATATTATGTTTTTGGATTTCTATTGATCTGATAAAACACCATAACTAAAGAGCAAGTCGAGCAGGAGGAGAGGGTTTCCTTACACGTCCATATTGCACTTTATCATCCAAGGGAGTCAGCACAGGACCTCAAACAAGGCAGGCACCTTGAGGCAGGAATTGACTGATAGGTGCTGCTTACTGACTTGCACCCGAAGGCTTGCTCAGCCTGCTTTTTTATTTATTTATTTATTTATTTATTTATTTATTTATTTATTTAAGATTTCTGCCTCTTCCCTGCCACCGCCTCCCATTTCCCTCCCCCTCCCCCAATCAAGTCTTCCTCCCTCGTCAGCCCAAAGAGCAATCAGGGTTCTCTGCCCTGTGGGAGGTCCAAGGACCACCCACCTCCATCCAGGTCTAGTAAGGTGAGCATCCAAACTACCTAGGCTCCCACAAAGCCAGTACGTGCAATAGGATCTAAAACCCATTGCCATTTTTGTCTTAGTGACAGTGTCCTTTGCTTTACAGAAGCTACTCAGTTTCAGGAGGTCCCATTTATTCAATGTTGTCCTTAATGTCTGTGCTGCTGGGGATAAACGTAGGAAGTGATCTCCTGTACCCATATGTTGTAGAGTACTTCCAACTTTTTCTTCTATCAGGTTCAGTGTGTTCAGACTAATATTGAGGTCTTTAATCCATTTGGACTTGAGTTTTGTGCATGGTGATAGATATGGATCTATTTTCATTCTTCTACACGTTGACAACCAGTTCTGCCAGCACCATTTGTTGAAGATGCTCTCTTTTTTCCATTGAATACTTTTAGCTCCTTTATCAAAAATTAGGTGTTCATAAGTTTGTGGGTTAAAATCAGGGTCTTCTACTCGGTTCCATTGATCGACTTCTCTGTTTTTATGCCAATACCAAGCTGTTTTCAATACTGAGGCTCTGTAATAGAGTTTGAAGTCAGGGATGGTAATGCCTCCAGACGATCCTTTATTATATAAGATTGCTTTGGCTATCCTGGGTTTTTTGTTTCTCCATATAAAGTTGATTATTGTCCTCTCAAGATCTGTGAAGAATTTTGATGGGATTTTAATGGGGATTGCATTGAATCTATAAATTGCCCTTGGTAGAATTGCCATTTTTACTATGTTGATCCTCCCTATCCAAGAGCAAGGGAGATCCTTCCATTTTCTGGTATCCGCCTCAATTTCTTTCTTCATTGACTTAAAGTTCTTGTCAAATAGATCCTTTACTCCCTTGGTTAGGGTTACCCCAAGATATTTTATGCTATTTGTGGCTATCGTGAAGGGTGATGCTTCTCTGATTTCCATCTCTGCTTCCTTATCCTTTGTGTATAGGAGGGCAACTGATTTTTTGGAATTGATCTTGAGCATGGCGGACAATGAAGGCTGATGAGAAGCCAAGGACAATGGCACTAGGTTTCGATCCTAATACATGAACTGGCTTTATGGGAGCTTAGCCTGTTTGGACGCTCACCTTTCTGGACGTAGATAGAAGGACCTTGGTCTTCCCGCAGGGCAGGGAATTTGGACTGCTCTTCAGTATCGAGAGGGAGGGGGAATGGAGTGGGGGGAGGAGAAGAGGAGTGGGGGTAGGGGGAGGGAAGTGGGGGGAGGGGGCAATATTTGGGAGGAGGGGAGGGAAATGGGGAACGGGGAGCAGGTGGAAATTTTAATTAAAAAAGAATAAAAAAATAAAAAAAATAAATAAACATTACACCATACACACATGTTGAACCATCACATGATTGCTCTATTGTAACAATTCATGTTACATGTGTCCATTTAAAAATAAATCTTAATATTTTTAGTTAAAAAAAAAACCCATTGCCATTGTTCTTGAGTTCGCAGTAGTCCTCATTGCCTCAGCCTGCTTTTTTACAGAATACCAGACCACCATCCCAGGACTGGAACTACCCACAAAGAGCAGGCCCCTTCTCCATCAGTCACTAATTAAGAAAATGCTAAGCAGCTGGACCTTATGGAGCTAGCTTCTCAGCTGAGGGTCCCTCATTTCAGATAGCACTAGTTTGAGTGTTAGGTTGAGGCAAGATGAGCCAGCACAAGTGACCCCTTTTCAACTTGACACACAAACAAATCAGTATAAAGCCACAGCGTTTTTCCTTACTCCTCCCCAAGATCTCACATCAAAAACAAATACATTTAAAAGTCCCAGTCTTTAAAAATTCAAACACATTAAGATTTCACTTGCTCTAAAATATCTCTAAAGTGGCTCCTGCAAAAATCCAAATTAAATTAAAGACCTTCTTCAGATGAAGAAGGGCCCAGTCACAATCTGAACCAACTTAACCCAAATTCGGACAGTATAAATAACTCAATGGCCAGTCATCTGGAATTCACTCACAATCTGGGTTCCCCCAAAGGGAACTTCTTCAGTTCTGCCTTCTTCCACGGCAGATACAGCTTGTCTTCCACGCCCGGCCTGGCTCCACTCCACTGCTGCTGTTCTTGGGGGTCAACCCATGGTGCTGGCTTCTTCAAAACACTGGGGTCTTCAGCTGCGATGGGGCTGCACTTTCATCCGCAGCCTCTCGTAGATTCTCCTCATGTTGCCAAGCCTCAGCTTCTTTGCACGACCCCTTCAGTCTTGACCCACTGAATCTGAACTTTCACCAATGGCCTCTCCTGGCCTCTCACAGTGCCCAGTCATGCTTGTTCTCCATGACTCCTTCATGCCTTCAAAATCAGTACCCCTCGGTGACTCTCACATCACCAAATTCAGTGGCCAGCACAAACTGCAACCTCAGCCTCTTCTGGATCATAACTTGTGTGACCCGACCCTGAGCAACTACTTCTCAGAAGATTTTTCCTCGGTGCAACTGGTCTGTTCTCAATCACTGCTAATTTCCTAGCTCCAGTTGACCGCAATCAATTCCTGAGTAATGCAAAGGTTCTATTTCAACGTGACTGGTCTCTGGGTTTAGAGCTGACTCTTCAGCCCCAACTAAGCAGAACGACAGAATCTCAATTAAAACTAGAAAATGGCTCCAACAGAGTCTTTTTCCCTCTGAAACTCGACAGGCCCAGCCTGCATCATGTGCACTGCTTTCAACTTTCTTATCCTCCAAGTTCCTACAAAACAGCTCATTGACCTCTCAACACTCACTGACGTTACTAACCCAACGTTCCAAAATCCTTCCACAATCCATCAAAAGCCACGGGCAGGTCTAGCTCAACAGGACCCCACTATCCTTGTACCAACTTGTCTCAGTTAGGGTTTCTATTGTTGTGATGAAACGCCGTGACCAAAAAGGAAGCTGAGAAGAAAATGATATACTTAGTTTACAAATCCTTATTGCTGTTCATCATCCAAGGAAGTCAACAGGAATTCCAACAAGGCAGGAACCTCGAGGCAGGAGCTGTTGCAGACAGCATATCAGGGTGCTACTTACTGCCTTGCTTCCCCTGGCTTGATCAGCCTGCTTTCTTATAAAACACAACACCACCAATCCAGGGATGGCACCGCCCACAAATGCCTGGGCCTGCCCTCATCAATCAGAAAATGCGAGACAGCTGGATCTTATGGCGATATCTTCTCAGCTGAGGTTCCCTCATTTCTGATAACTCTAGCTTGTATATCAAATTGACATAAGACACTAACCAGCACAGATTGTCAGTATTGGCATTGGTAACTCCACCTCCTGGCAAATGGCTTACACAAAATGTATCTTTTGATCATTTGTTTTGAAATACACAACAATCAGTCAGAAACGGGAAAAAAATCAAGGTAACAATTTCCCAACTTTAGGATACAGGTACAAGGAAACACGCTGCAATCATGACAACATTCTGCTGGCTAGTTTGGTTACATACATCTGTTAAAAGTCAGAAAATGAAATGCAATATTTACGTATTTTGTTCTAGGTAAATTTTACAACCAGGTGAAATAAGCTTTAATAAGTGAGTGGTAATCAAGTGGTCAATTCAGATTGGAGCATCAGAATGTGTGATAAGTATGTTAAAATGAATGGGAACGTAGTGTGGATTACAGAAAGTTAGAGGGATGAGTGGACTGATACACAGCAGTGAAGCTTAGGAAACTGTGGACATTATAGAGAAAGAAATTTAATGTAAAGTCTTATTTTGCCATTTGTTTATACATACATATATATATATATATATATATATATATATATATATATATATATATATATATATATATATATATATATAAAATCAACTAGCTCTATAGAAGTCAAATTAAGAACTATGCTCACTGGGCACAAGGGTCTGAAAACAGGAGAACTGGCCCTGCTACTAAATTCAGGCTGCTTTGGGTGGATTGGCTAAATCAGTGTTGGAGAATGTACCAGGTGGTTACAATGAAGGGAATTTTGATCAGCTAGCAGGCTGAGCAGTCCAACCGTCACCCAGACCCGGGATGGGGCTAAGCGTAGGTCTACCCCAACATCCACCTCATCTATGAACTGTTAGAGTTTAAAAAGAGGGTAAGCCCACAGTTTCCAAACAGCAGGCTCTCAAGGCACAGGACAACATCTGAATGTCTGGGAGATGCCCAAGAAAAGCCCAGCGTAAACGGTGGGGCAGGAGACAGAGGACAGAACGAGACCGATGACTCCTGGCAATGAGCATCTACAAGTGAAGAAGAAAGTTCTCGAGGCTGAAATGTGTGACTCAGCCAGCCAACCACAGCTTTCAGGAGGAGATTCTTCTCCTTGTTTGATTTGTTGTTGTTGTTGTTGTTTGCTTTGTTTGTTTGGTTGGTTGGTTTGGTTTTTGGTTTTTCTCTTAAATTTTTTTTTAGGTGTTGTTTTTGCAAGGACAGAGGGCAGATGTGGGGTTCAGGAGATGAATGGGATCAGGAAGCATGATATAGAACCTGAAAAGAATCAGTGGATGTTATTTTAGAAAAGATATTGTTCACCAATTATATCCCAGGAAATATAGGCATTTCCTTTGTTGTATTCACTCATATTTAGAGACCTCTTCTTGAGGAGAAGGGAGAAACACATTGTAGAATAGGTTGCTATCTCTGGGACTTTCTATCCCACTCCTGCATATGGGCAGTCCTGTTCCACCCCACACAGCGTGGTCTTCTCACTCTTACTGACTCTAGTTTGAATCAAGAGCAAACCAATTAAGCCCAGTGAATTTTTCTTAGAAGCTAGCACCAATTGGACCACTTCCCTTGATGTTTATATCTCTTTGATCAACTCTTCATTTATCCTACATATTTTGATTCTCTAGCATAGCTGCTAGTAATGCCTGCTGTAACTATGAAATACAAAATAAGAGCATTGATATAATCAATATAATAAGATAAGACATGCAGGTAATACCTTACTGGACTGGGTCTACTTGTTATATATATATATATATATATATATATATATATATATATATATATATGTATGTATGTATATGTATATGTATATATATAGAGAGAGATATAGATATAGATATATATATGTCAGATTAAGCATTTTCCAATTCCAGTGATCTACTTTCCTCATATATATGGTCCAGATGCAGCTTAGTTGTGTTGTCAGGTACCCTACAGATGAGACATCATCTTTGTGTAGCACAGAAGACAAAACAAAGACACTTAATGAACTACATTAAAATGTAAAGCTAAAAAATATAATTCATTTTGTCATTTTATGGTCTTAGAGATCCCACATATTTGATTCACCTCTGCTTTGGGGCTGTAAGTGAAAGTCTTTTGAGGAAAATGTCGTAGAGATTTGGTATATTTGGGAGAGCAGATGGTCCCATCTATTTTGGGTGGATGCAGTCCAGTACTATGAAGGGCTATAGAAGACGGAATGTGTAAGATATATATGATGTGTAGGAGGGAAGACACATGTCTTCTCCTTTTGGACTCCAACTGAAACACTGGCTGTTTCTGGCCTAAAGTCTTTTATGTCCTCCAGGCAAGAACTTCTACATTCAGCTTTCCTTGGTCCCTAGCTTGCTAACTGAAACCTTAGGATTTCTCAATTTTCAATTTTTGTGATAAATATTTGTCTGCCTCCCATTGGTTCTATCTCTCTGAATAACTATGACTAATACAGTCAGTTAAAATCCCCTATTAAGTATAAACCAAGATAAGAAAGCTGAAAGCTGAGATTATGGAATCCTCACACTTGTCTACTAAACTGTATTTTTTCTCCACCAAACTCAACTATACGTTCTGCATGTACAAGAACCATTTTCTACCTGCCTTTGGTTTCTCACTGTCAACAAATTTGTGATATGCGAGGTTATCGATCATCAACTAAAACTAATGTGAAGATAATTCAGCCAAAATTCCTGTCTTCTTAGAACTTCAACAGCTTACAAATATCTATGCTATTGAAATGGTCTATCATCCCAAGGTTATTTTGTATATAAGTTTGACTGCATGCGACATAAATATGTAAGTATTTCTAAAGTACATTTATTGTGTTTGTATGTGTACCTGTATGTATGTATGTGTGTTGTTTGTGTTAGTATGTATGTTTGCATGTGTGTGTATGTGTTTGTATATATTTGTGTGTGCATGTGTTTTGTTTGTATGTATGTCTATGTGTATATGTAGGTTTGTATGTGTTTTGTTTGTTTGTGTGTGTGTGTTGCAATACACATGTAGAGGTCAGTAGATGATCAGTTTTGTAGAGTTGGTTTTATCATTCCACCTAGTAGGATCGTGGGATCAAAATCAAATGTCAAGCTTATCAGCAGGCACCCTTACCTGCTGAGCCACCATGTTGCTTCAACATTAGTTTTAAAAATTGAGAAAACAGTGGTGTAGAGAGATAAAGTAGCTTGCCAAGAGTGGGGTAGGCAGAAAATAAGAGAATCAATATTCTGTCCCAGGACTGCTAAACTCCAGTGGCTGGATGCTTTCCATGGCGTTCTAATGAGAACAGAGCCAAAAGGAAGCCAGAGACAGAGCCTGTTCCTCACAAGGTACATTCTTAACAAGAACTCCCTCTGCCCTCTTAAAAGTTTGAGCAGAGTTCATTACCAGTATTGTATAGCTCAATACCAATGAACTTTTCCTACTTTATATTTGTCTGACAAAAACCAGATCCTCCCTTTCCCCTCTCGGATAAATCGCCAGAAGAGAGAGATGCTCGAATGGAAAGAATAGGTCACAGGTGTTGTTCACAAGTTCCCTTGACAGAGACCTTCTGAACAAGGGGCGCCACAGCACTGGATAGCTCACGCTTCACCACTACTGCTAAAAGAGAAAAGAAAGAAAATTCTGGCAAAGAATCAAATGCAGGAATCCTTTTTATTTTTTCTCTGACATCGCAGCCTGTATATTCTGGTGACTTTTGAGGCATTGTTTATATTGGTTAGTAACACCCACAGTAGACAAGAGTGAATCCCAGAGTAAAGACTTTGCCAGGTAAATGTCTCCAGAAAGCTTTAAGTAGTACTCAAGGTCATGGTAACACCGTAGTGACAGTATTGGAGGCTACACAAAATGGATGCTATCCTATAACTTGGTGTACATCAGCAATAGGCATTCTTAAATACACATGTTCAGTGGTTGCTTAGTAGGAATACTGTTGAGAAAAAATATTGTGAGCTAAGATGACAGGTAAGTCATATCTTGGTAGGGTACTTATATATTAGCTCTCTAGTCTCTCTCCTCATTTTCTTCCCTTTTTCCCTGCCACCTCTCCCCTCCTACAATCTCTCATTCCTTCAAATGGAGAAAATTCTGTTGAAATGAATATGTATATGATGAAATCTTGGTACTTTCCTTCTGCATTTGATATGACTAGTAAGCTTTTTTAATTGGCAATCTACCAGAAACCAATCCTGGAAATTCATGAGATGTGACCTAAAGCAAAAGATGTGAGGCAGGGAAAGGAAGAACAGGAAGTCCATAACCCTTTATTGATGAGAAGCTTATCACCAAGTGCAGCTAGAGATCAGCCCTCCTTCGGATGGCTTGAAGAGCTGGTCACACCTCAATGGCAAATAATCTACTTCTCTTCCTACCCCTTGAGAACTGTTCTCAAGGGGTAAACTCTCTGGCTTCCTGGTTTGTCTTATAACAGGTAAAATACATGTCTGAGGCATGGGAAATCCTGGTGGAGGAAGACCTAGGTGCCTACTGTGGATCAGTTTCTGCCTTGTGTAAGGAGTGTGAATTCCAGAGACAGGTGCACTCCAGCATTCGCATGTGATATTAATGTCACTTTGATGGGATCTAAACACAGGGGGTGAAGCTTAAAAAAACTAGCTTGTGAAAGTAAATTCATACACACAATTCTTTCATTTTAATAGACTTTAGAACATCATAACTATTATATTACAACGTGACTAGGGAACAGAAACTTTTGAGTTTTCTCGACGTGTAACTTAGTAGGTAATAGGCAAAAGGTGAAAAAATTGTCAATGTGGATTGATTGAAACATTTCAAAGGTTGTTGCATTGCTCCATTCATGCTGCTACTGAAATATAGCAGAGCCTGGAAGGTCTAAACAGCCGACGTTTTTCATAGTGGTGATGAAGCCTGAGGTCAAGATGTTGGTCATTCATCTCCTTGTGATGATCTTCTAACTGGTCTTCAGAAAGTCAGCATCTTCTCTGTGTCACCCTATAGGAGGAGAAAAAAAGAAGCCTGGGGGGCAGAGAAGGATCGAGCGTGCACGTGTGAATGCGCACAGACACACAGACACACACACACACACAGAGAGATTGTTGTATTTTCTTTTCTCTGGGTAGATGCACTCTTCGTGAATATCTTATATCCTAAATGAAGTCACATAGTACCTCCTAAACACCCTTTTCATTATATTGTGGGGGACAAGGAGTTAAAATATTAGTCTCTGATGATTAATTAAAGTTTGTGTTCCTGCCAAATTAGCATAAATCTGTTTTTTTGCCAAAGACATTAAACTTTTTAAATAAATAAAATTTTGTTAACATGATGGTATTTGGATTTCTATCAAAATCATCTATCATAGAATCCATGAGTACATAATAATAAATTATTAATTAAATATCTTGAAAATAATCACAGACTGAATTTTTAACAAAAGTTAAATTTCTCATGACTATCTTTTAGCAACTTTCTTTTTCTTCCTTTTACAATCAGTTTCTTTGAAGGAAGACAGTAAATGGTTTTATTCAAGTTCTGTATGCAGAGCCATTGGATAGAACAATCAGACTTCAGAAAGACCTCTCTAACAAAAAATCTATATTTGCACAATTATGATTTATATCAATACGGATATCAGTAACAATAAAGTTGATAGTATTGGTGGAAAGCAGAAGGCAGCATGATCTATGCATCTATTTTCACAGAGACATCATAGAAAGTCATTGGGTCCAGCTTCTTTCGGGCCCCATCTTGGTCAGTTCGAAGGACTCGATGCAACCCTTATCTCTGGCACATTACAGTGAATTTTAAAAGGTAAATTAGCTCATTCATTTGTGGTGTGTTTAGTGGACTTTCATGCATGATAAAGGTTGGGCTGGGAACTGATAAAGGATACTTTTTTTTCTCGTAGCCCAGAGGTCAATGAGAAGATATCAGAGATTTATGACTCAATTAGGGTGAACCACTTCATCAAAGAACCACCAGTCTAAAACCTCAGGACTGAGTTGTTCCTAAAAATTTTTCTTAAAGACCATGACGTGAGATTATAGATCTAATTGATGTGGAGGAACCAACCAGGTTCACAGATGGCACAGGGATAGGTATCTTTGGGAGAAAGAGAAGTTGCTCTAACAGAAAATAAAAACCTAGATGATAGTAGTAGGAAAGGGGGCCTAATGAAATCCATCAAGGTGAGAGAATCACGAATATAGACCAGTATAGAGGCTAATGAGAGCTATGACAAGGCAGGAAGTAAGCACCAGAATCTTCTAGATTCTGGACCATCCTGAAAGATTTAGCCACTGTGAAAAAGTCAACAGGAGCATAAAATAACTACAAAACCTGAAAAATCAGAATAAGTTTTGGGAATGTCAGTCATAAGCCTCCTGTATCTATCTATCTATCTATCCATCTAAGGATGCTTCTGGCTAAGAGAGGCAGAGGAATAAAGAGAAAGTTTCTACGAGTCTGACTATTCTAGGAAATATATATATATATCATAGACTTCGGGACAATTTAAGCACAAAGAAATAGATAAGTCTGAGTTAATGATGACATTGTGTTTTCTGCCTTAGGCAATTAGACTAACAGTAATTGTAACTATGAAGAAATATCATGGGAAGATCAAGGCATTAATGTTTTCTTGGATATTCTCGAAATAGAACAATGACTTCTGCTCTCAGAATCGTGACTCTTCCATTTTCCCACAAATTCTATAACATATAACTTTATTAAAAATGTACTGCTAAACTTTATCTCTACTATAAATGTACAGCATTCATTTTTACTTTGATGATATCTTTTTGTAATTCAAAATACCACTTACAAATTCAACATTCTTATTATCTTTTATCTTATATACAATTAGTCTTTTCTCCACTACAGCATAGTGCATTGCGTTGTCCTCTGCTGTAATACTGAATACAGTTTTCTTTCTTTCAAAGATGGCATTGGTTTTTTTTCTTCCAGATGACAATATGTATGTCTAAGACCTTAGACTCTGTATCCCACACCATAAAGAGGCTTAAGATATCATTGTCAACTGCATTTTTGAACTCACTGAGAAAGCACCTTTTCATGTGCAGATCTGTTTTGAAAATATGTAGAACAGTACTTCAGACCTCTTCTACATTCTGCACATGTGTGAATCTTATTTTATTGCTTATTATATAAGTTCTTCAATATAAATGCTGGGTGTATTTAGGGCCACAGGCTATTTCTCTTTGAAAAGCTAAATAAACCTGGTGTCTGCTCGAAAGTAGGTACTACAGGGACATATGGCATCTGTTGAACAGTAATATATAACTTGGGAAGTCTGAGTCAAAAGTTAAGTGCAGTTAAGCATAAGTCATGCCCCTATTCTCAAAGGTTCCGAGTCTTCTAATACACAATATAGCAATCTGACTTTCTCCATCTCTACCATGGAACTGAAAGCCTAGGTACACAAAGCAAGTTAACTAATTTTATTTGTTTTCATGTCCCACTTTGTTCCTAAGTTCTAAGTCTTAGGGCTATGAATCTAATTCTGAGTTACATTGTCATTAGTTTATAGTACATCCTAAGGCCTTCTTAAAGAACAGGAGCTCAGACTCCTGACACTGTATTTTGTAACTTAGCAAAGTGAACAACACCATTCTTGGGTTCATGTTTTTCTTTTTCTTTCTTTCTTTCTTTCTTTCTTTCTTTCTTTCTTTCTTTCTTTCTTTCTTTCTTTCCTTGCTCCTTCTTTTCTTCCATTTTCCCCTCCCTCCCTTCCTCTTTCTCTCTCCCTCCCTCATTTCTTCCTCTCTTTCTTCCTCTCTTTCTTCCTCTCTTTCTTCCTCTCTTTCTTTCTTTCTTTCTTTCTTTCTTTCTTTCTTTCTTTCTTTCTTTCTTTCTTTCTTCTTTCCCTCCCTCCCTCCCTCCCTCCCTCCCTGCTTTCCTTTCTTCCTTTCTCTCTTTCTTTCCTTCTTTCCTTCTTTTTTATTCCTCAGAGAAATTGCATTTCCCAACCACACACATAAGAATCTTCTCTCCTGGACTGTAGCCATAGTCTCAATATTTAGCATAGTTCACTGCTTTTTTGTAGGCGGAGACTGTTTGTTCATTTCCCAGGTGCCCAGACACAAAATAATCAGACAGAAACTATTGCAAAACTATTTGGCCAATAGTTTAGGCATATTTCTAGCTAACTCTTACATCTTGAATTAACCCATTTTTATTAATCTGTGTGTTGTCACGAGACTGTAGTCTACTGGGTAAAGTTCTGTCCAGTATCTGTCTCCTTCCACAACTACAAGGCATCTCCCTGACTCCACCTACTCTCTATAACTCTTCCAGCCTGGCTATATTCTGCCCTGCTATAGTCTGAAGCTGCTTCTTTGTTAACCAATGGCAATAAAACATATTCAAGGCATACAGAGAGAATCCCACATCACTTCTAATTTTAAAGCATAAGAAGCCAGTCTGCTTCCCACTGTTGTTTCCGCTGTCCCTCCTCTAAGCCATTTCCCAATTTGGCATTTGAGAAAATTTACCAATCCTTTCAACCCTGGCATAAACCACCTTCTTTAGTTATTCCTCACAACGTTCTCATCCCACCCTAAGAATTGTCTGAAATTTCATGTGTGTGTCTTGTCAAAGACAAAATTTTAAGACATTTATTGATTCATTTATTTTATTTTTATCTTCATGATTTGTCTTTATGTGTATATGTATACATGTATATGCCAAAGTCCCTTTTTTAATCACGTGGTTCTAGGGAGTGAGCTCAACTCATCAAGCTTGGCAGCAAGGTTCTTTACCTACTGACCTGCCTCAGGGGCCGGGGAAATATGTCTTTTACTGAGATGAATCATGTACAGTTCAGCTTTCCTTGATAGTGTCTAAGTTCACTAAAAACAGGGAACATGTATGTTCTAAAAGAACAAACCTGTAAATGTACCATTTACCCACAACCTCTATAGTAAGTGGCCCAAATGGCCAGGTTATGGCCAATGTAAAAGCTTTCCTTGTTTCCAGTCTTGGGACAAGGTGCTTAAAGCCAACATGTTCTTCAAGTCAACTGCATATCATGCTCAGCCTCCTTTCTACATACCACATTCCAGCCTTATTGAACCCTAACCTGTGAATGAGGCTTCTATCATGAAACTTACTCACATCCCTCCTGCCTTTGAGCTTCTGGTAAATATAATTCTAGGGCTGACTCTTCTCCTCTATCAAGCTTGATCAAAGAGAATATACAAGCTTTGCTGGTTCTCAACTGGATCTCCTTCGTTAACTTCCAAAAATCCCATCATTAAGCAGAATTTAATGCTTTATGACTGTACTTTGTATACCTACACCAATGAGGACGGGCAGGTAAACTCAGACTGGAAAACCTATGTAAAATACCCCTTTCAAAACGAAAAAATACAAAAAAAACCTTTCAACATAGTATGAAAGGACGCAATTACATCAGACACAGCACGATTCTTCGCAGATTGCACATGAGGATTCATGGAAAGGGGCGTGAAGATGAGGAAGAAAAAGGTATACAAAGCAAGCAGGAAAGCGTGGGGCTAAGTGCTAAAGGTGACTGTAGTTGTTTGCTGCCATTGCCAGCCCCTCTGATCTGAAGTATACACAAAGGAGTGATAGTAGAACAGATTCAAAGTTTTTCAAATAAAAGAAATACCACATAAACCTTCAAACACTGACAAGATATGCAAGACTATGCTCAGACTCAGTTGGTTCTCCTTATTTTACAAAACAAAGGAGTTTTACTTTAAGTTTTAAGTAATACTTCCAATGCCTGGGAAGCTTAATCATTTCCATACAGAAGGGCAACAGAGCAGACTTCTTGTGACGTGAGGATGGGTGTATCTTGAGAGCATTACACCTAGCAGTGGAACACACCAGTACACATTTGATACTAGAAATTAATAGGTGGCAGGGAGAAAGCCTAGTCATTCAGGCCGCATTCACAACTGAAAACAAAATGAACAAGCCTCACATGTCAGTGCAGGAGGTTGCCTTGACATCTTAAGAATGTTATTTTTGCCATAGCAACACTAGGATTTTCATTCACTGTGTTAAAGAACAGTATGCGCTTTTCTCATTAACAGTGCGTAAGCAGACAACAGCTGCATTTGTCTTGGTAGCAAATCATACTACTTTAGGGAAGAAATGGTGGATCTAAAACCCGAGTTTAGATATTGGTTACTACCACAAAGGTAAACAGGCCTGTCACTTAACCTACAATATAAAGTCTTGAGGCTTCTAAATTAAAACCTTAGAGATATTTTGAGAATGAAGTTCTGATGCAGGAAACATAGTGTAGTATATCTGAAATAATCACTATTTCATTTTTGTATACCCATGTATGAGCAAGCACTTCTGTTAGATACTAATGATTCTATTAGGCATTGTCAGATTTATAAAGGCCATGTCTTAAAATGTTCATGAATCTCAAGGGCACCTGCACAGCAAATGTAATCTACATGATATAGTAGATTAAATATTACTGTGTGTCTGGTAATGTATTTTAAACCATGAAGCTACCCAGCAATAGAGATGTTGGATGGGCAACTGCTTCACTTCCTTTCAGAATAATCTGAATATCAGCCTCTAGGCACAAATAAATCATACCATGCCTTAGAGGTTAAATTAAAGGTCTATTTTTGCTCTCAACGTTTTTCATGGTTACTATCAAATACTCAGCTCTATGATGTTGGGTCCACAGACAACAATGAAGCACTGTCTACTTGGTTTACATGCATTCTTGTCCCCTCCATCCTCTCCCCGGTATGGGCAGTCACAGGGATGTCTCCAACTTTTCCTCTTGGAGAGCTGAGCCAGAAGTCACCTGTGATTAGAAAACTTCTCTTGATTCCTGCTGAGGAACAATGGTTTTACCCTGTAAAGATTTGTTTCTTGTACTTGTTTAATAAAATGCTGATTGGTCAGTAGCCAGGCAGGAAGTGTAAATGGGGCAACCAGGCAGGAAATAGAGGCAGGGCAATGTCATCACACAGACGTAGAGGAGGCAGATGATAATACCTTGCTGATGAAGGGTACCAAGCCACATGGCTAACACAGACAATAATTATGGGTTAAGAGGTAAGAATTAATTAATAAGATGCCTAAACTGATAGGTCAATCAGTTTGTGATCAATGTAGACCTCTGTGTATTTCTTTGGGACTGAATGACTGCAGGACCGGGCAGGACAGAAAACTCAATTAACAGAATCCTTTTTTTCCTCTGTGTGCACAGGTCCTGGTTACCGCTGAGTAGGATTCTCTATCACTTAAAAAGAAACCGTGAATGACTCGAGGTCAAAAGACTGTTTTGCACATCTTTGTAGTGACAATATTTAGTAAATCAGAAGCAGCACATTTTATTCATTCATTCCACAAGTTCTGTTTTACGCAGCCTCACTGATTCTGAATTTTAATAGACAACATGCTACTCTTAGTTTCTCCACTGAAATCAGGAACATTCCTGCATCTTCCCAACTAAGCCAGGAAGATTCAACTGGGCTGGTAAATGGTAAAGGATAAGGAGAGAAGAGGCAAGTTGACAGGAAGGAAGCATTGATATTGCTAGATGTCTTAGGGTTTCTGCTGCTATGAGAAAACACCATGAGCAAAACAACTTGTGGAGAAAAGGGTTTGTTCCCTCCCACTTCCATATCACAGAACAAAGACCTATTTCATATTCCTGTCAAAACATAGCTACTAGCCAGTTCCTTGGTATCTATTCTCTTTATTACATGTAAACTTTTATTTCTATTGTATCCATACTCCATTAGAATATCTGGGGCTATTGATATATACATATTTATATATGTACTTTAATGTTTTAACCTCTACTCTGAAAACTTATTAACTGTCCATGCCCTGTATTGAACAGATATTAGTAACATACACAATTGTTTGTGAAATTCAAAGCTATTTTCTATGGTACAGCCCCCTGCTTAGAAACAGAAAAGAGCAAGAAATAAAAAGAAAATGCACCAGGAGTCAGTGACGCTGTGGACACATTGTTCAAACGATGCCAGTTTATCTTTAGAATGATCCTGTGCGGCTGGTTTCCAAAGCCATGTGTGGTACTCAGTCTCTACCTTTGGAGACCCTGGGGATGAACACACAGTGGTGCTCACAAGAAACTAAAGACATTGTTCATTGTTTGGCCCAGATGACTTCTGCCTTGTTTTATATTCTACATTATAGGGAATGACATCATTTATACTAGGTGAAGGGGAAAACGTTGTCAGAGATAAATTAGATTGCTGTCCTGTCACAATAAAGGTCTCATCTTTCATTGTGAAGACTCCAAATCATTCCCAAAGCATCAGGGAGATACAGCATTCAAGCAACAAAAGGACAGCTAGAGGCTTTCATGGGATTCCATCTCTACAACAGACAAATACTTCTTGGGAGATAATTCTCAATGACCCTCCAGATGCACAGCAATGACTGTTTCCCTCAAAACCCTGGGGTCAGATTTATCCATTTTTTTTTTTGGATTTTTGTTTGTTTTGTTGATGTGCCAAAGTAGTACAGTATAATAGAAAGTAGATATTCTTGAAAATTACTCTTTTTTTTTCAGTTCTGAAAAATACCCTGCTCAGGCAAGCATCTATTTTCTTCACCTGCATTAGGGTTAATACCATTTAAGCAGTCCAATTCAGAAACTTAAATGACTTTAGGACTATAAAGATCTAGCACCATGCATGACACCTAATAAATTATCTCCATTTTTATGCTTGGTTGTTTGTAGTTCTAACGAAGAAAGTTGAAGAGGAGACATTGGATTAAAAAGTTGAAAAAAGTGCAGTGCTAATTTTCATAGCACTTTGGTTGATATTGGCAGCTGGACTGAAGCATTAGCCCCTCACAATGCTCGTTACATGTACAGAGAAAAGGTGTCATCAGTAGAGACCACATTGGGAACAAATGACTTCTTGTGCCAAAGACAGCCTACCTCATTCAGCTTAAGTCCCAACAACAACAACAACTAAAGTGTCTTTTTTTTTTTTTTTTTTTATTTTCTCCTTTCCCCTAAAGCAGACTTTTATAGAGAATTACTAGCTGGGGAATACGATCAACAAAATCAATTCAGATGTAAGTGCTTTATCGTGACATATTAATTATTTGGAAAGCATAAAGGTGTCAAGGACAATACTAAGGCATTCATGCTCTGTATTTCCAAACACACGAGAATTCCACGTGGAATCGTTAGAGCATGCTAATTCATTCTCTGAAAAAGAAAGGCAAACCTGAGTGAAAGGACAGTCGCTTCTGAGCGTCACCATCAGAAGGGCTTAGTCTGCAACCCTGACATCCGTGTGTTGCCCTGCTTTGTTGGAAGCTGATTGTTGAATCTTTTCTCGTGGCTTTTAAATTGGTTATTGCCATCAAACATCAGCCTTTGAGTCTTAGACTCCTTCTATCTTTAAATTTTAACTTAACTCTATCATAACATCGTCAACCTTTTTCCCTAAACCTTTATCTCCACTTCACTTAATGTTATCGCTAAGCCATAACCTGAGTCTCTGTCGTTTCATTTCCTACAGCAACGTATTTATTTATTCCTTAAAACCATATAAGCCAAGGTGGCTTTTTCTTGTGAATATTTTCAAATGTAACCCCTTCCCTCCACCACCACCGCCGCTCTTCCTACTGAGCCCTCCTCTCATAATTGACACATTCCTGACTCCTCTCCCAGACTGGCAAATAGTTCGCTATCTTCCACCCTTCATGTCTGAGCTAACAATGTTTACAGAATTTTAGTGTACATCTGTGCATATCAAACATTAATGTTTGAACTCATCCCATACACCTGAAGGAAGTGTTTCAGATTGTCCTCCGTTAACATGTAATCTCCAGCTGCCATATTTTAATGCAGGTTCTTCCTACTATCAGCCTGCAAATACTAACAACTGCTTATTTTCTTATTCCAAAAATTTCAATGGTAATTCCTCCCTCTGTCTTACACGCATTTGGTAAAACAACACTTATGTCCTGTTCTAGTCACATTTCAAAGACTTGAGAAGCTTTCTCTGGTAACAATACCCCTCAAGTGGCTTAAGCTTCCTTAATGTGTTCATCCCTAGAAATATATTTCTCACAACATAAAATCCATGTTAGTATTTCTTTAGATCTGTGTATGCTCTCTGTGTTGAAAGTGCATGTGTACATACTAGTTCTACAACCCCACTTCACCACGGAAATGAAAACAAGCTGAAAAATGCTACCTGTCCCAATACCGCATCTAAGATCGTCATCGAAGTTGTGTGCTTTGTCTTGACCTCTTCCCAGCTGCACATCTGGGCACTCGCCCAAGGTCTCTGTCCTGTGTTCTCCCCTCCAACTCTTTTGCCATTTATATTTTCTCTCATGGATCTTTTTTGGAATCAAACAGTACTTACTTTCTTTGACTAGATTTTCTACTCTGCTTCCTGTAACTTTCTCACCTTCTAAAAAACAATGCTCTTTGAAGAAGCTGTCTCCACTTGCAATATCCAATTCCCCTCTATATTCTATTAAATGGCTCATATTTGGGATATATCATATTTACTTTGCTTTGAAAGATTTTCTGTTTGAACTTTTCCTGCGCTTTTGGATACCCTTCTGCACATCCCTTCAGTGTGTGGTTGAGGAGCAGCGAATGGGTGAGTGGGTACACGTTTCTGTGTTTGCACGAGCACACAAAGCCCTCAACTAGAGGTATTATCCCTCACGTGTCATCTAATTACCGACCTGGAACTCACTAAGCAAGCTAGGTTGGTGTCCTGGGAACCCCTTGCATCTTTGCTGCCTAAGCTGGAATTAAAAGTAAGTGCCACTCTGGATATCTTTTCCTACATGGATCCTGGGAATCAAACTCACATCCTTGTGCCCCTAAGGTGAGAACTTCACTGATGGACTTTGCTCTCTAGTCTGTCAGCAATACGCTTTGAAAACTGTGTATCTATCCAAATCTTAAAAGTTGCAGTGCTTCCATCCTCAAAAATCCTAGCAATCCTCAAAATCATATTTTCAAGCCAGTGTGTATCTTGAAAACATGATCTGTAAAAGACAATAGTGACTTGGTTTTTTTCCTAGTAGAGTATTTATGTGTCCTATAAACAAGATCACATTCAAAATAGATGCCCCATTTTCTACACAAATTCTTACCCTGCAGAGTCTTCATTTCCTCAGCTCACAGAAACTCTATCCATTCCAGTTCTAAAGCAAAAGTCTGCGGAATTAAGCACTATTCTCTTGTACAAACCAAGAATGTGTTTGATTCAACCTTCAGAATGTGCCCACTTTGCACTCTTTCTGCACCCTCACCCGGGCCACCCTCAACTCTTGTGTGCTTTGTTGCATTGAACTCCTGACTGAGCCTGTTGCTTCTAAGCCAGTCCTTACGAAATCCACTCATCACACATTTCTGTCTCGTTTGTAAATGTAAAACATCCTGGAGCCCAGAGGCACACCATTCCTATTGGTGCAGTTAACAGTGAGAGGCCCCTGGCCTCTCTTCAATTTGTCAGAATTGAAGTTTGTTACCTAGCAAGCAATGAGAACTTGAAAACCTTAAGAAAGATTAGCTCGCTTCTTCAACCGCAATAAAAGTCTTACTTAGTCTCTAACCAAGTTTATCTCTGACCTTGCCACCTTCTGTTCCTACTCTGCTTTAAGCAGGATCAGCTCCTTGTTCTACATCGGATGTGGCAGACACCCTCCTGTATTAGTGTGCCTGTATGGGATGTTCCATATGCCTGGAACACTTTCTCCCATTTAGCTTCACAACTTCTGTTTTATGTCCTCCAAATATTTGTTCAAATCATCTCATTAATGCTCACCTGAACTAATCATTTTATAATGAAATGTCCCTTTAAGTTGCTATATTCTTATAATCTCTAAGACATTGGCTATTGTTTACAATACTGTTAATATAATTAATGTTGCCTTTTCACTTTTTCCACACTAGAATGTGTATTCACTAAGGGAAGAAGTTGCTTTTGCCTGCTTCACTGCCCTGTGCCCTGTTGTTCTTAGGAAAAATTTTGAACCCGAATATATGCTCAATAACACGCATCAAAAAACATCTGCAAGCCGGGCTATGGTGGCACATGCCTTTAATCCCAGCACTCGGGAGGCAGAGGCAGGTGGATCTCTGTGAGTTTGAGACCAGCCTGGTCTACAGAGCTAGTTCCAGGACAGGCTCCATAGCCACAGAGAAACCCTGTCTCGAAAAACCAAAAAAAAAAAAAAAAAAATCTGCAAAAACCCCACAATTCATTTCTCTTACAGAATAAAACCCCACAATTCATTTCTCTTACAAAATAATCTTGAAATTTGAACTATGTAAAGAACAAAATATTTTGATTTCTATGATTTCTAAGTGAAGAAATGGTTAAGGTCCGTGTTACATTTATCTCCACCACGTGTATACAAATGTCTACATGAAGAGTGTGGCATGTTTAAATTTTGTTGTTTAACTTTTTAAAATTTATTTATGGCAAAATATTTGGTGTGGATTGCATTTTCACAGCAATTAAGAAAACACAGTAAGTACACCGAATGGGAAGCCTGCCTTGACCAATAACATGCCACTGGGAAATGCTCAGCTCTGTTTTTTTTTTTTTTTTTTTTTTTTTTAACCTACTACAGAATGCATTCTCTTGGTGTACATTTTATGCAACATGTGGCCATAAATTTTCCCCCTTTTAATAATTCAGAGCTCTGCACAATTTCTGTCTCGTTTGTAAATGTAAAACATCCTGGAGACTAGAGGTACACCATTCATTTTGGTGCAGTTAAGAGTGAGAGGCCCCTGGCTATTTGTCAGAATTGAAGTTTATTACCTAGCAAGCAAGCAGCCCTGGTCACTTGCCACTCTAGAGTCCTTATTCAGAGCAGCCCTAAAAATCAGATAAAGTAATTGATTGGGGCAATTATCTAGGCAGCCTTCACACCTGCTCCCTCCTGACAGCCAACCAACCACCTAAACAACAAACAAATAGCAACAGCCCCATTAGTCTCTTGAAAATAAAATACACGGCTTCATAAGCATTGTGATAATGGTACCCAAACCAATTTTGCTGGAATGAGATGGATAATTTCATACAAAGGAAAACACAAAGAATTGCTTTTGCGTCAAGTATCTGTTTACTTAAAACAAAACATGTTCTTTCGGTTTGTCCATGTATACTTTCCTTTTTCTGGTGTGAAGTGAGGCAAAATTGACTTCAATTTCCAATTAACTTCCATTAGCCTCATGGCCACGAAGAAAACAATTCATCTGTTTTTCCAAATTAGAGCATAAGCCACACCATTCTTTCTCATTTCATAGGACATCTCGAGATGCAACACAATGTCTAGGAAGGTTCTATTCATTTAATATGCTTTACATTTTTGAAGGTATTGCTGATAAGTTAGATGAGCCATTTTTTCCTAACTTTTCCTTGAAGTTTTTGTATTCTACTCTAAAGGTAAAAGCAAATGAGCTCAACAAAGAAAAATAACATGATGCCCTGTACATGCAATAGTAAAAGAGAGTATTATTGACATCTGCAGGAAGTATAGCCACTCTCAGTAATAATTCCACTTTTTAAAGGTACACACACGAGGCTCTTAACTTTCTCTTAAAAATAAGACACTAAAAACATAGGCAACACATGAACTGTTAATTGAGATTTACTTCAAATTAATTATTTGTGATCTGTTTAATTTATCAAAGGAGAAATACGGTAAAGAGACACTCCCTTTTTCATTGTGGTGATAACTATACATGATATAAAACTGACCATTTACCCATTTGGTTTACATTTCAGTGACACTAAATGCATTCAGATTGTTGGGCAAATACCAATAGCCTTCTCCTCTAGAATATTTTTAATTTTTTATACTGAGTCTCTGAACATATTAAGTTTGAGCTCCCTACCCCAACCCCTACTCAATGTCCCTGGAATCAGCAATCTGTTTTCAGCCTCCATTATTTGAACTGCTATGAGTATAATCTAAATAAAACATTAATTGATGGTTTTAAGAATGGTTTATTTTACTTTGTATATTGTTTTCAAAATTTATCATTTTAATTTCAGAATTGCACTCATTTTTAAGTTTAAACATTATTAGTTGGGTTGCTGTTATGTTTTGCCTGTACCCACTGAGAAAGGTATGAACAGAAGTGTGCTCTTATATATTTGGGTCCCTATTTTCAATGACTTTGGGGGATATGACTAGCAGTATATGGTGGTTCGAATGAAAACATTTTCTATACAACCAGGCATTTGGCCACTTGATACCTAGTTGGTGGTCCTATTTGGGAGATTCAGGAAGTGTGGCCTTGCTGGAGAAAGTATGTTGCTATGGGCCTGGCTTTGAGAATGTCGAGACTCAAGCCAATCCCAATTCACCCTCTCTGCTTCCTGTTTGTTGTTCAAGATGTGAGCCTTCAGCTTCCTGCCGGTGCCACGACGCCTGTTCTTTCCTGCAGAATCTCCCCCACAAGAATGATCTCATATTTCCCTTGAAGCATAAGTCAAAATAAACTCTTCTGTAAGTAGCCCCGGCCACGGTGTTTTCATACAGCAATGGAAAAGTAAATAATACACAGTGGCTCTGCTAGACTATGTGATGGTTCTTCATTTTATTTACTGACACTTCATTTCACTAGGCTTTATGAAGGCTACATCACTTTTCATTCTTCCTAGCAAGGCACAAGGTCCAACTCTCTCTTCACTCTTGGTAAAATTTGTTATCCTCTGGGGCTTTGATGTTCATTATCTTGATAGGTATGAAAGATTAATTCATTGAGATTTTGATTGAGAATATTGAATATCTTTCTATGTGCCTACAGCCATTTGCATATTTTCTTTGGACAAAATAACCATTCAATTCATTTGCAAATTTTAAGCTTGTCTTTTTCATCACTGTGTTAAAAATGAAGAAACATTCCATTCTGTTCTCAACAAAAGCCGAACTGTAGATTGTATTTCTTTGTGAAGATGGTGAAATAAAGGTTTAACTGAAAATAAATCTGTATCTTTATCTATATCTTAGTATGAATGAAAAAAAAAGAAAGTGAATGACATCTCTCTTTCAAAGACAGATACAATGAAGCTGAAAAGATTTGGGAGACTGAGCATAACTATATACAAAATGCTGCGCTTCCATGTTCTGATCACGTTTGCTGATTATCTGTATCAGATTTCGGTCTCCAAAGTTTGTTCAATGATCATCCACATTACTTACCGTATTGTCTTTATATAATATGTGATAAAAGATAATAAATATATAGTGGTACAATTTCCCACTTAGGCAATGGATTGCTAAGGTAATGTAGCTTGACTGCTACTCCATTGCATCTCTCTCTTATGGCTACACAAAATGTCATTTAGAACGTCTCATCTCTTCCTACAATGTAAATGCATTTATTTTCCCCCATGAAAACATTGCCATATGTGGTGATCATCCACATATGAGGACCTTCCTAGAAATTATAGTTATGATTACATTAACATAGCACCATGCCCCTGTGTGTAATGGCAACAGACAGGCATCAATGCACACTTCTTGCATGAAAATCTATATAATATTATTGGGAATTTTTCAGTTCAAATTCTAATTTTTTCATTTTCTATCTATGTTCCTTGAAAGTGATTGAAACTTCCCTAATCTTAGATTCATTTACGCCAGGCGGTGGTGGTGCACGCATTTAATCCCAGCACTTGGGAGGCAGAGGCAGGCGGATCTCTGGGAGTTCGAGACCAGCCTGGTCTACAAGAGCTTGTTCCAGAACAGGCTCCAAAACCACAGAGAAACCCTGTCTCGAAAAACCAAAAAAAAAAAAAAAAATTAAATTAAATTCATTTACTATGAAGTTTAGGCTTGAGGTTTTTCATGTTATTTTGTGAAGAACAAATGATTGTCCTGCACATATTTAACAACAAAAGCATCATCATAATTTTTAACATATTTAACCTTTTACTCCAACTTATTTTAAGAGTTAGCTTAAGCCAACAGGGATCACAGAAACAATTTAGACCTAGCTGCAGTATGTTAGAGTGACAGGGATTCAGGACTGCACAAGATGTCACACAGCATTTCTTGTGGTCACTACAAACTTACAGAGCTTCTAACACTGTGGGAGAAAGAACGAGGTGTAAAGAACTAATATTAATGCTGGTGACGATGTAGAGAACACATGTCATTAAAATAATAGGATTATTTTGACAAACAGTTTTCGCTTTCTTAGAGAACTATACATGTGATTACCATCAGATCTAGAACCTGAACCCGTGGGTATCCATGCAGTGAAATGAAAGCTCTGGTTCGCATGTGAAATGGGGTTTACAAATGAAAACCTGGCTCAGGAAGCAAAGACACCAGCAGATAATCCTGGTAACTGAGTTCTCAACCCAGGCTCCATGTGTTGGAAGAAGAACAGCAACTCAAGAAATTTTTCCTTTCCTGGCCATGTGATGAGGGAATACTTACACATACACAATAAGTAAAAAAATTGTATACATACATTTATATGCATAGTTATATATACATAAAAATAACAAAAATAATATTAATAAAAATAATAAATCCTGTATGTACACAATTGACTACTACTCTTTCTATAGACGAAATAGGATCTTGTCGTTTGCCACAGTCTTGGATAAATCTAGAAGGAATTATGATGAGTAAGGTAAAATAAGCCTTGAAAAGAAAAAAGAGAAAGCAAAGGTTGTGTGACCGCATGTTCATGCTCAATATAAAAAACTCTTCCAAACAAGGAAAACAAACAGACAACAACAACAACGAAGAAACAACCATGACCACGAAGAATAGAAATGCCGCCATCGTACCATCTGTGGGCAGGTGAGACTCTCCTCCATGGTCTCTGCTTCAGTTGCTGCCTCCAGGTCCCTGCCTTGAATTCATCTCCTACCTTCTCTCAGTGGTGGATCATCGATAGTATGATAAATACTCTTTCTTCCCCACGTTGTGTTGGGATATGATATTTTTCACAGACACAGGCTGCAAGCTACAACCCCAAACTACTTTCACGTATCTCATAACATTTAAATCCACATGGTAAAATAGCTATTAAAACCCCGTCTATGCTCACAGCTTAACTTCCTAGCAGCTTCCTCAAACCACCATGGGCCAGCCTTGCTAGATGTAGATCCCATAGCTTCAAGCAGGATAAGCGAACACATGGTTAGGGAACTGTCTTCCAGCTTCAGAGGTGAATGTATCAACCACCATGGTTGAACGAAAGTATAATTATACTGCCCATTGATGAAAATAAATAAACTGATGAAGCATGGTGTCAATTTGCATGGATCCTTAGTAAGTTTTGCAGAGTGTGTTGGGGTTTGGTGCCAGCCACGAACCTAAGTTATTTCCCCAGATCAGAGCGGATACATGGGATTAAAGACACAACTCCCTTGGGAGATTTTTAGTGATCCTTTATGAAATCCCAAGTTGACATCCTGAAAATTCCTCATGGGATCTAATCTCAGTCAAATATCCCTTATTCTCTCACTCTTTACAAAACTGGCCTATGGGCATCATACTATCTGTAGAGGCTTAATGTCAACAAAACTACAGTGACATCAAAGGCAAACAACACTAGCTGTCTCTGTCTGCTCTCAGCACCTGAAATGCACAGGTCCTTCCTAATAATTGCATGAACTAACTAATTCCATAACTAAACATGTAGAAACTTTACCACCTGTTTTTTTTTTTTTTTTTTTTTTTTTGGTTTTTCGAGACAGGGTTTCTCTGTGGCTTTTGAGCCTGTCCTGGAACTAGCTCTGTAGACCAGGCTGGTCTCGAACTCACAGAGATCCGCCTGCCTCTGCCTCCCGAGTGCTGGGATTAAAGGCGTGCGCCACCATCGCCTGGCAAGGATGTCTCTTGTTCCCACACCGGGAGTCGAACCCTGGCCGCCTAGGTGAAAACCAGGTATCCTAACTGCTAGACCATGTGGGAACTGACCACCTCTTTCATTTTTAAAACACAATTAAATATACCCATTTTTACATGATACATGGGCATAAGTATCAGGTCACAATATAACAAGTAATCATTTATCATGTTATGTTAAAACCAACTAGAAAAATTTTTTCTTTTCTTTTCTTTTCTCACCCAGAACGAGTACTTCCTAACTCGTTGATTTTCCATTGACATTTTTTTTTTGTTTTGTTTTGTTTTGTTTTTTGTTTTTCAAGACAGGGTTTCTCTGTGTATCCTTGGCTGTCCTAGAGCCTACTTTGTAGACCACTCTGGCCTCAAACTCACAAAGATCCACCTGCTTTTGCCTCTAGAGTTCTGGGATAAGAGAAGTGAACCACCACTGCCCCGTCTCCATGGAACATTCTTGTTGATACAGTAACAATGATTAAAATAAGTTGCTTCTGGAAAAATGCTTCATTAGGATTATCGATTGTTTTCAAATGCAAAGGTTTATTTAAACATACATATACGGATAGGTGCTTATGCTAATTCAGATTTAAGTTCCTCATGAAAGTTCCTCATTTAATAGGCAATAACTTTCTGAATAATGTCCCAGGATAAACACAAGGTTTATTTATGTTTAACTTACAGCAGAGTAAGGAGAGTGCCCAGGGTCATTGAACCAACTGTACTTTAATTCCAAGATAGTATGAAGAAAAATACTAAATTAGTTTAATGCAATGTGATGGTAAGATGAAAATAAGACATTGCTATTTTATTCTTTTCTATTTTGCCAAATATTTTACCACAAAGATTTTCTCACATACACAAACATACACACACACACAAATGCATGCATATATACACATATACCCACACATACAAATGCATGCATGACTGCAAAGTTAATTATATATAATTAACATATATTATACTATTAATTATATTATAATATATTATATATTACTTATTATATACAATCAATAAATACTATATATAATACGTATAATTAACTTTACAGTCCATTCTGGTTCATCAGGAAGATGCAGCTTCATTTGAAAAGCATTGTTGTAGCTCTTAAAGAGAAATTATGTAAGTCAGGATATCGTTTCATTACAAAACAGTACCATCCTGACAACTTTTGTGATTTTGGTTGGTCTTTCACTAGACACACACAAAATGTCTCTAAGAACTTGTGGCACTGGTCTTTGTGGGACTCAGTTATCATCTTTAGAATGATGATTTCAAGTTCCTTTAATTTCGCTACAAGTTTTATAATTTTACTTTTTCTTACAGCTGGATAGTATACCAATGGATATATGAGGTGTATTGTCATCATCAAATCATCAGTTAATGTGCACCTAGGGTTTGCATTTCCTGGTCATGTCAAACATAGCAACAATTGATATGGATGAGCAAATATCTTTGTAGTAGGCCATAGATTTTTATGGAATATGCACAGAAATGATACATCTAGTTTCTACGGCAGATTTATATCTAGCCTTTTGAGGATCCTCTATAGTAACTTTCACGGTTCCTGTAACAATTTATATGCCCAACAGCAGCTTAAAAAAGTACCCCTTCACCTTGAATCCTATCTATCCATATCTACATCTGTCTGTCTGTCTACCTATCTTTCTATCATCTATCTATCTATCTACTTATCTATCTATCATCTATCTATCTACTCTATTGATATTTAAATGGACTTACCTTAAAAACACCATAAGCTATCAAATAAAAGCCCAGTGCCAAGTATGTGCTTTCTCTTTTCAAGTTGTTGGTTGATGTTATCTGATAGACTATCTCCACAAACTTTATAGGATATTTCATTGCTCTTGGTGGCCTTCAGAACTTGGTAATAAGATCTGATTGAAGAAGATACAACATACCTGAATTATAGGGTTGGAGAAATCAGGCAAGTACTGACCTGAAAGCTTCATCCCACCGCCTAGCTTTCATGAAGCCAGAAGAATCTATTTATGCCAACTGAGAACAACTGTATTCATCTACTGGCCTGGCAAGGTATGCACACTGGTGCAAAGGTTTTTCAAATGTTATGAAAGTAATCAAAACTTTCTGATTGGATTTAAAATCTGCTACACAAGATGTAATTCCTGCCTGGTATAAGTAATGGCCAAAAATCTATAACTGGACTCATCATGATCCCTATAGGGGAGTCTAATACTGGTACTCTATTAAGAGGACACAGTATTAAACAATCTTCTTAATTTTTATCTTTATACCCATAGATTAGTGCAACTCTCAACCCTCATCAAAAAACTTTTTTTCCAGCAGATTGTGTTTAATAAGGTCCCATATTTGGTTGAAGGGGAAAGTAGTGGAGGATGGGGAAATACTGGAGGGTAAGAAATTAGGTAAAGATTTGTTCAAGTAACAACAACTATATGGATGTATAAAATTCTCAATAAAAATCATAAAATCTTTTTGAAGCCCTGTAAGGACCCTTTATGTAACTCTAAAAAGGTAACAGGATGTTCCTTCCTTATTCTAGAAGTAAAAAGTTTACAAGACTTTGCCTTCAGACTTCAGATGTTCTTTCCAAAGGGTTTCACATTTTCAGAGCTGTGATATTCAGTAATTCAGGAAATTCTGTGCTAGTCACCTGGGCTGATACAACATGAAGAATGCAAACATCTACAGAGAAGAAGCCAGCCCTTTGGAGTATGTGAATATAAAACTTTGTAGCCTTTGAGTATGTAGCTATAAACTTGGGTTCTGGCACATGCAGAGAATCATTTTATTTAATATCATAGCCTCCCACGATACAGCCTATATTTCTAATTTTAAATAATATCTCTTTGATGGCTCCAACTAGCTAGTGATATAGATGCAAGGTACCTTCATTCCCACAGATGTAGCCGAAGCCTCTGGCACTCTCACTCAGATGACTTCCTAATTGTTTTTTCATTATTATTTGTATTCCTTTCCAACTGTTTTACTCTAGAAATAAAGGGCAGGTTTGTACATGTGGAAATGAAACAAAATCAACTGCCTGATTAAAATGCTTCAACAATTTCTCATTCAGTCCAAATTCCTAGGTGTACCACTTTGCAATTCATGCCTGGGGCTTTGCCTACCTTTTCAATAGTTTACTCCCTAAAATATCCTTTGGCTCCTCATACTGTGCTAAGTCTGATTTCCTGACAATCAGCACAAGACACCAGCCACATTCCTGCTGTCTATTCTAGACTCTGGAGCCATGTATAGTTTCCATTCTCAGCTCTGCACTTTTCTCAGTCCCAAGACTCTAGTTACCCAATTCACTCTGTCATTTTGATCCCTCTGTTCTTGAGGGTCCCCCCTTAGGGTTGTCTCTTCGGATCATTCATTCCCAACAAGGACCCCATCTTGGGCCTCAGTATGTCTTGATTTTTTTTCATGGTATGTTTTACATTCTGATTTATTTCTCTGTTCAAGTATGTTAGATTATGAACGTATAATAGAGTCTAGATGGCTTTGATTCACAGTGTCTATCAATACCTTGTCCTTATTGAGTACTCAATAGCCATTTTTAAATTAAGACTTCAGTGGCTGACAGAACCCCACAAATTAGCCTCTATATCTAGAAAAGCTTCAGTGTCACTGTGCCACAGTTTTGCTGCACCTGGGCGTCCAGTTAACCAGATGGTAAATGCCCACACTGAGGCTTGAGCTTGCCCACTCAGTTTCAATTCACATGCCAGTCTCTAGAAACAGACTCATCTGCACCACCAAGGCTGTCCTACCATCAAGAACAAAACCCAAACCTGTTTTCCTTCCAGCAGAGGAAGGATGGCTCCACGCCCACAGGGTCAATGAGAACAAACAATTCCTCCTTGGGCTCTCTGAACAGCTTCTGTCCAGTCTCATGACACCCACGGCCAACCCTAAGAGCCCCAGTATGAGAACAACTTCTTATTGGTCTGTTGTAAGGGCTTCATTGCCTCTCTGGGGTTTCTCAATATTGAGCGTCTTACTCGATATTGATGAATACTTGGGCTAGACCATCTGTTACAAGGTGAGACCTGGTGATTGCTTCATTCAGGAAAGGTAAAATTTTCAGTTTAGGAATATTGAAAAACAAAAATCAAAATAAACAAAGGAAAGAAAAAAGAACAGTGTCTTAGAGTCGTTCCCCATTCAAATACTTTCTTCCTGAAATGACCACAAATCTAATATTCACTTATTTTATGTATTTATTAAAATTCTTTTATTTTTAATAATTTATTTAATTTTATTTTATGTGTATTGGTTTGAAGGTATCAGATTCCCTGGTAATGGAGTTACAGATAGTTTTAAGCTGGCATGTGGATGCTGGGAATTGAACCCGGGTCCTCTGGAAAATAGTCAGTGCTTTCAACTGCTGAGCTATTTCTCCAGTCTCCTAAAATAATATCGAATACACTTTCATTATGTAATAGGCATTGGGACCACTCCAAGTCTGATATTAAATAATTTCACCTCATATGAGATGAATATTCTAACCCAGATCTTACACCCAGGACAGTAGAAAGAAACTTCATTTGTCTGAAGTCAGAAATATTGAGTATTAAAGTGAAGTGTAAAATTGAGTGAAATTTCATCAAACCTTATCTCTATTTCCAATACCATGATTATCCTCCCTTTACACCAGAGTCCTCCGGACAAAGGCGATTAAAGTAAACATGGGAGGACTTCACGGCCCCAAAGCATTACTTCTTATTTATAGCATTTCTTCTCTTTACAGTTTCAGGCTCTTGCTCCACAATCCCTAAGTACAGGTTTCAACTCTATGTGACTTGTTTGTTTTGCTATTGTATTGTCCTCATTTAAACATTTTAGGAAAGCTGAAACCTCAGAGTACACCCCCAGTTTATTGTGCCTCTGACATAAAAAAAAAAAAAAAGTCTAACACAATGCAGGACATTGTCAAACTCCAGTTCGTGTTGCAGATCTGTGGAAACCTTGCTCTTTCTTTCAGGGTCCTTATTTTGTTTTGCATAAAATATTCCATTTAATGAAAGGATGTCTCCTATTTTTTTTCTCATGATCTGGTTTCATAAAGAGAAGTTAAATACCAGATAATCATTGTCTTTAAAAGAGTCATTTCTAAAACAGAGGAAAGAATCAGTCCTACCCCTTTGTGAATCAAGCACCTCTTTCCTTGATCACTGTATGATGCTTACTTCAGTTTGAATCCTGCAAAGTAACTGTCTATCATGTTGCTGGTTATAGGAAACAACTATACAGACCAGTCCTAGATGGCTGCTTAGCTTCTTAGGTTGATCCTAATTTCTGGCTTCTGGTCTGAAGCCAGAATAAATCTCCTACACATAGATTGTTTTGTCTAACAGTGTCTAAGGAGAGAGGCCTGAGCTCCTGCTAAACAACTGTGTTCTTAGCTGTACCCCATGTCCTTCAAACTTAATGGATGCTTTTAGGTTAAATTTTGCATTACCAGTCTAAAAGTCTGTTCTTTCTAACCAGGGATCATTCTAGCACCTACCCAGTCAGCATCTTTGGGGAGTTTACTTCCTTTTGACATTTTTTAAGCTTGTTATTTTCAGCAATTAATCACAGGAGGAGTCCTCTGGTTCCCAGGAAACCTTCAGAGTGTTTATACTATGTCCCCAATCCCTTCAGTTAAACCTGTTTCCAAGTCAGATGACTCATTTATAATCATACTAATTAATTATTATTTATACACAGAAGAGACTTGAGGTGGCCCATCATAGTTGACTTATTGAAGAAGCCCAAGAAAACAGGGCGGCAACATCTGAATTAACAAAATATTAGAAGGAATTGCTGATACCAGTTTACATGATGTTCCAAGTTTATTATCCACTTTTACACAAGTCATCATGTCTGTTTTACTCTGTGAAGCACATGATCACTATAGAGTGAGAATTGACCCATGGGGATAGACAAAGATATTTTCTATGCTAATTCCCAGCGATGGCCCAAATGTAAAATTTAGGGGGGTGAGACTATATCAAAAAATTGGGCAAAGGAAAAATTCAACATCTGAAAGTATAACTTGGGTAATATCTGTTTTTCTACCAGATGAGAAAGACCAGGAGAAATAGTCAGTGACCTGTGGAAACCAGTTAATCTTGATTTCAAATTTCAACTTAGACTTCACCTAGCTATGTGACTTTAGACGGGTTATTTATATTGTCTGAACGTCACATAGTCTTCTATAAACTAGTAATAATGAACCTACTTTATATTACTGAATAAATTACAAAGAATATATTAAAGTAAGATGACAGAGCCCTTCATGTAAAGCAGAGTCTAAAACAATTAATTATTATCACTCCCCATAGACAGATAGCCCAATATAATGTTAGATGAAGAATGAGCTTACAGTTGAGGACTCACGACATGGGACAGAGGAGAACACAAGGCTTAACAAGAACTAACTAGATGAAGGTTCTAAAGAACTAAGATGTAAACAGATGCTGACATCTCTGGTTTAAGATAACTTGAAATGTGGTTTTTTTTTTTTTGTGGTCATGAAGAATGACATTGATTTGATAAAAGCATACTTTAATAATCATATTTTGTTCTTTTCTTGCACTAACACTGCACTATAGGATGCTGTTTCCTTGCTGGGTGCATGTATTTCTCTTTAATATATTGAATTCATATTATAGTTACATTATTTTCAACTTGTCATGGGCTTCAGCAGGAATATTTTTATTTTGGAGACCAAATACAGTTCTAAATACTGAGTTTCAGCACACCCAAAGCTGGATAAAAAGATAAGCAATAAGCAAAACAAATAACAACAATAAGCCACAGTATCAAAGAAATGTATACTTTTCCATTATATATTATTTATCTGTCTAATCAGGCAAAGGGGTCTGTTCATATGAGAAAAAAAATCTTTTCATGGCATGGAGCTTGAAGAATCATGAGCGACAGGCGTTCCGAGACAGCTCGAGTAAAGACCAATGCTCTGCATGACAGCTTTACAACAATGGCGAAGGTCTCTCCTATGTCATTCTTTCCTAAATTTTAGTCCCACAGTAAAACCCCAGGATATAGTGTAAACTAAAGTTATTTAAAACGATTTTCTGGGGGTGGAGGAGATGATTTGCTCTAGAAATTTGGTGTTTCCATGTCTGACTTAATTGCACAGATCATAGCTGGAGCCTCTCGAGTAATGAACTCATAGAATAACAACCCTCTGTGCTTAGAATAAGAGTTTAACAAGCAGTGGATACAGTTTATGGGCATTCTTTAAATCCTAAGGCAATGAAGGGGCTCTGGAGACTTTCACAGAGCTTGTGACATTATTTCAGAGATGGAACATATTTTGACATGAAGTTGACAGGAATTTGCTAAAAGATTAAAAAAACAAAACCAAAAAAACCCCTCAATTTCATCAGCCTCTGGAATGAGGAATGTCCCTGAGATATATTCCATGAACCATAACCTATAAACTGGAGAAGTTTTTACAGTTTAATGATTACCAAGTAATTGTTTACAATTATTTAAATGGAATTAATTCTTCTTCTGTCAGAAGAACCTATATGAATTCTCACCTGTATTCACTGAGTTTAGTACAATGTTGTTTCTTATGTTTTGCTTATCTCTCTGTTATGCAGAAGATATTTCCACATCATGAAATGTTCCTGGAGAATATTAAATGAGATCATTTGGAACTTGCACAACATTGTATAAAGTTGTACAATTACATACACATTCTCTCTCACACACACATACAGAGACACATACATACATATATATTCTTGTCTCGAAAAACCAAAAAAAAAAAAATATATATATATTCTTTTAAAAAGCCAAGGGTAGGCCATTGCATTCTGCGTTATAACACACAAAAAACATACATTTTAATTGGGGCATTTTGACTCATATTTGTCAAGATATACCATGAAATGGGAATTTTAAATCCTCTATATCATTTTCTATTGTACAAATGATTCCTACAATTGACAAGCAGCATTTCCGGACATGTTTATTTGAAGAGATGGTGGCAATTAATTCATAATATTTGATGGTTGTCGTGGAATATTCTTTACACCATGTGAAGATGTGTACTTGGTTTAATAAAGAGATGAACGGCCATTAGCTAGGCAGGAAGAGGTTAGACAGAACTTCTGGGCAGAGAGAGGACACAAGAAGGAAGGTGAAGTTGCCAGCCAGCTGGAGAGGAAGCAGGATGAGCAGTACAGAATAAAGCTAACTGAACCATGTAAAAGGCTGTTGAGTAAAAGATATGGGCAATTTAAGTTATAAGAGGTACTGGGACAAGCCTAAGCTAAAGATTGAGCTTTACTTATTAATATACAATGTCATGAATTGAGGGCTGGCAGTCAAAAAAAAAAAAAAAAAAGCCTGCTACAGATGGCCTACTATTCTATCAACCCACTGATGAAGCTACTTTTTCTTACTTGTTTCATTAAAGGAAATAACTAGAGGGGACCCAGGTAATACCTCTCACATAATATACACTAGTACAGATGGCACCCACGGCCCATGTCTGTGGCTCAGCTTGTATTTTCGTGTGGATAGAGAAAGAGTCAAAAAAATCTATGCCTTATATTTTGAATGAACCTTACTTTGGCAGCAGCCTGATCCTCAACTCATGTTGTGATGTGTGGTGGAATTTTCCTCCACACTAATGAAACCCAGATGATAACTGTAACACCGCCCACCTCCTCCAATGCAGATGTGGGTTAATGATAATTACTTCATGCCAATGGTGACTGAAGGAAATACGGTGAGAAATATTTTCAAAGACAAGAGTTTCTTAAACAGCGAAGGCAGGATAAAACAAACACTACAGCAGATGGAAGAGAATCTGAGGAGATCATAAAATGGCACAGTGATGGTATTTGAAAAATTCTTTATCATCTGCAATGTCAACTGAACAAAGACAAACAACTTATCTTGTATGGTGGGGAAAAAATCCCCCCAAGCATTCAATAGACCATTGTAGATGAATCATTATGCTCTCTGGGAAGACAGAAAGTACCATTCTTAGTATCAAATAGCATCAAAAGAAAATAAAGTAAGTTTCATCAAGACATCTCAGGCTGAATGACAATGTCCACATTAATTACATAAAAAAAACACTTTTCTTTTACCTAAGGTATATAAGAATTTGCAAGTCATTTGGTAAATTGAATATTTATTTGAAGTTATTAAATACAGTGATTGCATAATGTGCAAAGCAGTATTAATTATATCAAATGTATATTGAGGTAGCATTGAGCATATTATTTCTGAACAGTTCTCTGACTTCATAATGTGTAAATGAAATACTATTGAAGCAACACAGTTCTTGGTAATATTGTTAAGTGAAAAAAAAATAAAGAAAACAACAACAGTCCTAAGTGCAGAAGTAGAACTAGTAGGAAAAAAGTAACTAAAAATAGCTGGAGCCTTGTATTGAATTAACCCAAGATGGAGTACTGTAGACAAGCAGAACATGACAGCCTGAGCGCTTGTCCCCTTAAAGATGGCTCTGGAGAAAGGGACATGACTTTGAATTCTATCCCTACTGTCGTATAAATCAGATATTCATAATATCTTTAGCAAAATAATATGCAAGAGAAGGATAAAACCAAAAGCTGCCTGTAATTTTATCAAGCTATAAAGGGAATGATTATTTCTATAATATTATATTAACTGCATATTCTTGAAGTCACTACCTATAAACATAACATTATATGAATCTTGATATAGGCTTTATATTAATTTTATGAAAAGCCCAGTGAGGGAATAAAGGTCCATTCTCTTAGAAACAATTTTTATTATTTTTAATTACCCAAGGATAATTACATGTATTTGTGACACCCAGCATGATTTTCCACTTATGATATCAGAAACACTAAATAAGGTGAAAAACCTTAAGTACTTATTGCACATGATATATAAATCTAAAGAAATCTAATTAAGCATCCTTACATGCTCAAATGCTCATTTTTCCTAATGGAATACCTCAAAAATCTGTTTTTGAACTGTATAACAGATGATTCTTATATAAACAGGTGCCTTGCAATATCAAACACAAACTTTTTATGCCTACCTAATTCCAATGTTGAACCTGTTGATCAATTTCTCCTGACTCTCTACTCTAGGGTTTCTTGACTGAAACAAATTATTAGAGTTAGTGAGCAGATTACCCAATCAGTAATGGACATATCCACAAAACACTCCTGGACCTAAGTATCAGAGAACATTGCCAAAGACAGAGCAGAAGGATTTTAAGAACCAGAATATCAGGGAGTATTTGGTGAGATTGTGCCTGCTAAAATTAAAAGAAACTATAAAGTTACACAAATATTAATGCCAAAATATGAGATGTATATATATATTTTTAATATGTATATACTTATTTAGGAATATATATGTTTACGCAAATAGATATACATATATAAATATATATTTAGTAATATACATATATGCACATGCATATGCAAAACAAGGAAAATTATATTAGAAGGAAAACAGAGAGTTGCATATAGAAGAGCCTGGAGGGAGGAAAGGGAAAGGAGAGATGTTCTAGTTATATTATAACATTGAAAAATTCTCAAAGTCATCTACATGTGGACACATCAGAGTAAAACCTGAACCACTGAGAAAAGTTCAGTTAAAAATAAAGTAACAGAAGCAATGTTATATAAATAAAAACAGAAGCAGTGATAGTTGACTTTTCTATGGCTACCAGGAAAATCAGAGTAGAACATCAAAGTAATAATGGTAGAAATATAAAGATTAAAGATGTAAGGAACAATAATCAATGCTATCTCTAAGACATGCACAAAGGAAAGATGTCTTTAAACATAATCAAATATATACGTATATATGCATGTGTGTGTGTGTGTGTATGAATCTATTCTGAGGGAGGGACAGTCTTTTTCTTCAGATGAGTGCCTACTGAAGAGAAGGTCACCAGGTTCCATAGTTTTAAACCATGGTCACTTGATAATCTCGGTGAAACTCAAGAGGTCTCAAATAAATAAATAAAATCAACATACAGAAACAATAAAAGTCATATATGTGAAGAAACTTGAAAGGAATAGGGAGGTATTGTAGGGGAAAGGGGTTTATTGCAATCAGAGTACACCTTAGCCGTGTGTGAAATTGCCAAAGAACAAAGAGCAAAATTTCATACAAAGAAAATAAAAAGTGAAGCAACAAAATACATCCTAAAAGAATGATGCCTATAGAAAGAAAATTATAAACTCCTTTAAATGAGGAGGTAAGAAGAGAAAAGACATCATGAAACACAGAAGGAAGCTCATTACTTTTATGTTGATAATGATTTACACACACACGTGTGTTTACATATGTGTGTATCGCAACCAATTAGACATTTAGGCCTAGTATATTTTATATAAATTACCTTGCTAGAAAGATAAAGTAAAAGCAGAATGCAAAATGTGTCTAAATAGTTGACAATGAGTGTCATTTATTGAGAGAGATTTAACAACATAGCAGAATCATTTTTTACCCTCTAATCAATGACTCAATCAAAGTCTAATAAATATCCAGACAGGTTTTCCCATGAGTCATTGACAATGTTATATAAGTGAACAGAGGTCCTAGGATGTTCTGGGCACTTCTGAAGCAAGCAAATATAGAGATATAATTTCCCTTTGCCTATTGAAAATCGTAATAATTGTTACAAAAACTGTTATAGACACTGATTTAGAAATAGGTAAGTAAGCAATAAAAGGAAAGGAGAACTTAGAAAATTGACTTATAAATACCTTGGTAAACATATACATACATATATGTGTATATATTACACACTATATATATATATATGTACACACACACACATGCACATATACTGAAAGTCCTCTTCAGTAAATGTGTTCATGTTTAAAGGAAGATTTGTTAATAAGCAAAATAAGCAAATATACACAAAATATGCAAAATGATAATCTCCTGGATATATAAAACAAACAAGTACATGTGATGATCTATAAATTTTTCCATTTGAAAAATAAAACTTCACTACTTTTAAATTTTTCCTAAGATAAAGTGAAAAGTAAAAGTCCACATTATTTTTAAATAAATGTTGGCAAACACCTTCCTCTCCCTGGTATAGAAAAGTCTTTATTAATGTAAGAAACATGAAAAGATTTACTTAGAAAAATTCATGAATTTGACAATATTTAATCTGAGAATAAGAAGTATTAAAGTTGCCAGGCGGTGGTGGCGCACGCCTTTAATCCCAGCACTCGGGAGGCAGAGGCAGGCAGATCTCTGTGAGTTCGAGACCAGCCTGGTCTACAAGAGCTAGTTCCAGGACAGGCTCCAAAACCACAGAGAAACCCTGTCTTGAAAAACCAAAAAAAAAAAAAAAAAAAAAAGAAGTATTAAAGTTTCCACAGAAAAATGACAATGAAAGGCTTAAGCAAAGAGATATAGCAAGCATGTTTACTGTTTGAGGATTACTAGCAACATCACTTAAAGATAATGAAAGAGACAGAAAGTTGACAGGATACAGGCTAGGTTTTCTTTAGCAGGGTAGGGTGCAGGAAAGCCCACTAACATACAGGCAAGGTTAAAGTCTATTGATAAAATGGTAGCTAAAGTTTGAAACACAATTAGATACTATTTTATTCTCCTCAGGTTTGTGATTATTTATAATGTCTGTCGACGCCCAACATGAGTGACTTCTGGGCAAGGTCAGTGAATGACAGGTTGCTGACAGAAGTATAATTAATGCAATTGGTCTAAAAAATGAACTCCAATTGTTTTGTAAATTTGAAAGCACGAATGCTAAGGAGTTGTGATGTGGTCACTATGCTCCTGATGCCACAGCAAAAGCCACATGTAAGCAAGGCTGCCTAATACCATTGCCATTAACAGGTAAGCAACATGGATGCCCTTCATTCTATAGCTTGTTAAATTAAACATAGTTCATTCGCATGCTAGTATGTCAGACAGAATTAATAAGGAGCAAACTATTTACACATCTGCTTTGTATTAATCTCATAAACCAAAAGCTACGCAGAATAGTGAACACAAATCTATTTAGTTTGGCACATTCATGTGAATTTCCCTGAGAACAGAAATAATTGTAGGGCAGGAATGAGATGATTCAGAAATATAATTCAATTGGACCATTAATATTCTGCTTGCTAAGGTGCTACAGCAGATTTAAAAAGAAAAGGCCTTCCACACACATAAAATACATTTAAACATGCAAGCCATTTAACTTTGTAATTCCAATTTGAGTGGGGAATAAAACCTAGGAAAAATATAATGAAGACTAGCAGACAAAGGCTGGAAGGAACAATATTACACAATTAAATGTCTTACAGCGTGATGAGAAGGTGGATACACAGCTTTCTTAAACTTTTCAATGATTTATTTTATGTTATTAAATGCAGAAAAGAATTCTTAACTGTTAATATCTAACTAACTAACTAACTAACTAAATATATATATATATATATATAAATGCAACTTGTATAATATATTTGTATGATTTCAGAGTGGACCATTTAGCACTGGACAACCAATTGGTGTGCTTTACTCTGAGGAAGACTACGTTTTAAATTTTAAATATTAATGAGCTGCCATGCAACCTAATGAGAATACAAAGAAATTTAATTATTTTTGAAAAAAATCAGGATTTATTAAAACATCACAGTACATACTCAACTTCATTGCAAGAATGGGTTGCCATACGTTTCCAGGAATCTCAACAAAGATTTTTCTGTGAAGATCTCTTTAGGAATTAAACCTCAAGCTTATCTTATTTGTTTTTTTTAATTTTTTTCTTTTATTTTTTTAAAAACTGTCTTTTCTCATTCTACATGCCTAATGCATTACTTACTCCTTCTCCCTCCTCTTGTTTTCTCTACCCCACCCCCATATTCCCCATTCCAACCCCCTTCCACTCCTCAGAGAGCCTAAGTCTTCCCATGGGGAGTCAGCAAAGTCTAGCACATTGCTTTGAGGTAGGAGCAAGAGCCTCCCCACTATATCTAGTATGAGCACGGTGTCCCTTCAGAGACAATGGGCTCCAAAAAGTCAGTACAAGCAGTAGGGATAAAACCTGATCTCACTGCCAGTGGCCCCACAATCTGTCCCAGCCAGACAACTGTCACCCACATTCCAGGGATCTAGTTTGGTCCTGTGCTGGTTCCTTCCCTGTCTGGCTAGAGTTGGTGACCTCCCATGAGCTCAGGTAAGCTGTTTCAGTGTGTATACCTGTCATAGTCTTGACCTCTTCGCTTGTATTCTCACTCTTCCCACTGTTCGACTGGACTTTTTAGAGTTCAGCCCAATGCTCCACTGTGGCTTTCTACATCTGCTTCCATCAGTTACTGGATGTAGGTTTTATGTTGATACTTGAGATAGCCATCAATCTGACTACAGGGCAAGGCCAGATCAAACACCCTCTCCACTATTGCTTAGCGTCTCAGGTGGGGGCATTCCTGTGGATTCCTGGGAATTTTTCTAGGGCTAGGTTTCTTGCTAGCCCTGTAAAGACTTCCTCAATCTCTTTCCTTCTTCTCTGCCTCTGTCCTTCCCTGATGTCAACCATCCCTTTCTCTCAAGTTGTTCTCCCCCTTCCCTTCCCTCCTCCTCCCCTTCTGTTTTCACTTCCCCCACCCCCCACACTCCCTCTATTTTACCGTTCCAGGTGAATCTATGAATGTTTTTCTTAGAGTTCACCTTGTAACTTAGTCTCAAAAGGATTATGGACTATAGGCTTATTATTCTTTGCTTTATAGCTAGTATTCACCTATGAGCGGGTATAAACCATGATCATCTTTCTTGGTCTGGGTTACCTCACTCAGGATGTTTTTTTTTTTTTTTTCTAGTTTCATCCATTTATTTTGTGCAAATTTCAAGAGGTCATTGTTTTTTTTTTTTTTTTTTTCCTCTGAGTAATACCCCGTTGTGTAAATGTACCACATTTTCTTTATCCATTATTCAGGGGAGGGGCATCTAGATTGTTTGCAGTTTCTGCCTATTACGAATAATGCTGCTACGAACTCAGTTGAACAAATGTCCTTATAATATGATTGATCATGCATTTGGTATGTGTCCAAGAGTGGTATTGCTGGGTCTTACTTTAGGTTGATTCCCAATTTTCTGAGAAATTGCCATACTAATTTCCAGAGTGGTTGTACAAGTTTGCACTCCTACCAGCAATAGAGGAGTGTTCCCCTTACTCTGAATCCTCTACCGCATAAGCAATTATTTATGTTTTTGATCTTAGCCATTCTGACTGGTGTAAGATGGTATCTAATAGTCATTTTGGTTCGTATTTCCCTGATGGCTAAGGATGTGTCTTTCAGTTATATGAAAATCTGTTGATAATTCCCTGCTTAGATCTTTGTACCCCATTTTTAAATTGGGTTATTTGATATTTTCATGTTGAATTTCTTGAGTTCTTTATATATTTTGGAGATCAGTCCTCTCTGACATAGGGCTGGTGAAGATCTTTTCCCATTCAGTAGGTTGCCTTTCTGTCTTGTTGGCTATGTGTTTGCTTTAGAGAGGCTTCTCAGTTTCAGGAGGTCCCATTTATTTGTTGTTGCTCTCAGTGTCTGTGCTACTGGGGTTATATTTAGGAAGCAATCTCCTGTGTCCATGCATTGAAGTCTACTTCATATTTTTTGTCTTTTTAAAAAATGTATTTATTTATTTATTTTGCACCACAACCACAGTTTCCCCTCCCCATCTCTTTCTAGTCCCTCTCCTTCTACCCCTTATTTTCCCACCTTCTAATTCACTCCTCTTCAGTTTAGGAAAGTGCAGGTCTTCATGAGCATCAGCAAATCATGGCATGTCAATTTGCAGTAAGACTAAGCACCTCCCCATGTTTTAAGCCTGGGCAAGGTGACCCAGTATGGGGTTAAGGGTCTCAAAAACCAGTAAAAGAGTCAAAGACAGTCCCTGTTCCTGCTGTTAGGCATTGCACAAGAGAATTAAGTTACAAAACTGTCATATATATGCAGAGGGCCTACGTCAGTCCCATACATACTCCCTGGTTGTCAGTTCAGTCTCTGGGAGCAACTGTAAGCCCAGGTTAGCTGCTTCTGTGAATTTTCGTGTGGTGTAATTGACCTCTCTAGCTTCTACACTCTTTTCTCCCCCTCTTCTCCAGGATTCTCCGTGATGCACCTAATGTTTGGCTGTGGATCTGCATCTGTTTCCATTAGTTGCTGGATGAAGCCTCTCTAATAACAATTAGACTAGGCAACAATCTATGTATATAGCAGAGTATCATTAGGCATAATTACATTGACATTTTTTTCTTCCAGTCATGTTTGGTTCTGTCCTAAGCCTCTGGGACATCAGTCTCTAGATTCTGGTGCTCCAGGCAGTGCCAGATGTTGGCTTACACTCCTGGCATATTTCTTAAAGCTATACCAGTAATTGGTTGGCCAGTCCCTCAATCTTTAGGATGCTCTTACCCAGGATAGCTCATAGGCAGGACAGAATGTAAGTTGAAGGTTATGTGGCTATGCTGACTTCCCATTCCCTCCACTTGAAGACTTCCCTGATCACAGTGCATGACCAGGTCAGGCTACATATCCACTAGTTATAAAAGTCTTTCTGGGTCATGCTTGTAGATTCCTAGGAGATTCCCTTGTATGAGGTTTTTACCTATCCCCAAAATGCCCCTCCTTTCCAGTAGTCTCTTTTAGTACTCTCCCCTTCCACCCCCTGTTTTTAATTCCTCAGAAAAAGTGAGAAATATGTTTAATGAACAAGTTTTACAAGTGAGAGAAGGTCACGTTCAAGCACATTTGGATAAAGTTGTTTGCAATACAGCACACAAAACAGAAATAGCTCACTCTTTTTCAGTAAGTGGTATATTGATTTTACAGCTGTGGATTCATGGAGTACATTTCGGAGAAAATGCTTACTTCAGTGTCTGCAGACTCCCTGGAAATATGTGGCCATGTTAAATGGTAAGGTGAAGACCTCTCTAATTTGTTTACATTCTGTGGTATTTGCCCTGGGGTCTGGTGACTGTTAGAGGAAAGAGAAAGAGAATAACTCTTCACGACACAAACAATCCCTTTCTAACTAAAACTGTGTGTGTGTGTGTGTGTGTGTGTGTGTGTGTGTGAGAGAGAGAGAGAGAGAGAGAGAGAGAGAGAGAAAGAGAGAGAGAGAGAGAGAGAGAGAGAGAGAGAGAGAGAGAGACTATATGCACACAGAAGACAGGAAGGAAGAAAACAAAAGCTGGATAATTACACACTACTATTGTTAGCATCTGCGCTACACTAGCAGTATAAAACAGAAAAGCACACAGCTATGTTAGGATATTGAGTACATAGTGAGGTGAGCTCTTATCCTCAATGTCCTAGGAATGATCTGAAAAATAGAAACATAAATAATCCAGGGAGTCACATAAACCAAGCTCCCATAAAACCAGAAGGGGGAAAGAGGTCCGGAAGGAGGAATTTCCAATTGCTTTAAGGGTGGGAATGGAGGACCCAGAAGAGGAAGCTCATCCAAAAGAAACTAAAAGCACACACTAGCACATGTTTCTAAGGAAAAGGCCCCTTCACAGATATGTGCAGGATTGGGCGGTGGTGGTGTCTTCCTTACTTCCAGCACTTTGGTAGGAGAGGCAGGTAGATCTCTCTGAGTGTGAACCCAAGCTGGTCTACAAAGCATGTTCCAGGACAGATACAGCTGTTAAACAGAGAAATTCTGTCTTGAGAAAAAAAAAAGAGCATCAATAAACAAAAAAAAGAGCATATATAAAATAGAAAGTGAACTTGAAGCAAGTATGTCGTATTCCAGAAATGGACTACAGAAGTTAAAAAAAAAAGATTGGATTAAAATAGCCATGAACACTGGATCAGACCTGAGCTGGCATCCTCTCCCAGAGTAGGCTGAGCCAGTGATCCTTCACAGGAGCAGGCCCTATCTGTTATTTCCACAGGACCAGACCTGAATCAACGACCTCAGTAGGGGCAGGCCCAAGCAAGCAACCTCCATGGGAGTAGGAAAGAGTGACCACCAGGATTGCAGAGTGACCCCCACAGAAGCACTGAGTGACCACTGGGAACATTGAGTGACTTATGGGGTGACTGGAACCATGTCCCCAACTGCACTATGAAGAGCAGCCATCTGAGCCTTGGATCCACTGGCACCTGGAAGATCAATCACCAGAGACATAGCTCCAACTACACCAATCAGAGGAAAGGTAAGAACACAACACCACAAAGAGTAACACACCAACAAAACTAGTGTCTCTACAGCAGTAATACCTGAACATCTCAGTATAGATGAAGCAGAAGAAAATGACCTAAAAATAACTTTAGGAGAATGTCTGAGCCCCTTAAAGAAGACATTGAAAGAAAAATACTTAACTTCATATGGAAAAGAAAAATACCCAGGATAGCCAAAACAATCGTGTACAATAAAGGAACTTCTGGAGGCTTCACAATTTCTGACTTCAAACTCTACTACAGAGCTACAGTATTGAAATGGAGAACAGATGGAACTGATTGAAGACCTGATTATCAATCCACATACCTACAAACACCTGATTTTTGAGAAAGAACTGAAAAATACATAATGGGAAAAAAAAGCATTTTTAACAAATGGTGCTGGCATAACTGGATATCGACAGGTAGAAGAATGAAAATAGATCCATGTCTATTGCCATGCACAAAACTCAAATCTAAATGAATCAAAGACCTCAACATAAAACCAACTACACTGAACCTCATAGAAGAGAAAGTGGGAAGTACGTATGAACACATTGACACATGAAACAAAATTCCTAAATATAACCCCAGTAGCACAGACACTTAGAGAAATAATTAATAAATGGAGCCTCCTGAAGCTGAAAAGCTTCTGTAAAGCAAAGGACACAGTCCACGAGGTCAAACAGCAGCCTCCAGAATGGGAAAAGCTTCTTCACAATCCCATATCAGACATAGGGCTGATCTCCAAAATAGACAAAGAACTCAAGAAATTTCTGATCAAAAGAACAAATAATACAATAAAAATGGTACACACCTAAATAGAGAGCTCTCAACAGATGGACCTAAAATGGTTAAAAGAGTCTGAATCTTTTTTTATTGCATATCTGTAATTATTTTTTGAACCAAAGTGATTTAAAATGACAAGCAGCTTGGTCCCAGTGTCCTTGGATGCTGGCTCCACCTCTCTCAGCCTTTCAATATGGTAAAGGTAAGGTCACCAGCAACTCTGGGACTGCTGGGTAGGAGCTGTCCTCACCACCTCAACTCTGGGTAGCACCGTGCAGTTTATAAACTCTTTTTATCTGAGTAACAGCTAATTCTGTCATGCAGCATACTGCTAAGGGGTTCTTTAAGAAGTTAAAAAGTCTTGCCCCTTGTTATCAAACCTAGAACTCACTCTTTTACTCAGAATTGTCTTCTGCATGGGACGAAAAGCAGGAAATATCTGAAAAGGTAGACTTGGCTTAAATTGTCTCATCAATTTATTCTAAGATTTTACTACTGTATTCATATCATTCTGTTGTGTGTCACTATGTAAGATTCAGTGGTTTTTTGACTCTAAACTGTTTAGCAGAAGAGACATATAATCACTTCACTAGCAAGTGTGATGTTTTCAAACTGCAAAAGCCTCATGTAGTCCGGGTGTGTGAGAGGTATTCAGTAAAGGCTTATTACTAAATTGATTTTAATGTATTTTCCCCAGGTGCTCCACAGTGCACAGATGAGCACGGTTACATAAAACTCATTGCACAAAAAATTTAAATTCACAAGGCAGATGCATGAAAGGGAGCTTATTCTCAAGGGAATAAGCAGTTTTCACACCACCCAAGGATTTCCTTAACTAGCAAGTCCCCCCTAGTGTATTCCAATGAGGATTTCATTTACACAATAAAATCAATTTGCAGGAAAATGTTAAGTTACGTGCCTACTGCGTAGAGCAAAACACAACAGTATTGCATTTGCAGAGTTTAATAAACTCACAGACATGAAGAACTTTTAAAACCATCCACTGAAGTAACTCTTAAGTAAACAAGACCATATTCTGTCCTCAGTTTAATGGATGGGAAACTCAACAGTCCAACATGGGTGATCCAAACCCAAGTGGTCAGCTTTGGACATGAGCAAAGTTAAATAGATTCTGAGATGTGTGTGTGTGTGTGTGTGTGTGCATGTGTATGTACATATACACAAATACACATGCAACAGTAATAATTTAAAAATAGATCACTGAATCATGGAGATTAGAGAGGAGAGGGGAAAGATGGGAAGAGAAGGAAAGGTGAGAGCTACACAGACTGTGCTCATGTGAGACCCACGCTAAAAACAAACAATCCTATTAACAACAACAACAAAATGTTTGCTGTGCAGAAGCCTGAGAACAAAATGTGAAGGTAGTCAAAATTATGAATAATGTAGAGATTTTCAAATTTAAGGACATTTTCTGATTCACACAAGTGTTTTTTTTTTGTTTGTTTGTTTGTTTGTTTTTTTGTGTGTGTGCTATTTGGAAGTGGTCCAGAGATGAGCAGTTTCACATTTTGGAAAGAATGCTCTGGTGGGGATACGAGGAGCCCTAAAGCCTCTTCTACCAAGGATTCACCAAAAAGATAATGGGGCTCTCTCCCAGAGAAGCATCCAGTGGGAACGAAAAGAGCTGGGTTGGGGAAACAGAGAAATATCAGAAGTAACAATGAATAGCGTTGTTGCGTTGGGTTTGAGTGAATGATCAGTTGTTGGACAAGTAGAACACCAGAGAATTAAGTGTTTTTTGACTCCAGTTAATTATCAGAAACCTGTTGTGGGATTTTGTTCAGAGGATTAAGATCTTCAACTTCTGATACATGTAGACTTTTGAAACATAGAGGCGAGGCAACCCCGCAGATACAAGTGATTGGTTCTAGTTCTTAGTGGCTTGCGTTTAGCAGGTGCTAGAAGATTTGTCCTCTCACTGCAGCTTCCTGTGACATTGGATTGTGGCCACAGAATTAAGAAACAAGAGAAATCTTTCCCTTTCCTTTTGTCTTAGAATCTTCCTTTGTTCTCCGTTAAGATCCAACGGGGCCTTATTTCAGACACTGCACTGTTCACGTGGGTCAAGAAGAGTAGAGTTTTCCATGAAAGAGGTATGAAATAAGTCTCTGACAACTCAATGCTGATTGCTTGTCATGGGTGAAATCAAATTTTCTCCCAATGCAAATAGATGATACAATTAGTCTTGGGCATCTATGTGGAGAAACGGTTTTTTGTTGTTATTAAATAAATGCAGAAGCTCAACTCAAAACTGGACCATTCTGAGTACAAAATCGAATGTTATTGAATGCCTCAACTTACCAAGAAAAAAACAAGTAACAAAATTATGAAAAAGAAAGTAAGCAGCTCCTTGTAGCATAAAGAATATACTGTAGTTACTCATTGCTACTAATCATACACTGTGTGCTTTCCTTTCCACAAATATTTGTTGAAACCTAGTATGTATTAGATGTTTATATTATGAATAGTGTTTGAAGTACAATCTGTACAATACAGTGTTTATAGTCATCTGAGAGGTTTGGTGACAGATATTAAAAAAACATAGCGGACAATGAGGACTACTGAGAACTCAAGAACAATGGCAATGGGTTTTTGATCCTACTGCACGTACTGGCTTGGTGGGAGCCTAGGCAGTTTGGATGCTCACCTTACTAGACCAGGATGGAGGTGGGTGGTCCTTGGACTTCCGACAGGGCAGGGAACCCTGATAGCTCTTAGGGCTGACAAGGGAGGGGGACTTGATTGGGGGAGGGGGAAGGAAATGGGAGGTGGTGGTGGGGAGGAGGCAGAAATCTTTAATAAATAAATAGATTTTAAAATAAAAGCTGGGCGATGGTGGCGCACGCTTTTAATCCCAGCACTCGGGAGGCAGAGGCAGGCAGATCTCTGTGAGTTCGAGACCAGCCTGGTCTACAGAGCTAGTTCCAGGACAGGCTCCAAAACCACAGAGAAACCTGTCTCGAAAAACCCCCCCAAAAAAAAGGAAAAGAAAAGAAAACAGATTTTGACATTATTAAAGCCACTGGATTTTATTGGACTTAAAGACAGTTTAATGGTAATTTGGAAATTAAAAATAAATCTAAATAAAACTATAAATAAATTAATTAAAAAATCGCATTATTTAAAGTTAACATTATTTACTGTTTGTTAAATAATATATAAGGGATGCTACTCAATGGCCAAAGTGAAAGCAAGGACTTATGTGCTTTTATTATCAACTTTAAACACTAGTTGTTGCCTACGACCTGAACGTGTAGCTACTCATTAATTCTTACAAGAGGTACTGTTTCCACCCCCGTGAAGGGTCAGAGTGAGATCCAAGCACGTTATGCTTTCTCCAGATGTCTCACCGAAGAAGTTGCCAAGTCAGGAGCAGAAACCAGCAGTCAGGTTTACAGAGACCATGCTCACCCAGTGCATTTCCAGGTTCCCCCCACAGAAGAGCTAATTTCAAAAGGGAAACCCAATTCTCTGCTTTATTAAAATATATCATAGTTAGTTTTTGCCATCCAGCTTAGGAGAAACCTACTGTGAGGCTGTCATTTAACCCACGGAGAAAGTTAATGACTTTACTGCATGTTTCTAATACAAGGAGAGGGGAGGAATGGGGTTGTGATCATGTTCTCTGTTATGTACCTGATTGAAGTTATTTTCTGTCTCTGCTACCTCATCAGTGCAGCAACAAACTTTCCTACTTGGTGTCCACTGCATATTCACTCTGCCAACCAGAACACAAATCAATTGCCTCTGTTCAGTATGTAGCAGAAACTAACAGAGGAAGAGTGTTACCATGACATGGTGCTATGATATGTCCCCAGGTGTAATCCTGAAATGTAGTCAATGTTCAATAAACACCATTCATCAAATGAGTTAAACTCCATACTATCATCACCATTTGATTTATTCAATCAGTAATGTTTCCAGAATCATGGGCTATCTTGACATTCTCTTAACTTACTCTATATTTTCTGATACCCAGAACTTACTTAAATTATTTTCTATTCCTGTAATAAAAAATACTTACCTGAGAACTCTGGTATTATATGGAGAAGTGGTGATGAGGACAGGATAATTTTGTATAAATAAATCAATTGTACTCCCATGTTATGTAATGTTCCACTGTAGTGATATTTCATTTGTATTTTGATAAATAAAGCCTAAAGATCAGAGTGCAAAGCAGCCATACCAGTCAGCATTAGGATGGGTAGTGGTGGTACATGCCTTTAATCCCAATACTACAGAGGAATATAAGGTGGGATGAGATAGGAACTCACTCTTTCTGTCTGAAGATTTCATAGAGGTAAGAATTCTCTGGTAGTTTGGCTGCTTTGCTTTTCTGATCTTCAGGTTGAACCTCAATATCTGTCTCTGGGTTTTTATTATTTGAGCTACATTCCACTACAGCCCGAGACAACATTCTGTTATCAAAACTTTAAAATTTTTTAGAGCACAACATTGACATATTTGCCAAGAGGGATTAATAATGTTTTAACATATCATTCCATTTTATGTTCTACAGCTTCAGTAATGGAAAAGCTTACAATGTTTAGAGTGTTGGCGACTGCAGAATTGTGGGTAAAATATTGCATGTTGACTTACTTAGGGTATCTATAGCTATGAAAAGAAGCCATGACCATGGTAACCCTTATAAAGGGAAACATTTAATTATGGTGACTTGCTTACAGTTCCCCTGTTTACTCCATTAATGTCATGGAGAGAAGCAAAATATTACAGACCAATTTCCCTCATCAACATTGATGCAAAAATACTCAATAAATAATCACAAATCAAAAAGATCATTTACTATGATCAAGTAAGCTTCATCCCAGAGATACAGGGATGGTTCAACAATGAGAAATCTGTCAATGTTATCCGCTATATAAACAAACTGAAAGAAAACAAAAAAAATCCTGACCATCTCAATAAATGCTGAAAATGTCTGTGAGAAAATCAGCATCTTTTTTATAATAAAAGTTTTGGAGAGATCTAGTTATAAGTGACATATTTAAACATAATAAAGGCAGTTTACATACACGAATTGATAGCCAACAGGAAATTAAATGGAGAGCAACTTAAAGCATTTCCAGTAAAGTCAGGAACAAGACAACAAGACAAGGCTATCTACTCTCTTCATATTTATTCAATACAGTACTGAAAGTTCTAGACAGAGAAATAACACAAATAAAGGAGATAAGGTTGTACAAATTAAAAAGGAAAAGGTCATTTGATATGAGTATATATAAGCATCACCAAAACTTCTACTAGGGAATTCCTTTAGTTAATAAACACTTTTAGTAAACTGACTAGGTACATGATTAATTAAAAAAAAATCAGTATCCCTTCTACGTACAAATGACAAATGTCTTGAGAAATAAATCATGGAAACAACACCCATCACAACAGTCACAAGTAATATTAAAAATCTTGTAACTCCAATCAAGCAAGTGAAAGCCCTTCATGAAGGAACTTCAAGTATTTGAGGAATGAAACTGAAGAAGATAACAGAAGATGGAAAGATCTCCTATGCTCATGGATAGGTGGGGTTAAGAGGAAAGACAGCTATTTTACCAAAAAACAATCTACAGATTCAATGCAATCCTCATTAAAATCCCAAAATATTTATCTACAGATCTTGAAAGAACAATAGTCAACTTATGGAAAAACAGCAGCAACAACAAAAAACAAGGTAACTAAAACTTATTTGGGATTCCCCTTTTGTGACAACTGGAACTGTGTTCATCTCAGGGGTGATACTGAAACCTAGTGCAACAGAAACTCCCAGGAATCTGTAAGAGTGACCTTAGCTAAAACCCCTAGCAATGGAGAACACAGTCTGAACCGACTATCTCTTGTAAGCAGACAAACTTTCAGGAGAAGGGTTATGACACCAACACCCACACAATCTTTGACCTACAGACAGTCCTGCCTACAGCATGGACTGGAGCAAAGTTGGATCATAAACTGTGGAAGTGGCCAACAGTTACTGGTCCAGTGTGAGACCAATGCCATGAGGTGAGCTGACCCCTGACACTCACTGCAGTGCCAGGACCCAAATGCGGGATGACCCAGACACCTAGGACAGAACCAAACATGATTGGCGAAAAAAGTCAATGAAATTATTCCTAATGTCCACTCCTCTGTACACATAGATTGGTGCCTAGAGAACCACAGCCAAACATTAGACTGAGATCAGGAAATCATTCCGAAGTGGGGGTAGAGGGTGGAAGGATTATCAGAGCCAGAGAGGTCAAGCACAATATAAGAAAATCCTAAGAATCAATTAACCTGCACTCACAAGGGTACAAAGACAACCAGGGAGCCTGCACGGTATTGACCTAGGCCCTTTTATTTTACAGTTGTGTGGCTTGGTCTTTTTGTTGGACTCCTAAGAGTGGGAGCAGAGGCCATTTCTGACCCTTTTGTTTGCTTATTTTCCTCTTTGCCTCATATTAGGTTACCCTGTCCAGCCTTAATCTGAGGGGAAGAACCTTGTAGTCTTACTGCATCTTGATACGTCATGCTTAGTTGTTATCCATGGGACCCCTGCCCATTTCTTTTTTTAAAAAAATTTATTTATTTATTTATTATGTATACAATATTCTGTCTGTATGCCTGAAGGCCAGAAGAGGGTGCCAGACCTCTTTACAGATGGTTGTGAGCCACCATGTGGTTGCTGAGAATTGAACTCAGGACCTTTGGAAGAACAGGCAATGCTCTTAACCGCTGAGCCATCTCTCCAGCCCCCTGCCCTATTCTAAAGAGAAACAGAGGAATGGATTGGGGGAAAGGGGAGTGAGGGAAGGAGCTAGGAGGAGAGGAGTTAGGGAAAATGATGGTCAGGGCATTATAGAATAATGTAATAAATAAAATAAAAATGTTTCCTACTTATGATCACATAACATTAGGTTTTTCATCTTTTATTCTTCACTTAGCAGAGGTGGCATCATCCAAGAGAATTAAATACTCCAAATAAATCTGAAATGCCCTTCAATTCTTGCACACTTATAAACATGTATGAAGTTGAAAACACTGAACAAGAAGGCAATACTTTCTTCAGCTGCAGATGGGGACTTGATGGCCAAATATGTCCTCTCGCAAGGTTAGGAGGAGCAGAGGAATTTATCACCCTTATTGTAGTAAGGGAGTTAAGATAATATTTAGAAGGAGCTACTAGGTACAACAAGATTGCAAACTTAATTGTAACGTTGATCCCCTCTGCGCCAGCTTATTAAGCAGCTGGGAAAATCCTTTATCAGGAAAGCTTTCCAAGGATGTGACCTTTTCCTTCTCGCCATTTCTATTTCACTTAAATTATCGCCCTGAAGATTTCAAAGGCGTTCTCGCAGCAGGCTGATAGATTGGACCCCTTCCTAACTAAGGAAACATTGATTGTGTAAAGGGAAAGAAAATATCACAGACAGCTCCTGTAGGTCTCTGTGAATCAAATTTGTACTCATAAGAGCTTTTAATTTTTTTCTCTCTCATTTTTGTGGCTGTCTTTAAAATGGCAATGTAGCAGTAAGATAATTAATCTCTGGACCATAACTTTGAGGTATAATTTTAATCAGTATGTCCAGGGTGGGCAGGGCTCAGCTGGTATGTTTGGCATCCTCTCACACGATCACCTGGTCACAAAACCCACCCAAGGTACAGAGATTTCTTTTGAAAAGGATGCTGAGAACAAGAACTGGCCTGCAAAAATGAGAAGTGGTTGTTATCTCTTGTGTTTGCAATGAAGGCTTGCAGCCAAGATCAAACACTGTTTTCCTGACTTATCGAAACACGTATCAGTACAACTATATATATATTTTTTTCATGATAAGTAAATAGGGTTGGACTGTGTGTGGTTAAATCAGCTCTTAAAAGTTATGTTGGGTGGATATATTTCAATCGCAGCTTTTTTGTTTTTTAAATAGACTTTTACTCAAGTGTTTGAATTCATGGTCTCCCCTGTTCGTTTCCTGGGACGTCACTCATGGACCATTGCGCCCAAATTAGGGAAATTATCTAGGTCTCATGAATGGGAGTTCTAGAACCAGACTCTGCTGAGATCTGCCTGCCTCTGCTTCCCGAGTGCTGGGATTAAAGATGTGTGCCACCACCACCAAATCTCAACAGACAAGAAAATTGAAACAACCCCCCTGCATCCTGTCACATCACCATGGATTAAAACTGGGTTTCAAAAACAACAGAAATAGCAGAAAGCCTACACACACATAGACAGTGATCAGTTCTCTGCTGTTTCACGACCACTGGGAAAAGGAAGAAAAAAAGAAATTAAAGACTTTCTAGAATGCAATGAAAATGAATGTACAACATACCCAAACTTACAGGACACAAATAAAGCAGCACTAAGAGAAATGTTCATAGCATTAAGTAACTTTTTAAAGAATTTAGAGAGAACTTATACCAGTGACTTAACAGTACCCCTGAAATCTCTAGAACAAACAGAAGGAAACATACCCAAGAGTAGAAGGCAGCAGTAAATAATCAAACCGAGGGCTAAGATCAGTAAGATAGAAACAAATATATAGAACAATATAAAGAATCAAGAAAGCAAGAGTTGGTTCTAGAGAAAGTTAAGAAGATAGACAGTACTTATGCAAACTAACTAAAAGACAGGGAAAGAATATTCAAATTAAAAGAAAATAAAAAATGAAAAGGCAGACTAACAACAGACACAAAGGAAACCCAAAGAACCATTAGGTCATACTTCAAAATCTTTTCCCTAGAAAATTGAAAAATCTAAAAGAAATGGAAAATTTTATTGATAGATGCCACTTACCAAAATTAGATCAGAATCAGATAACCAATTTAAATAGACCTATAACACCTTAGAAAATAGAAGCTGCCATTAAAAGTCTCCCAACCAAAAAAAAAAAAAAAGACCAGGGCCAAATGGTTTCAGCGCAGAATTCTACCAGACTTTCAAAAAAAGAATCAATACCAATACTACCCAAATATTTCCACAAAATAGAAAGAGAGGAACATTATTTTATGGGGTCACAGTAACCCTGACTCCAAAACAATACAAAGACTCAACAGAGAAAGAGAACTACAGACTAATTTCCTTACTCGACATAGATGCAAAATTACTCAACCAAATACTGGCAAACCAAATCTAAAAATACATCAATAAAATCATCCACAATGATCAAGTGAACATGGTGTCAGAGATGCAGAGAAGGTTCCACAAAAGAAAATCTGTCAATGTAATTCACCATATAAAAAAACTGAAAGAAAAAAACCCACATGCTCATCTCAGATTCTGTAAAAGACTTTGGAAATCATACACCCTTTCCTGATAAAAGTAATGGAGATAATCTGAATACAAGGGCCATATCTTAACATAATAAAGGCAATTTGCATACAACATGCCAATAGATCACAAAATTAAATGGAGAGAAACTCAAAGCAATTCCACCAAAATCAGGAAGAGGACAAGGCTGGCCACTCTCTCCATATCTATTAAAAATAGAACTTGAAGTTCTAGTTAGAGCAATAAGACAACTAAAGATCAAGGGGATACAAATTGGAAAGGAACAAGCAAAAATATCACTATTTGCATGATGATATGAGTATACATAAACAACCCCAAAACCTCTACTAGGGAACAGCTGACAAACACCTTTAGTAAATTTCCTTAATACAAGATTACCTAAAATAATCACTTACATCTCTGCAAAATGTAAACACATCATGCAGTATATCATGCTATATCTGAATGAGTGAAGAGCCGTTTGTCACTTGAGAAAACTTCAGGGTTGCCCATATGAAAAGTGAGTTGCCCAGGATTTCAGAAATTTAATTTCTACTGGTATATATAGGTTGTCCTATAAGTTTGACCCTTTCTGTGCTGCATTTTAAAATAATTTTATTATGCAAGTACTTAAATGCTGCTAAAAGTATGTTTAAGGAAGAAAAACATTAATAAGCCCCTGAATACAGTTTTTTATATGCATAGAAATGGAAGAAGATGGAACTGCTTTCCACCTAAGCCAAACGTATTTTTTCGAGTCTTAAAAATGTTCAGACTTTTACAAAAACATGACTAGATTTTGAGAGGCAATTTCTCATATAAGCCAGTTGCTACGGCCAAGAAAGGCCCCCATCCTACTGACTCTCTAGTACCATTCCTATAATGGAAGAAAAGCATCAATTCATTCTATCTCCATCTACTATGCATTTATTCTATCTCAGTCTTCTACAAAACCTTGAGGAATGGGAGACAGGGAGATCAAAGGCTTCAGAGGCTCACATGTCAGTAGGAAGAATGATAAGGCTTCCAGGCCATATGAGAAGCAATTACAGTTGTGGCTATGCTTTGCAGAGTGGAGAAGATTATACAATTGCCTTTCTTGGCATATTGCACAATTACTTTCGGCATCCTCTTTCTTCCTGAAATCTATCCTGCTGCTGCTGCCTTTTGTGTACACGAGCTTATTGTAGCGTGAATTTATGCAGATATTTTTTCTAATTAAACAACATTAATAGCTTTCCATTACTTACAGAATAAAGTTCAAACTTCGTAAGGCAACAGAAAAAGCCAATCACAAGTGAAACTCTTTCTTTTCAGACTCGCCTACTACCATGCCTTTGAACTGGCTCTTGCCTCTTCTGGCCATTTCATCTCTAATGAGCTCCTTTTCATCCTTGAAGTCCGTTTCAATTGTCTCCTAACCTGTGAATCCTTTCCTTGGTCCTCCAAGGCAGAAGTAATTGATTCTCTCACACTTCTTCCACATACAATGCTCTTAGATTTCATGTGGAATTTTAATGCCTTTGTGCTTCTCTCTTCCCAAATAAAGTGGTAATACTGTATAAGAGCATTACATTAACAGCTTATTTATTTCACTGTACCAGGAAATAGCCTAGAGGCTAGAAGAAAACATTTTTCAGTTAATGTGTGCTGAATTTATTTACATTCAATATGCCTAAATATACCACTCAAAAGATGTGTGTAAAGTCCAAACAGGTATGCAGAATGTTCTTTGCAAATTAGATCAATGTATATGTACAAGTATCTGTAAGTCTCCTATCAACATCAACCATACATACCCTATAAAATAATGGATACCTGGTACCTGGATGCCGAATTGCATGTTTGAGCAATTTTTGTGATCTCCAAATACTTAGTGACATTGTGCTATGTGACAAACTCCTTAATAAGTGTATTAATCATTGTCATAAAAGTTCACACGAGGCACAAGGTAGATTCCCTGGACTAAGAAACTATAGCACTTCTTTCTTTTGTGCTTGCTAGCAACAGCTGTCATCCCATGTGGTGGAGAGGACCACCATCAGTAAGTGTTAATTTGTCAGTCTAGCTGAGACAAGGATACTATTATACAGCTTTGTTCTCTGAAGAAAATATACAATCACAGCTGGAATTCAAGCACTTGCTTTCATGATGAAAGCGAGGATTTGCAACAGAAATGCCTTTTTGTTCTGCTATCCCTTCCTTGCTTTCCCAGCTTGTGGGGCAGTTGCATTTGTACCTATTCTTTGCGATATGCATTCTTAGCAAAGCACGAATGCTAGCAAGGCACTGTCTTGCCCATAATCTCATGGGTCCTTTTTTGGACAAAAGTAAGACTTTATAATTACAAGATTCCTTGAAACTCTGACACTGCTATACCCTCTAAAAAGGTTTTGATTTCCAAAACCCTTTGAATAAGAGGATGCTGCTTCTTCCCTGTGAGGGCATTGGCAGGTGTCTAGGTGCCTTGGTGTTTCCATCTATAAAATGGAAACTATTGCAATTGTAATTGTTGATTACTTAAGGATATCAGAAAAACAATTGTAATACAGGCACACACAGATATAGTTCAAATTAGAATTAATTAGAATTAAAAGTTCAAAGATATTTTTTTGAGAAGTTGAAAAGAAGAGGTTGGAGAGAAGACTCAGAGGTTAAGAATATTCTCGCTCTTTCAGAGGACCTGAGTTTCATTCCTCGCATCGATATCAGGCTGAACACCTTTTAACTCTAAGTACCCGGGAATCTGATGTCTTTGACCCCTAAGAGCATCTGAGTTTACATGCTCTCTGAGAGGATCGACCTCACATTCAACAGAACTCTGTTGTAAGTTCATAGGGGGGTACCTAACATTTTTTAGATCTGTCTGGAGAGATGCAATGAAGTTTTCTCACAGGGAGGTCTGAGCCAAGGGGTAAAAGGTTTTGATGCCACCTGCTGGTAATAGAAGGTTATCTTCAATGTTTTATGTTTTACTTTCCTGACTCCCACATGACTTAGGAGGTTTACCTAAGGAATATATATAGTAGACACAAGAGGAGGATGGACGGCAGGCTCCTGAGAAGCCAGAGAGAGAGGGGAGGATAGATCGCAGGCTCCCAAGAAGCCAGAAACCTGGCTGAGGCTCCTCCTGTGCCATGCTGCACCAGCCCTGGTCTCAGAATGCAGCCAAAGGCTAGCGTTGCTTACTTCAGAGATAATGGTTTCCATGAGTTAGGGATGCTCAATCCTTAAAGGATGCATTATTTTTAATGTCTTTGATATTTTTGGACCCTCTCATCTGTTTGAACAGCTGTATTTAATGTGTCAGAAAAAACAGCTTTTATTTTTGCAAAAAAAATATATATATATTAGATATTATATATATATATTTGACACAGTCATGTCAGGAGCTGCTTCATTAAGAAGGCAGATGACCTCTCAAGGGCAGAGATTTCAAATTGTTTTTATTTAAGAAATGCAACTGAAGGGTGGAGTTGATTCCCTACTAGAGAATGAAGACACTGGCATTAATAGCTAGGTAGGCAGCAACTGAAAGTTGAATCAAACACCCTCTTTGCCTTGGCGCTTAGATACTTCCGGCTGTATGTGTTCCCCTCCCCTTACTTTATTCCAATTCATTCTCCTGCCAACAATCTCTTCATTCTGATTTTATCAGCAGTTGAGAGAGTGAACCACTACTATCTTTAACCTATTAAGATATTCTAACCATCTGAGACTTAATATAAATAGATAGATAGATAGATAGATAGATAGATAGATAGATAGGTGTTTATTGACTACCAAATGGCCCAGGCACACTGCTCCCGAGTTCTTGCCCAAAGGATACCAAGTCAATATATCACAGAGACAACAATGGTTATTTCTCCACTATTTTACAATAATCAAGTTGTAGAATCCTTTCAGGTATCAAACAACAAAGGAACAAAGAAAGATAGTGTGGTATTTCTCACAAGCTGGTATTTTTTATTCATCTTATTGATCTCCTGCCTCTTCTTGAATGGGCTATTCAATGATGTATGGCCTTGTCTATCTTGTTCAACAAAAGTGCACAGAAGTTCCTCTGGTCTCTTCAGTACTTACAACAGTGTTATAAATTTGATCATATGGAACCCTGCAAATGGTTGTTGGATAAATTACGAAATGAATAAGTTACCCAGAGAGTGGAATTATAGATGCGGCTTTTATCAAAAAGACAAGCAAATAAAAATCACCATGGACAACCTTGTTTTGTTTTTCCCTGAGGAGCATTCTCCGGGCATAAACACTTCTGGAACAGCAGCCTGCAGTGACAGTATTTCAAAGGAACACCATTTCTTTTCCTTAAGTTACTGACATACTCGACAGGATATTCATGACCCCTAGTTGAAAATTATCATTGTCAGAATAAATTAAAAGAATCAATAATTACTTTGCAAATTCAAGTTAGTTCCTATTTTGTTGTAAGTTTTCTCCTTCCATCCTGTTCCATGTGTCATTCTCTCCACCTCCCTCTTTCCCTTCTTGCTATCCCTGTCTCTTTTTTCTCTCTCCCTTCCCCCTCTCTTTCTCTCTCTCCCTCTCTTCTCTCTCTTCCCCTTCCCCACTCCCTCTCTTTCTCTCTAGTCCTTCCTTTTTTATGTGTCTGCTTTCTCCTTCAAACTCTCATTTTCATTTTCTGTGGGTACAAAATAAAAAGTAGTTAGAAGAAATAAGCTCTGGGATTCTACTATGAAGTATACTTTTTATATATTTCCATATGTCATATCCATAATTTTAGTTTTGGTAACATTGGTTTGTTGCTCAGATGTGAGAACTATTACTGGCTTTATTTTAGCAAGCAGAAATTTCAAAATATATAGCTCAGGAGCTGCTTTCCTTTGCAGTATGAGGGCTATCAAAAATCTTGCAGATCTTTGTTCGAATCCCTTACTTCCTCCTTTCATGTAGTTTTAAGTCAAACTACCTCTGTTTCTTACTCTCCAAATCTGCATAACAAGAATATTGATAACTGGACCTACTGGGAGGACTAGAAGATATGCTGATAATATTTACAATAGTACATTTACTTTGTGATAGCCATGCTTTCCCAAGGATAATATCTTATCATAAGATCACAGTAGATCCACAGAAACCTCAACCCTTGTGACAGAGTGTAACATTCACTGTATTCATGAAGCCATGAAGGCTCTCAATAGTAAAGGTGGGAAGTTATTTGAATTGAAGCCTCTAAGCACATGTGCCATTTTGTTAAGCCGTGCTGCAGGTGGATGTGAGGTAGAATAAATTCAGAGGTGCTGATCACCCTTTTCTAGCCTGTAAACCAAACTCTAACCTTGGAGGTTTAAAGAAAGCTATTAATAATCTTGTACCGTGAACAGTGATGTTAATCCAAAAATGCATAATCAACAATACTGCTCTCTAACAAAGGACACCAGACTAACTAAAAAGTAGTGGCTTTGACAGAAGCTATTTTAGTAATACAACAGTCCATCTTTGATGTGGAATTCCCCTCTGTATGCTGTGAATACCATTGGTTAATAAAGAAACTGGTTTGACTGGATACAGTAGAAGAGAGCTAGGCAGAGAAAACTAAACTAAATGTTGGGAGAAGGAAGGCAGAGTTTAGAGAAGCCATGGAACCACTACCAGAGACAGTTGCAGAACATTACCTGGTAAACCACAGCCATGTGGTGATACACAGATTACTAGAAATTGGTTAAATTCAGATGGAAGAGTTAAATTAAGATGTAAGATGTAAGAAGCTAGAGTTAATGGGCCAAGCAGTGATTTAATTAATACAAAAGAAAGGGAAATTGGATGGGCTAATAGATTAGTGTGAGCTTACACTAATAATAATAGTGAGTAATAGAGTGAATACTTGTGAGCTATTATTTATAGGCAATTACATTGTTATAGATTATTGTATATACAAACTTAAATTATATTGAATATGTTCCTATTTTTGTCTACAATATTTGTATAACTAGTCAAGGTTATTTTGTAATATTGTATGCATGCATGCTTCTATCTCTGCTTAAGACATTTTGTATACTGATACAATTTTAAGATATATTTATCATATGGCAATATACATTTCTACCTCTGATCAAGATACTTATTCATTGTTTATATTTTGAGGTCATTGTCCTCATTTGATGCACAGTGGTTTATAGATTATTTAATATTCTAATGTAAAATCTTTGTCTTTAAGTTACATAGGTATTAAGAATTAGAGGTCAATAGTCATCCATGTTTGTCATACTTATAGTTAGACTAATCAGGTTCTTTAGATACATAGAGATTGGATTCTGCATAGATAGGTATTCTTCAACCACTTCAAAAAGCTATAGACTATAGCATTAAAATAACTTGGAATTCTGTTGACATGAAATAGGATTGCTTCTGGCAGCAACCATCTATTCCCAAGAGAATGTTGAGCACCAAAGACACTTCACTTGGAGCTTGTTTTCTTCTTGGCAAAACTGGACTTTGGACAAGGAACTGCACATGTATCAACCACTGACAAAATGCATAATGTCCAGACTGGACAAGCAAGATACAAAAAAAGGACTGTCAAATCTTGTCAAGATAGGGTAAGACGGTTTTTTAAAAATTCCTGCCTCTGAAAATGCTCTGTCAGTTACTCTAGGCCTTAGCCAAAGATGGTTGCTCTAACATTGCAAATGAGACTTTGGATGATTGCCCAGGTAGCCAGTCTGTCATTTGTTGCACATTTTGGAAGTTGCTTGATTATACATACTGCTTACTCAAGTAATATTATTTACCTTCTCGGGTCTTAGATGGAGTTGAAGACTAGATAGTTGAAGTTACTTTTCTCTCATGACTTGACCAAGTTATTTATAAGACTTAAACTCCTTAGGATAGGATAACTATTGAAATGTTTATCACATATTTATTGCTTGATATTGATTTTGCTGGTTGTAATTCTAATTTTTATACCTGATATTTGTTCTTATTGTTTATAATTTTGTGTTAGGCTTAGAATTCTCTTATGTAAATAAAAGTCTTGGCATCTGAAGAAGGGAATGCATGCTTTACATGGGCATTTATAGTATAAGAAGCCATGACCAAGCATACCTTAACAGATATTATTTCCATTATGTCTTTAAAAATATAAGAAATGGTAGAGGTATAGCTAGGAAATTTGATCTTTCATATAACTCATATAGAAGAAAGCCAGGACCACACGGTTGTACCAGTCTCAGCTGACTTGAACCACGGGGGATCTGTGTGAAAGGTGTTCTAATCGCACTACGTTGGAGAGAAAAGGAATAAGTAAATCAGATTTTCATTTTTCAAGATCAGGAAACAGCACACTGCTGTGATATTTGCTTTCTGTGAAGCTAGTAACCATTAGCTCAACAAAGCCGAAGGATTGGCGTCATCCCCTGGTTCACTAATAGCAGATTCAGATTAGTGGATTGACTCTCCAAGCAAGTGTGTATTGATTCTAAGTTAATTCATACTCGGCTCCCCTTTCTGTGCAGTCATCGGGAGAGGGAGGGATGATGTGAGAACAGCGTGCAGACAAAATCTTTTAGCACTGCCAGCCTAGAAAGTCTTGTTTGTCTTTCTCATCGTATTGACAAGTGCAGCTCAGCTCAGGGCAGTAGTGCGCCCATCGAACCACCGGGATCTGAGGAGCTTGTGAAGGGTGTGTTTCCTTGGAGTGTTTGTCCGCAGGCTGTGTCTGCACTCATCTAAAAAAAATGTGTTGGAGTTCTCGAGGCATGGTCTTCGTCTGGGATAATTACATAGGGATCCAGCACAGAAACGCCGATGGTATAGACTGCACGGCGCACTGCAGCAAGGCTTTAGAAGGCAACACCTACTTTCTCCGGAATCGAAAGAGTTTTCGCACCCACAAACAATTAAAACAAAATTTGCATTTTTCAGAAATAAATAACCTTCTGTAATATTTTTAACTGTAGCCAAAGAAGACCAAAAGGGTACAATGGAGTGGTTACAAACTCTGAATTTTACAAGGATTCAGAGTCATCCACATTAATAAAGTCTCTTCCTCCACTTAACAACCTTAGGAGTTACTTCTCTATTTTGCAAAATCGCACTCTGTTTTGCATTCTCACAATAATTGCATTTAATCCTGCAAATAAACAGGAGTACGGTATGATTCTCCATCCCTCACTGTCACCCTGTGCCACAAGTGATCTCCCCAGGAGGAGAATTTGACCTGTCACTAATTGGTTTTGAAGCACTCATTAAATCTGTACTTTAAGTTCGTCATTTGTCTACCCTACATCTGTGATATATTTTACAGTATTATTTTATGTTGGGAAAGTTCAAGAAATATGTAAAGAAGCATAAACTAGGCAGCTGTCAGTAATTTTCTATACAATAGTTCAGAGAGGACAAATAACATGTGAAATTAGAGAAAAACAAAATTCTAGAAAGAAATAAGCAAAGGACAGTGCTTCCAGTCCTATTCAGATTGTGGAGCAGACGATATGACCCACAGATCAAACTGGTGCAAACAGACAGCCTTGTCACAGGCCAAGTGCTTAGGGTGGCCCAATTGCCTAAAGAGAGAGGGTCCGTTCTTCAGATCACCCTGTAACTCTTGACAACAAAGCAGTTGAAAGTTCTCTTTCTCTGAGACCAAAAGGTCAGCAGAGAGCCTGGGGTGCTAGGTGGTGGTCCCACTGAGCAAGTTTCTTCTTTTTAAATGACTGAGTGAGGGAATGTGTTCCCTAGTCAAAACAGGCTCTTCTTTCTCCTGAACACTCAAAGCTCAGGCTAACTGTTCTTCCAAAATGCTTGTCAAACCTTTAGTATCCTAATTAGGGTTTCTATCGCTAGGATGAAAAAACAGTGACCGTAGCAAGTTGGGGAGGAAAGAGTTTATTTGGCTAGGACTTCCACAATCCCTGCTCATCAGCAAAGGAATCAGAACAGGAAATGAAACAGGGCAGGCACATGGAGTCAGGAGCTGATGCTGAGGCCATGGAGGAGAGCTACTTAGTAGCTTGATCCCATAGCTTGCTCACCCTTCGTTTTTATAAAACCCAGGATCATCAGCCCAAGGATGGCACCACCCACAACTGGCTGATTTTACTCCCATCCATCACTAATCAATAAAATGCCTACAGGCTTGCCTACAGCCCAATCTTCTGGAGGCATTTTCTCAATTGAGCCTCCCTCCTCTGTGATGACTGTAGTTTGTGTCAAGTTGACATAAATCTAGCCAGCACAATTAACCCACTAGCTAGCACAACCAGTAAGCACAACTAACTTGACAGACATGAACATCACTGTACAGCCACAACCTTCTTTTCCAGAAGCTTAAAAATTCCCAGAGTCTTTATAAAGGCAAATATATTAAAATTTCAGTCTCTTTAAAATATCTCATTTTTCTTAAAATCAAAATTCTTTGTAAAACTCCAAAACCTCTTTAAAAGTTTAAAGTTTCTCAACAATGGTCTTTTATAAAATAAAAAATAAATTATAAATTATGAGCTTTCTTATTTTAAAAGGAAAGAACCAGAGCATAGTTACAATCAAAAAAAGGAAAACTAACCTCCAACTGTGTAAATAACATACTTTCCAATGTCTGGGTTCTACTCAGGATTTTCCAAGCTCCTCCAATATACACGGGTCATCTCTTTGCCTCTATACTCTTCAACACACACAGTTTCTCTTCTAGACTCCTGCTGGGTCCACTCCATCATTCTTGGTATTCACCCCAGTACTACCATTTCCAAAATGCTGTGTTCTCTTGCTGAAAATGGACCATACTTCCACCAATAGCCTCCCCTGGGCTCTCTTCAGGGATTCCTGTCCCACTACACAGTAACTGGCTTCAGCTAATCTCCATGACCCCTTCATGCTTTTAGTATCAGTACTATCTGATGTCTCTTACACTACTAAGTTTGGCTACCATCACGAGGTACAATCTTGACTGTCATAGAACACAGCTTCTGTGTGCTGACCCATAAGAAACACTTCCCAGAAGACTTTACTTCAGCGATGTTGCTCTCTTCTTAATCACAGCTGATTCTTCTGCTCTAACTGAAGAATACTTAACACAAAGAGCCTGGCAGAGTCTTTTCAAGGCTCAGGTCACTGCTCTCAAAAATCTTGCCTGCTCCTACAGATCAGCCCACTGAGCTCTCAACACTCATTGAGTTTTGAGCCCAAAGTTCCAAAGTCCATCTACAAAGCTCCTCAAAACAGTAAGCTCACAACTGTCACAGGACATTGCATGATCCTGGCAGCAATTGCCATTCGATTTATGGTTACTAACGCTGTGATGAAACACCAAAACCAAGGAAATCTTGGGAGGCAGGCTTTGTTAGGCTTATATGTCTCAACACTGCAGATTATTGAAGGAAATCAGGATAGGAACTCAATCTTGGAGGCAGGAGCAGATACAGATGACATCATCAAGTGATGCCTACTAGATTTTTTTCTATGGCTTGCTCAGTCCACCGGTTATAGAACCCAGGACGGATCAACAAAGTGGGCTGGGCACTCCCCTCTCAAACACTAATTAAGTAAATGCTCTATGGGCTTATCTATAGCCCAAACCAGTGGAGTCATTTTCTTAATTGAACGTCCTTCCTCTCTGATGGCTCTTGCTTGTGTCGAGTTTACATACTGCCTAGTCATCACACTGTTTTTGATTAAAACTAGATTCTTGCTGCTGTGCATTTGTTGTACACAGTGATAAGGTGCTGTGGGACAATGGTCTTGTACCTTGTAAAGATTTATCACTTGTATTGCTTTAATAAAATGCTGATTGGCCAGTTAGTCAGGCAGAAAGTATAGGTGGGGCGACTAGAACAGGAGAATTCTGGGAAGAAGAAAGGGTCAGACTGTAGTTGTCACCTAGACCAAGAGGAAGCAAGATGACAATGCCTCACTGATAAACGGTACCAAGCCACAAGGCTAACACAGACAAGAATTGTGGACTAATTTAAGATGAAAGAATAAGTTAAAAAGAAGCCTAAGCTAATAGGCCAAGCAGTTTATAATTAATGTAAGCATCTGCATGTTTTGGGGGGACTTAAGGATTGAAGAACAGTGTGGGACAGAAATCTTTGTCAACAATAAGGTTCATAAACATCATTTTTGTGCAAGTATGTCATGTATTTTTCTTTTGTGTATCCCCTGCCCTCATCTTTTCATCTCATATTATTATGTTCATTTCCCCAAGGCAGTTTTGATTCTACTTTTAAGTCCCATGTGCACAAATTGTTTCATTTATCTTTATAAAATCTGGGACCCACAAATGGAAGGAAACATGGTATTTGTTTTTTTGTGAATCTGACTCATTTTATTAAATAAGAATTTCTCCAGTTATGGCTATTTTCTTCTAAAGAACATAATTTCACCAATGTTTATGGCTTGATAAAGCCCTATTATGTATATGAGGTACATTTTCTTTATTCATTCATTCATCTGTTGACAAACATCTTGGATGATTGCATAATTGGGCTATTGTGAGCAGTGTGTAATACAAATCACTGTGCAAGATTCCATGTGCCCTTGGTTTCTTGATCTGCAGTTACTTAGATATAAAACCATGAAAGGCATAGCCAGGGAACATGCAGTTTACTTTTAGTGTTTCAGGAACTTCCACAGTGACTCCCATGAAGACTTGAGTAATTTACATTCCCATCAGCTTTGGGTAGAAACTTCTTTTCTCTAAACTTGCCAGTGTTTAGAAAAAAGGATAAGGGAGGCATGGTAAGATACAGATAAAACAAGGACTTCCTCAAAGAACTCTAATAGCTCAGAAAATGAAATCAAGAATTGACAAAGAGAACTACACAAATATTGCAAAAAAAAAAACCCACACAACTTCTGCAAAACCAGCAAAAATTAAATATTAAGTGAAGAGAAAGACTACAGGTAGCAAAAAATATGATATATTGATGTGTGTGTGCCTATGTGGATGAATTACAGGAGACTGATATCTAGAATATGTAAAGACCCCCAAGAATCCAAAGTAACCAATCAAACTAACAACCACAGTTCTCAAGAGATGAGACTAAGATTATATTCGATATCTTTATCCATTAGAATAGTTCAAATTAAAACAAGTGGACAAGTCCATTTCACCCCAGCAAGGGTTGCTTTTCCCAAGAAAACATACAATGGAGTATGATCTTTTAAAACTTTAGTACTTTATATCATTCAAAGAGTTTTGAGGGCCGATGTGAGAAGGAATTTGCTGTTGTTGTTAGTGTAGAGAGGGACTAGGTGTATCATGAGAACCGGAGCAGTGCGGTTTCACAAAGCTCTGAAGGATCGTGAGCACAGCTTCAGAGAGAATGCATTTTAAAACTGTGGGGGAACATACTGAAAAGGAGAGGTAGGGAGAAACAGAGGGAGGGAGGAGAGAAAGAAAAAGAGAAAGAAAGGCAGGAAGAACTGAAGGGAAAAGGAAGGGCATCCTTATTCCTTGTATTGTAGAGTCTGATGGCAGGCCAGTTCTACAAAGTCATACAAACCTGGGTTCAAGTTCTACATTTTCCATATCATGCCCTGTTAACTCAGAGGGAAAATCCTTTACTCTCTTTGATGTTTATTTTTAATTTACAGATTAGTGAAGGCTGCCGTACTATATTGTTGTTAATAAGAAGCACTACATGTACATTGTTTATTACATTATATAATATATTTTATGACATATGTTTACTTCCTTCTTACCTTCCACAACAACTGGAAAGGATCTAACAGTAATTGCTAATAAAACGTATGCATGATGAGATAAGTAAGTAAATAAAGAAATGAGTATATATACAGGACTCAATCAGTGTAAATAGTAAGACTATTTTGGTCATTTAATGGACCAAAGGGTGTATAGAAAAACCCAATATCTGTTGTCTTTATGTTTGAAGTCTGAACATATCTCCCATCTAGAATTGAAGGAAGTCAGATATTTAGGTGTTCACTTTTCACTTTTGGGGATTAAAGGTCCATGGATTGATTGGTGTCTAGCATGTTTAACTCATGCGTAAATAAACTGGGGGTTTGAGACACTATGTGGGGTCATCACATCACAATTGGTTTCAGTGATTTCCAAGAACACTCATTTAAGTTTTGAAAGTACTCTTTTCTTCTCATTGAAAAAAAAAATGACCCAATGAGCACAAGAATAGGAATGTGCTCTCAACATATCAACTCCAGATTTATACAAACCTAGTAAGACAAGGAACAGAAAAATGCATGGAATTACGTTTAAAACCTTCTGCAAATGAAAGAGAAATCCACAAGAACAGGCTGGGTAATTCCCCACCTGTGCGCAGTTCATGAACTCCACAGAGGTTCCGTATCAGATATCTTGTATATTGAATATTTGCATTATGATTTATAATACTTTTAAGACTAAAAGTATGAATTAGCAACAAAATAACTTTGTGTTGAGGGTTACTACACCATAAGGAACTGTATTAAAGAATTGCAGCATTGGGAAGGTTGAGAACCACTAGGTTGGAGAATTAGTCACCTTGATAAGGGAATGGTGTGTAACCATATAAGGAAGTTAATGGCCAAGAAAAGAAGTAACTTATTTTACAAATGGGTGAAAAACTAGAAAGACTTCTCTCAAATAAATGTTCCTTTTGGAGTATTTTCTATATTAACGATCCAGATGACTGTAGTTCTTAGTACACATCCAATGTTCTGGCTTACAGACGAAATGTGGTAAATGGCCACTCCTCTCACAAAGCAGAAAGTGTCTTTAGCACATTTTTGTAAATAAAACTCCAAGTTATCGATAAATTTAAAACCAAATATGAAATTGTCTTGTACCACTGAGAACATACTGTGTGCATGAAGGACAAACCAAGGTAAGGTGGGTAGACAACTATAAGCACAAAGAGTGTTGATCTTAGTTACGGCTGGAGCAGTTTAGGAAAGTACTGAACCTTCTGAGGTTTTAGGATCCCTCTGTTGTGAAAATGAAGAAAAACTACCTCACATGTAGGGTAGGTTTAAGTGTGTAAAAGGAACAAGGTAATGTTTATGACCTTTAGCACACAGAAAGGTCTAGGGGAGGTTATTCCTAGTGAGATGGTGATGATGGTTCTTTGGCCGCTTCTCCAGGAAACTGATGACATGAGCTGTGCACCTCTGAAGTAGCTAGCATGTTAGCAGAGCCTGAAATGGAAGCCTGTGAAATAACGAATCTGTCACATGAACGCTGGGGTGGAATAACAGTTTTACAGGGAAAGGAAAGGGGTGTTTCTTAGACTCCTAATTTTAAATGGATCTGATTGTCAGATACAGCAGCAGATTTTGTTTTCTTCACATACAAAGGATGGAAGGTCATGGGATTCGATTTCTATTATTTCCCAAGGTTGTCATTAAACTCAAAGACAAACAAAAGTCCCATTTTGCCTTCAAACTATAAACATTAAGTACATTTCAAGAAATGGAGTTCTTTCTTAAGTTATGACGATCATAAAAAGACACCAACCTTCTTGAGATTAAAAGAAGGCTAAATGTAAAAAGACTAAGAATGTTTAGCAGTGAATTAGGGCTTTTTGGGACAGGCATTATCTCTGAAGGCTGCATCAGTGATTGCAAGCAATGTTCCCATAATACTGATGGATGAGGGAGAGTAGATTCAGAACAAAACACAGACTCATTCTAAGGGGAAGCAAGAGATTATAAACAGAATCAATTACCAATTTCTGTCATATTCTTACAGAATCTAGGGATTTTTATATTTGTCAGGATTCTTAAATACACACTATTCTACTCATTCAGAAAGGCCTCTTGAAAGTGAAATTTTCATTAAATTACCTAGGCAGTTTCACAAACTTTGCACTCTCATTTTCTTTCTACTTTTGTAAACAAGGTATGTTTTGTATTTTTTATTGAAAAAAATATGGTCCTCAGTAATTTCTAAATGATGCTAAAGCCAGAGTCTTCATAGCCACCGGAGTTTCTGACAGTGGAACGTCATAATAAGAGATCAAAATTATAAGTCATACATGAAATTTGTAAGCTAGAGCTGTAAGTCAAGGTAAGGGGTGGAATTGGTAACCTTTATGGTGATCATTAGAGTCCTGATTTCTTAGATGAGTCATTTATAATTCAAGTGGAACGCAAGGTTGACAAAATCAAACCCCGCTATTTCAGATGTGTTTTATGATTCAGACAAATATCCCCCTGTGTGTGTGTATTTACTGCACAGTAGACATAAATTTTGAATGTTTCAGGATTTTCTTACACGTCTTATAATCAATCACATGCTTTCAAAAATGCGTTTCTCACGATGATATCTAAAGAATGATTATAAATCCTAGTCTGGTTATTCGCTTTAACAGAAAGTGGTTTGTAGATATGAAATATGTTCTTTAGTTTGGGGTGATGAAATTATGACTTTGTCAGTTAGAAAAATAACAGCATTTCCCTGACCTGTATCAGATTATGTATCTGAGGACTGTTCCTTTGGTAAAACACATCCATCCATTAGTATCTAGGCATTTATTTAGTTAACAGTGTTCTGCTCTCTAGAAAACATCAAGAGAAGAATTTATTTACTATGTGCAATTGCTTCCTGGGATTATGCAGACAGAAGTGAAACAGACAGACGACTGTCATGAGAACAGAGTTTGATGTACTGTTCTACTAGCTGTGCAATCCCTCTTGAGTCAGCGTCCCTTTCACATCTTCACCTGAATGGTGGAGGGTAGACGTCTGCACAGATGCTGGCATCTTATATTATTCATGGTGGAGGGTAGACGTCTACACAGATGCTGACACCCTTGGGTTATTCATGCACTAAGCTGTGATTATATCATCTATTCCAGATTCTCACTAGAGCCGTTTTTTTTTTTTTAACTTTCTTACCTAACTTTATTGTTTGTTTTTATCACTAACAACTACCAGACATTTTATTACATTACAGTATGCTTTGGACATAGCTATACATACTGTCCAAAGTTATCACCCGCTTATTCCAATATTGTCATTCAGCCTGACTTTTGCCCATTCTTCCAACAATCCAAACCCAAATATGTCCCTCCATGAAGTAATTCGTTCCAAAAGATAACCAAAGAACCATCACTTACACTAGTGTTAATGGGGCTACCATGAAAGTACCACATAAGAAAAAACTGCATGCAATATACTTCTAGCTCGCATGCATCATGGGGAAGTTGTGTCGTTATCTGGCTAAAACCTTGGGATCACATACTTTCTGAGTTCAGAATTATCTCTAACTCGGTTTTATCAAGGTAAACAACATGAGCAATTTCTTGGAGTGCTTAAAGTGCTTCTATCTGAACCCTCTTCATAAAGGGGTTTTAATCTCTCTATGAGACATACCTTCTATCTCGTAGCTTGCAGTAGTCTGGTTTGTGGCACAGGTCACCAGTTATCTTGGTTCTGTTTTATATTCATTTTGTATGTTACTTTACTTGTACTTTATTCAAGTATTTTGAAGTATAACATCAAATTTCTTTTCCAGTACATAGGGGATAAATGAAATTTACAGGAAGATAAAACATAAGATTAAAATTTCAGGTCAATCACTTTACAGGAACTTTGTCTTTTTATCACACTATATTGTGACAATAATCTTTCATAGTAGATATCATTATTATGGCTTCAAAAAATGTAGAAAAGTTGGGTAATTCTTTTGCATTGCAACAGATAAATGCTCTTATTTCTGTCTCTGCCTCCATAAAAATCTACTCTTTTTTTTTTTTGGTAAGTTTCATTCCATAGTTCTTACTAACCAGACACTAGAAATAATCACCAGCCAGTACTTGGGATATATATGTGGCAATAAATATTTTCTAATAAGAGGTCATTTCAGAATTTTCTATTTTCTATTGTCTGTCAGACATTTTGGAATATTGTGACTGGCTTACAAATCTTCAACTGCTAAATACTTTTCTAATTATAACCATATAGATCTAGTAGTTGAAGCCCAAATAACTTGGTATTCATTGTCAAAGTTTTCTCTGAAGATCACTTAAAACTGATTATAATACAATAACTTTATTGTGCCCAAGTGTATTTACCTCTTCCCAAACACGCACAGGTCATATACGCAGGTAGTTCAATTATCCTCAGAACTCTCTTATTTACCCAAGACTATTTATTACTCATCTTTTCAAGTAATGAGAAGACTACAGTTAAAAAATTCAGAAAATTTTCCAGGTCACATTTGAGAATTACATGTTTCCTCCTATAAGAAACTTTGATTTTAACATTTTTAGGCCTACTTTAATATGAAGTCTCCTTATGACTCTTCCACATTAAAGCAGCCTCTATAATAGGTCTCTGCAAAAGTCTTTTCCAGCTTTTTCTACATGGTTGTAAAACTTAGAATATTTCTATGACAACAAACCATGCTTTCTTTCTGAACATTAGCTATACAGAGAAATTTATAGACATTATTTCATCTTATGCTTCCGATAACATATAGTACTTTCTGGCATACATTGTTATCTCCTTTTGTCAAATAAGGAATCTGAAAATATTAAGATAGCCTAAATAGCAAGAGTACAGTGAAAAAGTTAAGGATTGGAGGTTGGTTCAAGTTTGTCTCAATACATAGGCTATTATCTTAATTATCATGTTGACTTCTCAGTGAAAGCCTAAATCTGAATTAAAAATGTGACATACTGGAAAATGTTCTTTAATATTGGCATCCATTTTAAAGGAAGGTGATATTTCCGTTAAAGTATAAAAACTGGTGTGGAATTGTTCAAGATATCTGAGCCATCACAAGGATTTATGGCATTAGAAAAGACCCCAATTGCATAAACAGACAGACAGTATATCTAGCATATTAAAATATTATATTATTAGTATATCTAGCATATTAAAATATCAGAAGAGGTATGTAAGTGATTATGAAAAATAGTATCAAACAGGATTCCTTAGAGAAAAAGAGAAGCCATAAAACATCCTGAAGACTGTGAGGCATTATACGTTTACATTTTAGAAGAAACACAATCTGTTTTAGGGCTTTCTCCACAGGATGTTACACAACAAAATGGGCTGTGGTCACTAGTGGTTTGCTCCCCAAGGACTGCTACTATTTTGTTATCAGGTTACTTGTTATAACAAGTCATGATAACCAGCCAGAAAAATACCATAAATTGATTTTTAGAAGAGAAGATTTTATGAGTGTCTACGAAGATATATCCTGGGTGCATGATTGAATGGTACTATCGCTCAAGTCTTCTTCAGAGTAATCCGTGCAAGAGCTGGTGAATGCATGACAACTGGGTACTTCAATCATATTTTATTGACTCAGAGAGGTGTTTTTTTCTTTTTCTGAGAAGAGAGTTCAGAGTTGATATCTGATGAGATTTTTGTTTAGAGACACTTGTCTTTTCAATTATACACTTGTGATTTCCTTTTAATGGGGAGATTGGCAGTGACTTGAATCTACTGAGATCCAATAAGAGCTGCAAAACTTCAATCCTAAACCTGTCAGTTTAGAAACAAAGACAAGTTACATAACTTCCCGGCCAAGAATCTCAATTTCTAGTTGGATATTTCTCGTCTGCAATATATATATATATCCACTAACACACTTGACACCACATCCATACTAGTCTGGTACTTTTCCCTAAGCTGCACCCCCATCCACAGTTGCTATCTTCTAACTCATAGTGTTGAACTGCACACAATACATATCTGTGCACCATTCCATCTGCCCCCAAAATGACTCTCGTACCCCACTTCCTCAGTTTAATTCTTCTGCTAATTAAAGACTTTGTTGACTCCCCATGGGAGGCCTCACCCTCTCTGAGGAGTGGATGAGGGTGGGGTGGAGAGAAGATGTGGGAAGCCAGAGGGTAGGAGGGAGAGGGAACTGGTATTGGTATGTGAAATAAGATTGTTTTAATTTTTTTTTTTTTAAAAAATGGGCTGGAGAGATGGCTCAGGGGTTAAGAGCACTGGGTGATCTTCCAAAGGTCCTGAGTTCAATTCCCAGCAACCACATGGTGGCTCACAACCATCTGTAATGAGATCTTGTGCCCTCTTCTGGCCTACAGGCATACAAGGAGGCTAAACACTGTGTACACAATAAATAAATAAATCTTTAAAAAAAAAAAAAGACTTGCTTTAAAACCACCTTCTCAGGAAACAATATCTGCGTTCTTCAAACCCAAACACTCCCAAGTTGGTATATATATATATATATCAATTCTATGTGCATGTTATTGACTCAGTATTGATTCCTACAATGATTGTTCATAAAGTCAAGATGATGAATATGACTGTTACCTTGGAACAAGTAAAATGAGCGACTTAGACATGGTGGATAAATGGCCATGCTATGGACGGGTTGGCACCGACTTGAGATCAATTGAGTGAGCCTACCTTAAACACTATGCATCCAACACAGTGCTCAGCACTCCAGACATACAAAAAGATGAACAGAACAAAGCCTTCTCTTCAAGGACTTAGCTAAGGTTACAGTCAGATAGGAAGGAAAGATAATTTCATATTCATTAAAGGAGTATTTGTATAATAATTCACAATTTACAAACTGTTTAAATGGCCCAGAGCATATCAGGGTCAAATAATATGCTGTTTGACTATAATTGAAGTTTGATTTCCATTGTGCAAATGAGCCGTCTGAGTCTGAGCAAGGTTATATGCCGTGCTCCTGATCTAACAAGGCAAAAGAAGCATGCAGAAATTCAGGCAGTGTCCAGCTCCATGATTCACTCAGTAAGTGTCTTGACTCAGAGCCAAGCCGTAAGACTACCAAACAGGGAAGTGTGTTTTTGAACCTGGAGAGGAAGAACATCTATCACTGGATTTGTGGAGGTCTCCTGCCTGAAAGACATCATCTTAAAAGTGTCCTGGGGTGTCAACAGGTTGGCATCATTGATCAAGTATTTGGGGAGTGAAGAGACTAAACAACATCCCAAAGGAAGGCTTAGCTATGGAGAATTATCGTTCTTCTGCTTCCCCTGACAAGGGCATAAATCAGCAGTGGATGCACCATCGTGTTTGGGGAAATTGCAGCTTTGTGAATAAAACCACTAATCCGGGCTGCCACTTCCCAGCCCGGCTGCCAGGTCACAATGTCAGTTTCTCACCTATCAGCCTCAAAACCTTTTCTGTTTAGTTCTTTATATAAAATTTTATATAAATATATATGCATATATATACAATATAATCATGTATGTATATAATGTGAATGTATATATATAATGAATTAATTGAATATATGGCTTTAATCTGGATTTTTTATTTGATACCACATCATAGCATTTCATTTGATCTTTTCTGTGAAAGATGAAGGTATTATATCCATTATGAAGGAATTAATTATTTAATTTTCCGTTTGGAAATTTAGTAGGATCTTCTTATTTAAAAAACAAACAAACAAACAAAAAGAAATCAGCATAATGTCAGGCATTTTAGTCTTTAGTAGGCAGACTCCCTGCTTTAGGTGTTGGTCTTATTTCCTTCACTCCTTCAATGAAGAAATCTGGGTCATCTTTTATAACCTGGCATGTTTTTAAGGGTTGGAAATGTAATGAAAAGCCAGAGCCCCACTTTCGTGTTTATATGGAGCGGTGTGGTGTGTTTACACTATGGGAAGGATGACAACCATTAAACAGTTCCCAGTGTGAAAACTTCAGTCTAAAACATGGTTTGAGAAAATGGCTCAGGCTGTAAAGGACTTGCTACATGAACATGAGGACCAGTGATCAGATCACCAGAATTCACAGAAATGCTAGAGGCATGTGGAGGCTCACAATGCCAGGGCTCAGAAGATAGGGACAGAGAAGTCTCAGAGCAAACTGATTTTCTAGACCAGAGGTATTGGTGAGTTCTCTCTGTACCCAATTGAGAGACCTTGCCTTACAAACAAGATGGGGAGTGGTGAAGGACGACACCCTGCATTAGTCAGGCTTCCACATACATGTGCACACATGTGCACATACACATGTCATACATATAGACAGATAGGCAGGCAGACAGACACACACACCAATTATAAATGTAGCTAAAATATTAAGGCAGAGATGTAGAAAATTCTAAGGGCAACAAAAGAAGAGAAAATGGCTTAAATGGGAGGGGAACAATTGCCTCCTCTCCTGGGGCACATGATACTGAACTTAATAAAAGGACAAATATTGATAAAAGATAGATATTGATAAAATAACGTGGTATGAAAGGAAGAGGAAACGAAACAGATCAAACAGCATATATGTGGTTCTTCAAGGATGCGAGTGAAATGTTTTGTTTAGAATCTAAAATTCAAGATGTTAACTGAGAGTGATAAGCAAAGTCATTAAAAATAAAAAGATGGAAAAGAACAAGATCAAGATCATATCTGAGATATCGACCTTCATCTGGAAGGTAAAACGGGATTATTAAGGAAGCGTAGATAGGGCATGAGGGTAACAGTGACTGACAAACAACTGGAAAAGAGACCCTGACAGACTGAAACACATTACAAACTAGTTTTCGGAAGCGCTTATCTTAGGTTTCTTCCCCCTGGGAAAATGAGTGTGTTGTGTATTCATGGATATGCATGTTTGTATGTTTGAGAGCACACAGGTGTGTGAGTGTTAATGGGTATATGGACACATACATGTGGAAGCTAGAGATGGATGCTGGGTATCTTCTACTCTTCTGAATTTTATTCATTGACACAGACTCTCTCATTTGATGGAAGAGCTGGGCAATTTGGTTCATCTAACTTGTCATATCACTCTGCCTGCATGCAGAAGTTCCAGGTGAACCATGTCTATCTTGCATTAACTGCATGCTGGAGATCTGAACTCTGATCCTCATGCCTGCATGGAAAGTGCTTTATCTACTGAGTCATCTCCCTAATCTCCGGAAAAAAATGGTCTCAGTGTTTGCCCTCCTGCATTTCGTCATTGGTTAGAAGAATAGCTTTCATTGGAGTCTTTGTGTTCAGGTACTGGGTGATGGCTTATAGGACTTTGCTTAGTAAAACTTTACAGAATTCCTTCAGAATGGAGAATATAATTCGCATTTAACAGACTTTTCAGGATTTTGCAAAGAAAACCTGATTTTTGCAATGTCATACAAGGCACAAATGGCTGGACTTCTGGTGAGATCTAATCAAACCAGAGGCATACTGTGCATGTTCTCTTTCCATATACTTTTCAAGCATCCCCACTGCCTCATTTTAGAGACAGGTAATTCTGATGCAGTACTTTGCCAACTCCTTTTATATTGCCTAAATTTTATTTATTTAAAACAGGGCTGATACTAAACATTTAGAGAATTTCCTGCAATTTGACTTTCTTAGGAAACTTTTTTTTTTTTTTTTGAGAAGAAAGAGTAAAGAGTGAGGAGATAAGAAACTGTCTTAGTTACGGGCAGATGGCTTGTTTACACAGGGTCCTTTATCTTCCCTTTTACCACTGCAGAACAAACTGCCTTCTCCAAATTAATGTTTGCAATAGATCAGAAGCACTTGTGTGCTCAGGTTCCTGACCTCAGGATAAAATAAAAGTAAACAACTGAAGTTTAGAAGGATAAAGAACTACAAAAGTAGACCCTAAAATGACCTCCCAGAAGCAGTGGGTATCTTCCCACCCCTACCCCACTCCTGTGTCCCTGTGCTGTCTGTCACCTTTATCTGCAGTTGGGTTTGTTAGCAGGGGCTGCGTGAGTATTTTACCTTGATGGGACTTCAAGCCTGGGTGACTATGGGTTTTGGCTCAGCAATGATGGAAGCTCTTTAAGTGACAAAATGCCTCATACACATTGCAGTCACTGCTAAAACAAAGATGGTGGATAAGAAATCAAAGGCTTATATTTTCTTTCTTTCTTTCTTTCTTTCTTTCTTTCTTTTTTTTTTTTTTTTTTTTTTTTTTTTGGTTTTGGAGCCTGTCCTGGAACTAGCTCTTGTAGACCAGGCTGGTCTCGAACTCACAGAGATACGCCTGCCTCTGCCTCCCGAGTGCTGGGATTAAAGGCGTGCAACACCACCGCCAGGCAAGGCTTATATTTTCTAAAGGAAACCTTAGGTGGAAAAATATACAATGGAAAAAAAAGTGAAGTTATTTTATACTGTGTTCCGCTCTTCACTTTGAGTCTAAAGAAGCAGAAAAACAGCACTCAGTGTTATTAACCATGGGGTGGTAATCATAAAGCCTGCTAATCAGTATTATCAAAACATTTTAAATTACCAAACCTATTTCTCTGCTAAAGAAAAATATCCGACTGAGTTTCATATTTAGTAGTAATATGGATTCTGGAATGTTATTCTAAATCTTAGTGTCTTATCTTCCTCAAGTTTAAGAAGATGTTAATACAACAATTGAAGACTTCCAGAATTTGTATATGAAATAAAATCCAAAAATATTTGAATTACTTTAGTATCTGGTAAGTTCAGACTCTGGTGGCTCCGTGGAGTCTCTCTGACTCTACCTTCCTCTGCCAGCATTCAGTCCAGCTTTCCCCACCTACCTAAGTTCTGCCCTATCAATAGGTCAAGGCAGTTTCTTTATTGATTAACCAATAAAAGCAACATATAGACAGAAGGACCTCCCACAGCATTAATGGAGATGGGTTAGTTTAGGATATAAGAGCTAGCTAGAAATATGCTTAAGCTGTTTGCCAAACAGTATTGCAAATAATATAGTTTCTATGTGATTATTTTGGGTCTGAGCTGTGGAAACAAACACCTCCAACTACAGATAAGCACACATGTATAACTTTACTAGAATAGCCTGGATTTTAGAATTATGAATGACATGGTTATAATAATACTTGCTGTGATCACAAATTTATCTCCTAGAGAGTAACCATCTTCTTCTTTGACAGCCACGTTACACAGAACTTCTTAGGATAAAGTGAAATGATCTTATTTGACAGTATTTTTACTGACATGGAAATGGGCTTCCTTCCACTGGAGATCACTGTGACCCTCCCCTCAATTTTTCATCACCATATCAGTTTAAAATAAGTAAAAATAACTATGATCCTAGTTTCGAATTCCTCCCTGTATAGCTCATCTCGTGAAATTAAAAATAAAATCAGCCTAGCTCTGTGCTTTTCATGGAACATAATCAAATATTTATCTTGCCTATTACCTTTAATACTTCTAAAATTTAAGGTTAAAATTAACCTTTTTGTAGCACCGAGAACTAAGATTTGATGGTTTTCATATTATGCATGGATCTTTCATTTCAGTCTAAGGATATTAAAGTCATGGTGGCCTAAGGAAAGAAAACTATGATCCCACTATTAGAGATTATATGCCAAACTTTCCCATAATGTAGATGAAAAGCTAAATTTTCTAAATATAGTAGCAATTCACTACAATAAATGGATATATACACGCTCTTTTTCTCTTCCTTGTGAGTAGAAGTTGGATGCCAGTGTTATCACATGCTAAGAAAGCAAGTAATAATCCAATTATGATTCTCAGAGCATCAAGTAAGAGTAGCATTAGGTACTGGTTGAAAATAGGGCATTCCAACTTTTGTTTCTATGAGCCATCCTGAGCTAATGCCTCTCTACATAGCCACTTTCCTGAATAGCACACAGGAAACTTTGTGTGTAATATGCTTGCTGCCTGTTGATCTCCACTGTACACTCAAGTAGGATATCTTGTTCGCTGCCCTATTCCAGGAGCTAGAGTCATAAAACCTGGCATATAATTGGTAGGTGAATTCCTAGCTATAGTGGATTAAAGCATGAATATTACTCTCCTCCCTTCTAAAAGACTACCTTTGTCTCTTGGTTGGATATCTTCCAGCCTCTCAAGTGGATTTGTGTCTCTCTGTCATTATTTGTCAAAACCTGCTCAGAATTTTAACTTATGATAAGGTAGGAAGGCATGGTAAGAAATTAGTTTCTCATTCATGTATTTATAATCCAGCAATCAACATTCATCAGCCATGAAACACTCTGAGTACAAGGACGAACGACTTCAAGAGCCACTTCACCATTCCTTACTTCAATGGGCACATCACACTTTTTCTGAATAAGCAGTGATTTGCTCTAGACTAGCTATGCTTATTTTACTTTCTAGAATCTATTCTGTTCTTGCTCTTATACAGGTCTGTAGGCAATTTAAATAGCTCTTTTCTGGCTTTTTAACTTTAAAAGGGAATCTTCCCTGACTGTCCCCGAATGAGTAGGTGGCTATTCTAGAACACTAAAGACCTTATTGTACTTTAAGTGTCCAGATTTTCCTTTTCCTTTTCTCCCCAGATTCCTTTGACTGTCAAGTTCTGTGAAGGCAATGTCTTTAATTGTTTCTAAATTCCTACATAAGTAAATAAGAAGAGATCATCACACCAGCCAGGGTTGGAATTAAGACATTAAAACATATACAAAATGTAAACATTGCAGCCTATCTTCAAACATGAATAACCCACAGCTCACAGGCATAACACTATCCTCAAGATCTCAACTGCAGCTGGTGGCACAAGGCTAACCATTTAAAGGGCTTCACTGACCAACCAATTTCATTCCTTCCACATCGTATTAACCATTTTTATTACAGTTTTATTTTTATTAGGGCAAAGGTCTTACATCAAAGCACTAAAACTCTGCTCACTGCCGAAGTTCAAAGTTCTGATGAGCTGGCTCATCAGTAAAGAGCAATTAGCGGTCTTACGGAGGACTCAGGTTGGTTCTCAATACCAGCAACGTGCCCATGACCACCTCCTCTGATCACTGGAGGCAGCAGACATGCACATTTTGCATATCCATATATGCAGGAAAAACATACACATAAAATAAAAAATTATAAACCTTTTAAAAATATTTAGGGACCGAGTTCATAAATAGGAATCCATGAATGTTTTACAGTGATCTTTCCCAAGCCCTCTGATTTAAAAAAATCTTTCTGAAAATTTTGTTTATATGGCCATTCTTAAACTTTTATGAAAAACTCTAAAATATCTTTAAAATTTTTTCTTAAGGTTATTTAATGGTATAAGATCTCATTAAATGCTCTTTCCCCTTTTACGTATGTTTACATAACTGACTTAGATGATTTTCACGTAACTCTGCAGATATGACTCATCATTTTCCTTTACTGAGGAGAAAATGAAGCTGTGTCTGGGTAAGAGCATCTTCATACATTTCCTGAATATGAGGCATGGGTATGCAGGCCTGACTTTACTTGGTACACACTGTCACATATTTTGTTTTCATTTGTCGTTCATGTCTTTGTAAATCTGAGCATGTGTGCACATGTGTGCACTTTGTTTCTAGGCTGAAAATCTTTCTTCATTGTATGGACTTAACTCTCTGTGTATTCGTTTTACAGTTTAAAGGGTTCTAAAGAGAGAGAGAGAGAGAGAGAGAGAGAGAGAGAGAGAGAGAGACTTGGAAAACTTTGTTTTTATTTTTTGATTACCTTTAAAAATCGGTGGGGCAGTGGAAAAATGATGCAGCAGGTGAGGGTGCTTTGACCCCAATCCTGAAGACGTGAATTTGAGCCTTCGGTACCACATGATAGAAGGAGAAAGCCACGGAATCCTACAAGCTGTCCGGTGACCTCTATGCACACCCCGTGGCACCCAAGTGCTGCACATAGATGTAGACACACGATAAACAAATAATGTTAAAAAAAAATCAGTGAGTATGTGTCCGGTAGTGTGAAAGTTCAATTTCAACAGTTCTATTTTTGAATTTTGAAGTGGCGAGCCACTGTGCTGTTATTTACATCCCACATAAAACCGCCATGAGCAAGAATGTGGTTGAGCATAATTAGACTGCGAAGCCTTCCAAAGGTTAATCAGCGAACGGGATTCCAAGCCTCGAATTTGACTGTGGCCTATTCAAGAAATACAAAGTGATTCTCACACTTCGAAGCTATGAAGTGAGCAATTTTCACAGTTTTGGACAGGTCTACAGAAAAGGGGAAAACATGCTTCAATAGAAAGATACACTTTCCTCCGCCAGGATGTTGGTAGCAGTGCTGAACATTTTGAAAAAGAAATCAATATACTCAAAGATAAACTTTGAGGCACACTAAGTCGTCTGTCAAGTGTAAGCAGACCTACTTCCTGGTCAGGGGAAATACAGCGAGCCCCAACCCCCCAAACCTTTCTCTCTTATTCTTGAGGTAAGAATGCACCATCACACTATTTTGGAAACATTATCTTATTCCTTCATGAATGTGTTTAGTCTTACCAATCTGTTCTTTAAGTGTAGCAACGTAGCCGTCAAAGAGCCCGAAGGGTCATTGGTCTCCATGGGCCTTTCATTTCATCCCCAGGTCACTTTTAATGTCACCCCCATTTCATATCTTCAGAACTTCTCACGTCCTAGGCTAACAGCACAGTCAGAAAACTAGCTCGAGCTAGCCAAATGTATGTGCAGGAGTTTGATTATAGAAGAATCAGAAATGTAAGCTAGCAAAGGAAAGAGGTCAATGCTGAGGGACAGGTGGCATTATGACTTCCTTGTTTCTGTATTAGCCACTTCTCATCTCTAGTCTGGAAGCTTCTAGGTCATTCTCATTAAGGCCTGACTTCCTACTGTTCAAATGCAATTTGATCACTCCTCTTTTTAACACCATAGTGTTTCCTTAAAACTTTGCCTAGTCTCGAAAAACCAAAAAAAAAAAAACAAACAAACTTTGCCTAGTATTTTATTATGGATACGTGGTCCATATAAGATAATATGTATTGTAGCCATATTATTTGTATGTGTATACATCTAGGTATATATGTAGGCCAGAGCATTAAATAACAATGACTAGATGTGGCGGTATACTCTTGTAATCCCAGCACTTGAGAGGCAGAGGAAGGCAGATCTCTGTGAGGTGCAACTCACCCTGGTCTACCTAGAGAATTCCAAGTCAGCCAAGGCTACATATGAAATCTTGTCGCAAAATAAATTAAACTAATAATGAAAATAAATAAAAATAAATATGAACCAAACACTAAGTACCAAGTGCAGCAGATGTGCAATTACTATTTCCACTCTATCTATGCACACCTCTCCTAGTTTATTTTTTCCTCCCAGAAATATTCACCATCCTGAACTTTGTGTTTATTATTCCCTTCATTTTGTTTTTGCTTTAAGTTTGTGTGCTTTTATTCCTAGGCAATGCATTATTTACTTGGCTTTAGTTTTGAGATTTGAAATTGTAATGTAATCACAACATATGCAATTATTCAGCAGCGAAAATGAAAAATTTCAATTACACGTAATACCATTGATGAATGCTAGAAACATAATGTTGAATAAAAAAGCAATTAGCAAAGCACATATACTATGGTACCATTTTTATTGTAGTACATTTTAATTACTTTTTACATGTGTGGTTTTCCTTCTGGGCTACAAATTCCGTGAGAAGCAAATTTCATTTTAAACTTCTGTTTATAATCTTGTATAATCTTGACATTCCCCTAGCATGAAACATACTGCATGCTACATCAAACTTTGTACATGTTTGCTAAACTGGATTGGATTTATTAATGCACACTCATTTAAGCCCACCTCTTAGATTCTAGGCTATCTGACATTTTCTATTTTGATTTATCTCCTGATTTCAGTCCCCTTCATGGCCCAGTATTATTCTATGTAATATATATTGACAAACCTATGTCCTTCCCTTCGAATCTGTTCTGTTTAGAGTCTTGCTACTCCAGTAGGAAGAGCAGGGAGATGAAATGTTTTCCATCCATTTTCCATCCATTGCACTCCAGTTTCTTATCTAATAATAGTGTCTGGTGTGAGCCAGTGTCACAAATAAGAACAGCACTGAAGAATGACACTGCCTCACCTCTGAGGATGTACCTATGTGTTCAAGCTCTCCTTCCCAATGAGTAGGTGGATTCGTCCTTGAGCAGCAGCAGCGCAGCCTCAGCAACCACTGCAGCAGCAGAGCCCTGTAATTCTCCTTGGAAGCAAGTCACATATGATACTTTCCCAAATTACACACAGATAGCTGGAGTCACACACAGCGTCAGAGAGGTCACAAGGATAATCACCAGCAAAAACTGACCAGCGAAGTAATTTCTTCTCACAGTTACCATTAAGAATTCAGCTTTACTTGATCTCTTTTAAAAGTATAGAACTCAGTAGGTCCCAGCTAATATTTCATTACTAAATTGCTTGAGAAACAACATATTGGAAGCAAGGTTTTCTTCTGAATTTCTGCTTCAGAGGTAAATATTGGCAACCTTCTGGAAATCTCATGGCCTCAATTCCTCATCTAGAAATGAATGCAGAACATCGACCCACCAATTTCCTTTATACATACTGGCTCCTCAGTGAGTGTTCGCCTACTTTGCTGTCGACCGTTTTTTCCTGAAGATAACACGCAGATATAGTAATTGTGTTAGTTATTTATAGACTATGCAACCTCTGATTTTTTCATTCTGCCTCAAATGGAATGGTGTTCGCTGTCTGTGAAACTCCAATGGGCACATCCTTTGAAAGGTTGTATTATTCAGTGCACCTGTGGTCACTTCTGCCTGCTGCTCTCCATTACTACTCCAATTGCCAAGTAGTAGTCTTCAGAAAGCTTCTAAGGTGTCTTCATTTAGTGTGGACACATATTAAAGAAAAACAAATAGAAAACCATGCAAGAAAGCATCAAATGAATATGACCAGAAATAGGAACTAAGGTTAACTTTAAAAATTTCCAAGTATAGGCTGTCTTCAAGCAACCCACTTTACCCCACAATGATCAGTATTTTCTCCAGGGTATTCAGTTTGTTCTCTGGCCCAGATGATTCAACATTTCAGAGGATCTTGGAGTTTCCTCTGAATTCTACATCTAGAACAGTCTTGAGATTGCTGGCTAAGATGATCCAGCCTCAAAGAATACTCCAGTCAGGACTTGCCCACAATCCCAAATTTTCTTTAGGCCCCATCAAGATTATCAGCACCACTAATCAGCAGGAAGTAACCTAGAAAATTATGCCCACATTGCCCCCCAAAATGGATTATGGATGTTTTATCTTTGGAGTGTTGGTTACAAGTTGTCAGGGATAATGGTCAGAAAAAAAAGCTAAAACAGGAGATTAGATTCAGAGTTCTTCTTTGATTAAAAAAAGTTGGGGAAGTGCCTATGTGAACTAAAGCCGGACCAAAATTTGAAGTCAGGTAAAAAGATTAACACAATTATATCATTAAATATCCAGTTAAGCAATACAGTTCTGTCTAATTTACATACCTACTATCAATACGTCAGAGTTAAGAAACGGACGTCGAATGTGAAAATGTGTAGCTTGGACAGAGCAGAACACTTGGACAATATACTGGAGAGTATTCCCATGATTCACCAGTTTTCAGGGCAATGACTGTGTGAATTCTTCCTGATAGGCCTTGTGGGAGGTGGAAATGGAAAGCGATCAGGATCCTTTGCTCAGTAACTATCAGGAAAGAGTGTGTGCAGAAATGCACAGGCACCATGGTGATTTGTTGCTTAAGTTTCTTCTCCTGAGACATATTTGCCTTATGTCTAAGGCAGCATGGAGAAGAGGGTAGACAAGAAATCCCACCCATAGACAAGAAGCTATAGGCAGTTGATAGCTGCTAGGAGAAGAAGATTCAGTTTTCTTTGTGAGTGACACCCCCTGGTAAGCTGATCATATTCCAATGACAGGCCACACATGCAAGAATACAAGGGCAGCAAGAATTGTACTTGATGGTTTAAGGTAAAAGAGAAAGCAAGTTGTGGTTGGTAAGGAAGGGGGCTTTGAGCTTGGAGAAGTATAGGAAAAGGTGACTATCATCAAAATACTTTTATATCATTATCAAAAACTAATAAAAATTTTATCAAAATTAAAAAAAAATATATTAAATCACTAGTCAGTAACCAAGATCCATCTCAACATGTAAACTTAAGAGTGGTATTGAGTGGCCCTCGCGCATGGTAGGCATCAGGCTTTCCAGCATGCACTTTAGATGGAGTGATGATCATCAGGTGTAGTAAATGGACGGCGTTTAGACACAAGGAAGACGTGTCTCAGGAGAAACAATTTACCGCAAAATGCACCAAGACCCCTGCACATTTCTTCCAACAATACATCTTGGAAACTTCTGAGCAAATGCTTTCTTATTGCTCCCCCTCTCTACATCCCACAGGGCCTATTGGGAATCTGTGCAACGATGACACTGGACACTGGTGAATCCTGGGTATGTTCTCCAATATATTTCAGGAATTTTCCACCCTGCCTTGGTTACACATTTCCACATTGGCATTCTGTCTGTGCTCTCCAACTGTACCTTAACTCTGGTTATTTCGAGTAGGTATGGAAATGGAATGTAACTGTATCATGTAAGTACATTAATATAATTGTGTTAATCTTTCCATCTGTCTTCAAGTTTTGGCCTCTTAGTCTAATGCAAGACGCATGACCTTTCAGAATCCAAAAGATGTTTAGTTTAAATTCTCACTTCTTACCCTAGGGTGGTATTTACTTTAACAACTAAACATTGCTGAGATTAACACAGAGAATAAAGAGGGTAGAAACAAGAACCCCGACATTCCAGTTATTCTACTAACATGGAAATAAACATTCAAACAGAGCTACCATCAAAGGCTTGCACAGAATCCAGGGATGCACAGAGATGGAAGAGTTAATGATCAGTCAAGCAGGGGTAGGGGTGGTGTTAGAAGATAGGTGTGCTTCTGGTGAGAGCTTAGGCTTACAGAATCAAATGACAAGAATCTTAGACTGCCTGAGTCTTGAAGCAAATTTCTCAGAGCTTAGTTTTACTTACACACTTTTATTTATCATGGTAGGGGACAAGGGTACTAGAGTGCTCTGTGGAGGTGAGAGGACAACTTGCCAGTGTCTGTTCTCTCCTCCTGTCATGTGGGCTCAGGGAACGAAGTCAGGTCTTCCCCCTTGCTGGTAAAAGCCTTCACTCACTGACCCATCTTGGCAACTCTCAGTAAATTATTTTTCAAGTAGGGACTTGTACTTGCCTTATACAGCTATGGTGATTAGGTAAGATAGCTCTATCAAATATTTATTATGATATTGGAAGAAAGAGTAGATAAATGACAGGTATTGCCTACTTTTACTTCCCTTTAAAGTGTAAGGTCTATGTCATATACATGATACAACTTATGGCATATATACAGTATAGCTTGCATATGAAAAGGACCTGGAAAAAAAACTACAAAAAGAAGAATCTCTTTAGATTGAAATGCTGATTTACTTTTCTCTTCTTCTTTTATTTAAACAAATTTGGCGAACATCATTAATAGGACCTGAATATCATTTCAAAATTCAGTACCAGTAATTTTATGAGAAGAAAAATGTGTCTTTCTTAGAAACTTTCCATTACTTCCTTACTATTAAAGAAAGTAAACATGACGGAAAAATATCTACTAATATACTGTCAACCTGAACCTTTTAATGGGTCTGTTTTCTGTTCCACTTAGTGACAGACATACAGGAATGAAACAGCAAAGCTAAAACAAGTCTCAAATGCCCTTAGCATCCTCCTGAGCCTCTAAAGACTGGGAGGATAGTCCTCTGTGACTCCAAAGAGCCAGACACTGCCACTGATAGCACTTGACTACACCATCCTTTCCATCTTTATCCCAGAATGCTCCATGTTATCAGGGTCAACCATTATTTCTCTTCGTAAAGTGACAAGAGAGATCTGTGACAACCAAAATGCCTCATTTCTAAAGCACTTCAGTTGTCCTTGCTGTGGCCAGGGGTTGTGCAGTCTTATTAAATCTGACTTTGGTTGCGCTCTACTTCTGTGACTCATGAAAAAAAAGTCAGTGGATGTAATTATTTCATTCAATCAACGTTTACTGAGCATTGACCAGGTATCAGATAGAGTTTAGGGGCAGCTAGAGAGCCTCATCAAAGATTTAATCACTCAAGATGAATTTAATTTGTTTTGTTTTCATTCTAGTAGCCTTATTATGATCTTTTGGTAAAATAGGCTACATAATGATTAAGTATTTAGCAGTTGTTTTTATTTTATCAGTTGTCTTCATTACCTTGTGATTCATTGCTACTGACTATGTTAACATAGAACTTTCGCCAATTTCAATATGGCTCCCATTAGGACATAGGTATATTTGGAGCTAAAGTTTACATGGAGAACTTACTATTGTCAAAAAAGAAATTGTTTATAATTTATTTGTTCTTGATTATTTTTGAGGTGGGAATAGAGTTTATGATTGGTAGAGACTTTTGTCAACTTTCACATCTTCAAATCTCAAGAGAAATTAATTTTGTAGGTATGTTCAATAACATACATTCCTTCTTCTTGGAATACTTCCAAACCCAAACAAAACATAGAACCTTCTATTCCCTTTGCTAAACTTTGCACTTCCACTGATCATAATAACTCTATTAGATTATCTGAATTATCTGCCTAAAATAAACCCAGTATATTATATTTCAGAAGACACAGAAGATTTGAAGAATAACCCGTAGGCATCAAAAATATAAGGTATCAGGTGATGACTACTAAGAATATATGGACATTTTTTAAACAAGCTGTAGGACCTGAGGACACTGAGCGAATACTTGGAAAGTCAAGTGCAAGGCCCAATTCCAAAGAAGGGGTTTGCTTTAACCTGTTATGATGAGAGGCCTAGAAGAGACCAGCCTCACATCTCAGTGTGAATTAGAAGGACAACTAGACCCTGAAAACCAACAGGAATCAGAAAATATTCTCTTGTGTTGGTTATATTTCATAGAAGATATAATGCTTCACTGTCCAAGAGTTCCTGGAAGTATCGGATTTTACTCATAAACTTGCACATGAACTCATGTAAACTCTAATGACCATATCTACACGTGATGCTTTAAAGAGAATCACATGAACTTGCACATGAACTCATGTAAACTCTAATGACCATATCTACACGTGATGCTTTAAAGAGAATCACCTACTTTTCATAATGTCAGATATTCAGGAACTCAGTGATAACATAGCTTGGAAAGAGTGGCATTCATGTCTATTGAGCAATGTTGGAGCTGACATTTGTCCATTTATCAAAAATGTGATAAATGAATAGTTGCAGAAATTTCTAAGACAAGACAGTGGTCCAGTCACTATTTTGAGTTTGGTATTTTATGTTAGGCATTTTTCCTTCTCACATGTATGTAAATATGCACATATATTATAAACGTACTTATAATATAGTATGCTTCTGCTACATGTTTGTAGTAAATATGTCCACGGTATAAACTAATTTTTATCTAGTGTATAAATAAATGGAGCTACTCACTTACTCATCTACTCAGTATGTATTACTTGCATGCCATCCAAGCTTCTACATTGCTATTAGAGCAAAAAGCAAGCCAGGAACCATTACCTGTTCTCAGGAAACATCCCTGTTGGTAAGAGGAGGAAGGACTGATGTGTATCTAAATACTTAAACAGAAGGATTTCAAATAATCTGAGAGCTATGCAGGCAACAGAAGACAGCATTTTGTTTATAATTCTGTCCTTGCACATACAGAAGGTGACAATGATCAAATAGAAATTAATGAATTTTGAAGACAACCATCTCTGCCGTTTACATCTACTGATACGCTGCCATTCTGTGACCTTTTCCTCTAACTCACATTTTCTGCTTTGCCTACAATATCATGTTTTCTTTCTGTTACACTTAGAAATTTTCATAGTATTTACTCAAAATACTCCAACATATTTAGTTTTTATGGGTGATATATATGAAATTAGGCAAAACAAGCCCTTAGGAAAGATCAGGAAGAGAGATTTGAGGTTTGGGTAAGTTTTTCTTCCTCAAAGAACTATGCATACTAAGTGTTCAACAAAGTTCAATTTCTGAGCATTAAATCTACATAAAATATGGAATATTCTTCTTAAATAGTTACAGGACTCATGATCTGCAGTATGTACAAACCAGGTTATAAAATATGTAAAAATTTCAATTCTTAGGATTCTGTATCAACTCCTTGGTCATAGCATTTTAAGACCAGTGCACAGCAAACATTATTACAAAGTCTTCGTGTACACTGCTGAAGAGACAATCCTTTGAAAGAAGAGACTTAATTTGTAGAAAATATTTTTCTCTAATATTCTGATTTTTCTTTCTCTAAGGATTGTAACAACAGGCCCTTTCAGAATAGCACAGACACTCCTATGGGCAAGTTGTTCTTTTAACTATCCCTATTGTTGTAATTTATAAATAAACAGGTGCCTGGGAGTTTGCATCTGATGCTTAACAGTGATGGCATGTTCATCTGTAGTCATGTATGTCAACTAAGTAAATGATACAAGCATGACTCAGAATACACACAACAGAGAGATTTTCTCCCTGTGCCGCAAACTCTAGTTTACATTTCAAGCAAGTCACAATCTGAATTCATGAGACTGAATATGAAGAATATAAAAAATACAAAATGTGTAATTTACTGAAAGCTCAGAACCATTAATTGTCATTGCTGGCTTTCATTAAACTAGCAGCATATGTTGCTATTATAAAGATGTTTGTCATGGGATGCTGAGAGGTCTATTAACAGTAAAACCCTATTATTCCAGATGTCTCGCATCCATGTAAGACAGCCACAGTAATTAATTTCATATGGACCAAATTCATAAATCTGGAAAACGAGGTAGACAAGTTATCCACCACAAAAAGCATCTTCTCTTCCATTTACAAGCAGACTGAAATGCTAAAAAAAATGCCATTAATTACAGGGAAACCCACCATTATTCCTCTTTATCTATAGAAGGGACTTTGAATGTAAAATAGTCCATTACCATTATAAAGGGAGCATCTGAACAAACAAAAGAAGAGAAAGTCTCTGTCACATCTGTGGCAGCCTCAGCCCCTTCCCTCCTTGGGACATTGTCACCCCTCTCCTTGCTGGCCACGGCTGAGCTCCTGTCTTGTTGCAGGCACCCAGCTGGATGCTTTGCATAGACTGTGGCTCATCCTCACACAATCCATGCTAGCCCATCTATTTTATAAACTCTGTCCTTTAAGGAGATAAATGCTCAAAAGTTAGGCAACTGATCCACAGTCAAAACACCTAAACGGCAGAGGCAGAATTTAAATTCACAATCTTTCTATGAAAGCCCATTTCCTACCCACATACCCTAGTTGCCCATTCCAAGGCAGTAACAAAAGCTTTATTTTATGAAATCTTTGACCCAGGGTGTCAGCCTGAGTTGGGGATGAATCGGGGGACGCTGTATTCGAGAATCTGAAGATCAACTGTTTTAACTGCCATTCAATGCCAGGATCCCTTCTCATAATACTTGACAAAGAACTCACCCGTCATTCTCTGAACTCTACACCTCTAAAAGGCATCTGTCCATCGTCTTTTATATTCTTGGCAATAAGCAACACACCCTGGTATTATGTTCAACACACCCTTGTATTATGGAATACGGGGCATTAAAACAGTCAATTCAAGAGGGAAGGTTTCTAGTTCATGATGATGGGACTGAATTAATGTAAAGATAACATTTAGATAAATTATATACTGTTTCAAATTTAAATTTAAGCCTGGTTCTTGTAGAAAGAGAAATGGAAGTGTGTAAATAGTATCTTTGTTAATAATAGACATTAATTGAGTGATGTTTATGCATCAGTTACTCTATGAAGTACAATGAATTAAGTATAAACACAACTAATTTTCATAACAATTCTGAGATGGGTATTTGTAGTATTTCTGGACACAGATAATTTAAGCACAGTAATAAAAAAAAATGCCAGGTAAAGACTGCAAGCCAACACAATAGTTCATTCTTCTAGTGAGTTCAGAATAGGTTAATGCACTATTGTGGAATTAAATTTTCTTATTTATCTATTTGTAGTTTGCTACTGAATGTTCTTATACCATGGGGAAGACAACTTGTCAGATAATTTGATTTCGCCTTGGAGTAAGAAACAAGAAAAGTCAGAATGACAAGGCATACTCCAATGAGCTAGAGGGGCTGAGCATCATAAAGCTAGCATATTAGACATGGCTGTCATCTCCCATCTGTGTTGAATGAAGGCAGAAATAGTGGCATGTCATGGTTCAGAGTTCTGGCTTTCAAGTCTAACGGAATCATGTTCAAGCCCAGCTCTGATGATTACTGGCAGAGTGACCTGGGTTGGTCCATGATTTCAATCCTCAACATAAAAACAAAGAAGGCAAAACAAAACAAAAACAACTACTTGTAATACCTACCGACACGGCAGGACACTGAGAAGATGACCTTGTGATGATGCACAGATTACTAAGAATGGGTTAAATTAAGATATAACTGTTATCCAATAAGAAACTAGCATTAATGAGCTGAGCAGTGTTTTGAATAATATAGTTTCTGTGTGATTATTGTGGGGCAGAGCAGCCAGGGACAAACAAGTAGCCTCTCTCCCTCCTAGAGTAATGATTTGCATAAACACTTCAGACAAAGTGAAATGACACACGTATACTTCTATCAAGTTATGGGAATTTTGCATGCCTCTGCACATTGCAAAAAGAGGGAATGAGTGCAAACACTCATAAGTACTTGTAGAGCACTTTAATAATCTGGCCAATGTCTAGTTATATGGGACTTTTTAGCTCCGTAACAATTGATTTATTACCCACACTAATTTAAATTGTGTGTCCCATTACTCTATCAGACTATAGGTTCACTGCTGTTTCACACTAATGTTCTTTATTAGGTATTAGTATACAAGATAATAATAACCTGTGTTCACAGGATCTACCATTTGACCTTATCAAGATTCTGTGCTCATTTATTCCCTTTCAGCAGCCAATAGAATACAATCCCTCATTTGCACTTATATTAAAAGAGAAAGAAAAACTGACTCATTTTGCTTCCTTGGAAACAACTTCAAGCTTCCATTTTCTTCACAATGCATTTGAGAATGGGAAAAACCTTTCTTTCTTACATCCTAAGTGATTTTTGAGAATTCATATAATCTCATTTTTCAGTTATGACCAAGTCAAATGAGATATTTTGTTTGATTGATTCAATTTTACTTTTAATGGGACCATATGAGTTTAAGAGCTGTCAGTAAAAGAGTGACTATAATTTTTTTTCCATGTGAGATCGGTTTCAAAATGGAATTAGATAATACCTAGTGACAGTAAGGGTTTATGCTATAATTTGAATATTTATATAAAGAGAGTTTGTAGATAAGATCCGGTTTCTAGGGTCTCAGTCACCATTCTATGTATCTTGATACTGAGCAGAAATTAGTAATTAAGAGTGGGCTTCCTTGAGTCTGCTTTTTAATTTTTCTTTTAAAAATTAAGCTTAGATTATACACCTGGCAAAACTATGTCCTGTAAAGAAGCTCATCCATATGGGTTTGTAGTAGTATGTGTTAATTGACATTTCAGGAAAAGGAAAAAGATTTCAAGAACAGGATGCGTTTACTTTGGAACAATAGATACTTAAACCAATAAAAAGAGAATGAATGAGTCAATGATACTGAAATAAAAACAACTATCATTTCATTAATGAGCTCAATTTTGGTTGAAGACCTGGATGTAGTTTCAGAATATCCACCTAAAAATCTGCCTCTTCAAAAATCACTCTGTTTCTGATATCTCTGCATTTAATGAAAATCACTAGAGTATTTATTATGGGCACAATTGGGAAAAGATTCTGGGGATGGTGTCACTGTAGAGTTAGCCTTTCAGTAAAGACTCTACTGAGTCAGAGTATTATCCCATTCTACACAACATTTTGCAAACTATGAACAAGTAGAGTTTTGTGGAAATATAGAAAATAATGTTAAGAACTGCTGGTTCAAGGAGTCAGGAACTTCTCAGCAAAAGAAAACTGGGTTATGTCTTGAAAGGAGAAGCCATAGTTGAGCACGTGTAGAAAGACAGCGAGGTAAAGCAGCTTTTGTAAGCTTGCTGGATGACTAACACATGGAAGAGGCAGACTGTGACAAAGAGATCATTAATGTCATTCTACAGTTTGGTGGTGATGGTGAAGGATGATGATGACCCTTGCATGGAGTAAACCAGACTTCTTTATTCACATTTGGATTTCTGCTCTCAGAACCGATGTCCAGTCACCACACTTGAAGTCCATTTTGTGCTTATGATTTTTTTTTAAACTCTGTGAAGATATTGATATACAGTAAGGTTTGGGAATTGTCTGTGTTAGGTTCATAACCTATTTCTGCAAGACAGAGGTTGTGCCTTGCTCTAAGTAGCTCTCTCTGAGTAGATTTAGCTTCTCTGGCAATAGTTCTAGATACATTGTAATATTTTCTACTGATGCTATCAGATTCGAGGTAAATGTTTAGGAATGAGAGATAGCAGAATATAAAGACTCTCACTGTTTAGCCCAGGTTTTAACTTTTTCTGTTTCACCTTGCATTGTACAGTGATATAAACCAACCATGATTTGCCAATGAGGGGAGTTATTGACATAAGTTAGTATCACAGAGGAAGAGAGAGAATAACAAATACATGAGATTTTATTCCCTTAGAGTGTATATCTCTTTATAATAACACTTTTCATACTTTTGGCATTATACAATTGAGAGCAGAAAGTCCCTTGAGTGTCCAATATTACCTAAACTTCGAGCCTAGATTCTACCATTAACTGAAGAAATATTTATCAATTACATGGATAAAATATTTTTAATAATTATAATAATGTATGTGTTTAACATATAGCTATCTATCACTTGACTGCTTGTCTTGCCTCTGCTCAAGCCAAGGGGCCCTACCTTATACTTTGTAGACTCCAGTCTGAGTAAATGAAAGAAGTATTACAAACATTTTGTTAAAATTCAGAGTTGCATTAAACCAACTATATTTTTTGTATGGAGTTTCTCCCTCATTGGCCTGAAGAGATTTAGGAAGCAAAGGTTAAAATGCTAAAAGTATTTCTTTTTGAGATATTTGTTGACATGGGATGCCTGAATTTTATAAGTCAGGACTCTTCTCTGAGATACCTGAGATCTTTGTGGCAGATGAAGTAATGTAAACTAATAGGCATGGAAGTCATTATGAATATATAACTCATCAAGTAACACAAAGAAAATCCGTGTCTAGAATCTTTGTCTTGGATCGTTTCAAATAGCACTGACAGTCTCAGTCTTGAAAAGAGTTTGGTCATGCCAAACTTTCAGACATTTTCAAGTACCAAGCACTCTTTGACTTCATCCTTCATATTTTGGTAACAACTTGATTTGTCAAGACAGAGAACTAAATACGAAGTGCACAGCAGTATCTGTTTAAAAACAGGTTTGATATTCTAATACAGTACACTATTGTCAAACAACTATTTGTTTCCATATTTGTGACAGAATTGAGAAGTATAGACCATTGGACAATATCATAGTTGATGATTCTATAACAAAATATTCATATACAAAAAAACTTAAACAGTAAATATATGCCTCAGTCTTAAAAGAGCCAAATCTCACTGGGCGGTGGTGACTCACACCTTTAATCTCAGCACTTAGAACACAGAGGCAGGTGGATCTCTATGAGTCCAAGGCCAGTCTGGTCTACAAGAGCTAGTTCCAGGACAGGTTCTAAAGCTAAAGAGAAATCCTGTCTTAGAAAGAGAGAGAGAGAGAGAGAGAGCGAGAGAGAGAGCGCCTAATCTCTGATTAAAGAAAGGTTGCTTCCAAGGGAAAGCTACCATAATTGCTTATTGATGTTCAAATTAATTAATTAATTAAGCAATTTCCATTAAATGTCCCATTTACTTTTAAAAGTCCCGAGAAGAAAAGCTTAGTTCAAGCATTTTGGGCAATAATGACATTGGTCATTTTTCCCCACATCGACACTGCACATACTTAGAGTGTATCTAAGAACTCTCATGGGGAATCAGATACAATTTCCAGACCTCATAGAGGTGAGGATTGCCTTTAATTGTCAACTGGACACAGCCTAGAATCACCTGGAGAAGGAATCTCAGTAAGGGATTGCTTACACTGTCTTGACCCATGGTCTGTCTACAGGAACTTGTCTTAATTAAGATAATCAGTGTGGGAATATTCAGCCTACCGTGGGCAATATTGTTTCCTAGGCAGATTTGAACTTTATACCAATAGAAAAATTAAGATGGACACCAACAAGAAAGTCAGGATGCAGGGATCATCTCTCTGCTCTCAACTCTGAATATGACTGGAAGCCTCAGACTCCTGCCCCTGTGACTTCCACACAATAGTCAAGGGCCTGGAGTTGTGAACGTAAGCAAACACTTCCTGCCATTAGTTGTTCTTTCAGGACATCTTCTTACAGCAACAGGAATAAAGCCTGGCCATGATTTTACCAAATTTCTGTTTGGTAAATAGAAACACAATGTACGAAGAAAATTTGGCCTGATTAAAGTTGGAGAAATTTATCTGTGTGTCATAAATAACATTATACAGCTGTGAAATCACTCGCATCACCTACTATTCTTGATTTCTGCAGTCACTGAATGTTTTCTATACTGAAATATGGCCACTACTCACAGGATTCGGCATCTGATGACACGAAGCACATGAAGATGGACTAAAACTACAACTTACAGCCCCCTTCCATTCACAATGAGCAGAGGCAGGAATCATAGAATATAGAGAAAGAGAATCAGCAAGACTTTGTGAACACAGAGGAAGTTAGGTAAGACCGTTGTGATTCTTTCTTCCTTCTGGTTAGGGACACTGACAATTTCCCTCGTGACTTTGAGAAAGTCAAGGCTGCCAACATTGGGATAGGCTACTGGGTTGAATTTTAGGAGAAATCTGTTTTGTGTAGACCATTTCAGTGTAAAAAAAACACACAGGCTATCTTAAAACAGCTCTCTGAATGCGTTTGAAGTCTTTTAAATTTCTTGCATATAAATGTTGAATACCTCCAAAATGTCAATCAATCTTGTTTTCCAGTTAGCTTCGAATAAAATGGTAATGAACTCGCATTTAGCCAGTGCCTTACTCTGAGTGAGAGCATAATTAGACTTGGAAAAGACCTATTATGATATCCAATTCCATCACTCCATCCAGAGAAGACTATTTCTCCCGAGAGTTCTTTCTTACCATGCCCTGGTTGATGTTAATCCCTACAGCGATGAAATATTCACTGCAATTTTAATTATTTAATTTCAAGATTAAAGAGAAAGAACACCCACCAGGAAGCAGTAAGTGTGGATTTGGTTTTTGGTTTTATCATTTATTTGTTTGTGACTCTGAGCCAGAAGCCTAAGCTTTCTAAGCTTCAATCTAAAAAGCCCTGTCAACATTGTCATATCACAAGACTGTAGTGAGAATTAAAGAAAGAAAACACACGTGAGCCGACAGACACGGAGATTCTAGCGCCAGAGTCGCGGGATGGATATTTTCTCTCACTGACAGCCTTCTCTAACAAGCCCTGTCTCACCTATTCTCCACAGCCACCTCCTCCTTTCAAAGAACTTCTCTTGAGGAAAACAGTCTAATTGCAGCGTGTATGTATGTGTGAGTGCGTGTGCATGTGCTGAGGGTTGTGTGCTTTTCTTTTTCATAGATCTCCAAGGTAATGGACCAGAAATAGATTGACTGAAAGCACCAGACTTTGATTCTCTCGTAGTTCCAGGCACTTGAAATAAAAAACCAAGGCATCACCTCTGACAGAGCTCAGAGAGAATCTTCGTTTGCCACCTCCTGCGTTCCTGTGACTCATAGAGATCTATGTCTTTCTTGACTAGTAGCTGCTTTCTCCTGTCTTTACATGACTTTCTGCCTCATGTGTTCTGTCTTCTGTGTGTGCAAGTGTTCATGTTCACAGGTGTTGTTATGCAAGTGTATGCATATGCACCTGTGTGAGGGAAGCGTGGAGGCCAACTTTCTGTAGTTGCTGTCCACCAAATTTTCTGTATGTGTGTGTATATGTTATATGATATATATTATATATATATTATATGTGTGTGTGCAGGTGATTATATCCTTTTGCAACTGGTACAGAGATCAGGGAAGGATGTGGTCTTAGTCTCTCACTCTCCTCTTTGAGCCAGGGTCTCTCCCTGAAATTGAAGCTAGGTGGGAATTTAGCAAACCATAGTGTTTTTCCTATCTTCATTCCCAACTGGACTGAAGTTATAAGTACTTACATTGCCAGACCAAGATTTTTAAATGACTACTGAGAAGCAAACTCAAATCTTCACTGTTTTATCCTCTGGGCCATCTCCCCAGTCTAACTGTACTCAATATTTATTATTTATTTATGTACAAAGTATTTTACTAGCCTGAAACTCAAAAAAAAAAAAAAAGATTATTGATAGGCTGGGGTTAGACATTCAAAGGAAATTCATGTCTCTCTCCACAGATAAAGTTCAAGATCACACCATCATGTCCACTATGGACTGGCCTGGATTCTTGGGTTTAGACTCAGATCCTCACGCTTGTAAGGCAAGCACTCAACCCAACACTCTCTATCCCTAGACCCTGTCTTTGTGTTAGGATAGCAGAGAACGCACTAAGGTTTCATCCAAACCTATTGTGATATATCATATGAATATCATATGAGCTAATTACATCTGTAGAGTTCCTAATTCCAAACAAGGACCCATTATTAGGGTCTGAGCGGATATCAACCATATGAAGGCATCACCTGTCTTAACATACCTGTACTGCACTTCCCAGCAGACCATGGTCTTTGGGCTTAAGGTGTGGTACAGATGTTGCTAAACCATCACTGTAATTGTGCATACACAATCAACAGCAATGGTTTTATTGGGCCACTTTGCTTTCAGTGTTTATCAAGCATTTCCTGATGAGTTTTCTTGGTTAACGAAAATCTTAGGTTATCTAAAGAGCTTCTTGACAGGACAGGAGGGGAGGACAGATGGGAGAGTTCTGCGTGAGTAGGAAGGAAGTTCTGCCTGCATGGATATTCTGTATGTGTTAACTTCCTGTATACCATTGCACAGGCTTTACAACAACGAGGGATTTACGTGAGAGCTCCATCTATAAGTGGCTCTATTGAGCATCCCAAGCAACCCATCTTGGATCTCCATAAATCGAATCCCTTCTTAAATGAAAATGCTGACAAAGCCCACTGTGTTACCTGTCACTTGTTGCTGAGAGACAATGTGTCATGAAAAGCAAGGAAATAATTTTGAAAGCTATATTTAGCTTTATATACAGGCTACTGTCTGCATGTTGGAATTACGGTATTGAGTGTTACTGTGGTTTTGATAAACTGTAAGCAAGATTATATTAACTTTCAAGGTTCTGCCATGCTTGAACTTATTCCTTTGTCTCTAAATTCCTCTCCTAGAGTAGTCTATTAATGCCTATACAGGTATTTGTGAACTCAATCCATGGGGAATTATACTGCATTTCCCATATCCAATGTTTTCTTTTTTTTTTTTTTTTTTTTTTTGGTTTTCGAGACAAGGTTTCTCTGTGGTTTTGGAGCCTGTCCTGGAACTAACTCTTGTAGACCAAGCTGGTCTCGCCTGCCTCTGCCTCCCAAGTGCTGGGATTAAAGGCGTGCGCCACCACCGCCCAGCCCAATGTTTTCTTTTAAAACAACTGTTAGCATATATGTGTAAGATATGTTTCCCAAGCTTTTAGAATTTACCCAAATTATTGCTTTATTCTGCTTATTCATGTCAAATATCCTTACTCATATTCCAACATAGTAGCCAAAACATTATCTATTTGCAGGGAAAAAGTCCTAATTAAATTGCTTTCTGCTGAGTTTCTAATAAAAAATATAAGAAATAATTACTGTGCATAGAGATCTTGCTTTGTGATGTCAGATCTTCCTAAAATGCCCTACCAGCTCAGCTCTCACCTCCAGATCCTAAATAAAAATTACATTAGCATTTCAATACATTCATTTGTTGAGATACATGACTTCAACTAATGGAAAAGTTCTTTAAAAGCCAAGAAAAGACAAACACGCTGATGTTCTCACTGTTACCATGAAACACTTTGGTGAGCTTAATATTTTCTATACTTAATTCATAGGCATGCATATATTCATAGGCTTGTGGTTTTGTTATTTTCAAATGAGTCACCGAAGGTGACATGGTAATTTGCTTTATACAGCATGAGGACTGAGCCCTCCTTTGGCTATTATTGTTTGATTTGATAACTCTCAGACATAACTGTGGAGCTAGTCACTTCTATTTTTCATTTTCCTTCAGAAAACTAAACAAGTTCTGTCCCTTGCCACATTCTTCCATTTAGCCATTCATTCATTTAGATAAATTTTTTTCAGTGTGTTAATGGGAGAGAATTCTTCACAAATTCTGTGTCTTTTTTGAAATTAGAAGTATATATGTATGCTCTTCACTTCAAGTTTATTTAGCTGTAGAGTCTACAAATTATGGGAAAAGTAGATTTTCAGAATGTTCAGATTTCAGAATGTTATCTGATTGCACCTGACCTATAATTCACATCTCTGTTCTAGCTTTCAAACTGTAAATTGGTATAGAAACCAAATCCTGGGAATTTCAGGAGAAATAAAAGGAAACGTTTTGAGATTTCTGAATTGAGAAGTTGTCAGCTGAAATGTGTCTTCCACTTAAGAGTTCCTTGACCTAGAGAAGTCATTTATCATCCTGTCTCCACTTCCTTAGTGCTAGCATTTCAGCTTCATACACCACACCCCATTTAATATGGTCCTGGAGGTCCAATCTGGGCTTTTCTACATGCTAGTTCAATACTCTACCAATTGAGCTACATCACCTGACCCTTTGCCTCTTATGTAAAATGAAAGCAGCAATTCTCACTTCCCAATGCGGAAGTGACAGAAGACCACAAAGAAGATCCCCACTTATTTCAAAATATAAAATTATCTAGAGACTAGGTAAAAGACAGTATTTAGAAAACATGAAATCAGTTCATTCAACAAAAATTGCTTACACTTGGAGGTGTGGCGGTGAGAAGGCTGCAACTGTGCTTTCCTAAATTAAAATTATCTATTTCACTGAAGAATTTAAATTCCCGGATGTAACTGCTGTGACACTGTCTAAACAAAAGCACCTTTAGAAAATCAGCACTTTCGGAGAGGGCTGAAAGCAAACAGCAGAGATTTCATTTCAAGGAAATGGTAGATTTGAAAGACAGTCTTTTATTTCTATGGACACTTTTTAGATTCTTCAGTAGAGGGGGCGATAGCAAAGTGGAAGTGGGAAGGGCTTGGTTGGAAATGAATATACAAGAAGACTGTAGAGAAAACTATAATTGTAAATGTCATATGAAGTCACCAAATGGAAGGGTAGTTTACAGGTAATATTAACTCAGCCAATATACTCCTAGATGACTCCTGGGGTTCTTTGTCATCACACTGTAACTACAGAATTTTATCAAAACTCACTTCCTGCAGACTCCTCTAATCCATCTCTGAAGATGTGATCTACTCAGGGTAGCTCTTTGTATCTCAATGGTGAATATTTATGCCTAAAATCTTTATATCCAATTGTGAGCACACTGGATGTGCTAAGCAATCCTAAACCATCCAATTCAAGTCCCACAAAGGGGTCAGAAAAGGAACTGTGTAGAAATTGCTAAATATATTTCAATTTAGATTAACTAAGAGCTGGTAATATGAAAAATGGCCGAGATGTTATGTAATTAGTACAGTTCTCCTAAGGAGGGCTATAATTATAGCAATCATAAATCATTTTTATTCAATAACTGTAAATAGAGAACAAAAAGGAACCGACAGACCCTCTTTACCAGCTTCTTTCTGGTAAAAAAAATATTTTTCATCATGGGTAACTGTCACCTCTGATTGTCAGCTGAGACAGATGGGGGGAGAAAAGGCATTTTGTTTTAATTTCTATAAAAATCATTTTTTCAGTGAATGTCAGCTATATTCTCTGATAAGTGTTAACTTTTCACACTGTGATACTTCTCTGCCCGTCTCTGAACAGAAAAGAAGTAAGAAGCACCCTTGAACTTCCCTGTGATCTTTACTCTGAGCCTCAGAAGAGGAGTTGCAGGGCCAGCCTTTGACAGAGCAAGGCTTTGTGATGCTTTCCTGTTTCTACAATGTGGACCTAAAAGCCTTTTTTAAAACGCATTGATAAACTCACTTCGCTTCACAATGACCCACTTTTCACTTCTGTGGAGAAGAAGGGAAATTTAGAATCCTGCCTTGATTGATAAACATAGTTCTCTGTAGACACTGCTATTTAAAGAAAAAATAAAAAAAAACTAAAGGAAAATATAACATTTAAAATTTCATATATGTATTTATAGATATGTATATGTGCATACACACAAATTATCTCAAGGAATTTACGCTATTTGGAGTGGTAATACTACCCACTAGAGGTCAGAGACTTGCTATCAAAAATCCTAGTCCCTTGAGTCAGGAAAGTCCAAGAGATTCTCACAACAGCACAGGCTATTGCCACTGTCCTTGCTTGTGCCGCAGACCTTGAAGGTAAAACCCTACTGTTGAAGACACCATGTACCTCAGACATAGGACTTGGAGGAATTGAGCTGGAACAGACCTGAAGGCCTACTTACTGTTGACTAGCTCTCATAACATATGAAGGTGCTATGCAAGCTTGCAAGGGAGAAAGGCCATCAACTGTCCTATCCAACCGGGTAGCCTATGAATCACAACAATGGCCTGCACAGCATTGTATCCGCAAGGGTCAAATAGTGGCACTTACATCTTTGGGATAACCAACACTGTCTAATTATACAAAGGCTGACTAAACGGGGGAGAATTCTCGTCTAGTATTATAAACATAGTAGTGTAACCATGGCTGGTGAGGCCATAGGCTGTAGAATGGAACCTACCATTGCTACGCTTTGCAAAGCCAGTATGATTTCTGACTGAAGTCTAAATACTTAACATTATACCTACAGAAAAGTCTTGCCCCCACACCTCAAGATAGCTTCTTTTTACTATAGATGGAAACCATCTCAGAAGTCCATGATTGGCCAAATGTCGAGAATAACTGGCTATAGATTTCCCAATCAATTGATTCATCTACAGTACAATTCTTATATCTGGGACTCAAGGAACGTTGTGGTACAGGGAGTAGAATGATTGTAATAGTAACAATGGTTTGTGGGGGAATAATTCTTGTAACATGAATTTATCTATTTTACATGTGCACTTTCAATGACTTATAAAAAAAGCAAATTGGACCAGAGTTAGGTCGTTGAATCAATGCCTGGTGGTTTACAACCACCTGTAACTCCACTCAAGGGAATCTGATACCTTCTTATGACCTCTGAATGTACCTGCACTCATGTGAACATACTCCCACATCAGCACACACACACGCACGTGCACGCACGCACGCGCACGCACACACACACACACACACACACACTCTCTCTATATATATATAATCAAACATATATTTTTGTAGATAAGTATATAATTCTATACATCCAGCTTCTTTCACTGAACATAGACATTTTAATGTTTATTCATGCTCTTGCTTATACAACTACTTCATTTTTCTTGATGAACTTCATATATTTTCTTATTTTTATTTGCTGAAATATTTCATGTGCTAATGAATTGTTTACATGTCTTCTTTGGTAACATGACTTTTGAATTTTTGGTCTATAAATTACAGCCTCATCCCAGTAAATGATGAATTCTATTATGACCCATGGTAATAAAGTTAATATTGATAATCTCATGGTTATCAGACATCAGGTTATTGAGCTCTCCTGAAATCAAAATTTCCTCCTTTGATTCTAGGTTTGCACAATTTTTGGTTTCCTAGAGCCTTAATTCCCTGGCCTTCTGGTATTATTTGCTAATTATTTAGGGTTGTTAAACTTGGAATTTAAAAACTTTTCAGTGACATGTCTCATAGCACTTCTGCGACAATGTGATTCGTGAGGCAGAACGAAATACACTGCCTAGGCAAGAGCATTCATTTGATGCTGGTGAAGCAATTCATCATTTAGGGTAGCACTCTTAGGATTGCCCGTCCCAAGCTGTACTCCTCCTCATCCTTTTTCTTTCTCCACTGTGATGAAGAGCTTATGCAACACTCATTGGATCTTCTCCCAACAAGGGGAGGTCATGTCCCACATGGTCCCTCAGAAAGAAGATGAAATGAAGATTAAAGGCCGAACGACACATAGTCTATGAAAAAGAGCCAACACCATTTTATGGATCTAGTGAAGCTCAAAAAAAACCTAATTATTAACTCTTCCATATTTTAAAGAGCATATAAAATGCACAGAGTTTTCTTTGTATTACAAAAAAAAAAAAAAAAAAAAAAGAGTATCATCCAAAGACAGACTATCATTTCCCCCACCTTTTTCAGAACTCAAGTAAACACTCTCTGTGATTCCTTTTATGTTTTGGAATTGCACGTTTTTCCCACCCTCCCATTGTTTGATTTAGGCTGTCTTTTCTGCATCTGTGATCATGACCCCAGGGTAACCTGACTCAGACAGGGCAGCGCTCCCATCATCACTGTGGACCCTGGATCTGGTGGCTTGCAACTACATGCTGGCAAAATTGCTTCACTTTGTTGTATCTTGGTTTCTTTATCTCTAAGATAAAAATAACAATAATATGTATTGCACAGATTTCTTATGAATGAAAACATCATAATGCATTGTTTTATTATGTGTCAGGATGATGCCTGGTACAAAATAAAAACGGTTGAAATGCTAAGCCATTGTTCTTCTTATTGATCCCCAGACCTAGTGTCTGCTGCTGTTTGCCTGGTAATAAATTCTCCTTCATTTTCTGTCACTGAGAATTTCTGCCATTAATTGAACTGCCTCTGGACATACTTAATAGATAACCTCTCAAATAACACCTGGCCACCAGACTGTAGAGGGAGGCTTCATATAATTGTTAACTAAAAGTACTGCAGAATTACAATCAGCAGAACTCTACAAAATAGTTACGTACTTTTTTGACCTCAGGCAATTAACTAAAGTTGTCTTCAGGTTTCAGCCTAATAGAGTAGTTATGACCAAGAAGAGCCGGATCATTTGTGGTGTGTATGCAGCACTGTGCTCCAAGTAAATTATCTGTTATCACTGTTGCCAGCACCATTAATGCTGGTACCACAATTTTGGTGTTACACCCAATCTAGACAATAACAGATGACAAAACCTGAACCCAAAGGACTGCAGACATACATGACAATAGCAAGCACATGAGCTCAGTCACTGAGCAGGGGAGGACTAAATAAGAAAAGAGTCAAGGTGCAACATGAACCCTGGGTAACTGATAATCCAATATAATAAGTTCAATTTAGCTGTAAATAGAGAGTTGAGGGAAAATACATGAAATAAATCTTTTTTAATGCAAGAACAGAAACAACGGGACTCTTATTAGAGGAAAATAAACAGGAATAAACAGAAGAATGGTATGTTGACGAAAACAAATGATCAGCTTGCAGACAAAAGTTGCAAACTATTAGAGAAGGCAGAGAAGAAACAACTAGAGCCTTCATTAGATGGAATCCACGAGACTGAAAACAGCACACTGCGTTCCTATGGGAGCACTATTGCCTTGAAAGAAACACCAGTCTGAAGGTGAGAAGTTTGCATCACACAGAAACATAAGCAAAGCATAACCATGAATTTTTGAGACAAGGTCAAGAAATATTAGCAGCAAGAATTAAACTAAGTTGTTCTGCTTTTGTAGATGGTAAGGGAGGTTTTAGGTATGAGTGAAGAAGCATAGTTTTAATAATTGCTCAAAGAATAATGAGTTGTTTTAAATATCCTACACTTACAATCCTTTGATGTCACAGGGTATCCATCAGAGACCATGTCAGATAATAGTGGAATCTACATACAGTTACAATATTGTATAGCTCCTGCCATAGGTCTTGGAACAGAGTATAGGAAAGATTAATATTTTATATTTTGTTACCAATTATTGTTGCATAATTTTAATTAAAGGAAAACTGGCAAATGTTGAACAGACAGTACTAGAGTGGGAGAAGGGTTGGAGCTAGTTCTGTGAGTCCTTGGTCACAGACATGAAGACATCATGGAGGAAGGGCTGTGGTCCATTCTCTAAAGAGCAGCAAGGCATAGCAATTTTATCTCTGGTTCCTGATTCCGACTCCTGTGTTAAAAGCTCACTTATGGTTCAGAGGTTGAGGCCATTATAACCATGGAGGACCATGGCAGCATGCAGGCAGACATGGTGCTGGAAAGTAGCTGAGAGGCATACATCTTTCAGTCAATAGGACATGCTCTGTCTCAACAGGCATGGCTTCAGCTTATATGAAACAGTAAAAACTGTTTCCACAGCAACAGTTTCTCCAACAAGACCACACCTATACTCCAACAAGACCACACCTATACTCCAACAAGACCATGCCTACTAATAGTGCCATTCCCTTAGGGGGCCATTTTATTTCACTCTACCACAAGTGGTATTAGAAAACTAATATAAGATGCATGTCTGAGAGAGATCTCGTGATAATGAAAACAGTAGATTTCATGATTCCTTAATTGTAAGGCAAAAGCAAAAAAAAAAAAAAAGAAAGAAAGAAAAATTCCAAAAGCAAAGTGGATTCTAAGGGATGGAACTGAGAACTGAGTAGACACTTGGAGCCTGGGCACTGTTTTTCCCGAATCTTTAGTTAATCCATAGTGAATTCACAGTTGGCGCTGGAAGTCAAGTGCTACATTACAAAAATGATTAGAGAATTTTCCCCTCACAAAGTTCTTCAGCAAGAAAGGGGTTTAAGTGTAGTTAGGATATTCAGCCTGTTAATAGAGAAAAATGGTTAAGGAAGGATAGTGATTCTTTGTGGCTATAGGAAACAGAGGTGAGAACAATGCCCGCAACTTTGCATATAACTAAAGAGCAAGTGTTTTGCAGAGAAAATATGGTGGCAGAGTGCAGCAAGCTGTAGACACAAATGAGCTGTATAAAGGGCAAGGTCATTGTGGAAATTTGCCGGTAGAATGGCATGAACCGAGATAATACTGAATGAAAAGTCAACGACAGAAACAGGAGAGCAAATTTCCTATCAAGCGGAGAACCCTCAAAACACATTTCTATTAAATGCCCTGCTCTCCATCTTCCTGTTATAGCTTTATTACAAACTTTTCAGTCACACACAACCACTTCAACAGAGACACATCCTGTTTCTCTCTCCTCTCTATGTATACTGGCTTCTGTTCTGTCTTGTACATTCTCAAAACCTTTTTACTGTTGCGGGGAGGCCATTTGTTTCCTGGCTGCCTGGCAGTTCAAACTAATATAATCACATTACTCACATATGAAATTCTTAAATGATAACAAAAATATAATAATTATAAAGCCCAATTTTTGTGCTGATTATATTGTTGGATGCATGTTCAAATGATTTGCTTATCAGGTACTTAAGTGTGAAAGCAAACAGGGGTATATAAATAGATAAGAAACCTGGAAGCGTATATCTGGGAAGTGTTGGAGGGGCTGAATATGATCAAACCACAAGGTAAAAACTTCAATACTGATTTACTGAATTAATTAATTAATTAATTAATTTCTTAATACCCTGTACTGAATCTAGAACCTTCCATGAATTCGGCAAGTACTCCACCATTGATATTTATTCACAGTCCATTTTTTAGTCTCTTTATTGTAAGATAGGGTTGTACTAAGTAGTCACTGAGGCTAGTCTTGAACTTACAATTTATCCGCTTCAGCCAGTTAAGCAACTGGGATTATAGGCTATAATTATTCATTTAGAACTAAATTTACTTTTAGGTTTTCTCTTTTATATTTTTGAGATTGTTATATATTCTCCTCTCCTTCCTCCAAACCTTCTTATATACCAGCCTTGATCTGTTGAAAATTCTCTCTTTTTTAAAGTCATTAATTGCTGGCTTCCAAAGAATCTTGTGTTTTTACAAATAAACACTATCTCTCACTCTATTTAGAATCTGATTCAAGAATACATTTGAATAAATTCAGATGTTCTCACTATAGTAGATATTGATTAAAAGCCAGCTTAATTGTATTTAGCTCGGGTTTATAAGAAACTTGGATTCTTAGATGTAGTGAGGCTTATTCGGACTGGATGGGGAAGGATCAATGGGGTTGTTTGCCTCCGTAGAAGCTAACAGAAGCAAAATGTTTGTCCTGTGAGAAGAATTATATAGACTGGTTTTGGAAAGTTTAGGGCAGCTTAGAAACTATGTGACATATTCTTTCGGGGGTCAACATTTATATTGTGCAAGCACTAGGGATCAACACAGTGTCAAGCAGTGTCCATGTGATGACTTGTACTGAAAAAAAAAGGTGGTTATTTAATATGTAAATACGACAAAGCGTTGAGAAAATAACAGAGAGTTTCAAGACCATGACTGCTGCTGTCTTCTTTAATAGCTGTATTTGTCAATAGGCAAACAATGCAGGGCTGTAACTTTAAAGAGAGCAAATGTAGTCAGGGCTCCTAGTTATGGGTAGATGCTAAGGGAATATAAATGAGAAGACCTAATACAGAGTCCAAAAGCACCCCTGAAACTTGGCAGCCTTGTTAGTCACAATGTCTCCCCAGCTGACTCTTACGGAGGATCTATGGACAGGATACATTTCTTTTTAATCAGCTTCACTTTCTAATCCTCTCTTGTAAGATTCTGAAAGGCAAGGATTTAACATGTGAGCTTTGCAAACCTTCCCAAGACACGACAGGTTACAGGCGGGCAAGTGAGCTAGGTGGTGGGTGGCTGGATGTGGGGCCAGAACAATCAGCACAGGAAAGATGCCCCAGTCTGAGAGGGTAGGCAGTTTTTAAATACCAGTTTAATTAGCAGTAGTGTGGGGAGGACACACCAGGAGCTGAAGCTGGAAAGCAGATCTGCAAAACATTCAAGATGACCTTCCCCTCAACCACCAAGGGGCAGGACATGGAGCTGCTTGTATCTACCACATTTACCTCTCTCTCCTTTTCTCTCTCTCTCTCTCTCTCTCTCTCTCTCTCTCTCTCTCTCTCTCTCTCTCTCTCTCTCTCTCTCTGTGTGTGTGTGTGTGTGTGTGTGTATTTTGTCAAGACAGGGACTCTCTGTGTAGCCCTGGCGTCCTGAAATTCACTCTGTAGTCCCGGCTGGCCTCGAACTCACAGAGTTCTGCCTGTTCTGTCTCCCAAGTACCGGAATTAAAGAACTGTATCGCCATCCCCTCGTTCTATCACATTCCTTTTCTCAGAGGAAGTTATAGAAGACTAAAAGAAGGAGAGAGAGCACGAGCAAGAAACTCAGGACCGCGAGGGGTGCACCCACACACTGAGACAATGGGGATGTTCTATTGGGAACTCACCAAGGCCAGCTGGACTGGGTCTAAAAAAAAGCATGGGATAAAACCGGACTCGCTGAACATAACAGACAATGAGGTCTGCTGAGAAGTCAAGAACAATGGCAGTGGGTTTTGATCCTACTGCATGTACTGGCTTTGTGAGAGCCTGGGCTGTTTGGATGCTCACCTCACTAGACCTGGAAGGAGGTGGGAAATCCTTGGACTTCCCACAAGGCAGGGAACCCTGACTGCTCTTCGGGCTGCTGAGGGAGGGGGAGTTGATTGGGGGAGGGAAATGGGAGGCGGTGGCGGGGAGGAAGCAGAAATCTATTGGGAGCTCTTCAAGGCCAGCTGGACTGGGACTGAATAAGCATGGGTTGAAACTGGACTCTCTGAACATGGCGGACAATGAAGGCTGATGAGAAGCCAAGGACAATGGCACTAGGTTTCGATCCTAATACATGAACTGGCTTTGTGGGAGCTTAGCCTGTTTTGATGCTCACCTTCCTGGGCCTGGATGGAAGTGGGAGGACCTTGGTCTTCCTGTAGGGCAGGGAATTTGGACTGCTCTTCAGTATCGAGAGGGAGGGGGAATGGACTGGGGGGAGGAGAAGAGGAGTAGGGATGGGGGAGGGGAGTGGGGGGAGGGGGCAATGTGTGGGAGGAGGGGAGGGAAATGGGAAACGGGGAGCAGTTGGAAATTTTAATTAAAAAAGAATAAAAAAAAAGAAATCTTTAATAAATAAATAAAAATAAAATAAAAATTATTTTTGTTGCAATTTCATAAAAAAGAATATAACTTTTATTTACTGAATATAGAAAAATATTTTATTGTATCTGAAATAATTCACAAATTTGGACCTAATATCTCTTGTAAAATCCCATGCTTTCCCTTTATATGACCATTAACCCTTTGTGCTGTCAATATCGTCAATTAGCTTGGAGACCTTCAAACTTTGCTGTTACAGCATCTCATGTTTATTTCTGTCATGCGTTATTTCACACTGCAGAAATGATCAACTGAGTTCTTTTACCCACTAAGCTAGGAAACCTCTGTGGATTCAGAATGTATTTTGTCTTTGACTCTCTATTCAAGCACAGAATAAATGAAACAGACAGTACTTAACAGGTGCTTGTTGGTTGGAATTAAACATACAAATACACCTTTTGTCACTTTTCAGATGTCTGAAATTATACTCTAAAAGTGAACATTTTTAGTATTTATTCACCTTGTAAACAGGGTATCTAAAAATACTTCAAATATTTATGTAATTTTTCCCATATTATTTTCCAATGAAAAAAGTCATTGTTTATTATTTCCTCATATAGAGATTGCCCGATGTATAGCATATATTTAACAAATCATATGTAAGCATATATATGTAAGCATACACACACACATATAAGAAGAGAGGGGGGAGAGAAAGAGAAAAAGAAAAGACAGAGGAGGAGGAGAAAGTTATTATTGTATTTTTTACTAAAATCACTCCATCACAGTACATAGTAAGTCATTAGTAGAAGAACTAGAAATGGAGATCTGGAAAGTCAACCATCTATCCCTAAGTCGTCTCTTTACAAGAAGCAACTGACTCTCATTCCGCAGACTACAAAGACAGGAGTGCTGTGGTGATATCTTGTTTGTGCTCTAACAAATAAAGTTTTCCTGAAGATCAGAGGGCAGGACTAGCCATTAGATAACCATAGAGGTCTGGAAGTCTGAACAGACAGACAGGAAGTGAAATGCTGGGCAGACAGAGGGGTGTGAGGTGGGAGGAGACAGGAGATAGGAGATAGGACCCTTTCCAGTCTGAGGATTTGGTAGAGGTAAGAATTAATGGCTGCTTGCTCTGCTTCTCTGATCTTTCAGCTTTCACCCCCTACTAGCCGACTCTGTTTTTATTATTAAAACCAATTCGAATTCTTACTACAGAGTACTTTCATAAAGAATGCTGTAAAAGATTTAATAAAGTTTCAAAATATTGGATTGTATTCACATGATTGAGTGTAGTTCAGAGTCCTCCTGGGATCCTAAGCTCAACTCGCCCCCTAAGACGCTTCTCATTTCCTTTCATTTACTCGGAGGTATTGCTTTCTTTTCTGCCTCTTCTTCATTCTTCTCTTCTTTTCAGACATATGCCCGTACATGTGCCTTCATCCTTTTCTGAGCCACTTGAAAGTGAGTTATTGAAAACTTTCTCATGCCTGCCTATTCAACTTAAACTAAGACCTAAGCTCCTTACTATTTACATTAGAATTTTAAAGGAGTCGGCTGCCTGCTGCTCCAAATCACACTTGGACTTTGCTAAATCCCTTCTTGGCAGCCTGACATTCTTGCTCTTCCTCTGAACTGGCCATTTTACCATCCTGACACACTTTTCCCCCACAGTACCCATGAGCTCATTTCTACATTTCATTTAGGTTTCTTCCCTAACTTCTTTATCCAAAATGGTGCCCCAGTGGGTTTATTAATAACATTTGGTCCCTTTCTTTCCCAAGGCTAAACATTCCCTTTCACTCCACTGCAAATGTGTGATTCATGATGAAAAAAGGAACAAGCCCATTTGGACATCACAATGTTTTCAGTGCCCAGGCCAGTATTTGTTCTACAGTTGGTTATTAAGAAATATCTGTTCAATTATAGAAAGGAATGAATAGATGCATGGGTTGCTTTGTTTATCCATGGCAGTGAAGCTAATATTATTGAGAAAATATCTATATTTTGACCTATATCTCCCTGTGCTGTCTCAGAACCTAGTATAATATCCTTTAAGGATATCAGATTCCTCCCAAATACGCCTAAATCTTTTGAAACTTGTTTAAAAACAGCAATAGACATTTTCAGATTTTTCTTCTGAAGTTTTCATCTGTCTTAGCACACTGCCTGAGGTTTTCGGTGTTGCTGTCCAATTTTCCACCCTTTCTGTTCCCAGTCATGCTCCTAACTGTAGAACTTAGAACACAATTCCCTCTTGGTTCCACTTCTATGTAAATTAATTAATGACTTCATATGGCATAATATATTCAAAGCATGCCAAGCATTGGAGAATGTCTTGTTGACTTTTCCTCTTCTCTCAGGACCAAAGAAGTGATAATATTGTCACTAGAAAGAATCTACATAAAAATGGGGCATAGGTTTTCCTAACAGCATTACAATAATTCTAGGCAAATGGAGAAGGAGATGCCAAAAATAGCACATAAAAATAGAAAACTCCAGCTTTGTCCCACATCCCCACAGTCTGCTTCCTGAAATGTAAACATTGATGGTTAAGTTAATAAGAAAAAATATTCATCAAACTAGAAATCTAAGAGGCATTTAACACCTTGGTCCTCCAAGACAATTCCTTTAAAACTGTCAGTGCTTTTCAAACCAATACAGTGGCCCTCTCCACAGCAATAGATTCATGTTGACCGGAGCATTCACATAAAAAGACAGCCTTATCACCTATGCTCTTTTATGTTCTAGTCATAATCTGCCTATGCAATCCCACTTCCCAGCATGCCTTCTCAGTTCCACACCCTGTATTCCAGTCACCAACGGCACTGCACCCATCACAAATCTTCACACACCTTGAACATCTGTCTTTGTACACAGCACCAGCCAGTCGAGGGATTACTCCATCACTCCTGTTTCCTCCACAGCTCATACTTCTGACATTCCTTCACTTATTTGTTTATAATAAGATGCTGTAAGCAAACTCCCTTACACAATGATAATCTCCCCTTCAGTCACTGGATTCTGATATGAAACTGAGAAATGTACATTTGATTTTCAGCCCCCTTTCTGGCCCACGGTTTTTAACCCTAGGAATCTTTGGAGATGAAAGTGTTTTGTATATAATTATCAGTTGGATGTCAGCTGGTATTGCCTAGGTTGCTTAAGGATCATAGCTGGTCATCCAAAGCCCACAATTAGGGGCTGTTGGTATTTTCAACCACTGACTTCAAAGGAGTACAGTGGGGAAGAAGCTCTAGTGGCTCATACTTAATTTCCCCATCTTGCTTATTACTAATGCCTCCACAAAATACCCAAGGACTGTGTTCATGAATCACATAGTTTCCTGAGAATAGCGTGCCCAGTTAAAGCATACAAACGCCATAACCCTCCCCATACCTTTTATTTTTCTCCTCATCTCTTTCAACTGGGTGTTCCTCTACAAAATTTGTAGCATTCTTTATTACACATTGGTAAATATACATCAGTTGTTCTCTTAAATTATCTGAGCCAGTCGAGAAAATTAATCAAAGCTAAAATGGGAATACCTTGCTCAAAGATGATTAGTCAAAGTAAATGTGAAACAATAGGACTTACTTTGTTATTTGAAGTGTAGGACCATTTCGAGGGATATTTCCCTCAAATTGCAAGGCCTTGTATTGTCATCTTAAGGTAGATAGTGTTGACTAAGTTGAACTATATGATACACATTTAGAATATGCTGAAGAATTGCTTGGGGGTATGGCTGAAGTTTAGTTCTGATTGATTTGGCAAGATGAAAAATTAAGTAAGTGCTTATAAAGCCACCTATAAATTATTGTTTCAAAATTTGTGAGAAACAAATAAACTCTCCCTTTAAATCATTAGTTTTACTTCCTCTTATTGGACAACTAATATGTATCTTTTAACACACAGTATAAATACCACAGAGGAGCATAAGAGATATAACATGTAAACCAAAATTCATGCCAACTGTTTTCAGGACTAGTGAGTGCATTGCATTTTTCCACCTCTCTTGCTCTTCCATATCATCATCGTATAGCAGCATTCAGTCCATGACAATGTAGCATGAACAAAATTGAGGCTGACTCTTTTAGAACCTGCATTTAGAACATAACATTTCTTACACACCTAACCTTTGATAGAAGATGTCTGAATCCTCATGGGACAGATGAAAACTTCCATGTCTCACCTATCACCCACCTTCAATGTTTTTGTGTTATATACTTCTATGTTATGAAATATTTGAGATTGAAGAGTTATTTCATTGCGGTTAGCCTAGGCTATTACAGATGCTTCAGTGGGCATGTCAGCCTCCTTCCCTTTGTACACAATATGGGTTCTTAAGTTAAAGAGCCATGGCTGGTCCAGTTTTTACCTTCTTAACCTCAAGTATGATCTGTGATACACATGGTGTCTCAGAATTAATAACTGCAATTAGATTCTTTCCCAAAGTCTCACAACCATTTACTCTTATAGGGTACTTAAGTTCCCTTGTCTTATATTTCCCTTTAATCAACTTCAATTACAACTTGTAATATTTGTACAGTATATGTGATAGGGAACAAAAATAAAGTCTGACAGACCAGATACTTTTCTTCTTCAAGTCTGGCTTTATGACTTACTACTGTGGCAGTTTATCTTTGTGAGTCCCAATTTCTTTGTACATAAGAGTAATAATTGTTATAATGATTAAATATAATCTTCACAGATTATGCAATAGTGCTTAGGAAATACATTGTTCACCAACATGGTATCAGTAATTATTATTTTCACACCTACAGGGCAAAATATATAGTTCTAAATAAAAATATGGGAAAGAGGTAGATCAGCCTACTTTGGTGATGAAGGCAGTACTGATAAGTTTCTAGCACGAGAGGGACGAGGAGCCATTTCTTTTTTTTTTTTTTTTTTTTTTTTTTTTTTTTTTTTTTTTGGTTTTTCGAGACAGGGTTTCTCTGTGGTTTTGGAGCCTGTCCTGGAACTAGCTCTGTAGACCAGGCTGGTCTCGAACTCACAGAGATCCACCTGCCTCTGCCTCCCAAGTGCTGGGATTAAAGGCGTGCGCCACCACCGCCCGGCCACGAGGAGCCATTTCTGAGGTCGCTGTCAGTGTCTCCTGCCTTACAAGATTTGGACGACAGATACATCGATTGAAGGAAGCTGATTGGAACTGGAGAGCTTTTCTTATACTCGGGGCTTTTCTAAGACTGCAGACCACTTGGAAGCCACAGAGATTGACCCAATGACTGTGACATTGACAACCTTCTAGTCAGAGACTCAAATAATTATACAGTCTCAGCAACAGCAACAGGAATTCCCTAGCCACCTTTCCAAAATTCTGTTGTATCGTATTTATTTTTTGTAAGTGGATATTTTACAGAAAAGTAGCAGCAAATCTTGCCCTTGGTGGTAAGATTTGATGCTAGAGTTTTTCTCTGGAGAGATCTATTCAGAACAAACCTTTGAATCATTTAAAAGTAAACCAGGAAAATCCTCACGCATTTTCCCTCTGGAAATCACCTCAGTTCTAAGGGGAAGAGCAGATGATATTCAACAGCCAATATTGACTTACTGAGGATGTTATCAAACTCTCTGTCAGGACTCATAATAATACGTGAAAATAGAGACAGATTCAGCTGCAGAGTTCTCAAAGACAAAGTAGATTATGTACTCCTGACCTGAGGGGAAAAATTTGGAGCGACCTGGAGTTGGCTTCAATGTACTGTCACAATCTGTTCCCATGTCTGCATAGAATTATGAGTATCACCTCATGTCCTGGAATATAGGCCTTTAGTTTTAAGACACATTTAGAGAAAGCTTAGCCTAACCACTAACTATAAAATGGTAACTAATAGCCACTTCCTCATTTGCCTTTGCTGGGTAGTTCCTGTGCTTGCCAAGGCCTTGTCACATTCATTATTTAATTTGTTTCCATACAAGGAATGCTGTTGAACATTGTGAGGTGAGAATTTCATAGACTCGGTGTCATGTCAACGAAGGACAGAGGAGAGAGAGAGAGAGAGATTCTAGGATAAAGAAAAGGCAACGCATAGAGCCCATTTCTCCAGTTTCTCTTTGTGTAATAGGTGCTTTAGTCGGTGGTGAGCTGAATGTTGCAAAAGTAAACAGTATAAGATAAAAGTGAAGGAACTTGTGCAGTCCAGGTAATGGTTAGTCTTCGGTGGGCTAGTGTGAAAAGTGGAGGATTTCGGGGCGGGAAGACTATGCATGACCTGCATCAAGAACCATCAGAACATTGACATTTCGGGAAATAAAACTTTTCAAACTTTTGGCCTTATGTTTTGAGCACAGGACTGAAGATAATAGAATTCAATAACTTCAGTGGGAATTCAAACAGCAAGGCAATAACATGGAAAGGGATGAGAGAATCAGCCAAGAGGTCTAGGAAGCTTGTTCCAAAGGAGACTTTCCTTCATCTTAGGAAATGAGAGAATGTAAGCATGAATGATCCTCGTCTTACCTACTACATATTAGGAAACACACCTAAGATAGGTCAAGAATTAGTATACTTAATTTGTTGAGGTATTTGAATTTACATCAAAAATAAGAAAAAAATTGCTAATGGATTTAAAGTAACTCTGAGCAGTAGGAATGACTAAGTGTAGGAACTAAATTATTCAAATAAACACACATGTGTGGGCACAGCACACAACCATACATTTCACAATTTGAAAAAAAAAACTTTAAACTCAAAGGCTTTAAAGGAATACCTAGGTATGGTATCTTTGCCATATCTAATTCTTACTGCAATGACTTTAGAAATAGCATATTTTTCAAACAACCTGTTTAAAAATTATGTGTGAGAGTTAAGATTTATTTCTATCTGTAAGAGGCACTATGTGCTATTACATTTTTTATCTCAAATGGTAGACATTTACTCTAAGAATTTGTCCAGGGGACAGGAGTGGCTGCTATACATATGATAAGGAATATGAAGTCTAATCATACCTCTCTTAATACACTTATTCTGATTATTAAATCACTCAACTCAAAAATGAAAAATTGCTAGTGATAATGATTCAGTTGTACATTGACTGAAACAGATAAAACTGAAAGCATTCAAAAAGGTTCTGGGATGAAAAGATAATATATTGCTGCATCACAAATATCCAAGGAACCTAGAACCTATTATGGCTCTGAAAATCAGGAAATATATGCATCTCACTAAAATCATGCCAAGGAACCTTGACATGAAGTGTACATCCTAAGCGTGTTGGTTAGGGAGGAGAAAAATCACATCAATATATAACATTTTGAGAATGACAGCTAAACCTGAAAATATTGGTAGTGTAAGCCTACATCAAAGACTTGACTACACAAAGATCAAGTCCTAGAAGAATGTGCACATGACTTTAGAGAAAGCAGCCTCATATCCACTGAAATGCACAGTTCTGTTTTCATTTGTGTTAAAACTAGCCACTTAAGAAGGAGAAGGCTTCATCATACTAATTGTTATAAAGGAACCAAAGGAACTACTAGCTTTAAAAAATTAGGCAACCATTGAAAGAATTTTAATGGGTTTGGACATTAACATCTCTAACACTGTATTTATTATAATCTGGAACGTCATCAATGGCAAGTTTGCGAGCGTGTGTATTAACAAAGCATATTAACTATATTGGAGGACTTATTGATCTCCATTCTGCCCCTAGTTTTTTGTTTTTGTTTTTTTTTTTTTTTCTTATTTTTCGAGACAGGGTTTCTCCGTAGCTTTTGGTTCCTGTCCTGGAACTAGCTCTTGTAGACCAGGCTGGCCTCGAACTCACAGAGATCTGCCTGCCTCTGCCTCCCGAGTGCTGGGATTAAAGGCATGTGCCACCACTGCCTGGCCAGCCCCTAGTTTATATATTTGCATTATTTGTACTTAGCAATCAGAGTATACTTAGACAGCATCTGACTTTGTCTATCTAGGGCATCAGTCTTTTGGCAAAAGTCATGCAGTACACAGAAGGAACTGCAAATTTCTCACAATTTACACAAAATATACGAAGACCTGGACCTTCCCTTCCTCTACAGAGACACATTTTCACACAGTCCACAGATGAGAAAACTGAGGTTCATAAAACATAATTTTAGCAAATTAAATAATGATTGTCAACTTGGTAGATCCAGAATCATATAGATACAAAATTCCAGCATGTATGTGAGGAACTATCTAGGCAAGGCTAGCTTCTACAGGTGCTTTCAATGGACTGTTTCAAATGAGGTAAACTGAGGTAAGAAGAGCTACATTTACACTGGACAGCATCACCCACTGTCTTCAATCTTGTCCTTGCATGTAAAGAAAAAACTAGTTAAGAACAAAGTCATCATTCTTGGGGCTCTGACTGAAAGTAATGTGATCATGTACCACAATCTCAAATGGCCCTTCCCCATCATGGTGCACAGTACTCTGGAACTGCGAGCCGAGATAAACCTTCCTTCTTTCAGCTGCTTTTGTGGAGGCATGTTATCACAACAACAAGTGGTAACCACTGGCACAGTTAAAACTATCAGTATGTGATACAACGAACTTTCAACTTCTCTGTCTCTCACGATCATTGCCGACACTCATTGGATTGTTTGCAACGCCCTCCTGATCCTGACTGCACAGCAGAACTTTGATTCTTTCGTTTATTCTTTTCACTTAACACGGTCTGAGAGGCGATCCTCTGACCAATGACTGTACAGTACTTCATCCAGAGCTCCCACAGAAATACACAGGGAAACTGGTTTCTCATCCCCCGACATTGTCATCCCAGAATAACATGTGCTTGTGCACTCATTTGGACCCTATTATTCTGGGTTGTAACGGCGTAAACGAATGCAGACAGATTGTAAAAATATATACAGTTTTAATTGGGAAATAGACTTACAGAACCACCCTTCCTGTGGAGACCAGGAAAGCAGAAACAAGCGAGCCAGATTTATAGGTAAACACGCCCGAGGCGAACACGCCCCCTAAGGGGCGGGACTTATCCCTACAGTGGGTATCAGACAAAGTTTCTGGAGCGTAGAATAAATTATTTATTGAAGTCTGATCATATACAAATTTATGTGATTATATATACAAATCTTCAAGAAATCAAAAAGAAGTATTAAGTGTGATACCACATAAGGATGAGTCAAGTTGTACTTCATATTACATGCTGTGAACATGAACTGCTTTTAAAATTCTCTGAAAAAACCTTGAAATTGGTAAAATACAATTTCATAAACCTCTACTGCAATTCTAGCTCCTATAAAAATCAAAATATAGTCTCACCCTCTAAAATGTTAATTTCAGAGAACAGCTAAACCTTCAGGGCATATTTATAGACTCCATTGCCTTATGGTAGAGATTGGGTGGTAAATATTCAGGATTACCAGCTCTCAAGGAACTTACTCGTGTTTAATGTCATTCTTTGCCCTTATCCACACTTTAAATATATTTTTACGATCCATCAAAGGAGCACTGTTCTAATATCAAATGATATATTCTTTGTGTCCAGTACAATATATTTGGCCCAATATCTCCCAAGGAAGAACTGGCTATTTAAAGATCGTTTCTCCTCTCCTTTCACAGTTCACTAAATGCCATATACCATACATTTAATCACACATTTTAAAAACATGTACTGAAGAGCCTACTCATAAAATATTAAAAAGAATATAAACCTAATAAAACTTCTAATTGGGCCTAATATGTCTTACTCCATTTAGCAAATCAGAGTATTCATTGCTTGAAATAAAATTTTATTTACCTTTAAATGATAGTGGCCATTGATTTCTGTAAGTTGAACTTCAACCCTATTTCTTTCAGAGGAAGAGCTAATAGGGGACACCTGGATCAGACAGATAGGTCTTTTTTCTCCCTCCCTCTCTCTCTTCTCCCCACTTCTCATGTTCCTGTCTTTTTATTTACTTTATACGATTGCTCCCCTCACTTGCTTTCCTGTAAGTGACAAAGATAAAGGGTCCAAATGACAGCAGAAACTGACACATAAGAATTTACACATCTCAGTCCATTTGACCCTTTGAAAACACGTTTTAATCTTCCATTGGCCTTATCCTTGCATATGCTGGCTTACTTTCCTGGAGAAAGATACTCATATCTAAGAAGAAAAAAAAACATAAAATTCCCTCCTGGAAATGATATATAACATCTGCACAACATAGTCAAGTTGGTTCTTTTATGCTCACTACCATTCAACAACATGATGGCATATCATGTATTGGCTCACAGATCTTTGGTTTTATTTCATTTCATCGGCACAACTCTTCTGTTATGACCCCATGTTTATGGTTAAATGAACAGCATCTTGGAATAGATAGATAGCTTATATGAATTTACCTGGTGGAGGAGCTGCAATTCAAATCCTGGATTGCACGACTCCAAACCCAGGATTCTTTCTAGCCTACATATAGAAGTTTTAAATGAAACTAAGCTATTATTGCAGAAGGAAGTAGCCATAGTCATTCTATATCTAGGTATTGAGATCCTTATGGAAGTAGCCTAGCATTGTCCTCTCAGCACCTAAACATTAATGGAGGCAAGATGAGTAGAACTGGGGGATCGACAGATGCAGAGAGATAGAAGGAATAAGAATGAGTGCATTTCAGCTCCTCACAGCTTGATGTCGTCTTTGTGATGTCTATTTTATAATACATTTGCAAGACATCCTTTGCTTTGTCCTGCTTAAAGAGTAGCATCCGTTTTCCTCATGACACCCCGTTTACCTGTCATAGATATTAATAGAGTTTCCAGTCTTCATCTAGAGATAAAAATTTAAAACCATGAAAAAAACAGAATCTTTAATTATATCTAATTCTCTTCATCAAATTGGCTTTAATCGCTTTATAAGGAGCTGTGGTGAAATAGAGCCAAGTGGTTCCCCTAAATAACTCCGTGTAATCTATCATCTGCTTCTTGCCTCCCACCTCTCTCTCCATACATAGAAAGATAATCATGTATTTATGTAGTGCCTTTTATAGCTCAACATGTTTTTCAAAGGGTGATTCATTTTGGATATGCTTTCTTGTGATTACCAACTAGGCATCGTCTCCCAAGGTAAAACAGCACCTAGCATATGTGCGCCTTCCCAGGACAAATTGTACACCTGCTTTGTCCCAAAGTAAAAACTCATTGATTTTTGTACCATGTTAAATTTGAAGTAACAGAAGTTTGGAAAGAGAAAAAAGGAAACCTAAAAGAATCTGACTTCCATGGGATAATTTATGTCTTCAAAGAAAAATGTAATACCATGGTTTTAAAATATTCCCTTTCTTAGATATATGCCTTATTTACTACTCAGAATTTCTTATATCATTTACAAGGTTAGAATGTATATGCAATGGGATATGAAACAGTAGATCATTTCAGTAAGTGAGACACCATAGCTCCTTACAAGAAGGGAAATGCAAAAACTAATATATTTCTGTAGTTAGAAGTCTGAGTTTAAATATGATTTCCAGCAGGTAAGTTAAAGCAAGGAGACACTCAGTTTACTTACTTCTGGCTATAAGAAGTGGTCATTTCTTCTTTAACATGTAAGAGGAGGATTTTTCTCTGAACAGAACCAACATTAAATGGAGAATCTCAGCCTGGAATCCCCAGTCCAGGATAGGATACTGAGTAAACTGTGATAAATTATTTAAATTTCTTATTTACCCTTCTGAGATATTTTCTCTTTAAGAGTTACTAACAAAAAAAAAAACCCAAACATGTAATACATTTGAAAAGGAAATAATTACATGTGCACAGAGATAACAAAATGTGGCTGGGATTATTAGAGATTTGGGATATTTTTCAGGTACAGCCTCTCTCCGCTTCCATTCTCCATCAAGTTCCTGAATATTTTTGTTTGCTTGCTTTCTGTATTTTGTGGGGGCTTTGTTTTGTTTTTTGTTTTCAAGACAGTTTCTCTGTGTAGGCCTGGCTGTCCTGTAACTCACTCTGTAGAACAGACTAGCCTCGAACTCAGAGGTCCACCTGCTTCCCAAGAACTAGGATTAGAGAGGTGTACCACCATGCCAGGAAAGCTCCTGAATTCCTACAGTAGCTACTTTCTGACTGTACTGTTGAGTTTTCCACTATATCCGTGTACGCTTAAACAAGATCTTGCTTACTGACTCATATTTGAAGCTTATAAACATGTAATCATAAGAAGACATTTTATTCATATTGATTTTTATACTCAATTTTATCATCACATTTATTCCTGTAGATGCCCTTTACTGTATTTCAGTGGTCTTTCCTACTGCATAACTTCCTGTTATATTATAATTAGTCAGTCTACCACATCACTACTATAATCATTTTGGAGACCGTTCCTCAATATTTCATTTTGCTCTCACAAGCAATGCTTCTATTAATATTCTTATCAAAGTCTCCTGATGCACGTGATACATATGATTCTTTTGTATATGTATATGTGTGTGCTCATGCAAATGAGTTTATTCATGCATGTGTGCAGGTGTGGATGTGTCTCAGCGTATTGGGGCATGTATGTGTGTGTGACCAAAGCCAACTTCCGCTGTCATTTCTCAGATCTGCTACCTTAATGGAGAGATGGAGTCTCATTGGGTTTCAGTTGCCGATTAGGCTAGGCTAGCTGGCCAGTGAGTCCCAGGGTTCTGCCTATCTCTACCTTTTCAGTACTGGGATTATAAATTTGTGTCACCATGCCTAGCTCAGGCTTACACAGGTTCTAGAATACAACTCAAGTCTTCATGTTTGCTTAACAAGCATTTTACGGAATGAGTTGTATATCTAGCTCTCTGTGAGATTTCTTACAGGGTAAAGGACATACATACCTCCCTTTCCTCAGTTTGACCTTCTGAATATCAGGTACTCAAACTGAGTTTATCACAATCTTTCATTAATAAAACCTTCAACAAAAATCATCCTGCTAATACCAATGAGTTTTCTTTTTTCTTGATAATACAGCAGTGCTTCCCACAGTAGTAATATCACCTTATCTGTGACTGTTACTGTCAGTTTTTCTTGCTCTACAGCCGAGTGAAGAGTTGGGTATTTTAATTACTTCAAATTGGTGGATAAGATACCATATCATTTCATGGTCACACTAAGATGAGTTTGTTTCATTTCTAATTAAGTTGAATATACTTTGCATGCTTGTTGCCCACTCAGATTGCTTCATCTTTAATGCTTACCAAAATATTTCACGTACCCTACTAAAGCAATGATAATAGTTATGCACGCACATGAAACACACAGCTGAAGTCTTGGTACAGAGCTGGCATTTGATTCATTCAAAAACCAACCTTAGTTACAACATCCTCTTAATTAATCACTACGCGATAGAAAAACGAATAGGGATGTCTTCTTATTTAAAACAAAACATCAATTTTCATGGAAATAAATCCTCCCTGAGAGCACTGCAGACACACACAAACAGAGAAACTGTGTCTTCAATTCATTGAAGGAATCTTTGGAGGAAGCCAGGATTAAATTACTCTGTAACATTTATGTTTTGCATTAGGGTTTTACAAGAAGAAAGAGCTTAACATTAAACAAACAAGAACCTGGCAAATGAAAAATGCATTCAAACAGAAAGGCGAGAATTCTTTTGGTAGTAGGAATCTTTATTGAAAAGGTCTGATGGGAAATTTACCACCTCACCATTTTTTAAACCACAGAGCACAATGAAAATCCAATTTTATGTAAAAAATTTAAAGCTAGTAAGTTCATGGTTTACTAAAAAAGTTACCAGCGATATACAAATTATATTCTGTAAATACAGCAACTACTTTTTATAGCAGCTATTAAACAGACAAATCAGCCTCTTTCATCAGTTCTAGAGCTCTTTGGAGGAATTCCAAGTATGTGTTAGTTTTAGAAATATGAAGCAAAATCTAGAAAATGATCATCTCTGCTCTGAGGAATTATTTTTAAAATAAGAATATATATATATATATATGTTTAGGGTTTGTATATATTATTAATTCTCTCAAGAATATAAAAAATAATTATATATAATGATTTATTCAGTTTTTTCATATTAAACGAGTGACAGGCAGGCACCATCTAAGCACTGAGGAATATAAAGTTTTAAAAGGAAAAATAGATAAGACCATCTAAAGAAGATTCCTTTCATGCTTCTGATATATATCATAAACTATCCATTGATAAAAACAGATCTGTTAAAATGTTTTTATCTTGCATGTATGTGCTGCTGTACTTCCTTGCTGCACAGCCTTTCCCATACATCAGGTCTCTTAGCAGCATTGACCTATGTTTTTCCTGTACCAAACACAACAACTCGCTGTCTTCCTTGGAATATCGCCAGATACTGGCAAGTTGTCAAAGTTTGGCTCAGTTAGTGAGTTAGATGAGATAACAGGGCTTAATCAACGGTAAAATGAAAAGCATTTAGAGCTGACACCAGGCTTTGTCCACTAATTGTTTCTGTGTTTGTTCAACTAGAGGAAAAATATAGAATGAAAAATAAATAGAACCACGATGATAGTTTCTTATTAATTTCATTAATATATACTATATTACACTCATGGATTGATATGTGACTTATCAAGCATTAAAGTCAGTGTAACATTGAGACAGTAAAACACCTCAGGGTAAGTTTTCACACCTGTGCAATTCATGGTTCAGGAACATAAACGCTGAGTATGTGCTGTTGTTCGAAAAGCACAGAGTCCTTGTAATTTTATCTGAAACTCATTTTCCTTTTGTGTTGAAAGAAGGATGGCTCCTTTTTTCTCAATTCTGGTTGGATACGCCATTATGAGTTTCTGCTCACCCACATATTCATTGTTTTCTCGTGTGATAACATCAATTTTCGGGGGAGTGTGGAGAGTCTATTTAGTAGGTATTGGGAGGGTATGGGAAGGTAGAGGGATAAGAGAGGAAGGGGGGAGAGAGAGAGAGAGAGAGAGAGAGAGAGAGAGAGAGAGACAGAGAGAGAGAGAGAGAGAGAGACAGAGAGAGAGAGAGAGAGAGAGAGAGAGAGACAGAGAGAGAGAGAGAGAGAGAGAGAGAAACAGAGAGGAGGGAGCCAGAGGCTGCCTCTTCAGGAGAAGAGCAGACAGAGATATAACATCAAATATTAAAATGGTTTCCCTCTATATTTGAAGAAGAAAAGCTGTTCTGTTAGCCACTATTTCCTAAGACCTGAATTCCTAGTGCTTAGTTAGTTATTAATCAAGTAAATGTCTGGTTTTGGAAATGTATGTTCTCCAGCTTATGGAATCCTCATTGCATATCTTTATCCCTCTCTCCATCTCTCTTCATCTATTACCAATGTAATCTGAAGCCCTGATGATTATGAGGCAAGATTCTCATAATTTCATAGTTTCTTTACTTAATCTAGTGCTTTCCACAGGTGCTCAATCATGAATCAGTACCTTGACTTCTTTTCCCATGGTTGTGATATAATACCCTGGCGAAAGAAACCTTAGGAAGGAATAGTTTATTTTGCTCACTATTCAAGGTATGGTATATCTTGTTGGGCAGGGCTAGGCATGAAAATCAAGAAGTCAAGAAGAAAATTAAAGCTTGAATTCAGTTTCTCCTTTTTATATAGTCTAGTGGCCACCCCAGGGGTTAGTGCTACTCACAGTGGGCAGGTCTTCACATTTCTGTTAACCTAATTAAAATGGTTCCCTAAAGGAGTGCCCAGAGGTCAATCCCCAAATGAGTCCAGATCATGCAAAGTTGAGAGCTGACACTACCCATAAAAACTGGAGTTCTTCAAACAGGATATACTCTCCCATCAAAATATTAAGAAGGAATATTTGGATGCATGTATCTCTAGGAAGCATTTTGGCCTCATTTGAAAATTAGACCGTATTATGAGAGCTTCACAGGATCTTTGAACTCAATAAATGGAATACTTTTCAAACTATAGTCCTCATGAAAATGCAAGCATTTGTTTTGCTTAAAAGTGTAATTTGAGAAAATTGAATGATATCAAATTCATCCAATAACAAAGAAATAATGGAGTCTTCCTCTAGCCTCTCGCCATGGAGAAAGCTATCAGCAGAGAACTCTTGGCAGACTGCCATCTGATCAGTCACTTACTGTTATTGATAACCCTTACATAAGGCTGAAGGCTGTCCAAGGTAGAGGAATACAGCGGGGGGGGGGGGGGGGAGAGAGAGAGAGAGAGAGAGAGAGAGAGAGAGAGAGAGAGAGAGAGAAACAATAGATACGTTAAGACCATTCTGGTCTGCAACAGTTGTTCTTATCTCTGTAGTAATACAGCAGTCCAGAAGGGCGAAAAGCAATGCGGCTAAAAGCTATTCTATAAGCTTATGGGGGAGATGAGTCAAAACAGCACAGAGGCTAGCAGGGATTATGGGCTTAGAATTCGAGAGAGTCGTGAGGAAACTTAATATTGCCACTTTATAACTGAGGTTCTGAAGAAAGTGACTCTCAGAAGTCCACTTTCCTCATGTGGTATGTGATATGACAAACACATCTTGACGACATGGATGAAACTAATGTAAGAAAAAATTCACAATGATTAAAGTGGGGGATAATAAATCTTACCAGAGCAAACAAATAGAACAAGGATAACTCCAGCTCTTTGGGTAAATTTAACAAAATCTTTTACTATATAGGAGACCAGAGGAAACCAGAGGGGGAGGAGATAGTGCAGAAAAGGGAGGCCAGTGGTGTATGTGAGGAGAATTTGCTTAAAGTGCACCATATACTTATATAAGCATGTTTTTATATGCCTCAGTAACATTTGCAATGGAAAGAGAGTAGAAAAAGAAAAAGAAAATCTGAGTTCAAGGCATTTCTTTCCATATAACACAAATTTAATTTCAACATTTTGAGAGAGTAGGGGGTTCAAGATTAAGCTGCAAGCTTGGTTGGGTTCTGTTGAGGGGTCATTTTTTAAGTCAAGGACTGTTGCGTATCAGTGAGTCCTCACTTGTTTCAAATGACTATGTAACTTCCTTGTCCTTCTTTTACAAAGACCCCATTGTTTTGCAGGAGAACCCTACCTTCATGCTGCAATCCATTCCCTAAAGATTCTATGCTGGAGTTATTATTTCCTTATAGGAATAAGGTGGGAGGTGAGGAGAAACGCAGTACCCTTAAGACTAGAAAATGGAATACATTTGCTAGCCTTCTGACTTGGGAGATCTTATTTGATTTCTTGTTTCTTTTTTCTTTTTGAGAAAGCTTTCCTCAGGTTATGAGAACATCTAGAAGTCTAACTCCATCCTTCTACTTTTGTCTGGGAGAGAAATGAAGAAAAAAAATAGGGTAGCAGATAGACTACTAGAAAAGAAAACGGTAAAGTAGGGGAGAGAAAGAGGGATCAGGAGAGAAAGGAAGTGGTGCGGGATGGGGGGAAGTCATGGCTGCAGGCTGAAATCCCATAGCTTAAGAAACAGTCTGGAAATAAAAAAAAAATGTGTTTCATAAAAAATATTTTATCTTAAAAATAGTTTTACCTCTCTTAAATAATTAGGAGACTTAAACATGAGAATGAATATGGAGTTCATAGAACCATTGGCAACCCCCAGAGTAGGAGCCAGCAGTAGCTCACTGTAGCTCACTCTTCTTTCTAGCTACTTACAAATCACCCTTTAGGGAAGTAACAGAGACCTGAATACAGGGCGAAGGCATGAGAAACTGATTCTAATGTTTCATTTAAATATTTGTGGACGACGGTCCCTGCCTTTTCAACCTCTAAAGCAAACAAAAAATTTGGTGGGTTTTAGTTACTAATTCACTCTTTGAAATCATAAAAGAGGACAGTGAGCTCCATGGGAAAACAATAAGTGGTAAGAAAAATGATTGGGAATCTTCTAAGTATTGAATGTCACTTGAAATCCATGCCACTTTGAACCTTGAAATGTCACTGTCTTCGTTACTTGTCTAGTTGCGGTGACAAAATCCCTAATAAACACAGCTCAAGGAAGAGTTTATTTTTGGTCAGTTTAAAGGTGTAGTTGCACATTTTATAATGATTAAAAGGTAGGAACCTGGCAAGAAAAGCAGACAAGGTCAGATCATGAGTGATATATAAAAGAGTCTAAGAAATGTTTTGAGAATGTGGAATGTTTGTGAACTCTCCAAATTAATGTCAAAACCCTAACAACTAATGTGATGAGGTTAGAAGGTACACTCTTGGAAGACAATTAGGTGGTAAGTGTGGAGACCTCATGCGTAGGATGATGGTCCTGACGACAAGACGGCTGGCCTTCTTCCTTCTCTTCACATTCTACCACCTGATAAAAGAGCATGAAAGTGGGCCTCGTCGTTAGAGTCACTATTGCTATGATGAAACACCATGATGGAGAGCAACTTGGGGAGGAGAAGGTTTATTTGACTTTTATTTCTATATGAATGTTCATCATCAAAGGGAGTCAGGACAGCAACTCAAGCAGGTCAAAAATCTGGAAGCAGGAGTTAAAGCAGAGGCCATGAGGGATACTGTTTACTGGTTTAATTCTATGACTTGCTCAATCGGATTTCTTATAGAACCCAGGACCATCAATCCAGGGATGACACCATTCACAATGGTCTGGGACCTCTGCCATCAATCACTAATTAATAAAATATTTTATGGGTCAGCCTAAATCTTATGGCTCTCATGAAGGCAATTTTATTAGCTATTTTTTATTTTAAAAAAGTCTTTTCTCATTTTACTGGTAAATCCCAGCTCCTACTCCCTCCCCTCCTTCTGCTACCCCCACCTTCCACACACTCCCAACCTACCCACCCACTCTTCAGAGAGGGTAAGGCTTCCAATATGGAGTCAACAAAGTCTGGCATATCAATTTGAGGCAGCACCAAGGCCCTCCCCACTATATCTAGGCTGAGCAAGATATCCCTCCAAAGAGAATGGGCTTCAGAAAGCCAGTTCAAATACTAGGCATAAGTCCCTGTCCCTCTGCCAGTGGCTCCAGACTGCCACAGCCTTACAACTGTCACCCACATTCAGTGGGCCTAGTTTGATCCTATGTATGTTCCCCTGCTGTCAGTTCCAAGTCAGTGAGCTTCCACTAGCTCAGGTCAGCTGTTCCTGTGGGTATCCTGATCATGATCTTAACCCATTTGCTCATATTATCGCTCCTCCCTCTCTTCAATTGGACTCTGGGAGCTCAGCCCAGTGCTTAGCTGTGTATCTCTGCATCTTTTTCTATCAGTTGCTGGATGAAAGTTCTATGGTGACAATTAAGGTAGTCATAAATCTGATTATAGAGGAAGTCCAGTTCAAGTGCCCTCTCCACTATTGCTTAGGGTTCTAGCTAGGGTTATAGTTGTGGATTCCTGGAAATTTTCCTAGTGCCAGTTTTTTTTTTTTTTTCCTAGCCCCAGAATGGCTCCCTAAATCAAGATATCTCTTTCCTTTCTCTTCCTCTCTGTGCTTTCCCCATCTTGGTCATCCCATTCCTCTATGTTCTCCTCCTTCCTCCTTTCTCCATTCTGCCCTCCTTCATCCCTGCCCCGCTCCTCTCAAATGACTTTAGCTTGTTCCCAGCTGACAAAAACTATCCAGCACAGAGGGTAACAGCAAATTAGAAAGAGCATCCTGGACAGAAGGTAGCTCAGTTCCAAAACTGCTCAGCCCCAAAACGGAGGTGAGTTTCTATAGTTTGAACCTCTTAGGCTCAGACAATTCTGTTTGAGCAACTCATTATGAGAGGATGGGATTCTGCGGTAGTTCCTTCATGAGCTAAATGTGTGAGCTGGACAATGTCCTCAATGAAGCCTTCAACTCTGTGATTCTAGAGGTATCAAAAGTTTATAAAGTTCTAATAACTTTCTCTCTGGCATCAGATTAGCTATGGCTTTTATTCAGTCATTGAACAGTGATTATCATATTAAATGAGAGACACAGAATGACTACATGCACGTAGTCAAGTCTTAGGTTAATTAAACTGAAAATACATTCCAGGGAAATTTTGAACCAAAATGTTAATTTAAGGAAACAGATGCTTCTGCTCCCCTCAAGCCCCTGAGTCTCTATCACAGTGAAACCTAATCAGAGCCCTGGCAATGGCTCATCCAACTAAAATTATGTTTTGTAAAATTTCTATCTGTGGACACATATCAGGCTTTAACCATACTCCAACAGGAAGGTCTGAGAATACTGAACACGAAATCAATTTAAAAAGAAGGATTTATGAGACCATTAAGTCAAGTGCAGTGAAATCTAACCTCCTCAGTTGGACATTTTGAACTATGTTTGTGAAGTTAAAATTTAGGGATTGAGAAATAAAGTACTGCAAGTATGTTTCAGCATAAACAAATCTTTCACCTTGGAGAACCTGGATTCTGATGCAGGCTTTGTCATGTATTATGCATTTCCTTGGAATAAGCCTTTGAGTTTTCTCAGCATCAGTTTCCTAGCTACAGTACTGAGATAATGCATATCACAATGTACAGTGAGTTTCAACATTTACCAAACTTTAAATCCGACCTATCCAGTCAAGTAAAATTACATTTTCAGTGTTCAACAAATAATGTTATTTAACCTCGTCAATTAATTCTGAAAGTGAATTTAGTGTATTTTTTAAATTCTGAATTATGGATAGCAGTCATAAAATATATTAAAGAAAATATTTTAAAGCCCTGAGTATACTACTCAGCCATTCTGCCAAGTGAAATGGTTCATTTAATGTCAACTTCTAAAGATATTTGTAGAAATATATATTCATCAATTTCTACAAATGTACATGGGATAGTTAGGGTGGCATTTCCCCCATATTATCTAGGGTTTTATAAAGCAAGAAAACTTATATTACTGTAACCAATTCCAGTTGTATTATTATCACTTGACACCCCACTTTTGTAGTGAAAAATTAAGCGGTTCAACTTTATATTTGATGTAAGAAGGATTTGTCCTTTGGAGATGAGGGAGACATCTACATTAGCAGCCACAGGTGCAGCAATGAGGACATTGTGAGCAGCAGTGTAAGGTGGGATGCAGAATTGGGATCTGAGTCAGATAAGACTGGCTTCCCATTCCAGTTACACCAAGATTCACTGGAAGAATAAAGTAACTTCTTTGGTACTATGGGAAGAGAAACCACTATATTGATTTGACTGTCAAACTAGATATGCCATCATGCCCAGTTTATGTTTGAGACATATAGATGATAGTGATGGTTATTTAACTTGTAACACCATACAAACACATGTGACACTTTTCTTGTGAATATAATTTGAGACATATAGGTGACAGTGACGATTATTTAACTTGTATAACCATATAAACATATGTAAAACATTTGTTTTCCTTGAGAACATAATCTTGGAAAGGTAAATAACTAGATACAGAAGAAAGAAAACTTCTGAATACCTAGTGATCTGCGGGTGTGATAAAAATAGGTAGCATCGCTCTTTCTTCACTTCACACTGTATTGTACAGACCTGGGCAGCTTGTTCCAATGTTATGTTCTTCTGTTAGACGCAAATGCACTACAACAGAATACGTATTATCCTGCTGATAGGATTAGGTCATCTTATGATCCTCAAGTCAACTAGTCAGAAAGAATTTCCCATTTATAGGGGCATGCATTAAGTAACTGCTGTATCTTAAGGTTCAGAACCTCATCTTATTTCTCTTGGCAAGGCGATGCATTGTCTCTAAATCGCTGGCCTGCTACATACTGGATTTTTAAAACCCAATACAATAGGAAACACTTCATGCCTAATGCAGAACAAGAGTATCTATCAACCTTAAATGCAGACACTATTAACATGCCCTTGAAAAAATGATAGAGGAGCTGTGCTTATCTAGGAAGAATTTAGAGCATTTGGCATGAACTATAAGTAGTGGATAGAAATATATAAAACATGTGTCACTTTTCCATTATTCAAATGTTACAATGAAATGACATTTTTGCAGTTTCCCAAGGAATTTTCACTTCAGTCTTATTCATTCACGTGCATAAAAGTAGCAGGCCATAGACAAAATAGTTCTTCAGTTGTCGGAATCCTAACTCTAGACCCAGAATATTCACTTCCGAAATAAGTAAAGATGGAGAGTGGCCCAGAGCCTGAATCTTCCTCATCCACAGGGTTGTAATTTTTCTTTGGTACAAAGTGTCAATCAGGAAGAGGAAATTCTCCCAATCCTTAGACTCTCTATTGCCAAAAACAGACACAAAGGGAAGCAGGGAGTCATCAAAATTCTGGACTAACAAGGTAATTTAAGAAAGATATATAATGACTGTAAGCAAATTAATATCTCCTAATAAAAATAATTTGGGGTTTGGCAATTGCACATGTGAACTTGACCCCTGGCTCTATTTGGAAAAGCTTGACATGTCTCTATAACATTGAACTAGGAGCAGTAGCTCTCAACCTCCTAATGCTGTGACTCTTTAATACTGGTCTGCATGTTGTGATGACCCCAACCAGAAAATTATTTCATTGCTACTGCATAAGCATAATTTTGCTACTGTTATGAATTGTAATGTAAATATATGATATGCACAATATCTGATATAGGACATCCGTGAAAGGGTCATTTGACAACCAAAGGAGTCACAACCCACAGGTTGAGGACCATGGTCTTCGAGTCTTCTTCTGGTCCGTGGCATTAGTAGCTCTTAAAAGGATAATATCAGGAGAGTGATCTTGAATAAATGCAATATAAAGCTTCTGTTGTAAGGTCATATCTTCTGTCTGTTGAGCGCCCTTGAACCTACTCTTCAGCTAAGTATGGGAGTTACTACAGAAAGGAAGAGAAAAAGAGTCTAGAAAAGGATGATCTGTGCCAGATTATTTCAAGGTGTATTTCAGACCCAGTCTTGCTCTTGAAACTCAGTGATTTTTCTGTGAATAATGTTACGGCAGACTCATTGCCTGCTCTGTGAGACAGAACTAAAGGCAACCTTCACCCAGCAAATACTGAAGACTTCTGAGCATGCTCTTGGAAGAATTAGCCAGGTGCAATGAGAAGAATGACACTAGCTCATTATACATGTCAAAATGCTCATGTGCTTCTTACGATAAAAACCTGGGGAACAAGAAGCCTTCTATCCTGTTCCCCTATTATTATTATTTGGTTAAGCAGCCCCTAATTGTTTAAGCTTATAAACAATTGTGGACGATAGAACTAGCACCGTGCAACTGAAATCAAGGCCTTGTGTCAAATCCTGTGGAGTAGGGCAAGATGAATGCCTACCAATTCTGGTTTTAATGTGATGCGGAATCTGAACCATTGGGAGGTTTGCATTTCTATTTGAAAAGCAGGACAAACATCAGGATGCATGGCATAATGTAGTTGGGAATATAATGTGTTTAAGTGGCTTAAATAATTGATTAATTTCATTTTCTCTCCTTAGAATCCACTACCCACACATCAATAAACTGTCATCTGCCAGAGTGGATAATGTCTGTGTCCATTAATGAAGGGTACACAGTGAGAGAGAGAAGATACTCACTAGAAGTTATATTTGAGGTTGATTACCTATGTGTTTATAAGGGCAAAATGTATATAGGGTTCTGATTTTTGTCACATCTCATATATACCCATTTGGTGTTCATCTTGTCCCCAAAATATCTAAGCTATAGGTTTAGACTATAAATACTCCACACAGGGAATATATACATACTTGGTGAAAATACATTCCTATTATATTCTGACTATTTCATATAATATGGAATATTTTCTAGAATTTCAACATGTGAATATTTACCCTCCCAACCCACAAAACACAGTTTGTGTGGTAACTCCTAGACTATTGTAACTGGTAGTTGGTGTTCAGTATTTTTTTCTCTCTTTTTTTTTTTTTTGAGTGGGTGTATGTTGATAGGTGATATATCTGTACCACCAATATCAAGGAAATACCTGTGTTATGTGCTACTAAGAAAAGGCAAAACACAAATAGAAGGGATACTTACAGTGCACGTTCACTGCAAAGACAATGCTGCTACTTACAGGTCTATGTTTAGGACCAGGCACTAAGCTAACCTTGAAGACACAAGAACAAGTCTGTCAATGACTCATAGCCAGTGGAAAGTGAGATGTATGTGAATAAATATTTTCAGAAACTTGGGAAGCAAAATAAAATGGAAACTCAGAATAAGACTTTTCTTTTTTTAAATAGAATCTCTCCTGGGCACACTGACATCTCTGTAAAGTGTAGTGCTAGTAGATATGGAGGTAATCAATGAATTTAGGCTAAATACTTTTATATTGAATGTCTTAGACCAAAGATCATGAATATGTTTCACTCACTAAAGAAGAGCTGCATCTGGAGAATAAAAAATACTGAGGGGAGAGAGACAGTTATTTTTTTTTCAAATTGAATTTGAATTTTGTTTCCCATTTTTGACTGACTTATCCCAGAGTTAAGACTAGCATACTGCTCCCTCCCCACTTATGTGTTGAGCTGTAGATGACACAAAAATATTATTCTCTAGAACTTCATGAAGAAGGTAGCCCTTCCTAGCCACCAGCTGCATCATTTATTATTGAGTTGGTGAGAGTTCTTAGGGTAAGACCAGCCACATTCTTTGATTCCCATGATTCTCAAGCTGGTGTTTTAATTTTCTAGTTAAATACCAATCATATTTTAGATGATATTTTCTTTACCCCTAACCTCATCTTGAGTGTCTTTTTGCTGCATCCTCTGTCTTGACTTCATAGTAATCTTTCTGGCGATACGCTGAGCACAATTGCGTTCGAATGATTTGAAATAAAGTTCTGCAAATGTCAAATGTTGGTGCTTATCTTTAGTGACTAAGCTCTTCTCGGGCCTGGTTCCTTCAGTGTGAAATATGTCAGTACCAAGGCCTTATAGGGATTGAGATTTTCAACCGACTTTTCATATTCTTTAGTACAGTCAAGGATCTCACTAGACATCCTCACTTGTGCCGTGTCCCTCAGCATGTGGTCAGTAGAGGAGAGAATGGAGGAAGAAAGGGTGGAAAGTGGCAGCTTTGCCTAATTCCTCAGGATTGTTTTGGGGCATGCTCAATAGATAGAGAACATGTCAATGTAAGAAGACAACCTGCTGATTGCTTTGACAGAGGCATAAGTAGGAGCTGAATGATATTCTGATTTAAGAAAGGCACAATTCTTTGCTTAACGGGCCTTAGAAGTAGGATAAGCAATGTCAACAGAACAACGAAGGCTGAGGACATCCCAGCAGAGAGAGACAGAGAGAGAGAAACACAAATGATTCTGATGTATTGGTTCTTTTTAATGTGACTAAATGTTGATTACTAGCAATACTGTCATAGAGAAAGAGGTAAATCGTAGCTTCTACTAGAGTAAGACCTTGGGCACCAGATTAGAACTAGGAAGAAGCAGAAATTCCTCCTTCAGTATTTAGCACACTACTTCCCAACCAATCATTTGGAATGATTACAGAAAACATGGGGGAACAAAAAAAAGCTAATCAAAATCATACAAATGCAGAGACAGTCCAAAGTGATACATTGCTTGGGAAATAAAAGGAGTGAAATTTGGAGATGGGAAGTAACTTCCCTGAGATCACACAGCTAGGAAAACCAGGAGAAATGGGCCCGATTCTACTACTACAAAAGATACTTTTGGTTTAAAGGGTCCTGCTCCCAGACCTACAATCTGCACCTGTGCTGTTCTCTTTCACCTTGATGAAGCCCAGAAACACGCAGCCATCGGAAAATAAAAGGGAGGAATACTGACTTAACAACAAATATTCATGGCACGTTCTGAGACCCAGTTACCACATTCCCCAGATGAAAAGAAAGAGGAAATTTTTATCTTTATGGCTAACATAAAGCAGTTGTTTGAAATCTGAGTTCATCACAAAATATGACGTTTTAAAATGGGTTTTACTTGTCACTGAAGAAACAACCCTCAAAGGAGTCTTTGCCAATAGACATATTTTTTATTACTTTTGATTCTTCCCTAAAGTTTATGGTATGTATAAATTATTCCTAAGATGGGCTCATAAGCAAAAATTTAGTAGAATGAGCAGTCATTGAACTAAACTATTTTAAGCCTAAAAGAAAGACTTTTCATCACCCTTGATGTCTTTCAGCAAAGATGGTTAAGGGCTACATCAATCCTTTCCCCTCCCTTTAGACATGAAGGAAGGGGAAGAGTCTTACATACCTATAGCAGATGGAGACCCCAATTCAAGAATGTCCAAACAGTACCTGGCCCACTCTTTAATCAGAACTTGCCCTCTGCAGACTTACAAAGTAGCACGTGTTCTTCACTTAAGAATTACTACCCACTGCCCTTAAATAACCAGAGAGATAACTTTGAACAAAGTCATGTAGCACCTTCTAGTAAATTTGGAAATTTTATATACCCCTCTGCTTTGAAATGGTTGAACTGACTTACAAACTTGAGCTGTATAGAAACCTTCTTGACTCTGTTGGGCCCAAGTTCCTTATGACCTTGACTATGTATGCATGGCCTGCTATTTCTACAGTTGGTGCTTTCTGTGCACTTGATAATTAATTATGTCTTTTGGCATATTGGCTATTTTGTTTCTGTAAAAGCCCATATAACCCATATGAACACGAATTTACATATGTATGTATTATTGGCTAAGATCTGCTTATGAAAAAAAACTATGCAAGCTGACCCAGGAAGAGTGTCAGCTGATGAGGGAAAAGGATATATCATAAAGTATAATAATAGTCTCGCGCACGGGCAAGCGTGTGTGTGTTTGTTTGATTAGTGAATAAAAATACACTTGACAGTGAAGGTGAAAACCCTATGCGACTCCCCACTGCTTCAAAATGGCGATTATAACTGCATGGAATACACTGAGATTCACAGATTGAGACTAAGTACTGGATAAATGTTTGAATGGATTTCTTGAACTAGCTCTGTCATGCTTTGATTTGTGAGATAAGTTGAATAAAGTAATTTAAAAATGTTAAAAATACAGTATCCTTGTTATAGAATCTGTATTTTCTTTCCCACTGTGTTCTCACTGCCTACAATGCTTAACATACAATAGAATCTCAGTAAATGCTTGATGACAGGATAGGTGGTCATGGACTGATAAAGGATGGATAGACAGTGGCAAGCAGATGAGGACACAGATTGTTATCCTGCATTACTCAAGACAATGAGGCAGAAAAACCCCCAATAATGGTGTTTGCTTAATACTCATATCAGGCCACATAGAAAGGTGAGGATGAGGGCAATATGACTTTATGTTCTGTTTTCATTTCTTGCTGGAGGTACTACTGACTTTTCATTCTTGAAGTTCCAAGCAAAGAAACTCAAGACCAAGAGACAGTCATATATGGGGCGCTTTTTCTATAGAAAATGAGGCAGTAGGAACTGTTTTGATGTTACTGACTGTCTTAGGATATTATTGCTGTGATTCAACAGCATGAACAAAGCAAGTTGGGGAGAAAACTGTTTATCTGGCTAACACTTCAACATCAATGTACAAGGTTGAAGAAAGTTAGGACAGAAACTCAAACAGGGCAGGAATGCGCGGAGGCAGAAATTGATGCTTACTGGCTTGTTCCTCATGGCTTGTTCAGTCAGATTTCTCATAGAATCCAAGACTGCAATCCCAGGGTTGGCCCGACCCACATGTGCTACCTTGCCTCCCCACAGCATCAATTACCAATTAAGACAATACCCTATAGGCTTGCCTACAGCCTGATCTTATAAGGGCGTGTTCTCATTTGAGGGTCCATCCTTTCTAAAGACTCTAGCTTGTGTCAGCTGACATAAAACTAGCCAGCACTATTAACCCCTTATCAACCTGACATACAAGCACATCACTGCTAAGTCAGCAATATCACACTCCCTCCTTTTCCTCCTTTCCCCTTTTCTTGTTCCCTCCTTTAATTTAGAGAGATAAACCATGATGTGGGGAAGATGTCATAAAAAATACTTTATGTAATTATTTAGCCACCAAGAGTATTTATTATTTCAATTTTATAAGGCTCTTCTGTATGTTTTTATGTATGTATTTTTGGTCTTTACATTTTGCGTACCCCTTGTGAGCATAAGATTATAAATAATAACTGAGCAGTGGACATCTGCAATAAAGTACTTAATTGAATTTAACCTCTCTAGCTTGGGTAGGTATATTTGAATTCTTTTCTGTAAAATGCCCACTGGTAAAGTGGTGTCTTCTTAATTTTGTTAGAAACTGCCTTCCTGTTAATGTGTTCATGAGGGCATACCCTAAGGCTTACAGGAAAGCCATGCAAAAAATACCAAAGATCAACCACAGATAAGGAAACAAAGAATAAGAACACCTGGGAAAAAAGGCATTAGAACAGACTCAAACACTTATAAAAATATTACCATTAAAAAAATATAAACTTCAAAGTCTAACACAGCATACTAGTGCTGTTGGGTATAGCCTGAGTTGACAATTACACATGCTTGATACATGCTGATGCCCAAGGGGAGGGGCATGACCCAGCAGATGCCATAAAGGAAATATCATGCAATTATGAGACTTTTTAAAAACTAATCAATAATGACCTCATAAAGTCTTCCTGGTGATTGGAGGATAAAATAGCTCTTAAGAACTGTGGTTACAGAGGCCTAGTTTTCATTTGTGATGTGTGTGTGTATGTGTGTATTTTCTTAAAGTTAACTCATATTTGGCCTAATATATTTGTTAATAACAAAAGACTAACGTTGGAGGAAAGCATAAATTTCCCTTCTGTAACCGAGTGACTCTTTTGTAGGGTGACTCTTACACAGTTATGAATGCGTATTTGAAAGAGATGATAACAATACAGGCATTTATAATGGAGAAACTATTTGCAGAATATTTATGGGAATTTATAATGAATACATGATAATTACTACCTCCGCATTTTATTGCCTATTATGAGCAACTCATTGCTTTGGTATCTTATAAATATTTCCTTTTTAAATAAGGAAGCCCTTTGTTACAGAGTCTAAGTCTGACATTGCAAATAAAGCTAAAGTCAAAGTTCCATGATTGAGATTTTTATAGGATTGCATAATTAGTTAGTTCTAGTACAAAATCATCTCAATGTGCTATTATATCATCTAAGGATTATGTATTTATTTTAATGTTCAAAAGTGATCTTCAATTTCTACTTATATACATCTAGAATACAATATGCTGACAAGTTATCATATGAGTGTGTATACATATACGTATATATTTCATGAATACTTTGAGAACTTTATACATGCATGTGATGTATTTAGATAATGTTCATCTGCACTCTTCCTCCATAACTTCTTTCTGATCTAACTCTACTCTCTTACCCCTTCCTAACTTCATGTCCACTTTATGTATAATCCAGTTCCTCCAATTTGTACTGAGTATACACTCTTGAGTGAGGGATCGTTACTCATATACTGGCCAGGGGCGTCATCCTAAAGAATACTCACTCTCCCAACCCATGAATTCATCAACTGTTAATAGTTCCTCCTGTTCTTGTGGTGAGTTCCTGAGTCGCTCCTTCCTCCACGCTAGAGTTCGGCACTGACTTGATCTTGTATGGATAACCACAGAGGGCAGAGATTCTTCCTTGCCTAGAAGATGCCAGTCTTTCCCATTTTCTCCATCATCTTTCTGCCCACTAGTGTGTAAACAAGCTGTCCTATTTATGCCTGAGCTCTAGACAGACATTCGTTCATTGTTCCTTGATCTATTAGGTGTTCTACACTGTACAAAGAAACTTCTCTTAGGAGGTTCATTAATTTATAGGTCTACAAACACAAATTTAGAGGATAGTTTGATACTACATCCATTAATCACAAGAATAGCAGTAATTCACCTGTGGGACATATGAGCTCAGCAACCATGAAGTCTTAGCCAGACCTGCAGTATCAGTCATGATTTTCCTCCTGTGTAACAGACCTTACATGTAATCAGAAAGAAGTTGGCTATTCCTATAACATTTATGCTACTATTGCACAAATGGGCACATCTTGTCATTCATACTAGTCATCATGGAAGTTCACAGGGTTCACGGCTGGGTAAGGCTGTATTGACAAATCCCTCAAAAAGATGGCATATCTTCTGCTACAATGAAGGCTACCCATCAACTAAGATCTTTCTTGGACAATATAAACTTGAGCTCTCCTGTTTTATGAACAAATCTGTGTTATTTTCAGCAACAGGTGTTTGCTACCAAGTTTTGGCTGGCAACTAAGAACAAAAGCAGTAATCTTTTTGGTGGTTATTATCATTTGACAACTTGACTACATTGGAAATTGACTAAAACCCAATGTCTTAGAGTTTTATTGCAGTGAAGAGACACAATGACCACAACAGTTCTTTTAAAGGAAAACATTTAACTGGAACTTTCTTACAATTCAGAGATTTAGTCCATTACCGTCATGTTGGGAAGTGTGGCTCTGTGCTGGCAGACATGGTTCTGGACAGTAGTTGAGAAGTCTCCATCACTATCCACAGGCAGCAAGAAGAGAGAGACACAAGGCCTGTCTTGAGCAAGTGAAACTGCAAAGCCCACTGCCAGTGATGTGCTTCTTTTAACAAGACCACACCTACTCCAACAAGGCCACACCACCTAATAATGACACTCTCTATGAACCTAAGTGACTCAAGTTCATTCAAGCAACCATATTCCAATCCCTTGGCCTCATAAGATTATAGCCATCTCATAATACAAAAAATGTATTCAATTCAACTCCAAAATACTGCATAATCAATCACAATCTCAACACTGTTGAAGAGTCCAAAGTTCAAAGGCTCTTCTGAGATTCATGGGGAATCTATTAACTGAAATGCCTTATAAATTTAAAATCAAGAATCAAATCTCATATATGGAAACATATGATGGCAAAGGACAATTTAAATGGGAACACTTAATACTAATCCAGACCTTTATGGTGGAAAGAGAAGCCTTTTGTTCAGATCTTTTCAATTGGAAAGATCCACCTTTAACATGGACCACGCCTTTTGCTGCCAGCCTAGATGAAGGACACTGGAGAAGGAAGCTTGTCCTTTTACCTGCTTCATCTTGTACTCGCTAGCAAGGCTGTTCCTTCACAGGTATTGGAGCCTGCTTCTTCATGATTCCTGAAGATACTGAGACATCCACCCTTGTAGACTGAAAAAGTACTGGAATCTTTGACCTTTGAGCCATTTTTGGACTAGCTGGAGCACAACCTTTAAGTCATCTGAACAACTTTCATCTATCTATCTATCTATCTATCTATCTATCTATCTATCTATCTATCTATCTATCTATCTATCATCTCTCTATATCATCTATCTACCATCTATCTACATATATGTATGTGTTATGCATGTATGTATGTATGTATTTATTTATCTATTCATTCTGCAAATTCTGGTTCTCTAGAGAACTGCAATTAATACGGTTTATATTGTTTGGGTGGTCTCCAGAACAGCATTGTCTAACAACTCAAATGATGTTCTGGTCTTTTTATTTGGCAACCATGGCTTCTGAGAGGAGAACAACCTTCCGTGTAGGATAGCTCCAATTACACACTTTTATATGCATATGAAGTTTATAAAATAGTAGGTATCATACAGCTTTTTCCAAACCCTAGTATTGTTTTCCCTTATCCCACCGATTTCTCTGCCCCATCCTATTCTTATACATCCCTTCCTATGATTCTGTTTTTAATAATTCAAATGTTCAGCCATTTATAAGATTTAAATAATTATCTTAAAGATTGCTTTCTCTCTACAGTCTTTAATTTTAATTTTACAAGAAGTGTTAAAACACTCCAATAAATCACAAAAAGAAGCAATTATTTGTATTTGTATTACTGAACATGAACCACAGAACAATACATCATGTTCTTTACCCATTAGCTCTTCAATATAGACATATTATGACAATAAAATTCACAATTGAGTAGTCTGACAAATTTACACTAAAGGGTTCTCTCATAGTTAACCTGTTTGTGAGGAATTTATCAAAATCTAGTTAGGATTTCCAGTTTGCAAGTGAGTATAATGAAGCTTTTCATTGAGAACACTATAGAAAATCTTTCTCATATGTGGATCCTGGCTAATCACACACACATGCACAGACACACAGTTATGTTTAAATAAATACAGGAATGGATACCATTGAAAGGAAACACTGAGAGTAGAAATTTTGAATAACAGGGGCATTTCCCAAGTCCACTGGGCAAAACACTATATTACTAACACACAACTGAAAAATGAAGCCTCATGAATCCTCAATATTTCCTTCTTAAAAAGTATGTCATATTATCTCTAGTCTAGAATATACAGCCTCAACATCAGTCTGGGAAGAGAAAATGACAGAAAAGAAGGAAATGGGGGTGGTATATGTCTTTTCAACGGTTTTGTGTATGTGTGTGTATGTGTTTGACTTTCTTTTGTTTTTTTTAATTAAATTTATTCATTTATTTTTTTACCCTGACTGCAGTTTCCCCTCCTCCCTCTCCTTCCAGTTCCTCCTACCACCTCCCCTCTATCCCTTCCCCAGCCCACTCCTCCTCTATTTCTGTTCAGAAAGGGAAAACTCCCATGGTGGTCAACAAAGCATGGCATATTAAATTGAGGTAGGACTAAACCCTCCCCTCACAATAAGGCTTTCCCAGGCAACCCAGGATTTTAGGTTCCCAAAATCCTGCCAAAGTGTCATGGATGTGCCCTCCTCCCATTGCTATGAGTCCCATAGGTCACCAAGCTATACAACTGCCACACATATGTTGAGGGCATAGGGTCAGTCCCATTCAGACTCCTTAGCTGTTGGTTCAGTGTCTGTGAGCTCCTATGAGCTCAGGTTAGTTGTCTCTGTGGGTTTCCTTGTGATTACCTTGACACCGATGGCTCATAGTTTTTGTAAGAGTAAATTCTTCTAGATATGCTATGTCTTGAGTAGAAATAAAAAATTGCATTTGGATGACAGAAAGTTCTGTAATAAGTAGTTAGAGTTTGGCACTTCTTTTTTTTTTTTTTTTTTTTTTTTTTTTTATCTGTAAAGACATTGTTCCAGAATGAGGTGGAAATTACCCACACATATAATTCTTTAAGTATCATCATGTAATTTAGTGGAAAGAAATTACCTCAGCTAATTTCAGGTCCGCTAAGTTCCTTGAGTCACAGAATTTACTAAGCAGGGTGGATGGCTTAAGGCCCACGTGAGCTCATATCAGAGACATTCAAGGCAGCACCTGAATGACCTCGTCAAGAGATCACAGGGGAGGCAATGCTCACCCTGCATCCATCTTTTGCCTATTTTGATTGATTTTATCAAGAGGGAAGATGTCACTGCCTAGGGTAACTTTAGGCTAACCTTTTCACTTAAGAACCACATGGTGTCTTCAATTTTTAGTTCCTCTCTCATTCAGAGAAGTTTATAACTGTTTACATTCTTCCTGGAAAGATTATGGGGCTGTCAGTGCTTTTCCCTGAGGGAGAAGATACCGAAAAACACTTGATTTTAGATGAGGAATAGCCATTTCATTTCTATGATAAACTTCAGTACTTGATAGACATTTATAGGATATTTTAGAAAGGGTGGATTTGCAAGACAGCTTGGAACAGTTGAATCAGAATTAAGACAACATGGAAGGTCATAAATGAAAGCGTAATTTTGAAGAACAGCAATGAAGACTCAGCAAAAATATGGGTGTAATCCATGTGTACCATATCAGGAATTAACAGTAGCCGTGGCTACAAAGCAATAAAGATGCTTCTTGAGATGGAAAAAAGCATAGCCGTGATCTGCTGTGTGTGTGTGTGTGTGGCAGAGAGGCAGCACTTGGTTATTTTTATGAGCCTTTTGTTCATTTAAATTTTGAAAAAATTACACTTCAAAAGAGCATTGGGGAAGACCACAGGAAACCTGCAATTGCTTAAATACTCAAGTTTTCTAAATTGCTGATGGCAGCTGGTCAAGCAGTCTTTTCTTCTAGTTTCTTGTGTAGAAATGCTGCCAACAATCTCTAGCCAGCAGAGCCACCAGCCTGGATCCTTTCCTTGTCTCAGAAGCTCTGGGGGTGGAAGTGAGGAAGGGGTGCACATCACCTGACAGTGAAGCCCATTTATTTTGTGTGGATCTAGCGTATTTTTGCCTTCACTTCAAAAAATATGCTCTATATGTTAAGCATCTATTTATTACAGTGCACCAGGCTAGGCATTTTGGAAAAAGAATAAATATGAGAAATAACCTCTACTAACGGATATTTTATACTCTTGTACCAGATAGGACTCTATTGACTTATGGAGGCAAAGACCAAAATGGATGTCTGAATCATGGCTAGCTTCCAATGCAAGCATTGGCTTCCTTAAGGGAAGGAGATTACTTATGTGTTTCACCTTTCTGTTTCAGGAAATATTAGGGTTTTATTTATACTTTGAGAAATGTATTATTGTTCAATTTTACAAATAATAAAAGTAACAACATCACTATGCATTATCACTTCCTGCTTTTGCTTCCCAATTATCTACATCTGTTGAGAGGATCTACCTTTGTATTTTCTACTCCCTATTGCTTTAGTTATGATAGATTTTTAAACAGTAAGTACTGACAGCTTATTCTATTTTGGCTATAGATTAGATAATGTCTAGCAGTGCAGGAATATCAACTAGTTATTATTGGCTTTGTTGATAAAGGTCTTTCTCTTGTTCAATTGTTACTCTGAATAACACACTGGGATAGTGTCCAACATAGCCCCTGCCTGAGACAATGGAAATCCCTGTTCTTTGGTGTGAAACCAAAGCAGGAAGAAACTGACTTGGAGATGGAACTAATTAATACAACACAAATCTTGTTGATGAAAATGTATAGGAACAGCATACCTCCCCTGGGATCTCGGTAGCACAGCAAAATTTCAGCCCTGTTCCCACCCCTAGAGATGCTTAGTCAGAATCTACACTTAAAACCCTCAAGCCAACTGATTCCCGTTCTGGCTGAATTTGAGAAGCCCTGTGCTCAAATCCTTGTCACATTCAAAGAAGCAGCCTACAGATTCCCAACTTCAAGGAATGTCTTTTGAAAATGAAATTTGGTGTAGAAAGAAGCAAATCTTTAAAATCACCCACTCTGCGCAAGGACTGAGGTACATATGCTGACTCATATTGACTTTACACGTGCCGTAGTTTTCCAAAGCCAGTATTTGTGGGAATCTAGCAGAAGTCTTCTCAAGCCCAGTTTCTTAACACACCCCCTGCTTTCCAGTGAACACTCCTTATTTACTGTACCTGAAAGTTTCCAAAGAAATTCAAAACAAACATATCTAATTCCAAATTCATTATTTATTCCTATCCTCCTCTACTGAAGTTGACCTATTTTAGTCAAATCAGTTATCAAATGGTTTATAGTTAATGTCTACTACTTCAGCATTGCAACTTGTTTAATATAAGGGATTGTCTTTTGTTAGTATGATGAATGCCCTGTCTCTCTTGCAGATCAAAAGAGTAAATGGTTTTTTATAATAATGGTCTCGACATGATTTTCTCAGCTCATCCCTATATCAATCAAAACTATGTTGTAATTTTTTTTGTTGTTTTAGAGGGAACTATCATACTTCTTTTAGATCTTGCAATCAGTAACTTCACAAACTGTTCTCCCTGAGGAGCAGACCATGCATCCAGGGTTTTCATTTATTATTAAAATGGTGCAAGATTCTTTTTTATTTACCAAACTTGGTAGGCACATTGTGAAATGTTACTTTTTATTCATGCCACAATAAGTCAAAAGGCCCTCCATAATTATATTTTTTGAACAAGGAGAAATCTTACGATGAGACAAAGGAGAAGCCGCTAAAATAGGATTATTTTGGGACTGAGTAAATCCAGTTAAATTATTATTGGTAGTGATTACAATTATCCTTTGTCCATTTCCACTAGCTTGTTAGTGATAGGATGGAACACCATTAGGATATTGGTTTAGGCGGTGTCTCATTAAAGCTTAAGTTGAAGGTCTTTCTCAGATCATTGCTATGCCCTGGATGCTATGCAGGTAGGCTTCATTTCCTAGAGCAGTAAGAAGTATTCAGTACTTGAGTAGGGCTTGCTATTAATCAGAGTGAAAACATCTTTAGACTGTGGGAGCTAAAAAAAAATGTGGTATTCCTTTAACTACACCTCAACGCCTAATGGTTTGTGCTTCCTGACTAGGAGAGTTTTATCAACAGAAGGACATTACAGTTCAACTGCCCTAGGATTGAAGTCTTAGATGAAATTCTCTGTAACTACATTAAGTAAGAAAATTTAATGAACCTCATTTAATTCTGTATTTTAACTTGTAAAACTGAAATTACTAAATTTCAGAGCTCCTACAAAAATTAAAATGAAGTATACATGAAAGAGGCAGTGTGTGTGTGTGTGTGTGTGTGTCTGTGTGTGTTAGCTAATCCAGTCTCTCATCATACTAAATGTGAATGTGGGCTCAAAATTGATCCAGTCTAAGAGACTATCAGCACACAATAGAAACTGATGTTGTGAATCCTCTCAACCACCATGGGTGAATGTACTGTGGTTGTAACCAGTTTATGGTGTTAAACGCATGACCCTCTAAGAACTAGATTTTCAATCCTATGCATTATGATTTAGATTACTAGTGGCTCACCTGAGGAATAATGTGGATGCTTAAAGAGGAAGGAAGAGCCTGAAACCTTAACAAAGGTACATATAAAATCTGAGCCAAACTTTCAAAGTGGTAGTGACTATGAGGGAGTGAGACTGGAAATAATTTACTGAAAATGCCCTGTAGTGCCTGCTGGGTATACATTATCTGCAAAGCATTTCAAAGTTAACAAAGGAGATGTCATTGACCTTTCCCTACTATAACGCTTGATATTCAGATAGTTTACAGAATTTGCTTAGGGATAAACTATCCTTAACTAGAAGAGAAGACGCAAGAGTAAAGATACCCGCTGACTCCACAGGCAGCAGGCACAATAGGCTTACACTGTATGACATTAGGAGAACTTAACAAAAAAAATATTCAGATGAGAAAATACTTAAAGTTCAGTGATAAACAGAAAACAATGAACCCTCACAACAACATTCCCAAAGTTATTTTGAGAGACTTTCCTTGACCTGAACAGCTAGCATACAAATTCAAGGCTCTTTAAACAGAAGACCCCACGAAAATATAAAATGACAAAAAATAATCTTGATTACTGTGATTTACACTTAATCATCCTTAACCAAGATTGGTAATATCGACCAAGTTTCTGAAACCTTGGTAGAACCTATCAATTACTCAGTTGCTGTGTTACACCCATCTAATTCTGTCCCACATTGAGCCCATCTGTTATCTAGTTCTTGTTCAAAAACTCTAAATGGGGTTGTCTCTATCAGGTTCCTCCACTTAGAGCTCAGGGAAAACTACAGGAAGGGAAGGAGAAAGAATGTTAAGAGCCAGAGGGGATGTAGGATGAAGAAGGACACTTAAAAGAAATCCCACACTTGCTCAGAATTGAATATAAGAGTGGGTTATTTATTTAGGGATATACTCAGAGATCACAATCCTCTGCTGGAATGGGGAATAACAACCAAATCCTGCAGCTGGAAAAGAGGCCGGATGCGGGCTTTACATCAGCAAATGGGCGGGTAACTTAAAGGCTACTGGCAGTAGGAATTCCTACAGCACCAGGGACACCAGAAGAACAAGGCCTTCTGAATCAACTGAGCAAGCCTCAGGTGAACTCACAAGAAGTAAAGCAACAACAAAAAGTACCTACTTGGGTCTGCTCTAGAACCTTTGCATAGATATGCGTCTATTACTGCTTTTAGCTTAGTAGTTCTATAGAAATGCTAGATGTTGGAATAAGTGGGTCTTTGATTCTTGTACCTGCATTTGAGGCTCTTTTCTTTCTGTTGGGTTGCCTTGTCCAGCCTCAATGTGATCACCTTTATTTTGTCTTATATTTTATTTTGTCATGGTTGGTTGTTATCTCTCAGAAGCCTGTTCTGTTTTAATGGGAGACAGAACAAGACTGGATTGAAGAGGAGGTGGGTGGCGAGGGACTGAGAGGAGCAGGGGAAGAGAAAATTATAATCAACATATTGTATGAGAAAATAATCTATCCTCAATAAATGAAAACAAAACTTGACAACCTTGTGCTGCGATGCTCTGACCCCCATTTAAAACGTTTGCCACATTCAAACCAAATGGGTGACAAATGGGTATGTTGAAAAGATTTTAAGACACGTGTGGGTGCATATTCAGGCAAAATAGCAATCTAACCACAAAAGTCTTTCACAACCCATTTTTTTATTCTACTTGCTGTCTTTTTATGTCTTTTCAACCAAGGTAACGGAAACGTTTGTCAAAAACAAACATCCACATAAACTTTAAGCGCATCCTGTTAGCTCTCTCCGTGCACACATTACAGGGACACTTGGAGAAAATACATTTTCTCCAGAAGGTGACTGTCCTCTGAAGTGCCATCTCCCTCCTGACAAGCTTCACCAAGCAGCTGTCACCAATGGACACCAGCTCTCATATGTCCGAACTGGTTGCCAATCTGCTTTTCTTCTTCCTTTGAAATGAAGAGCCATGGTACCATGAGGATGGAGTTGTCAAGACCCGTACACAAACCCTGACCTAATAATCAAGCAGGCAGCTCCTGGGCGGCTGCAGGGAGGAGGGACTGAAGCCATCACACACGGCACAGCTTAATATGATCGCTTTGAGGAGACTTGAAAAGGAGTTCAAAAGCAACAGAATGTATTAACCAGCCAGGGCTTTCGTGTACTGGAGTTTGATGTTATCCGCCGTATCCAGCTCCTGTCCATTAGCATAATGAAAGCAAAGCAAATTAATTATTTAATAAAAAAGATTTTCTTTTTAATGAAATCCATTGCTGATCAAATTAGATAATGGATGCATGGACAGTTTGAACAGCATAATGCACGGCCCCCTCTCTCACTCACTTTAAGCATCAGGCTGAGCTTTGCTCCGAAGTTGGACAAATGCCTCCTGACAGTGTCCATCAGCATAGAGGCTGTTCTCTGATGGCAACCTTGTAGCTTTGCCAAAGAACTGGTGTAAGAATTAGCTGCCAGTTACCCTGGAATGATGCACCAGATATCAGATCCCTCCGTAGTGAAAATCACAGGAGAATAGAGAGAACCTGGCTCTGCTAAGCAACCTAGTAGGACCGTAATCTTTGACAGGTCATTTCTTTCTCTTGATCTCACATCTCTCATCCATATGGTCATCTGAATAGCTATTCCACACTTTTGTATAATAATTTTCAAAGAAGCCTCGTATATAACAAATTTTCAGTCTATGTATTTAAGTTTGCTTTTCTGTCGTTACGATAGATATCACAAACAAAAGCAATTTAGAATTTGACATGCTTTCAGTTATCAGTTCATCACCAAGCCAAGCCAAGGCAGGCGTTCAAGAGGATGGAGGCAGAAACCATGGTGAAGATTGCTTACAGGTTTCCTTATAGGTTCAAATTCTTCTATAGCCTAGGGCCAACCTGCCCACCCACCCATAACACGTCCCACAGTGGACTTGACTCCCTACATCAATTACTAACCAAGAAGATGCCTGACATACATGCCAATGGCCAAGAAGAGGGGCAACTCTTCAATTGAGTTTTCCTCTTCTCAGGTGAGTAAAGTTGAGAAAAATGATTAACCATCACAACATGCAGTTTTGTCCCTTCTTCCCTGTACACTAATCTGTTGTGTCCAGGTTCTAAGTTTAGAGATCATTCTGAGAGGTGAAAGACATAGTGCAAATTATGGTTAGGAAGAATTAGGCACTTTCAGTTTTAACCAGACAAAATAACGCCCTTGCTGCAGCTGCCCAATTTTCAGATCATAAGCTCCTTACACAAAGATAATTCCTCTCTGTCACAATAATTCTTCACAGGGGAGACACTTCTCATGTGCTCCCAATGATAAGCCAAATACTACAAATCCAAAGTTCACTTTGAGAGAACAAAATGAGATTATTGGGATTACAAATGGGGCATGGGTAAGGGGCTAGTAACACGTACATACATGGATACCCCAAAGCAAACACTTTGGAATGTCTTCACCCATCATGGATAATAGCCTACCCCAAGTTGCATAGGTTTAAACCACTTCCCTTAGTTTTTCTCAGACTATGTACTCTAACTTCTGCCCAAGACCTCAAAAGCATATGAAATTCAGATGGAATTGAATAAAAATGTCTGGAGGGATGCGAGTCCAGTGACCTTCTCTTCTACTTCCTTCTAGGAGGGAATTCCAATATCCCAGGGACCCCATTTCCACGGACTGTAAAAGGTAGGACTATATGATTTCATGATGATGGTGAGAGTTTGCCTTTGAAGGTATTGCCTTACAATGCTACCACACAAATGTTAAGAAAAACATGATATATTCAGCCAGGACCTACTAATCCAGCACCATTTTACTGTCCATGCCTATGAAATGCCAATGACTTTGGACCTTTATTTCTCCTGAATATATTTTAAACAAGTTTAAGAATTCCATCAATGAACGTGATTTCTTCTTTAGCATCCTGCGTGCACTAAGCTTTTGTAAGAAGTATTCAAATAGGAAATATGGGACTTATAAATATGGAATCCTGCACTTTATATTTAAGCCATGGTTTTATTCTTAACCTTTTAATACCAGTCGTAAGTCATTTGAGAGAAGGATGGGTTTGATTGCAATTTCACTATTTATCTACTGAGATTATGGACAAGATCTTCCACGCATATTGGAATATCAATATTTTCATATTAAATCAGCCATCATAGTCTAAAGGTTAAATATTTTAATTGATCTTCAGCAAAATGACAGGATAATAGTTAAGTTCTTTTCTTAAATAGGCTACGTACGTCTTTCTTGCAATATGAGCTTCCTCATACTGCACACTCCCAGGCAGCTTTCTTCTGACACACAAGATATGATAACTACCCCCAAAATGTGCTAATTAGCAAGAGAATTAGTGAGTGGACTAGCTCTCTTCCCTTTAAAAAGAGATAAGCTCTTTCTCTTTGCACAAATAAGTCACTGCCTAAAAGGACAATTATATGACATTTAAAGGGACATAGCCTTTATTAGAAGACTGTTTGAGATAGAGAAAAATTAGTTGACAAAGTTCAACATTCTTTCATGATTAAAAAATGTTGGCAAAAGGAAGAATTCACAATGCAATAAAGGCCACAGAAGACAAAAGCACAGCTAACACCAATGGATGGAAATTGAGAATTTTTCATGTAAGTACTGAAGCAAGACAATGACACACACGAACAGTGCTTCTCAGGGATGTGGTCTTCTTGAGCCTGCACAGAGTACTCACCCTGTGAAAACAAACATATTCTCATCTGAAAGGAACAAATGTAATTTTCAGATGATATTCACATATGCAGAGCTAGAGCAATTGAGATACATAAATATCTATATGGAGGGAAGGGGACGCTTTGGTGTGCTGTACAAAACTGAACTCCACATTTTGAATTGAGTTTTCAAGCCAGCATCCTGTACCAAAGATGGGTACAGGGTACCAGCCTTAGACAGGAATTTCCGAGGATGGCAGTTCCAGCAGACCATTCTGATGACGAATAGCATATTGAGAATATCTTTAGAGAGCACACCATCATCTGTTTACAGAGGAAGAAAGTGACAGCTATGTTATTATTGAGCTTGACTAGGACTTCGAAACTACTATGGACAACAAGAAGGGTCTTATGTTCCTCTGCAAAGGACACTAATAGAAGCACTAAGTACTGCTCAGAAGCTGCATCTGACAAAGAAGGGACATTGGACAAAGTGCAGCTTGTATTTTCTAGTGGACAGCAGAGAGAACTGGATTCACTGAACTGTCAATAGTAAGATATGTGTAATAAAAGCAATGGGCTCGATAGGTTCTATTTAGGAATATACATATTTGTGGATAGACAATCAGTGAAAAGGGAGGCCATGGATTTGAGGAAGAGAAGAGTGTATGAGAGGTTTTGGAGGAAAGAAAAGGAAAGAAAAACATCGGCATTATATTATCTTGAGAGAAATTTAAAAACCAATGTAAGTTATAAACGAAATCAAGGTCATATTTCGGTCATTTGACAAAATTGGAAAAAAGACAGTGGAATAAGTAATTTAAAATATTGTCTGGGTATTAAATTTCTGAAGTTTCTAGTTGTCTTTTAATTATGACAACTTTCCTGCTCCTAGGAAGTATGCATTGATGTTATTAGATTTGAAGCACTATTACTTATTATAGCTTATCCTTAAATATCAAGAAAGGATGTAGAATGTCTGTAAATATTATGAAATGATAACAATAGGTACACCTGGGTAAAGGGTAGTAATTGTTCTTTTTCAGTACTTTCTTCCTCATATGCATTTCCTACACTGAAATAAAATGTGGACAATGTTCAGAATCTTCTCTGCAACACAATGAGAAATAATTTAAAATGTGAACTATTTGGATAGAACTGCTTAGAGAAGGGTAAAGTAGGGGAATGATAAACAGACAAGATTTCCTAGTTTATTCTCTGTCTTTACCCTTGAATGATTGTGTGTGTTTGTCTCTCTGTCTCTGTCTCTATCTGTCTCTTTCTCTCTTATATGTGTATGTGTCTTTCTCTCTATCTGTCTCTGTCTAAGTCTCTCTCTCCATCTGTAGACAGGAAAGTATACATACTTACCCATATAAGGCTGTAAGGCAGAGAACAAACTCAGCTATCATCCATCAGGTGCTTTCTGCCTTGTTCTATGAAACAAGCTCTCTCATTGGCCTGCATTTTGCTAAGTAGCCTGCTTCGCCACCTAGCCCAAGATATATGTCTGACACCGTCTCCTTAGTACCTTGATTTCAAACACATGTCATCATCTCTTTTATAAATAAATATGGGTTCTGAATAATTGAAATCAGGTTTCAAGTTTGTAAGACAGATTACTGACTGAGCTAGTAAATCACTAATTATTTAAACACTTTAAACATTTTCTTTCTTATTTTATATGTAGGAGTGGTTGTCTTTTGTGTCTACATATTATTACTGCATCATATTCACACAGTGCCCAGAAACGTTCTTAACCACTGGGCCATCTCCTCAGCTCATGAACTTCATCTCACAATATTGTCTAATCTGTTGTGCAATACAGAATATTAAAGCTAGAAGCCACCTTAGTTGATTCAAAATAAAAAGATTCCGAGAACATCTCTCCCTGTTTTGAGAGTTGAACTCTTGCTCTTCCATCATAACTTTTACTCTTTCTCTGTCTTTGAGTTGCTTTGCCCATCACAAAACCTGGAAGATGCAAGGCTTGTTTCTTTCTGAGTCATAACTGTGATCTGGGATCTACAAAACAGAGATCTGATGTCGGAGGAAATGAGATCCAGATTCACAGGATCTGATGAACTTGAATCAGACTCTTCTACCTTTATAAATCTAAATATTATAAGTACATTGATTAAACAATGCATAATGAAATAGTCACCTGATTGCTTTTAGTATATACTCAAACTGAATTGTTCTGTAAGATAGGCCCAGAAGGGTCCTTTATTTTTCTTTTATTGCTCCTATTTTGGGAATACCAAAAAGAGTCATTACAAATCATTCAGGTATGAAACAAATGACTGAACTAAACTTGTGAAATGACTTCAATTTAAAAAATAGCAAAGCCTGTGTGTTCCTGCAGAGGCAATAGTCTATAATAAGAACTGCTCTGTAGTTTAGCAGTTAGCATTCAGGTCCTCGGCCAGGAGATGCAGATGGAATTCCTCAAGAGCCTTATCTCACAACGCTGCCTAACTGTTGTGTGATGCAGAACACCAATGCTAGGAGCCACCTTAGCTGAATGGAGGGAGAGATTGGAATTTTCAAAGATTACTTTTTGAACTTGAATAGCCACTCAATATTCTGTTTCTATTTTCCTAGAACTTTCCGTGTTGCCACTCCGACTGGACGGCAATACTGATATTGCAATTCTCTAAGATATTAGGGAATGTTAAAAAGAGAAAAGAGAAGGGTGAGGATTTAGCCCAGCAGGGGATGACTTCCCTGGCATGTATAAAGTCAAAGGTTAGATTGCCAGTACCAGAAAAAAAAATCATACAGACAAAACAAGCAAATGAACAAAAACCTCCTACTCAAAAATATTGGGTGTTTTGAGCTGTGGTTAATGAGGATGCTTCCAGAAGTTCTTTTCTTCTTCACTAAAATTTTGCCTGTGAGTGAGTCAGGGTTCACCGTGAACTTGTTAGAGAAGCATTCTGCCAATGCAATGCTATTGCCCACCAAACACCAGGCACCTGTTACCTGGTTGGCATTGCACCTGCCCTATGTCTGTCTCTGCACCAAGGGTCCCGTAATTAATAGAAAACAGCTTCATTGAAAATTCAAGATGAGTTTAGAAAACAATCATATAAATAGGTCATATGATTTGATGGGTATAACTCGGAAGAGAGCCCTTGGAAATGTTATAAAAACTTCATAAATGACAAAAGTGGAATCCTAAATGCACCGCAGAACAGTGCAGTGGACAATTCATAGCAAACAATGAACTGTCACTTATGACTCGATAATCAGGGCTTTGGCTGACACAAGAATTTCCAACTGTCAAGAGGCTATAATACCATAATCGAGGGCCGTGTACACTCGTGAAAATAGGGATAGGGTAATAACGAAGAGGTGTGGATAGTCCTATCATAGGTCGTTCCAGAAGAATATCAGATCACATCAGAAAATAAGCACACAGAAAAAAAAATTGAGGATGAAATCTTCTCTCTGAAGTTCACAATTCTACACTTCAACTGCCAGTAACTGAGAACATGTCTATATTTGGACACAGGGATACTAGAAAATGTAATTGAGTCATTGAACTGAGTCTGAATTTAGCATAACTATTGTCTTATTAATAAGAGATTAACACACAGTGATTGAGACTGGAGTCTTCTGTAAACGTTACAATTTATTTTAAAATAGTTTCAGGTTTAAAGAATTGCTCAAATGATCACAAAGTCACCTATATCCCATACACATGTTCCGCTATGAAAACCTGTCATTAAAATGCTATACTTAGTATAGTGAATGAACCAAGACATCTGTATTAATGATGCTCTAAATTTTATTCATTATATTTCTTTAGTTTCTAAGGACTTTTTCCTTTGAGAAAAATGTGATTAGAATACCATGCAATATGTAAATGCCATGCTTCCTGACGTTCTACCTAACAATGGCAATATTTTAGATTTTTTCCCTTATTTTGCTGATTTCCATAGTCCATTCCCATGTTCTTTCTTTAACATCTAAACACATTTTTAAAACATATCTGTTTAGCTTTTTTCTGTCTGTACCTTACTTGCTGCATACCTGCATCATTCTCTGACCATGTGAGCCAAGCCTTAAATAGCTAGATAATTACTGAGCATTTCTGGTGGCTGACTCCGACCCCTTCAGTTCCATAAGAGTCTAGCTTCATGCCAGAGGGTACCAACCTGGAGTAGCATTTATCTGCCTCAGTTCTGGTACTTTGCTGTGTCTACCTACAGCAGGAATTTGTACCCAGTGTTGGCTGATCAAGTGCACATCTGTGTAGTATGACCTCTGAAAAGAACCTTGCCTCTCCTTGTTAGATAAGCCTACTTCAGTGAGCACTTTCTCAGGTCCTATCTTGATATTTGAGGGCCCATGTTGGGCACCATAAGTAGTGAGTCTTTCTCTGTCCCATCAGCTAGCTCTTACATTATGATGCAGAGACTTACTAATTATGAAAACATGGCCAAGAGCGTAGGCTTGTTTATAGCTATTTTTATAACTTAAATTAACCCATATTCTTTTATCTACATTCTTTTATATATCTCAGCTACCTTTACTTTGTAATGACCATGTTGTGTGTCTTGGCATATAATGACTAGATACTCAGAAACATTCAGTTTATCTGTTAACAACAGAAGCAGTTCTGATGCTTATACTCCAGCTTCTTCCAGTGTAGTTTTTAATTATAAAACACAGGGCCACTTTATTTTTTTTTTGCTTACAATATATCACTATAAAGGTAAATTTCAACTCCTAAAATTTATCTTTAAATATTATGAAATTGCCAATTTTTTAAAATAGTTCTTAGATACTAAAAAGAGAGTACAAAAAGCAAATAGTCTCATCACTTCAGGTTTGTATTAGATGAGCAAAATCCATGTACTTGCTAAAGCACTGAAGCAACAGTTTTGGTAAATGAAAAGGAAGGCAAAAATTATTTTGTACTGGTACTGATATTTTACACTTCTTAAAGCTAAACTTAGTGAAGGAGTACTTTTTTCTTAAAAAAATTTGTAATGTCAACATAGTTCTGAATATTGTATGATATTCATGCCCCAGAAATTTAATTTTTTTTCAGATTTTTTTTTTCAAATCTGCAATCTAGTTTAAGGTCAGAAACTTTCCGGCTTTTGAATTAATTCCGGTCATTAGAATGGTGACTGGGATTTATCATTTTAAAACTCATGTAGAACAACTTTCATGGAGTGGGCAATGTACCAAGCATTGAAGGGTGCAGGATGGATTAGACTCTGTCCCTGACTTTGAGAGGCTCATCAGTCAGTATAAACTATAGACCCACATAACTGCAGTAAAAGAAAGCGGATGCCAAATTGCAAGAAGTTTTGTAGGACATATTATGGGAGAATGAGCACAAAATAACTGTGAATCAAGGAATGGGTAGAATATAGATTAATCCAGGTTTTGGAGAAAAGGAATGCATTCTTGGTATTTAGGACCATTTTTATGAACTGATTTGCACAAGAGAGAAACACAGCCATATCCAGTCCCTGTCCTCAAAGCCATGATTCTCTCTTTTGTGGAAGTTTAGCTCCAGAGCTGAGATAAAAAAAAAAAAAAATGGCATGCTACATTTTCAAGCCCACCTTAGGATATATTCATATTCTTGTTAAATAAAAAATAGTTTAGTAGAATAATAAAACATTTTCTATAAAAATATCATCCCACCAGAAAGCATACTAAATAATTGGCTAAGCATTTCAATTCTTTAAGAGAAATTTTTTTCTGTTCAGATTTCATAATATACAGGTGAATATTAAAGCAATAACAATTATGGTCACTTAATAGTATTTTTTTTTCTGCTATTTTCTAGGCAAGGCAATTTATTTTCAAATGCATTCACTGCAAATGGAGAGCTATTATTATGGTAATGGACTAAATGCAAAACAAATGTGGTCCTGACACATGGAAAACATTCCCACAATACTACCCGGCAAAGATTTGCACTTGCACAGACATTAAAATGATATTCTCCTTTACCAGTACGCCCAGTCATTACTCCACAGAGGGCTTCCCGTGTGTTCACACTGTACTTGTTACAAAGATTGAAATACCTGCTTCCTGCCTCCTGGATTCTATGTGTGGGATTAAAGCATAAGTCTTCTACCATGGGAGAATTGTTAACTTGAGATCTACATGCTATTATTTTGTATTAGCCTAATAATGTCAGAGAAGATCTCAGAGGATATGAGAACCCAAAACCAATGGGATGAATGGACTTTTCCAGACTCATATGTAATGTGGCAGTATTGTATGTAACAGGATGGATGCTTACATACATACATAGAGGCTAGCAAGAGCTGAGAGAGGATTAGTGGGGGAAGCCTCAGAGAACTCGTTCTGAAAGTGAGTGTGAGGGAAGATGGGAGATGCTTCCAAATTCTGACTCTGGGAACACGGAGCTGGAAGTGATGTTTTCAGACAGATGCTTCTTTGGAATGACCATTGTCCAGAGCTATATCGTGATCATATCTTCAGTCTGAACCTGTCTTGTCAATCATTCACCGTTTGTACTGTGCAAACATAACCTTGCCCAGGTAACTGTTCTCTGTCCACACTGTATTTTGAGGCATAGGTGGCTTTTTATCTGAATAATCCCCACAGAGCATTAATGTACATAGAATATCGATGAACTGAATAAAAAGAAAAATTGATTTCTGATCTAACACCAATGATGGCTCCAGAGAATCTCAGTTATATTATACTGGGAGAATGACGACATCTCTCTTTTTTTTTTTTTTTTTTTTTTTTTGTTTTTTGAGACAGGGTTTCTCTGTGGTTTTGGAGCCTGTCCTGGAACTAGCTCTGTAGACTAGACCAGGCTGGTCTCGAACTCATAGAGATCCGCCTGCCTCTGCCTCCCAAGTGCTGGGATTAAAGGCGTTCGCCACCACCGCCCGGCTGACGACATCTCTTGATCAACATTTTAAGTATAAAATTTCCAAACTTCAATGGATACTGTCAAGATTAAATAGGATAGCTCATAGAAATGTGTCGGTACAAGGGCTCTCCCTATGAAGAATGCATCTTTTCTTCTTCTTTACTTTTTATCTAATGCACAAATCTCAATACCCTCAAACATGAGACGTAAGGAAGCAATCAACTGTAGCCAGGTTCATTCTGTAATTCTGCATTTTCGGCATGCTTCAGAGATACCGGCATTGTACTCTCAAAATTTCATTGTTATTCAACCTGCAAAAATAATCTGAATCCACTATCGGCAACTGAAGTGATATACTAAACATACATATATTATATATAGTCTTTTGTTAATTGAAATAGAACACAAAATGTTCTGATTATGGTCCCCCTGCCCCTCAGAATGCCTCCTAGATTCTCCCAACATCCACATTCACCCAAATCTACACCCTTTCTTGATATCGCTTAAAAGCATTTAAAAAAAAAAGAAAGAAAGAAAACAAGATAAAATAAAAACAAACAGACCTGAAAAGGATAAAGCACAGGTCTGGGCTGCTGGAGTCCTAGTACTGATTTTTTTTCTGGTTTACCTCTTCTCTTATCAGAGTTCTGTTGCTTAACAGTTTCCTCCCAGGTTGAAATATTCCATCTAGCAAGGAATCTCATTAAACTTGATATTGAATAACTCAAAATAATTTCCAGAAGCTCATGAAACTAACCAGATTCTCTAGGCCCCACATACTGCCCACATGTACACAGTAAAGTTAGCAGAGGATCATTCTCAAAAAAGACTACCTTCCTAGAACTAGAGACCTGAAAAAGGTTTAGACCAGCTGAGTCATTTGGGAAAAAGTACCCTCCAATCTGTTGATCTCCCTGCAGGCTATATGCAGTGTGTTCCAGATTCCCAGCTTTTGTGAACAATCATGGATTCGGGGTTGAACCTTGATGACACAGCAATTTTGGGTCATTTCTGCCTATGTGAGTAACTCCTCACCCATATCCTGATAGTAACGTCAATAAAGCTCATTGGTTCATCAAGTTGGCCTCTTGTTGTATCTGTACCTAGGCGTGCTGTGGGCTTCTTATCTGGGGAGAGTAGACAAGTGTGTTGCTTCTCTCAAGGAAAAATCCTGCCCCACAAATGTACCCCAGGAATAATTCCTTTGTTTTTCTTCTTGATTTTCATGATGACTTATTCTCATGGTCTATTCCCTAATTTTGAACAATTTAGAAGCTATTCTTCTCTGTGCCTCTTATGGCACAGTAACAAAGTAACAATTTATCATAGTAACAATTGTTTCTGTTACTTTCTCCAGTTCTAATTCTACAGGAACATGTTAGGACTTTGTTCTAGCCCCTAAGCACTCATTAGCAAAGATCCCTGACCTTTCGGTGAGAAATAGCACCTACCCAGGTTCCGCCTGGATATCTCTACTCTATTCTACCACGTTTCTAAACCGCAGTGGCTGATCCCCTTAGGACAGTCATTTTCCAGCCTGGACCTTTGTTCATGTCCATAAGAAATGCTATCATCTTTGCTAATATTTATTGGATCTTCTGGTTTGAACATTCTTAACTTTTCAAGAATCATTATTCAATAATTGCCAGTGTTTTAACTTCATAGTGCATGAATACTACTGCATGCTAAACAAACCATTGCCATCATTGTGTGGTTGTGCAATTGTGTAATCCTAGCAAAAGAAACTTAAGTGAAAGGATCACCATTAGCTCAAGACTAGCCTTGGTTACATATCGGGTTCCTGGCTAGTTTGGGCTACAGAATGAAGGTTTCAAAAAAGACGTAAGACAAAAAACTAACAGAAAACAAAACAAAACTGCCATAGCCTATATCTAGTCTCATCACCTTTCTCTTAGAAAATTCAATAATTTCATTTCTCATCGTGCTGGCCTTCAAATGTCTCCTCTAATTCACCCTAAAATTCACAGTAGCACGCACTCGGTATAAAGCACAGGTCTATTCATGGGATTCTCCAGTCAGCACACGCTTAATTGTTCCCATTATTAAGAAAGAAAATACCCACGGCATTTCAGCCCTGCAGTTTAATCTTTGAAATATCCCAGGTCAGTGCCTTAAGAACTGGAGATTATTTATCTTGCTTCCCTTCCGTCTTTTCTCCTTCACATATTTTAGGAAGACAGAACTCATTTTCACTGCCATGTGATCTCCAGACTGCTGGCTTGTCGTCTGTGTTCTCCTCGAATGCCATCATTTCTGGCCTGTCAATGCCCTGTCATTTACCACAGCTCAGATTCTACCTCATGGCTCAAGCTTGGTCTCTTGCCTTGAGTGATATTTTCCAATATTTGAGATGGAAAACAAATTCTTTTTTCATAACTCTGAAAAGAGAGTTTCCTTCATATGTCTGGGTTATACTCATGCACAGAAGTAATTTAGAGCGATGGTTTCATTCACTCTGTTATTTTAGGCTCTACATTATCATCAACATTAGAGCAGGGCCGTTGACTTTAGGTGTAAGATTAGTGAGAAGGTTTATTACTTCAAATTAGACCTTCTGATGAGATTCAAATGTTCTCATATAATTATTGCCAGCAAGAAATGATCCACCCCCATACATTTAATTGCAGTCTTTTTTTTTTTTTTTAAGGGGAAGGGGTGGAAGGGAAGAGTTACAATATTGATTCATTGAACTGAGTCAGGTAAATAACATTTAGTGCTGGAGGCTTTAAAGGTTCATCCATTTCTATTTATTCCTGTAACTTAAAGAGCTCAATTAAATATAATGGGTTAAAGTATTAAAAATCTGATTATCAGTACTTACTGAGTGAGACACTGATTAAAGCTTAGGGAAAAGACAATTCTATTCATAGAACCGAGTTCAGGAGGAAGTTAGAGTGGGTTTAGCTACACTCCTCACCGTCTGTTTTTCAGTGCCATTACTAAGGATGAAGCACAAAAACTTGAGAAGTTGTCCTAATGAGATGGAGTGGTCTGCAAGAATGCAATGTTACCATCTCGCTCATAGATGCCAAACACATGTGCAGGTAGACATGCCAATTTCTTTTTAACTAAAAAAAAATGTATTGCCCTTGTTTTCTTGCAAATGAGTCTCAACATTTCAAGTCATTCAAAGGAATAGACTCTTCGAAAGAATCATTTAGCTGAACTGTCTATCAGCAACAAAAGGGTGTGTAAGGAAGAGAATCATGGATAAACTCACAAGACATGGTCCCCATTCATAGTTGTACCTCGTTCTGTTTTTATTTGTTCATTCATGTTTTAAAAAGCCATCTATGGGACCTTGGTCAAGTTAACTAATCACAATAAGGTTCGTTTTCTTTCTTCCATAATGTGGATATGATCATTATGGCTTGCCTGGAGGGTTGTTGTGAGGACTGAATCAAATCGTTAAAGCCAAATTCACTTGTCTATTCTGAACAGGGGATTAATCAATCTTTCTACACCCCTGTGTTTTCTAGTCATATTTTTAAATGGCCTACCACACTCATCGTTTTTTATGTATTCATTTAAAAAATTTAATTTTCATTTCGTTTTATGTGTGAAAGTGTTTTGCCTGTGTGTATGACCACGCGACAATGTATGCATGCATGGTTCCTGCAGAAGCCAGAGACAGATTTAGATCTAGAACTGGAGTTGCAAGCAGTTTCAAGCTATCATATGGGTGATAGGGACAGAACCCAGGTCTCTGGAAGAAAAGAAAGTGTCCTTAACCACTGAGGCACCTCTACTGCCCTGTAGTTTAATATTTTTAAATGGCCTACCATTGCTATCCAGTTGGTACTCTTCACATATGTGACATGTGATACTGATAAACCCATCTTGTGACCAGAAGTAACACACTGTCACCACAGAAGCAATATCTGTATCCAATAGATTAAATTTAACCAGGAAAGACATACATAAAGCAGGCATTGTTTGCACAGCACATTTAGTTTTAAACTGATTTCACAGGAATATCATTTGATCATTTTTATTGCAGTTATTATTTTATTATTCCTGCAAGTTTCCTCTCTAGCTCATGAAGTTTTTCCATGTTGCTAAGTCTACAATTCTACATGAGAATTTAATTATAGGTGTTCCCCAGACACCCACCCACACTGGCCCCACATGATCAATCTCATCAGGAGTCACATGAGTCCAGGCCATTTGAATGAGTTCACCAGACTCTGATCTATGCTATCCTCCACTTACAACCAGGAGAGATTGGGCACCAATTTCCAGTTTTAGCCAAAACGTTCTTCACAATTGACGAGGGGTGGGGAGGTGTGGGAATCACCTTTTTTGGAAGGCTTATCACTGGTTATATAGACATAGTCCAGGTAAGGAAAGATCTCATTCTCAAGAGTATCGAGCTAATACAAATTGTATTGTATCTTGTTATTGTTTTAAAAAGTGACAGAAAACATGAAGTTGAGAGAATAGGGAGTGAGGAGGATCTAGGCAGAGTTGGAGAGGGGGAAATATGATCTAAATATAACATGAAAATCTGAAAGAGTAAATGAAAACATTATAAAATGAAAGGATAGGCTCAAATTTATATGTATGTATATATATATCACATATATACTCTCTGTGAATTTTCATTATCTTTTCTTCTGTTGATGGGCAAGTAGGTTAGTTTCAATGCTTTTGCTAAGCTGAATCAAACAGCAATAAACATAGGCTTGCTAATTCCTTTATGGTATGGCAAGTAGTTCTCTGAACATATGCTCCAGAGTAAAATAGCTGAGTCATGTTTTTTCGAGAAACCTCTGAACTGATTTCTGCAACGTCATAACTTGCACTCCAACTAACAAGTGAATAGGGGTTTCTTTCTACCTTCATCCTCCCCAACATCTGTTTTCCATTCTAATGAAATAGCCGTTTTGACTTTGATGAGGTGATATGTCAATGTAGCTTTAATTTTCATTTTTATGATGTTTAGGTAAAGTGACCACTTTTTAAAATAGTTATCATTCTTTGTGTTTCTTTTTAAAAAACACTAGTTATTCAGTCCATTTGCTCATGGGTTGATGTAAATTTTATTGTAGTTTTATTGATTTAAATACAAGTACTCCTTGTTTTACAGATAAATGTCTATACAGTTCTCTAACATACATCAAAGCAAATGGTTGATCGTAGTTAGATACTTTTGTGAAATTCAGAAGAGAAAAACCTAAATTATCAGAAAGGCTATAATTTGAGATGAATCTAGTCAAATGTATCTATAGAAACAGGTGACAGATGAGTTAGATGTCGATGATCAGATGCTGTAATATCCTTCCAGGCCTCAAGTCAAGCAAGCAGAATTAACTCAACCTTCCATCATTTTCTCTACACAGATTCTCAACAAATTCAATGATGCTTCATGCAAGTATGTAGTATGAAGTATGTTCTCTGTGCTTTAATGAGTCTACCCGTGGAAAGCAATAGATTTCTTCCACAAGACTCTCAGAGGCTCATTTATTAGTAACCTAGAACCAGGTTCTTTTGCTTCAGGTAAGCATCACATCACCTATGTTTTCTCTGGATGTTATGTAGTTGGGGGTTCTAAGTGAGACTGTGAATGACTTAGGTCAAAATCATGACCAGCTTTCCCTTAACAAATTGTGTATCACAACAGTTCTCTACATTTTTTCTGTTGTAGCTATTTCAGGATTTTATTGAAGGGATTAAATTTTATCACTTTGTTATTTCAGTCACAACTACATAAGTGGCAGCATCAGAAGAAAACATTAATGTTCAACACCAGCATAATTGCTCTAATGCTTCCCATGTTACATTTGGTGGAGAATGTGCTTTATGCCAAACACCAGTGCTGGACTTTGCATGCATTATATTATTCAGTGTGGAGCACTCAGTAAGACGTGTTCTACAGCCATTCTCAGATGCAAAGATTTCCTTGGCGTAAGAATCCCTTGTTGTATATAAAAATAAAATAATAAAGTAAACTATTCATGCTGTTGCCTTATCTCTGCCATGTATGTTAAGAATTTAACAGAAAAAAATAACGCCAAGCAATAAAGTCACCGTAAAACCATTGTGGACTCTACCATCCTATTCTTGGCAAAATAACATTCCTATGCATTTGACAATGATATTTAATACAAGTAAAGTTAATCATTTGCTGTTTATCTTGATATAAATTTTCACAGGATAATTTCTATTTTATCTGGAAACCTCATTTAATAGAACCTTTGGTAGGTAGCATGTTTATATTCTAAGTGCAGATTTAAACCAAATTGCTACCCTGTCATCTTGTTGCTTGAACAAAAGTAGAACTTTCCTGTTTTAGTTTCTCTTCTGTAAACTAGAAGTCACACAGATTTAGAGGAAAATTAGGTAAATCAAGCACAAGTTTAAGTGTTGGCCACTAAGACAATGTAAAAAAAAATAGTTGTTATTTTGGTTTTCATGTAATAAAGAACACTTATCTCAAATTTTAGTTTTTCATGATTCTTTTATTTTTCTCACCAGGTAAGGGATGTGAGTGTAGAAATCATTTTAATGGTCTCTCTGAGTATTTTTGGTATGCTAGTTATCAATATTCAGGTTTCTGTGTCACTCTGGTAATCGAATTTTTATTATTTTTCATACAATATTCTTCATTAAAATCAAATATAAGCCTATTTAAGCTTCTTTTCAAAGTTATGAGTTCCATTTGAGGGGTGGTTGAGTGATATCTGCTAGTAAAGTTTAGTTTGTTTTCCTGTGACATTTTGGGAGGCAGAAGGCATAAAGAATGTTAACTTCACATGTAGAACTAAATAGACTCTGTCCCATGGGTGCTCTCTCTGCTTTCCCTAAATGTTGTCTTCTGTTCTGGTAACCACTGCATCTTTCAATAGCTTTTCTAAGGTTACTAATTGTCAGGCAGTGCCTGTCATCTAAGACCAGAACACATTGATGTTTTTTTGTATTCGTCTCCTTGTTTAATGTTCCCTATCCTAACCACTGTCTGTTCATCAAGATCAACTCACGATAGTAAAATTAACAGTCTTGGTTGTAATTTACACCTTGTTCCCTGCTCTTCCAATATGCTTGAAGCATTTCCTAAGATTTCTGAGGCTCCTTCAATGAACACTTAATACATACTCTAGTTAGATGCTTCTTTAGTCAGAGGTTCTCACTCCTTTCTCCACAATCTACTAAAAACAATATGCTGGGAGCTAGGAAGAAGGTTTGGTGATTAAGAACATCTGTTACTCTTGAGGCACTCCTGGGCTTGGTCCACAGTACCCTCATAGTGGCTTACAATCCATCTATAAATTTCAATTCCAGAAGATCCAATGAATTCTTCTGACCTCTGTTGGGAGGAGTCCCATATGTGTTGCACACACATATATACAAACACTAATCCACATAAAGTCAAATAAATCAATCAAAAATATTTTGGTGTCACTGTAAACAAGATGGTTTCTCCTGGTTCACCTTTTGTTAATTAATAGGATAGGCTAGGGTTATTACAACTATCACTCATTTGCCTTTAGAGCATCACAGAAGTGCTAAATGCTTCCCATATGTTCTTCTCATAATTTTAGAGCACATCTACACAGTATGGATTAGTTTCTCATTTTATATAAAAGGCAAGTATTAAATAGCTGAAGTAATTTTCCCAAAGACACAGTCCTCCAGGGCAACTGAATAAAAGTTGGATGTTTCCGTAAAGCCTGCTTTAACTGTACATTCTAATGTTTTAGGAGAGTGCATCTTAAAGAGCAATAGGAGCCTAGCTTCAGGTTCTTCTGTTGGCTGGCTGTAAACACTGGGTTAATAAAATCGACTGAACTCCTTTCAGCTCAGTCCTACATTCACCAGATACCTTCTTCCTATTGAAACCATGCAACATAGCATTAGAAGCAAATGTTGAAAAGAATTGTTGATAACCCCTTATTGAACTGTGAACCCAGTAAAGATTAGGTTTACTTGCAGAAGTCCCACTGTGGAATATTAAATGACAAGTGTGATATGTTATATGACAGTGGAAGGGTTAGCTGAAGAAATAGAGGAGTATAAAAAGCTGTACAGGGATAACCAGGAAGATGGAGAAATCTTGAGCAAGTAATCCAAGTAGAAGTAGCTGTGATCTTTAAATTGTGCCCCCTTGACTTGGTTGAAGAAAGTCCGGATAAGTGAAAAACACTATCGTTCTGTGTGTCTGGGAATCTGTGTAGAAGAGAGAACACCAGAATCAACAGATGAGTAAGCAAATTATCCCACAAATAAAGGAGGAGTGGGCTCTGGGACCATGCATCTTCTTTTATAGGACACAAAGGCAGCAGACCAGAACAATTGTTTTCTGTTCATGTTGAAAATTTCTTCTTCTCCTTCCTGAGAATACTGATGTTCTAGTTCTCAAAATTTTAGCTAAGACTGCATCAGGCCATAGCCTTTCCTCCTCCTCCAGATACTGATGTTTAGCATCTGTATTCAGACAAGCAAAATTAGTTTTCCTCTTTTCTCCCTCCCTTTCCCCTCACCCCATGCTGTTCTGTTTTACTGTGAAATCTTAACACATATGATATTTTTCCAAATTTGAGATATCAATTTTTGAAATATTGACCTGTATTCAAATCATAGGTATTACATGCCACCATTGCGGCTTTTAAGAGCAGGTAGAAACTCAGGTAGCTTTGCCATAGAGATCCTAACACTTTCACTTAATATGAGTACTGTGTGATAGTGAGAAATGGTTGTGGCAGGTAGCATTTTCCAACACACTCTCTGAGGATCAAAATAAACAGTCCACAAGGATTCATATTTAAAACAAGATTAATTAATTATTGATAAAAGCATAAATAAGGTAAGTCAGCATTTGACTCCAGTAACATAACGAGCTAATATATGAAAGCATAAAATGATGGAAGAAATATGTTTGTAAAATTGACTGCAACTGAACGTGGACTAAATTCAAAGGAGGGATAACAGTTCAGAGAATCACGTTTACTGTCTAAGAATAATCTGAATAGGAAGTGGCTAGGTTAGGGGACAGAAAACTGGGAGAATCCAGAACATCTATGCTGGAGGGAAGCCGGCCGTGATGATGTGTCAAGTTCTAGATATTATTGAGTTATGATTTAGAAAGTGATGAGAGAAATATAGTCATATAATTTCCTCCTCTATGTAATAAAATAATGATAGCCTTTATGTTGTTCTTAAACTGTTAGAAGATAAACCAGAGACCATTCTTTCCAATTATATGCACAGGTAAAAACTCTCTAAAAAGGATTCTAGAAACACAGGAAATCGTACTAATAAATGAGAAAGGAACTATATCATACAACTTAAAAGGTTTTTGTAAAACAATGGAAATGGTCAATACAGTGAAGAACAATAGAATACACAGAAGAAACTCTTTGCCAGCTATAAATCTGACAGAGATCTTGTGTCTACAGTATACAAATAACTCAATAAAATCTAAATATCAAAAAATGATCCAATTAAAAATGGGCTCAGGAACTGAACAGAAAATTCTCAGGAGAAGCAATACAAATGAATAAAAAAACTAAAAAACATTAATGTTCAGAAATCTTAGCCATTACCCTAGTCAGAACAGTTATGGTCAGAATGCACACAACAACAACTGACAAGGATTTAGGGCAAGGAGAACACATGTACATTGTAGTTAGGACCGTAAAATATTCTAGCCACTCTGGAAATCAGCCTGAAATTTTCTCAAAAATTTAGAAATAAAGCATTCATCTAAACCAGCAGTGCCACTCATGGTAAAAGGACACCAAAGACTTGATAGCCTACTACAGAGACAATTGCCATTCTATTCGTAATAGCTAGAAAATATAATACATCTAGAGGCCCATCAGCTGAAAAATGGATAATGAAAACATGGTTGTCATACACATGAGGTATTGCTCAGTTGTAGAGAAGAATTAGGTAATTAAATTTGCAGGTTTACGATGTAACTGGAAGAAAACATACCAAGCAAGGTAACCCGAGTTCTAAATAACAAACAAGGCATGCTACCTCTCAGGACTGTCTTGGCTCTAAATACTTGGTTTTGCTTGATTAACACATATATGTACGGAAGTTATAATCTGGAAATCGGCCATTGGGGGAGATGTGGTGACTGAGGGAGGTAGAATGCTGGAATGAATACACAGATGAAATGAAAGCAATGGAGAACACTGTGGGCAGGTAATGGAGGGATGGGGAAGGAGAAATGAGGGATCAGGGAGAGCTTAACAAAAATAAAGTGTGCCTGTTGAAGGGACTAATTGGGAGCCTATGAACTTGTGGTGTGAAAAATAGAGAGTAAGAGAGGAGAGCAGAACATACGCGACATCAAAAGTCAAGAGGGAATAATGGGATGTAGATGGATAAGGGATGATGGGAACAGGAACATGAGGTGGCGGTGAATGTGGGGTGGGTTGACCAAAGCTAAGGATGTCAGATGAAGCCATAGACATGTGAATACACATATATACATACATACATACATACATACATACACACACACACACACACATATATATATGTCCACCATGTGCTTGTTGGGAATTGAACTCAGGACGCTTGGAAGAGCAGGCAGTGCTCTTAATCCCTCAGCCACCTCTCCAACCCATATATGTATATATATGAACTTGAACAGACCTACACATTGCATTAGTGAAAACTGATGCTATCAGAAGACATGTAAGCATGTTAGGCATGGGTTACCTTCCTACTAATGATTTCTCAGTGAGGGCCTAGGAACCAAAACAGTAAAGTCTACTGCCATTGTTCTTGGTTTATTACTGTAACATGGTAAGAATCTATTAATGTAGACACCGCATAGTTTTGTTATAGTACTACACATGTTGGTACTGGTGGAGGAAGCTTCCTTCCGGGTGGCTAGCATTTAAGGGGATATTCAGGGTACTGGATGAGAGCAAGAGGAAACCATAATTGCCTTTTCTAATACTGAGTTTTGTAGACTACAATATGGATCTGCTAAGCAAAATAATACCACCAGTGCCATAGACAAGGATATTTATGGAAATAACCAACTGATTTCTTGCTCAGAGTAGGGCCTAATTCACAGGAAGGTGTTTCATATCTGCTACATAGTCAAACCCATGGGTACTAAAGTCCCAAGGCAAAGACCTACCGATATTGTTTTGATAAACTTTTCTGCCATGTAGCTGTTTTCTAAATATTTGTGTTTATAACCATTGATGAATGCATCTCCTACCTTGACTAGAAAAACTTCTTATACCGGTGTCAGTGGTTCATGAAGAAATATCTTTCTGTTCAAAATACTGAGAATGAGCAACTGGAAGTGCTCACTGTAGATGGGGCATTCATATCAACCCTACCTTCCCAGACTCAGGAAACACTCTGGAAAGGGGGTAGAAAGAAATAAGAGCCAGAGGATAGGGAGGTGAGCTGTGAAATGTTGCTTTATGGACACGACTTGGCTATGGCACTTACGACATCCTAAGAGCTGTTGTTACCTACATAAGACCTGCACAAAAATCAAACCAATTAGAATTCCAAGATGGAGAGGGCAGAGACTCCTGAGTCCCCATCCTTATCTAAGGAGCTATTGACCCTTGATGGTTGTTGGAAGAAAAAAGAAAGTCTCTTTACTTTAATAGTGTGGCCACTGGTTGGTTTTCTGTATCCTGGTGGATGACCTCATGTGTGTGAGCATATGGCAGTATTAATTGGATTCAGTGGGTTAAAAATAAATGAATAAATAATAGAAGAAGTCCATGTAGTTTCAAGGGAGATACAATAAGAGATGCTGATGCTGCCAAGAGTTGGAAAAGCAGACATAATCAAGATATATTGCATTTGTGTATGTAACTTTCAAAGAATAAGGAAGCACTGAGTTAACTTCAATAAAAGAGAAAAACAGTGAAAGAAGACAGAGTTGTCCAATGAAAACTTCCAATTCAGGGAAAACCATGTGAGTAATAATGACAGAAAATCTAATGCCAGGGACTTCCCAAACTAGTCTATACTCTATATTTTTAGTTATATTATTGCTATAGCTTAATATAGTATGAAAATTATTACTTTTATTTCAATAATGAGACCACTGAGGTTCTCATGACATGAATACTTCTCATAATACCTGGACTTATGATTACAACAGTTTTATCAAAGAAGAGACAGGTTCCATATTGTAAAAATAATATTCAAATTCAGATACTTTTGCTTTTTAATGTAGACCTAGATAATTTAAGAAAAACAAAAATAAGTCTGAACATCTTTTCATAAAACCAGGAATTAACAAGGCAACAAAATGATAGGGCTGAATTGGGGTGGAATTAAGGGACACTTTCCTTAGGAACTCTCCTGATCCCTATTGTGAATTCTTGGTAGGATTTTGTCAGAAGGGGGGGAAAGGAGGGTGAGGGGAGTTAGGAGGCTTTTAAGACAAACTAAACAGAGATATCAAAGCACGCTGCCAATAAATGATCCCATGGACTGACAATAGGTGATAATTCCATCATAGCTACAGAGGGTCAACAGGCTAGGCAGGAGGACTTCACTGGAAGTCACCCAAAATGCCAGATTGAAATCTTTCCTTTTGATCTGGGTGATAAGCAAGGGGAAACAAAGAATTTGAAGCAGATGGGTGCTCATATTCACCAGCTTGGGGCTATAAAAGGAAGCACAGTGTAAGAATTTACAGACACACAGAAAACAGAAATCTGCTGATCTTCATGTTTCTTTTTTCCAAGACTGACACACGGAGGAGCAAATCCAACACACACAAAGTGCATTAGGGAAAACATGACTGTCTATTCAAACGATGAGGGTGAAGAAGGAAGATGATATTTATAGTTTGTGATCACAGTAGCTATGAAATAATTCACTTTTCTGATCTCACAACTTCATTAAAACTACAGTTACTCCATTAGACTTGATTCTAATGCATGGTTCAAATTATGAAAAAATAAATTGATCTTTTTCCATGTTTTCGCAGGGGGAAGGCACCTGAGTCTACAATGTGGTCTTAGAAAAGTTTATGAGATGCAGTAATTTATTGAAGAGGTAACTATGGCAATAACATGACAAAATTAAAATATGTAAACCGTAATCTAGGGGGTAATTATAATGGTCGTACAGAGATATTGCTATTTTTGGAAGCTCCTGAAATATAATCAAAGGCAAAAATATATAGTGTGTTATCTGGTAAAGAGGTCTTCCCTAAGCTCAGGTATAGCCACACATCTTTTGAATACTGAGCTACTGATATGGCTTCTCAAAATATCACGTGTCCAGAGGTTAAACAAATTATGCGGAAACTACGTATGATATATTCAGAATGCACATAAGGACATTAAAAGTTATAAAAACAAAATGCAATCAAGAGGCCCATTTAATTTTGATTCGCTGTAAGCTTTCCTAATATATTTGAGCACAGGAGTCTTTTTACTTTCTGTACAAGATCTCATAAATCCCATTTTTAGAATTACACACATTTTCTTTCTCGTATCCACAGTAATGAGCGTCTTTTTGCTCTTGTCTGCTACTTTTGCACTGACATAGGAACCTCCTTTTGTCACCACCCCTTCTATTCCAGAGAGCCTTGTTAGTCACTTATTGCCAGATAGCCCTTCCTCATCTGAAGAAAACAAGCCTGTAACTTCCTGCGCTCCAGCCATTCTCTCATGATTCTTCTGTCCCAGATCTTTCACCTGGGACCTGGCTGACCTGAAGGAACATGATGGTGTTGTTAAGGCATAGTCTGTATCGTTAGGACTCCCCAGGCTCTTCATTTTGATGCTGAGTTAGGATAACACTCTTAGGTCATGGATCTGTGGTTTCTCACTCTGAATGTCATGCTCAGCTCTGAACCACTCTGTTGTCTGCTCCACAGAATCATAGAGTAAGAGCAAGACACGTAGTCTAGACTCCCAAATACAGACTCCAACTTCAAGAGTATAATTCCAAACATATTAACTATTTGGAAGGATCAGTTCCTTTATTTCTTGAAAAGATATTGAAATTTTGATCTGAAACTCCGGATATCGGCCGTTGTGAGCTTTGACAATGTAGTGTCTAGCAACTGTTTTCTCTTTATTTCTACTGTCAATATTCCTCTCCAGCCTTAAAGAGTATTCCATCTTTTCCTAAATTATCTGAAAGAATATTAGAAAGAGAAAAGTAGAAAACTGAACTTTACCAAGTTAGTTTTCTATCCCTTGCTTCTTTTCTTATGTCAACAAAAGAATTTGCTCAGATTTACTGCTATGTGTGGGAATTCACCTAATTCATAATGAGTATTTAACCAATGCTAGCTTCCCTCCAAAAATAAAAATTATACTGGTGACATTATTAATATAAGAACTACATTTTAATTTATCATTTCTTCATTTAGAGTATTGCATGTGGGTGACATCAGAGGACAACTTGCAGGACTTGATTCTGTCACTCTGTGCATCCTGGTGATGTAACTCAGGTTGTTAGACTTGGAAACTACTGCCTGTACCCATGGAGCGATCGCTCAAGCTCAAGCTCAAGTTCTATCTATTATCTACCTCAAGGTCTCTTGCAGATATTTAAGGTTATGTTGATCATATCAACAAAGCTGGCTGGTCAACCTGACCAATGTGAACAGTGAAAAGAATGAAGCATAAGATTTACCGTCGTACATGGACTTGAACTCTGACTTCGGCTCATTGCTCAACGAAGAAATTATAGCCAAGTTATTGGACATCTCAAAATTCAGTTTCTTACCTTTAAAGTGCTCAGAATGCAGCACCTACCATGTAATATTACTGAACATATTGAATAAAAACCATGAAGAACTAGTTAGCAGTGTGCTAATGCTATGCTTATTGAACTAGTTAGCAGTGTGCTAATGCTATGCTTATTGAACTAGTTAGCAGTGTGCTAATGCTATGCTTATTGAACTAGTTAGCAGTGTGCTAATGCTATGCTTACTGAACTAGTTAGCAGTGTGCTAATGCTATGTTTATTGAACTAGTTAGCAGTGTGCTAATTCTATGCTTATTGAACATTTTAGCAACAGCAACAGCACTTGGCAAGTGTAGTTAGTAGATAACACAACAAAAATAGAGTTTACAATTACTGGTCAAGATTAATACGAAAGAAATCAGCAGTGTCCTCCCAAATGCTAACAAGATTTCCCAGCATTGATTTTAGTTCTGCCCTGTGGGCATATATAGAGCTAGACTGAAGAGTAACTGGGACCCTGTAAACAGAAGCAGATGACATATGCCAGGCTTCATGGGTTCATGCCACCCAGTTGCCAAATTCACAGTCCGGTAGCCAGGCTGTTCATTCCCATTGAGCTTGGCAGAAGAACAAAGACAATATGAGCTGGATGAGGCATAGAATTAGAGTCTAAATCTTGGAATCAAATCAAAAGTAGCCTGCTACTCTCCCCCCTTGAATTGAGCTATGTACTTTTCTGACATGACGTTTGTGTCCTGACACAGACTTCTTTCTTTTGAGTCTAGATGTGGCAGACCCTTCCCATTAGAGGGATGGTCAATTACAACTATAACTTAGTCTTTTCAACGTCTCTGCTAAGTCCTTGACTCATCAATCTCGCCAGTGTGCACCATTCCACACTGATTTTCCTCTGTTTTCTTTGTTTAATAATCAACCATTTTTAGTCAATTATATCACGTCTATATCAATTATCCTAGGTTATAAAATCTTATATCATGTCAACAACTATTCTACTAGCACATTTCCTGATCTCCAAACTTCGCCATTTATATGAATATTCAAAGTGACTAAGAGTTGCTTCACTTCTAAAGGATTACTATTTGGAAAAACAGAAAAAGAGTCAGGGGTAAGGGTATATAATAACTTAGTAAGAGACACCTTGCTTGGCATACAAAAGACCCTAGATATCATTACTGCATAAAAATAAATTAATAATAAAAAATAAATATGAAATGTTTACTCTGCTGCTTTGGACAACTGCTATGGTAAGCTCAGTTCAGTCACACTCCTTGCAAGCTTTATTATCTCCACATCTCACTTTTTTTTAGCATTATTAAGATGTTATTAAGCCTTATAAAGAACATTCCTTTAAAGCAATCAATTAAGGGATGTGTTGGGAACAGGGTCCAGGGTGGGTGGAAGGGATAAATAAGAGCATGAAGGGAAGTAAATATGATCCATGTACATTATATACAATGCACAAAATTGTCAAAGAAAAAGATTACTGAAAAGCAATCCAATTCATGTTAGTCCAGTCATAGCTTGGAATATCATTCCTACCAGCACATTTAGGATGCTTTTATTACCCCAGAAGAGAATCCTCACCGGCACTATCTCCATCTCCTCCCCTCCACTAAACAGTTGAGGTGTGATGCAGTTCATCGGAATCATTAGTGTACGAATACTATTTGGAATGCATTTTCAGAAGTATACGTCTGAGGGACCTGTTCCACACCCCGTTGGTTCTGACAGCATAGAAGTGTGGTGTAGCCACCTAGCTCTTCTTTCCCATTTTATGTGGGACAGTTTGAAGCAGGAGATTTGGTGATGCTATACAGTTATTGTTAGTAGACTGTAGTTTGAAGTGGCGGACACTGGAATCTTGGCTCACCTACGAGAAAGTTGCCGGGTAATTTCCTAGCGTCAGTTTCTTCAGCTACACTATGGGGCAGAAAGTAGCCACTTCACATGGAAACTATAAGGGCACAATGATAAGCCGTAGTATGTAACAGAGCTGGCTGTAGCTAATTCTGACCACACCCCTGCTCCAGGCACTAGATTCATAGGAGTCTGGGAGAGAAAACGGCTTTCCGGCTAGCGTGAGATGACTCTGCTTTGTCTCATTGTTTCCTTTGAACTGAATCTCACCTCCACTCATAACGTCCTCATTGTGAGCATCCTGCTCCATCCACAAAAATTTCAAAACACTTATTTGGGTGAACTAGTTGCAGCTGCAACCCCACCAGCAGGAGCAGGTACTATATATGCCCAGTGCTGATTAGCATCCCTACAACTCATTATTCTGATCAGTCAGAAGCAATTTACAATCATCTTTAAGCAAGTGTGCATCATTTTCATAATTGACTTGCGGGAGCTTTGACACAACAACTTGTAGCTGTCAATCACTGTCAACGGATAAAGAAGGAGGCCTTCTGAAGAGAAAAGCAAAGATACATTTCCAGGCTGCAGAGACAGGGGCTTGAAGGTGGAGTCGTCTGGCTGTACACCCTGCTCCTGTTGTCATCTCCAGGCCTTGTCCAAGGACCCTCCCATGAAGGAGAACAGGTTAAGAGAAAAGGCAGAACTGAATGGTGCCAGAGTCTGCCTGCAGGAAACTTGATGTGTGCCACTCGAGGCATGGCAAGTACTTTTACTACTTGATTTTAATCCCGAATGATTATTACTTTGTCTTTGCTAATTACAGTGAGAAAGAACTGGACTCATAATTTCTTCCTCACAAGGGATTATACATTTCATACAACCCCAGAGATAATAGTAGCTTCTAGGCAGATAGACGGAGACAGATAGATAATGCATAAATCTATAAAACAACATCGGTAACAGGAAAAGTTAAAATTTAAAATATGTACATTTGGTATATTTATTTATGGTTACCAGTGAGAACGCTCTTCAATTTTAGGGTCTATGATACCCGATAAGGCAAAATATTCAAGTATTCACTTGGAGTTGAAAAATATTTTCTAGATAACTGTGGGGAATCATTTGGGTCTAGGTCTGTGTAGACAAGGCACAACAAAGACTCTGCCACCAAGAAAGACCATCCAGGAATCTGTGTCTCACATGGATCTGAAGGACAAGTGAGCCAGGAAGTTCACAAAGCACTGAGCTATAGGAATGAGGCATGTGTCAAAGTAGGGAGGATGGCAATGGCACATTCTCTCTCTCCCCCTCCCATTCTTTCCCTCCTTCTCTCTCTCCCTCCACCTACCTCCTATTCTCCCTCTCTGCTTTTTCTGTGCTGTTAACACTGAATGTGCCATTGTTTTGCATAAAGCAAGTTGCTGGTTATATTTCCAATCTTACGGCATGCTAGTCACTGTGAGAAGATAGTATGTATGATGAATGTTGGATGCAGACACCAAGCATCATGCTTCATTCTTGTCATTTACCCTAAGGGGCAAGTGCACTGCTTTACAGTCACATGTCCTCGTTGCCTATGTGTAAAAGTGAAAAAAATTAAATTCCTGGAACTGAGAGCATTGAGTACCATTTACATGCATATCTCTTCTTTCCATCTCTAGCCACCATTTATCAGATATGAATGAACTCTGCTTAAATCTCCTAATATTTGAGAAAAGCAAAGACAGAAGCCCATTTTATTATACTTCTTGATGACTCTGCTCAGTGATGGATGCTTGTATCCCATGTTCTCTTATTGGTGACATGTCATTGAATCTACTGCATTTTGTAGTTTCCTGAACGCCCTCTCTTGAGCTTCCAGTGATATGCATTTCCATATGTATGTGAACATATGCAATTATTGAAGATCACTTACAATACTGGAAACATCTGCCAGCAGGTGGTAGCACACACCTTTAATCCCAGGACTTGGGATCAGAAGCAGGTGGATCTCTATGAGGTCAAGGCTAGCCTGCTCTACAAGAACTAGTTCCAGGACAGAGAAATGCTGTTTCAAAAAACTAACTAAATAAATAAATAAATAGGAAAAATACTGGAAACATCAAGCTTGCCAAATGTTGCATAAGTATTGAAAGAGTTAAAGCTATGATTTATGTAAGAAAATAATGGATTTCCATTTTTGTTATCTCTTTATTGAAATATTACATAGGTGTGGAAATTCTGCATCTATCCTCATGGCTTCCATTCTTTCCATTTCCCCCTTTCTACTGCTACTGGAAATAACTCATTCTTTGAGACCACTAATTCATTGTTTCTTCAAACCAAGTTTACTATTTAGTCACTTGTTAGCTTTAATTGTCATTTAATTGTCTTTTATTTTTTGTGTCTCTGTATATCTTCTAGATGCACACTTTTCACTCTGTTCTAATTATTCCGGTATTAAGGATACAAGTCGTATTTTCCATGCATATGATGATAAACATATTTATACTTTCATTGGCATTTTATCTGCCACAGTTGACCCCTACGGTCTTTCTTACTTACTTACTTACTTATTTATTTATTTATTTAAAGATTTCTGCCTCCTCCCCGCCACCGCCTCCCATTTCCCTCCCCCTCCCCCAATCAACTCCCCCTCCCTCAGCAGTCCAAAGAGCAGTCAGGGTTCCCTGCCCTGTGGAAAGTCCAAGGACCTCCCACCTCCTTCCAGGTCTAGTAAGATGAGCATCCAAACAGCCTAGGCTCCCACAAAGCCAGTATGTGCAGTAGGATCAAAACCCACTGCCATTGTTCTTGACTTCTAAGCAGCCCTCATTGTCTGCTATGTTCAGCAAGTCTGGTTTTATCCCATGCTTTTTCAGACCCAGTCCAGCTGGCCTTGGTGAGTTCCCGAGAGAACATTCCCATTATCTCTGTGTGTGGGCGCATCCCTCGTGGTCCTGAGTTCCTTGCTCGTGCTCTCTCTCCTTCTGCTCCTCATTTGGACCTTGGGATTTCAGTCCGGTGTTCCAATGTGGTTCTCTGTCTCTCTCTCCTTTCATCGCCTGATGAAGGTAAATATCCAGGAGGATAACCACATGTTTTTCTTTGGGTTCACCTTCTTATTTAGCTTCTCTAGGATCACGAATTATGGGCTCAATGTCCTTTATTTATGGCTAGAAACCAATATGCATTTTCTTTGTATAGCTCAGGATTTTCTGTTTGCCTTTAAACTTGTCAACCTTTTAAACTGTTGGGTTTTCCATCTTGAATCACACACTTCTGGGGTGTGTGTGTGTGTGTGTGTGTGTGTGTGTGATGTGCATGTGTGGACATTCTGATGCCACAGCATGCATGTGAATGTCAGAGAACAGCTTCAGGGTTAGGCATTCCCTTTTACCTTGACCTTGATTCCATACACTGAAGTCAGGTTCCCAGGTAAATGAGTTCATCTTCAGAGCCATCATTCTCTAGTCTGTACCACACATTATTTTTCTAATTCCCATCTCTGCTTTTAGTGTCTAAAGCCATGGAACAAATCTGTATTTATAGTCCATTTTCCTACCTTCAACTTCTTTTATTCTATACCCCCCCCCAGTATCAATGACCTCATCTTGATAAGGAGAATGAACCATTTTGTTCTCATCTTGTTAGGTCTCTCTGCATGCTAATAACTGGTGGTGTCACTCAGCTTTATGATGCAGTCATGGTCTTCTGTTGCTACTCTGAAGGAGCCCTCTTTTCCATCTTATATGTATGCTTAGACTCAGTTTCTCAGCAGGCATATACTGGGGCTACTCAGAGTTTTATCTTTATCTCACTCTGTATTTTACCTTAAGAATCTAAATGCTAAGCCTAATTTTGATACTCCAGAATCCTGATAAATTTTGGAATGCTATAGCCAAAGAAGACTTCTCTTACAAGCTCTAGACTGACCAGTTTCCCAGGTTATGACATTGTACAGTCATCTGGATATATAAAGTTGTTTATTGACAACTTCCATTTTCTTATGCCTCAAATCTAAGACCACACTAATTTTATCTGAATAATTACACCATCTTCAAATGTATAACTTAAATCCTACCTCATACCCCAATGGTCTTAGGAGAAGACATTTTGGTGAAGACTTTGATCTCACAAGATCTGGGAGAACATGTTCACTGTGCGAGGACACAGCTTGAGGCTCTGCAGGTGAATGTGGAAACAGGTCCTCACAGACACCAATGTGTTAACCCACTGACTTTGGATTTCTCAGGTTCCACAACCTCGGAAGTGAGATGGACAGCTGGAAAACATTAGAGAAAACCCAGCAAAGAAGGAGGGAACAAGTCTTTCTCCCACTCCCTGCTTTCTGATGGCACAACCATACAGAAGCAGGAAAGAAAGACACCCTGCAATAAAAGCTTGCGCAGACAAGCTTCCCCATGCAGCGAGAAGCGAGGAGAGCGGATCCCAAGGAATAAATAAAAATCCTCAGGGACAACTTAGACTTCATTCACCTATAAGGCTGTGCACTCATTTGTGGACATGTTCATTACCTTTTCCTTATTTTGTCTATAGAAGACTGTTTCTCTTTCCTCTATTCTTTCTAGGCAAGGTTTTCCTGTATGAGAAACAATGTTTAATATGAATAACTGCCAGAGAAATGCATATCTGTTATGAGGTGATTAGGAAGAGAACAGGGAAGCAGTTGTGGGCAAAGGTTTGGAGAAGAAGAATTCCTGTCTTCCATTGGTATTAATGAAAATGGACGTAGCTATAATGGAAAATGGTATGAAGAGTGCTTGTAACACTGACATTAAAATTCTCACGTGATCAAACAATCCTATGATTTGGTATATGCCCATGGTATATGACTGAAATCAGTATGCTTTTGTCACATGCATAACTCTCCTTTGGCTACTGCAACATTAAAAACAGCCTGGCTTGGGATAAGCACTAGTACAGTGAATACATGGATGAATAATGAATATATGTCAAATATGTGCCATGCTACATGACTTAGCTTTAATTAAGAAACAACGCATGCCATTTGTGAGAACATGTCTGAATCTGGCTGCTGCCCCAGGCCATGCCTGAAACAAAACACGGACAGTAAGACAAACACTGGAAGACCTCACTCATCAAGAGTCTCCAAGTTTTATCATTTTAGAGGTGGTGATGAATGAGAAGAACTAGGTCAACGGATATAACGTTTCAGTTTCTCTGGAGGGTCGGCTGATGAGTGTATTAGTTCGATTCAGTTATTTCACATTGTGTGTGTAGCACAGTCTTGCCCTAAACACTCACAAATACATACCTGTTTAATGAGCAGCTGTCTAATAAAAGGGCTCTGAAGAATAACTTTGAAGGTGATGGGAACCTTGTATGTTCCCTATGTAGAACAAATTAAGTTCCAAGTCTTCTTTGGTCTATCTGATCTCAATGCTTGAGGTTACGGTAGCTATACTGCACTATTGGATGTGTTCTAAAGCCATTTCTGAGTCTCTGCTTCCTAAAATAGGTGTCAGATGCAGATGGCGTAGCCACCATTTATGGAATGATGCTTACAGTTCATAGTCTATGATACATGACAGTAACGTAAATTAGAGGAGCAACGGGGCTGGGAGAAGGTTTGGTTCTTATAGTTCCTATATGTGAACATTAGGATTTACGTTGTGATTCTCACACTCAAGAGTGGTGGTGCACGCTGGGCACCACATCCTTGGATGAGGGTGGGCATAGATTGTCAGTCTGTCCAGTCACCAAGCTCCAGTTTAGTGAGAGACCGTGTCTTTAAAAAAAACAGGGTGGAAAGTAATAAAAGAAGAAACCATAATAAAATAATTATTAAAAAGACATATCAGAGTTGGAGCAATGGCTCAGAGGTTAAAAGCACTGGCTGCTCTTCCAAAGGTCCTGAGTTCAATGACAACAACCACATGGTGGCTCACAATCGTCAGTAATGAGATCTGGTGCCCTCTTTTGGTCTGCAGACATTCATGCAGGTACAACACTGTATACATAATGAATAATAAAAGATACATCGATATCTGCATTATAGTCATACACCCAATCAAAGGTAAATATGTTAACTAATGACTTCTTGCAACTTTTGGATAAGTAGGTGACCCTTGACTAATGCACACCTTTAATGACTCATTGCTAAGACCACCCGATTTTACAGTGTGACTTTTTGATCCTTTCTATCTAGAAGTGAAGACATCCGTCTAGTGTGAATCTTACTTTCAGAAACAGAATGGTGCATAAATGTTGCTGTGAGTACTCTAGCCTCCAATCATCCCTGAGGATCTTCCTTTGGAACGCAATTTCAGCATCCCAAATTGCGGAAGTCACTTAAATCTCACTGACAGACTCAGAGCTATGCTACATCAAAAAACAAAAGTGAATGGCACACCTATCTCGACGCCAAGACTGACAATCAACGTAAAATGCATGGGGGAAACAGTTTCCATGCCAATGACCAAGAGAGGCCCCAATCTGCAAGCACTGGCGTCACTGAGTTTCTAACGTCCTCTCCCAGTCTTGGTCCACTCCTTCCCTTCAAGTACTGTTTTGTTAATAAACAGAGTCTACCTCAAGCACTATCCCCATATATTTGTCTAATGTCTTGCTCCAGGTCACAAATATCTGGAAGTCTCATGAAGGCCTGCCAGACACCAGTATTCTCCTATGATATTGTAGAGATATTTGGACACATGTCTCCCTCTCTTCCTGGTTCCAGGAACCATCAGTAATGTTGAGTTGGGTTCATCCTAGAGTTTACTGTCTAGCTGTTGTTACAGGAATTGCAGGCATTCCCCCCACATGGGAGCCCATGAATCATGCCCGCAACTGGCCAAATGACAGGAAGAACTGAAAGCAATGGTAAATTATCGCTGTGTTAAGTCATCATACTTTGTAGCAGTATTCACAGAACAAAGGCTGATTTAAATATGCTTTCTAACTTTACACATTTTACAAGGCAGGAAATATTTAGTTTCACATCCAGTGGCCTAGCTAGAATTTAAATGGAGTTCTGTAGGAATCCAGATTCCATGCTGGAACGGAAAGTGACACACTGCCTTACTGAATCTGTTTCATATTTTCTAAATGATTTTTAAACATTTCAAAGAGTCAAGCACATTTTCCTGAGTCTTTTCTTTTCTACTACTGACATCCCATTTAGAAAATATTTATACTGCCGCAAGCTTCCAGGCCTAACCCAGAGCATGCGATTTTTTCTGAAGATGTAACAATGCAGCCACCACTGTCTGTGTTGCCCATGCCAGCCCTAAGTTCCAGGTGGCATCCGACTGCAGTAGAATCAATCGTTTTTGTCAAACATTGGCCTGCTGGCTGGGTTTGAGATCTAGCCTGGATCTGCATGGCACAGGAGCTAAAAGTAGATTTAATAGTTTTAAATATTTGAAAAAGAAAATCAAGAAAAGCAAGGCTATAGCGTGGAATATAAAAATCTCAAGAAATTAAAATTTTACTATCTATATAAAAATATTTGTTAGATCAGGTTCAAACCCATTATTTTATGTGGTGCCCTTGGCAGGTTTGCCACTGCATGAGAGCTGATCAGCTGTGACAGCAAGAACTGATGTCCCAGCATGCCCTGTTGCCTAGAAGTATCTGCTGAACGCTCAGGAAGGCCACTATAATCTTCCTTACTTGTGGAATCTACACTGGCTCCATCCTCAACTTATTTAATCACTATAGATCATAGTGACTCTCTCTTAATTGACATTCAAATAGGATAGCACAAGCCACTTGGGGGCACAGAGGTACAAATCTACACACAGACCTCAAGGTGAAAACTCGGGTTCAACTTTTGTTTTCCCCTCACACTATTTCAGCTTCCTAAGCTATGAAAATGGAAACACTAGTTTGCTTTAGGGTTCTTATGAAGAAAATACAAGATCACAGTGGTATTTGAATGCATGGAAGGCTTTATTGTGTTTATTAAGGATACAGTAAATAGAATCAAGCTTTAAGCAAATTAACCTGACAGCAAAAGGCAGTTTGGCTTTAAATTGGATAGGATTGGGCACCCTTATTTATTTATTTATTTATTTATTTATTTATTTATTTATTTATGATTTCTGCCTCCTCCCCACCACCACCTCCCATTTCCCTCCCCCTCCCCCAATCAACTCCCCCTCCATCGCCAGCCCTAAGAGCAATCAGGGTTCCCTGCCCTGTGGGAAGTCCAAGGACCACCCACCTCCATTCTGGTCTAGTAAGGTGAGCATCCAAACTGCCTAGGCTCCCACAAAGCCAGTACCTGCAGTAGGATCAAAACCCATTGCCATTGTTCTTGAGTTCTCAGTAGTCCTCATTGTCCACTATGTTCAGCGAGTCCGGTTTTATCCCATGCTTTTTCAGACCCAGTCCAGCTGGCCTTGGTGAGTTCCCGATAGAACATCCCTATTGTATAAGTGTGTGGGTGCACCCCTCACGGTCCTGACTTTCTTGCTCGTGCTCTCTCTCCTTTTGCTCCTGATTTGGACCTTGAGATTTCAGTCCGGTGTTCCAATGTGGGTCTCTGTCTCTGTCTCCTTTCATCGCCTGATGAAGTTTAATATTCAGGAGGATGCCTATATGTTTTTCTTTGGGTTCACCTACTTATTTAGCTTCTCTAGAATCACGAATTATAGGCTCAATGTCCTTTATTTATGGCTAGAAACCAAATATGAGTGAGTACATCCCATGTTCCTCTTTTTGGGTCTGGCTTACCTCACTCAGGATAGTGTTTTCTATTTCCATCCATTTGCATGCAAAATTCGAGAAGTCATTGTTTTTGTTTTTTTTTTTTTGCTGAGTAGTACTCTAATATGTATATATTCCATACTTTCCTCATCCATTCTTCCATTTAAGGGCATCTAGGTTGTTTCCAGGTTCTGGCTATTACAAACAATGCTGCTATGAACATAATTGAGCATATACTTTTGTTGTATGATAGGGCATCTCTTGGGTATATTCCCAAGAGTGGTATTGCTAGGTCCAGGGGTAGGTTGATCCCGAATTTCCTGAGAAACCGCCACACTGATTTCCAAAGTGGTTGCACAAGTTTGCATTCCCACCAGCAATGTATACATAAGTGACCCCAAAAACTCTACCAATGAACTCCTACAGCTGATAAACACCTTTAGTAATGTGGCAGGATACAAGATTAACTCCAAAAAATCAGTTGCCTTACTATACACCAAGGATAAGGAAGCAGAGAGGGAAATCAGAGAAGTATCACCTTTCACGATAGCCACAAATAGCATTAAATATTTTGGGGTAACTCTGACCAAGGAAGTGAAAGATCTATTTGACAAAAATTTTAAGTCTTTGAAGAAAGAAATTGAAGAGGACACCAGAAAATGGAAGGGCACCCTTATTTAAACAGCACATACTTTTTATTAGAAATTCTGCCTGATGCCGGGCACACACTGCTCAATTTAAACGTTTTATTCAGAGAAAGCACCCCGCAAACTGTCTTCTCGGGCATTCCAAGACACTGGATCTCTTAATTTATTGGCAATATGCTGAAGAAGCAGCAGCTGCAATGTGGAGACAGTTATAATTTGGTTGTATGTACTGTGGTCAAGGTAACAACATAAGACATGGATTCTGTGAAGAAGTATCAATGGTATTCTGCAGTCTCAAACACCAGAGTATGGCCCCATTGATAGCACTGAAATATGCAAAAGAGATCAGGAAAGGGAGGGAGATCAGTGAGCTTACTTTTATTCATATGGAATTGCAAAGATGCTGGCTCCTCTCAGTGGCGAATTCAGAGTCATTTTGTAATGAGGAATCACCCTGGGTAGTAATATATATAATTGAATCCCATTCACAGAGTTCAGGGAAGGATAGCATGCACTTTTTGGTTATTCTGCAACAATATAATTTGGATCATATGTTTGTGTATCCACTGCGCATTAGCAGAACTACAGAAAGGCATGTGTGTTTACGTTTGGTGTTTACCCTCCATCAGCAGTTTAAAAAATTACTACCCTGCGTTGACTCTATTAATGACAGTCTGAATTTGGAAGGCTTGATAAGTTGTTTACAAGGAAGTTCAGAAGGAGAAATCAGCGAGTGTTTGCTGAATACTGTGAAAACATTTTTTTTCTCAGGATGTGTTGCTGGAAACGGCAATTAGTCAATGTAGGAAAACTGGTGTGTCTCTACACATTAAATCATGCTAAAACAAACAGCCCGGCCAAGTCAGCGTAGCTTCTCAGATAAATAAACGCAATTATATTGAAAAACAAAACTGTCTCACACAATTCCTGTTTGTTGCCCATGAATTCTCATTAGAGTTCTCGGGATGAACCCGGAAAGAATCTTCAATGTTTGCATTTTTACATAAAAAAATAGTAAGGAACAGGGAGATAAAGGACTTACAGACTCAAAGGCAAATAGGTTGAAAAGTAGCCTGAAGTTTTCATAGCTTCTTTCTGCACACTCTATTCTATGCTTGGGAAGTTCGTGTTTCCTTTCTGACTTCTCAAGAAGTTTCTGTGCATCAGCTCTGGCTTTGCCAGTGAAATGGTGCAGCAGAATACGATTCAAGTAGTTTCATCACAGTAATTTGTGGGTTGCGTCTGTGTCAACCAAAATTCTCCCTTCCATAACAATTGTAACATCTCTGAAGGAGCCAATGCCATTTTAAGTAAACTAAGTTCCTTCTCTCCAGAATTTTCAATGAAAAAGGTGATCTAACCTGATTATGTACTGGGCCACATACAAAGTTTGGTTTGAGGATGGAGACACTATTCAAATTTACATTAGTCACAAAGAACTTAAGAACCCCAGGAACATATGTCAACAAAGCCCTGCTCTTACCTATCAGATGTGCTCCAGAAAGTTGGCACTAACACTTAACCCATAAATTGAGAAACCAGGGAGATAAGTAAGGTCTTAGTGAAGTTGTTGATCAGGTCTTTGGCATCAAATACAAGTCATTATGTGACCAAATATCTCTCTCCAACTTGCAACAGAAACATTTATTTTCCTTTCCTTTTTTTTTTTTTTTTTTTTTGAGACAGGGTTTCTTAGTAGTTTGGGGGCCTGTCCTAGAACAAATAGGTCTTGTAGACCAGGCTGGCCTCAGATTGAAAGAGATCCACCTGCCTCTGCCTCCCAAGTGCTGGAACCAGCTAATAGAAACATTTCTAATTCATGGAAAATCACCTCAAAGCATACTCAACCAATGGACTCTGTGGTATTATGAGGTCATCTACAATGTTCATACTCAAGAATCATCTACTCAAGAAAAATTACAGAAAAAGTCTTATAATATTTAAAGAACTCAAAATTATTCTTTGTTGGGCTCCTGTATTTAATCATTATTTTCTAGAGGAACTATCTAAAGCTTTAATTACTATATGGTATGAAAATAGAATTGATAAGATTAACTTAATACAACAGTGTCTACCGCAAACTCTAGAGGCTGGAAAGACAGTAGTCCCTCAGTCCATGATGGCTCAGAAGTGTTCATTCTCTGCTGAAGACTTTGGGGATTCCCAAAGAGATGCTGGTGTTTAGTTAATATTGGAAAGATGAAGAATCTGGGTCCTGGCATTAAAGCGAGGCAGCCATGATAGCAACAGCAGGACAAACACATGTACCAGAAAAAGGCAAAGTAGGCAAAGCAACACTGCTTGCTTTTTGGATATCTTTATGTCTAGAGAGCTGATCTAACTTCTCCACTCCTTAATATCCCTCACCATGCCAAAGAGCACCTCATCACGTACATGAATTAAATAATTATTTATTACTATCCATCTTTTTTAATTAGAGATTTGTGGTGCTATCAGGGAGGGTGACGTCTAATTCCAACATCCTCCCAGTGCTTTGCACACTGATACATACAAGAGTCTCATTAAGGACACATTAATTATGTTGCACAGGCTTGGTGTTATTCTTGGAGTCCAGAGTCTAAGATCAGCTTGCCATAGAGCTAAGTCTTCAAAAAAAATCAAATTTTTCATCCTTCTAACAAACCCTAATATGGAGTAGCAACATTAAAATAGTTGCAATTACTTAATAGAGACGTGAGCATGTACCAAGACATACATGGGGAAGTCAGATGGCCGTTTGTGGGAGTAAGTTTCTCCTCCCACCATGTGGGTTCCAATTATTGGACGTAGGTGGTCAAATTCAGCAGTAAGTGCCTTTACCTGTTGAAGGTTCTGGCCACACTGCTAGCTACCTTTAAGACAGTTAGTAAGTAGCCATATATTGTTAATGAGGACTACATTGGACTACTGATATTTATACAATATGTCTATAATAGTTTATAAATATTCTTCATGAGATAAATCAGGATTGGTGTAATGTGAAAGTTAGCTTTTCAGAGTATTGTATTTTAAGTTTAGAACATAATTTTCACACTTACGTAAAAATTTAAATATTACTTTAGGTATCTGAGCACAACTTTTATTACAATAAAGACTATACTTCTAAATGTTCAAACACACAAAGAAGTTAAGATTATTCTGGAACAAATATCCACTCAGCAATCAATCGTATTACCTTTCCTCTAAAGATTTAATTTAGTTTTATACTCATTATGTAAACCTATTTCTTGGTTATAAATGAATCCAGTTTGAATAGTCTTAATTGTCTTACACCAATTTACATGGGCTGTGGAGAAACTTTCTACGTATGATTTATAATCAGTGGGTTTTAGAATTTGTAGTACATCTTTATTATAGAAATCCCATTAATTATTGCATAAGTTATTATCATGGCTTAAATAAAATTTTCTATTATTTTCTTGTCTTTCAATAGCTGTGTTGAATTGTCAGGGAGCAGGTGCTTGGGATACAGGGACATACTTATCCTTATCCCTCTTGCTACTCCATACAAATTGCCACAGATCAGAAAATTAACAGTGAGCAAATATGCATTAGACTCCCCATTCTTGGGACTAGGAAGTTCAAGAACACGGCACTGTATTGGTCAAGGTCTTCAGGTCGAGTCATAACTTTTTGGAAAGCCAAGGGAGCCCATGATGACAAACAACTAAGGAAAAAAACACATATTTGATCAAAACCCACTATCATAAACTTTATTAATCCATCCTTGAGGACAGAACACTTTTGGCCTCATCACCATTTAAGGATTTGAGTTTATATTATCATTCTGATAACAAGTAAATTTCAGCATGTTTTACCTCATTTTAATTCCTCTGCATGAGAAGTCATTCTTATTTGCCCACCAGCTGGTAAAATCACTACTGCCTGTGTCCCTCTATGTCTTGTGCTAATTCCACTCTGAAATTTGTCTTTTTATATTTCATTAGTCTCTGTGTCTATCTGTCCTAATAGATTGTGGGATTCTACAGCAATAAAGTCTGTTGAAAGTTACATCAATATTTAATTGCCCCAAAGACCAAGAAAAGTATATTCAGTCAATCCCTCTCCATCAACGGAAGTGTAGAATTGCAAGGCAGAGAGACGTACAGTGCTCTGACTGCGGCTGTAGCATGGGAAATCATCCTGCAAAAGCCACAGGGAGAAATCCTGGGCCTTGGGGTGACTCAGCCAAATAAAAAGGCCAAAGTTATTGTGATTTACATATTTCCATTTTGAGACGTCTTCCAACCCTTCAACCCATATGGTTTTGGTAATTATTTTTAAATGGAAATTCAGATAGCAGCAGGCTGTAAGTATCTGAGTTAGGATTTCATATGGAGAAGCTCGGTGGGGTACTTGGCAAGCCTTATTTTCTCCTCCACAAAAAACCAAAGGGGAAAGCTGGCATTTCAGATCTTAATCATAGGCACTCTACTCCTTTCTCACTCGGACCATTATTTGTAAGAAGGTGGAAATGACTGTGGGCTAAGCACTTTCTTCCCCCACAGTCTTCCCTACCACACACATATTGCAAACTCTTGTCAGGGGTTCAGAGTGGCTTTACATGTAAATAACTACAGGTTATTACAGAACACGACTCCTGAAGAGATAGCCATTTGGGCCAGAAGACTGACAACCTCTGAAAAGCGGCTCTCCACTAACAGCACAATCCTAAGTCGGCATTCATTGCTACATCAATGTGATGTTTCCCAAAACCAACTCACAGTGTCCATAAACTTAAAGAATGCAAACTTTAGAGTAACGTAATACTTTTATAATTAATATATCTTATTTGTATTTGGATGATCGGTGTGTGTGTGTGTGTGTGTGTGTGTGTGTGTGTGGCTTCAGTTGAGGGTGGTAGCCCAGGCTCTCATCAACTGGCAATGTAGCATACTGAATTCATGATCTTCCTGCTTCAGTATTTTCAGTACTGGAATCATAAATCTACTAACATGCCCAGCTAAGAAGAGTTATTTTAAAACAATGGTTTTTTTTCTAAAATATATCAGACTGTATAGCAAGTTTCTATTGTCTTACTGTCCTAAGAAACTCAGAAAACTAGGAACTTTTGTAATGAGAATTTAAAAAAAAAAAAAGGGGTCTTAAGAATTCTATCAGCACAAAATCTGATGGCTCCTTGGCCACTTACTGAGTGATGGATTTGGACAGCTCACCTAGCTTTAGTTTGTTGAGATTTCTAACAGTTGATGTTCAGTGAACAATGGTAATGGAAAAGGTTAAATAATATTACATGCATGAAACATTTTGAAATTTATTTTCCTTCCTTTTTTTTCCTTTTCTATGACACTAGTGGCTTCATCCTTTGGTGATCAGAAAATCTGGCTGTGTTTTTCGCAGGCCCTCACATATATTCCAGTTGCCCCATATGCAGATGGGCAGCGTGAGTCAGCACTCACTGAAGGAATGTGCTCAGAGAACCAGTCTTCATGGTTTCAGCACCTGTGACTGCCTTCTGGATCACTATTTTTTTTTTTTTTTTGATTTATCGAAACAGGGTTTCTCTGTAGCTTTTTTGTTTCCCGTCCTGGAACTAGCTCTTGTAGACCAGGGTGGCCTCGAACTCACACTATTCCTTTTATACGTCATCTGTAAGCGCACGGATGAGTCTTTCTCCTTCTCGTTTTTCATATCTGTGATTATTTTGTTATTATTATTTTTTAACATCCAGACCACTGTTTCCCCTCCTTTATCTTCTCCAGTTCCCCTACCCCAAACTCCCCTCTCCCCCAATTCCACAGAATTTTCCGAGCTCCCAATGCTGTTTGGCTGTAGGTATCTGTATCTGTTTCCTTCCTTTGCTGGATGAAGCCTTTCTGATGGCAACCACACTAGGTACCAATCCATGAACACAGCAGAATGTCATCAGGAATCACTTCACTGATTTTACTTTTAAAATCATTGTAGGAAGGCTGATGACTGTGTTAGCGTGGAGGACCCTTAAATGATGGCAATTGGTGCAGGAGAAAGGAAAGCAGGCATATTGTGCCTGCCATGTTGAAGTTCTCTCTTACAGGGAAGAGTCCATCTTGAATTCCAGCTAGATTGCATGAGAAGCCTTACTAAATGCAAGCAGGTTGTAGGAATCTTAAGTAATAACACAAGCTCCCCCTGAAGGAAAGCAAGGAAGGATTTCTGGAAACCTGGTAAAGTGGAGGAAGGTGAGGAAGAACCACTGAGGAATCGGCAAGAAGACGCTGATGAAACATCTTTATTTTATGTAAATGAATGAAATGAGGAGCATTTGAGGATCCTTTAGTCTCGGGTTAAGCACCTGCTGCTCCCGCCCACATATGATTACTGCCAGTTTATTTCTCCTCCTGCCGTTATACCAAAGGTGACAGTTAATTAAAGAAAAGATGAGTTGCATTAAAATATTTTAGGTGAATAAATAACTAGAGGAAATTCCAGATAAAGGAACACACAATTGCCTTCACCGACAGTAGCGTAAGTAACAGTAATTAGAATCAATACAGGGTTTGTGACGAATGTCAGGGAAACCCACCTAATTAGGACAATTAATGGCATTGTCTAAAACAAATCTCAAGAGGTGACTAATTAATTTATCCTAATGTTTACAACAATAAATATAGTTCCAAACCTCAAATACATAGGATTAGGGACAAGAATTAAGAGTGTTTCTCACAGTCAGCTTGTAAGTGACCCTCACAGCATTAATTGATATTAATAGCTAATGAAAACAATAATTCCAAACAAAGTATACTGTCTAATTTGAAAATAGGAGCCTATAGTTGGTATTGCGCATAGGACATTGTGAATCATAGGATCTGGTCTGGGCACGTTCTCATGCTACCAATTCCAGGTGAATCATGGGTAGTAGAGAAGAATGGGGTGACATTCAACACTTTATTCTGTCAAGTACAGTCCTAGGTTTGTTTGTTTTTAAATTAATTTGGTTTGGATAAATACCTTAATTTCTCTTAATCTCTATTTTCTGTACTATAAAATGGTCATCACCCTGCCTGCTTTAAACATTTGTTATGATAATGTGGAAACATGCCTACTTTCTGGCTCTGTTTTAACACCTGTTGTGTCTTAAATATCATTGAGTCTCATTTATTGAAATGGGAAGAGCATAGTCTCTAAATCCAGCATGTTCTACCCTGTCATAAATTCTGTCTTCTCTTAGCTTAAGTCTATTTACTAGCAAACTGTAAATAAAAGCTGCCAAAGAGGGTTATAGGAACAGAATTAATTAGGAATGAAAAAAAGAATCTAATCACCCAACCTTCTGTTAGCTTTTGCTCCATTTTCTCTATCCAAGAATACTAATGTATTTATTTGTAGTCTCCTAAGCCACAATCAGCTCACTCCTTAGCCTTATTCAATGCTGCTCCATCTCAAACCATCCCTCGGTGCCGACATGCCAGCTTTATCTATCACGCTTTGTCTTATTCTCAGGGATGAACGCATTTCAAGCAATCTGCAGCTTAGCTTGGGTGAGAATAGTAGAGTGCCCTCAGGATCACTTTATTGAATTTGGTTGGGATAGACTTTGCCTGTTCAATAAATCCAGCAAAAAAACTTCCTAGGTGTTTTACAGCCAGGAACAACACTGAGTGCAAAGCTTGTTTGTGTGTGTATTCCCTTTCCCGTGCTGTTCTACACAGTGTCCATGTAACAAAGCCAGAGTGTATAATTTTCTTATAAATAAACAATCAAACAATCATTATCTTATATTGACTTCTTTATGAAAATATTTCAGACATTTGGTCTTTCAGATAGCGCTGATGGCAGTGTTTGATTACAGATGTTGAGATCAATATGACATTAATAAAAGGTATGTGGGTGGCGGTGAAGGCAGAGATGAGAGTACTGGGTTGGAGATCACAGTAATGATTGTGGAGATTCTTGGTGAGCGAAAGCACTGTAGAGTGGACTAGTTTTCAAAGAATGAGGGCCTTTCACATGGCCAATTTTAATTGGAAAAAGATGGTACCATTCATATCTCATGAGCTGGGAGTATGATAGAGTGTTCCACAACAAAGAGTACGGTAGCAAGAGCTGAGGCCCTGATGGTGGTAATAGGCATGGTGGCCATGAAGGCAACAGCAAGAGTGATGAGTCATGATGATGGTGACTGTCCTGGTGGTAGTTGTCGTAGTGGTGGAAGATGGTGCTTACGACAATAACGGTAGTACTAGTGGTAATAGTGACAAAGATGGCAATGATTATAGTCATGATAATATTGATAATATTGGTATAATATTGTTATATTTGCAGTAGCGTTTGATGTGATTGTGGATGTGATAGTAGCCCCTTTTCCATAAAGCTTTAAAACATACAAATTACTTTGGGAAGAAGTGTTTCATTGATCTTTGGAAAGAATATGTAGATAATGTTTTTAAAATTGAGTAAATTGAATAAAACACAGACCTTTAAGGATAACCTATGAGATAAAGAGGGGCTTCAACCAGCAACTGTTGGGATCAGATTCACAAACCCATAGCCAAACACTAGGCAGAACTTGGGGATTCCTGAAAATTAGGGGGAGGAAGAATTGTAAGAGCCAGAGGGATTATGGACTGCATAAGAAAATGGCCTACAGAATCATTTAAACAGGACTCATAGAGGCTCACAGAGACTGAAGCAACAAATGTAGAACCTGTATGAGTCTTAGCTAAGTCCTCTGCAAATATCTTATGGTTGTATAGCTTGGTGTTTTTGTGAGGCTCTCAAAAGCAGGAGTTGGGGGTGTCTATGATTCTTTTCCTGTTCTTGGGTCCCTTTCCTTTCAACTTGGTTTCCTTTTCCAGCCTGGATATGAGTGCTATTACCTAATACGTAGCTTATTATATTGTGTCTGGTTCATAACCCTGGGAGACCTGTTCTTTTCTGAAGAGAAACCATGAAGGAATGGATTTGGGGAAAAAGGAATGTGGAGGAGCGACTGGAAGGAGTAGAGGGAGGGGAAAATTGTGAAAGGGCTGTAATGTATAAGAGATAAATAATAAATAAATAAATAAATAAGAAAGAAAAAAAGAAAGAAAGAAAGAAAGAAAAGAAAGAAAGAAAGAAAGAAAGAAAGAAAGAAAGAAAGAAAGAAAGAAAGGTTTGGTGGTAAGATTTGCTTTAGCATTCTCACCTTGCCCCTACTTTATCATACATCTGCATAGCCAACTTATGATCCCAGTCATTTTATATTTACATGAATGACTCATATATTTCCATGAATTTTCTTAAAATTAAATATTGCAATTATAATTAATTTTTAGGAAACTTACGTGGAAGAGATATATATGCGTATATATATATATAATTTTTATAAGCAGACAGTAACTTCTTGCACTCTTGACTACATGCTTTATTAAATCAAAGTTTTCTGTTTAGTTTTTATTCCATGTTGGTTTTGTTTAATCTAATAAAAAATGTATATCCATTGTCTTAGTTAAGGTTTCTGTTGCTATGAAGAGATTCCATGAGCACAGCAACCCTTATAAAGGAAAACTAAGTGAGATGGAGGCTTATAGTTTAAGAGGTTTAGTCCATTATCATCATGGCAGAGAGTATGGCATCTGGGGGTATGGCAGCATGCAGGCAGACATGATGCTGGCTACATCTTGACCAAAAGGCAATAGGAAATTGACTGATTCACTGAGTATATTTGAGCACATAAGAGATCTCAAAGCCCGCCTCCATAGTGATGTACTTCCTCTAACAAGAGGCACCTACTCCAAAAAGGCCACACCTCCCATTAGTGCCACTCCCTTAGGGGATCATTTTCTTTCAAACCACAGCACCCATGAATACTAAACAAATTATCATTCAACTGTAAGAATTGGGTACATGTCATACGTCATAATAATAAAAGAGAGTTTGGTCACCTTTGAGTCACCCTTCAATGATGCTAAAAAGAGGGGAGATGCAGATAAAGTAGAGCCAAAACAGTAGAATTCAGTAAAAGCACTGTTGTAGAGTATATAATGGGCAAGTAAATTGTGCTGCAATACCTAGAACTCACAAATACTACCTTAAAAGAAAAAACAAGGTAGAAGACCTGAGGAAGGCTCTCTCAAAGTATGATTCAATTAATGTTCTCAGCATGAGATTAACCTAGTTTGTCTTGCTTCAGCCTGAAGTGGCCAAATGAGAGGCAAGCACAGAAATAGTAGACACCCAGAAAAGGAAGTGGAATGGAGGTACAGGATACACTGGGTGGGTCTAGCCAAAAGTATGGGGATACCAGCAGGTACTAGGAGCAATAAGAGGCCAGAAACAGCTCCCCTTTTAGAAAAACAAAATGTGGAAAGAATAAAATCCTGCAGACAAATTGCTGTTTGTCATAGCTATGCTAATTTATTTCAGACTACAAGAATCATGCATTAATATCTGTTGTTTTAAAATATAAATCTTTGGCCTCATATTATGAAAGTTATAGATACCTAATAAAATCTATGAAATTTCTTACCGTTTCTCAAAGACGCTTTAGAAATAGTTTGTCTAGTGTAGATTTTTAATATCCTTTTCACTGCTTTACATTAATCTAATTTCAGCATCCACTCCCCAAAGAAAGAACAATCCAAATCAAGAAAACCAGCCATCTTATTGTGACTTTAAATATTCCTGACTAACGTTCTTTAGGTTCTTTTTGAGCTGAAAGGCTTTCAGATGTAGGAAAGAGGCAGTGCTGCAGCGACTGAGGAGCAGGGAGGCCACAGTGACGGGAGAGCAGAGAACTTTAAGAAAAAATGCAGAAGGAAGAGTTGGGGTTTATACCCACCAGGCTTTAGCGGAAATGCAGCTTAGAACCTTGGATGATCTGATCTCACAGAGAGAGGGTCCCCAAACAGCTCATGTAACACTTCACTGTCAGTTTACTCTGCTCTCCTTTCTCTCTGCCTCTCTTCTTCCCCAGCTCAAGTCATCTGTTGGGACAACATGCTGCAGTTGCTGGGATGTACTGCGTTCGTGTCCAAAGCAAGTACCTGAGATTAGCTATGTATGACTCTCCTTCAGTTTGCATGAAGGCTAATGACTAATGTTTTCGTCGAAAAGACATGTTTTTACCTCTCTCTCTCTCTCTTTCTCTCTCTCTGATGACATATGTGTGTAAACCACCCAACAACTATTTGAACTTGGTGCTGTCCTTTCACCGTGTGGGTTCTGAGGACAGAATTCAAGTCATCAAGCTTGGTTGAAAGTGCTTTTATCTACTAAGTAATATCACCAGCTCTGGAGACTGATTTTAAGAGTGCACTGTTGACATTTCAGGAACAAGTGTAGTTATTCAGACTCTTGATAATTAGCCAAAAGTCACTGACAGGGCTTATATAAATTAAACCCATCTCCACAAGACTACAGTTACCTGTAGAGTTCCATAATCTTTAGAGTAGTTACCTCTGATCTATTCTTGCTGAAATAACTCTCAAACCACATGTGAATTCCTTTAAACTTAATGGTAGACCTTGCCAAGGGGGGATATTTTGCTTGTGCTCTAACAAAGCTTGCCTGAAGACCAAGTGCAGAGCTAGCCACTAATTAGTAATAGAGGCCAAGCAGTGGTGGCTCACACCTTTAATCCCAATACTTGGGGGTCATATGCCTTTAATTCCAACACTAGGGAGGTGGAGACAGGAAGGGATATAGCTGGGCAAAGAGAAGACTTTAAGGCAAGGCAGGAGGAGACAGCAGCTGAAGGCATTCAATGCATTCAGTCAGAGGATTTGTAGAAACAGTCTTGCCCCCTTGAGTCCGAGGGTTTGGTAGAGGTAAGAACTAGTTAGCTGGCTGCTCTCCTTCTCTGATCTTTCAGCATTTGCCCCTATATTTGACTCTAGATTTTTCTTATTAAGACCAATTAGAATTCATGCTACATCACCACCTCAATATATTTGGAGGCTTTTTGTGTTCTTTCATATTGAGAACATTCTAGGAATAAATAATTCTGGCCAACAGACATGACTTGGGCAGTCTACAAGGTCCCTCTGTTGAGTATGTTTAGAGAGTGAAGGGATGAAACCCAGAGGATCCCACTAACTAAGCAAAAGTCAAAGAGGATTCTGAAGCCCCCAAGAGAGCAGGAGTCCCAGCACATGTCAAGTATTATGGGTTTTAGTCATTTTCTTCCCCAAATCCAAATGAGCTGACTTCCTGATGACTCTCACAGAAGGCAGCCATGGCATTAAGAGGAAAGCTGAACTACACTCCTTCATTTTCTTTTCATTTTCATGAAATTTTTTAGCATAATAGGAACTTATCAGAGAGCCAAATCACTGGGATATGAAAATCACAGAATTAGCATTTACCAAAATGCCTCGGCTTAGCCCATTATTGAAAGGGCTCATTTTAATCACACCTAGCTGCTGCTTAGTCACCACAGAGCTCCTTACAAGCTAAAGAGCCCCTTCTTCCCCCAAATAAAACTAATGGGTTGGTCAAAGATTTGGATTAGTGAAGCAAAGGGCCTTTAAGGGTTTTGAGGAAAACAACAAAAATAAAATAAATAAAACCTCATCCACACTTTCAAGTTTTCATTTTGCAAGACACACTGTGAATTTTTTTTAGAATAGATCAGTTGAACGACCACCTCCTCTTTGTTTCTTGGTCTCAGAGTGAAGGTTGTAAGCTCAGCTGGAAGTGAATTATAGCCACAGTCTTTGCATTTAGTGGATCTGTTTTACATCAAAATTCTTTAATTTTCCTGTTTTATAGTCTATATGAAGATATATTATCTGATATTAAAGAACAACAATCTTCCACTAATTGATATGTTTTATACCCATTCTATTTGTTGAAGATGAAATGGTTGGGAAAATTTACATAAACTCCCTTGATTTTGAATTTGACTTTTTCACTCTGAAATTGAAAAGCCAATGTTGGGGTTTATATTGTCAACCTGACAAGATATAAAGTCATATAGTAGACAAACTTCTCTACATGTCTCTGAAGGAATCTCTAGATTCAGCTAACTGAGAAGAATGTTTATTCTAAACATTGGTGACACAATTCCATCAGCTGGACTCCTTGGCACAGTAAGAATGAGAAAGTGAACTGGGCATCCCCATTCCTCTCTCCCTCCTTTTTGACTGGAGAAGTGATATGACCACAGCCACACACTTCTGCTGCCCTGCCTTGTTTATCACATTAAATAAGAATAATATGAGTTAGAGGCACATTATAGATGCTCTAGGTTGAATTTGTGGTCGTAGCTTTAATCATGTACTTATTAGATAGATTGATTTTTCAGAATAAAAATATAAAGCCAGAGTGATGCCAGCAATACAGGGGAATAACAAACAGGCTTCTGAATATCTTCTCGCAGAGACACAAGGTAAAACAACTATGTATGCATCAGTTCTCTCCAGAGAAACCATGAGTTCAATAGACAGACCTCTACACTCCACACAAGTAAGAAGATATTCACATCAAAGTCGGTTGAAAAAACAAGCAGATACAGCTGTGAACTAACTCTACCCGAAGTACAGCGTTTTCCAGTCTCAACAAAGAAAAACAAAACAAAAAAATCTTCAACTTCCAACTTCACAGAAGAATAGGTCTTGTACCATACATACAGTATTCAACTTTTACAGTTCTTGCCAGAGGGCCTAGCTCTTGTATCACTGGGTTTGAGGAATGGCAAGAATACATCATCAGAGGAGTCCCCTCAAGCACAAGGAACAAAGGGATGTTTTGAAGCCCAGTAGCACAACCAGTGGCTACAGTGACTGGAATGAGACCAGCTTACAACTTAACCTTGCAAAAAGTTTAGTTGCAAGTTTTTTATTCCAGCAACTCCCTACAGTTCTGGAGTCTACCAGTTTAGTAACTGAGAGTGTACAGAGCAAATAAAGAATAAACCTGTTTCAGATTAGTCAGGAAATAGAGGGTTTCCTAGAGTTTCTTTCCTGGCTTGTTGCAGTTAATTGCAACCCTACACTACAGTCTCTCTTTGGCAAGAGGTAGAGAGAGTTCTTCATGGCTGAACAGAAAACAATATGACTTTTCTTTCTGAAGTACTGTGTACTTGAACACTAATTCTACACCAGAAACTTTGCATGCCTCAGAGAGTCAGACATTTTTGTTTCCTCAAGCAGGTGAGTGGGCAGTCCCTGCATTTTCTACCCTAATTTGCTAAAGTAGTAAACACAGATTTGGAGTCTTCCTGGAATAGTTTCTACATGGAAGTTCCCAGATAGAGAAAACTGGAGAAGATATTATCTACCATCTATACCTATATATCTATATCAATAATTATACACTTATCTATATATACAATTATTGAGATGTTATTTTCATAATGTTCTCAGAACCAATAAAATTGCAAACTATTTACAAATTTGCCCTTAAACTTGCTCTTAAACTGTTTTCTTTTATAACACTGATATGCTAATACAAATTTTTGAGAGTTTGCTCTTAAATTTTCTCAAAATTCATGATCCACAGTTTAGTATTGGGTTACATAAATTGAAATCAAACATAACTATAAATTCCCCAAACTTACACTGTGTAATAAATATACCGTGATGTGCTGACGATTATGAATGTCTATTAAATCTCCAGGGCAGAGACGCCATGCATCGGCCTCTCATGTTGTGCCTCTCTCTCATGTTGAATTCAGTGGTTGCCTTCATCATTTGGAAATTGGCATGGCGGTTATATTTTCATCAAAGGCATCAGCAAACTCTAAGTCAGAGTGTGATTTACGATTTTGCTGATTGTAGATTTAAGGGCATGTGGAAGAAAATGTTAATAAAGCAAAATAAATTTGAACCTGTCAAGAGCAGAGTCTTTGCATCATGAATAACACAAATAAATGAAGGAAATATGCATCCAGGATTTGAAATTTATTAATAAATTAGCAGAGAAGTCACTCGCTTTCACTGACAAGTGAGTGAAATGGCCACATAACTCTCCCTTTCTTCCTTCTTGTGTTACTTATTAACATAGCCAAAGCTTCATATAAAATTGATACTGAAGCTATTGTCTCTTGTCATGTGGTACTTTGGGTTGACTGCAAATACGAGCAAATACTGGATGTGTCGTGTCAAAAAAGAAGTGTCATCTATAATACCAATGACTGAGTGGAATTTAGAAAGCAATATTATTTATTAAACTATCATTTGTAATTTTTGTGTTAAGCATGCTTTAAAATTGTAAAGTTTACTTTACACACACAGAACGATTTCCTTGATCACTAGCCTATTTGCCTATATAACACGGAAAATTGTGAATGAGACTATTATTATCTTTATTTTGAAATATTATGGGAACAAATTGGGCTTATTTAACTAAGGGATGAGTTGGAAAAAATGTAGAACAAAAAAGCAAAATAAAAAATATTTGTATTTTTGAGGGTATTTTATATACACAGTATTATAAAAGTTTCATGTACTGTGAACAATGTCTCAGATTTCAAAGGTACATCACTGCAATTCCCCATGTTTTAAAGTATCCATTTAAAATTCCTTAAGTAATAATACCTTAATAAGCAATTATTTATTATTACTTTTCCTGATTCCAAATCTGTCTTTTTTAATAGACTGCTTATTTTTTTTTAATTTTCATCATTCACCTTTTGTAAAATGAAGTAGGAAAACTATGGAAAATATATTTATGATTCAGAGCATAAAAATTTCCATTTGCTTTAAAGATTGAAATGTTCCATAATTTATCATGTATTTTTGAAGGTTATTTAGTATTTTATATCTACGTGTGTTCGGGCTGCATATCTGTCTGTGCATCATGTGCTTGTCTGGTAACTGAAGAGGCCAGAGAAGGTGATGGAATCCCTGGAACTGGAATTGCAGATGTCTGTGAGTTGCCATGTGGCTGCTGGGAATTAAACCCAGGCTTGCAAGAAAATCATGTGTTTTTAATTGCTAAGTCATCAGTATAGCTCTATTAGGCACCATACTTGATTGATGTGGGATTCCCCTCTGCATACTATGAATATGTTTTATTACCATTGGTTATTATAGAAGCTGCTTTAGCCAATGGCTTAGTAGAGTAAAGCCAGGTGGAAAATCAGAACAGAGATATAGGGAGAAAGTAAATAGAGTCAGAGAGACACTATGTAACTGCTGAAGGAGAAAGACACCAGCTGCCAGCCAGAGCCTTACTGGTAAACCACAGCCTCACGGTAATATACAGATTAATAGAAATTGGTTAATTTAAGATACAAGAGTTAGCTAGAAATATGACTAAGCTATTGGCCAAACAGTGTTGTAATTAATAAAGTTCCTGGTAGAGCACTGACTACTTGTGGATTTCAGTATAATTGGTAATACTAATATATCTTAAACTTTTATGTCTTTTTATAAACTAAAAAAAAATCATGTAAGTTTCTGAGAATCTGGAGAGTGGTAAGACTTGGACCCACTTCTTATAGGTCAAAAGGACTCCAGATAAGTACAGCCTAATTGTCTTTATCTGTCTATTGCTAAGAATGAGATCTCTCTCTCTCTCTCTTGGTTTTGGGACTCCTGTCCTGTCCCAACGACTAGGACTGTGGGCCCGGAAGTTCAAAATTTAATATTTTTCTTTAAGTCCCTAAATTTTAACATCTGTCCCTAGTCTATATCTGTATCAGCTGATTTCCATTTGACTGACAGACATCATCTATAGTAGTTTTAATGTAATCAGCTTCTATAATTTCATATGGAGTAGCACTATTAGGAGGTGTGGCTTTGTTGAAGTGGATATGGACTTGCTGGACAAAGTATGCCACTGTGGGGATGGGTTTTGAGCTTTCCTATGCTCAGGATACCACCTAGTATCTGTCAACTTCCTGTTGCCTGCAAGCCAAGATGCAATGGACTGAGCCTCTGAAACTGTAGGCAAGTCCCTCACTTAGATGTTTTCCTTAGAAGAGTTGCTATTGTCATGGTGTCTCTTTCCAGCAATTGTTACACAACCTTAAACACCATATAACCATCAGCTTATGAAACAACATGGTCTAAATATTGTGAGCCCTGGTCTTGCTGAAAGCTGATGTGGATCAGCCCTGCTGATGTGATTGTTCCCTGTCTCTTCAGCAGGGTCACGGAACCAGATGCTTCTGATGAATGCCTCATTGCCTGGATTATGTCCTTGGCCTTGACTTGTGTTCCAACTCTCTAGGCACTGACAGTAATGTCCTAGTTTCAGCAGGAAGTAGTTATGGAAGAGAGATGTAACCCCTTGTCCCTCAACAAGCTAGAATGTTAGATCAAAAGGATGCTCATGGCGTATGGGACAAAAGAGTTCCCTATATTATTAATTGGCATACCAGGAGAGGTAGCTATTAAAATCACGTAGAGCAAGAGCTATCAACAAATAGATTCATTAGCTGAAATAGTTCTACAATATCATAGGGCACTCAACTTGCTCTATGTAAGACAGAAAGGATATTGTATAGCTTTAAGAGAAAATTGTTTCTATACAAGCCACTCAAGAATCATCAGAAATATTCTGGCTGTTCCCCAAAATAACTGCAAAAAAATGAGTCCTGAAATAACGTATAGCTAGTACCCATTCTCATTTCGAGTCTCCTCCCAAGAGTAAATCTGATGTCAGTCAACACAGAGCCTTTGGCCCTTCTGCTTCTGTTAATTACTCTTGGCTCTTGTATTATCGACGCCTTAACTAAATTATAATTTCTGCCTGGGTACCATTAAGATGAAGGTTATTAGATCCCAATATAAACAATTACCCATCATGGAGTCAGGATTTGACCCCAGATACAACTAAAGGGGGAAATGTGAGAGCCTAAATTATGTTTCAAATTTTAACTACATTGTCTAAAAACCCCCTGAAACAAGGCCTCTGATCTGCAAGCCCCTTGCCCTAGGACAGATAGATCCTGAAATGCTGGAGGCTATTGTTAATGGGAGGTAAGAAGTCACGTGTTTTTATTCCACTCAACAAGTTTGGTTGACCCATCTATACCAGATGTACTTGGTCACACATGGGCAAGATGGGCAGAGAATATGTTAGAATATATTCTTGTCCCAGTTTGGATTCAGGCAGGAGATATGCAGGCAGGAAGGACATCAGGATGAATGCTTGCCCTGACTGAACCTCATGGAAAATGCAGTGATTTATGGGTTTTGCCTTCTTAAGTCCCTGCAAAACATGATTTAGCACCATTTCCTTGAAACACAGTTATGGACCTGGTCAGAGCCCATCTGCCTGGCCAGTATTTAATTAAAGCTTGCTTCAAATTTGGCTTTAAACTCTGATAGTCATCTTATTTTCAACTGGTGTGATTTCTAAGATCCTAGATCAACTCTGGCCTTCTCCCAAAGATGCCATTTTCACAGAGTGAGACACAGGGAGAAGGCTAGATAATTACAGATGCCGATCGTCATGACGAATCTACAATATATGAGGATGAAGGACAGCAGACTACATCAGAAACCAGGAAGAATCAAGGATAGCCTTCCCCCGAGCGTTTTCACAGGGAGCAGACACATCTCTGCTGTTTGAAGCCACTTCTATTGATGAGACAGCTCTGAGAACTACGCCCCATACCGCCCTCATTCTCATGTATGCGTGTATTCAATACACTTTATGAAATGCAGATGACATACCAGGCACTATTCTTATTTCTTCTCTGCTAATCAATACAACCCTGCAGGAGTGGGACTTTATCACTACATTCTCTGTTGCCTCCACAATTATACACACAGAAGAGCATGCTAATAAATAATCGTTGATTAAATGATTAAATGCCACTCTTGCTCTTTCTTAGTGAGGTTCTTTTAAAAGTCACTTGGATCTCTACTGAAGAGTGATATTCAAAGAAATTTTGAGGGTTGTGAGGGCAGAGGGTGGGAAAACACATTCTTTAACTGGCAATCACAGTTCTATCTAAACAACAGAATATGTGCATTTTAAACAAACAGATCTTAGAGATTTCCCTCATTGTTCTCATCAACCATGCAAATAAAATGCTATTTTTCTTTGATTGTACCTGAATGTTCTTCACTTCATCAAGGTAAAACAGTCAAGTGGACTTTCAATGAACTTGAAGTAAATGTTTGAGAAAGCCCGAGGAACAGTTCGGCACAGGATAAAATCAAGTCACACTTGGGTAGCTTAGACTCGCTCCTCCCAGTCCCAAGGACCAAGCTTGAGAAAGCATTCAATCCCTCAAAATCTGTGGTCCCTCATTTATAAAATGCTAACAATAATTATAAATTACATATGAAGCATGTGTGAAGTTGTGTTTCATGTTGTGTTGCATAAAAGTAGATGAGAGGTAGTTTTTCACTCTTGTATCACTTTCATAATGATGAGAACAGGAAGTAGAAGTTAGTTGGACATTACGGTGAAGGACTGCAAAAGTGAATGATTTCTTTCACTGGGTTAAAAGCAGAAAGGATCCTTACATCTTTTGGCAACCTCTTCCTTGCTTGCAGAAAGATATTCTATTGCTATTTTTCTTATCTGGTTTCTCCTAAAGGAGTATGTCTTTCCTGGAAACCTTTCAGAAGGACAGTACAGAAGTAGTAAGGCACTTGGATACAGAATTGAGAAGCAGACTAAGTGGCTGATTGCATCTCCAAGTTTTATTAACTCCAAATCAGGGACCATCACTGGTGCCCTGCTCTTGAGGACCCTTCTGTTTTACAAGCTCTCTATCTTTCCCTTAAGCTCCTATTACAAAATCTTCCTAAAACCTATTGTCTGTGATTCGCGAGTCTCTTTGAATTCTCATTAATGACTGAAGCCAAAGTTTGTGTCACCATGAACATCTGACTCACTAACTTCTGTGTTCAATAAACATTCAAGAGCTGAGAGCAGCTCCCTGATTTTCAAAGACACCACCAGGATTTCCCATGTGATTAATACAAAGACTCATATAGCTAGCATTCATAATTACAAAATCTTAATGCTTGCTTTAGTTTACATGTGTTGATGTGGGAAAATATTGGATGCAGAGTGATTTATAATGGGAGGTATTTTCCATAGATGTAGAGGCTGGAAGTTCAAAATCAAGGTGTCAGCCTCTGAAAAGTCCACCTCGTTTCCATCTCATGGGGTAGAAGGGAGGAAAGCACGTCAGAGCTGATGCAAGCATTCTGGTGACTGAGCAGTAAATGAATGGGAACCCACCTCCATAACTGCTTTTTACAAAGGTGAAAGTCCATTCACTAAAACTGAATTCCCTGATGACTAACTGCCTGACAAAGTCCCCAGTATTCAACAATGACCATACAGAATGATATTTGAGCATATAAACTTCCTGTCACATTTGATCTCTAGACATACTCAGCTTTGTTTGTTTGTGTTTATTAACTCATGGCCCAGAAAGATGACTTTGCTGGAAATGTGTTTGTACTTATCTTGTAAGCCTTAAGATCTAAGTTTGATCTCCCTGAAACCATAAAGAGCCTGAAGTGGTGCCAGGAACATGCAACTCATTGCTAACGATGAAAAGACGAGATCCTTAAAGCTCTTCAGTCAAGCCAAGCTAGCCTAATCAATGAGTTCTATGCCAATAGGGGAACTATTTGAAAATGATGATGCTAAAGATGATGACGATGATGACAACAATGATAATATGATAACATGGACTCTGATAGAGGAACAATAGAGAGCACTGCTCCCTGGCCTCCAGATGGACAGACAGACAGACACACACACACACACAAAAGAATTTCTCATTAACTCAAAAGAGTAAAATATCTAATATCTTAAATTTAAGAGATATTGTGTATTCATTACTATATATTCTTGAATTTAAGAGATATGTGTATTCATTACCAGATCTATATAACCACCACACAAAGGAAGACCAATATAAACGGTTTTTGTTTCCAGAAAAGCAGTTAGTCTAAGCATTCAAAGACCAGTCTTAGAAACAGTCTTAGATCCTGCTCTAGCAAGGGGTTGACCATTTATATGTTTAGACACAAAAAATCTAGAATAGCACATTTTGAACACTATGTAGTACACAGTGAGTTATTTAAATACAGGTGAAGCATTTACTTTGCTTGAAAAACAATTTCACCTCCTTAGATGGGATAAGCACACTGACAATTTGTTTATACTCTCTGTTGGCTCATGAATTTGCACCTCCTATGCTACATTTTTCTTTTATCCACATTTTTTTTTTCAAGACAGGGTTTCTCTGTGGTTTTGGAGCCTGTCCTGGAACTAGCTCTTGTAGACCAGGCTGGTCTCGAATTTTATCCACATTTCGATGCTGGGAATTGAACACTGAACTTTACACATGCTAGCTAATTGTGCTACCATTTTGCAAACCCTCAGTGCATATATCTTTTTGTATGGACTTTACTTTTTCTATAATTAACCTACCCATCATAAGTATATGTCTGTTTTCAAAATTAATAGATATAACAAGCACCTAGAAAAAAATGGGGATCATACTTTAGCTATTACTACCCAGTACTTCCTCAAGTCTCAATTTCCTTATGTTGGTTTTAAATTCTTTTCTTACCAGATTATTATTTTGCTCTCTTCCTGATTTTGTCCTATGTTGTATTCCTGTAGAATAGATTCATCAGATTTCATTCAAAATTGGAAATTTGGAACTAGGTAAGAAAAGATGGGATCGCCGAAAGTCTGACTGTGTGGGAAGTTAGGGGAGGCAGGGTGACTATTGGAGAAATGCATTTTATAGAATTCTCAAAGAATCAATAAAATTGCTGTGGAAATAACCTTCTTTTGAAATACATCTATTAAAGTATTATCCATAAAAATGCCACTGTGATTTAATGTTTTCTCACACTTGAATAATAGCTGAAGTTGAATTCATGACTAGAACACTTTGAAAACTGTATTTTCTTTAAAAATGATTGTGTACTATTCTTAGTTAGGTGTATCTGTGTTTGAGTATGTCCATGTGAGTGCAGGCGCTTGCAGAGACCAGAGACTGCAAAAAACCTTGAGCTGGAATGGAAAGAAAATCATGAGCTGCCAAATTTGGATGGATGGTATGTGCTAAACACCAAACTCAGGTCCTCTGGGGGATCAGCAAATATAGCTACCGACCCAACTAATACTGCAAACCATCAAACACCAACTTTGTAGCTGACTGTTAGTGAGAGGTCAAATTCAAGTCGGTCATTTTATCCTAAGCAAGATTATTCTTTTCATTGCTTTTTGGCATTTTATTTGTCTTTGGTATGTGGCTGTTTCTCTGCACTATACTTTGTTGTATATTTATTTTATTCTTCTTTAATTTATTGAAATCATCTCAATTCAGAATACAGACCTTTAGACTAGTGGTTAGTAATACACTGTGATCATTTTAGGTATTACACATATTGCCTTCTTTGTATTCTCTACTTCTGAAGCTTCAAAGAACATAAGGTGATTCCCCCACACACACTTCTTTCTCTGGTGCTTCTGGCATCCTTTCCTATTCACAATATATTAGCCCTCTGTTCTCCACTCAGGGTCATGCTTTTCAGTTTGACTTCTATATTTCTTCAGACTGCTTCTCAGCTTTTATGATTCCATTGCATTAATGAGTGACTTGGTTTATCTATTCCTATTTATTGATTTGCTGACTCTTATACACAGATTCTTATTTAGTCCACAGTTTTCTATTTTTAATAATGCAATATTTTGTTAATTCTTTGAGAATTTTGATGGTATCTTTTGATCACGTCCACCATAGTCCTCCCAGATCCCAACCCCTATGGGACCAACACCTTACTCTATGCTTCTCCCCCTTCTAGAAGAGATCAGCTTGCAGCAGGTACCCTCTGGCTCTTCCTATATATCAGCTCTCTCTTCTGTGATGTTCCCTGGTCCTTTCATGCAGGGCTTATTGTAAATGTGTTAACTGAAGGTAGCTACCCTGTAATCAATCACTCGAGTGCTGCATTTTGGTCAGATGTGGGTATCTGTATTGATCTCTGTCTGTGGCAGAAAGGAGCTTCTTTGTATAAGGATAGGAAATATACTGATGTGTGAATACAAATAAGTACTCAGAAGTGGAAGGATAGGTATTTGGAGCTCAGTCAGAAATTATCCTGGGTTAGGAAAGCGGCAGTAGTAGGTTTTCTTGCAGCCTCCTATGGCCTTTCCTGTCACGGGTAACTTGCTAAGTTAACACGGCCAGGAATGAATTCCTTTTTACTGAGTGGGGCTTATCTCCAATTCCGTAGCTTAAATCCCCAGCTATCCCTTAGAAGACAGCTTGACATGCTGGTCATTGGTGAGGGTCATAGTCATTAAAGCTGGGTAGAACTATTGATTGCTTTTCTCCATTGGCAGCTTGCGCGGCGCCCTCAGTACTGTGAAAGCTAGTCCTCAGGGAAGAGGCTCCCAGGTCAGATCCTTCCAGAACAAGAAGTAAGACTTGCTTAAGGCACCCTGCAACTCAGACACCAGATCTGGAGGAACTAATCCATTTTGTAATCTGCATTGTCAAGCTACATTTATGTCATGTTGAAATGATAGCAGTTCCTTACATGTAACATGGAACACTATCTTCAATTACAGATATTTCTTTTGCTCTGTCAGCTGCTTTCATAAGCTTCCAGTCTGAATAAATCACACATTACTGACTGTCTTCTTTGTTAGAGACTGAAGATGTCATAGAACCTGAACTAATATAGATCTTAAGTCCTAAAAAGCTCACATTATTGATTAAAGACTGAGGCTCACCAAAGTTATGTGAATATTATACTACTGGGTTGCATACACTCCAACACATAAATGTAGGTTTACTCTTCTCTGTTTTATACCCAGAGCCCATGTTAGAACCTATGAATTCTTTTATTTATCTACTGATTAATATATATGTCTTGCACTGAGTAACAGTACTACGATTTGTATTTCCATATTTCAGTGCCATAATCTGAAGCAAGGACTGTATGGATAGGTAAATAATTGTTAACAGGCTGACCACTAAATTACAAATCCGTGCACTGTATTTGGAGTTGGGGAATAGTGAATAAGGATTCCAGACTTTTAATTTACTATATCTGTTACTCAAAAGTAAATTTTCATTTAAGGATTATTTTCTCTATTGGTAAGATTACTAGATAAGAATCTATGTACTAAGCAGTGTTACTTTGTTCATAAACTAAAAAGGGTGCATATAGCAGGTATAATACAAAAGTTCAATTTATTAGTGTGTAGTTTGTGAAGTACATGGGTGCTACAAATATTTCCCAGACATAACTGCTCTATTCTATCTCTTGATATAAATGACCTCCTCATTTTACAACATTTTATTCTTTTGTTAAAAAATAATATCTACATTTAGACAATAGAAGTGCCAATATCTCTAGGTTTATGTTCTTTCAGTTTGGCAATCTTAAACTTAACACTTCTTCTCGTATGTAAGCAAATTGCAAGAACTTGCTACTCATTTGATACCACTTCCAATACTGGAATTATTTGCACAGACACAGTGAGATATGGTGGCTCTCAACTGTTACAGTCTCAACACTTGAATGGCTGAGCTGGGAGAGTGTACTCTTTCTGGAAAAATAATAAGGAAAAGACTCCATTGTCCATACTAATCTAGTATTCAAGCATATGTTTTATTCACAACTAGTTGAGTCTGCGGCTATGACACACTGAATGTACAGAAATAGCCATTTAAAATTGTGGTGAGCACCAAATGAAGAATTAGTAAGACATTTGATTGTGACAGAAGTGTTATGGTACAGTGGTAGTTGCAGTCGTCTCTGTAGAACTACAGAAACTCCAAATCATTTGTTCTTATGGTAACAATAAACATCAGTTGTAGTTCTGACCATTTAATCAGAAGAGTAACAGTTTTCATTTTACACTTAGGTAGACTATTTTGTTGAACCAATGAAAGATATTAGTGACTACATGAAAATATCCCCAGGCTCCTAGGTTTCTAGAGATTTCAAGCCAAGTTCAATAGACAAGGCTATCTTCACTTTCTTTGGGAGGAAAAACTGAAATTTCACATTGCATATAGAGCAAGCTGCTGTTTCATTGTTTTCCATATTATTTTGTATTTTATTTTTCACTACATATTCCTCTGTATTTTATTCCCTGAGGAGACTCAGGGGAGTGAGAAAATCTGAAGAACCAAGATCCTTGAACAAAAACTACTACAAGTGAATGGGATATCAAACACTTGTATTTTCCTTAGGAGAAGTATAGATAAATCAGATCTCTTAAAGGAATCATCTAATTAAGAGAGTTTTAAAAATGCATGCAGTTTAGTTCTCTTAAATATTTCCTATTAACCATACCCACTAATTCCAAAAGATATGCCATCATGAATTTCACAAGTAAATGGAAGGAGATTAAAAATATCCCAAGTGAGGTATCTCAGAACCAGTAATACAAATATGGTATTTATTTGCTTATCTGTAAATATTAGCTATTAAGTCAATCAAAATCAAGCTATAATCTGTAGGATCACAGAGGATAAATATAGAATAAGGAATTAGGAGTACAGATATATAACATTAGAAAAGGTAAACAGAAAAGGTGGATGAATGAGAGAACTTGATCAGGAAGACCAAGTAGAGCAGAAGAAGAGAAGGAGGTATGAGAGAAGGAATATAGGGTGAAACACTCAATATTAAGGTCCATTTGAGGCATAGTATGGAAACCTAACACAGTAGAAACATTCTAAAATATATCAATATATAGAAGTGATCTAAATGAAATTGTCAAATAATAAGGGAGACAAATTTCCATCTGGCTCTCTCTTATCAACAAATGAATCTTCCAGTACTAAGATACAGTTACATCTATTGAATTGTTGATCAAAAGTGTCCCATGATAATTCCCAAACAACCCAAACTGTTGTCAATACCGTAAGTTATTCTCCATGAACAGTAAGTTCCCATTGTTTAAGATAACACCTTCACAAGTCATTAACATGGAACACTTGACCTGGTGCCTGCATGAAGCTTTCATCCCTACATTGTAGTGTATTTGGTACAAGAAGATCCTCTGCACAGTGCCAAAGGAGAAACATAAACACCAGTCTATCCACAAATTCTTAGAACTGCAATGGTATTTTGCATGCAAGAAAGGCTAGGGCAATGGTGGTACAATGCTTGAGGCTTAATGTGACTTCAAGCCCACTGCACAAGATTGAACCCATACCTGAGAGTGGTTGTGAAACCCAAAAAGCTGAAACTAGATGGTTCAGAATCTAGGGCAAAACCAAATAGTACTACTTTAAAAACCAAAAGAAAACCAAACCTTAGTGATGATTGTTAATGACATTCTTCTGTACTCTTAGATTAATGCCTTGCTCAGCCATCATAAATTTCCTTCTGCAGCATCAGGTCCAGGGGTCTATTTTAAGCTCTTTTACTTCGCATAATTTGCTTATTTCCTGTCTTATACATCATTATTATGAGTCCAAAATAGCCTGGTCTTCAGCTGTCTCCCCTTAACTCTAGACATTTCCTGCCACATGACCATCTGGTACCATGACAAGAGCCTGTATCACTTGTTGAATAGAAGGAAATCCATTTCATGTCATTCCTGGGACTGTCTGTGCTTAAGCTAGTGATTCTTCAAATATGTCATCACTGAGTCTACAATTAGCTGCATAGCACAAATGTGAATGTTATCTACTATCAATATTTTTCATTTTCATTTAAAAATTATTAACCTTTTCAAAATTTGAGGAGGAGCACATGGATATAGCAAAGCATGTATGGAGGTCTGTGGTGATCTGAATGAGAACAGAGTCTATAGGCTCATATCTTTGAAAATTTGATCTCCAATTGAGTGGAACTGTTTGGGAAAGATTAGGAGGTATGGCCTTGTTTGAAGAGGTGCCCCTCAGTGCTGACCTCGAGCTTTCAAAAGGCTACTGCCACACCCAGTGTGCTGTCTCTGTCTCCTGCTTGTGAATCAAGATGTGAGCCTCAGCTGCCTGTTGCTATGTTGAGAGGATAGAATTTAGTTTTGGAAGACATTGTGTCTACTCTGCATCTCTATATTCAGCATTTCTAGGTTTATATTAACCTACAATAGCGTGAACTTGATGAGACTATCCCCAGCATTCTATCACATGACTCTATTAATGCAGTTACTGGTTTCAATTTGAAAATTGGTTGTGATCTAGAGTCTGCCTTCTCTCATACCTTTCATAGTGTTCCTGTCATTGAAAGAATCACAAGCAAAAAACCTCTCTACCTCCCCAGCAGATGTGAAACTCTATAATGGAAAGTCCTGGAAAATCTTGAAATGAGATCACTCACTTCCGAGTCCATCTTCTGTTTCGTATATGTTAGCTATAGAATAATTTTAGCTATGTTAGCTATAGAATAATTTTAGAAACAGGAATTTTGTTAATTAAAAATTTAAAAATATTTTATATTTTTAATTACTATTTCTTATTTTCTCATAAATCGCCTTCTGATATCTCCTTTGGGCTGTGTTAAGCTCTTTCTAATATAGGTGTCTGAATCTTAAACCCTAACACCAACACCTCTCTAATACTGTGTAACCAACAAGACAGAGGGATATTTCTGTCAACACTTGATCTTTGCCCCTCCCTTGGTGGGGGCTCTTTGAAGATGTCCAGTAGGTATGCAAATAATTATAACTTGAAGGCACTTGCACTTCAACAGTCATCTAAGAAAACAGAGAAATATCTTCTGAGGACTGAATTTATTTTCTCTCTCTCTCTCTCTCTCTCTCTCTCTCTCTCTCTCTCTCTCTCTCTCTCTCTCTCTCTCTCTCTCTTTCGTAGTTATGTTCCCAGTAGGGAGTCCAGGGATGGAACTCACATTGAACACCTGAGTGTTGTTTTTATTTTTGATTACTTTGCTTATTTATTATAGAGACACTGTGATCTCTACAGCACTGTCATAAACATCCCAATTCTCATTGGCTCCCTTCAGCTCTGTTTTTCCTTCCTAGAGATAGCTCTTTGTTCTTCCCCTATTAATCTTTTCTTCTCTCTCCCTCATTAGAGAATTAGGCTAACAGCTTCCACTATTTAATAGCTCCTTCTTTTCTATTTACATGGGGTCTGAACAAATCTTATTACTCTAACTTCCATGTCAGTTTACTGCAAAGACACTGAGATTATGGAGTCAGATGTAGGTCCAACTTTCATCATCCCTGTCACTTCCTTCCCCTGCCTTTAGTCTAGCGTCTGAACTTTGTCCTCAGCTCTTTCCCTAGTCCTGCTCGTTCACTGTGACATTCTCACCAGTGTCCGAATCCAGGTGACCTTGTAAACTAGCCTCAGGCTTCCTGCACGTGTGTAGAAAAATCTCCTCCGCTATCAGTCAAGAAGTTTGCTTCTCGCTCAGCATCCTGCTCTAATCATTGCCATAGCATTGAGGATTTCATTACTGCCTTTCCTCACTACCCAGTTGCTTATCTATTCCCCTGAAATATTAATACTATAAATGTAAATTCCTCAATGCCTTGTAATTCTCTCTTTCTGGTGACATAAAGATTATTAGTCTAATCTTCATGTCTCATAACTCTTTGAGGTATGAAAAATGAAACATTTAAACAATTCTGGTACATATCGGGAGGTATAATGAGATGGTAGGATAATGAGATAGGCAAAATCTTTGCTTTTCATAAAATAAACAGGCTACAGTTTATTCATCTTCACGGTTTCTCAGTCAGAAAAGGTGCCAAGGTATATTTATTAGACAAACAGTGGGTATACTTTTTTCTACATAAACAGATATGGAATGAACTATAAAGAAAGTTCAGTCTCTCATATATATATATATATATATATAATTTATTTGAAATACTAAATATTTTGCCAAAATGACTAAAAACAGTACTTCTATGCCATTTCAAAGTTAGAGTATTAATAAAGGAGAAACAGTCACTATCTGAAGAACCCTGATGAGCTTAGATATGAAATCGGACAGGCAGACTTGCCTCGGGATACCTTGCTCATCTTAGTTGGAACTCTGTAGAGGTGTGTTCACAGAATTGTACAGACTCTAGCACAGTTTTGTCTGGACTTGCCCCGAACAGCTTCGATAATAGAAAACCTCTCACTTGCCATCACAACTTGTTCCATTAACAAGTCTGCATTTTTTGCCAACCAAATGAAAAAAAAAGTATATATGTGTATATAGACTTTCAGAAAGTTACTGTTTCACTGTGATTGATGCAATTACGGCTAATCTTTAAAGACAAAGGTGATTTCTAGAATACTGAATGACAGAAAGGAAGGTATTTCTATTTCCAGTAGAAAATGGCAGAATACTCTGAACTCTAGCTGTCCACACAATATGTTTAGAAAGCCCTGAAGTCCAGGCTAGGACACAAGCTATCTGGACAGGTCAGTCAGGTTAGTGAAGAAATCACAGTCAAACATCCATTTTCAGCTAGCGCATACCCTCCAAGAGTTATGTTTGATTTTAGGGGATGTTTGTCATCTTACCTTTTGTTGTCTCCACATGAAATTCAGGTTTGGGGACCATTTGGAGTCCTGGCCTCCCGCTGCTCTTCCCTTCTAGAGATCTTTACTTTCCTTCTGATTTGAGTTACTGAAAGCTGTGTCAAAGTTGTTTACCAGCTCTGCTTCACGAGCACATGTCGCCTTGGCCTTGAGGATCAGGGGATAAGGTTTTCACCTGTTGGCCCACCTGACTGTTGAGTACATAAGCCTCTGTGGTGCTATTAAATAAAGGGCTTCTTACCAGTGGCTAAAGGTCCATGCCTCTGTCTCTGTGTGTGTCTCTGTATGTTTCAACCTCCAGCCCCTTGCTCGAAGCTCACGAACTGTATGGTAGTGCATAGAGCGCAGACAGGCCTTGTGCGTTGCATTCAGGTACATAAAAGAAGCTGGAGAGATGAATGAATCTTTGGTTAAGACAACTTGTTTCCTTTGCAGAGTTTCTGGGTTCTGTTTCTAGCACCAATATGACAGCTTATGACTCTCTGCATTTCCCTTTCTACAGTATCCAATGGCATCCTATAGCCCCTGTGGGTACCAAGTACACATATGCTGCACATACATGTGTATAAGTAGACACTCATTCATATAAAAACACTAAACAAAAACTTAAATAAAACTAAATCTGTATGTGTCATATGTATATGTGTAGGTACACATATACATACATAGATATATGTATATATATGTACCTACACATATGCATACATGTATGTCATATGTGTTTAGTATGTGTGTTTCTTTGCTTACATACATTATTTTATTCTTGTTTTGTGACAGGATAAATCCATGTAGTCTATACTTGTTGTAATATGAGTGGCGGGGCTGCGTCTCTGGCACCCGACCGCCCACATGGCTAGCTTATGCCCCGAAATAATTACACGGAAACTGTATTCTTTTAAACACTGCCTAGCCCATTAGCTCCAACCTCTTATTGGCTAGCTCTTACATACTGATCTAACCCATTTCTAATATTCTGTGTAGCACCACGAGCTGGCTTACCAGGAAAGATCTTAACCTGCGTCAGCCTGGAGTGGGACAATCATGGCGACTCCCTGACTCGGCTTCTTTCAGCATTCTGTTCTGTTTACTCCACCCACCTGAGGGTTGGCCTATCAAATGGGCCTAGGTAGTTTCTTTATTAATTAACCAATGAAAGCAACAGATTAATACAAGACCCACCTCCATCATATACTTGCAATATTTTCTCTGTGCTCTGCTTACTCTCCTCTAGTCTGACTAGAGCAAGCACACTGAGAAGCTCACTGTGTCTTTCTGGCACTACTGGCACATGGATCACTAAGGGAAATCTCCCTAACACCTCAGGAGTAACTGCCCTCTTTCTGGCATGTTTATGGGGATCTTGTTACAGGCTGTCTTGGAGGGTTTAGAAGGAAGTCTACAAAAATCAGAGAATGGAAGAAAATTCAAGAGCATATAATTTCAGGACTCTGTAAAAATCCAGAAACTAAGAGTGAGATGCTGTCAAGGCAAGGAAAGAGAGTAACCTCCAATTCCGCCCCCCATTGATGTAGAATGCCCTTCTTACAGTTGAAGATGTGTTGCTTTTATTGGTTGATAAATAAAGCTGCTTTGGCCTATGGCAGGACAGAATATTGCTGGATGGAAAAACCAAACTAAATACAGAGAGAAGGAAGGCGGAGTTGAGGGAGACGCCAGCAGCTGCTAGAGAAGGAAGATGCAAGCTGCATGGTGATACATTGATTAATAGAAATGGGTTAATTATAAGATGTAAAAGCTACTGAGCAATAAGCTGGAGACATAGGCCAAATGGTTTGTATTTAATATTAAGTCTCCAAATGGATATTCAGGAACTGATGGGTAGGAGAGAAACTTCCAGTTACACTCTCTCCTACTCCAGTCCTAGGAGAAAAATTCTGTGGAGATTTCAAGTGACACTCTATAGAAGCAGTCTCAACTTGTGAGTCATGACCCCTTTGTGGGTTGAAAGACACTTTCATGGGGATCACATATCATATATCCTGCATATCATTTATTAACATTATGAATCATAACAGTAGAAAATTACAGTCACAAAGAAGCAATGAAATCATCTTATGGTTGGGGGTCACCACATCACGAAGAACTGTGTTACAGGCTCACAGCATTAGGACAGTTGAGAGCCCCTGCTCCATAGATTGATGACTGCAGATTGAATGGTGTCAAAAATAGAGGTTTATGGTTTATTATCCTTTTATAATCTAAGAAAGACATTTTTCCTCATTTCTGTTAAGACCTAAAGTACTTCAACAAGTGGGGCTTTCCAATAAAAAATTTCAGTTTTACTTGACTTAAATCAGATAAGTAAATTAATGTTCTTAAATAAATATGTTTATACACATTTAAGGATGGTGAATTCTACATTAGGGTTTGTTAGATTATTTTTATTAGTTTGTATGCTGCAAACAAGTATTTTCTATACAGCAGTTTGTAGAAAACATGTATGGAATTAAAGGGAAGCTTCTCTGATGAAGTACTAGAGATGGATACATAAAAACTTAGGAAGTGATTTGTTACTATGTCCATTTAGCAGAATTATAGGATAGGTTCACCTCAGACCAAAGCGCCAACCAATCAAAGGCTAGTGAACAGTACCGGGTAGGAGTTCTCTCTTCTGGAGCATAGTTTAAATCAAATAAGAAAGCAGTTGGTCACCCCTATAACATCCACTCTGCCATTAGTGGGCATATCGTGCTAGAACATTCGTTCACATATGTTTCAGGATGCACAGCTGCATAATACTGTTGAATACTTTTTCCCACATAGAATAATCAATTTGATACTATAAAACCCTGTCCATAGGACTGATACTATGGGTTGGTACTAGACTGATTTCTGCATGCCCCATGACTCAAATATATGATGTCTTCAGCAACAGGGTCTCTTACCTCCATGTCTTAGAGGAAAAGCAAGAACATTCACAATAGCCTGTAATATTGGTACCAGAGCTATGAGTCTTCAAAGCTAACAACTTCCAAGGAGGAAACACCTACCTGATAATGCACTCTTTATTTGGTATCCTAAGATGTCTAAACGTGTTTGTCACTCTGTTATAGTGTAACTCCATTTAAACTCTATTTATACATGTATTTATTTTAGGAAGCTTCTACAATAGTTAGTCTCCATATGGCCTTTTAAAGGTCCATAATGTTATTCCTCCCCATATTCTCTCTGTTACTCCACCCTCCCATTCCCATCGCACTTAACACTTTCTGTTCCATATTCCATTTCCACCTCCATAACACCTGTGCTCCAAACTTCTTCTCTTGAAATTCTCACTATGACCCTTTACTAGCCTGCTGACTTGTATGGACATTCCAGTTTAAACACACATGACCAGAGACTCAAATTTAGCATCCATATTCAAGAGAGATTGTACAGCAGTTGCCTTTCCAGGACTGGGCAACTTCATTCAGAATGACTGCTTCTAGCACTTTCCATTCACCTGTGAAACCTGCAGCTTTTACCATTGAATAATCTTTCATTATGTATATGGATTGTGTATACACATACAGCGCAGCTCAAAGTGGAACATCTAAATGACACCTCCTCCCTCCAAGGATCAGGGATTATGATAGAAGAGGGCCAAAAGGATTGCAAGAGGCAGAGACAGTAGATGTCTTCAGCCAAGCACTATTGGCTAGACATGAGAGCACCATGCACACCTCAGCTCCCATTGGCTGTGGTTGCATACAGAAGACCTGTACAAAATCAAGCCAACTGAAATCTCATTATGAATGGAGCAGGGACTCATGGAGCCCACCTCCAGCAGAAAATCTATTGGCTATTGATGGTTGCTAAGGGAGAAAGAGTCTGTTTTCTTTATGGAGTTCTTTTTTAAAATAAAATGTTACTGTAGGGGCCATCAAAATTTTAGACTAAACATCTTTGAATAAACCATGATGTTCCATCAGTTTACTAATTTATGAAATGGAAATGTGATTGTAATCTTTTTAATACTATTACTTGGCATGGATAAGTGAAGAGCAGAAATTATGAAACTGTTTATGTTAAGTTTTTGGGAGGGTTGTTGTTTTGTTTTTGTAACTCACAAAAAATCCTCTCATTCTTTCAATGGGGTTGTTTATTAACTAATTGAAATATGTCAGATGGTTTAGTGAGTCAGCTGGGAAGTGAATGCCAGAGTGATTTCCATGTAGGAAGCATAGTGTGCTTCCTATCTTCCCAGGTGGGTTCACGTGACTAGATGAGGTGGGATTATTACTTTTATTATCATGACTATAAGTAATGAAAGAACATGTACAGCTTTGTTTAATGATCTTGCTCAGAATCCCCAGCATTTAGCATAACCTTAAACTACAAGGCTCCTTACAAAGGACCAGCGGTCCCAGGGAGTCTGTATAATTACCAAAAACTTTTAAATAAAATAGAATCCACAACATAGTCAGGTTGATAGTTTGCAGTGAGTCTTGTAAAGCCTTCTCTCTGCCCTTTGAAATACCCAGCTTTTCTGAGGTCACTGATCCCCATTGACCCAGAGATTCTCTGTTTAATAAGTGACTGAGGAAATATCTAGCAGGCAGGTAGGAGAGCTGAGCTGGATGACTTAGCACGATTTTACTAATGTCCCCATTTGAGTCCGAGCTGAAGCAGGATTTGTCACGCCAGATCCCCTGCAAGCGGAAAATTATTTATGTGAGCAGGTATGGGTAAGTAAGTGAGTTAATGTCGCAGTGTTTCTAGAGCCAGCTGTTCCCGAAGCAGGGAAATACCCGGCTGTCATTAATGATCAATGGTACGAAAGGGCCTGAGCTTTGCAAATTTCTAAAGAAGATATTCAGCAAAACTCTCACCTCCTTAAACCAGCTCATTCCAGAAACCAAACCATGCGACCTAGAGCTTCAGATTCAAGCTCAGAAATCGGCACCGCCTATCCTAGAGTGTCACTAAACTGGAAATGCCACAGCCCTTAGGGGCACATGGAAAAATGAATATTATTTCACATCTGTTTCTTGCCTGGTCCTGGTGGGCCTGATATTTCTCCAAATGGCTAGGTGGGAAAACCAATCTAATTTGATTGAGGTATGAGGAGAAACTGACAGCAAGCAAAGCAAAGTGCTTGCTTTAAGGTTAAATGGGAAGCTCGACTTTGTGCTGTTATTGTTGACAAACTCATCTGTGGGTACGACTTTCTCCTGTCAAGTCTCTTTTCACTGCTGATGTGACTATGGCTCACCCCTGGAAGATCTGGCAGAACAAACATTCAAAGATTGTTTCAAAACTATTTTTCGGGTTCCTGAAATACTCGGCCCATGTTTAGCCTGTACAAACACAACCAGAATTATGAAAATGGAGAAGAGAGAACAGATCAAGGCACGACTTTGTTTTGCTGTAGCTGTGTGATCTTAGATTCAAATTTTGGTAGCCGTTACCAGTACATATAGGATGAAAGTCGCTAAATCAGCGTGAGAAAAGCAAGGCTCTGCTGTCTCTGAGAACCCAAGGCTCTGCTGTCTCTGAGAACCCAATCGGCAATGCTAATTATTTGAATTAAGCCTTCAGAGGTGGTAAGGAATCTTTTTGAATTGTGTGATGATAATGTGCTCTCCTTTATATAAACAATCCTTGGGTTTCAGTTTTCTTATCTTCTTCTCCTAGCCGAAGATTTAAAGAATCTCAAAAGTGCTTCTTCTGACTCCCTGGACATCAAAAACCTCTCCCAGGCCATGGAGCATAAAGCATTCCAGGACAACATTGAAGGGAAATGTTGGCTCTCTGAAGGAAGATGGACTATATCCCAATTCACCAGCCCTCTCTGCTCATCAGCCACATTCTTGCTTGTTTCCCCAGGGAGAGGCGTCAGATTAGATTTAGCACGATCCATTCTGCAGCAGGCCTGTGCACAGCCTGATAAGCGAGTGAAGGGAAGGGAGCGCCTTGTCTGTGCTTTGTCCCTGCAGCGCTGACTATTTATTCCACTTCTACCCCAATCGACCAAAGGCATTTACTAAATTTTGTTTGATGCTGTCACAGGACTCCTTTGATAGCCCTAGTTTTGCAGCCAGGATGAAAAGATTGGCAAGATGAGGGTGCTTTCTGATCAGCTCACAGGACTGCAATGGCAGGCTCAGGGTTTCTTGGGGAAAATTATTCTTTCACTGAGCAATTAAAATCCATCCAGTATTTGTGCCAGCTGAAGGATTCAGTGAGTTCTGAGCCAGTTCCCATCATGTGTGGATGTCACATATTTCTTTGAATGAGATGCTCAGCACATTCCCTCCACAATAATATGCACCCTGTGAAATACATTTAAAAATGAAAATGAGGCAGAGGGTCGTGGTTTTCTCTTCTGACCATATTAATACTGTTAATCTCTTGCATTGTCTTGTAAAAATCACAAGTATATTTTTCAAAGCTTTTTAACCACATGAGATAAATGCACAGCATGGCTTGGAACTTCCTTTGAAATAAAGTGATTTATTTGTTGCTATGTCAGTACAATATATAAAAGCTATATATATATATAATATATATATATGTACTTTAAATTGTAATACATTAAGAAAAAGATACCATACCCAATGCAAATTCAAAACTTTAGTGAGCATAACTGTTTTATCAAGATATACACAACCTTTGTATATGCTGTATATCCTAATGGTTTTCTTTATTTCTATTGCTGTGAAAATCAGATGATTGACTGCAACTATTGAATTTGTTGTTCGTGTTCATAAGTCAAAGAAAGGCATAGATTTCAATCAGAGATTTATGATAATAAAGACATTATTTCTACACTCATGTGAATGGCCCACAATTCATACACATCTATGAGGGAATGTGTTGGGTTTGAAATGAAAAGACTTGGGCTGGCATTCTTATGCTGACACATGTGAAGTGTGTGATTCAGGCAAGGCATTTTTAAAACTCTGACTCAGACTTTCCTCAATCATATTTTTCCTGGAGTTTTGTGAAAATGTAATGGTAGGTAACACCCCATAGAATATTTTTTGAGCACTTCCCCATGTCAAGCATTTGACCAATTGTTCTGGGGCATTAACTGAGTACATGTAGGAGAGACATCTTCAAATAATAAAAAAATGCACCCACCAACATATATATACACATACACATATATGTACACATATATATAAACAAGCATACACACGTATTCACACACACATGGCTTTTTAAACAAGACTGGATGGCTTCAAAAATCTCTTTTAGTCTACTCTCTGCAAAGGGATATTTAAAGCCTGCAGGTGTTCTTCTCAGTCCCCAAAGGCAGTCATACTAACTCTCCTGATGGAATTAGTGTAGAAAAGGAAGAGAACTGTATGAGATATTGTCTACAATCTTCATTTTGTTGCCAGTCACCCTGAGGGAAAGGGGCTCCTCAGAAAAGTGTTCAGTTGAAGCTGTCAGACTCTGGCCTCTAATACTGTTTTCTGCCTGATGGTCCCCTTTCCCTGTTGTTTTGGATTGGTGGGGGTTAGAGTAGCCATCAACACATCTAACCACAGAGAAATAGACTGGACAGAGAGGATCTGATCAATCGGGGAGAATTTTAGGCAAAGCAAAGATTTCTACTTTTGCAAAGTTATTCCAAAGGCATTTAAAAATATTTATGTCAAAAAAGGAAAGGACCCACATTTACTTTCATGGCATGAGTACACATTTGATACCTCACCAAAATAATGACAGCTTTTAAACATTACAGTCCTATTATAATAAAAGAATTTTATTTCAGGAAATATAGGAATGCACCAATTTGAAAAATGTGTCATCATAAATTACAATTTCAATAATTTAAGAGAGTCATTTTATGAGCATGTCTTTAAAAGCTGAGAAACATTTAAAATGATTTATTTCAAATTAAGTGGTATTAAAATACAAACTACAATGACATAAGTTTTGTTTATTTTAAATGTAAAAGTAATAAATACCATCGAAAAAAATATTAAGCAAATTATTATCATGATTAAAACATTTGAGGAAACTAATGATACAGGTGACTGTACATTTCAGACAGAATATATGGCTCTGTGTAGAGCATTTGACTAGTACGCATGGAGCTCCAAGTTCAAACAAAATATATTGTATGGAAAATTCTTTTTTCAATTAGAAAAATCTAAGACAAGGAAAATGGAGAAAGAAAACCAGGTATACATTTCACATGGAGGAACAAACACATGGCTCTTAGGCAATGGACACATGTAAATCCCACTCAAAAAGATAAAACATCCAGTTCATGCATGGTAACAACGAATTTGTAACTTACATATTCCAAAAAGATGGAAAGTTTGACAATTATAAATTTCTAAGAAAAAGGCACACATGAATCATGAAACTATAATTTATATGTTGCGGAGGATAATTTGACAGTCGTTTACAAATCACAGACACAATACTTGGGCACAAGTGAGATGAAGACTATATAGTTATTCACTGACAACATATTGGTTGTATGTAGAATGAATAAATGGTGTGTAAGAGGACCTACTAAATTACACAGAATATGCAATGTTCCTTCTTTGTGATTGCTAGCACTTCTTTGACCAAGTTCAATTACTTTATTTGCCTTCATAAGAAACAAACTCTCCTAATTGATGAAGCTCTGGGAGTTGAGCTATCAACAACATACAAATCTCTCCTAAATACTCTATTAAGTATTCTATATTTTATATAAGGATATTAGAAGATCACATAAATTTCCACAATTGACTTGTTTATCAATATTAAGTTTTATATATTAGTAAGTGAACATCCCACCTCCTTTAAACATTCGTATGCAATGAATGGCTATAGGGTTCCTATGAAGAATATGGCAGATGATATAGATAGATGGAGAGATGGAGAGATAGATAGATAGATAGATAGATAGATAGATAGATAGATAGACAGATAGATAGACAGATAGATAGATGATAGGTAGGTAGACAGAAAATAGATTGACATATAATAGAGGATCAATATATGGATGACAGACAGAAAGGTAACAGATGGATAATAAATGGTTGATAGACGCCTGCCTCTTCTTCACAGTGATCCCCTTACTATTACACACACTCATGCTTTAACCTCATTTCATACTCTAACACTATTCTTCCAGTCAAACATAGTACAGCATGAAGGAGTTTGAATTAGAACAATACTTTTCTCCTAAGTTGTTATTTGCAAAGACTGAGTTTCAAAAATTGAGTCTAATGGGTCATAAACATTTTATTTGAATATGAGAAAATAAAACATATTAGAAAATATGAACAGGCATTCTAAATGGGTTTAAATGCTATTAAATAACGATTTTTGTTTAGTTTTAATTATAATTTTATTTACGAGGGGCCTGTTTTCAACATGTAATAACTCCTTAAAGGAGTATAAGATAATTATCCCAAAATGTTTAAAATTGTTGATGCATTTTAGAAATGACAATAAAAAAGAAGCGAGGGAGATGCATCCTCAGATCAAACTATGAATTCATTTTCTGGGACTTCTTCAATTACACTGCTGGTATTACAGAGAATATTTACATCTTCTTTAGTTAATGTTTTAATGTTCAGGTTAATTGACCTTCAAAGCAATTCTCTGTCCTCAGACATGGCAGATTTTGTGTCTATATCAGTTACTTCTCTCATTTTTTTGTGATAGAACACCAGACAGAAACACCTTCAAGGATGAAGGCCTTATTCTAAGCTGATGGCTCTAGGAGGTACAATCCATCATGGCTGGGTAGGCCATAGTAGCAGCTAAAGGTTAAGGCAGAGGGCAGTGGGAACGAGGTGGCCCATCAGGAAAGAGAACACTCAGATTATCACAGTCCAGCCTACAATTACAAGTCTATCTTTAGTGTCTTGGCTCTTCCACTTGATGCCCCACCTGATGAAGGTACCAGTGACCAGCTGAAACCCACTACCACGTGTCAAGCAAGGAGTCAGACACGCGGGCCTATGAGAGATCCTCACCTTCAGTCCGTGCTTTGTGCACTGTTTGTTCCAAATTTACTCGCCTAAGAAGCTAACCTAGGAATGCTGCCCACGTTCATGCCTATATTGTTCTCAGCAAACAGGTAAACAAGCCACATTATTTAATTATTTATTAACTTATTGAAAACTATCCAGCACTCCTTGTTCAGATTCAAAAAGCATTGACATGCATAAATCTAATCTACATGGGTAGTAGAAAAAGACAAGGTCTCCTGAGTAAACTGGGAGCATGGGGACCTTGGGAGAGGGTTGAAGGGGAGGGGAGAGGCAGGGAGTGCAGAAGAGGAAAAGGCAGAGCTCAATAAAAATCAACTAAAAAATCATTGCAATAATAATGCTGGTTGCAAACACACCAGATATGGGGCTGAAGATGGGGATAGCATACTTACTGAAGGTAAAAATGACTTGGACTTTGCTCTAATACAGCTCATATTGACTCCCATGTGTTAGACATGTATAATACTGCCATAGACTCTTAATGACTATGATACACGGAAACAAGAACTCGAAACAGAGACATCACTTTGCCAACTTAAGCTTAAATCCCCCTTTTTTATTCTAACCCATGATGTTACTTCTCAATTTCATGCTCTTTTTCCTAAAATGTAGATTATAGTACCTAAATGTAAGAGCTCTTGTTAGCAGGACCAGAAAAAGACCCATTAAAAATGCATTTGTACCTACTCATAGATAATCAGCCATTACTGTCAGTAACTCCAAACATTCTAAAGAATTCTTCTTCCAGCACGATAATTTGGAGAAACCTATATAAATTTTCGTAGTGATAGGGTATGAAGATTCTCTCGTAAATGCCTGTTGTATCTATTGACAGTAGTTGCCGATCTGTAGTGCTTGGAAAATATAAATACGGAACCTGTCTACTAACAATGTGTTTAATGAGAGCAACAATAACAACCAAGACCAAATGCAATACAGTACAGAAATGTTTAAGACTTCCACATGTTCAACACTACCAAAGCATTTCATTGTCCATCTGTATAAGTCAACAAAGGCAAGCCTGCTTGGGCTGGGAGATGGCTTGTGGGCTGGAGCACTTGAGATGCAAGTGTGAGGGCTTAAATTCAGATCCCTGGAACTCACACAAGGCCAGGCGGGATGGCATTCATCTGTAATCCACTAAAACCCCAGGCTGATGGGACGCAAAGATGCATTCCCTGAAGCTCACGGGCCACCTCACCATGCATGTGCAGCCCTGAACAAGTTGCTCTATCCCAAACAAGATCAAACGCAAGGACTGTCACCAGAGGTTGTCCTCTGACCTGAAAACACACACACACACACACACACGGGTGCACGAAGCACACAAACACACACATACTTTCTTTCTTGATTCAGTAGTAACTTGTTTTGCTTAAGCAATCCTACAGCTATCCAAGGGTAAGCCTCTTTCCTCCGGACATGAATGAAAGCTGAAGCTATTTGGCAACAACCGTTTTGCAGCCTCTTAGAAACACCTATTATAACCTTTGCTCCGTTCTCATGCCTTGGCATTTAGGACCACTTGGGGGAAGACCACGATTGTGTGGAATTAGATTGCTATTAGAGAACAGAGCATCACTCGGAGGGAAAAGCTATAGAAATTCTATGAATTTGTCTATGGCAAAGACCTACACCCATTTTTGAGAAAGCTTTATATAAGGTCTAACATTTCCAAACAAGGCATCAAATATTCTTTGCTGCTTAATTTTGCAAGCTGGGACTCTTAAGCTTTTGAAAGGGAAAAAAAAAATGGCATTAGAAAGAGTCCCTTCTCCCTGCCTGTTCTGTCAACCCACTCCACGAAGGAAAGGGTGAACCCTGACAGTAAAGGCTTTTCATGAGGTTAGATCAAAGGACTTAAGAGAGCAGAGAGAAAAGGTTATTTTCTTCACATTAATAATGTTAGTCTTGAGAGAAGGCCAATGGCTTCCACTGGGTGAGACATGGATTCTCCTTGTCTCTTAGAAGGGGCAATTTACTAGGTACTCAAGAAATAGCCTCAAAATTACATTTCACGCACGTTTTCATATACGCCTTCCTCTTCACATCTGAGCTCGCACTATTAATTTCATTCAAAGACAGGTGGAGACTCGTTGGGACACCATGCGTCTGACTGACCATAGTTCAATAATAACATGGTTATGACATGTGATTCTGTGCTGGCCGCTAATGGGTGGCACATTTCTCCTGTCCCCCTGCTGTAAACTAGAGCGCTTCCCATTTGGAGCATGCAGAATCGGAATTACTTTACCACACAAGGCGTTCCATAGACCTGAGCTATCAAAAGTCCCACTCCACGGGAAAAATATAAGAAAACTTCTATTTTTATGTATTAACTAATATATATGACAATATTAATGATTATTAATGGAGCACTGTATTATACAGCAATGCATTTAAAGGAGGGGGAGAGGAGTGGGGGGAGGGGGAGAGGAGTGGGGGAAGGGGGAGAGAAATGGGAGGCTGGGAGGAGGTGGAAATTTTTTTCAAAAAAAAAAAATAGCACATTCTCCTGCCCCCATTCTTTTTTGAGACAGGCTTTCTCTGTAGCTTTGGAGCCTATCCTGAAACTTGCTTTGTAGACAGGCTGGCCTTGAACTCACAGAGATCTTGTCTCTGACTCCGGAGTGCTGGGATTAGAGAGGTGTGCCACCACTGCCTAGATAAATAGCACATTCTATATTGTTACTCGTCTTTATATCCCCAAACACCTTTTCTTTTCTTTATCTGGAGAGTTTCAAAATGCCTTCTTTTGACTTTCTGAAATGTACACAAAAGTCTAATAAATATTTAGAGGAGATGGTGAAGAATGGCTTACTAGTTAAGAACACATACAGCTCTTGCAGAGGACACTGGTTCAAATCCCAGCTCTCATGCTAGGCAGCTCAAAGCCACCTATAATTCCAACTTTGGGGGATCTAATGCCTCTGGTCACCACGAACTTGAAAAACAGTGAATATCTGAAGGAAGTGGGAGAAGGATGAAGAAACAGCCCAATAAAGTCAAAAGAAGTTTAGTCCATAGAGGCAGCATTTCAGAATCTCATTCTTGATAAAAGAAAGGATGAGATGCACCAAGGATATCACAGAGAGTCTCACTAAAGTGTTTCCTTATAGATAATACTGTGCAAAACTGTATTAATTCCTTGGCATATTAGAGTGACTGTATCATTTGTCATTTTTGATATATCTGGTCTATTTTGATCAGTCCACTGGGGGTTTATTATGTTTTGGTTTTGCTTTCTTCCCAGAAGGTCATGCATTAGACCATGGCTTGTACGTAGCTTCTGTCTAGACTGAGAATCAGGATGCATTGCCCTCTCAACCTCTTCCATCTTGTAGAACTGAAATCGGTTTGCTATTACACTTCCAATCACCGTTCAATAAAACTGCCAGTAGCCGCTGTTCACCTTTGCCAGATGTCTAGTTTCTTGTTTGAATGTCCTTCATTTTTTCCAATTGCCCTTTTGGTAGATTCAATGCTTAAGTGACTATTACTTTGCAATGCATGCTCTGTAACCCCAATTTTCCATTTGTTGCAGTTTATTTTCTGAGGAAAATTGTACTTTATTATAGACCTATTCATCTATGAGGTGGGGGAATACAGTTTTATTCAGTCCTAAATGGGCCATTTCCCCCCTTGTTTGAGTAGCATTTAGAAAGTAGGTTTCTGTTCCTTTGTAAGTTGATTTGTCAAGAAGGCTTCACCATAACTATCGAGTCATGGGCATCCCTCAGCGGGACATCATACCAAACATTACTTATAGAGTAAACCAAAGGGCCAGAACTGACAGTTCAGCTTCAGTGCATACATCTGAGTGTTTGCTAGCGGGGTAATTGAAAAACTATTCTACTGACAAGTCTACTTTACAAGTTTGATTACTTTCGTTTATATAATGCCAGATAATCAATTTCAACCTCAACTTAAAGGTATTTTAAAGGCATGAAAATATTAAAACAATTTTATCTTTCCATGGGGTAATGTGATGTATGGGTTATAGTTACTACATATTTAATTATCATTGTATTTCTTTGACATAACGCTGAGTAATTGATTAAGATATAAATGGGTGATTGCCACAGTCCTAATGTTTTGAGCTTTTGTTTTATAAAAAAATTCTTTAAGAGCTTGGGCACATATAAAAATGCTGTGTTCATATCTGCTCAATGACTGTAACAAACTTCCTTAGGATGAGAATCTTTTAACAAAGAAATTAATTTCTCACTATTCTGCAGACTGAGAATCTCTGTCTCTTTGTCTCTGTCTCTCTGTCTCTCCCTCCTGTTTCTCTTTTCTTACCCAAAAACTGTACATGAATATAGGGGCAACTACTGCTATAATGTCTCAGGAAGTTCATCCCTGAAAATAATTGAATCTCTCTTCAGCATCCCTCAATGACAGGCGGGACTTCATGATCTTCTCTCTTATCCTTGCTAGAATTCTGACTGGCTTAACCCGTGCATGTCTTGTGAATGCAGCTGCCATGGTTGTCTGCACAAAACTGCAACTCTGTCTAGGGCCTTTTTCAAAGCACCCTAATCCCATTGGTTAAGTTTCTGACCTTACATACCACAAGTTCATCGCTTTTCAAAATCTCTCAAATGGCTAAGTTTTTCACCTGTCTGTTTTCATTACTAAACCATGAATTCCTTGCTAGGAGATCCCTTATCTTGTTTACCTATTTGTTTGTAGAAACACACCATTATTTCCAACACAAGCGTATGTATCAACCACAATGAAGATAATTGCAAAATGTACTTGAGTCTTAACATATGTAACCAAAATACTTAGTAACAAGTCATACAGTTATGAAAAAAGTTTTCCATCACCGACCTCCATGATAAGCCAGAGATCTAGACAAATACATCAAGTGCCTCCCCAAATGTGATGCAGGATGCCTTCCTTCTGAGATGCTATTTTTTTTTAACCAGAAGTCCTAGTTGAAGAGCATTTTAAAGGGATTATTAGGTACCACTAGAAAATCTGTGTGCATCCTGGTGCCACCGGTGTCCCAGTAATGAACCAAAACAATAGGCAAAAGGTAAAACAGGGCAGGATTTTGTTGTAGAATAAAGCAATTATGATTGAAATTCTTATTATTTTCCCATTTTTATGGGTTTAGATTTTCATACATTCACATATTGTATTTTGTACAATTTCATTGCCCTTCTCTTCACCTCCAGTTCCTTCCCTATCTCACCATCACCTTCCTTCTAACTCCATGAGCTCATTTTCTTTCTAGCCTACTGAGTCCATTAAATACTGGGTGTTCGATATGCACAGGTGCTGGGGCATCTAAAAGAACAGAGGTATTCTATCAGGTGACTCTGGGGCATCTAATAGAACAGAGGTAGCCTATCCGGTGACTCTGGGGCATCTAATAGAACAGAGGTATTCTATCAGGTGACTCTGGGGCATCTAATAGAACAGAGGTATTCTATCAGGTGACTCTGGGGCATCTAAAAGAACAGAGGTAGCCTATCCGGTGACTCTGGGGCATCTAATAGAACAGAGGTAGCCTATCAGGTGACGCTGGGGCATCTAATAGAACAGAGGTAGCCTATCAGGTGACTCTGGGGCATCTAATAGAACAGAGGTATTCTATCAGGTGACTCTTTCTCTCCTAGAAGTTATCAACTGTCAAGAGCATTCAGTTGGGGGTAGGAATATGTGAGTCCCTTTCTCCTCTTGCTAGGATTTCAGCTGTATAACAGTATGCTCAAGATCTGAGTAAACTTCTATTTTCAGAAAGAAACATTAGAAGATCCCATTTTGTTAGGTGAGAATCTAAGAGCCTCCAACCACCCTATTTATTTTTATAACTCTTCTAAGAAACTAAAAGTCTACTAGAAGGCCTACAGTCCAGATATTTTAAAAGTCTGCTATGAGAGTTTGAAGGAAGACACAAGGAATAAGATGTGAGAGATATGACTGATTCCAGAAATAATTTTACCACCAGCTCACTCAATATATAAGAAAATCAAAATATGAGGAGTGATAGGGAGCTTCCAAGATAAAGAGATTCTGATATTAAAGTGTCACAATGGAGATCTGATTGCTACCAGCTGTTAGGCTAGGTCAGAGTTGCCAGCTCACATAACCCTCAGTATGACACTGCAGGCAGAGCTTGGTGTGCTGGTGTACACGTCTATCCTTTTGTGTGCATTTCTGCATGCAGAAGCTAGAGGGAGACCTCAATGTCCCGTTCTATCATCCTCTAACAAAAAGGAAACATAGTCTTTTTCAGTTTGTACAGAGAGTGACGAGATAACCAGGGCCCTACTCCAGCCTGAAGGAAGTAAAGCCAGTGATCTACAATTGTGGATTCAATCCTTCAAAAAAATTAGCAATAAGCACATTGCTAGAGTAGTTTCTAAAAATAAAACCAAACCAAAAAGAAGAAGAAGGGAGAGGCAGAGGAGAAGGAGGAGGAGGAGGCAGAGGAGGAGGAATAGGAGGAGGAGGAAGAGGAGGAGGAGGAAGAGGAGGATGAGAAGGAGGAGGAAGAGGAGGAGGAGGAAGAGGAGGAGGAGGAAGAGGAGGAAGAGGAGGAGGAGGAGGACGACGACGACATCCATGCATTACAATTTACTTAGTTTACCACCTTTTTCTTCTTCAACAGAGTTCTTCCCATTTTATTCTATGCTTAAGCCATTCTGAAGTCTCCCATAGATTTCTCTCCCATTACTAAAGTTCAGACTACAGATGGGTATCATAAAAGCACAATAGCAACCGTGTAAGTTAAGAAGGACCCATGAGGTTAGCAAGCAGTTTCTGTAGACATGGTTGCCATAAGCACTGTCTTAATGTATTTTACAAAATCATGTCAGTTTATACACCATTTACTAGCAACTCTATCAAAAAATAATTAGGATTGATTGTTAATGTATATGTAGAGCAGTTACAAACAAAAAAGCAAATTTTATATGGGTGGTACTGAATTATTTTAAATATTATTAGGAGCCTTAAAATATTATAGCCCCCATTTACATTGCTCTAGAATAGGAACCCTTTTCCTCTCTCTCTCTCTCTCTCTCTCTCTCTCTCTCTCTCTCTCTCTCTCTCTCTGTGTGTGTGTGTGTGTGTGTGTTTGTGTGTGTGTCTGTTTCTCTGGTTTTTTTGAGATAAGGTTTCTCTGTAACTTTGGTGCCTGTCACCAGGCTAGTCTTGAACTCAAAGAGATCCACCTGCCTCTGCCTCCCAAGTGCTGAGATGAAAGGCGTGTGCCACCACTGCCTGGCCATAGGCACCCATATCTTACATGACCCCCATGCCTGTGATTAATCCCACATTTTTTCTTAATAAAAGTCCAACAGCACTTTTTAACAAGGTAAAGTGGGGAATTAGTCTTGAAAACTGTTTGAATTCTAGTCAATTAACTTGAAATAGTAGCACGAGATTTCCTTAACCTTTACTTTCAGAGTGAAAGCATCCTTTAAAACCCTAACAGCTCTTTAGACTTTATATTAGCTATGATGGATAGCAAGCTGTGTTATCTTCTAAAAGAAAAAAAGGCAAGAGCTGACAGTGGTGTCACAGGACTTGGAGAGCGCGAGTACATGCAGAGACTTGATGCCATGTATAACCTCAGCCCCTCTCAATGGTACAGATGGGGAGCCAGAACCCAAAGAGATGCTGCTCAAATCTTATCTCTCCTTAAAGGCAGAGGCAGGGTTCAACTCAATTTCATTATTTCCCAGTCGCATAGTCGTTGCAGAGGAGCATCGGATGCTGTCTCCTGGGATACAGACAGACGTGCTTCCTTTGTCCGATGGTGCAGAAAACAAATAAAACTGATACCTTAGCTTGCAGAATTTAGGACACTCAGAAACACCCCTCCTCCTTCTCTAGAAAAGTACTACTCTGGTCTTGTCCGAACTACCCATTGCCAGCATCCCAAGTGACAGACATAACAATGCCTCTCTATGACAGCGATATTCTAGTTAAACGCTCTCTGTCGTGTCTTCCAGCAATACACTACTGATGAAATATTTTCAACTCACTCAGAAATGTGGATGAAGATAGAGACAGCGATCCACATTGGAGCACCGGAATGAGCTCCCACGGTCCCAATGAGGAGCAGAAGGAAGGAGAACATGAGCAAGGAACTCAGGACCGCGAGGGGTGCACCCACCAACTGAGACAGAGGGACTGATCTATTGGGAGCTCACCAAGGCCAGCTGGACTGGAACTGAAAAAGCATGGGATAAAACCAGACTCTCTGAACACGGCGGACAAAGAGGGCTGATGAGAAGCCAAGGACAATGGCACTGGGTTTTGATCCTACTTCATATTCTGGCTTTGTGGGAGCCTAGCCAGTTTGGATGCTCACCTTCCTAGACCTAGATGGAGTGGGGAGGACCTTGGACTTTCCACAGTGCAGGGAACCCTGACTGCTCTTCGGACTGGAGACGGAGGGGGAAAGGAGCTGGGGTAGGGGAGAGAAGTGGGAGGACGGGGAGGGAAATGGGAGGCTGGGAGGAGGCAGAAACTTTTTTTTTGTCCAATAAAAAAGAGAAAAAGAAATGTTCCATCTGCTTTCTGACTGCACCTCTCCTTAGGCACATTTCCTTCTTTGTAACTCTCAGTGTGTGTACATGTTGCATCTGGGTCTGTGATGGACACCCATAGCTGTGTGCCCGCTGGCTGGAAAACGACATTGCATGCCCTGCTGTATTCCTTTCTACCTCCTCCCTTGAGGTAGTGACTGTCACTGAACTTTGGGTTATGTTTGAGCCCAGAAAGTGCTGGCATCGCTCTCCTCCTTGCCTTAAGCCTGGGATTATACATGTGTGTGTGCACCTGGTGGCTTTTCAAGTAGATTCTGGGATCTGTGCTCAAGTCCTCTACAATGAACTATCTTTCCATGCCTACCAAATACAGTTTTTAATTCTATGTCCTGTTGAATTGGACACATATATATGTGTGTAACATAGTTATGTATATATTTTATACGTGCATTTTCCAGGTACTGGATACACCAACCATAATATTGTTCTCAATATAGTGTTCTCTAAATGCTCATAACAAATTGAGGGATTTTGCATTATGACATGCACAAATAACACAATTATAATCTTCTAATTCTAATTTTGTATTCCTTTATACAGAGTCTGCTGTGCAATTCTTTCTCCCTGTTGAATACTGGGTAGGATGGGGAAGGGTGAAAACTCAAATTTGGAGACATGTATCTAACCAAATCAGTTTTACACCCTATTGATTCACTATCCTAGATTATATTAGCTTGCAGGAAATATGTATAGTGATCTTCCAAAGTAAAAGCAGGTTTCTGGAAGAAAAAAACTTCTTTCTTGAGAATATTCACTATCCACTAATTTTTTATTTGGAAGCAAAGGAAGACTACAGTTCTTAGCACTATAATTCAAAGTGACACCTCCACTGCACAGTGACATCCCCAGAGATGCAGAACGAGTCTAATCCACCTCAGTGCAAGCAGTAGATAGTGTTATTTTCTACAAATTAATTTAATTGGTTATAAAATAGTAAAAGGAAGTGACTGTGTGCATCCGGATGCTCCCTTGGGAACAGAGCTGAAAGTGGCTTTGAGAAGATTCAGGAAACGACTGAAGAGCCCAGTGTTTATCAGGCTCCCTAGCTGCAACATAATTTTATATCAAAATGACCTGTGTTAGCTGTTCTTTAAACAGTAATTGCAGAATGCATTTATTTAAATATACAGATACATTAGGACCAGTCATGCTAATGGGGCACAGTTTTAATTTGTTAATATGATTAAGCGTTCTTGTATATATAATTTGTAGCTGCTGGATGAATTCATTCAAATGCCAGAAATGGTGCGCAGTGGAACAGATAAGATGACTTGGGTGTTTAAACAGCACTGGAAGATCACGATGGCTACAGCGACAGGGTGACCAGTCATTAGCATCTTCTGAACATAGGAAGAGTTGAAATCCAGTCACTTGCCATTATTAAATGTTTTAAGTATTTGGTAGAGGAAATATTCAAGTACACAAGGATCAAGAAGACATGTTTTCAGATGCAAACAATAAAGTCCAGGGAGCTCCACATGGGAGGATTGATGAATGAAGCAGAAACAAGGGTGTTAATGAACATTCAAACTGTGTCTGAGTGTTGGGAAATACTACTTAACTATGTAAAGATGTGTTACATTTGTATATGCTGTGAAACATTATTTAAACTGTGTAAAGTGTGTTGTATGTGTTTCTACTGCCTTTGTCAACAATGTAAAAAGTGTTACTTTTGTTTATGCTACATTTCTTTGTGTAAAGATGTGTTGCATTTGTTCACCTTGTCTGCTTAAGGCAACTGATTGGTCTAATAAACAGCTGAACAGACAAAATCTAGGCAGAGAAAGGATAGGTAGGGCTGGCAGATAGAATAAATAGGGGGGAAAATCTAGGTTCCAGAAGAACAAGAGGAAGAACGAGGAGAGAGTGAGGAAGAAAAAGAGGAATATTCCCAAGTCAGCCAGGCAGGCAGCCTCCAGTCAGCTAGACTCAGTAGGACACAAAGAAAAAAAGGAAAAAGTCCCAAGCCAAAGCATAGATGACGACAAAAAGATTAAGATAAAAGAACTAGCAAGAAATGAGCTTAAGTTAGGATGAGCATTCATAACTAATAATAAGTCTTAGTATCATGATTCAGGAACTGGTTGGTGGCCAAAAGAAAAAGCCTGGTATAGTCTGGATGAATGAATGAAAAGAAATTTCTAAATATTAAATACTATTTAAAGCAAATAGATTATATATATATAAAATGAGATGAGGTTGGAAAAGTGATATCTATGACAAACTACTTTTGGGAAAGGAGTATGTAAGGGGAATGGAACCCAGAGCTACATATGTTCTCTAACGCTGATCTATACACTCAACTTAAAGGTAATTAAAATAGGTTTTATGCTCTCTCCTATATGCTAATTAATCCTTAGACCCCACATGGCATCAAGAGAGAATCAGCTTGGGCAAATTGTTCTTTCACTTCCACATGCTCCCCTGGCCTACACCCTCATGTAAATAAATAAAGGAAATAAAAAATTTAAGACGAGGAGACAGATAGTACAAAGGCATCCTTTGCCAGTTCCTCATTTGTCCTCAGGACGATTGAGAGTCCACGTAGAAACCAAGCATTGTCTAACACGTGGAAGATTCAGAAGAAAAAATATAAAGAAAGTCTCTGTGTTCACTATATAGTCTTGTTAGTTGGGGGAAATTGTAGGATAGGATCTAAGAACTCACATTCTGACCAATTAACAGGTTTCTGCTAGTCTCTTTTAGCTCAAGAAAGAGGATGGCATATGTGGATAGAGCTCCATGAACCAAATTTCTCTTCCAGAAGAGTATAGAATCCACTTGGAACATGTGTTGAAAGTAACAATTTAACAGAACTATAAATATGTGAATTCAAAGTTTCAAAATAGCTGAGTCAATGACCATGATCTGAAAGGTAGAAGATTCTGGCTATATTTGCTTAATTTTGTCTATAACTCACTCTAAGAATTCCCTTGTGTGACTGCAAATCTAACAATTAGGGTAAAAGTGACAATATTCAAGGGACATTTACAGATTCACGATGCACCTTAAAGTCAAGTCAGCTCAAAGTGCTATTTCAGAAGATGGAGAAAAATAAGTGATTCCCCACTTCCACAATTTGACAAATACACAATCCAGACAACAGATCAGATTCCATTACGTGTTCTGTTCCCAGATTGCTGAAACCCAATTACAGAATCACTAATGACATTTCATTTTATAGTCATGTGTATAATGGTATTTTTCCACATTTTTTCACTTCAATTTTATCTTTTTCTACCCATAATTGAATGTTTCACTGATGGAGCTGAAGGGCAGTGAGTAACCTAATGGAGGTGAAAGTTCAGGAAATGCTAATAATCTCTATTTTTGCTTGATTCTCCCTCATTTATGGTACCTACATTGCTTCAGAACAGTCTTGGGAGTTCTATTTTTTCATGTTTGTATAAAATAATAAAGCAAGTTGAGTGAGGGACTAACACATTTTCACAAATTAATATTGCTTTACAAACATAAACATTAATACATAGGAAACTGAATAGTTAGTTTTTGTTTCTGAAAGCTGGATTCAAATGTCAGGGGTGTGTTAAGAGAAATGGTTTGGGGGATTCTCAATACTTAACCCATAACATATTCTGTACACAGTTTGAAATAATAAAGCTTAGTTATCATCTCTAACTGCTTGAAACAAATTAATTTTAAATGTTTATTTTCTCACTGCATAGTATTGAGGAACTATAATGAAAAACAGAACATAACATTGCCCTCAGTAGGTACTCGTTCATAGAGAAAAACATAAAATGGACATAGGCACAAGCAATACTATTACAGGCAGACACACAAACACTTGATGGCTCACACTCTAAAACCTTCGGTTTCCATAGTCAGACATACAGGTGCATTTCAAATAAGCAAAATATAATAAAGAAGAAAAATAGAAAAATACTGCATATTTACAAAAAATGCAAAGTAAAAATGAGTGGGCCCTGATGGTAGTCGACAGCTATCCCGGGTCATTGTGGTTTTCTCCTTCCCATCACCCACATTTTATTGTTTTTTGTTTTTTTTTTAAATAACTGCCTTTGTCTTTAGAGTATGCTTGTGAAGTGTGTTACCTTCTTCGGTTTATAGACTCAGAAACTAGTTAAGCAAGTATAATAACTGATAAAAGACCACAGGATAGTTCATGCTTGAGGATAGATAAATCTGAACTTGGACTAACCAAAAGATTCAGCTTCCCAAGAACCTTAGAACCTTGTAAATAACACATCTGCTGCACACACCAAGAAGTAATAACTGCATTTTCGATATGACTGGACTGCTATACTCATGAGATCATATCTGCCGCGCACCGCGCTCCCGTGTCTGCGCTCTGTGCGCTGTTACCCAGTTACCGAGCTTCCAACAAAGGGGCTGGAGGTAAAAATACACAGACACACACAGACAGAGAGACAACAACAAGGGTCATCCTTTAATTCCCCAAGAATGCCCCCTTTATTGTGTTCAGGGGCAGATTATATAGAGATAGTCACGCCCCAGCCAAACCCACCAGAAACCACTCTCCTGCCATCAGGAACTCCTGAAGGTCTCGTGCTCAGAGCAGCTGTAGGCACTCAGATCAGGGGATTACAAGAAATTCAGGATCTGTGGTCTCACTGCTCCCAACAATATCAGCTATGAACCAGACAAATTCTGTTAAACATGGATGGGAGGTGACCAAAACGTCCATTACTGGTTGAGGACCTACTGACAGTTTGTGGAAGCTGAAGGAAATATAGGGACAGACTAATTGGATGCAGTGGATGCTTTAAAAGAAAAAAAAAACAAGAGAGATAAGGTAGAGGGCTTGGAAGTGTGAAGAGGACACGGTGAAGGAATGGGGAATGGAAAGAGGGGATTATACATTGTATACATTGTCATATATTTTATACAAGTACGGAAATTTTTAAAGAATAAATTCTGGAAAAAATAGAAGAGAAAAACTAATTCTTTACTTTGAAATGCTCTTTTCTCCTATAACTCTGAGCTATCTATGTGAACAGTATTAAATACTTCTGGAGGAAATCATCGCCTGTCTGTTTCTGCGAGCCTCTTGTTGACATAACCGTTACCTTCTCTGTTGCACTTCTTCCACTCTAGCCTAATTATTGTGTTAGCTGACTACAACTATCAATGTTATTATCTAGATCAGGTTGATCTGTCGGCAAATCTGGGGGACAATCTTGCTTACTCATTGATGTGAGAAAAACCATTCCTATGTAGGTGGTACCATTCCCTAGACAGAGGATCTAGAACAGTAAAAGAGGAATAAGCTGAGAGCAAGTAAGCGAAAAGCATGGATATATGCATTTATCCTTTCTTTTCTCTCAATGATAGATGTGATACTTCAAGGTAATAACCCAAGAGTATTTGTCACAACCATGCACATGAAACAAAGACATCAACAACTATTTAGCTCTCTCACACTAGTCTGTAAATAAAACAGTAATTCATGTTCACTTCTCCAAGTTGTAGCCCGAATAAATTAGTATCAATAGATACATGATTGACAGAATATGAATATCACTCCATAGTTTTCATGAAAATGTTCCCACTTGGGAAGGTACCAACTTGATGTTAAAGTAAACTATCTCCATCCTAGACTGCCAAGTCTCTATTTTTTTATTAAATATATTTCATATGAGAGCACATAAAAATATCAAAAAACTCACTTATGGGTAGTTTTGTCAAAATCAATATAATAAAATTAGATAAGTAGTTTAAATTCTTCTGTTCAAAACCAACCTGTAATTGTCATTTCAATTCATATCAAATGAACCATAAAAAACTGAGGACTGCATTGACAGTCAGAACAAGATACAACCCTTTATGACCAGCATACAAATTCACAAATAATTATCATCTACTAATATCATTTGCATACATTATTAACCCTAGGGTGGTTAACATTATAAATATTTTGACAATTCATTTTTAGAGGTTGAAAATATGAGTCTCTATTGGTGGGTTGAAGGTGAACTTTGACCTTGTTTTATTTTCTCTGTTTCTCCAAAATTCCCTATACTCTTTATCTGAGAGACAACAGAGATCTGATTACAATGATGTGTCTATGGTAGTCTGAGACCTGATTGCTTTCTTCTGAAGCTGATGTATACCTTAGCCACAAAACTCTGTTAAAAGTAAAGAATGCCCTGGCCATTTCTAATTACTAGAGGAGGCAATAGGTGTTCTGCTTTGTGCCGTTTTGCTGTGCCTTCTGTTGGAAACCTCTCCTCAACAACCTCTCTGAGAAGTCTGCAGGTAAGAGTGGCACAGAAACCACCTAAATGCCCCTCCACTGAAGAATGGATAAGGAAAATGTGGTATATTTACACAATGGAGTACTACACAGCAGAAAAAAATAACAACAGCTTGAATTTTTCAGGAAAATGGATAGAGCTAGAAAACATAATTTTGACTGAGATAACCCAGACACGGAAAGACAATTATCACATGTACTCACTCATAAGTATTTTTTTAAACATAAAACAAAGAAAACCAGCCCACAAATCACAATCCCAGAGAACCTAGACAACAATGAGGACCCAAAGAGAGACTTACATAGATCTAATCTACATGGGAAGTAGAAAAAGACATGATATCCTGAGTAAATTGGGAGCATGGGAATCTGGGGGGGGAGAGTTGAAGGGGAGGGGAGAGCCAGGGAGGGGAGCAGAGAAAAATGTAGAGCTCAATAAAATTAATAATAAAAAGAGTGGCACAGTGGCAGTAAAGCTGATTCAACTCAGATTTAGTCAAGACCATTATTCTTCTTTGCCCTCCAGAGATTTCCTGGCAATCTTCAGTCTACTTCCCATTATAATATTCATGTTTATTCATTTATTCATTACAAAACCGAGGCATATATCATTATTGTCAACATATTACATAAGAAAACTAGAGCACAGGAAGAATGAGGTTTTGACTTAAGAGACTTGGCTAGCACCTCAAGGCAATGAAATCCCGATTTCTACCATATGGCACAATGGGAAACATTCCAAATGGTATATCAATTATTCTCTAACTATACAAACTTCTTGTATCACTTTTTTCCTGGGCCCCTGCCACGATCACAACTGAATGTCTGGAGACACTAGTTACATTTTATCAAGCATTTTTTTAATTGTCCAGCAATGTGATTCAGCTTTTCTAATATCAACTTATTAACTTTATGAGAAGGCATAATTATTTCAATTTTTCAGATGAAAGCAAGGCCCAAGAAGATTAAATATCCATGGTAAAGTGAATAAATTCAGGTCTCCAGCAATCATATGTTAATTCTACTCATTGTAAACACTGACTTTTTCCACGTTTCCATTGGCCTAACTCCCTGGGGGACATTTGAAACTATGGGAGATGTCTTGGGATGGCACTAAGCAATCGAAACTGAGTGCATAGTGGCCAAGGTTTCTAGACTCTGTCAGCGCTCTATAAACTGAAAGTATTCGCCACAAAATGTCTGGGGAGCATTTAATCAAGGCTTCTTTTTCATCACAGATTTTTTTTTTAATCAAGTTGAGTATTTAAAGTATTTTCCCACAGTTGTGGGCAGTTTTCCTATGTGCCGAAGCTTAGGGGAATGTGGAAGATTCTCAGACATGGGACTGCATAGGACAGCTCTAAGGCAGTTATCCTGTGTGTTCCTCTAGGAATGCAATCATTTATAGTTGGAAATAGCAAATGAGGGCAGCTGACATGTAAATAATGCAACTTAGCACCTTTGATCCTCTCTGGAGCAGTATAAATTAATTCTGATAACTGCCTAAATCAAACATGCAGTGAGAGAATTATGAGATCGCCTTGGGGGCACGGTGGAGGAACTGCTTGCTGCTGTCTGTGGTGGCTTACTGTTCACTTATGGGGATTTCACTCTGCAGTCTGTTTATATTTATCTCTCTATACCTGTTGAAGTCACCTGAGCTATCACAACAAACCACATTTGGATTGCTTTTGCATTGGTAACATACAGATGATGGCAGGTGGTATAACAATTATTTTATATGCTCTTTTTTCATATGCTCTTATTAAATGCTAATGAGCAATAGTTTTAGCAGGAGGGAAATGTCATGGTAACAGCTAAGAGGACAGTACCTGCTGGGGAGATGCTCTTTGTTTTCCAAGGATGGCTGATCTACCTCACAAGGTGAGAAATACACATAAGTCATTTCACGTTGATGGTCATTGTCTATCAGTGGCTAGATGTGACTTGATTTTGCTTAAATCAACGGTGTGTGTGTGTGTGTGTGTGTGTGTGTGTGACAGTGGTGTGCCACTGTATAATTTATACAGAAGTACTAGGTTAGTTTTTAATGTGTTTCACAGACAAGAGCATATTTCTAGCCTTGTATTATTTTCACAATAGATCAGAGAAAGCAAAGTATCCACATCGATTGTGAAGAAAGTAAGGCACAGTTGGTTTGGCACCTCCATTAGTTCACAGAGCAACTTCTTGTGAAAGGTCACATCCCAACTACTGACAAGATATTGCACAAGTCAAATTCACTGCCATAGGACACATAGTGTTCAGCCAGCTCACTGAGTATAGGAGTTGTGGGTGTAATGAGGACACAGCTTCCTTATTGTCTAGAACTTACAATACTCTCATACTAGGCTTAAACATCATCATCACTAGCAGCAGAAGCAGCAGCAGCAGCATTATTAATTATTTTAATACTGTGGAGAAGCAGTTAAGGAATGCATTCTCCACCTCAAAAAGGGAAGTGAAGATCTGCAATACAGGAATGTATTTTTTATTGTTGCTGTTTTTTAAGCCAGTGTAATGGAGGATCTTCCTGTGAATCTGTTTGCCCCCCGGGATACAATCTGAAAGGTAAAAATTGCTAAATGGCCACTGAACATTAGCGTTATCCATTGATAATATTTTCTGGCTTTTGGCATGCCTTTTAAGAGAGGAAAAATGGTTGAGACACTTCCTTTTGCTTGGAATTCCACATCTGATTCTAGCTGCTTTTTGAATGGGGAATGAGGTCTTTTAGGTGATCAACCTGATATACTGATGCTGATATCTTAGCTGTGGAGAGAGAGAGAGAGAGAGAGAGAGAGAGAGAGAGAGAGAGAGAGAGAGAGAGAGAGAGATTCATCCAAATCACAGCATATGTCTAGGTATGGGGGAGATGTCATGGATTCATTTTCATGTATGGAACACAAAGAGCTTCTTTAAGGATCATCATACATGATTTGTCAGACAAAAACCTGGGTCCACCCACTATCCTTCAACAAATCCGGAACAGGATAAAGGACAGGATAAAGGATGTTAGCAGTTGCCATATATTCAGTTCAAATCAAAAGACTGAATGGGGACTCCTGGAAATGATTTTTCATTTTTTTTTTTTTTTTTTTGGTTTTTCGAGACAGGGTTTCTCTGTGGCTTTGGAGCCTGTCCTGGAACTAGCTCTGTAGACCAGGCTGGTCTCGAACTCACAGAGATCCGCCTGCCTCTGCCTCCCAAGTACTGGGATTAAAGGCGTGCGCCACCACCAATGCCCGGCTATGATTTTTCATTGGAAGAATAAAAACAGTGATGGCAAGTGTGTAGTTTCCTTTTGTTCTAGATGAGAGTATATGGGCTTTCTTTCTTGTTTTGAAGAGCTCAGTGCTATGGTGTGCTGAATGCATCAATTAGTGGGTTAATGGGATTTTTAAAAGGTTATAAATTATCTCAATTAGCTTACAGAGGTCATTCTATGGGATACACCAGTGTTTCAGAAAATACAATAAATCTATCAACATGCAGAAGATCCATAACAGCTTTTATCGGCTTATGGAGGGTGAGAGATTGACTAGTGCAGAATCCCTGTAATTGGTACACCACTGACGTGAGAGAAAGTCTGGTATTTTAACTGTTAAGTTAAAGAACTGTTAAGTTCTCCAAACTGCAAGTTTTCTAAATAAAATTTCTTTATTTATTTTATATCCCAGTCTCAGCTTCCCCTCACTCCTCCCAGCCCCTCTCCCTCTCTGTTCCCACTCCCCAATCCACTCCTCCTTCACTGATTTTTAGGGAAGGGCAGGTCTTCCATGACTATCAACAAAACATAGCATATCAAGTTGCAATATGACTAACCCCCCCCCCCAGCACACACAATGTATTAAGGCTGGGCAAGGAGAGCGAGTATGAGGAGTAAGCTCCAAAAAGCCATAAAGAGAATCAGAGACAGCCCTGTTATGAGTTCCACAAAAGGAGTAAGCTATCCAACTGTAACACATATGCACAGGGCTAGGTCATTCCCATGCAGGCTCCATGGTTGTTGGTTCAGTCTCTGTGACCCCGTGAGCCCAGGTTAGTTGACTCTGTGAGTTTTCGCACAGTGACCTAGACTCCTCTAGCCCCTACAATCCTTCCTCTCCCTCTTCTGCAGAATTCCTGAACTCTGCCTAGTGTTTGGCTGTGGCTCTGCATCTTTTTCCATAAGTATTTGGGTGAAGCTGGTCACAAGAGACGGCCAGTTCAGGCTCCATATCCGTTATTCATAGGAGTCCAAGCTGGTGTCATCCTTGTAGATTTCTAGATTTCCTTGTTCCAGGGCTTTACGTGACCAAGTGTACCCCTACTTACCAGTAATCTCTTTGATTACTCTCCACCTCTGCCTCCTCTAACCTGATCCCTCATGTTCTCATTCCCACCATCCCTCAGTCCACTCAGAAAATCTCTTCTGTTTCCTCTTCCAAGGGAGATCTGGCTGTCTTTCCATTTCCCCTCCCTGTTCTTTACCTAGTCTCTCTTGGTCTGTGGAATGTAGAATAGTTATCCTTTATCTTACAATAAATATCTAGTTTTTAAAAACAAGGACACCAGGAAAATTTGAAGACAAATGGATGGAACTAGAAAAGAATCATCCCAAGTGAGATAACTCGAACTGAGAAAGACAAAAATGGTATGTCCTCACTCATAAGTGGATATTAGCTGTAAGATAAATGATAACTTTGCATCTCTGAGCACTAAATTCTCTCATTGGTGGCACTGGCTTGAAGGTTGTGGAACTTTGTGACATGGAGTCTAGTGAACAGGGGTAGGCCATCAGAACCAGGTCCTAGAGTATACACCTCCCAGTGTTGGTCTGTTACATCGCCTCACATCTCCCCTTTCTTCCTGATTTGTGAACTTGTGAAGAGGCCATGATGTAAATCATAGGCCAAGTCACTCCACTTTCTATGTTTTCTCTGCCACAAGTGAATCTCCCAGGTTCTCTGACAGAAGGAGCAGGGACAGAGGTGGAGCCGCTGGACTCTCCTTGGGGATGAGCAGGATGGTGAGTGTCGAACAACCCAACCTTCCCCACTGGCAACCGGGGAGAAACACAGCCACTGAGTCAGGAGTTTGTGAAAGCAGGATCTCGTTTAATGGCATCAGGCAGGGACTTATACAGGGTTGTGAACTAGGCTCAAGAAGTTACACTAAGCCTCACCAAACTCAAGTTAGACTTAAACTCATGCCCAGGCCCCCATATCCCCCTTTTGTTTTAATTAAGAAAGAGAATTGCCTCGCCCTGGCGCCCCTCTGAACTACAGGGGCTGAGGGTGTGTGGGTCTCCAAGGAAAAGAAATCAAGGGAACCATTAAGCCAAGAAGCTACAAGAGAAGGACTTAAAACACTAAACTAATGCTACCTTCAAGTCCCCTGCCTTCCAACACTAAGACATTTGTCTTACGGGAAGAGCCGAAGAACACGGCATGAAAGACAAGGGCAAGACAGAAGAAGCCTTAAGAGTGTTTTAGAGCCATTACCACCTTCTACCTAAGGAGGCTGGGGTGGCCTCATCTGTGAGCATCTGACATGGACCAGCAGCAACACCTGGAACCCTCTAAGCAAAAGGTGATGGTTAGTACCTGGTCCTCAGTCAACACCAGGATTTACACCTATCTCCCCTGATGTCTACACTTAAGAATAACCAAAGGGCACAGGAGAAAATAAAGTTGTGGTCTGGGGGAAGCCAAAGACCCAATGCTCTCTTCCCACCACGAAACAGCAGAGCAGCCCTACAGTGGCATCCCACACCTCTAGCCCGCTGACAAAACCGCAAACAGGCACAAAGGGTTTAGGCCTGTGGACTCTAAGAAGTAGCCTAAGGAGTTAATCCACAAGGCAATCATGATGGCCCCTGGGCCAGATCTCTTCCTAATGGAAAATCTGGAGGGTAGAGTAGAAAGCCATTACTAGAAAGAGTAATGGGATGGCTCACCCACTCTTGTCTCTCCCTGTCGGCTATCTAAGCTCTGCTTCTCAGAGTCACTGCCCCAATGGTTTACAAAAAGGCTGGTCCTTCATTTAGCTGTTCGGAATAGGGATCCTGGGGTGCTTAGCCCAGCCACAGTGGGTGAGGATGGAAGTGAAGAAGAGTAGTTGCTAATGTGCCCCATTACTAGCCTGCCCAGCAGCAGGAGTAGAAGAGACTGAATGGATTGGTGAACCAGGCAGGGACTTGCAGACAGCCAGGGGTTGTTGATGTTTGTGCAAAGTTACCACCTTCTGGACAACCTCCATTTGAGGAGAGGACCACTGATTCTGTCTTGAGCCAGAACCCCAATGGTTTGCAAAAGCTAAAGATCAGAACCAAGTCCAGAACACAGAGAGCCAAGCCAAGGAGAGTTGATCTGTGATCCTGCAACATGGGGTGGGAGGGACCCGTCAACCCTTATTCTCTTAACTCGTCTCTACAAGAGGTTTGTCATAGATATCAAAACAGCACCCAGTATAGAAAATTGGCAGCAGTTAAGTAGGTTATTGTGATAGAGCTGGCCATGTCACTCTTACACTTTACGAAGTAGTTTGTGGGAAAATATTCAAGAATATTTCTTCAGATTGGAAAATTCATAGACTTGTAAATAGCTCTTAACTGGTCATTCTGATTGAAGTTAGAAAACTGGGATATCAGTAGACATGGAGTAAGACAGCAGGCATGGCTGTGAGATGGGAACAAGGACTCAGGATATGCAATGAAGCTACTTTATTCAATGAATGAAAAAGAAATCTAGCTCTGGTCTGTCCATATCCTGGCAATTAGGAGGACACTTAATTCATTGTAACGGATGGATTTAATTAGCAGAAGAATTTTAAAGACAATTTATCATCCATGCTGTGGCATGGTTTCTGCTTGTTGCTCATGCCTAAGGTTGGGTGGGAATATATCACACCAAGTGAGCCAGAAAGTTGTAAATATTGGCCAGTTTGACAAGGAGAAGACCATGTATGTGTTTAAAGTTTTAAAAAGGGCAAGGCTAAAATTGTTAATGTGTAGTTACTTTTATATTAATTTTCTAATAAAGGTGAATGGTAATATTTATGCTGAGATTACAAAGAAAATATCTAGAAGATACAACAGTGAGAGAACATACCTAAGACATAGTATGTGTGTATGACAATATGCGTAGGGAAAACATGCTTAGGAGACAACACGTCTGTGAGGGTGGACTTGACCTACAAAATCATACGCCAAAACAAGGCTCTCCTCCTCAAGTTGCTTTTTGTTTGGTATTTTCTTATAGCAACAAGAGTAGCTAATGCTATATTCAAGGTATCCAAAACTTAAGCTTCATGTCAGTTCCATAATAAATCAACTGTTTGTTAAAATAAAGAGAAGGGATCTTTTCCACTAAGAGATCTCATTCTTATTACTGTATCACTAGTCCTATAGTAGTTCCTCAAAGCACATTAAGTGAACGACTCAAATTCTTGCTCTCTCTCATGTATGTGACTTTATGTCTTAATTTTAATCATGTCTTCGTAATCTACAAGTAAAACCATTAGTATAATAACTAAAACTCAAAAGGAAAAAGAGAGGTCATATCATGAAAGATGCTATGTCCCACTGATGCCCATATGCCTCAAAATAATTTTGTATGCTGTGCAGGATATCAGATTATTATTATAATGGCCACATGTCCTAATTCTACTTCTATGCAATTGTTTTTCTTGTTTTGTCACTGAGATAATATCTCATTATATAGCACGGGATAATTCCATTCATGTGATCCTCTAGCCTGTATCTCCAGATAGGATGATAGGCATGCAACACCATACCCAGTCCCCTGCATGTTATCAAATGACTTCCTTATGCTGTCAGCTAAAGATAGTAAGAGGACTTGACTTTTGGAATAACTTTTCAGAAAGGATTTTTTTTTTGTATCAAAAAAATGAGGTCAAAAGTCATGATTGGGACTAAAGCTCAAAGGACCTACGTCTATCTATAGGCAATGGGCAAACTGTAGTATCCAAACTATGGGACATAAACACAGAAATAAGGAGAAACATAGCACTGATAATCTACACTGTGAGCTAATCCTTCAAAGATCTGTGCCGAATACTAAGTTTAAGATTGGTTACTATATAATTCCATTTACAGAAAGTTATAAGAAAGATAAACAAATTTGTGACACGAATCATAGTGAGAACTGAAAATACTAAATCTTGTAGGGAGAAAAATAAACAAAGAGATGCCGAAAGATTCCAAGTGAGGAAGGGGAAGAATAGGTGTTTAGAGACTTGACTAGTCATGCGTTCACGATTATGCCTGAGCTGCGAGTCACATATTTTAGTATACACGTCTTATGTAATGTCTGTTATATCTCAACAAAACTTTTTTTTAAAAAATAGAATAAAATATGAAAGGATCTTATATTCATTGTTTTGTGGCCAAAACAATTTAGTTTTCTACAGCATGAACTCCTGAAAAGGTAGAACCAGGCATGTCCTTTTTTATACTCCTTTTCCAATATTTATGCTTCTTTCCAAAGCCCTAACACTAGTTCCTGTGTATCCCAAAAGACTGATAAGGCTACCTTTCACAGAACACACTTAGAATGGCCGAAATTTTTCTGTGTTCAAGGCCAAGAGTGATTTGACAAAACAAATAACAGCCTAGGTAATGAAATAGTAATCTCTTTTCTAACATAAATGCACATTACCCAAATACAAATTGGAGGCTCCCAATGATAGCAATATCAATCTATTAACACATATGGCATGCTTTCAATTTAAATGAATGAGTATTTGCTATTCCAAGAGATCAAACAAATTACTAGTTTTAAGTATATCATTACTAATTATTACATTTTATGACATTTGCTTCAGAAATTGCTGCAAAATTTAGGTAACTGCTGAATTTCCAGTTTTTTATTTTTTGACTAACCTCTACCAGATACCGCCATATCTGTCCCATAATTGTTTTCTACATGGGACATGTTATCAGATAGCATGAAGACACTCTGATGAATAAAAAACAAAGAAAAATTGATTGTATTATTTAATTTGCTTCCTTGTGGTTAAAAAGTTCTTGAAATGAAATTTCAAGGCAATGAAAGTCACTCTCAGTTAGGACAGTCACACCTCATATGTGATAGCAGGCCATCTGTATGATGTGTCAATGTTATCACAGACTCGAGTGATAAGTCAGGTATTAATCTTTACTTCATTGAATAGTGCTTCGCACAAATTCTGAATAATGTTAAGTTTTTGAAATTTTGTTATAAAACTTTAGACTACATACCCATACAAACATATAAACAGGCTGGTCTTTCCATACCACGGCTGTTTCTTGAGTTTTACAACATGGTAAGATTTCCTTTTTCTGCACCACCTTTAACTAGCTATCTTCCTATTTCCACAGCACACAATGCTTGTTCAAGAATCACTCTGAACCATGGATTAGAATGCATCCACGGTTCTGTACCTCTGTTCTCATGTTCTGACCTACCTTCTGTAAATTTAATCACTTCCCCTAAAGACGGATATAATAGCACTGAGTACTTTATTTTCCTTGCCTTCAAGCATATAAACATTTTAATGAAAATATTACTATGCAATAATTACATATATTTCTCTTTCTAACTAGATTCTAAGTATGGATTATTTTAAACTAAAGAAGAGAGGTACTTGCTGGAAATTTAGGGGTCAGGCAGCCCCAGGTTTAAGATGTCGCTAATATTTACTAGGAATAAGTTACTTAATCCCTCATGACTTTTTCACGGTTCTTGTTTTTAAAAATGTATAAAACAGAAGGCATGGTATTTGCCTTGTTATTTTATGGTAGCAAAAGATATCACACTGAAATATGCAAGACACATTTGATTCATAATATATGTCCAATAAATGATAACTAATTCTGCTGGTACTTCTGCAAGGCTATTATTGTTTTCATAGTAACAACTGAAAGCTGGGAGATTTAAGAAATAGACACTAGTGAAGATTGTTCAGTGACTTCCTACTTAGAAATTTTCAGGCAGAAGGATATTACAGATATTATGGAATAATATTCCTCACAGCAAGCTGACCCTCACCTATGCATTGACTTGATCTGACAGACCTTGTCACAGTGTACATGAAAGAATTGCAGCTGCAGAAAGCCAAGCGGTTCTTCTGAGGAATCAAACCCGTAGGAGATAATGAAAACATGCATCACGTGTAACCTTTCAGGCCAACTGTGCAATTGAACATCACAGAAACATAATGCCTTTGCTAGGCTGTCAGAATATTCTCCATCCCTACCTACACCTCGTTCATCAAAAGCCTCCATGCTTACGGATTCAATCTACATTCAGCAGTAATATACTCTGTAAGCCTGCATCTTCTCTTCAAAACCATCAAGGCCCCAGGAAATTATTGTGCCTGACTGCCATGCTCACTAAGTAACAAAGGCCCCAAGAGCTGAAAACCATGCCTGCTACAGTATAGAAATAAAAAAAGAGAGAGAGAGCAGGGAAGTCATGTTAAAACAGTTTTAAAGTTTTCATGAAAAAAAAAAGTCAATGCAATTTGCAACTTCATTTGTTCCCGTGACAAGCTGATAAAATACTGGTGGTACAAATGCATCAGAACATCTGACACGAATTGAAAGTGACTACACATTCCATTATCCCAAACTCCGCTGGTAATAGAAAATGATTGCTAAGGACAGTTTCTAATGTGGCTCAGAAACATGAGGCTGTCGATGGGAAACAATACTGTCAATTATCAGGAATAATTTGCGATCCCAGCTTGGGTGTTTTGGTGCCTGGCTGTGCAAAACCTTTCAGTATGTGCTCTTTCAATATATAAGGAAAACTGTTATTAATGGAATACATTTCAAAGCTGTATAAAAGTGATTCGCGGAGCCATGAGTCATTAACAGGAAATAAAGACTGTGCGACCAGTCAATAATTAAGCTTGCCAAGGTAGTTACTACATTTTCATAAAAGATTCTCACACATGCTTAAGTGATAGTCTCTGCAAGGAAAAGCAAACAGTTGTTTAAATTGAAATTAGAAAGCATGACACATTAGAATTAAGTTTCTATAAAAACTTCCGAAAGAGAGTAAAGTTAAATTTGGCCGTGGAGAGATGGCTTCATAGCAAAGAGCACTCGCTTCTCAGCATTCACACGTGACTCACACCATCCGCACGTCCAATTCAAGTGCAACAACACTTTCTTCTCACTCCCAGAAATTTGATTTTAAGTTGAATTATTTTAAAAGGCTTGACTACTTCTTCCATGTTCACACTTGTTATAACTTCATAAATTGTACTTTATTCAATTTTGAATGCACTCATTTTACAGCATCCTTCATAATCATGAGGTAGTTTAGAGACCATCTCTAAATTCATTAACTTGTAAAATTTACCCGCTCAACTCATTTCCCTCCAAGACATTAGGGAAAACAGGGAGTTCCTGGGTATGACTTTGTTTGTTTTTGTGTTGGTTGCTTGTTTGTTTTATTGTTTGTTTTTTTGTTTTGTTGGGACATGGTTGACTGTCTTTGTATTAGCTCTGTAGCTGTGACTGGCCTTGAACTCTCAGAGATCAGTCTGCTTCTGTCTTCTGGGGGTTGGGATTAAAGGCATGCACCATCACTTTTCAGCCCAAGTACGTCTCTTAATGGTCACTCCCTAGCGACCAGAATAACAGCATAGATAGTATTAGCTGTACTTCTTTCGATGTCAGACAAGAGAAGTCCACTGAAGCAGCACAGAGAATTAATTGGCAGGACTCTGGAGATGCCAGGGAGCAGAAGCTGCAGGACACTAGACCAGCACTGAGGGCCTAGGAAATTGGGGCTTGAAACTTTTCTATTCTGGATACTGACTTTACATCTTTAACCTTTCTTCCTGTTTGGTTGCTTACTCCATGATACCAGCATCCCTGCTGTGTTGACAGTAACGGGCATCAGAACACCTAGGCTATGCTACTAAACTCTGAAGGAACAGAAGCTACCTGAAGTTTGTCATATGATACACTGCAGAAGAAAGTGAATTGTTCAACCAGGTTCATTTACCCACCCAGACAAATCACTGGTCAGGATGTTGGATGATTAAGTGATAGAAGCCTAGGCATAGGGGATGGGCTTCTGGAATGATGAGAAACTGAGTTGTCATTTGTAAAGGTTACAGGCTAGAGCTGAGCAAACCTCCCAAAGAAGGATGGGAGGAAAATGCTAGAACCAGCAGGTTATCAGTGCATTCAGCATGGTCAGGATTCATCAAGAACTCTGGGAAACAACAAGCTTCTAATATATTATTTTTAATATTAAATGTATGTTTATGTTTTTAAACACTCATCATAATCATTTTATTACTTTCAATAAATATTAAAGATGTGAAATCGTTCAAGATGACATATATGCCAGATTCAAATGTATTTCTAAGATTTGGGTATGAATATTAAAAATTAAAAATGACATTGTCATTTTAATGAAACCACTGGCCTAATTTGAAACAAGAGATAGCACCAGTGTGGTTAACACTTTTCATTCTTTTTTCTTTGAGGAAAATTCAATGTCTCTAACTTTAACCTGCAATCTGCAGGCCCAATAGGCATAGTATTTTTTAAAGTTAGGTGTGCAATAATTCTACCTTTATTTATACTATGGCACAGAGAGAGGGGAGAAAAGGAGAGAGAATAGGAGAGAGAGGGAAGGAGGGAGGGAGAGAGACAGAGATAGAGAGACAGAGAGGGAGAGGGAGAGATTCCTCAGCAAGCATATTTGAGTTAATGTTCTTTTCTCAGACTTGTTCATTAAACCCACCGACAAACAAGGCTGAATCACTGTACTTATCCTTATCCAATTATATTTTATGAGATAAGTAGATAACACTTGAGGTTCCAGATTATCGATATCATTTTTGCTGTTACTTAATGTCTCTTTATGCATTAGGCAACAGAAAACTTCCTGAATGTAGGGTTCAAGCACAATATCTATTTTGTTCATCAGTGGACAGTTAAGCATTTGGTAGAACAGCTAAACAACAAACAATTTTAAAAGACTAGGTAAATTGAAACACTAATGTCAATATAGAACTAATTTAATTCAAAATATTATTGTAAGAATATTGTATTGAATTTAAATAAATAAACAAATTATATAGGACCCCATATTTGGCAATTGTTTATTGGTACATTTTACCCTAAATATGTCTCTAATGTGTGCTCACCTTACATTGTCTAACTTTCCATTTACTTGGTATGGACACTCATATACTCACACTCTTCTTATCTAGAAGTTTCCTGATATTATATTATAAGTAAATCCCTTTGACCTCTCCTTAGGGTAGAATCTTCTACCCTCACATATCAGTAATGCAATTTGTTCATTTCCCTTATCTTTTACTATGACTGTGATTTAATTACCAGCACCTTAAACTGTGGAATCTAACTTAAAATATGTCCTCATTTCTTTGGAAACTAACAGCAAATTAAAATGCATCCAGTATAATGATTTTCATCCTACTCCTATCTCTGTGAAATCTGTCCTTACACCTCTCCATAGATCATGTCAGAGAGTCTTCACATTGTGGGAATAGCAGCAAGTCTGACAGGAATGACGTTTAGTTAATTGGGAAATGACAAAACTAGATCCTGAGAGACACTCAATTTATCCAGGCAAAGGAAAATTTGTACAAAGATTCAGGGGTTATTTTGGGGAAGCAGAATGGGTTAAAAAACAAAAAGAAAAATGGCAAATTTTACCTTTTCAAAATTATGCAAATGAAAAGGGGGATAATGAGAGAGAGAAAGGCAGGGGATATGGCATAGGTAGAGTTATATGACAAGGTACAGCTAACAATAAAGACATTTGAAAAGTCGTAGGAGACCTACAACTGTAGAAGCTACACACACACACACTATATATACATATATATATATAATATATATACATATATATATTTCTTATAAAGGAAAAATGCTTCTCCTATACAATATGAGATAACAGATAAAACAAACAAAAATACCCTTAGTGCCTGATATTGAGTATCTTCCTTTTGTGTTATTAGCTATTAGAACCCCAAAGAATCCTCACCCAATCCAAAAGACCCTCACCCAAACATTATAGGCTCTTGTCACTGCTCCTAGTTGCCCTCATTAACTTGATGCTATGACCTTATTTGTTAAACATACCATCTATGTAAATCATTGGACACGAAGACAAATCTAGCTGATACCTACCTACCTTATAGTATCATTTCTACTGCCTAATTTCCATAGGATTAGATGAGTTTTATGTTTAATAAGAGATAAAAGAAAATCTAACAACCTCATGCAGTTCCGAAATTTGGAAGCTACAGTAATGAATGGATGAACAAGATCTATGACTGGTGTAAAAGTGAAAGAAATGATGTGGAAGTGAAAAAAAGTACGTTCTTCTTGGATTTAAAGTCTACTCCACAAGACCCAATCTATTCTAGCTAATATTAACTGTGCACCCAGACCATCATTCACTAGCTCACAGGTCCTGAGGGAGAATCTACTACTATTACTCTGCAAAATGGAAAGGTTTCTTATCTTCAAAACCATAGATGAGCGTATCGCTTACCCTTCATTAGAGAAGATTCTATTCACAATAGTGTGTTTAATATAAAGATCCACAAAGGGTAGTCATATAGAAAATTATAGACTGTGAAGCATTCTGGATGATATAGTGTAACAGATACATCACATACCCTACACCCAAGGCTCAGAGATGATGGTAGAAATGGGTTCTGAAAGTCTGTGAGAGCCAGAAAATATGAGAGTCTTTAAAGAAACATTATTTTCTGGACACAAGAAGGCTGATGAACACATGAACTCATAGCAGGGGTGATTGGTCATGGCAGGCACGAGATCAAGCCATATAGAATCCACTATGGACCATGAAGAGACTCACGAATTCTTGCCCCTACATGGAAAGGCTATTGACAACTGATGGCTAGGGAGGAAGGAGAGGAAATTTTATTTAGGAAGATGGTCTTTGATGGCTGTCCATGAAACAGTAGGTGGTCATACATACAAGCATTTATAGACAACACTAAGTGGACCCTATGAGTTTATAAAAAAGGCAAAGAGCATATAAAGTTGGGAGAAAAGGTGGCAGGGGAAAGGGTAAGAATTGTAGGGTTGAAATGTGGGTACAGTTCATCAAAACATATCATGTGTGTATGAAATTATGAATTAAAAAAGATTTTTAAATTGTGTAAGTGAAGTCTGCCAGGATTTATGTTGTACTGTGAATTTCCCAGAAGATACATCACTCATTTTACATTTCACAATGTTTTTCTTAAAGAAACTCCTGCTCAAATTATTTATGATATATTTTAAGCCATTGATGATTTCTTCTGTCTGCTCCATCTCTTACCTGACATTTAGCATCTTTCATTGACTCTGTGGCACATAATACATGACTGCACAGCAAGACTCTGTCTCAAAAAATAAAAAAAAAATCAAAATTGAAAGGACATGATGAAAAAGAGACACATTTTCCTAAGAAAATGTCTTATTTGAATATATAGAACAAATAATCCGATTCACAAGTGTCTTAAATTTGGGGATGTACCCCAGGTTCTAGAGTCCTGATAACTGTATTATTCTATTTATTTGTGATACACGACTGGATGAGGTTGTGAAGTCTCTGAGCTGCAGATTTTAATCCGTATTATTGAGTTTAAGTTCACGGTAATTGAGAAGAAAAATAAAATAAATGATGCTTGAATGCTAGATAAATAATTACCCAATGAACAAATACTGGTTTTATTAATTAAAAAGAAATGGCATGGTTATTAGATACTTATTTCATTTAGATTATACCCCTTTTTGGAATGTAAGGATCTTAGAATCAAGGTAGTTAATACTTAATTTTTTAATCAAAAAGAAATGGCATGGTTATGGTTATTAGATGCTTATTTCACTCAAATTATATGCCTTTTTGGATTTTAAAGATCTTAGAATCAAGATAGTTAATAATCTATCCAACGTTGTCAAGTTATGAGCATTAGGATCACAGTTGGAATGCACCAACAATTATTGAAAATAAGATATTATAGCAATAATTACTATAAACAGTACTGAAAAGTTACACAATAACAAAATGTAACATATGTGTAAAATTATTTTTTATTTGTGTTAATGTTGGAGAATACAATGCATATTGAACTTAAAAAAGAATGCCAAATCATGGCTCATAACTGATGTCAAGTAGAGAATTACCACAGACAGTTTTTATCTGCTTAATCACCAAAATTAAAAGAAATGAATGGTTTTAGATAACTGGCATTATCACTGATAATACGTTCAAAGGGTTGAGAGATCTTTTTGTTTGTTGTTTAGAAAACATTGCTAATCACATTGAAGCCCATATGGAATACAAAAAAAAAATCTTAATGGAGTTCTGTGGACTTCTGAAAACAATTCTAGAGTTTAGGAAAAAAGTAATCCAAAGATTCCAGACTTAAGAGTCAGAGGCAGTGTGACTCAACTCGCTCAGTAGCAGCCTTGCCTAGCATCCTTCAAACGTCTGAGGATGTCAGGGCCTTTTTAGCTTTGCTATGGAAAACTAAGGCCGTCTGCATCTGCGACAGGTTTGTACTGAGGGATTACTAACAGTAACAAGGGTATTTATAGATCTGGAGTCTCAGAAGCACCCACAGATGCGCAAAGTGTTGTAATAAGAGCGGCGGGGCTGCGTCCCCGGCACTCGGCCGCCCGCATGGCTTACTTATGCCCCAAAATAATTATATGGAAACTGTATTTTTTTGAACACTGTCTGGCCCATTAGTTTTAGCCTCTTATTGGCTAGCTCTTATATATTGATCTAATCCATTTTTAATATTTTGTGTAGTACCATGAGCTGGCTTACCAGGAAAGATCTTAACCTGCGTCTGTCTGGAGTGGGAGAATCATGGCGACTCCTCATTTGGCTTTTTTTTTTTTTTTCAGCATTCTCTTTTGTTTACTCCACCCACCTAAGGGTTGGCCTATCAAATGGGCCTAGGCAGTTTTTTTTATTAATTAACCAATGAAAGTAACAGGGTAAGCCAACTCGTTGTGCTACACAAAATATTAAAAATGGGTTAGATCAATATGTAAGAGCTAGCCAATAAGAGGTTAGAACTAATGGGCCAAAAAATGTTCAAAAGACTACAATTTCCGCGCAATTATTTCGGGTGTAAAGCTAGCCAGGTGGCGAGACGCAGCCCGCTGCTCTTATTACTACAGCAAAGTTTCCTCCCACCCTCCGTTTTGTAGTCAGGGAAGCCCCAGGCATTCGGAGAAGCCACTGTGTGCAAACCATAAGGGCTTGTCTTACTGCTGAGGTAACCAGGATTGAGTAGGAGGTGGTAACAAGGAAGAAGACAGACTTCTCTACCACTGACTTGCTTTGGCTGTCTCTTAATCAGGGTGCATCTGGTCAACGGCATTCTCAACGACTACTCCTTCTCATCTGAAGACGTAGTGCAAGACCCCTCAAGGATGCTTAGTTGCCCAAAATACTGGACCTGACATACAGTCATCCCCACTGGTGAGAAGAAGAAAGCTTTCCCATTCTAAAACCCACAGAGCTGTTGGTCTAGGGAACCAGTTTCTGAGATCTGGGGACAGGCTGAGATCACCTCACACAAAAGATTCCATCCGAAATGTGCTGGGGGACACACCGCATTCTGCCTTCAATGTACCCTGTCACTTCCCCTCATGGTCTTTGGAGTTTCTCTAAACATATGTAGGAGAGAATATAGAAATCATTTAATTTCAAACAAAGAATCAAGTTACTAAGCTGCATTCTTAAGACATGACGTAACCTTCGAGATTATAGCACACAGCTTCCTATCATACCTCTACTATGCCACCCTTCTATCACCACCACTCCCCAGTACACTCTTGTCACTCTCTCCCAGTTCCAACATCACAGTGATCTAGCATATTTATCCCTATTCTGTGTTGTGACACTCTTACATACTGTGTTACAAAGGTCCAATGAATAATTAGTAAATCATACTTCTGTGTTGACAGAAAGAAATCCCTAGTGAATTGTTTAGAAAATCAAAATATTCTATTGAAGGAAACTTCAGTATGGTTTACAGGGATGACAGGTGTCAGTCAACTATCTACAAGGTCATCCTCATAGCTCTTCCTTTAAATAATTTTTGTGTCTCCTATCAATAACCTGGTAATTTCTTTCATTGGAATAATCTCTTTGCTCTCCTTGTGTATCAGAATATCCAGAGGCACTAGAGTTTTCAGAACTCTGAAGCATGTTCAGAAGTATGTTATTTATAGACTAATTGGCAAAGCCATGGAAGCACACGGGTGGCAGCTCAATTTCTCATGCAGACTTATTTGGTTAATCGCAATTTGACAAGCTGGAATGTTTAAGGTTAATGAGAAAATTTATTTTCAGTGACATACCAAGCATTTAGGAGACCAAGTTGCACTAATAAGGAACCACATGTTACACATACTGCAGAGACCCTGAAACTTTTCTTTAGGAATAAAAATAGGCAAATAGAATGCTTTGTTTAGCTCTAAATTAGAAGAGAAGGGGGACAGAGATTTTTATTATGAATATTTAATCATACATAATTTCTCACATGAACACACTAAAATACTTCACAAATTATCTGATATTTCCACTCTTGCGGGCTCATGAGGAGAACAGCTGCAAATGTATGACCCAAATGTATGAAGGGGTCTTTTCCATTTTGCTTTGTAGGAAAGTACAAAACAGAATTTAAGTATTTTTCCAAAAATAACTGTTTACATCTAAACCAAGAAAATATCATGCATCCTCAAAGAAACAACACTTTAGGATAAACTACCATTTCTGAATACTGAGATATGACTCATTCCTAACACCATTCAAACAAAGAACCAAATAACCTTCAATTTAGGTCAATGGGAAAGCAAAATTAACTAATGAACGTTTGCTAAATAAATATTAGGAGCACTTATTGTCTGTCAGGCCCAGGTAAGAGGCTGCAGGAAGTACATGGTATTGCACAATTACTGCCTGGAGACACATGCTGAGCAGTGGGAAGAAGCTGCTGCATTTCCGGTAGGCCAAGGTTAATACACTTACAACTGAGAAGCTCTATGGTTAGCCTGTTGTAAATGAATGCTGTCAAGAGCGACATTTTGTTCCTGTTGAGCAAACTGTGTCCCCATTTAATTAATTCTGTGAAGGTCTTCATATCATCATAAACTTTTCCTTATGCATCAGAAGACCTGGTAATCATGAAGCCTGGTAATGCTAATATTTTGTATTTGTTGCTAATAGACATGCTTGTCATCCATTATTCTAGTATGCATACAAAATTGATTTAAAACAAAGAAAAAATGTATTATGTAGAAAGAGATTTGAGATTTCTATGACGAAGAATCTGGACATGAAGCGGAAGTAAGTTAGTGTTTGTAGTCTATCCCCTTGGTCTCATTATATCATTTAAATGTATCATCTTATGGATTCACGCCATGGATGAACACTAGAAGGACACATGCAGGTTGTCAGAACGGTCTGGACCTATGTCCCATGCCATGTATTCAGTAGGTCATGGGATGGAACCTTTAAGAAACTATGGATACTTTGACTTGCAGACAGGCTTGAGTTCATGGCTTGTCTGATTTGTTTGAAGTATTCACATCTCAGGGATTTTCATAGATTTTGCTTACAATGCTTCTCCTAAGGAACATTCTTGGAGAATACTTCCCTAACCATAGCCCCCTTATGCACTGGTTTTATCCAGAATATTCAAATTACAACAAGAACATTACACATACCTTTGATTTGCCATAGCACTGCTAAATAGCTTTTCAATTCTGCTGCATATATAGCTCTCTCTACAAGTTGATTCTGAGCTCCATAATAGCATAGACTATCTAAGCAACTTTAAGTCTTAAATTATATTACCTTCTCCAGACACACAGGAAGGAGTACCTACTTTAGTAACAATAATGTCTCTGGTCTCAAACACTGGGACTGTAAGCATGTTCTGTCATCCCTGGGTTTATTTAGGAATTAGAGACCTCATGCTCATGAAGCAAATCTTTTTGTACACTGTTTATAAAATGTTCTATGCCATCTCCTCAGGTCCTGAAGAATCTTTCTGAAACCCATACCTGGATAGGATGGATCTTCTGCATGGAAGGGGGCCAGAGGTGTACCTTGAGCCACTGCCCTGCCTGTACCTTCAGTAGAAAACCGACGATGTAAGCCACCAATGCCAACATCTGTTGACATGCTGACTTGCCGCTGAAAACAACATTGAGTGCATTTGTTCACATTTCCAGATTATTTAAAAATAAGTAGCAATGGGAGTTATTAAATTGGGCAATCTGGGTTCTAAGTAGCATTTATATACTTTTTTCTTGGATGCCTTCTTTAAAATTAAATTTTTAATAACCTTTAAGCCTTGCAGCCTTGAGGGAATAATTTCTTTCACAGTAGTTCAAAGGTTTAATTTCACAGTAAAGCTTTTGAAATATGGTATTATCCCCTTTGTTCTAGAAAATTACTGTTTAAGAAAATCATATTTCAAAGTAATGATTGTAATGAGAAAAAGATATGAAGCCCAACTTCAGAAGAAAAAAAAATACTGATAACCTCGCCTGTGATGTCCTCTTGTGAGTCTTTCCCTTGTGGTTTCTAATTTGTAACAGTTTGAGGAACGTTTGGAATGGTACAGTCTCTGCACAGTGATGCAGGCAGAGCTCAGGTCCAGGAGCAGGGAGGGCAGTAGATAAAGACATAAAGGAAGCTATTAACTCTCTTATATAAACACAACGCAATATGTCTTTACTCCTGCTGTTAGTGTGTTTCTTGCAGTGCTATTTCCAAATGCTGTCTGGGGAGTTCTGGAGCCATTTCCTCAGAAATTGAAGTTGTGTGTGCAGCTCGCAATAGAAATGGTAGGAATGGCTTGTGTTTGGGGTCAGAGAGACGGCTCAGCTCTTCAGAACATTTGCTGCTCATGAAGAAGATCCGAGGTCACTTCCTACACCCACAAAGTGGCTAACAACCATCTGTTACTCCAGTTTGAGAAGATCCAACATCCTTTTAGTACCTCCACGGGCATATGACACGCACATGGTATAAACACATATGCAGGCAAAACATTTATACACATAAAATAAATGAATCTAGAATAAGAAAAAGAAATGGATTATGTGTAGACTTATTCAACAGGAAGTGGGAGAAAACACTGAGCACCTAAATTTCACTGGAAAGGGTATCTTCAAATATATATATGTCTTTCTCTGTCTCTCTGTCTCTGTCTCTCTCTGTCTCTTTCTGTCTCTGTCCTCTGTCTCTGTCTCTCTCTCTGTCTCTCTGTCTCTCTCTCTATATATATATATACATATATATATATATATATATCTTTGTATTAAAAGTATTAAAGGAGGAACTGAGGAAAATGAGATGTATTAGAGACAATCAGAAGGAGACTAAGAAGCATGCATGTTACATCTAGGGCTACAAAACTCTAGGAAAAATCATTAAAATTCCCTTGGCCTCTCTGCACATGAGAAATGGGTGCAGCATTTTGCCAGCAATATCCACAAATAAGCAAAGCAGAAAGACTATAAACAAGCTCTGAGAACTCTGTCCTGACAGGCTGCAGACCACCATGAAGGCCACCTTGGTAGCATCTGCTGGTGTAATTGCATGACTGCTAATGGTGTGTGCTTTCCAATATGACATTCTTCAATCAAAATATCGATTTAGATACTTTCCACAAACCTATTCCCAGACCTGTAGTGCTGGGATTATATTATGTTTGCTAGATATTTATCATATGTGTGTTGAAATTTTAAAATGACATTTCTATTTATGCATTTCTGTATTCATTAAAGTAGCACGAGGACCTACAAATAGAAAATGATCAGCAGCTTAGGGTCATTTTCATCCAGAGGTCTGATGAAAGAATAGCATCAGTGATTTGTGGCAATGAGGGTCAGAAGTCCTATTGATATACAACACTCTGCTCTTGAAGCTCTGTGCCATTTAACTCTAGATTATGTGCTGACAGGAGCTGACTTTGAGCACCTGTCACTTGCTATGCTTATAAGTACTCAGTGAGTGATACTGTCTCTAAAATATCCCTGTACCTCCAAGAAGTTAGTGTTATTAAAAACATTTGTGGAGAACAGATTTGGAAATGTAAAGGAAGTTTTTCAATGATGTCAAGATTTAAAACTGGGTTTCTCTGCTTTATTCATTTATCTGTTCAGCAACATTTACGAAGATCTAAGTGTCAGTCAGATACCATGCTGGGTGTTGGGAAAACAGTAGTGACCAACATTGAGCTAGTTATCATACATGCAAACATTATTCAGCAGCATGCATGAGGACATTAAACATTTAAATAATTAATAATCATAGTAAATTATATGCAACAATTGAAACATATTTAATTATGTTTAAATAAATACTTCTATTGTCCAAGATAAGAATCTTGCTTTTATTATTACTGTTGTCATCATCATCATCACTATTGTGTGTGTGCAAACGTGTGATGTGTGTAGATGGTATGTCCATGCCACAGCACACACGTGAATGTCAGAGAGCAAATTCACGAACCTGGACCCCTTTCCCCACTTTGTGTTCTTTCTAAGGAATGACTCAAGACCTCAGACTTGTAAGACCTTTACCACTGAACAAACCATTGGCATTCATGTTCTTCTTATTTTAAAATTATAGATGCAAAAGATTGTAAGAGTCAGAGGTGTTTAACACCTCCAAGGAAAAGCTGGTTTCTAAACAATGCAGGGCTAGCACACATATGAACTCATGGAGATTTTGACAGCATGTCCAAGACCTGCATGGCATTAAGCCAAACACGGTATCAGAGTGAGGTTGAAAAGTCCTGTCACTTTTTTTTTCGGCTAATGAATAAAGAAGCTTCTTGGGCCTATGACAGGGCAGATTAGAGCTAGGCAGTAAAACTATACTGATTACTGGGAGAAAGAAGGTGGAGTCAGCGAGATGCCATGTGGCTGCCACCAGAAGAGACAGATGCCAGAACCCTGCGAGTAGGCCACAAGCTCGTGATGATACGCAGATTAATAGAAATGGGTTAAGATATAAGGGCTAGCTAACAATATGTTTAAACTATTGGCTAAAGAGTATTGCAATTAATATAGTTTCAGTGTGATTATTTTGGGAATCTGGGCGGTCAGAAAATGAATAAGCAGCCTCTGCCAACATAAGGGTGGTACAGGGGAAGTGAGCACAAAGTCCTACCATTAATCAAGAAGATATTTTTGACTGATACTTGCTAGGAGAAGAAAATTATGCTTTCTCTGAAGACATGCTGCTGCTATAAAAACCAACAGACTCCAAGTTTTCGTGTGCTTTCTTTGTTAATTTGTTTTCTTATTTTTTTCTTTTGAAAGAAATACAAAATTGAGTGCACATAAGAGGGGGTAGTATCTGAGAGGACCTGAGGAAGGAGAAATAACATGATCAAAATATACTGCATGACAATATTTTAAATAACTTTTAAAAAATACATGCAAATTATCTGCTTTCTGGTAGACAATTTAATGGGATAGCATGAGATAGTGGATTTTTTTCTTTTTATCTCCAAGGAATTTATTGATTTATTTCAAGAGAAGGTTTTGGATGTATCCAGTCTTGTCTTGAATTAGATGCATAGTCCTGCCTTTTCCTGAATGATGAATCTTCCTAGTTCACCCTCCTGACTGTTAGAAATGCAGGTCTGTGCCCCAATCCCTGACTCTGCAATTCTTTTTTGAATATTTTAGGAATAATTTACATTTTAATGTTAATAATAGTGGTTCTATTTAACTATGACACTATATATATCTTATAACCAAATATCCTGGATCCTGGATTGGCTTCTAACATTCCTTTGGAGTAAATGTTTTTGTAGGTATGAGAACAAGGTTTCCTAAATTAATATATTTCTGTCTTGATGTAATTATTTTTTCTTTAAACAATTTCTTGTCTCCAAACTAAGGGACCCTATTGGAGTGAGAGTTTTGTGAACCATGATGCAAATGAATGTAAAATATCTCAATCGAAAAGGGAGACACCACATAACAGTCTCCTTTTACCTCCCCGGGGATCACTTGCATTTATGTGGCTGTGAGCTTTATCCTTTGCAATAGAGTTGCAATTATAATTACAGAATTTTCTCACATTCTCAGAGTTTTTCTAGCATATTTTCAGCTGGCGGCAGTTGGTTGGGAAGTTTGAGTATCCAGGGCAACCCTTTCACTGCTGAACTTTAGCAAGCAAATGGTCCTACGGGATGCTTTTGGAGTCTAATAATTGTGGATAATTATTTTTATGATTTCATCATGTGGGGATGGGGTCAGAGGTTGATAAAACTGTCTGATTTCGAAACAATTCATGTAAATTATTTAGGTAACCCTCACAGTGGTAAGAAGTCTGTGCCTTGTTCTCAACAAATAAATCATGACCAGTCTTAAATTGTCATCTTGCCACTCAGAATTTGTGTGATCTTTTTAAGATTTATTTTCCTACCCATAAAACAAAAAATCCGCCCAAAATATTACTGTGAGAAAGATTAAATTAGTAAATGTAAATCTAATGGCTTTCTCCAAAGCAGACATATGTCATCAGATGAATGTTTGGGTTTAGCCTCATTTCTTTCATTTTATCTGCTTCCATGTAAATTCTATACCTGGCTTGGAAATAGCCTAGGACTGGGGGCATTCCTGACATTGTACACTTTCAGAAGTGGACATAAAAGATAAAATACTAAGAAAACCATACATTTCATATGTATTTTCCCAATTGTATAAAGGAGAAGGAAGCAAGCAGAAAAGGAAGAAGGTAGGAAACAGGAGGAGAGGGAGGGAGGGAGGAGGTAAAAAGGAAGGAAGGAAAGAGAAAGGGAGGGAAGAAAAAAAAGAAAGATTAAGCCTGTAAAGTCTGGAGCAACTGTACACTCAGTCTGTGGATCACCAAGTTTACTTTTCCTGGTGTAGTGTACAGTTTAGGGTTAGGCATTTCTCACTGATGGTGTCTGGTTCTGGGCTTCGGAAAATAGTCACTACTGTAGAGCCTATAGCAATTAAAGTGCAGGAGGTAGTGCAATAAATTACACTGAATTCATTAACATTTGCGGCATATTAGGTATGGGACATGTTATCCAGGGGCAAGAGAAATGAATACAGGAAACCAGTTTTGGGGCATTAGCTTCCAAAGAGGTGGCGGAGGTGTCTTTAAGGATTGCCCTAAATTTCTAAGAAAAGAGGAAGAGAGAGGAGGGAAAAAGAAATAGCTTCTCTGATAAAGCAGAGCAGCCAGCCAGCCTCTGCCTGTTTTGCAATTTTCAATACACAGTCCACTTTCACACTTCAATAATTCATTTTCTAAGCACTTAGAATTCAGAAAACTGCTTCCACTGATGTAGCTGAAATGCCAGGAACAGAATTTAGTAACCAACATCTCCACTCACCTCATCTCCTTCCCTAGTAACTGTGTCAGAAAACGTGGGAATAGTAGCATTCAAACAACTGCCCTCTTGGCCGTCTTGGGAGGACACCCTGTTTTCATTGTGTTTTACATTTAATGACTGTCAGAGGTAACCACGTTTGATAACAAAATGCAAAATATTTTAAAATGAAATCCCTTGTGCTGTCATAAATTCTCCCCATTTAGCTTGTAGTCGAAATTGCAGATGTGGAGGGGTTGATGTGCCCTCGGGCTGCTCTGGTGGCTCCATTCCCTATGTGAGAGTTGACATGAAGCAGATGACTTCCTCAGGCTGAGTTGAAATAGAACTTTGAGGTCACTTGTCTTTACCCGTAGAAAAGCAATTTCTGCAAAATGTTCTAGAGGATAAATCCAAATATACTTAAATTCCCCCACCAAAATCACAAATAAATTACTACGTATCCAAGAAAAATAGTGAAAATCTTAAAATCATTATACATTCTCAGAGTTACGTCTACTGTAAGAACTCATCAAGTCTCTCTAGCTCTTGGAAACTATGGTCAGATGACACAGCCACAGTAAGGATGTAATGGATTTTCCTGTGTTTGGGTATTGAAAAATGACTCTGATGCCGATTTGCTAAGCTCATCCTTTAGAGATCTCATATTTCAGTGGTCCTGAATTTTAGGAACATAAAACAAATATTTAGAAAGTGATGCTCACCCAGTCTACAACCACTATTCCCATGACCTAAGATGTTTGTTTTCAAAGAAACAGAAGAGATTCGCTCAGTATTTTATTTAATGATATTCAGGGATTATAAGCAGCAAGGACAATTCCCTTTGCTTCTTTTTCTAGTATACCTGTAGAGCAAATCAGACGAAACTGCTGCTTCATGAAGATGCTAAACCCACTGTTGTACGAGTTTGAACAATGAAGGCTAATATCATTGAAGAGGCCTTAAATAAATGCACCAATCAAAGCAAATTTAACAAGAAAGAATTTCAAAATAAACTAACCGCTATTATTACTTTGGACTACATCTTCAAATATGTAAACTATGCATCTTATATATTATCTGTCTCCAGACCTTATAGAAGCATTGATATGATTTCTCTGATTCTTACAATTTCATAGATTAAAAACAGCTCAAGAAAGGTCAAAGAAATCATTGACATAGACAGTAATGTCTTTATGTATGTGATCTCATAACTTTCCAGATTTCAAAAGAAGAAATCCAGAGCCTGGGCAAGCTAATGAGTCTGCAAGAGGCCCGAGCAAGGACTGACACCCCGATCTCCTGGACAGTAAGGAAAAGCCACCTTTGCCTTTTACTGGAATCTTGAATATCTGTGAAGAACAAAACAAATGGTAGTATCCTAAAAAAGTGTCAGTCACCCCAGCCACATAGAGCTTCCTATCTGATGCCCATCAGATATAATCTGAAATGAAGACAGGCGGTGGTGGCTCACGCCTTTAAGTCCAGCACTTGGGAGGCAGAGGCAGACAAATCTCTAAGTTTGAGGCCAGACTGAAATACATAGTGTGCTCCAGGACAGCCACGTCTACCCAGAGTAATCCTGCCCCCTAAAAATATCTGAAATGAGAGCCACAGTATCAGTGGAAATATGACCACCCCAAATAGCTTCTTATTTAAACTACAGAGTTGTTAACTGTAGATGATTTTGATCTTCGCAAACATAGAACCCTGTTTCAGCTACAATTTTATAGATGAGAAATGTAGGAAAGCCCCACGAGTGACGCCTCATGGGCTCTAAGCCAGCTGCTGCCAGGATGAAGCATCATCTGAGATGTTAGAGACTAAAGATATTGACTGCTAGCTGGACTCTACTGTTCACAGCTACGTACTCTCTCCCCAACTCTGCTTATTGGTCAATAATTGAATAGAAAACAGATTATGAGATATGCATAATATTTCTGAATACATGCAAAAAAATTCTACGTAAGTCAAACTTTTTGCAGAAGAGCAAAATATCATAATAGCCTGAATTTCACTTCAACATTCATGAAAATAGGAAGAATTAGATATTGCTTTGAAGGGGTCAATGTGGACACGTACATTCATGCAGTCAGGGAGAGGGAAGAGAAAAATAATATTCCAAAAATTATGGTGTGTTTAACAAAAGTTAAAAGAAAAACTTTTTTAAAAATGCATATTTTGAGTAAGGCTTAATAATTCAACTTCAAGGTCAAATTTAACTGAAGGTGAAACTCTCTCTCCTTTCTAACATCCTCTCTCTCTCTCTCTCTCTCTCTCTCTCTCTTCTAACATCCCACCCCCCCCTTTCTCCTTTCTAACACCCCACCCCCCCTCCTTTAGAACATCCTGCCCTCTCTCTCTCTCTCTCTCTCTCTCTCTCTCTCTCTCTCTCTCTCTCCTTGAGAACATCCCACCCCCTCTCTGTCTCTGTCTCTGTCTCTGTCTCTCTGTCTCTGTCTCTCTCCTTTCTAACATCCCACCCCATCTCTCTCTCTCTCTCTCTCTCTCTCTCTCTCTCTCTCTCTCTCTCCCTCTCTCTGTCTGTCTCTCCTTTCTAACATCCCACTCCCCTCCCCCCCCCCTCACGCACACACATCTGGAAACCAGGAGATATTTACCTATAAGCCTTCTTTTTTGGATTCATTAGGCATCCTCTGCTAACACCTGAGAGCTTGGTTCTTTGTGTTTTCAAGTAAGTAAACGTTAAACTCATGATTACTAGTTGCCTATTACTTGGCACTTCACAGTATGCCAGTGTCCCCGGCTGGCTCCTCTCTCCTTCACCATGACTGGCACCATCTGCTTGTTTTCTCCCTAGCTACAGTGACTTGTGGGTCTCCTCCACTTGGCATTCTCCCAGAAGCCTTGACCCATTGGGGAGTACTCTTCAGAGAAGATTTAAGTATTTCAGTCCCTCACATAGTTTCCCAACACGTAGAACTTTTCCTTAGTATAGCTTCATCCTTTAATTTATGTCTGGGGTCTTTATTGTCGTAAATAAGAAGTGTATCTTGTACTTTAAAAACAGACTGTATTTTCTGCTACACTCTTATGCAAAGGCCACGTTCTATTTAAATCTTACAAACGAGAATGGGAACGTGAACATGCAAATCTAGTAACAGTGTGAACTGAGACATGAAGAGAGGAGTCAAACACACAAAACATTTTCTTGAAGCCTGGAAAAATAGATCAACGGAGACAGAAAAAGATTTGCTTCAGTGCTAGAGACCTCATTTCTTGCCAAACTCAAGACATACAAACAACAATATTGACTTTGTAAGGTCAGAGTTACTGAGTTTTAAACAAAATGACTTCAGTGGAAGGAATATTTTCAATGCACGTCAAGAAAGGAAAATCACGTTTCTCAGGGGACAAAGCTCTAGCTTGCAAGTCATTCGCATTTTAATCTGTAGACACAGACAACCGTATTTTCTAGCAATCTCTAAGGTAACAGGGGAAGAATTTATGAAGAATCTACAGCATGTCAGTTATTATATTAGAATAATTCATTTAATCATTACTAAAGGTATTGAGAGAATCATGTGATCTACATATCGATCATTTATCCTTTTCTCTGTGTATTCACATATTCCCATTTTAAACAGATACACTTTAGGAATGACTTAGTGTCTTGCAGTTGGTGAGAAGTTGGGCTATTATTTTAAAGGAATCTTTGAGTGCCAGTGTGATGACTAACTGTATAAAGCACTTGCTATGTAAATATAAGGGTTGGACTCAGATTCCAGAAACACAAATAAAAAAAATTGGTGAGTATGGTAACCTACTTGTAATCTCAATGATAGAAGGACAGACTGAGGAGCCCTGGGGCTAGCTAGGTAGCTATAGTAGATGAATTGGTGGTTTCTGTGTTCACTACGTTTGATGGTTATTGTTAGGGTTGTCAGTTTGACAGACTCTGGAGTCACCTTGGGGATGGCCCCAAGGCATTCCTGTGACTAATAATTAGTTGCATTAAATGAGCTGAAGAGATCCATCTCTACTGTGTGCAAGGCCATTCACTAGGTAGGAGGATCCTACATTGTAGAGAGAGAGAGAGAGCGCACTGGACACTAGGAGCTACTCATCCTTCTCTGTTTCCTGATTGTGGAGATACTTCTAGCTCCTGTGCCTTGGATTCCACGCCATGTAGGGCTCTATTCTTGAACTGTGAGCAGGATTGAATTCTTTCTCTCTAAAGTAGTGTTTGTTGCATTTTAGCAGTGCATCCTAAAAGAAACTGAATAGGGGGAGACATGAGTACATTCTGTAATTTAAAATACTTTCATTAATTTCCAGGATATTTGAGACAGGGATAAGAAGAGTAAAATCACATTTTTTTTGTAAAAAGTAAAATGCATTTTTAAGAAGGAAATAGTAAAGAAAAAGAAATTATAAAAAAGAAAAGATTGGTTCGTCTCATATTAGATCATTGAGTGTCAGACTCTGTCTTAGCTGTCAGTCTCGCTCATTTCATAGCGACTTCCTGAAGCAATAGGGATTCTTTCAAAATTGACTTTGGTCATGTTTTTGAAATGATGAGAGAGGTGATCTTCCCCAAGTGGCTGTCCAATGTCAAATGGTCAACCCTGAAAACACACACACACACACACATATATATATATATATATATATATATATATATATATATATATATATATATACAAGCAACATTATGTAGACTGAAGAGGTTATATTTGAGACAATATATGTTTACACATACATATGTTGATGCAATGAAAATAAGTGAGAAGAAGGACATGAATTAGAAGGAGAGTGGGAAGGAGTATATGGGAGGATTTGGAGGGAAGGAAGGGAAGGCAGAAACATTATAACTAAATTGTAAATCTCACAAAATAAGAACCACTGAATACTTATGGTTACGTTTATCTTCATATGCATTGAGCTGTCCATGAGCTTTCTTTCAGAAAAGAAAGCTTGGAGTAGAAAGGCTGCTGAGCGGAGGGAGAAGATAACCTGAACCTTTCTCAAGCATTGGAATATTTGACTGGTCATTGGGCTAAAAAAAATTCTGTGCTGTCAAATGTGTTGATTCTCCTTAAACAAAGGCATCTTTCTGAAGGGGTGTATGGATGGCCAAGCCCAGAATTCACTAGGACTTGTAGTTCGTGCCCTATGACTTATTAATAGTGCCCATTTCATTTTATTAAATATCTGAGCTAGAAAAACAAATTACATTCTGCCTTGACCCTTGAATTATGTTATCATAGACCTGAGAATGTAGTGAGACAAAGAAATAGGGGGCAGCATGAAGGTCATTCCAGTAGGAAAGCACAAGATACTTGCTATTGGCATTTACCATAAAGCGGCAGAAATGAAAGGATTAGAAAGTCCTGGGATGAATTTTCTCCTTTTCTCCCCTCAGTCTGGGAAAAACAAGTATAAGAAATGTCAGAGAGCATGGGGACTTCTGAGAATGCCAGAATTGTAGAGAGCCACTTTCTCGGGCAGATTTTGACTTTGAAGCTCCTTGTCTCAAGGGCAGAAGAAGTTCTGTATGTGGAACAGCATGGAAAAAAATCAAGGTGGCTTGTGGCCAGAAAGAAATATTAAGTACAGAAGGGAAGCTATAGCGTAGAATAAGAAAGTCCTTTAGGAGATGTCGATGAGCAAAGGTATCTTTCTGCGCCACACACACAGTAAAAGTGTAATGTGATTGTGCATTCAAGAATTTAGGTAAGCTGAACCTGTTTCTGTCCTTAGGGAATAAAGAAGGGGACAAAATTTGCAGAGACTAAGTTCTCCGGGTCTCATAGATTTCTCAGCAAAACGGAGCTGAATCCAGCCCAGCTTGTTACAATGATCTCTCTTAGTCCTTTGCACTATACTGTGTTCTCTATGCATTCTGCTTTTACTTTGTGAGTGGGTCATTATTCTACCTCAGTCTATCAGGTTTTCTTTTACCAGTTAAACTAATTAGACATAGCAAAAGGATCAATTAAGCCAAAGTGATTGGAATAATTTTGTCTCTTTCATTTTACCATCCTAAATTTTTTTTTCATGTAAGTGAATACGCGTATTTGCAAGAATAAAGAGAATTTTTAAATGAAGGTTGCTCAATACACACTTGAAATCAATCAATGGTTAACAAGGCTTGGCCTTGAAAGTAATGAATATTATATAAATATCCTCATCAAGGAGACTTAGTATATTACTGTCAGATGTATTCCTCCAATTAGCATCTTCACAGCTCATGAATGTACCTAGTGCCACAGAGCAGATAAAACCATCAAAATTCAAAGGATGGTGAACCAGTAAGGTCCTTGGAGATCGGAGCATCTGGGGCTTGCTGACATGTGCTCTGCTCAACAGGGCTCCCAGATCCTGTCTAAGAACAAGAGATCTTTTTGTTGAAGGAGCAGTGAGGGCAATCACTTAGGTGACTCCCGTACCCCATTAGAGAGCAAAATACCAAGAAATAAAAGCCTAATTAAATCTACTTAACCAGTCTTTCATAAAACTCATCTTTTCATTAAAAACTAATCTGTGTACTTTAGCTCACAGCAACAACCCACGGAGCAGGTTGTGCTTGGAATGCTGACTGACTCTATTTTCTGCTTCTGTAACAAAATACCAAAGTTTGTGTGATTTAGGGAAAAATGAGAATTATTTTCCAATAGATTTAAAAATTGAAACAAAACTTGGGAGCCTATCTCTTTTCCTTCTGGTGAGGAACTCTGGCTACTTTAGTCATACAAAAAGACACAGAAATAGATAAGGAATGACATCATAAAAAGGGATAGACATTCAAGAGTTCTTGGCATTATAATTCACTTTCCTACGACTTTTGCCTCAGGAATGAACTCCACGAAGGACAGCTTGAATGACTCCAAAAGTTGATGTGTCTGAGATCTAGTCATTTTTTTTACCACACTTCATACCTACTTTTATGATTCGGATACTTAGTTATATTATCTAATTGTGGAGTGTGTGTTTGCTTCACTATTAGAAATTGAAGAACAACAGCAACCAGGAGATCTCTCTTCTGTTCTTCTGTTTCCAGGTGTATATATTAGGTCATTAGGGTTGCCTGTTGGGTGCCCTTAGCCGCTAAACTATCTCCTATCTCCAAACTTCATTTTTTAAAGGCCACATTAAGAGCTCAGATCCTTTGGTGGTTTGAAAGAAAATGGCTAAGAAAGAAAGTGGAACTATTAGGAGGTGTGGCCTTGTTGGAGGAAGTGTGTAACTGTGTGGGTGGGCGTTGAGGTCTCTTTTGCTCAAACTTCAGTGTGATAGTCAGTTGACTTCTTGTTGCTTGCAGAATGTAGGACTCTCAACTATTCCTCTAGCTCCGTATCTGCTGGCATTCCACAGTGCTCAATGCCATGAGGGACTGAAATTCTGAAACTGTAATCAAGTCCCATTAATTGTTGTGGTTTTTTTATGAGTTGCCATGGTCATGGTGTCTCTTCACAGCAATAAAAACCCAATCTAAGACAGTTCCCAAGGCATAAACCATTTAATGATACACTCAAAACACTACCAAATCATTGCAAATTTATCTTGGAGGCTGTTGATTCAACATAAATTGCACACTATTTGGGGGCGGAATAAAGCCCAAAGATGTGGGATGACTGATCCTGGACCATATCATATACTTGTAATTCATTGGTCAAGCCTTCTATTTCTCACATACACATAAGCCTCAGAACCTAACACTAGAACAAGCATCCTGAGTTTTCACTGTGATTTACATGTCTTCACTGAACTCGCTGTGTTTTGTTGTTGTTACTCGTTTTTTCTGTTTCCACTTGTACCCCAGGGACCAGGCTTCTCTACTGTGGTAATAAAGACAGATCCTCAGCTTCACTTCAACATTTAATCAAATCTTCATTGGAATCCTTCCCTCACTCATTTCCTCGAGCTGTTAATTGCTTTATATATAGCTCTACCCTGAATATTCTTAATTGTGAAAGAGTTTGAAGGGATACAGTGTTTAAATTTGATTTACACAAATCTCTTAAGTGGCCTTCATTTCCTTTACTCTAAAGTATCCTCGTTTCTTTTCTGTTTGAAGAGGTGCTAATTAAATGCTTTGAGTTAATTTAAAATTAACAGTGGATATAATTTGAGGTCTTTCTATTGAATCTGAGTTCTAAATGAAAACTTGCAGGTCAGGAATGTTCCTGTTTCAGGTGTAGTGAATGGAAGTGAACAGAGATTGTCTGACAGCGAATCATGCTCCGTACGATAATTGTATGATATAGAAGGGAACGCCGCAATCCAGTCCATCTTGAAATGAGAACAAAGCAGGTTGTCTAGCCTCACGGGCTGTTTCCACACATCAATTGAGACAGGGATTTTCAGCAAGACCCTTATCTGGTTGAAAGAGATTAACAATTTTGTGTGTGCTGGTGAAATCTAGAGATTACATTGCCCCATTCGTGTATTGTGAGGATAAAAAGAACCAAACTCACACAAAGGGTGAGAACCATTGCTTCTGTTAGCACCAGCAGTTAAAATTGGAACACATATCCTTATGCTACGTTCCATAGAAGCATTTAGATAAGCCACAAACTGCTATGGCAATCCAGTTTTCTTGTGGTGGCTTTTTAGGCCTTTCCTTTATTTTGCAGTGCTGTGGAATTCAAATTTTCATCCTGGTGACTTCCTATTTCTGTTTACATGATGGGGTTAGTATTCCATTGCTGCACAATGAATATAAAATTCAAGATTATAAAACAGTCTATGTCTTCGACCTTACAGATTCTTTGGTGCAGGAAGTGCCTCTAGGTCAGTGGTTCTTAATCTGTGGGTGGAAACCCCTTTGGAAAATCTCTATCTTCAAGAATATTTACATTTTGATTCATAACAGTAGTAAAATTATTGTTATGAACTAGAAACAAAAAATAATTTTATGGTTGAAATATTTTATTCTGAATTTGTTAGTTTCTTGCTCCATGATTCCATTTAGGAGGATTATTTTCAGTGCTGAACTTCAACCACAGATGGGGGAAAGGGCAGCAGCATGAGGAAGGCTGAGGACTACTGTTGTCTGTCCTTTAGCGCCCAAATGACTCCGAGCTTAGAGTCTCACTCAAGTTCACGTAACTGTTGGCCTAATTAACTTTTTTCTCATTGCGTGACTGAAGCTCCCATTTTTTGTAGACTGTGAGATCTTTACTCTAGACAGTTGATAGCTATTTCTTTTCTTTGTCCCTCTTTGGCGTGGCAACTCACCTCTGCAAACACAGTGGGAAGACGTTAACGTCTTTCAGTTCCAGATCATGAGGCACCAAAGACACAGGTATTATGCCTACGACTGTACAAGTTCATGACTGAAAAGCAGGATTAAATCCATCTTTCCCTGCAGAAACTAAAAGCTCTCTCTATAACAGACACCATCAGTGGTGTCTTGGCAGACGTACATCCCAAGAAGCATTGGTTCCTAGGTAACAGAGTATGCTAGTGCCCCAGCCCATCCATATTTTAGACACCCAGACAATTTGGTTCATAGATCCCATATTGTAATTCTAGGCTGAGGAGATGCTATTGCCAAGCAATAACTCTCTCTATTAAATATTCCCCTGAGGAGCAAGGAATCTAAATTAATAAAGAGAACAGAAAAATTGGTGTGACGTGGTAGGTAAGAGGTCAGGTTCTGAAATGAGACAGACATGGGTATGATTTTGATGCTTTTACTACCTTGGGCCTATTGTGGATGTATCATTTCTGTAAAGTGTAAAGGGTAATTCCTACTTCCTGAAACTCTGTAGCAGATAAATGATACAATGAGGTAAAGTTTTCAGTACAGTGTATGGAACAGTATACCTCATGTGTTAGCTATTTTCCAAGCTCACACTGAAAAGGAGCCAATGCTATACACACTACTACTCCCTAGGGTGTTTGGATCTTTTCCAGTACCCACAGCAGCCAGGATTTTGCATTACAATATTGCACTTTTAAACTTCTTTAGTCAAGTTATTTGTTTATATATCACAAATTTAATTTTTGAAATGTGAAGCAGTCACACACACACTTTGAATGTTTTGTTAGCTAAAATGAAAATTAAAAGAAAGCAGATAACATTAGCCATGCTAATCCTTTTGACTTAATACAATATATTCCACATATCATTTCAAAATGAAAATGACTTGAGAAAAATTCTACCTTATAGTTTTGTGTGTATTAAATTTACCAAAGAAGTAGTATACATATTATGTTTAAAACTATTATGTCAGCAACACTTCAAGAGATCAGTAGTCAAGTGTGGATACAAGGTACCACTTTGGATATTAAATATATTAAATATATAATATATATGGAACTATTAAAAATTCATATTAATTGCATATTTTGTGGTAAGATTACAATGCAGGAAAAGTTTTAAAAATATTATTGCGTCTATATATTTCATACAAGATTTTTCTGTTCATATCTTTTAACACAGTGCATTTCTTACAAATAAGATGCCGATATTAATACATTTTTCTTTCCTGTAAATATGTATGTGCACACAGTTTGCACGCATGTTTACATGGGTGTGTGCATATGAGTACTCATTCATTTTACTTTTGGGTATGAGGTTGTCTGATAATAAACTTCTTGGGCTCCACATATATCCTCATTCTGTCCCCCAAAGCTGCACCTCAATTAAACACGTTATACTTCAGCTTCTGTCTTTTCTTGTGGATGCTGAGGACCATGTCTTTATATTTGCATGACAGATATTTTACTCACAGACACATCTTCATGGGTCACTTAATGCATTAATCTTTGCCATATTTTATTCAGATATTATAATTTTCCTTAATATTATGTTCCTGCTCCATAATTACATTTAGTGGAAGTTTTTCAATGCTAGGAATCAAAATCAGACTTTGAGTATTTTTGGAATATGTTCTTCTATAGAGAAACATCTCCAGGTATACAGGAACACATTTATGATATCATATTGCTTTCAATTATCATATCATATATTATTAGGTTTGTCTGATATGTAACAGTTTCTTACGCTATTTTGAGAATTTTGGTACGTACCAATAATGCACATCACTGTGGTAATGATGGCATCTTGGATATTGGAATATCCAATTGCATGTAAACTGTCTAAACGCCCATGCTAAGAACAACCACTCTCAAATCAGCTTCCTACTGAACTTAACCAACTTTGCAAAGTAGCATTTATCACAATGGCCCATACTGAAGTTAGTTCCACTCATTATACTGCTATACCTTCTCTAAGTAACTAAGGATAGACCACAATTACAGATTATATTATATATGAATTTACATAATATATAGTATTATTTGTATTCTGTATGAGGAACTGCATCTTTCTCTATTTATATTTTATCAATTTTTAAACAATCAATGTGAACTTTATTCATATTTTAGATAATGATCACTTGTACAATATTTATTTTTGCTCATTTTTTTTACAGCAGTAGCCACAAGGAGTTCTTTCTGCATGCAGTGCCCTTTTGACATAGTGTTATCATTTAGACTTCTGGTCAGCCGCAGATTTTGCACTGAAAGATGACCTGAACTCATCTTGTAAATGTCATGCTCTCTAAAATCTGTCTTTTCTTCCTTGCTATGTTTTATTAGAAAATTCTATTAGAGACCAACTTCTGGGTGCTATGTTCTATCATCTTTTGAGAGAATGTCCTGTCATCTTCTATAATTGTATAGACTACCTTCTAATTTGTTATCTCTACGTCTTGGATTTTTGACCCCTATTTCTCAGACTGTTTCTGCTTCAGACAGTAAAATGCTAGCTCTATGTTAGTCTTTTCCATGGAACTGTCCTTTGTTCAATAGGAGATTGCCTAGCATTCCTAAAGCAATTAGGAGAAATGAAAGTGGAATGGTTTCTCAGGACATCATCCATCATGAGGTTGTCTCTGACATTTTTCTACTATAGCAGCTTGGTAGAAGTAATAACCACAACCCAGTGTATTCAGAAGAGTGTTTTATGAGAAGCTGGGCTAATTATTCCGCATCCACGCATTCTTTAATTACCAAATATAGAATATACATACATGCCTTTGTGTTTTAAAGTTCAGTAAAGTAAGCTGGAATTTTGGGTTGTCACGACCCAAAAGCAAGAGACTATCTTTGATGAAAATCTGCCTGTAAGTACTCTTGACCTCTGTAACTATAAGCACATGCTGTTGAGTTTAAACATTGGACATACAATGTCATGTGACCCTGAAGGAAATGAAGGTTTGTTTAGGTGTGTTTTACTGTAACTGTTGTCCTGCCTCCGTTGCTGTTATGTGACTATTCTTTTCAAAGACAGAAATAAAAAGCATTTATGAAAGAGTTGTCACTGGGAATTCAGAATTTGAATTGCATTTATCTAAGGACATGCCGTATATTTTAAGAATACAGCCCCACTGATTGTCCCTGTGAGACCTATGAAATACTGAAAAGAGTCTAACCTCCTCCTAAAGCATTCTTATGTTCTGCTTACTGCACAGCGATGCAAAAAGTATTTTTCTCAGTAGTTGATGGATTCAGATGAACTACCGAAGAGCTTTGTGGCATTGGGTAAAATGTGCTCAAATAAGGCATGTGTTTCCTTATCTTTAGGCCCAGTTACATTCCCTTATCTTTCTTGCCACTTCTTCGAAACATTTAAAACAGGATTGAAACTCCCACTGCTCATTCTTCTTTGTGAAAATTATGTACGTAGCTTGGCGATCCATCCAGCTTACAACCAAAAGGGTAACTGATGGGCCTATTATTAAAGTAGTTCTATTCGTCAAAGTCCAAAGTGGGTTTTTCAATCATTTTGAAAAATGAAAAAAGCACATTGAATATAGGTTTGTGTGCATTTGCCACGAAATGAATGACTGACACTTTTGATGGTCAGAACATTGAATTTCTTCAAAGGTTCCCACACAGGATAGAGTAGATGTAACTGCTTCTCATGTTTCCAGAGAGCCTATTGAACTTTAGAGCTTAACCTCTCCTCTGCCAAATTAATTTAAGTTTAGCTTTCTTGCTTGTTACTATCTTCTGTCTTAGCAAGCCTCTGGGAAGCAATCTAATAAACATTAAGTTAGGGAGCATGCTCTTGAACCAACCTGGAGCACAACACCCAGGTGTAGTATAATCGCCTCCATTGTGCTGGTTCTTTGATAGTGCTCCTTTGCAGCATTGCTTTAGCTATTCTGGATGCCTTTATTGTCATAAGAATTTTCTTATAAACTCTTCAATTTAGCAAAAACAATCATGAGATTTTTGGAGGATAGCATACTATTGAATCTACACACAATTCCAAGAAGGATAATGATTTTAATGACAGGTCATATATAATAATATAATGATAAGGATTTTATCTCTTACTTTTCTTTAATGTTATTTCTAATTGGGTGTACATATGTGGTAATATATGTATGTGTCCTTGTAATTGTAGGTGTATACAGATATGTGTCTGCGGCGCACAGTGCCCATCTGTGCTCCATGCGCTGCCATATCGCTCGTGAGACGGGCAAGGGGCTGGAGATTGAAATACACAAAGACTCACAGACAGAGACACGGGTCATCCTTGATGCCAGAATGCTCCCCAAATGCCCCCTTTATTGTGTCCAGGGGCAGCTTATATAGGGATAGCCACGCCCCAGCCAAATGCAGCAGAAACCATTCCCCTTGTCATCAGGAACTCCTGAGGATCTCATGCTCAGAGCAGCTGTAGGCACTCAGATCAAGGGAAAATAAATTGTTTACAAGAAATTCAAGATCTGGGGGCCCACCGCTCCCAACATGGGTCAATGTTGGATGTCTTTCCTTGATGGCAGTCACCATTTTGTTTGCCTGTTTATTCTGCTAAACTGATTGGCCAGTGAGCTTCTGGGATCTGCCTTTCTCTGCCCTCCTATTCCTGACCTGTCCTGGGGTTCTATATGAGGGTCTAATACCATCTGAGGAGCTTTACAGGGTTTCTGGAGAGCCAAACTGAGTTTTTCATACTTGTGCTATTGACTCTATATTTTTATTTCTTTTTAACTTATTTATTCTTCTTTCATACTATACATCCTGACCACAGATTCCCCTCGATATATTCCTCCCAGCCTATGCTCCCCGCCGATACCTCTTCCCTAGGTCAGCTCCTCCTCTTATTCAATTCAGAAAACAGCAGACAATGTAGAAATAGCCCCCGAACATGATATAGCAAGATACAAATAAGACAAGGCTCAAACCCTTATATCAAGGCTGGAGAAGGCAAACCAGTAGGAGGAAAGGAGTCCCAAGAGCAGGGGAAAACGTCAGAGATACCCCCACTCCCTCTGTTAGGCGTCTCACAAAAACATTAAGCTAACACTGTAACATATACGCAGAGGAGCTAGCGCAGATCCATGCGGCTCAATGGCTGCCACTTCAGTTTCTGGGAGGCTATGTTTATTTTGAAAATCAAGTAAAATATTTTGTTTTCTTTATAGATGTCTAGTATCATTTCTGTCAGATAGACTTACATTTCAAATGTTATTTTAAAATTCAAATTTCATCTTCCAATTGAACCCTATCATTTTTCTAAAGCATGTTTGAGGTCTAGTAGCTTTGGGTCCCTTTCATAGTAAACAATTATCTTATGCTATTACTTGGAGCATAACAGCTTATGTTTCTATCTGTATTTAATAAGTTTATCTCTTTTATAATTATAAAATTATAATCTTTGTTATTCTTGCTATTATTTTTCTGAAATCTACTTTTATATTATTAGCTTTCTAGATTGATGTGAACATGATATATTCTTTTCAAGAGTTTTTTGCTTGTTTGCTTTTAGTTTTAGTTCTTTTGTAACTTGTATAGCTTTATTTAACATGTGTTACTTGGAATATGAGTTTTTAATCTAATCTTATAACCTCTAGCAGTGTGATTATACTGCTCATATTGAATCTTATTATTCATGTACTTGTACCTGAGGTCTGAAAATCTGAAGGTCAATTCACGGGAGGATCCTTTAGAAAGAGAACATATCTGGGCAGACTTGTCATTGGAGAAGATGAATATGGAGAGTTAAGGGTTGTAAAGAAAGCGTAAGTGAGAGAAGGGTAAGAAACAAGCACAGATAACAGCATGTAGAACCGCTGAGGTCATGGTAATGGTTTTAGTAATTTCCTTAAAAGTGATAAGAACTCATTGGAGGTTTAATCACATTGACTACAGGGTGAAAAACTGACTTCGGAGAAAATGAGAAGCGGAGAATCAGGTGTTTAGGAAGCAATTAATGTCTTTATGCCATGAAGATGGTGGTAGTTTTGGAGTATGGTGAAAGCACTGGGGATAAAAAAAAAAATGGGCAAAGAAACTGGAGAGCTGTCTGCTTAGAAGCAAATGAACAATCCCGACCTAGAAGAGAACGGACTTCATTCCGGTGATTGTTGCATTTCTCTCAGAAAGGGAAACCAGTCCAGTGAACCCTCGGTCTTAAAGGAAGGGAAACCAGTCCAGTGAACCCTCGGTTTTAAAGAAAGGGAAACCAGTCCAGTGAACCCTCATTCTTACAGTCTCAGCTTGTTTCATTTGGTTTTCTCAAGAAGACTGAAATACCTCAACTTTTTGCTTTGCTCAATTTTCAGAGCTGCTCTTATTATTTCTGTTTTTACCTTTATGTTTATACAGGCAATGTCAGCCTACATACAGAATATCTGTGACACAGATCTTTAAGTACTGATCTCACAACTACCTGTCTATACAATTCTGTCCAGATATCTCTTTGTTTTGCTATAATTTGGTAGCTACTCTCATAACCTGTCCAATCAATTTCAAAAATCTTTAACTATATGAGGTACTAGACCATGTAGCTGATATATTTACAAGAAATACAGTAGGGAAGTGGATTTTTACCATTTCTGCCTTTTAGAAAGATCAATGTGGCTTATAATTGGCTCTAAATCATGAGGGCTCTGGAACATAGATGCTGCCGTGACGGGGCTGTCTTCAGGCTTCAGGATGCTTTTCATCCTTCCTCCCTGATCAGAATACCCAGTCCCCATATCCTCTACATAGCACAATAAAAATTTCATTGTATTTTTAAAAGAGAAATTAATGACCATCTTTCCAAATGCTGAAGACTTAAAGAATATAATATATAATTACCATTTCCCATAATCCACCATATTATAGCGCAAAGGTTTGTATTGCACGTTTCTATAATTCCTTTCACATGTAATTACATTTACATAATTCATGATTTTATTTACATGATACCTAAGGTGAAGACTCAGATTTCAGTAACTTTTTTTTAAAACTATTCCCAAATGGAACACATTATAGCTGTATTTATTTATGGAGGAGAAAGTACAAGCATACACATATAAATATATGTAAATATTAATCTATCCTCATTCAACAAATATATAGAAATTAATGGAATGATACTCACTCGTATAGGTATAAGTATAAGTAAGTTTTTTCTTTTTCTTTTTTTTTTTTTTCGAGACAGGGTTTCTCTGTAGCTTTTTGGTTCCTGTCCTGAAACTAGCTCTTGTAGACCAGGCTGGCCTCGAACTCACAGAGATCCGCCTGTCTCTGCCTCCCGAGTGCTGGGATTAAAGGCAAGCTCCACCACTGCCCAGCTAGGTATAAGTAAGTTAAAAAGAGTCAAGATATGTATTCATTTCAGAGTATCATATTAATGTCCCTCTGTATTGTCAAAATAAACATATGTTACCCCCCCCCAAATAACCAAAAGAGAAGAATATGGAAGGACAATGGAAATGAAGTCCATTAATTATTTTCCTACAGATGTTCTAACCAGGTATATATGTCATCCATGTTTAATGCATAATTGAAAGACTTTTGACATCAAAATCTTCCATCTGGGCCAAACCAAGATCTCTGATTTCCTGGTAAACATTTTAGATTCAATGTGGTCTCGTTTGGATAGATTTTTCCACTAGTAAGGTTGTGATAATAAAGAGTCCCTTGGGTACTCACTGAAGGACGTGTGTGTGTTTATCTTTGATAGATGGTCAGCAAGATTTATATGCATTATGTCCTGCCAGTTTTTTTCTTCTTGGAATTTTATTAATATTTAGAGTGGCTTTTGTCCATTATTAACCAAGTTAACTAAATAAAATGATTTCTTTTTTGAACTTGATTTCCAAAGAACTTTTAAAAATATATGATTTAATAATTTTATATATTCATACATTACGGTGGCTTGAATGAAAATAGCTCACATGGTCTCATAAACAGTGAGATTATTCAGATATTTGGTCTTATAGTACTAGGTGTGGCCTTGTATGAGGAAGTGTATTGCTAGGCCCAGTGTCTCCCTCTTCCTGTTGTCTGCCAATCCAGATGTAGAACTCTGGGCTTCTTCTCCAGCACCATGTCTGCCTGCATACTACCATGCTTCCTGCCGTGATGATAATGAACTAAACCTCTGAACCTGTAATCTAGCCCCAATGAAACATTTTCTTTTATGAGAGTTGCCATGTTGTGCTGGGTGGTGGTGGTGCATTCCTTTAATCCCAGCACTCGGGACACAGAGGCAGGCAGATCTCTGTGAGTGATAAATAAATAGACAGATCGATGGATAGATATAAAAAAAAAGTTGCCGTGTTCTTGGTGTCTTACCAATGCAATAGGGACTTTAGCTAACACATACGCAGTGTTTGGAACAAATCCACAGACATTCCCTACTCTCCAACCTCCCCCACACCTCTCCCCACTGCTTTCCCCTGTCAACTTCACAGACTTATTTATCCTGAGTTTATTTTGTGTTTCTGAAGTATGTATACGTAGAACTATTAGCAACTGATGGTTGCTGAGGTAGGATGTGTCAGCTTCCTTCAAGTAATTTTGGTTGCTTGTTTTTCTCTTTCAGTTTTTAACTTCAATCCCAGGTTACACCAAATGTTGAATAATCACCGAGCCACTGGAATTTAGCCCCAGGCCTAGAAAACATCTCTTTATTAAGAAGATTTTGAACTTCAGCATGTAGAATCTCTTAAAGATCTTGGGAAATGTTTGTATTGCTGAGATCCACCGTTAGATATTTGGGATGCTCTGCTCCTTGCAAAGGCCTAAGACTTTGTGTTTCCAACATTTAATGATGCTGATATTGCTGACTGGCAGAGAGTACATGATGAGGACTGCTGATATAACTCTTACGAAACTGTGGGAAAGTATGATAGGTGGGAAAGGGTAGGAAAACCACATAAGTCCTAGTTGCTGTCTTAAACTCTTAACTCAGGAAACGTTTTCACAGGTCAGTAGAAGGATAGTGCCATGTCTCACTCAGCCTGTACTGTCTGTGTCCTGTCTTGGAAATGTCATTCCTTTGCTAACTTCTATTCCTGTCTCCTAAGACTATAGAGATCAAGATATGTCCAGGTATATTTTTTCTAAAGGTTTTTTTCCAAAAGATATTCAAAGCAAATTTCTCTGTTATGGAAAGACTGTTAGTTGGAGAATTAAGTGGACAAAAGCAATGTCTGCAGTTTCATGCAGGTTAACCTCTCCTGATCTAATTTTCTCATATCGTATAATACCATCTATGAAATCAGAAGAAATCAAAACAAATTTAACACCCTAGTCTGGAAAACACGGACCTCCCCATAATAATAATAATATATATATATATATATATATATATATATATATATATATATATATATTGCAGAATATAGGTAATATTTTGGGACTCTTCCTTTGTGTTAATGGAGTGATAAAAGAGAAAGAGCTTACATGAATTTTATAGTTCAATCCTTAGAGCCTTTGGGTAAGACAATTATTCCTGACCTACAAATGTACAATCCGCAGCAAGGAAGACTTAAGCTGCCGATGAGCCACCGTAAGGAAATGAGGGAGAAAGCTGGCTGCAAGTCTGACTATACTTAGCACTTCTTTTAGACTATAAAGAGAACCATGTGATCAGGGGGTTATCAAATGCAACATTAAAAATAATGTTTTATTATACTAAGATAGTATTTATGAGAACCCTTGTTTATATTCTCAGGTGTGTCTTTCTTTTGACCATCTTTCTTTCCTTTAAGCCTTGTGTTGAAATACTAAAATATATTTACTTTATCCCCCCAGTTGATTAATTAATTACTTGAACAGCGATATTAAAGCCCTATAGGAGAAACCCTGATCTCTTCCTAGCACGTGCATTTGGTCTAATTAATGGTACACATTTCGAGACAATATTACTTGTTTGTTTGCTCAGTGAGAACTTGCTTGAAAAGTTTCAGCTGTTCGGATGAAATTAAATGGAGCCGTATTTTAATTGTTATGGTCAGAAACATCAGACACTACAAGTGTCCGAGTGGGGGGTTATACAGGGTGGAGTAAAAATGGTATCAAGGTACACTGATTCCTGATTCTGGGCCTGGATGGTAGCAGAATTGGTCAGACACTTTGACTCATTGTCATTACCCTGGCAAGCTCTCTGTCACTGCCCTGGCTAGCTCACCCAGAGCAGCAGGCAGGCAGCAATGCGCAGCAGCAGCTCTCCTGCTCTATTGGCTCACACCACAAGGGTCACCTCTCTAATTTTGCCCAGCTGGGGTATATGTCCAGTCCTCCCAATCACTGCAGTTGGTGTGGGACAGGGCCAGCTCTTCCATTCTTTGACTCTCCAATGCCAGCCCTCCCACCTGCTGCAGCTAGCAAGAAGTGGGATGGGGTGGAGAGCATGTTTTCCCTAATTCGACCACCACATGGTGTACGAGGGAAGGAAGGGACAGGTCCCATTCTCTTGCTCTCAGGTCCATTCTCCTCATGTATAAACCGAATGGACCGGTTCTGCAGATCCAATGCTGTAGAAACCCCATGACACCAGACAACAGAATATACAGGAAGAGTCCCAGTGAGGGCCCAGTATCAACAGAACCAGAAGCCAGAAGCCTGGAGCCAAACTAAGGATTTTAAGCAAAGAACACCTACAAGCAATGATGGAGTAAGGGGCATACTGTGCGACACACTTGGCCTCACTGCAGCTTCTAAGCCCAAATTTTCTTTTCTTTCTTTCTTTCTTTCTTTCTTTCTTTCTTTCTTTCTTTCTTTCTTTCTTTCTTTTCTTTCTTTCTTTCTCTCGCTCTCTTTCTTTCTTTCGTCCTTTCTTTTTTCTTTCTTTCTTCTTTCTTTCTTTCTTTCTTCCTTCCCTTTCCTTCCTTCTTTCCATCCATCCTTCCTTCCTTTCCTCCCTCCCTCCCTTCCTCCCTCCCTCTCTTCTTTCTTTCTTTCTTTCTTTCTTTCTTTCTTTCTTTCTTTCTTTCTTCCTTCCTTCCTTCCTTCCTTCCTTCCCTTTCCTTCCTTCTTTCCTTCCTTTCTTCCTCCCTCCTTCCCTCCCTCCCTTCCTCCCTTCCTCCATCCCTCCTTCCCTCCCTCTCTCTCTCTTTCTTCTTTTTCTTTTTCGTTTTGTTTTTTGGCTATGCTTTTAAATTTTATACCGTTTCGAAGAGGGCAGAGGGCAGGGCCCAGGCAACAGAGAGATATGTGGTATTGGAATGTGCCACGTAAAATCCCAAATGAGTGAATAAACAGTTCTTAAAAAGAGATACACGGAATCTCACTGTAGTATCTCCTCTTCAACCAAGAGTCATGATGATATCTTACTGATGAGCACTGACATCAGAGAAGATTCAATGGTGCCTCCTAAGTCTATGGACATAATGCCTCAGAGAAGACTGCAGCATTGGCTGTGGTCTCAGGAGAGCTAGATATGTTTTGTTTTGTTCATTTGTTTGTTTACATGTGTTGGTTGTTAGGGGACACAATTTAATTCAAAGACTCTCGTCCTCTTTATAATAATCACTCAAAAACTCAAATAAAAAGCAAGAGACTACTGGAAAAATCACCCAAATGCAGATTGGAAAAATCACCCAAATGAAGATTAGCTTCTTGAACTATAAAGTCTTTATCAGTTCATTGGTACAAGTATCATCAAACATTGCTCCTTGTCAATTACTAAAAACTGAATGGATAACTCTAAAGAAACAACACAAATAAGAGGCAAGTATAACCAATATGGCAAATTTAGTGATTACAAACTATTGATTTTGGTAACTAGCATTTTAGGTCACTAGCAGACAAACACCACGGGTGATAGCAATACTTCAATAAATAATGATGACATTTAAGAGTCCTTCTATCGTTTTTCAATCCGCCTGCAATTCTGATTATTCAATTTCTCTTTCCAGGTGTCTGTCAACATGGTCCTGAGACAGCAGATAAGACTTTATTTTGCCAACACTTTAGAATTGTGCCTCTGTTTTTAAGAGTGGACACTGACCTATTTCAAGTGTCTGCTCTTCTTCCAGTCACAGTTGCACAACTTTAGCCAGTACCATTTTTTTTACTAGATAGTAATGTTTATCTCACCGCGCCATCTCCCCCTCCAAATAAAAAATGAATATGCATGCAAAGACTCAGTCTTTTGGCTTAATTTGTGGTTTTAACCCCTACATTTTCAATTCCGGGGAAACATCTGTGCCACTAATCATTGGTACTTTCATTTCAACAGGCAAGGCATTTAAATGCTGATTAGAATAAGAAGATGCTGTGGACTTCCAAAGCATCTCACAGGGAAGAACAATGAACATCAGATTGCACTGGGAATGTGGCTAAGGACATTTAGGCAGAATATGCGTTGATAGGGTAATTATTAGATGGGGTTAAATACAAGGCAGAAGTCTTAACAAGTGCTTGTATAGTTTCTTTCTCACAAAAGAGATTTTTGCATTAGAAAAAAAAATAATAAAGATTTCTTCTAGCAATTTCCAAAATCACTTTCTTCAAGCTCCATTGTAAGAACAGTCTAAAAGTTTCAGTCTGTGGCGTATTATATATGTTTAATTTCAAGTGGATAATTTTTGAGCCTGAAAGCCATACCTGATTTGGTGGGTTTCTTCTTCACCCCATGCAGTGAAAATCAATAGATCGATCTTGTGAGACAGCTACCTGGAGTGATCTGAAATGAAAAAGGCATTTTGAAATTAGGGGAAAAAACCTGCAAACTTTAATAATGGCAGAACCATAATAGGATGTTTTTTAGTCAATCAGCAGTACTTCCGGGTATCTGTATACCAAGCCATTTCATGCTGACACAGGAAGCAAAAAAGAGAACACAAATATAGCTTGTTACTGAACGATGGTTTTGAAATAAATAGGTGCTAGATGAAACACAAGAAGGGATTTAACTATTTCTATGGATGAGTAGTTTGTAAATTATTTGGAGAAGAAAAATACATGAAAATGTTATAAGTTACTGTATATTAAATAAAGACTTCTAATATGGCAGAAAGTAATTTAAGAATGGAAGGTTCAAGAAAAAAACTGTAACTTGGTGGGGTTTAAAACAAGGCTCCCTAAAAGTTCACCTTATGGAAGGTCTGTGGAAACAACCTCTTACAAATCTTCAACCCCATTTCCAGAGGACAGTTGACTCATGGAGAACATAGTAAACTTCATAATGTACACAGGTGTTATGAAACACACTCACAAATACACACGTGTATTATCATGCATGCATACAAATTACTCGCACATATATCACTTGTCATGTACAGTTACATAGTATTGCTGTGCTGCTTAAGTCTACAGATCTTAACGACTGAACACAGTCAGCAACTGTATTCTAATAAGAACCACTTGGCATTGCACCAAAAAGCCTAGGCTCCCTAGTCAACTGTAATGCCTTCTGTGATGTACATGACAATGGCAAGTTGCCATTTGCTTCGCATTTGTTGAAACTGGAACTGTTAGGACAAGTAGGGCTCCCTTTTCTTAGATCCCAATATATTCATTGCAAGTGTCCTTTAAGACTCCCTGTCCTGGGACAGCCTGGACACCTGGCCCCAGAAAATACAGAAAGTCGAGCATCGAACAGCTAGGGCATTAGAAAATTTATATAACTGAGACTCTCTAAAAGGTAAATGCTTTCTAACAGATTAATATCGTTTAGCCCACTGTAGAAAAACGCCTACAATGAAAAGGAGAAGCTGGAAGTTCACTGTGGAGAGAACACTCTGGAAATCTCTCAATCAGGAAAGTCAACATCAATGTGGCAGCAAGGACTCTCCTGACATTTCGGTTGCTTGTTGATGATGTTCACAGTATAGGTTTTATGGTCTGTTTGCTATTTGGTTGCTTGTGAATGTTTGCATGATATAAATGCCTGTGTATATGGCCAGTTTTGATTTGAAGCTTGTATTTCATTAGAAATTAACATCAAAATTAAAACTGTAGTTGTACCTTTTCAATTTCATTGGCAGGTTTTATGATCTACCAGAAAAATGAACCCAGGCATTCGGCAGAACTGTCAGGACTCACTCTTCTGTGTCTAACTGGGTTCAGCTCATACAGTTGCCATACCTCTTGCACTGGCTCCTTACCCGGATGGGATTCTTAATGAGCAGAATTGGAGGTCATGAGTTTAAGAATGGACTTGGTTAATTACGTGTCCTGTAGGTTTCCCTTCGTTTTTCTTTTTCTTCTTTCCCTCCATGTTTCTTAAATCAACAGACTGAAAATGCCCCAATAAACTGAACATAATAACCCTTGCCATAAACAAAATGTAGCTAAGGAAAAGTTAAAACTTTAGTGCTATGGAGGTCTGGACTGTTGCCAGTGCTGTGAGCCCCTATTCTGCTCCTGGCCAGGGTGACTAAGTAGGATCAACCATATGATAAAATATTCTATATAGTATATGACAGAATTTTCAAAGCAATCCCAAAATTTCATATCATGATTTCATAAACCAGAAAACTAAAGATCAAACATTTCGATATTTTTACTCCATTGGTAAATAGCAAAATGGAAACTCAATTTTATATGTTGTATTTGTTATTTTCCTGTTGGTGTAAAAATCACAATGACCACAAGTAACTTCTAGGAGAATACTTTATTTTGGCTTTTGATTCTGAAGTGGCAGGAAGAAACATGTTGAGAAATGCCAGGCATGGCAACAGAACTTGGCAGCTGAAGCCTCACATCTTTACAGTAGAATAAAAGCAGAGAGGATGAACTGGGTGTTAGGACAGGCTAGACACTCAAAGCCTGTCCCAGTAGTGAACTTCCTCCTGTAAGGCTCCAAGTCCCTAAAGTTCAATAACTTCCCCTCAAACAGTGCCACTAACCGGGAATGAAGCCTCATAATACCAATGTCATGGGGAACATTTTCCAATCACTGCAAGGAGTAATTTTTAGGTGTTGACATATGCTAATATATTCAAATCACCCCAACTGTAACTCAGTGCAATCTTGTGTTTCAGGTTTTTCAAGATACGACATCTTGGGCCAGGCAGTGCTGGTGCATGCCTTTAAACCCAGCACTTGGGAGACAGAGACTGGCGGATTTCTGTGAATTTGAGGACAACCTGATCTACAGAGCAAGTTCCAGGACAGGCTCTAAAGCTACACAGAGAAACCCTGTCTCAAAAAACAAAGATACAACATTTTTATGTGGATATTGTATTCACTTTAATTTTTTTGTATAAACAAAGTCATGATTCTGTCTATGCTTTTGCAGTGGGAAGAATTGAACTCGGAACCTTACACATTCTAGACCAGCACTCTATCACTGAACTGTAGTCCTTCCTCTGTAATTCTATATTTTTTAAAAAAGAGATCATATATGTCTTCTTTAAAGTATTATTATAATTATTTATGGGTAAAATGCCTTGAAAAAAATTTTAGCTGTTTTTCAGGAGGCAGGGGCAGGCGGATCTCTATGAGTTCGAGACCAGCTTGATCTACAAGAGCTAGTTCCAGGACAGGCTCCGAAACCACAGAGAAACCCTGTCTCGAAAAACCAAAAAAAAAAAAAAAAAAAAAATTAGCTATTTTTACTGCATTTTTCTTTTATTTGGACATATACCTGAGAAAAAATAATAGCTGAATTTTATTTATCTATTTATTTATTTATTCATTTATTTATTTATAAAATAGAAGGCTCTGGTTGCCTTTTAGCATTTTTCTAATATTGCAAAGATATCATTCTAATTTCAACAGATAGCTGTAATAAATAATGGCAAATCAGTAATGGAAGCTTTTAGCAGAGCCCCAGTAAGTTATCAAAACTTAAAACATGCAGGGAAGAGTCGTTCTGGAAAGGAGAATCACACAGAATTACACAAAGCTACGCCTAATATATTTGCTTGGGTCCTGGCTTCTAAAGTGGTACAAGATACTAAGAAAACACATCAGGTCCAGAGAACTATAATTAATCTTGTCAGCAGATATGGGCAGGGCAGATTGCTGCTGAAACATGCATCTTGATGAGACTTTCCCCCATTTACTCTATCAGTAAGAAGCAGTGGTGACCCCAGGGATCTCAAGCCATTACTGGAGTTTTACAGTACAGTTCACGCTCCTTGCATGTCCTCCTTGTGCTTGGGGGCACTAAATATTTAACTAACTGTGACCACTGTGGTGTGGAGAGAGGAGCAGCTTTTAGAGTATGTTTTATGCACAATATTGAAGAACAAATATAACATTCAAAAAGTCTGCATCCTTGGCTTGAGGTAGAACAAATGGTCAGGGGAAAACACAATTTGTGTTTAGTTCCCTTAATTGAATTTGATTACAAATCTTTCTAAATATACATATGCATCATATCCTAGAGTAGCTAGAGTAAAATGTGAAGCATTATAGGCATTAATGCTATCATTAAAATTTAATGTGCACAATGTGGCTGACAATTCATCATTCCAATCTTTGTAACCAGAGTAGAGAAGGCAAAAAAAAAAAAATCAGTCTCAGTCTTGAAACAGCAGTTACATTATCTTTTCCTAGCATTTCAAATAGACATACCAACTATAAACTTGAGTTGAGTGTGGGGTGGTTAGTAAACAACTCAGAGTTTTGTTTTGGTTGGATTTATTTATTCTCATTTAGTTTGGCTTGAGAAAAATCATTTCATATAAAGTTGAATTATAAGTTTTGTTCACATATTTTAGTCATGCATTGTACTTTAGGAACCTCTGGGATTAACCAGGTTGTGGCACCATGCTACTTTAGATCATAATTTCACTTGCAGAAGTAATTAAGAATAAACAGTTTAATGAAAAGTGAGAAGTGTTTCTTTGATCAGAAGAATAAAATGGCACAGAGAAAAACAAGCTAAAATCCTAACTTTCAATCCAGGCCATTCATGAGTGTGGTAGAGAGGGATGGGATAGCAGGAGTATGGGTTTTATCTTGTATATGGTTCCCACTCCTATCATCACTCTTTCAATTATCGTGAAGTTTGACTGCTTCTAATGGAGCAGGAGTCTCCTCCAGGCTCAAGGTAATGCTTGCTAACCACCATGTCCTTATGTATTTGTGATATTGTACCCTAGCTTGACTATATTTATATTTTTAATGATAAATTTATATGTTTGATTCAGTGATAAAGAGAATATATTTGGATCATGGAAATATATCATTCATAATAGTTATTTTTTTGTTTGTTTGTTTTAATACAGAGGCCACTTCATGGCTCAAGCAAGCCTCAACACTCATATTCTTTGGCAAGCAAAAACTGGCCAATTCTCTTTAAAATACTTTAAATAAAAAATAAAGGTAAATTATTTTAAAAGACTTCCAGTCAACAGCCCTGTGAAGTATCTGTCATAGTCTGGCTCTTGAAAAGTCAGGCTTTTGCCATTTAGAGAACGCAGATATCCAGTTCAGCCCTTCACTCACTCATGAAATTAGAGTAACTACCTGATTTGAGGCTACGGTGTTTGTTTGTTTGTTTAAATGATATTTGCTCTATGCGAGAAATGCTTGAAGCCATTACAGACTCTTTCAGAATGGAGCAAAGATGTGCATTTTAGTACATCCCACAATACAATAACACACATGCATAAAAGGGTTTTGACACACCTCCTCCAACTAGAAGGCCACACTTTCTAATCCTTTCTTAACAGTTCCACCAACTTCTGACCCAGTAACCCAACATACGAGACTTTCAGGACCATTCTCCTTAAGGCATTGTAGCCATGGACTGAGAGAAACATGTAGATATGTACTTCTGATGGGGCCTGAAAGGAAAGAGTCACTAGCCTAGTTCTGCACATGTGGAAGTTGGGATTCAATGTGAGTCACAAAACAACCAAGAAAAACCTTCTGAATTTGAGTAGAAGTATCCATGGATTCAAAATCCAAACACCTAGATATCAAGATCTACTCTATATACTTGGGTGGCACTCTCTAGTCTTTTCTCTGTACCAAGGTCTCTTAGCTTAGAGAACTTTGGTAAATTGGCATATGATCCCCATGTAAATATAAAATGCCAGTTTCCCCATTCACATCTACAGAATCCATTAGATCAGACTTAGAGAACTTTGGTAAATTGGCATATGATCCCCATGTAAATATAAAATGCCAGTTTCCCCATTCACATCTACAGAATCCATTAGATCAGACACTCATCCACAAATCCCGAGATATCAGAATAAGCATTAAGCTATGAGACAGACACACCCTCTACCTTTTGGCACAGATGGTACTTAGAGTTTCTGCCAAGTATAGAACTGGTGTTAAATGCTGCTAAAACAAATAAAAGAATTATGAAAAATGTAATCACTAAATCATCAACCTTAAAATCTTCCACAAGTAACAGGAGCTAAGTCATTAATTGGGGTACAGATTCTTAAACTTGACCCTACTTAGATTAAAATAACAATCTTCCATTCTTCTCAAGTCTCTTCTTAATTTGTTCCTATATGAAAGTATAGAGAAATTATATCCCATAATAACCAATCAAGGGACTTATCAATGTTGCAAAGTAAGCTCATGACATTTTATTTTACAAGATTTAACTAATGACAACACTATGAGAATGTACAGTTTTTAGCTGCCTGGATCCTGGCATTTTGATACCTAATTATGCCACTTTGATCCATGTGTGCTTTTCTCACAAGTAAGTGTGTATACTTTAGGCCCTAGACTATAGACACTTCTTTTATGAAACGTAGGTAGATACAACTTTCAGGAAAACATTATAAAAAGTAGGCCCATTAATTTTGAGTAGAAAATACCCACTAAGGTTCATGCAGCCCAGTCTTGGTCCCCGGGATAGGTTCTATTGAAACACGATGTGTTGTGGGAACGGAAGGAACTAGTAGGTGGAGGCCTGGGGAAGTACACTTCAAATGTCTGTCTTGCCCATGGTCATGGGCCAGAAGCAATGGATCTAAGCTGCCATTGACCAGTGTCTATGAAACTGTGACCCAAAATAAATAATGTCCAAGTCTCACACAGTTACAGACATAAAAAAAAGATAATATAGATTCAAAATTTGGGATGGTGCTATATGTAGAAAGATTAATATTAACTAATTAGATCTACAGCTATGTGTTTATCTATATCTAGCTCTGTACTCCCTCTTGTTGGCTTGGTTGATTTAAAATTCACCACACCCAGGATATTAGATCTTCATTCCCATTTCATAAACGAGAAAAGCAAAGACAGGGGAAGTTAGGTCATTTTCACAAAACCACACTTGCAATAAAACTTAACTTTCTTAAGTGAATTTATTCTATTTCTGTTTGTATGTATGTAGTACCATTATCATAAAGAAAATCATGGAGAGTAGAATATAAAATGAGTATCATAACCCACTCCTTACTGAAACTAACAGCTTCTTTAGTATTGTGCACATGCGGCTCAGGAAAAAGCATTTACACACAAAACTGGAATAAAATCACAAAGAATTTTCAAAACTTGCTGTTTCCTTAAGACCGTATGTCCAGCTATGCATGTGGCTGCTATTACAGTATTTTACACCAAAACCTTCACCCCAATATGACTTCACTGCTATCAAACATCTCCATCCCTTTCCTCTGAAAAAAACCTCTAGTTTAAAATTAGTTTTATAAAAATAATTAGAAAATAGTCACAGAAATGTGCATAAGGGACTCAACGTCCTACCCCATGGATAGTTTTTCAGCACTATTCACCATATTGCTACTCTATGTACAATCGCTAGGAAGGGGAAGAAACTTAAATGTCCCTCAACTGGTGAACAGAAAGTAAAACTGATTGAAGTCATGCACGGAGATAAGTGTGGTCAGTTTGTATATGCTATCAACAGCTGACATTACAGTGAACCCTTAAGCATTGATATTTGGATGCAAAGCATTTATGAAAAAGTTATAAAATATATTCATGGGAATTTTTGGCATTTTCATCAACATTGTACCTCCTCATTTTGTGTAATTTTTTTTATAATTCTGTCCATTTCAGTGTGGTTATGACTAATAAATCAGCTGCCATTTCATTATGTCACGACATCGGTAAAAATCACTCTCGACAATCCCCAACCTTCAACATTCCTAAAATCATTAGCTTTACTTCCAGGTATGCCTCCTTATGTCAGACAAACCTGCAGAAAACATTAAACACTGCTTCATCAGTTATGCTGCTGTTGCAGTTAATATTTCTATCTAGACAACCAATCATCGTTTAAATATAAAACCCTGCTCTTGTTGAACAAGTTAGGGCCAAATTAAGAGACTCAGTGAACATTTCATATTGATTTTACGTTATCACAACCGCTGTCACTAAAGAACTAAAGAAAGAAGCTCCTTCCCCTCCCAAAGCTAAAGCGAAGGCCTTGAAAGACAAGAAGGCAGTGCTGAAAGGCGTTCGCAGCCACAAAAAGAAGAAGATCCGCACATCGCCCACTTTTCAGCGGCCCAAGCTAAGGAACTCAATGAACATTTCACTTTGATTTCACATTATCACAACCTCTATCACTAAAGTGGCCCAAGACCCTGCGGCTACGAAGGCAGCCTAAATACCCCTAGAAGAGCGCGCCCAGGAGGAACAAACTTGACCACTATGCCATCATCAAATTCCCCCTGACCACCGAGTCAGCCATGAAGAAGATAGAAGACAACAACACACTTGTGTTCATTGTGGACACCAAGGACAAGACGCATCAGATCTAACAGGCTGTGAAGAAACTCTACGATATTGATGTGCCCAAAGTCAACACCCTCATAAGGCCCGACGGAGAGAAGAAGGCGTATGTTCGGTTGGCTCCTGATTATGATGCTCTTGATGTTGCCAGCAAAATTGGAATCATCTAAACTGAGCCCAGCTGGCTAATTCTAAATATACGCTTTTTCACCAGTCTGGGAAACATGGGCTCATTCTTCAAAGATCGTCTCCTACTTCCTAACATGAGGAATCGCCTGCTCTGTAGTCAGCATCCCTGTAGTAGGATTTTAAAAAGGAACGCGTTTCATCCTATCAATCTTTGACTACATTTGCAGGGAATGGAAATGGTTCTGTCACTCCGAACAGACTGAACTCTCCCCAAGAAAAAGGAATGTGGTATACCCACCCGAATGTCTCAAAGTCATATCACTGGGCTTTTCTAATAAGATACAATAGAAGTATTTATTTATAAATTCTTATTTATATAGAGATAAATATTTATTATCTCTATTAACATTTTAATAATTTCTATCTATTTTTTCAGCAGCAATATAATTTACCTCTTTTTAAAACTCCCTGTTTAAATTCTAATGTGTATGTACACCATTTTCATTATCTCATTGATTTGTATGCTGGTTCCATTATTTTGCCTGTATGGAAACATCTATGTTAAAACTTGGATGTGCAGTAGGTATCTCTGAGCTGTGCCTACTGGGATTCCTAAGATTATGTATCTCGAACTGTTACTACCTGGATCATATAGCTGTTTTTTTTAATATTTTTATATTTTTTAAAAAAGAAAACAAACTATCTTTTTTCATTATACATACCAATTAAGTTCCCACTCCCTCCGCTCCTCCCATTTTCTCCACCTACCCTCCCACCCCACCCTCATCCACTCCTTAGAGAGGGTTAGGTACATTGCTTTGTGGACCATCCAAGGCCCTCCCTTCTCTATCTAGACTTTACAAAGTATCCACCCAAAGAGAATGGGTTCCCCAAAAATCCAGTACACACAGTAGGGCTAAATCCTTGTGCTACTGTCAGTGACTCCTCAGTCTGCCCCAGCCATGTAACTGTCAACCACATTCAGAGGTAGTAATTTGATCCTACGCTTGTTCCTCCCCAGTCCGGTTGTTCTTTTAGTAAATTGCTAAGGAATCTCCACACCAGCTGCCGTAGAGACAGTACCACTTTGTATTCCCACAGCGCCAGCATCATCTGTTGTTTCTATCTTCATTTCCCCAAGTAGCCGTTCAGACTAGCATGAAATACAGGATCAGTACGGCTTTATTTTGCATCTCCCTAATGGCTGGGTAATTTTGTATGTTTTCAATACTCTTTGGTCATTTGTAAGTCTTCTGATATTTTACTATGACACTCAAAACAGACAATGATGCAGCAAAATAGAAACGATTGTTTGAAGCCTTGAATCGTTATGTTAAAAGGATAACTTTTAAGATATCCTTTATCTAAAAAACAAAACAAACACGTGAGCTATCAGAACTATGAATGATAAAGAGAATGTGAAATAAACATAATATGGTCTCATCATAAAGAAATCATATTGAAGACAAAGCTCCAAACCAAAGGGGTAGCCAGCAGGGGATGGTGATTATATAATGGATAGACATGTAAAAAAGGAAGGATTAAAACCATGTTTTTCTAAGCAACTAGTACTCATCAGCCAGTACATAAGGAATACTGTCTTTGCTTGTGTATTCTATACAACCCTTGTGGGTTACATATAATTCCAGTGGTCCTGGTAAGGATAATGTTCAGGCAGATGACATCATCATGTGACAAGGGATTTAAAAGTTCAAACAGGGGTTGTGTAAAGTGAGGATGGAATTTTCCCCTCTGTAGGTCTTCATTGCAAAATATAAGAAACATGTACAAAGCAACCTGGCGTAAGTAGTGGTAGGATTAGTAATGGGCATTCCTAACTGAATCAGGGACAGGGCCGAATGCCCAGACAAGGAAGCGACTTAACACCATTCTCTCAAATGTATTTAAATTAAATGCAACCTAAAATTTCACTTATCCACCTCAAGCAATTCTGGGGATTATCAAACAAACACAAAGGGCTTTGGACGGTTAAGCTTTGTTTTGCTTCTGTGACTGAATGAGGAGGGAGAGTCTCTTTATCAAACAGTGTTAAAGCAAAAGGCTTTCTTCCTTGCCAGGAGAGTGACTTCAATAATTACCAAAAGGAGCTGGAGACAGGAGCTCCTGCAATTAACTTCCGTTACAGAGTGCTGCTGACTGCTTGCCTGACAGCCACACACAGATGGAGGGAGAGGAGAACACACTAGAATCTTTATTTAATTTTTTTTTTGCATTTCATAGTTCAGATATTAAAGGCAGTGTCAAGAGCAAGTCCGAAGGGATGAATTGATTTCTTTAGCACTGAGTATGTGGCAAGGGCCACTTCTGAGTCATTACAAACAAGTCAGAAGAACTTTAATATTATGTTCTGCTTCTTGGTATCCAAATCAAACACTTTTCCCCCTTTTAAAATGATTTTACTCTGAGAGTCTTCACTGCTAAAAAAATAATGGTTAGTTGACTCAACTTCCTTAAATCCAGCATTTACAACCACCAAGGTGATAGCTCTTATAAATTCTGACTCTGGCCAGTTGCTAGCTTTAAGATTAACATGGAGTGTGAGGGCAAAGCAGTCACCAGACAAGTGAAAGCCTGGAGAAAATTACATAGGAGGGAAAGAAAGCACTAGGTTGCCAAAGGGGCCTTGTCATAATGTAGGAATACTCCTAGTAATCAGTTAAGTAGCACCTGCCTGTGCTAGTACTCCCTCGAGACTCTTGGCTCCCCTTTCCAGCTTGATTTTAATATTTATGACTTTCCTAATAAGTGGAGACAGTTATTATAACCAAGTAAAAAATGAAAAGACTGTAGAAAAGGAAGCTATTAACTTGCTCGAGTATAAACATCCTGTTACTGGGATTGAAGAGTCCAATCAATTCCATGTTGTGCTTCTCTAAAAATGTAAAGACTTAGGAAAGATGGCAAAATAGTTGCAATGTCTACATATGACACTGAGAAAGTGCTGTGGGTACACACAAATATATGGATGTTATGGCCATGTGGGTGCATATGGATATATATATATATATATATATATATTTGTATTATATATAATCACAAACATGCCTACATACAGACAGGTGCGTGTGCATATGGGCATGAAGAAATGTTAACTGGAGAACCTAATATCATAAACCTCATCTAAATTTCCCCTGGATTTTTATCCACTGACTCTTTCCTAACACAACCTTTACTTTGCTGATGGGAAATCTTACTTTGCCAACTACTATATCTCCTATACATTAATAGTAGAATCTTACAATTTTATAATCATTGAAAGTTCTCCTGTTTCACCCGATGCTTGCTGTTTTGCTTTTATCTATTTTTATTTAACAAAGCCAAATTAATTTCATTTTTCTGTGCTTTATAACTTATTGTTGAACTTATTTATTTCAGTATTATATTGTAGATGTGAGTAGTGGAAGTCCAATTCAGGTATTTCTTGTGGGCTTGTGACATATCTCCTGGCTTGCTCATAACACTTTCTACTTTCTAGCATTACAAGATACTCCATGCTCAGCTCACACTCATCTTGTCACAGTCCTGGAAAAAGCTTCATCCCTGTGGGTCCCTATTTCATGAAAATGAAGCAACATAGTAAGCCAGAGGAGACGGTTTGAATTCAAGTGAAGCAGGTGTCACTCTTACCAGAAAGCAGATTATCTTGTGAAACAATGATCTCCATGTCAAAGGAGTTCTGTGAGAAAGCAGAATAAGAGCAAAGAAATTCATTCAAGTAGGAAATTGTATGTTGCAGATTTTTAAATCATTCTGCCATGGCTGACATGCTTAGCTTTTAATTAGCCAATGTACTTAACAAAATTCATGAGAAAAACAACCAGCTTAGTCTAGAATTTCTGAGGATTTTTGAAGCATGGACCATGTTTATAAGTTTAGTATTATTTACAACTCTTTCACCAAACTCTTTTTCCCCAATTCTAGGGTATTAGGACTTCAAAATTAATTGACAATTTCCAAAAGAAATGGGCTCATCACTATCCTCTTTGGAGTCACATTCATGCTACTGATGGGAAGGTTATATTCTGACAATGAATAGAGAAGACATGGCTGAATGCATGAGAGAATACATGGGTTGAAAAGAAATCTTTTTCTTCTGAGTGCCATAGATAATTTTAGCTGTCTCTGATTTGATAAAAATCATGTCAAAAGGCAATGACATAGCCAAGGAAATGGCGTTCTGAAAGTATAATCCCAGAATGCTTCTAATGAATTCCTATTTCATTTCGGTTGGCAACTTACCTCGCGGGGATCATTTATTCATTCAATGATATTATCTTTATTACCTTATATTCTAGATATTTTGGGTGCTGGAATTCGCTTTTACAGTCCAGAGGGAGAGATGTTAATCAGGTAATGAAATTTGTGATTACAAACCTAGTAAATATTAGGAGGGAAATGATGATGATCAGATACAGAATGAGGAGTCGTGAACGAATATCTTGCAAAGCACCTGAAGAGACCACGTTTGAATATAGTGGAGATTTACTGCATGTGGCTACTACAGGGAAGTGATCAGCATGGAACAGAAGCAGGAACGTGAGGCTGAGATGGATATGTGAGTAGGTAAGAGAGGTAGAGGCAAGACTAGGGAGGCTACTATCAACAGAGGACAGGGAAATTGTCCCTGAGAATGAAGCTGGAAGGTCTAGTCAGACTTTGGGGCACAGTTAGAGGTATTTTCTTTTAATAAAAATGTAAATGTGCCAGGCTGGGATTAAAGGCATGGTGATGCGTGCCTTTAATTACAGTCCTATGAAATCAGAGGCAGGGGGATTTCTGCGAGTTCCAAGTTATCCTGGTCTACAGAACAAGTTTCAGGACAGGGTCAAAAGCTACACAGAGAAACCTTGTCTTGAAAAACCACAATAATAATAATAATAATAACAATAATAATAACATAATAACAAAGTAAGGGTAATTAACAAAAGACACAAAATATAGCATTTATTTTTCTCTTTCAAAAGAGACAGCAGTATGATTGCCTTGTTTATATCATGTAAAAAGAATACTGTATTGTGTTGTTTAAATAGTAGTAAGACTTTCATGCTGAAAAAAACATTCCTCAAGTATCTAGAAAGTGATCATATATTGTATATTACATAGTAATACAGTACATTAGCTATAAGGAAAAAATAGTTCCTGACTTTGGAGACTATTCAATTGTGCTAAAATCTATACTACCCAAAGTAAACAATGAGAACAGCTCTTGCAAGCAAAATACTAGGTTAAGTTTTCAGTTTCAGATTTTGAGGGTGATCCAAAGCCTATACTCACAATTATACAAGAAGACAGTCAGTAGGAAGCATAAAATTAAAAGAGAGAGAGAGAGAGAGAGAGAGAGAGAGAGAGAGAGAGAGAGAGAGAGAGAGAGAGAGAGAGAGAGAAGAGAAAATCTAAGAAAGAGGATATGACAAAAGGTAAGGGGCAGTGTTTTAAGCAAGAAATATTCATCAAGCTGATAGGTAGTGGCCAAAAAGTCAAAGAGAAATGTCGCCTACTGTTGAGCAACATATAATTCAGTGGGATCCCTCCTTCTAAAGGATGGAAGCAGACGACCCCTTGAATCACAGAAGGGGAAGGAAGCTCAAAGGGAGAAAGAGGAAAATCAAAGATAAAATGTCTGAAAAGTTTGATAATCAATAGGGCTAATGAGTCTGTAACTGTTAAGCATAAAAGTTAGAAAGTGTGTGTTTTGCTTATGAGGAAATAGAGTTTGAGCATATTCTACTGTCGGTGGGAAGGTTAGAGTAAAAAAAAAGAAAGTAAAAATATAAAAAACAAATAATGTGGCTAAATTCAAAATGTAGCAGAAAGGCTAAGGATGTCAGTCAACCACAGAAAACTAGTTGGACCACTGAGATCATTCCCCACTTATGAGACTAGTAATAAACTGTGAAGGAAGCCAAGTTGTAGAGTGGTTGACCAGTGTGTAAGAAGCTCTGTTTCCATCTCCCTCAGCAACATAAACTGGACGTGGTGGAGAATGCCAGTCATCCCAACACTGGAGAACCACAGGTAGAAGGTTCAGACATTTAAGGTCATCCTCAGCTCCATAGTGAGTAGGACCCCAGCCTGGGCTAGTTCAAAGTTGCTCTCAATTTTTGTTTTGATAAAATAAATAAAGTAAACAAGGGAATAGGTATTGGGTAGAACATAAATTGATTGAGGAAATGAGGAAAAAGAATTATAGCTGGTTGATTTTTTTATGAGAATGGGGCTTAGTTATCTGTTTGTATAAGGGAAAATATTAATTTGTGGGAGAGATGCAGAAATTTATAGGACACAGAGAAGGTATGATGGGTATCATTTTTATAATCGTGGTGACAAAATATCAGACAGAATTGACTTAAAGAAAGGAAAATTTTATTTGTCCATGAATTAATTCAATCTTTTTTGTTAAGGATGATTTACTGGACGACTCATATCACAACTGATAAGATGAAAAGGGACACTCCAGCCGTCTGCAGGTTTTCTCATTCTTCCCTCATTTTGCTGTTTGAGACCACAGCCTCTGGAACCATAGCACAGATATTTAATTTCCATGCTAATGGTTACAGAGGATGCTGTCCATGTACGTCATATGAGGGAGAGCTAGGTGAGGATGCTCACAGTGTAGTGGACATGAAGCAGGGGAAAGGGATTTGGCAGCCATCTTTCATTTCCCCATGTATTCTGTAGGCATTCCAATGAGGCTCATGGAATGATGCCACCCATACTGATGGCATGTCTTCCCTTTTGAAAATCTTCTGTTACTGTCCTCAAAGATACATTTTGGGGTATACATGCATTCCAACTCCCATCAAGTCAACAATGAAGACTTGCTGTCACAGAACAATCTTCTCAAGACATGCAAGAGAAAGACCACAATGAAAGAGGAATTTTAAGCAGTGGTGAGGGACGGTCGGTCACAAACCTGACATATCACAGAGACACCAGTTACCCTAGACAGCATTTTAAAACTGTTACACTAAAACCTGCAATAAAATTTCTTACTACCATACAAAAAGTAAGGAAGTTTACTTAGAGAATGAAAACCAGACTTGGGGCTGGAAACATAAATCGAAACGGTGTGAAGAATTCAGAAGAAGGATGTGGTTGCAGAATTGCTTCTTAATTCTTAATATCATAATACTGCAGATCAAGCCATGGCTCTGTTTCTTATATGGAATCATCTATTCTTCACTTCTTTCTGCTTTTCCCTTCTTACCTTCTTTATTTCTGTAATTTTATTATTTTGTGATTTATTTCGGTCCTTTATTTTCGTATGTCTTCTAATACTTCTTTCTTTTCCTCCACAAGGACCAAGGAATCACTTCCAATCCTAGCTATGTTATTTGGGAAACTTTAAGAAAGTGTCTTTGCATGGATCACAACAAAGTCGAAATGATTTCAGAAGAGCTGGCAGCAGAAACAGGCAGAAGTATTGAGTTTGCTATGTGAACAAGTGTTATTCAAATCCAAAAGGCAGGAAAATTAATTTCTCCTGCAGAAAAACCTCCCATCTAAAGATTCCCCAGCCCGGTAGCATGCATAGATGTAGCACAAACAATGCAGAACAAGAAACAGCTGCTCCTCAGCCTTCTCCATATGTCGGCAGCCTGCTCGACAGTCAGCGTGTCTCCAGTCCTTCCGTTTGTGTTCCTTGTATATGGCTCTGTTTCCTCTGACAAGGGGATGCATTTTTGTTTCCCAATAAAATTGACGTGAGGGGAATGAGTGCAAGGTCAGGAGTCTCATAACACTGTTCCCTCTGTGTGGAAGTGTAAATAAGTGGCCGTCCCCCATGCTCTAGTGAAATTGCTTGTGAGATTACCCATGTAAGTTTCATACAGAGAGAAAACACATAGCCCCTGGTACCCTGGCACCAACTGACTTTATTGCCCCACAACAGAAATTTATCAAATGCCTTTAACTCAAGCATCAGCAGTCCACATTAAGTTGAATTGAATGATCTCAAGTGATCACAGGTTTTTTAATAATTTTGTATACCTGATACTTTATTTAAAGCAGAAAATTTGTTCTGCCAAAAACAAGTTCTAAGTTTAGGCTGTCTCGGGGTCATAATTTTTCCCTCAACTGTCAGAGGAAATTTTTATGTTCACAGTAAGAAATGAAATAACCTTCTTAATCATTGAAAAGGTCCTAGGGAGACTGGTGAACCACATGTTTTATAGCTAGGATATCTTCAGTAAGATAACAGTTATGCTACCTGAGACAAAAGAGGGCTCATTGTAGTTAGGACAAATTCTAGCCTTTGACATGCATAAGTAACCCTTACACCTACTTCTGACATTTTCTTCTTTATCTTTAGGAGGTATCCAGCACAAAGTGGCCTGGCATTTGAGCCCATACTGAAAGACTGATGGTTTGGGGTACAGTTCTAAGGTTTCTGATACCTTAGATCCAGCCAGACTAGAGTGATCACGCAGTTCCTATGCACACTTCCAGGAATCTCTTTATAGATGGTAGTCACAGCCCAGACAGCAGGATCTGGGCTCTAGGACAAGCCTCCACTTTCCCTGGGCTCCGAGGCATCTACCTCTGCTGTAGAAAGAGCAGTCGTGGACTAGGTAGGTAGGTGTATTTTTAACAGCATTCATTATCTCCGTTGAAGAAAACACTCTTTGTGGAGTACTGGACATGTATGGTGACTCCATTGGATGTTTCCCACGATAAGAATGAAGCGGTTACATAATTTTATTTTTTTTTCTGTCCATTCACTAGCACATGCTTACTGTATCAAATATCCTATTCTATAAGGACCAAACAAGAAGTATCCCAACATAAAACACATAGTAAAGTCATCAAGCAAAGCTTGAGAAGCACACTTCAGTGAGGAAGCATGCATTTCTAACTTTTTATCATCTGTCATCCATCATCTTTATCCCGTCTTCTGTTGGAAAGGCACTGTTGTAACTTCTATCAACAAGGGCTAAAATAATAGTAGAACCAATCCTCATTCACTCTCGGTCTCCCCAACAGTCTCCTGCTTAGCTTTCCTGTTAACTGAGCCCAACTAGGTGTGCGAAAGAAAGGTACAAATGGTGTAGCCTTATCGCTCAGGCTCTCAGCAGCAAACACGTAGACTGGGATGTCAGGTATATCCAGAGGGGAAAGGAAGATAGTAGACACGGTGCATGGAAAGAATAAACAAAGAAAAGAATAAAGTGAAGGACTTATTTCCACTGTGGTTTTCATTTAACACACAATCCTGGGCAACTCAGTGACAACGAGTCTCGCCTTTTCTGCTCACTCATGTGGTCAAAGCCAAGACCAAAGCAATAGTCACAACAAGGCTAGTGGGATGTAAGCAACATGTAGCAGAATTTCTTTTCACACTAGTTACGTCAGCTTTCTTCTGTGCTTTGAGACATCCTACTGGAAATAGCAGTGGCATTTAGCCAAACAAAATCAGCTCAAAACTAATTTTGTCATGCTCTTATTGATGCTAGTTGAGTCTTCTTTTTTAATTAGGCTGAAAGATAATGGTATCCTTATGGAATTTGCATTCATTTACCTTCGCCATTGCCCTCTCATGCTCTTCTTGAACTTCTCTGAGTCTTTGTGTGTGTGTATTTCTTTTTTATGATTGCTTTATATTTTTAAATTTCATTTAACATTCCAACCACAGTTCTTCTCCTATGCCCCCTCCTGCCGCAAAATCCTCCCCCTGCCCACTCCCGGAAATAGAAGCAGGATCTATCCCTGGTGTTAGAGCTTTTCTGAAATTTAATTTATCATTTATAGCAATGAGATTAGTAACAATTACCATTGTGCATGACATATAGAATTAATTCATGAAAAAAGTGTTTTCGTAAAGTTTACTAATATTACAAAATAATAACATATATATCAGTAAAAAACATCAATGATATTTGAGAAATTATTCTTCAATTTATTACTTACAGACTCGTACATTAATAATATCTATTTAATTATAAGCATTGTTACTTCATTCAGAGCATGGTGATAATGGACTTAATAAGAGTTTTAATTAAATAATCAACAATGGAATCAAGGTTCAGCAGTCAGAGTATTTTCTTCTAATAAAATCAATTAAAAGTCATGTAATTTTGCATAGTACCACAGTTCTATCAAATAGGATACTTAAATTGGATGCTAGAAACACACCCATTGAATCCTGTTGAAAAGGTGTTACAACAACAAAAAAATAAATCTAAATGTATGATGCCTTCCTTGAAAATAAGTCTTGTTCACTACAAATAAAAGCAAAAATCGGTTGAAAACAATCAGTGTTGTCATTGTATCTTTCACTAAGAGAACACTGGAAGCAGCCATTTCACAAAATGGCCCCTTGACTCTCAAGTTCACATTTTTCTACTTCTAAGGCCAAATTTATTTATTTAACTGATCCATAAGTGATTATAGTTTTTTTGTTTGTTTGTTTGTTTTTTTTTTTGTTTTTGTTTTTATTTTTTGTTTTTGTTTTTGTTTTTTTCCCAGACGATTATGTCTGTTCTTAGCCTAGGATCTTTGAGGTACACCCAAAAAAGAACTCACTTAAATATAGTCATCCGCCTGGATAGGGGAAGTAGACAAGATTGCCGGGCAAAAACTGGGAACTTGCGGGTGAGGTGGCATGGGGCTAAGGGGAAATGGGGTGAGAAACGTGAGAAGGGGAGGATGGGAGGAGCTTGGGGAAATGGGATGGTTGGGATATAGGAAAGGTGGATACGGGAGCAGTGAAGTATAAATCCTAACTAAGGGAGCCATCTTAGGGTTGGCAAGAGACTTGACTCTAGAGGGGTTCGCAGGTGTCCAGGGAGATGTCCCCAGCTGGTACCTTGGGCAATGGAGGAGAGGGAACCTGAAATGACCCTATCCTATACTGATGAATATCTTGCATATCACCTTAGAACCTTCATCTGGCGATGGATCGAGATAGAGACAGAGACCCAATTTGGAGCAACGGTCTGAGCTCTTAAGGTCCAAATGAGGAGCAGAAGGAGGGAGAACATGAGCAAGGAAATCAGGACCACGAGGGATGCACCCACCCACTGTGACAGTGGAACTGATTTATTGGGAGCCCACCAAGGCCAGTTGGACTGGGACTGAATAAGCATGGGTTGAAACCGGACTCTCTGAACATGGCGGACAATGAAGGCTGATGAGAAGCCAAGGACAATGGCACTAGGTTTCGATCCTAATACATGAATTGGCTTTGTGGGAGCTTAGCCTGTTTGGATGCTCACCTTCCTGGACCTAGATAGAAGTGGGAGGACCTTGGTCTTCCAGCAGGGCAGGGAATTTGGACTGCTCTTCAGTATCGAGAGGGAGGGGGAATGGAGTGTGGGGAGGAGAAGAGGAGTGGGGATAGGGGGAGGGGAGTGGGGGGAGGGGGCAATATGTGGGAGGATGGGGAGGGAAATGGGAAACGGGGAGCAGGTGGAAATTTTAATTAAAAAAGAATAAAAAATGCAAGAAAAAAAAAAGGAAAGGAAAGGAAATTGGTTAATGTGCTGCATTTTTTTTCACAGAGTAGGGCACAGAGATCCTGGAATCGGAACTGGGAATGCCAAGATTCAGGCAATTCGAGTGTTATCTCTGGGGAAATCCATTCTCTTCTCTCCCTTGAAAGAACTTTCCCCTGTCCTAGCATGAGTGTGGGCACATGAGCTCTGGCTTCATCACGCTCTCTCTAAAGCATCTCAAACACTGAAGCCACAATGAGCGATGCACACAATCTGGAAGGTTCAATATGTCTCAACGGTTTTCTGAAGCTCATCCTGCTGGTGAGTAGTGATGTCATTTTATTCTTGTCCAGAAAACTATTAAAATGACAGGCTAAGATAGAACCGTGAATACACGCTAAGACAGAACAGAAATGATGTGTGAAGGAAAGAGAAGGAGCCTGGAACCTGTGAAAGAACAGCATATTTCAATGGAAAATATTGAAAGCATTGTACCATTCTGAGTTTATTCCACAACTCAAATATTCCTATTTAAATGTCCATGACGCTTTTCTTCCATACTACAGCTGTATTAGCATTGACCACTGTCCCTTTTATCATAAATATAGCTTCTACTCAGTACAATTTTAGCTCTTAATTTGTAGTTTTATGACAAAAAAACTAAATATTAGCTATAAAACTGGAGATACAGCCTACAAAAGGACCTTGAAAAGCCATTCAACAATAATGTATGTTAATGATTTGAAATGGTTCAACTTTTCACAGAAAGTGATTCATGTGTCTGACTTTCTGTTAGGTGTTCTATTTTAAAGTGCTGTTTGCAAAATAACATTTCTTGAAAGTATTTACTGTTGTACTTGATAATCTCATTTTTATGGCTGCAATGGGTATTTTTAAAAGTTATCAGTTTCTTATTAAATCAATAGTTACATGATATTTTACTGAGACCAATGCTAAAATAAAGTTTAGTGTTTCAATGTATGTAATCTAAAATTTTTATGAGCATGTTTAATTACTTACATCTAATTCCTTGAGGTGTAAATATTCAAAAAATGTGAGATGGGAACAAGCTATATGGTCTCCGATATAAACAGCAGTACAGAAGATTGTGCCAATTTATGTTTCAACCCTGCATTTGTCAGAATTTAAAGACATCTGAAAGGCAAAGCCTCACCATCAACAACCTGACTGCTGGAAACAATAGAGCATCTCATTCTTTTTATGTATGATTTTAATAACCATTCATGGTGAATACATTTGAATTGTTGTAATTGATCAGCTATATTTCAGTTCACATTTTGTCTTTCACACCATGAGGAAGTTCCCCTCTCTCTATCTTTCGGTGATGGATTTATACAGTCCAGGATCTTCTCTCTTAAAAAAATTTTTCTAAAAAGAGCATGAACTCTGCTGTACTACTCAGTGTTAAAGAAGACTGGGGCATGCTAATTCTCAGACTGGGCTGATCACAGGTTCAGGTATACACACTGTGTGTGGGCTTGTACTTAGCCTCCTTTGGGCTCATTTAATTCCCTTTGAAATGGAGACCAGAGACACTACCTGACATGAGAGGAATTCTTTCTTTTTTTAGATTTGCTCTTTCATCTTTTTCATGACTTAAATTTTCCTGTTCTCTACATTCTAGAAATACATCATTTCGATTTTTACCTAGTTATTATCATCATCATCATCATCATCATCATCATTATTATGAGACAAAATTTCTCTGTAGAACCATCCTGACTATCCTGGAACTCTCTCTGTAAAATAGGTTGGCCTCAAATACACAGAAATCCTCCCGCCTCTGCCTCGCAAGTGCTGGAATTAAAGATGTGCACCAACATCCCTGGCTTTGTTTTAATTTTGAAATACTTGAGTGCTCAAGATTCAACGCAGGTTCTTGCTAGGCATGTACTCTACTATTGAATTATATTCTAACTCACTTCAGAATTCTTTTGCCTACCCCCAGAATTATTTTACATTAAATATTTGAATTTACAACACTGTTCCCCATTCTTTCGAATTTCAATAGATATTTCCTTTTCCTAATATAATTTCCCCCAACTTCTTTAAATGTAAATTTTACATCCATATACAAATCTCTCTGGGATACTGCACATGTTACTTTAATCTGATTATGTGCTCCCAAACATCCTTTATCATTCTTTCTCTGTCTGGTATTCTTTTCCTCTTATTACCTCTGTGTGTTACAGATGAGCTTTTCATGGCTAATCATTTCTATCCTTTCTCTTAGGTTCAGGCTTCTCTTTCCCATATTTACATAGCACATTACCAGACAACCAAGAAAATTTGGATAAGCAGAAAATCCTATGAACCATTTTCTGATACTGAATGATACATCTCCTTTATAAAATAGTGCCTGGTTTAAGTAGAAGCAGATAATACAAGGTCATTTGTCTTGAAGACTTAATTTTTCATGTATCAGATTACATAATACTAAGGTAAACTTGTATTGACAGTTTACATAAATTTAGTAAAATTTACTCTTAATAACTCTATCCATATTTTGGTTATAATCTTCTAGGAAAGCAATGTGTTTTTATCATTTTGGTGGAGATGTAAAGCACATGTTGAATATGAGTTCTTTCTCTTCTACATTTGTAAGAGTCTTATCCCCCATTCCTCACCTCTACCACACTATGTAAATATGTATTACCATACAACTGAGGCAAGATATGGTTTGAGCCAGTTTTAGGTTAAAGCATATAATTTCCTTGTGCAAACTTTCAGAAGTCCGTTCATCCTGATGCTCGAGGAAGAGATTCTGTTCTTTTTGTCTTCAATCTTAATGTGTTTCCTGTCAGTCCAGACTGTTGAGTGATTAACTAGTGGGAGAGAAATCCCCTTCATCCACATGTCCTCATAGGGTTTGTATTGTGAGCAGAATCTAAACTTCTATCGATGGAATTGTAGGTTATTAATATTAACTCATGTCCTTTTATGGCTATATCAGTGACAATAAAGACCCTTTAATTTTATTTAATTAAATATGTGATGTCTAGAAATACATCAAATATATAATGCTACAATTTATGACATTACCCAGCAAGTCCATTCATGGGCACTACCCAAAGGAACTAAAAACTGCTACTTGAAGAAATATTTTTGCAACCACATCCATAGTATAAGTATTTACAGTAACCAAATGGAAGATACAGCGCAAATGTTCACTGGCAGATGGACAGATGAACAAAATGTGGTTCTTATGCAAGGAGAAGAACTTTTAACCTTTCAAATAAATAGAATTCTGGTGTAACACACACTATGAATAAACTTATAAATTGTTTTACTCGGTAAGCCAGGCAGAAAATGACAAATTATAATAATGTGTGTCTTTCACAGTTAAATTGATAGTGACGGAGAGTAGGGTCTGGAGGCAAAAGGTCATGGGTGATGTGGTGTTTAATCAGTTTATATGCCCACTATAATAATGAAAAAGTCATAGAAATAATGGAGCTGGTTACACAACAGTGGGAATTAATGTCACTAAACTGAGTTCTTAAATTCAGTGCATAGTCAAATTCTGCGTGGTTTGTATTTTATAAAAATGTAAAGTAGCTTGTATAATGTTCATATATATTTTAAAAAATCCCTCTGAGATCTGGCTGAACTTAAACAAGTAATGTCACCTGCTGTGTACATTTTCTAAGATGTTTTGATATCTATCATCCATCCTATCTGATTATCTGCAAACCTGTGTCATTCTTATGATCAGCGAGATAAGATGCACACATTACAGAAATCCAAATAAAGGTTCTACTTGATTTTCAATAGTTATATGTTCAGAATGTAATGGGACACTGAGGTGCTTTTTATCCAGTGTTTATTTATTTTTATACCACAAATTCTGTTAGCAGTCAACTTATGAATACCAATTTTTTTCTGGAAGAGTTATTAAATATTTTATTACATGAGAAGCCTGATTTTCTTTATTCATTCTCAGTGTCTTCTGACTTTATAAGATAAGAGAGAGATTCAGTTTGTACTATCAAATACTAGCTGCCTGACTCCATGAAAGTCTATTACTTTAGCCTTCTCTGATGTTTACCTTGCTGAAACACAGTTAAATGCTGTCAACAACAAACAAAATGGTCAACAGCCAAACAGCCAGAGACCTTTATCCATCCAGATGCACGAAGATCTTTCATCATCAGTGAACTATTGATTCCAATAAAGTTCAAACTCCCTGCTTATAATCAGCTCACGAATAACTAGAGTTCAATTCTATTAAATAAATATTGCATCAGATGCCTCCTATATGGCCATGATTTGTGTGGAGTTATAAAAAGGAAAGAAAGAAGGGTGTTTTATAGAACATGGTATAAAAGAGGTAAAGCCTTTGTGAGAAATTGATTTGATGCTTCTTCCCAAATAATATCTCCACTGATGGAAGCAATGGATTTAATGAATTTACGCTCATTCAACAGGGGTGGAGAGCTGGAGTAGCATTAAGAGCACTGGTTGCTCTTCCAGAGGATCCAGGTTTGATTCCCAGAACCTCCAATGTGGCTGACAACTATGAGTAACTTTAGTTTCACGGAATCTGGAACCCTCTGCTGACATCCAGGGGCACCAGGAACACATGTGGTACACAGTGAACACAAAATACTATACACAGGAGAAACAATATTTTTTAAAAGCCTTAATACTTCTATTACTATTACTAAAATTTTTTCTATGTAAAAAAATCTTCTTACAATCTAAATACATGTCATTCTTTTTTTGTCACACTCTCTCATGTACAGGGAGCTCTACTCTTCCACATATGTCTGTCTAAATACTATACCACGGGCATAGCTGATTTGTTTGAAGTAAGCACCTCCAATTGTACAATACAACAACAGCTCAGTACTAACTTCCAAGAGCAGATTGCATGTTGTTCTGTATTTGATTTCTGTTAATGCCTAAGAGGAGATGCCATTTTCTTTACATTAAATTTAAAATAGATGGAGCAAAAAAAAATACACTATCTTCTACACTTATATTCTTAGCAGGTGCAGAACATTACTACAGGTTAGGCCATAACACATAGAATCTACTCTTACCATTCTGGAAAATGGATAGAGAGAACTTTCAACTCTGTCTGGGGACAATGTGCAACGACAACATATGGATGTTACAAAAATTACACCAAGGTTAGTGTTTATCAATACCCATCTTGAGAAAGTTATTCCCATATTTCTCATGCATCTTGAACATGTCTTCTTTAGTCTTCTCTTTATTTCATTTTGACATGAAATTACATGCAACTTATACACAAAGATAATAAAGAATCATACTAGATTAATAATGACTCCCTCAAAATAACTATGTTATGGGTTTAAATTAGCATTGTGAATTAGGGAAATATCTTCACGCAATGAGAAACAACCCTGCATTATTAACACAATGGGCCTGCCATTTTCAAGTCTCTAAGCATTTAATTTGGCCCATAGACAGTATATTCCTATTGTTATATATTGTCCACATTATTTTATGCTTTTTAAATTAGTGACTACATGTGCACTGGAATAATGAACACAGTGAATAATGAAAATAATTGAGGTAAACTCAGTTTTAGAAGTAATAAATGAGAAAATACATGATCAGCCATTTCAACTTGACTGTTCAAATATAACTTGCAATTCTTTTATTTAAAAAGTTTAAAACAAGATGTGTTTTCACATTTGGTCAACATATTTTGGATTGCGCAATATTTGCATATACATAGTATTTTAGGGATAGAACCAAAGTCTATAATCAACTATATTTATAGTTCAGATGTACATTATATTAATAACCTAAAAAAATTTTGTGAATTGCTTTTAGTAGATATGTAGTTTGACTATCATCAGTCTTAAGAGATCGAGCCTGGAATTTTCTTCAGGCAGCTTATGACAAGTCTAAAAAGGTTAGGTGCAGGAGATCAGTTGTGCAGATTGGGGATATCAAATCTGTATCTACTAAATGATTGTTTTCAAAAGCAGAAAATTTGAAGGAAAATAACATAAAATTCTTTTTAAAGAATAAAATTGTACTCAATTTAACAAATCAACTCTAAGATTGTTTTCTTCTTTGTCTTATTGTGTCTGAAATTATAGAATGGGAAAGGAAGTTTACTTTACTCTTTATATATAAAATATTTTTTAAAGTCACTAACATGTACTTTATTTGAATATTGTATCTATAACTTCAGTTTCCTTTTTATTAATCCCTAGAAAACTCTATAATCTATTGGCTGTAATTTCCTCAATCTTTTTGTTTGTTTGTTTGTTTGTTTGTTTAATACAAGACAAGGTTTCTCTGTAGCTTTGGGACCTGCCCTGGAACTTGCTCTTGTAGACCAGGCTATCCTTGAACTCATAGAGATCTGCCTCCCTCTGCCTTTCAAGTGCTGGGATTAAAGACATGTACTACCATTGCCCAGCAATAATTTCCTCAATTATTGTTATCTTATTGTTACTTGAAACTTCATTTTCCTTTTATTTGTTTATCTACATTATTGGATTATTACATTATATTGTACATAATATTTGATATACATGTATTTAAATTTCCTATAAATAAATTAAAACTGTCTACATCAAGGTTTACCTTAAAAATTTACCTAGATTAAGTGAAATTAATTACTCAATTAAAACAGTAATGACGTACTCAAAGATCATATCATTAAATGATAATCCTACCATTAATATTATTCATCGAAAAAATAATAAACATTATAACACCTTACTATGAAGAACGTGTATTTTACATTTATCTTAATAAATCCTCATGTAACTCAGAAACCAGCTATCATTATGTTTTGAAGGCAACGTGAGTACAGACTAGAAATATTAGAAAATCAGCCTGTACAAGTCCACCGTTTATTAGGTGGTAAATTTGAGCTCTATGCTGACGTTGCCCTGCTTGCCTTCAAATCACAGTCCTTTGAGAATCGATTCTGCACTCAGCTCTTTTCTAGGGAATGGTGCGTTTCTTTAATTTTTTTTCTTTCTGCTTTGCTGCATATTGGACTGGTCTTACCTATGCCTGACTTATTTATCTTGTCACCTTGTAATTCTCCTGCTGGTACAGCTGCACTTCCATTCTAGCCTGTGGCTGGGTCTGGGTTTGATTAGATGATTGAAAACACATGCTTGAAAAGAAATAAAGAAAAAACAGACTTGACATATAGACAATTGACTGGCCTTTAAAACAGTCATTTGATGTTTAGCATCATTTGTCATAAACCTTGGACTTCTGATAGCACAGATGTAGAGCACAGGAGACAGGGCATGGAAAACCAATTAGTATAAAAGACAGAATGGTAAGATTTAAAAGTGGACCATTATAGCTAGATACACCATCCTTTTTATTTATTTATTTATTTATTTATTTATTTATTTATTTATTTATTTATTTATTAAAGATTTCTGCCTTCTCCCCGCCACCACCTCCCATTTCCCTCCCCCTCTCCCATCAAGTCCCCCTCCCTCATCATCCCTAAGAGTAATCCGGGTTCCCTGCCCTTTGGGAAGTCCAAGGACCACCCAGCTCCATCCAGGTCTAGTAAGGTGAGCATCCAAACTGCCTAGGCTCCCACAAAGCCAGTACGTGCAGTAGGATCAAAAACCCATTGCCATTGTTCTTGAGTTCTCAGTAGACCTCATTGTCTATTATGTTCAGCAAGTCCGGTTTTATCCCATGCTTTTTCAGACCCAGGCCAGCTGGCCTTGTCAGAACTGTTTTCTTCTGTTGCTCTGCTATGATTTTTCTGGTGATTCAGTGGTCACTCTTGTCTATGGGCATTACCCAGCTGTCCATTGGAATAAACTGAATGTTTAAAGAAAACAGAAATCCTTTTTTATGTCTCTGGCATGGGGGTAGTGAAATAAGCTCCTTAAATAAATATCTTTGGACTTGACAATTTCTGTCTTGTTTGATTATCTGTGTCTCTTCCAGCATCAAACAAACACCCTGGCGATTTTGAGAGAACACAGTTTTCAATCAAATCAACACAAATACCCATGGAGAATTCAGTTTGCCTTGGGAATTACCCATAATTTCTCTTTGATGTAAGGTATAGCGTATGGATCCTTTGGACCCCTTCAAACAACTTCTTTGGAAGTAGCTCATGCATGCGCTCCAAACTATCTATGATCCTGCAGCTCCAAATTCAACTAAATAGTTGGACTCATTTTCCCAGGCTTTCTTAATTAACAAGACAAGGTAATTGACACATGAGAAAACTTGGACTCTGTAGTTTAGATAACCCATTCTATCTGTTGGAAGTCAGTGCCAACCTCAAATAATGAGATTAAATGAGATTAAATGATCTTGTGACATTCATGACTCTGCAAAAAATCACTTATCCAGGAAGAACCTAGAACTACATCCATGTGACATATATTTTTCTTGCCAAGGAGCCCTTGATAGAAATGTTGTAGGAACTTAATTTCTTTATGAATTACAGAGTACATTGTGTAGTAGCTTTTGGACATGAGCTAGTGGTAAGATGGCACATCCGTGATTTCAAGGCCATTTGTCTCCTGAATTTGTTCTCCACTCCTCTCTCATCTTCAGGCCCCACCTGGATTTTTGTGACAGTTCCCAGACTTTGCTTACTGTTTCTGCAGCACTTTGCTAATGCACATTGATTTTCCTGAGTATCCCACTCTGTGCAGAGAGTTTTCCACCCTGGCTGTTTGAATTCCTCTTAGATTTTTCTTCATTGTGTTTTTCTTCAGTTGTCTCTCTGTTTTTAAATTCTGAATCAATGTCGCTTCTATGCAATTACCATGGCCTCCAGTTTATCCTGTCAATGCCTTTTCGCACTCCATAAAAATTGCATTTTTGTGTCTATTTCTCATATGTTTACAAATTTCTGAAAGGCAAGGACACTCACTCTGCTGATGCTAGCATGCTCAGCAACTTGCCGAGCAGCTAACAGTAACAGTCTTTAACTGAATTATGAGGACCACATTTTCTGTAGGTGCTCTTTGCAAAAACTGTGTTGAATGTTTTACATCAATCTATTGTTTATATTATTATAGAATGTACACATTATTGCTTGAATTTCAGACATGAGAAAATAAAAGTCTATTTAAAACGTCCTTTTTCCCAGCTTCATGATTCCTGAGGAACCATCATCTATCATGTTTCCAATGATCTCTAAGAAGTCAGTGTTCTCACATGTACTGAACCTCAGTTAAACAACTAAATAACAAAACTGATTCTCTGTGACATACAAAATATCTTAAGATATGTTAAGTAAGACAATAAATTTTAGACAATACGTTTTAAGCCCATTACTCTTGTTCTATGTTAGTACTTGGACTCGATGGGAGTACTATGATAGTACTATTGAAACTCTGGACCCTACCTTCTACTGCCCAGATAACACGAAACCTATGAGCATCGACTTTGCTATTCCTTGGAATTTAAATTATTTCATGAAAAGACATTCAGACTTTGTTTTAAGTTCCATTTCTGGAGATTTGGTATGACAGGTTTTCCCAAAGGAGATAGTTAACACTCTTTCCTTCCCAGAATTCCCTTCCCAGCAGACCGTATGCAGGCTTCCATATGAAGCTATGCAGTCTGTCCACCTTTGAACAAGAAAGGTATAACCTTCCCCTTCTCTCCTCTTCGGTTTGCTTTTTGAATTCTTCACTGGCATTGTTGAAGATTTAAGAGAAAATAATATCAAAAAGAAGGAGCTAAAGTTGTGTTGGTGAAGATGAGGCATATAACACAACTTTAGGATTTTTTCTGAGAAGTATCATAGTGATTGACTAAGAAATGCTTGTAGAAAAAATAAAAAAAAATATTTAAGTGCAGTTATTAGTTATGGAGCATGACAAACTAGAACCCATGTCTACAAAGTGATTAAAAACTGCATATGCACATATACAAATGTATAGATATTTACGTGCGTATACACAAACACATACTAGGGAGAGGGGAGGAAAGTCAATGCTGATCATTCTTCACAATAAACACTGGATCAGGTAGAAGTGTGAATAAAGGTAAACTTTAAGGGACATCTGAGTGAGGAGCAGGCAGCTTACTCTGTCTTAACTGTTTCCCTATACACTGCAGTTTGGTAATAAGTGGGAAATAGTAGCTGAATGGGGAAGAACACAGAGAGCACTCTGACTTATTATAGGAAGAACACAGATGGACACTGTATCCTTCTAGATGTTATCTGCCAGTAGTAGTTCTAGCCAGGCCTGAACATATCTGTGAGCAATCAACAGGGAAACAATAATAAAGACTATCTCATTTTATATAAGGATAGAGAGTGCCACTATCACAATCTGTAAATGTCAGAGACACTAAAATATAAACAACTAAAGTAACAAAGAAAGCTTAAAAAAAATGCTCGAAACTGACAAGACAGTCACGTATTACATAGGGTACCAGTCCTAGGCTTAACCCTTTATGGGAGGGGAAAGTACCGTAAGAGATATTACTGTTTAATGGATAACACTGAAATATGGAAGATAGATGATTATCTTATTTAGTGCAATTTATAACTGCTTCTATTTGCATAAAAGACAATTTCAGCACCCATAATATGCAATGAGAAGAATATAATGAAGCATATTTGTATATATATTAGTAATAGTTTACACTGAGTCAATGTAATTGGTGTTTACATATAATTTCTCTCACTTTTCTATAAATTTGGAAATATTAAAAGATAAGACATACATTAAAAGTTATGGGAGCAGCTTAATAGAGGTGCCTCAAGTAATCCCAGAATTATGATTGGTCGAAGGGTCAGGACAGCTCCTAAGATTACTTTTTAACACACATAACTCACCTCGAATTTCTTAAACCATAAAACATAATCCACCAGTGAAGGCGGTTGTTGTTCTGTAACTATGGAAAGGGAATGGTTTAAGCAGGGTATCCAGTACACCGTCTAAGCTCCCTGCTTCACAGAACTCCTGCTATCATAAAAGCCGTTCTTCTTTCTATGTACTATACTTTTCACTGTGAAAGCACTTTTTTAAAACAGTTAATCAGATTAGGTTTAGGCACACAGCACGCAACGCCCATGTGGTTTGCCTTCCCTGACTCTCTAGCGTTTCCATCTGGTTTGGAAGCATTGATTTTCTTTGATGGTCTTTCTGAAGACTAAGCCTTTGCCTTTTGGCCATGAGTGTCAACCAAGCTCTGTAAAAAGTAATGCCCATTTCTTGCCTCTTTGCCTCTTTATGCATCTTTTAAAGCTCACACCAAACAGTTGTGCTTATTTTCCCTATACAGTCTCACGTCTCTCCCTGCTTCTCTGCTTATTGACTAAAAGCAACCTGGGAAAAATATAACTAAGTTCTCTCCAATAATTAGTTCATTGGCATTGGCCAAGGAATAAAAAGTTGGCTGAGGAAAATAATTAGCAATTCTGTTCCGTCATTAAAGCCTCATTATTCGGGGGCCCAGTTAACACCATTTTATAAATTAGAAGTAAGAACAGCTGGTGGATATGCTAAAAGATGCCAAGAGCATTTGATTCTCTGTACATTCTGCCTTTCCCATTAAAGATGAAATATTACTCTTATAAATAACAGCAAAAGTGGTGGTGGAGTTGACATTTAGATGCAGGAGTTCATACCATGTAATATAAAGATGCTAAATCAGAAGGTGAACTCCCCTTTCCACTTGTACCATCTTTTGTTGATTATGCTTAGCTTTGGACAACTAAAGTTTAATATTTTTAACACTTACATCAAAACTATAGCAAATATCTTAATTCTGTACAAGTATATATTAAGACTAAATTGTGGAAAGTATATTCAAAATTTCTGCATAGTGTGCCACTATAGAATGTTCACAATTCTCTGTGTGATTCTCTTATTTTCCAAAAGTTGCTTACACAGAACCCAAATTAGCCCTATAAACTTTGACTGAAGGCCTAAGGGAATCATCACATGTGAACACAACATCTTTTTTTTAGAAATTCAAATACTTATTTTTTAAATAATAAGTGATTGGGAATATCTGCACCAATTGGGTGACGTTTAAAATTGTTTTCAAAGAGGTAACACTGAGTAGATGAAAATAAGAGCGTGCTTGACTGAAAGTATAGTCATCACGAAAAAGAAGCACATGAAAAGCAATCTGAAGATTCCTCCCTCCTCCACTAGTTCAGTCTCAGATCTCCACACTTAAGTACATGTCCACCATTGCCATAAGTACTGAGGGAGAGCGTCTCACAACTGAATGAAAACCCTGAATGATTCAAACATAAAATATGATTCACTGGGTGAATGTGAATATACCTTAAGACAAGGGAACTAGATAACTGAATTTAAAATTTTAATGGAAGTAGGAAGGCAAAAGCAAATACCTATAACATGTTATAGAGTGTTTGAGTCATTTCAAGAAGATGTCTGTGAGAGCATTGAAACAAACAACATCAAAAACCCATAAACCCTGCCAGTTTAGTAGATAGAGAACTTAAAATAATATTCCATGATTTCCAGAATCTGAAGCTTTAATGACTGAAGCAAACACAAGCATTGCATCAAAAGATCAAAGCAGTTTTGCAGACACATTGAAATTACAAAGCAGTATAGTTCTAGTTCTACTCAAGAGTTTCTCTTCTCAAGAAAGTTGAGCACAGCACAGATAGAGAACACCTAGCTCCCAGTTTGTTCCTCAAGGAAAGAGAAAAAGTAGGCTGTGTCCAGTTTTACAGCCTCTCTCTGAGCAGAGTTTAGAAGTTTAGGAACTACTGAGACCACTACAAAGTGGTGGGAGGTTTGCCACATCCACCAAAACCTCATCATGAGGTTTTATTTCCTGAACGATGTTCCTGAATTGATAGGATGATCCAAGGGACTGGTCTCTGCATTGTCTCTCATGAAGCACTAACTTTGTCTAAAACGTGAGATATGTTATTAGATAAGTGAATGATGACTTGTGAGAAGACCCGAGTGTTGTGACGGTGTGTACTCACCAACCAGAGTTTCCCACACCTCTAGCTTACTGTGACATAATGGAGCAAACTTCCAGCTGCAGATTCTCCAGAGAGTCAAAGCTCATTTAAAGAGACAATAGATTGAAGCATTCTATTTTCAAGAAAGGAGATGGCCTACCAGGTTCAAGAATCCTCAAGTCAAGTTACAAAGGAAATTTACAAAACATCAAGAAAAGGGGAAAAACGATTGAAAGAAAAAGAAAAAAATTGACAAAACAATTTTTTCACACAATGAGTATATTTTCCATCAAATATGGGAATATCTTTGTCATTACCAAGGGCTAAAATGACAAAATAAATTCATAATCTAAATTTACAAACTATCAAATATCAACAACAAGAAAGATGGAGGAAAACAATTCACAAAAAAGATAAAAATTTCCATCAAAATGCTATGTTCAGTAAGGTGGCCTTCAAACGTGAGTTTTAGAAGAATTACTTCTACGGAATCTAAAGTATAATGTGGTCATAGAGTTAGCAATATGTCCATCTACTCACATGGTCTGGAGCTCAGATCACTCCTGATGCTGCCTATTGCCTAACAGAGTATTGCCACATATCCCGAGCACTGTCAACTGAATGTGCACTATTAGAGCTTTATTGCAGAGTTGGAAATTTGTTAAATTGGGCCATCCTGAGTCAAGACTGAATGTCATACTCTTGGAATTGCTTGTATTATATTGACATTTTCTGAGAAGGCAGATCTTGACTACACACACACACGCACACATACATACACACACACACATACATACATACACACACACACACATACACACACACCACATATGATAAATAGATCAGGTGATAGTACATTCACCAAATTCATTTTGGTGACCACTTCACATTATTATTTACCATATCATCTCACATCATCCTGCTGTACACTTATACATTATTTTCTAACCATTGTAACTTACAGAGCTGTGAAAAATGAAGAAAGACTTCGTATTTGAAGACCTGGAACGGTAGACTAATCCTGGTGGAGACAGCAAGGAAGATACCACAGGCTTCCCAAACCTCCTGACCTAAGGAATTCTGAGGCATTTTCAAAACAAAACGTTCACTTTCAAGCTAAGGAATAACATCAAATAGGAAGCCTGTGACACTTTTTAAAATTTAATTTTTTAGTTAGTGTGCAGATGGATGGCTTGGTTGGTGTCATCCTTGTGTCTACAGACGTTAATTTTGAGATATAACGGTACATTTGTATCCGGGTAGTTAGCATTCAGCAGCAAAGCTGATTATTGGTTTCCTCTTCATATTTCTTCACTTAGTTGGTTTTTTTCTGTTCAAGAACATTGGTTGATTTATTCTTTTTTAATGCCAAAATACTATTTTCTTAGTGTAAATATAAGCATGAACAAGTATGTTCTTGCTAAACAGAAAACATATCACTAAGTGTCTCTTCATCAACAGAATTTTATGTGATCCAATTCAGAGTGGATGCCACCTCAATTCAACCTTCTAAAGACTTTGTTTCTGTAGTATACCATGCCATATTTTCAGTTCATATATATATATATATATATATATATATATATATACATATATATATACACACACACACACATACACACACACGTTAGGATCCTCAGGAGTCAAGGGCCCTAGCTTTATTTCATAATTCCTGGAATTTTGTCCAGAGCTCATATAAAGAGAGATTTAAGAAAGTATTGTTTAATGAAATTAGGAAAATGAATATGAAACCTTCACAAACAAAATCATTGCTATTTCTTGAAATATGATTTTGGAAAAGCATTTAATTTTTTGAATTTTACTTTTTGTGTGATGTGTGTGTGTGTGCTCGCGCACAGAAGCATGCCATCACAAATCTATGTGGAGAACGTAGGATAGATCCCTTAGCTACTTCTCTCCCTCTATCATGTGGCCTATGGGGTCAAACTTCATCAGAATGGCATTAAGAGACGTTAATTACTGAACTGTCTTGCCTATCACATTATCTACTGACTTTTAAAACTTACTTTACTGGTAAATAATTTTGACAGATTAAAAACAAAGAAACACATTAACTTGGGTGTTTGTCTCAACTTTGTTTTTTTTTGAGGCTTGGTTCCTATTTCTGGAATTATTGTAATGAATTCAGGCATAAGGGAATAGAGAAATCCTCTAGAAATCTGAGAAAATAACTAAGATTATTATTGAAATTTTGTAGTATTCATTAATACATATTGTTTAATTGAAATAGTGTTCGAAGAGAGGAAAAGCAACTTGCAGTCACTCAGGCTGCATGGGACTCAGCAAAACCTTGTTTATTTTCCTAGCAATATAAAAAGAGAATTTCATAGCAATTTGAGACATGTGTGTGTAGAAATAAGATCAACATAACTACAGCATAGCTCAAACCTGTTGAAATTATTCATAGCTGTATGCAGTCAGACAGCAAAGTAGATGGAATCTATTCTTCCCTGTCTATTAAATGGCCAATCTCCCCAGTTCCATATTTTCAGTGTTCATGTAATGTTCTCAAGCTTGGGTGATATTTCTTTTCATGCATAAGAAAGCAAATTTGATGGAAAGTAGGAGAGGGAGGACATGTTCGATTTTAAAAGAGGAAACCTGAGAATTTATTGTGCATCACAAGCCTAGCGCTTTGCTAAACATTTTGTACGTGCTAAATTTTCTACTCCCCTTCCATTATTTCCAGATTCAAGAAAACTAAGGCTAGGCAAGGTTAAAGCTGCCTATGCCTCATACCAGGCAGGTGTTTTGACTGAACTCCGCTCAGCTAATGGTCTCACTGTTGCCTCTTGACCATTCTCTTAATATGTGGTTGCAATGAGAAATATTTGTCATAGTTTCAGGCACTGGATACCAGGTTCACATCGGTGTGGTCTGCCTAGGCCTAGTAGGTATGGCTGTCTGGAGAAAGGATGTAACTCAACTGAGGCTTTGGGTTTCAAACCCACATATCATTGTCATTTCTGTCTCTGCTTCCTGCTTATGGTTCCAGTTATAAACTCTCAGCTATCAGTGTTCAACTCCACCCATCAAGTCTGCTGCCTTCTTCCTGATGCCTTACTGTACCTGCCCTTATGCTGTCAAATCCACTGCAAGCATTCATCCAAAAATGTTCCTACTTTAATTTACTTGGCCACAATGCTTCACAGCAATGGAAAGTAACTAAGACAAATGCAAACCCCTCTTTCTTTGTATTAACTGTACCTTTCATCTACACAGTTGTCCTTAGAGGTGGCATACAATTGAAGTGTCCTAGGTTGCCCTCCAATGCATTCCTTCACAATTTTATTCCTTGCACAGAGACTTTGAGAGCAGCTGTGAGCTGAGAGGTGGGAAATGCAGGGAAGAGCCTTGGGAACAATCTGAGCTATTGTCCCCAAGAAAACAGTTTTATTATAGATAAGATAAAAGTGACTATTATGCATACATAAAATTAATTCCCTAGTGGTTCTTTACCATTGAGCATATCGGAAGCATAAAAATACCCATTGTCAATGAATGAAACAGTTGGCTTACTAGAGGTGCGGGCTTCCGTGTTTTCCTGTAATCCACGTCCCCTTGCTTCTTAATCTTTTTTTTCATCCCCCACTATTGCTTATTTTGCATCGCTGTTCTTGCAACATGCTTTTAGTGTATTTTCTCAAAAGTTACTATGAATACTGGCAGTACAAAATGAATATTTTTATTTTGCATCACTCAAATTCTAAAGTGAGTAAATTGTTAAAGGAAGAGAATCATGTTTAATAGAGTTTTACAAGAGCCTTAAAATGCACATAAAACATTCATAGGAGGGGAAGCAATGCCTATGTCCCCACAGTAAGCAATTTTCATCATAACCTGGGGCAGCACATCTTCCAAACAGCCTTGCTTATAAAAGCTGAGTCCATACACTATGGGAGTGGGAATTTAGTTTTCATAATGAAAACTACAAAAAACAAATAAATGTGCAAATGTAAATGATCTATTTGTAACCAGATTCCAGGAACTCTGGAATAGAAGCCAGAAAGCAAGAAGGTGTGCAATAGCATTGCTTCTGAGAGTTGATTTACACGATATTCCTAGCCTGGCAGGAGTTGCTAGTCATCATTGCAGCTTAACAAAGGGGAAATTGGCCGTTTGTGTTCACTAACAAAAACGTCCATTTGTTCTTTTGATAATATAATCTGGAGTTGCTGAGAGAACTCTTTATCATTTATATATTCTTCCGATAATTAATGATGAGAAGCTTCCTATGTAGAAGACACTGAACTTCTAGTTAATAGGAGAGTTACTTGCAAGAAGTTATAAGATTATGTGTGTGTGAATGGGTGTGTGTTCATATGCGCATGTGTGCACATGTGCATGAAGTTTACAGCTTATATCTTACAGAAATACACAAACACTCAAGAGACATCAATATTTGATTCACAGTATCTTTTTTATGGAGTTCCATCCTTCACTTGTCGTTCCAGTTCAATCTCCATCACCAATGTTGGAGTCTCATCTCCCTTTTGTTGTCTTTCACTGATAAATCACAAATAGAACTAATGACATTTTCCAGTTGTGATTAATTTACATCTTATTTTCATTGCCAGTACCTCTGTCTATTCCTGTTGGGTTATAGACTACCTGAGGGCATTCACATACTCTTATAAAATAGCAAAATGTCAAGTTCATGGTGTGTTCTCAATAAGACTTGGTGCAAACATAAATGAATATTTGTAGCCCAAAACAGACTGTTGTGTTGAGAAAAGCAAAAAGCTAGATTATAGAAATGAAAGTAAGCATTAAAGAAGTTCGAAAAGGGGGCATAACTAGTCTGCAAGAGGACTGGTGGTCGGACAGAGGGTTCGGAAGGATTTCTTTCAAGCAAGTATATATTGTGATGCCTACTACTGGTGGTCAACTTGACTATACCCTTGTGAGAAATCTTTTGTTTGGTGTAAAGCACATGAATCCACCTTCAGTCAGAACCCTTGAGGTAGGAAGATATATATCTTTCATCTGGATCTTGAGGAAGACACCCTTTTAATCTGGAACATATCTTCTGCTGGAGTCTCTAGGACATAGAAGGAGACTTGGCTCTTCGCCTGCTTTTCCTAAACTTGCTAGCACATCTACTCCTTTTCTCACACTACAGACCACTTCTTTGGGATTCCCACATATATTGAAAAACCAGGTGAGACATCCAGTCTTGTGGGCTGAGCAACTATTGGATTCTTGGGCTTTCTGTTCACAGCCATTTATTGGTTAATTAACTGGACTACAGCCTGTCAGTGCATTAAATCCCATACATATATACATACATACATACATACATACATACATACATACATACATACATATTTCTCTTTCTTCTAGAGAGACAGGTAGAGATAAATAGACAGATCCATTGTATAAATTCTGCTACTCCAGAAAACCCTAAAACATATAATATGTATGTGATATACATATGTATGTGTGTATTAATGTCAATAAACTATTTATATTAACAAGACCATGACAATGTAAAGAAAAAAATTGAAATGAAAAACTAAGCAGTTCTTGCATATTCATGACTCTCGAGTCTTTTTCTTCATTCATGACTTCAGTAGCAGATTTGTTTGCATATATGATCCTTAGGACAATATTTGACCATTGTTTAAATTTGTGCCTGCTGCCCCTTCTTGCCTTGTACTATTTGGTCTCATCTTTTTTTTTTTTTTTTTCCTGAATATGGTTTCTTTTTGGTCTTCCCAGTTCAAGGACATATTTTTTCTTCAGTCTTTTTAATCTTATAATTTCCTTTTTCTCTCTGTGAGTCTCCCTGAGAGATCTACCTTCCACTTTCACACTCATCCTTGTCTATATTAATAACCCATAAGGGAAACTCCTCACCTGCATCCTGTTTTCTCTGCACCAGCTTATCTCCAGCTGTCTCCATTATCTGTCCTCTTGTGTCTCTTCCAGCTTTCACAGAATAAGATGAAAATAGCCACTCATTTCATATCTTTAACTCTCATTGTTTTGTTTTCCTTCAATGACTAGACATTATGAATATACATCAATCTTACATCTTGTCATATTGCAACTTGAATTCTTATTTATATCATTCAAGTTTCAGCTCCACAGCAAATTTAAATTGAGTTTAGGGAACACCATATCACACATATCACATGTTTTCATTATTGTAAATAATATCTTAGACAAGTACAAACTCAACATGTTCTATTATGGACATACCATATATACTGTCAGTATTATAAAAGTTAATATTCATTGATTGTTCATTTTGTACAGGACTCTGAGATAAGGCAAAAACAATAGCATCTGATAATTAAGTCTGGTCCCACAAGGTAATAAAACCTTAGATGCCTCCTATGAAACATACAACCTATAAAACCCTCGTATGTCTGATTTTTGCATAATATCTGAATGCATACTAAGACCATTATGAGTAAGACGATCATGTGGAAAACCTGTCTTTCATACACTGATAAATGTGTCTTAATCGCTCTTGCTGTGCAATGTTATCTTTGATTACAAAATTAATTGTTGAATATTTAATTTGTCTACCCACTAATGAGTGAAACTACTTTGAACTCTAAAGAAATGTGTGTGTGTGTGTGTGTGTGTGTGTGTGTGTGTGTGTGTGTATTCTACAGAAATATGAACTGCTTATAGGTCAAGCTTCCCTTTCATTTCTTCCTCTTTTTTCATTTTTCATTTTTGGCCAATTTAATTATTACCTCACTTAAAACATTAATTGTATGTGTGTAAGAGATTATGGACACATGTGTCACTGGATAACTTTTGATAATTAGTTTTGCCTTCCACTGTATTGAGACAAGCACGGCTCTATCTGTGTGATTTTGTCCTGTGTACTCCAGTTTGCTGGCCTTTGAGCTTTCCGTTGGTTTTGACGTCTCTACCTCCCATCTCACATAAGCATTTTGGGAATATAGATGCATGCAATCTAGAGCATCAGGGATGTACACAGGATCCAGGGAGCAAACTCAGATTGTCAAGCTTGTTTGGCTACTGTTTTTATCCACTTCCTCATATCCCTGAGTTTTGAATAGGGTCTTACTATATAGCTCAGTCTGGCTCTGAATTTGTAACTCTCCACTCTCAGATACCCCAAGTGTGGGTAGTTCAAATCTGAGAGCATAACCAACTCATTTTGCATTTTTCAAGTTATTTTTTTTTCATTTCTTTATAGATGATCTATATTTATATATTTTTGATATATTCATCATGAACTGGATGGTGCCACACTTTGCCCAGCCTCTTAAATCAGAACTACAAGTTTCTTTCACTCTGATAATGGCAATACAGAAAAGTATCATTCTCATGGAATTCTACACATAATTGGATGCCTGGTCATTATGTCTTGGTGTGCTTCTGTGTTTTTAAGTCACAATATTTTTTTTCTCTCAGATATGTGTGACTATTCAAAAATCCCAACATATTGGGCTCCTATAAAATAGTTATTTCTTGAAGATAATCCTTGTTAAGAACAGAATATACTAAGCATATTTGTCTAAGTGGCCACAACCCCACTCACCCTCTTTCTGCCAAAACTGAAGAACTCTTTACCAAGAGCACTTGAAGGTGCTTGTAGAAGAAATGCTCACAGAGTATGGAAATCCTCAAGGAACATCTTTCCATGCTTATCCACTTGCTCACTAACATGGGTCTGTATCCCAGATTGCTATTCTGAGAAATGTGAGCCCCTCTGTGTTACCCGTTTCCTTAGCTGTAAGACAACAGATTATTCTGCAAAACAGTTCCCTGGTGGACTTCAAGACAGTTGTTCAACTATAGTGTATTCAACTTTCTTGTCATGTGACTGATAAGAATAATGACTCTCAAGTCTGACATCCAGGCTCTGGAGGTCCCTATGTTTGTTTTCCATTCATGAATGCTTCTCGGCTTTTCTTCTATCTCCATCATACACCCCTTACTTCAACCACTCATGTGTAGAATAAAAACTCAAATTTTAGCCTTGAATTTCCTCTTTATTTTGGGGATACTTGAGAGAAAAGAAGAATACTGAAGATGGGATGTTCCTGCATAGTCATTGTTTCTATTCGTGTGACCCTTGAAGCCTAAGGTCCTCTGAGGCCCCTTATTTCCTTTATATCTTATGGATTTTTGATATTTCTTTGGCTATTCACTTATATTAACTACTGTAAAGACTCATTCTCTCCTGATTTTAGCAACAGCCTTCAATTTGTTCCCTGTGGATTAAGTCTTGATCTACACAATTTACTTTTTCATAATTTTGCCAGACATGTGATAGTGACACATGAATGTATCTGTCTAATTTCTACATTTCTTTACAACTTATTCTTTGGGGATACAGTCCCTGATCTGTGTGAATTTGGGATTATTAATTCCTTTCTTAGCTTCATTTGTTGCTGACTCTTTAACTGTGTAACTTGCCACTTTATCTCTCATTCTATTGGCACACACAATTCAATTTTTTTCCCCAGAAAGGGGAAGGATAGAGCATATTTGGCACATTAACATAGCTCGATTCATTTATATCACAAATTACACAGGAAACATTCCAGTCAGAATAGCGTTCCACAACTTGGTTTTATTTTTGCCCCCATTTAAAACTTTTTTCATGTTCTCTTTCTTTCATAGAATGCACACTGTAGTCGATTTTATTTGCCTTGCATCCTCTCTCCTTCCCACAAGGACAGAGGCTTTATCTCTTATTTATCATTGATTCCTCAGTATCTCGCAGAGTGTCAGTCACACAAAATGCATGTGATGAATATTTATAATGAGTTACAAGAGAATGCCATATGGGGTTACATAAAACATGAAATGAGGCTCTATTTCTATATTCTTAACCTGCTTGCTGAACTTACATGCTTATGCTCCTACTGTAAACTGTAAGCTATTAGGCTTAGCAGAATTTGTAAACAGCCAGCCTGCAGGCTTAATGTTACGCACAATATTGCTTTTCTTTTCCCTTTTTGGCATCCTCCGTACATAGGAGAAAATGTTGCCAACATTTAAGGAGCATAAAACCCAAATCTGAATTTCCACTTTATCTTAAAAGCCCTTAAAACTAAAAACTCAAACCCCAATAGTGCTTTGTGGTCAACTGGATATAGACATGTGTGGAGGGATATGTTAGTGATATTGTCAAACTTGATGCTAAAGGGCAATAGTTTTTAGCAATTTCAATCTCTACTGCATTTTCTATAAAATTTATGTAATATATAGAATTATTGTGACCAAAATGTTAAGTAATTGGCAGTGTGTACAAAGATATCAATTACCCAGTTTACCTGTCAGATCTGGCACAGGTCAAACATTTCACCAATAAATAAATTACTAATTTGCTGCTGCTGAAATCAGCCAAGGGCTTCTATAATTAAGTTTGGATGTGTTTGTAACTTACTCTAATGAGTGGATTGCTTTCAAATTACCATGATGAATTTGGTGGTTTAACCAAGGAATGCTGTGAGATACTAAGTGGTTCACTTATAGATGTTGTCTCTCTGCTACCCATGAGGGTTCAGGTATCGAGGACGCATTTTTTTTTCTCATTAGCAAAGCATCTCTGGAGGCTTCTTTACCTGCACTACTCTTCTCAACAGAAGATGAGAAGATCCCTCCCTGGAACTTCAGAGCCCTGAACTTTATTTGCTTGGGTGGTCATCAGTATATATGTGATCAAGTCCTCACAAAAAGTATGTTCTCTCTTTCAATTTCCATTTAGTCAAGAGTTTACATTAATCCTGGAATTTAATGTACACAGTCAGATATTTTCCCAGTCCCTTTTCTTTCCTATACATGCACATTGTTATACAAATACCACTGCAACCTTTCTTTCAGGGTCAAAAGGTCATGTTATCATTGTATGTTTCCTCTTTGTTTTACTGCTAATTAGCCCTCTGTTAAGCTATTGAACTGGCTACGTTATTTTTAAGCCAAACAAACCTTTTCTAATCATCACTTTGACTATTCGATTGATTGGTAGTTTTACTGTGAATGAGTTTTGATGTGTAAGGAGGATAAAATGCAGAGGAATTTGGAACTACCCATGACACAGAGACAGTGGATTCCCATACTTAGTAAGACTGGAACTGGTAGAGCAAGACAAAACACAGAGTCCCTGAGAGACTTTGGACAAGGGTCATTGTCTTCTTGCACAGGACTTGGCAGGTAGTGAATGCATGGTTCACACAAAAGCCTACTCATAAGGCTTCCAAACGGTGCCTTAGCAAAGCTTTTTCACTGCAGATTGGTGCTACTTTCTATTCTGCTTCTTATCCAAGCAACCAGGCATATAAACTCTGGAAAGCACTGAACTATCATTTCAGGAGATTACTAGGTCATGGTTTATTTTACATAAGAGGGTAGTTCATATCTTTTCAGTTGTGTGTTTTGCTTTGCTTTCTTGATGTTTCTCATCTAATCTATATTTTACCTTGTTTCTCAAATATATCTTAAAAGTTTATCTAAATTCACTAATTTAAAGCTTGAGCTTTGTCACATTGGTACTAAGCATTCAGAGAATGGGGCTTAGTAAAACCAGCCAAATATAAACCATAACACTAAATTCAGAGTGGCCCAGGATTAAAAAAATCTAGGACTTTTATGGTACTTTAATTATGAGGGTTATCCAAGTATAGATAATTCAGCAAGAATAATAAACAAAAAGGATATAAGGGTGGAGATACAGTGAATTAAATATTTTTAGTGAATCTCTGAATACATGGGCATTGGGACATTTGGAGCCGTGGAATCACCTACTGGTTGGAAATTCATGTCATCACCCATCACAAGAAATTTAAAAGACCTTTGCTAAGTGAAAAACAAATGACAAAGCAAACCTCTCATTCTTTGACATTTCTATTTAGAGTATCTTTGATTACCAACATATTTTGATTAAATCAATAGGATAGTATCACCCTGACATGGGGACATCCATTGATGACAGAAGTACTGACACTTTAGCATGGATTCACTGATGGTTGCATCATTGAAACATGGAAAGAATGAGGTCATGAGAAACAAGGGGTTTGATAATTCAGACTTAGAGGATGCAGAATACAGACATGCTGTGAATGAGTAAGTCTGATGCAGTTGCATAAAATACACTCTTAGCTCCATCTTCTCTAAATAGAAGTTAGAGAATTCAGGGCATTCCTATGACCTCAGGGACATGGAGTAGATAAATTTTGTAGCTGGGTTATTTCTTTGCAGACTTTGTTAACAGGCAGAGGATACTTAAATTGGACTTTTGAGGTAACCTAATATAGAGAACATAGGAGGAGAAACTCCAGGTAGGTTTAGAATTAAAAGCATGGTGGTTTTGTTACCAAAGGGATTAGGGTCAGAGCAATCATGCAGGCATACCTAATAAGGTAGACTGGGCCACACATCTTCCTTTGGCTAACGAAAAGGAAAAATCATTTGAAAAGCAAAAAAATGGTAGATGTGTGTGGTCACAATTAGAGGAGGAACAAGGAGGTTCTGGGTTCCCTCAAGTCCACTGTTGGCATTCTGAATGGAGGTTTGGCCTCCATTAGAAAGTGGCAAGCACCACCAAGTGGTCCAGGTCGAGGTGTGGTCTTGTTCTCCCGTTACAGTATCTCTCACGCATTGTCTGACAAGTCAAAGCTTTGTGAAATCTTTTTCAGGAGACAACTTACTCCCCTAGTTGTCACCAAGCGTTAGCATTGACTTCTCCTGGCATGAGAAGTTAAAGGGTAATTCCAATTTCTTGGAGTTCATTGTCTCACACTTCTGATAGCTGAAAGGAGCGGGGCACATGTCTCTTTAAAATGTCTTAATTTATCTCAGGGTTACAGTTTACGTTATTTTACGATGTAGCTTTGAACTTATTACCATGACTCATTTGAGAGTTGTTGCAGATCTTTGTTTCAGCTCTCCATCACGCTGGCAAAAAAAGATACAGTGCCTTGGCAAGAGTTGAATTGAAATCACGTAGGAATAGAGGCATGGCTTCCCTGGACCTCCGATTGCATTTGCTCTGAGTAAAACATCCCTCTATCTTTTTGAGTGCTTAATGTGGAATGGCTGCTAGGCTGAGCTAGGTTTACTGATTAAACACAGTGAGCAATCAATAAAGGCAACAGGTTTTATTCAAACTGCGTGTACTGAGTTCTGTTCCTTCAACACAGAGATAGAGATGCTGTTAACACAACCCCTAAGTATACAGAACATAAACATCCTGGTATCCTAAAGATAATATGTGCCTCACAGGTTCTGATGACTTAAAGGTCATGCATCCACTGTTGACTTCATCTTTAGCTATCCCTTATTCAAAATATTAATCATGAGCTTTTACTGATCAGTTGATGCAGGTCTTCTCTTTGAATGGGAATTTAGCATACTGATCAATGCTTTGGATCTTCTGCAAAATCAGATTTGATAAGACCTACTTGTGTCTGTAGGAATGGAAAACAGATTTGAATCAGATCTTACATCCTATGTGACAACTCAATACCTTTCCCAAAGCCTTGCATTCAGGCAATTGGAAATAGTCTTATAAGATATAAATTGTGATTTGTTTGGCCATTCATTACTCTTTTGTATATGCCTAATTCCTTTTGAGGAGGGATCTTCAGGGAAGCTAACTAGAAGTTAGTTTTGCTCAATTATAGGTGAACACTCTCAAGCCTCCAGGATTAGCACAGACTGCTTATATTTTCCATATTTTTATTGTCTACAAGTCTAGATTTTGCTTTATCTACTGTTCAGCATAGCGATTTTCAAAAATTCTTGAGAAATTCTCTCATCTTGTGAAGACAATGAGCATATCATATCTAAAGTTGTAAAGACAGGGCACAAAAAGCTTCATATGGGAAACTGAAGCAGAGATTGCTTGAAGTTCCACAATCTAAGGCAAATAAACAAAGCAAAAAAAAAAAATTCCAGCAACAAATGCCAAGGCAACTACACAGTCAGAGGAAGCAGCCAACTTACAAATTAGGTTTACAGTTACTTCGTTCTGAATGCAATGTTTCTGCAGGGCTGATAAAGGAACACATTTTGTAACTAGGCAGCCTGAGCTAAAAGTCTTGAAAGAGGTGCTGGACAGTTAGTTAAAGCACCCTGAGCCCACTTCCTTCATGTGAAGAAAGCATTAAAGAGAAACCAGTTTCCTGGTTTTATGCTAATACCAAGTTCTTATATACATTGTGGCAGTATGTGGTAAAATGATTTGGTAGATTCTCCTTTGTATTCTCCCATCCCCCATTGATTACACATAACATGCCTCTAGTCCTCTGTCTTCGGTTCACACGACTAGGCATATTCTAGTTTGAGAATCATGAATACACTGATAGCAACCATTTGTGCATGGTGCATTTGTCTTCCAGGTCCTCACTCCTCATTCCCAGACATGGCGATTTATTCTACACTTGCTTCAACGAACAGAGTAGAAAGGTATTTTCTCAAGTTGTCTACCTCTAGAGAAATGGGCTCTATTTGCTTTTGGTTTTAGTAAGCCTCCTTCCTCTGGGCTGTTAATTTTTCCCTTTCCTTAAAAAAATAAAAATAAATATAAACTCTCCCAATTTGCCCATGCCTTCTAGGCATTTCTGCTGTCCAGGACACAGTGATAGATTCTTACACAACAGCAACAGCTGGAGAATTTTGCATTTTCCTCTGGGATATCCCAATGGTTGGTGATACTGAAAATAAAGACATTTTAGGCATCTCCCTAAAGTGCTTCTCTGCCATCCTTATGGCTGGTTTGTTTGCCCACACTGCTTGAGCAGAGGCCTGTTAATACAATGTTTGCAAAACAGCTGGGGAAATGCTTAGGTATAAAGGACTACAGAAGCAGCTTTGATTGTTATTAATGAAACCACCTCACCATTTGGCACAGTGTCTGGTGTCTTTGGAGTGCTGTACACAGTAATGTCTGCCTGAGGTATGCTTTGTCCCCTTGCAATTCAGTGCCAATTAAAACAATAACTAAACAGCATGAGTGGTAGAAAGTAGAGAAAGGATAACTTTTCTTCCTGGTCAGATAAGACAGAGAAGATGAGAACTTGGACGTAAACAGTTACCTTTCTCACAGTACCATTTTTATCCATTTTTATTTTTATTTTATTCTTACTTCAATGGGGAAAGGGGTAGGCTTTGCCACAAGACTGCAATTACAGCCAATTGAGGTGTTCCCATTTTTACATACTACAGACTATACCTTTTAAAAAGTCTAACTTCCCCTTTACTGTTCTGGCAGAATCTTGGTATTTAATCCATTCAGTAAAATGGGGGAGGGTACATTATCTTTATCTTATGGGAGAGAACAAAAAAATATCAAATTAACTCTATATAAGTAAAAATTACAAACTGCATCAGTATTCCATGTCATGTTGGGAACAATGGGAATAAACTTTACCAGTTAAACAGGACATGAATAGGGATGCTGAGGCAGACAAACATAGGAGTAGCTTAGCAATCTGAGAATCTGTTTGATTTGGACAACAAACACATCTTCATCATCAACAATGCACCTATCTACCTGTTGAGAATCTGGGACTCACATGTGCATGGAGGTACATATATGCTCTACTTCAGAAATTGGAAATGTTACTCCCCTTAACCAACTCATGATAACAATTCATTCCTATTCAAACGTGATCCTGGATATCTTGAATTAGGGAAGAAGGACTTTGTGTAGTAATAACTTTATCCTCTGATTGAACTTTCATGATGAATCCCCTATTCAGCATGCTATGTCTATGAATAATTGGTTGTGAATATAATTAAAATCAGATGTCTCATGGGTGATGAAGAAAAGCATACATAATACAAATCAATCAGTCAGTCAAAACAGAAATGTTCATGTTGCAAGCCTAGCTATCATCTTCTCCTTGGACGTTACAAAAGAATGCTCCAAATAAGCCCTCAAGTGCTGTTTCCCTCTCTGGTCTCTCTGTTCAAAATTTGTACATTCGCTTTCCTTTTAATACAACTTCTCCCTGATTTACCTCTTGATATGAATCTTTTCCAATTCTTTGAACAAGGCTCAAGAATCTGGCCATCCTTGGTTTAGACAGCAGGTATCTGATTCTAATGATATATACAATTAAGTGTGTTCTTTTTAAACTCTTAGTGCAGGGAAATTACCCACAAAACATTTAGCATCTTAAAATAGCTATCCATACTAAATGACATTGTTTTCATGAGACTTCAACCATCTAGCTAAATTGTCCCAGATTATAAAATTTCAGGAAAGTTCATGAAGAATAAATCAGGCATCCCTCAAAATATTTGTCTAGTGGACATTTGTTTTAGAACTCCTATCAAGACTCAAGAATGTTAATATGGATCATAGTCTGGAGTTAAAATGAAGACATTGGTTTCTGTATCACCTCATATTAACTATTTACAGACTGTCCTATACATATACACACAGGCATACACAATATAAGCTGCTAAACTGAGAATCTATTCACACTTTGTTCAAGTATAAAGTTGGTGGTCTGTGTATATATATATATATATATATATATATATATATATCCATCACTCTCTTTATCAAGTATCTATCTATCTATCTATCTACCTACCTACCTACCTACCTACCTACCTGTCTACCTATCATCTCTCTACCTATCTATCTCTGTCATCTGTCTGTTCACCTATATACCTGTAATTATATACAATGCAGATATAGCTATGATTGCTGAATTTTGGCATCCACACTTCATGAAAATGATTTTTTAAATACAAGTTGAATATCCAAGCTCACAGAAAGAAATGAGGAACAGACTATAAAAGGATTATCAAGCCTTGGGGGTCAATAAAGTCTTTGTGTAAGGAATCAGGAGAAACATACTATTAGAAAATGAGACTGTCACGGCAAGTGAAGGCTCAACGCATCACACTGAGACACAAAGCATGTGCCCTTTCATCACGTGCATCTTGTTCTTAGGACGTGCCTCCATAGTTTTCTAGTCTTTGTCAGATGAACTAAGTGCTAAACTGTTGGGATTCTAGGAATTCATAGTTTGGGTCATTATGTCAGAGGAACTGCGGGCTAAGAGTAAACTGCAGTACACATGTCCTATGCCAAGTTCACTACATGTAGAATTCAGTTGTTTCATAATAGAACAAACACATGACTGCCTCTCTCTACTGTGTTTGTTTTAATGTATTTAGCTCGACCTGATATATTATTTATGCATTTGTTGCCTGCCTCCTTACAGTGAATTTAATATCTTGAAAAGAAGACTTTTATTCACTTTTACTACATCTTCAGTTTCTAAAACAAGAATTGGAAACATGTTTGTCTTTTCAGGTCTAGGTTACCTCACTCAATATGATATTTTCTAGATCCATCCATTTTCCTGCAAATTTCAAAATGTATTTTTCCACTGTATAGTACTACATTGCGTAAATGTACCACAATTTTCTTATTGATTCTTCACTTGAGAGGCATTTAGGTTATTCTAGGTATGACAAATAATGTTGTTATGAACATAGTTGAGCACATGTCCTTGTGGTATTATTGAGCATCCTTTAGGTAGATATCCAAAAGTAGTATTGCTGGGTCTTGAGGTAGGTTATCTCCTAATTTTCTGATGAGTGACTTTTAGATATATATCAAAGAAAAACTAGCCTACATTTCACAATTCCAAAGAACCTAAACAACAAAGAGAGAGACATACATGGATTCAATCTACATGGGAAGTAGGAAAAGACAAGATCTCCTGAGTAACTTGGAAGTATGGGGACCACGAAAGAGGGCAGAAAGGAAGCAGGGAGGAAGGGAAATATATATAGCTCAATAAAAACCATTTTAAAAAAGAATTGAACCAAATGTTGTTAATAAAAAGTCATAATTGGAAATAACAAGGCCTTTCATTTGGATTATAGCAGCTCAGAGAGAATTGAATCAATAAGATAGAGAGGTTTTTGTACCCAAAGGGAAAATATTTACTTTCAACGCAGTGTCTGCTAATTCTTGTTTATACTCCAGAAAGATACTTATACACTCTAAGGAGATCAATACTTGTAATCGAGGAAACAATGAGAGTGCTATTAGAAACATCATTCTTAATTTCCTAAGTTTTAGGTCAAAACTTACTTAACCATTTTAGAATTGTTTCTCCAAATAATAATAATAATAATAAATATTATTATTCTAAATATTATTTTAAATATTCTAAATAATATTTATTAGTAGTATTATTAAAATTCTAAAGGGCATAAATGAAAGAAAACTGAACCATACATATCTGCACTTGGTATAATAAAGCAAAAGAATTTATTCTCTTCTTCTCATGGCTCGATACACTCTCCATGATGCTGATTCTAAGGACCTGCTAACACTCCCCTTGCCTTTCAAACCCTCTTGCACTAACCCTGCCACTTATCAACACAAAGACAATGTAATAATTTTAAGGTGCCCAGATCAGAGTTTCTGTCTGCAGCAGTTGGAAGGCTGAGACTGCTTGCTCCTGACATGAATGAAAGGTAGCAAGACTCAGGCCCACATGGCAATTATTTTCTATTCCTATGAAGTGATGAAAATTTTAAATATTATCTAGATTGTTGGTAAAAAGACCATAAAATAAAAGAACCAGTTGGAGTGGATATTATCAATGGTAATAGTTCTCATTGGTCAAGGTTTTACTTTTCTAATAGTTGCAGAAAATTTGTTAATCATGAATTTCTCTACAATGTACATAAACAGCAGTCAAGACAAATTCAGATTATCCACCTCTCTATCATCTATCTGTCTGTCTTTCTTCCTGTCTGTCTGTATGTTTATCTGTCTACCATCTCTGTCGAGCTACCTGCTCCTACAGAAAAGGTTAGTAAAATAATATCATGTATTTCACAATTCCTATTATTCCTGGATTCAACACCTTCCATATTTAATGTAACAAGTATTACTGTTACGCATTTTGTAGAAATTTATTGAGTATATGAGGGGACTACAAAAATTATTTGAGACAACAGTATTTTTCCCTAAACAAGGTTTAGTATATTTCCTAGGGTCATATATTAAATAAGAATGTTTTTAATGTTTTGTTTGTTGAGCCAATAAACACATTTTCTCCAATTTTAATGAGATGCAAAACAAAGAATGATTGTTGACAAGTTTTACCATGTTACCAAGTTTTATATATCCTTTATATTTATATTCAATAAAGAAATCTGCTTTTACTCTCTCATGTCTGAAATCCTGACACATAAGACCTCACTCTATTCATTCCGCTGTGATGTTTCAAAATAGACAAGTATACTCTTCGTGTGTGTTTGATTAAAACAAAAGTACAAATAAAATATTTAGGGGATGAGTCCACTGAATTCATAATAAATGAAAATATAAATTATATATAATGGAAGGTTTTTTCTCTATAAAATTGGCTTGAAGTGTTAGACACATCTTGATGTGTTTCCTGATTTTGAAAAAAGGACTATAACTTACACATGAAGAACACTGACTTAGTATAAATTTAAGGTAGATGTCTCTTTAGTTAGAGTACGTGAGATCTAGTCTTTCCTTATTTTGGGGAAGACTCTAATCTCCACAATGTAGACTTTTCAACTCTAAAGGACTATAAAAGTACCACCTACACATTAGTTAAGAACAGTACATTAATTAGTTAATATAAAACAGCTAGATCATTTTTATCTCACACATGGCTCTTTGTGAGTACTGTGGAAATGTCACTGAACTTTTACCTAATGAGAACTCAGTGGTAATTTCTACTTTTTAGGCTTGTCATTGTATACATGACAAAACTTGCTAACATCTCGGTTTTTAATTTTTAAAGTTGATGTTACCCACCAACGAGGCCAAGCACTTAGGTTAAACTGAATAATGAATGTTAATTAGCATATCTGTCAGCCCACTGTAGTTCACAATTCATGTTAAGAATGAAATCAAATGTGTGTGGAATTATAAATAAGCACACAGAAAAAAAGTGGCAAAAAAAAAAGCAAACAATCTTCACTTTGGAGGTATCGCAGACAGATGGAGAAAGAAGAAATAAATTTTAAAACTACCATATTTCCAAGCCAAAAAAAAAGAGCAAAGAACTCAGAACCTTGGCTTTCAGAAGGGAATAATGAAAAGATACATATTCTATGCATTACTGTTAGACCTTTCATTAGCGTCCCCTACGAGACCTCTAATTGCTGTAACCTTTACAGACACTCGGCAGCAATGTGTGCTCAGAGCTTTACAGATACCCATACCCTGGGCCTTAGTCAACTAGTCAAATAAAATGAACAAACAACAAACCCAACAACAACAGAGACCTAAACAATTGCTATGTATAAAGTTTTTATGCATATTAAATTTTAATGGCATTAAGTGGAGAGATAAAAAAGCTTCACAATGATACTTGATGGGGACTTCTTTTTAAAACAGACATTTAATAGGAGAAATAATTATCTGACTTTATAGCTACACTGCAAGGACTATATAGTCATTTATTTATAAGTTGAACATCATGATAAAGTTTAAAAGATTATTTTTATTAATTACTTCATTCAAAGTTCTATATCATCTGATTTCTGTGTTCCCTGGACATTGCCTTGCCCCTCATACAGCCATCAGTCACCCTCATTTTGGGAGACTGAGGACCCCAGTTTGTCCTGGCAGGTTAGGTCTCTGGACTATATTGAAGATCTACTCTGAGCTTTTTCCCTAATAAAACTTGGGCAGTCTTGTGTGTAGTCTAGAGGTGCTGTTTGGATACATGAACTGGAGTTTCTGAAATGGTTTTGGTCATCTCTCAGCAAGATTAGGGTGATAATCGCTAGCATGACACAAAAGATGTTGTCTTTTATTAACTGTCATCTTCATCTGTGGCAAGAAACATAGCTCCTATTTTAGGACATGTGGATTCTTATAATCTTTACTATTTAACATAGGGACACCTGCTAAAAGTTGAAGATGAGAAAAATACGCATTTCAACACTTTTAACTTTGAAACTGCAGATAATTTCTATTCTTTTATTTATTTATTTTTTATTGAAAAAAATTTCTGGCTCTTCCCAGCCTCCCATTTCCCTCCCACTCCTCTCCCCTTCCTCCCACTCCTCTCCCCTTCCCTCTCCAGTTCAAAGAGCAGTCAGGGTTCCCTACCCTGTGGAAAATCAAGGTCCTCCCCCCTCCATCCAGGTCTAGGAAGGTGAGCATCCAAACTGGCTAGGCTCCCGCAAAGCCAGAACATGAAGTAGGATCAAAACCCAGTGCCACTGTCCTTGGCTTCTCATCAGGCCTCATTGTCCGCCATGTTCAGAGAGCCACAAATCCAGCCTTACAGAAAGGGATACTTTCTATTCTTGATATGAAATATTTTGATCAACCAGTTTTAATTTTATGATTATTTTAACAAAATCGAGAAGACTCATTATGTTCTGCAGCTATCACTATTATTATTCCCATTACCTCGAGTACACTGTACTCTACTTGTTGGTAGTCCTTAGTGTTTATACATAAATCATGAGTACTTAATAAATCACTATTTACTAATTGTCAAGTCAGATCAATAATTGATTAACAAAAATAGATAGGCAAAAGAGAACTGCGCATTTGAGTTGTTCTTCACCATCCACAATATGTAACCCTCACGTTATCCAAAATATGTAGCATAATATCCAATAGGGCCTTCATTATCCGTAATAGTAAGCCTGCCTTTTTTTAGGAACACTGACCACTTTGCTTCCCACTGTGGAATGAACAGTATACTCAAACCTTTTTGTTTGTTTGTTTTTTATTTTTTCCCTTAAATAAAGACTGCTTCTTTCACAACAAAGCTTAGAAAAGTGTCTCTTTTTATATAGCATAATTCTTTATTGATTCTTGGGTATTTCACATCATGTACCCCAATCCTGCTCACCTCCCAGTCCCACCATATCCACACCTTACACCACGCAGCATTACTACCAAAAGAAACCCCCCATAATAAATCAATTTAAAAACAGAGCAAAACAAGAAGCCCAAGACTTCTTCATTCATCCTAGTGGGTTCTGTGGTGTGACACACAGTAGACACTTTGGTTCAATCAACTCCACCAAAAAAGTGTTTATAGCAGCGAATCATTGGTCTGATTTAAGGTCTCTGGCACACCATCATCCCCGGACCCTCACGGAATGTCTGGCATACCCTGCTGTTACCCTGAGTCTTGGTGATCTTACAGTTATAATTCTACAGGACCAATCCATCACACACTCCAGCAGGTTATAGATGGGGTAGATGTAAGGGTGGGCCAACCTAAGGCCTGGGATGTGGGTCCGGGCGGTAGCTAAGCTGGTTGATCTAGGCCACTGGGACCATTCACATCAGGCAAGGGACAGAGCCAGCTCTCCCAGACCATGGTGAGGGACGGGTATATCTCTCCAGAGTGTAAGTGTTTGAGGAAGTTCTCCAATGGGGATGGAGCCAGATTTCCTGCTGCAGTCTCCAGCATGGGACAAGGTCCGCTATCCCATCCAGATTTCTAGTACCTATAACCTCAGATTTCTAGTACCTATGACCCCTGTGGCAACACAGGTCATTGACATCATCACAGACCCCAGCTACATTAGGAACACAAATCCAGATATGGCTACTTTATCCAAGATCAGTCAACTAGAAAGTTGGTGCTATCAACATTCATATTCTACTTGACATATTGCAAGATCATGTTCTTTCTTACTGCTCTACATAAGAGTAAAGACAAAACAAACAAACCCAAAACAGTTACACAGTGCAGAATGATGCTGTTATAGTATCAAGGTCCTCTGCCTGCCAAGGTGACCCACTACTTTTTCATGGGGAGGCAGGGGAAACTATGTTTCTTGCTTTTTTTCCTTCCTGGAAACATAAAACTAATTAAAAAAATAAAAGCTTATAAAAAATGAAAATACCAAGAACAGTTGGTTTATATAATTAAAATAAGGTGTGGAGCAACCCTTGGAGGCAGCGTTGAGAGCCATGGTGGGTGGCAAGGTCACTGCCTCTGTGGAGGAGCTGTTTTCCAGGGTACACAGGCAACGGCATGGCCTAGCAGTTCTGCTGGTACTCGGAGAGCAATGGAAAGCTCCCTGAAGTTCATCCTACTCTCCTGCCTGGGTACCAAGAACCGCCCAACAGTGCCAGTTGCCTGGACCAGCTGCTGTCCCTATGCAGGGTCTGGGCCAACCACCTCTTCCTGGGTTGCAGTTATAATAAAGGCCCTTTAAACAAGGTAATGAAATTTCTGATGGAATTGAAGTGGAAGATTTGCCACACTTTACAATCAGAAATGAATTAATAAAAAGACATGAAAGTTAAGGCAGATTTACCATATTTCCACCCCCTGGGAGAGGCTTAGAAAGGAGGCTTGGGCAGAGGGAACAGAACCATGGCAGCGCTTTGAGCATCCTGACATTTTCAAAGCAGAAACAGTTGGAATGGAAAGGGACATGTCTACAAGGGTTTCAAAGAAGTCTTCATTCCTCCAGAACCTCATACTGTAACAGTATATCTGCTATAAAAGTACATGTGCTATTAAGATTTATGTTTTTATAAATGACAAACTCTGAAAATTCATCCACCTTGTCCAAACCACTTTGTTTGAAAACCCTTTTATGTTTATATAATAATGACAGCTGATAAATTTTATAATTTTATATTTTTAGCAGAGAATCTTTGAGTGTAACTCTTGTTTTTGCCCATGCCCACCCTTCTTTGTCCTTCTGAGGCAAACCAGATTCTCTATGTCCTCATTTCTACCTGAACCTGGTCTACACTTGTACCTCACTGCCCATGGCCACTGGAGGACCATGGGCTAACTGACTGCTTCACTGCGGCACCTCACTGCTGGACGCTCAGATCTTTGTGTAAGGAATGAGAATCATGTTAAAGGCCCGAAGTAGGAGAACTAATTCATATGAAGTAGGTAGCTTACAAGAAAGCATGTGATCTTATTTTAAAATTCACTGCAGGACAGATATGTAGCTCAGTGATAGAGAGTTGCTTAGCATGGTTGAGGTCCTGGGCGTGGTCTCCAGTATTACAGAGAGAGAAATAACTGTCGTCGTGGGCCTCGCCAGAGGAGCAACAAGTTGCAATTGAAGCTCCAGGTGTTGACCCCACAAAAGGGAATCCTCTGACGAGCCAGTCTTGTTTAGGGAAGGCCACAGGACTACAGACCCCAGAAGGTCTGTTCCTTCTGCTGTGTCTTTACGTGTTTTCTGTGGCTCTCTTTCTCTGGTATCTAGCATGTGTGAGTGTACCTGGGGAGATCTCTACTGCCTACGATATGATTATCATTTGGAAACATCCTATTCTACTGGGGGTTTTTATGTGTGGATTGCCAAAAAATGACCCCACCCAAGTTGTATTGACCAATTTGATAAAAATAATAACACATAGAATTTTGATAAATAAAAATAAACACAAGGATATGTTTCACAGCCAGAGTCTGTGAGTCTCACCTAAGAAGCTACATGGCTTGTAGCTCAAGTTAATGACTAACAATTGAGTTCCAATAGCCCAGCTAGTTTAAATTCTTTTAATCTTAATGTCAGGAGATGTGTTCACAGGTCTCAGAGGGCATGACAGCTGAAATAAAGCTGTGAAAACAAAGTTAGGCAAAGATGCTCTTGTTAAATTACTTTGAGGCGAAAAACCAAAGAAGACAATCTAAAGTTTTAGAAAGGCACATTGGTGAATTCAGAACTCTTTAAGTTCAGGGAACAAGAACAAAGCAGTTAAATTATTACTGGCTTATGCATTCTCCTTGCTAAGTTTGGCTCATGACCAAAGGTGATGATTAATTCCATATATCTATTTCCGTGCTCAATCTCCTAATATAAAAAACTATTAATGAATGGATATGTACCCTAAAAATTTAATGTACAGGGCTGGAGAGATGGCTCAGAGGTTAAGAGCATTGCCTGCTCTTCCAAAGGTCCTGAGTTCAATTCCCAGCAACCACATGGTGGCTCACAACCATCTGTAATGGGGTCTGGTGCCCTCTTCTGGCCTGCAGGCATAACACAGACAGAATATTGTATACATAATGAATAAATAAATATTTAAAAAAAGTTTAATGTAGAGCTGACTGATTCTTTTTCATATGTAAAAGTTTAGGTTTGCGATTTCTTTAAGATTCCTTATAAGATTACCTTTCAAGATAAATAACAAAGTAATTGGCCTTTTCTTTGTAACTGCAAAATGCAACCTGCCAGTAAAAGAAATGACAAGAACACCTTGCTTGCCACATGGTAAATCTATAACAGGTTGCTTGGGTATGAATGTATGTGGGTTCTTGGGATAATTTATCTTTCACTTGTAATATATAAAATATTTAGTCATGTGAGGGAGATGAAAAACATGTTTTTCCCTATAATCATTCACTCAAGAAATGAAATGCAACTGTTTTGACTCTTCAGCTGCCTTGAAGAATCTGTTGGGGTGTAAAAGCTGTAAAACAACATGGGATAGAGAAAAGAGAATAAGGAAGAATAGAAATAAAGAAGGAAACCATCAAGAGAGCTTGTGGATGCCTTTTTCCCTAACCCCCTCACATAGAAAAGTTTAGCTTTTCTGACTCCATGAATTCCTAACAAAGCCCTGTGCTACTGGAGGTTTGTCCCCAAGACAGCAACAAATAACTAGTCGCTTTAAAAATTGCTGTAAGCAAACACACCTTTGTCCCATCAGATAGCTGATTTCTAGACTCCCTATGTCATCCAGGCTATTCATGTGCCTAAGTTCTCTTTGTTTCATAAAGGTTTTCAGCCTTAAAGTACTACCTTGGACATCTTCTTTAGACTGAAGTGCAACTTTGCCTTGATCTGAGATTTTGGGGTTGATGTTCCAACTGACAGTTGATATATCTGTTATAAACCCCATTCCAGTTCCTTCTATTTAGTCTTTCCTTTAGGTGAATGCCCAAGCTATGGGCAGTGGCAAGACAGTGTACCATAGCAAGACTCATCAGTGGCAGGGCCATCAGAATCAGTAAGACAGTGGATTCTGCTTTGATTTCATCTACTGAATACAGGAAATTGGACATCCAGAAGCTGGGGCCAGTTGTGTCTGGCATCAGAGTGGTGGGATGATATTCTTGCTGTTGGCTTGAGATGAAGGCCACATCTTTGTGCGGTTCCTAGCTCCAGTCCTCAGTGGCCAGGAGGATAGACCAAGTAAAGAATATTGATTTATAAATTTGGATAAACTCCTCCAGGCAATGAAGGTCAGGTTGTCAGTCACAGAGGGCAATGGGAAGGTGGTGGCCCTTAGAAGATTGAGCTCTGTACTCATTGAGATTTAGTCTTGTTTGGGCCTCAAGTCCAGCCTCACCTGCTTCCATTCAAATAATTTATGCAAATGTGTGAGGTGTGAAAAGAAAAGGAAAAGCTGTGATTTACTTTGCACTTCCATAGATTGGTGATTTGATTTTCTGTATACAACACCCAATAAAACAACTTCTCTGTTGAATGGATAAAAATACATTAGATTACTGATGTTTTGGGCACTTGCCATTTGGGTTGATGTATATAGGTATAGGAAATACTTATTTATCTATGTATATACACATATAATTTGATACAGTCTAGCATGGCATATTCTTATGCAAAGCTTGTTTTTGTTTCACAAAAGCTGACTTAATTATTACAGCCTGCAAAGTCTGCCTTTTATTGAGATTAACAAGGTAGAATGCTGTAGCCACACAATGAATCCCTGGCTGGCTTGGATCTAACGAGAACCAGTTGCTTCATTCAATTTCTTTCTTTCTCCAAAATGCAATTAACAGACTGTGATTAGTTGAACAAATTCCAAATCATATTCAAATGAAAGCAATTTACCCAGAGTCTGGGTCCAACAGGTGATCGTTTGCAAAGCTCCTGGAAGAATTGGATGGGCTCATCTAATTGTTCTCAGGAAGAAATAGATTTAAATGTTTGGTTCCAATAGGCCCCACCATGCACAGCCCATATGGTGGCTCAGTGTTAGCCTTTCAGCTTCACCAGCCCAAAGGGCGGCCTGGATAATTGCATCTTGCTTCCAAAATATTTTAATGGCAGATTAAAATGTTTCAGTTGAGCACAGAATAATTGCTGAAACTTCTTAGCTTCTAGGCAAAGAAAGTTGTAAGCTCCATGCTGGGTGGGCAGTATCTGTTTGAAGGGGAGTTGTACATCAGGCAGGGTGGGGGAGAGCAGCAAAGAACTAATCATAAAGATCGTGTTTAGAGAGCCATGGACGGACGCTCCTTTCACTTAACATTTTCATCCTGGGAAGTTAAATCACAGACCTTAACTTCCCCAGTAAAAAATAGGAGGTGTGTGATATATTTTTCATCAGTTCAAGGAAGAAGCAGGGATAGGAAACATTAACCGTAGCCCCATGAACTGTATGTCCTCGCGTTATTTGAGCCTGAAGAAGCTGGAGAGTCCAGATGAAATGTGAATGCCTAGAAATTAAGGCTTGCTCGTTTGATTTCCCCAAAAGCCTTAGTTAGTAATTTGAGACCCACAGTAATTTTGTAAGTATTTTTATTCCATGTCTTGGGGTTTCTATTGCTGTGGAAAACATCATGACCATAGCAACTCTTATGAAGAAAAACATTTAATTGGGGCTGGCTTACAGTTCATTGTTTCAGTCCATTAGCATCACGGTGGGAGCATGGTAGTGTGCAGGTAGACATGGTGCTGCAGGGGTAGCTAAGAGTTCTAATTCTAAATTCATAGGTAGCAGAAGAGACAGAGAGTCTCTAAGCCTGGCTTAAGTTTCTGAAACCTCAAAGCCTAGTGACACATTTTCTCCAAGAACGCCATGCCTACGACCAAGACACACCTCCTGACACTGTCATTCTCTATGAGCCTGAGGGGGGGCATTTTTATTCAAGCCACCACATTCAGTTAACATAAAGAGCAAATTCTAATTAAAATTACACCTATGAATATTTAGCCAATTTTATCAAAAGTATCATAAATGATATTGATTATGACACATGTTTAGATACTATTATTTTATCAACATTTAACGTTGCCTTCAGTGAACAATAAGAGATTTCATTAAAACTTCAGAATCCATAGTCATACTAAAAGAACAGGCAAATCCATCAGTTATTGTATGTAGGCCACTTCCTAGTTATATACCCCAAAAGATTATTTCAATTTATTCTCAGCATTTAGTACTTAAAGCAATAAATTGCTCCTTCACATGTTACTGAGGCATAATACCAACAACGCTACAGATCAAGAAAATGATTCTGGTATGACATAACTCCTTCTGGCCTATAGCTTGTAAGGTATCATTACAGCTTCCTGGTTCATCTCCTGCACTGTGCTGTGGTAGCCTGCAAGTTTCAGGTCTCATTGAATTGCACTTGGCAAAGCCTGGCATAAAGTAGCTTCCAAAATGTGTTCACTGTCACAGCCAACCCATCTAAAATCTCATATTAAGGACTGTCACATCAGCTCTCTCCCCTACCCAGTTCTCCCGAAGTCGGTGTATTGTTTGCTTATTGTATTTTCCTACATCTTCAAAGCAGCGGATCATGCTTGTTTCTAGGTTTTCTAGAAAGCTGTGCACTGCAGACCTAGCATGAGTGAAGGTTTAGGGTGTCGGATGGACCATCGTGATTTTGAGTCTTATTGTGTTCAGAGGCAACTTGAAAATGAAGCTCTAGAAATATCTGTGAGGGAGAGTTCTACACTGCATAAGTTGAGGCAGGGAGATGCAGACTAAAGAGAGGTGCCACCACACAGTGGGATAACGTCCTATCCTAGGCTGAGTTAGAAGGAGAGAAATAAGCAGAATACCAGCATCCATTTTCAGTCTTCCTGACTGGGGACACAATGGGAACAGGTACATCTTACTTCTGACCCCACAATATAGCTACTATGACTACACTCTAACACTAAGAGCCCAGAGGAAAGCTCTTGTCATGTCCTGAAGGAGCTTTTGCTAGGTATTTGTCACTGTGGTGAGTTAAGTAACTAATGCTGCTTGAATATAGGACCCCCAATTCACAGGTAGGATTCTTAAGCCTTGGAACCTCAAAATGCATCAATTTTGAAAAGCGGCATTGAAGATGAAACCAATTAGAATCGGATCATACTAGAGCACAATGGGATCTTGATTAGACAGATAGTCTAGTTTCTCTATTAAAAGAGAAAATTTGAAGACACACAAGCACACACACACACGCATAATATAATGCCAACAATAGAATGCTGTTGCCCCAATTCGGTGAACCTCTAGAAGTTCAAGGGAGACGTGAAATGGATTGATTCTTCCCTCACACGTTCAGAGAAAGTATACTCTTGCTAAAACTCTCATTTTGTCTCTTTATTCTCCATAGTGTGAATCAATAAATTTCAGCTGTCTATTGGTAAGGGGGCATCGCTGCAGGTGTTATTCAGGGAAGCAAACCACATGGAGCAATAAGGATGAAACCTAGATACAGATTGATTTTATCACTCCTTATCAGGCTTCTGGGAGTCTAATGGCAGGCGATTCATTTTCAACATACTTAAAACATAGTACAGTTTGGGGAAAGGTTTCTAGCCAACAATTCCAGGTGCACTATACAGCTTAAGACTTACATAGCAAGTCTTTCACAAAATACACGTGACCATGAGGGTGAGCTCTACAGCCCAAAGACCTAGAATCTAGTGTGGGCTCTGACTGATGGCAAAGAGATCGCAGGCCATAAACTACTCATGGTATCTCCCCTAAGAATGGGTAATGCTCTCGTGGGGACCCAGACTGGGATAGTCCTTGCTGGGGAGTTAGGGTGAGGTCTGCCTCTGCAGATAACAAAAAATGTCCGTCAGTCATTAACAACCTACACTCTCAGCTTTCTGGACAGAATGCAGGTATTTGATTTTATCTCCTTCACTGAGGAGACAGCCTTGTGTAATTAACATTCCCGGTTCTCCTAGTGTTCCTCTGTGAGTGCAAGGTTTGTGGTACTTGAGTACACCTGCCTTAGAAAACACACAGTCATTTCTGAATACCAAATTCACCCTGCTGTCTCTGCAAAAGTATCTCGAAATCCCATCAGTCGTGTGTTCTTTTTCAAGTCCTTTCCTAGCATTGCTGAGATTTTTAAAATTCTTTTTTATTTTCCCAAAAAGGAAAATCTTTTCTTTTTCATTCTATAATTCCAAATTTCATTTTATACCATTTCTTGTACCAATTCGATGCTGTATTCCAATTCCGTCTAGGTAACTGCATAGTAGTTAGCACTTACACACATTTTGCTTTTCCTTTTTAGACATTCTCACGCCACAAGTATGGTTATATTAAGAGAACAGTGAAAAAAAAACTGACCTAAGATGTAAAGTGACTGAAGACTGCAAAGACCAGTGTGCTATCTTTGGTTGATGTTTTTCAAACAAACATATACAACAATTGGACTAGGTATAGCCCCTTGCATAGCTTGAATAAAATGATTTCAGGGGAAATTCAAAGTCTGTCAGACTGAAAAGGAATTGGAAAGAGTGTCTAATTTGACCAGTGGCTTCATGAAGTCATTTGTAAAGTCACTCAAGCTAACTGAAATGCTCGTGCCTATAATACACTGTGATTTGCTCTTGCTAAATAAATCACAACAGCATATGCTGGTACAGATGTAGGCAAACATGAACCCTTACAGGCGGCTGCTGAGACTGTAAAGTAGTATGGCCTGTACGGAAATCAGTGTAGATGGCTCTTAAAACATTAGAAATAGGAAGTCTAGATGATTTAAATTCCTAGGTATTTACCCAAAAGACATCAAGCCAACGTAACATGGAAATAATTGTTCTTCAATGTTTATTTCAGTAGTATACAAACCAAATTACTTTTGAAAGCAACCTAGGTGTCCCATAACAGAATGATGGTCATGGGGAAATTTTTTTTTTTTTTAAGACAGAGTTTCTCTGTGTAGCTCTGGCTGTACTGGAACTCACTCTGTAGAACAGCATGGTCTAAAACTCAGAAATTTGCCTGTCTCTGCCTCCTGAATGCCGAGTACTGGGATTAAAGTTGTGTGCCACCACCACTCAGCCAAAAATTTTATATATATGTGTGTGTGTGTATATATATATACATACATACATACATATAGATATATATATATAAAAGCTTTTCAGTCTAAAAGAATGAAATCATGTTGTTTGAGAGAAAATGGATACAATTGGAAATAACCACAAAAAATGAATAAAGCCAAGCTCAGAAAAACAAATACAAACTCTTAATAGTTGGTTCCTTGATTATATATATATATATATATATATATATATATATATATATATACTAATGTGGGATAAGAAATGATATATATATCAGATATATATATATATATATATATCAGAAGTAAAATTATCTAGAACAAAGAGGGTTAGTAGAAAGGACGAACAGAAGAGTATATGGAGGAATGAGGAAGGTGCATGTTCAACATACAATGTGGACCTATGCTATCTAAATTTAAAAGGAAATCAACCATTCCCTGTCAGAGCCAGTCTCAAGAATTCTGTAATCAAAATCCAACCATGTTCAGATTCTATTGCAATTTTACCAGACATCCCTTGCCTGATTATTTATAAAGACATTGTGGATATGCGCTTTCCCCTGACACACACCCCCATCACAAAGCATTTAATGCATGCCTCTCCACTTATCCAGCTCATCTCGTTCCTTTTCCTCCACTCCTCCTTGTCACTTCTCATATTTTTAATTCAAGCAGACACATCTGATAAAGGCCCATCGAAACGGCAGCCATTCATCCATTCTCTTCCAGTTCTCATGCCACATCAGTGACACCGACAGAGCATTTTTTGACCGTTTTGCTCTCCCTTTTAAGCTCCTCATATCTTACTACGCACAAAGAGATGAGAGACAAAGGCTCATCAGAGACATCATTAGGTTACATTTATCTACTTTGTGCTCCCTTTGTCTCCTATTAGGTTTTAAAGAGGTCCCAGTCCTTGCACAGCTAGCTGAAATGTCATGTTTGCTCTGTTTCATCTGTTCCTGAAATAACCGTGCTACTTGCTGATTTTGTTCTATTTTATAAGAAAAAAGTAATGTCTTGCATTTCTACTGATGAGAGTATCTCAAAATAATCTTCTAAGGGGCTTGAATTCAAAGGGAAAGTGTTTTAATTAAAATATTAAGTGCGGACCACATTTGTGTTTATCATGTGTGAAACATTCACTTTTCGTACTGATTTACTAGCTGGAGAGCATTGTATGCGATGATTATGCCCAATGCCAAACTATCAATGGGAGTATTATGAGATAAACAATATGTTTACAAAGGCAACTGTGGTGGTGTCTTTTGTTTGGAAAGATATTGGAATTTCCATTACTATTCTACTCAGGACTCAGCCAGTCTTTCTCTACCTATTGGAAAATTGCAATAATTTTAGCAGTGATTGCACCTAGAATTGGCTCTCTTCTCGGTGCCCTCACCAAATGAGGTGTCGTCACCTAGCTTTTTTTTATGACCCTTCCTATTTTATGCATCTATTCATTCATTCATTCAATCAATATGTAGCAATCAGTAAGACACCTTTACATGTGATCTAAGATAAAGAATTCTGACATCCTCCTCACCAACAAATGGTACAATGGCTATGAGTTTCCAGGAGAAAAAGAAAAGTTCATGCTAACAGGAGAAATTAAAACCAACAAAATATACAAGCAAAACTCATGCATTTCCAAGCTGCAATGATTTAGGTTGAGAAGTATACATGATAACCTATCAAAATGCCCTCATGGAACTGAAACTGAATAGATATTTGCATTTTCTATTCTCCGATATGTGAAATGTGATGTATTTATCCTTAACAAAACAAGCAAGAATAACTATAATCCATTTCAAAAGGTCATCTCAAAAATAATGGAAAAAGATAGAGGCGATAGACCATATGGGAAGTCAGAAGAGGTAGATTTGAGTAAGCTGAGGGGACTTCGTTTCACCTAAGAGTTTTATTTGTCATATAGAGATTCTCAAAAGAAACACACGCCTGGTGGGCATAAGACAGGTAAGGTTACAGAAACTCTAACAAGAGTTATTTGCACACTCTCTTTCCCACCTGAAATCCAAGAAGCAACAATAAAAGTGAGAAGCAATGGGGTCTGAGAATTATAGGTGCTGTAGAGGAAGCTTTCTCAATCTAGGATACTGAACTAGAAGTATACCCTGGTTAGTTTGTAATACCAGTTTGCCACCACAAAGAGTGAACTTGATAGAGCGAGCCTCGGTGGAAGACCTGGCCAGGTCAGATTGCCCTCTGACCATTGCTGGAGGGTCCTAGGGATTGTTTCCGTTGTCTCTTGATATGAGAGAGCCTAGATCATAATGGCTTCTGACACAATTGGGCAGAATCCTGGGCTGTATAAGAATGCTGACTGAGCATGAACAGAAACCAGGAGCCAGTAAATAGTTTTGCTTCCTGTTTTCTCCATCAGTCCCTGCCCAGTCTTCCCTCAGTGATGGACTAGACTTGAAACTATAAGTCACTGTGGTCACGGTATTTATCATAGCAACAGAAAACCAACTAGGAGACTTTGCATGTCAAATTACTTCTCAGCCTAGAAATTGTTTTGGTTAGTTGCAAATGTGTTTAATTAGCACAGCCAAATATCATATTATATTATGCCCTGTCAATTATCAGAAAATCAAAACAAAAGTTTGCTATCCTGTGAATTTTTCTTTATGGGCTTTTCTTTATGGACTATGTGAGATGTCTGACAACTGCTCAAATTCATATATGCTTTTCTGATGCTACATTTTGAAAGGGAGAATTTTTCAGAATTGGTAATAATTACCATCCCTAATTCCGTCTATGTTCTTTATGTCTTTATATAAACAAAAAGCTTATGAAAATTTTAGATACCGCTAAAATTTTAAGTTAATATTATCTTTACATTAATAAATGGTGTTTTAAAATAGGTCTCATGTATGACTTCATTTTCTCAGTTTTCAGATGAAGAAACAGCCAGTCTAACAAAAGAGGTAACAGGATTGACAATGGTATGATGTTTCTTGGACTCAACCATAGATAATGTAGGGATTTCATTTTAATCTAAATAGTTGAGTACAGTTCATGCATACTTTAACAAACAAAATTTCTTCTGCCATATCATTTGGCAGTTTAAAGAAAGATATAGGAATTGATGAGGTAATAGGAAATTAATCATTTCACTTCTAAATAAGGCACCTTGGTACTGATTATTTTAAAAAATAATTTCCCATTTTGTGGGCCTCCTACAGAATCTGTTTGGTATAATAGAAAAGATATAACACTGAAAAAAAGTGGTCTTGATTAGAATCTACTCTGAAATACCGAACAATGAGCTTCGACTACCGATTATCATCAGTGAAGTGAGAAAATGACACATTGACCGTTATTAGGAAATGAAATTATGGTCAGGGCCCAAAGACATTCAACTGGCTGTTCAAGGTGCTGATTAGCATACACAGGGCATGATGGCCTCCAGGTCCCTCAGTATGAAGACTATCTGTGGCTCTTCTCACCCAGGCCCTTACCCTAGAATTTTTCAGTTCATGGACTTTCTTCCCCCAGCTTCTCATTCCCAATAGAATGCTATTTTGACTATACACTCACTTCTTCCCCTCTCTCTTGCTTATCTTCCTCACAAGGTTCTCCTGCTTGACCTCTCTTGGTCTCATTTGCCCATACTCTCTTTGTCTTCATTTCTCTCTCTCCTCATATTTTTCTTATCTCATGGCCTGTTCTAGTCTGGTGGCCATGTTCAGTTCACTACTTTTTCTCTCTGCTTTGGACTCTTCCAGAAGCCTCTGGTTGTATTCTCCCTCCTATCTACAACAGAAACCTTCCCTTCAAGTCTACCTTGCAGTGATCATATCCTCGGTTTTTACACTTAAAGTAAGCTCCTAGAAAGGGAATGCTCAGGAAGTTTATTTCCTTATTTCAGCAATTAACCCTACTCTACAGGTACATTCGTGCACCTATGCAAACACTAGGCATTTAACTCAAGCGTTTATGGTGGCATGTGATTTAATAATGCTTTAACATACTTTTCAAAGTCCCCTCCATTTTTGCTCAAAAGACTCTGGAAAGGGAGCCTCGAATATAGTCATTTTTCACAAAATAGAAAATCGAATCATTCCCTCACCCAAAAAAAAAAAAAAAAAAACAAAACAAAAAAAAAAACAAAAAAAAAACAGTTATTTTTTAGGACCTTAATCTGGAGACGGCAATTTTAATAATATTAAATAGATTGTAGCATTGTGGTACTCATGCTCCTGATTGGATTATTTTCTGTGTATTTACTTTAGGTCTTTGCCAGACCACTTCCTACAGCTTCTCTTGAAACTAATGCTTTAGTGTGAGGCTCTTTTTCAGCCTGATCCACAAAAATATCTGTCCTTTGTAACCCAGTCTGCCCTTCTAGTTTTGTTGTCTGAGAAAGAGAAGGTCCCTGGTGAAGTCTTGGTCATCACAAATACCTGTTGTCTTAGACGTCTGTTTTTCTGGTCAGCATTTGGAGAACACGAACCTATTTAAGAACAGCCAATCTCTGAGCAATGATTAAAACAAACCAGTTTTTAGCCCTGTTTAATATCCTATTTAACACAAGCATCTAGCACAATTCTTGCTGCTTTGCAAACATTGGAAATTACCCCCTTCCCGACTGTTTGACAAATAATTAACATGATCTAGAACCTGGGTAGTCACCGTGATAAATCTCTCAAACTGCCAAGCTGAAATGATAGCATTTTAGTCTAACCCACTACCGTGTGTCTATATCCTGTTTCCCCAACACACTGATGAAGTTAGACCAGCTGAAAGAAAGCCTTTGTGTTGTTCTACCATTCCTGCTTAGATGTACATCTGTAACACGTTTCTTAAGTTAGAGAAAGAAAAGTGGTACCACAATACACGGCAGCCAGTCAAACCAGTACACTGCTCAAGCTCAGTTAGTCAGAAGCGCACATTTTGTTGTTGGAATCCTGAAGGAATATTACCAGCAGAGTTTGCCTCACCTCTCAGAATTTCTCCCTTGTAAACAGATCTAGAATAGGATCCACAGATAGCTTTTGCCACTGTGGAGCGCTACTGCTGTCGTGTGGAAGGAGATGTGTGCTGACATGAAGCTTCAGGAAGGAACACGTGTGTTTCAAGGTTTACAGAGAGGGGCTACACAGCTGACATAAGCATGAAGGCTGGAGTTATAATTTCCCAATTCATGTAAAAAGCTGCACATAGCTGAACATGCTTATGAGCCCAGTGCTGGCAGGCAGCAACAAGCATATTCAGAGAGCTTGTTAGCCAGTTAGCTTAGCTGAAACAGCAAACAGTTTAGAGACCTTGTCTCAAAGCAAGAGGACAGACAGCAATAAAGGAAGACACCTGATGTCCTGCTCTGGCTTTCTCATGCATGGAACATGCACAAAGAACCACACATTCGTAAGTATGTTCAATACACTTGTACACACAAAAAAGTTTGTGAAATAGGAGCTAGCATGAACATGTGGGTCTGAGCTCCAAAAAAATATGTAAAAAGAGATGAACTTGATATTCTGTGCTTGTAGATTAAACACTAGAAAGGCAGAGATAAGAGAATCCTTGGGGCTCACTGGCTAAGTGGTCCAGCCTAGTTGGTGGATTCCAGGCAAGTAAGAGACCCTGTCTCAAAAAATAATGTGGATTTTGACTGATGAGTGACAGACAGCCTTGGTTGTACTCTAGCCCCTACTATCATATATATATGTATGCATGCTTACTTGTATACACACGTGTTCCTGAACCAAGTAAATCTTGCATGCATTTCTGTTTCTAATGGACTATGATTTGTTTTAAAATAATACAATACCCTTATAATCCCAAAAATGTACTTCTAAACAATTACTGATCCACAGTCCCAAGCAACTTTTGATAATGTCACAGTGACTTTTATATGTATAGGCTATGACTTTGCTTTTGAAATGAATCTCGTGCCTGGAACTTAAAAGAACAAATGAATGGTAAACGCACACATAGAAATGGAATAAGTGAGAGGCAAATTTTCACTGAATCAGAATAAAATAAGTGTACATGACATAATCACTGCTCGCTGCCAAATTAACCATGGTGATGGTAGCATAATTTGACATCCAAATAAAGATATTGAAATGGGGGGAAGCGATGTTTCAAAAGACTCACCTGTATGATTAAGCAGTGTAAGTGTTGTTTAAATATCAGCCTTACAAATCATTTAGAAAGCATTTAACACATGAAAGGGGAAAAGATTGGAGAAGAAAATGTTCCAATAAAGGAAAACAAAGCTGATTTTAAACTGAATGAATTCTCAGGGAAAATGGAACAGCCAAGTCCACAGCCATTACCTCTACTTGTAATTCTTCTGTGCATTTATTTTTCTTACAAAGAAAAAAGAAATTAAGAAGGAAAATAAAGCTGCACCATTATCTAGCAAAGCTTTATAATCAGAAATTCTATTCGATATTCACTCTTAGCTTTCTTTTAGTCTGAATTAGAAAGTATGCTAAGAATCCCAGAGGATGATTAAAGGAGCAACTACTCTACCGAAAGGTGCGGAACAGAATGTCTGCTTAAGATTCTGGATGTCAGAACTAAGCAAACACCTGGAGCTAACCACAGATTTTCTTTCAATTTTTTTATTTAAATAAGATTTTTTTTCATTCATTTTGCATACCAGCCAGTTTTCCCTGGTTTTTCCACATTCAGAGGTCCCAATTCAGTCCCATGTAGGTTCCCGAGGTATCAGTCCATAGTTCATTAGCTCTCACTAGCTTGAGTCATGAAGAAGGACACTTAAAAGAAATCACACACTAGCTCAGAACTGTGAATAATAAAGAGTTATTTATTTAGTGATAGACTCACAAATCAGAACCCTCTGCTGGAATGGGGAACAGCAACTGAATCATGCAGCCAGAAAAGAGACCAGACGCGAGGTTTATATCAGCATAATAGTATAAGAGGACACAGCCAAGTGGGTGGGGAACTTAAGGGTAGTGGCAGTCGGAATTCCTACAGCACCATCAGCTTTCTCTGTGGTTTTCTCCATCACTCCCTTGACCTCCTCTTATTCTTCTAACCCCATCCTCCCTCTCTTCAACTGAACTGCAGGATCTCAGCCCAGTGCTTGGCTGTGGGTCACTGCATCTGCTTCTATCAGTTACTGGAGGTAGGTTATATGATAATTAGGGTAGTCAATAATTTGAATTTAATCTAATTTAAATACTTTTTCTCAATGGGTAGAAAGCCAAAAGGAAGAGATGGCATACAAATTATAGGTAAATAATACATCAATAATAGAAAATAAATTTAATATTAACAATAGAATGTTGGGTTGGCAGACAATAAACAGAACAATCATTAATATATAGCAAAGAGATAACAAAAACATGACAGAAAAATTAATGATATAGATAGATACAGACAAAGAGACAGAAAGACAACAGGTGATAGAAATATGTATAATAGACAGACCAGTATTTAATAGAATACGACGTATCAATCTGTGGATAAAAGATACGTGAGAAACAGGAAAATGACATAAACATATGGACAGGGAGATAGACAGAAAGGTGGCAGTCAAATGGACAGACTGAAACATGATAGATATGTAGGAAAAGCAAGCAGGAGCAAAAACGTACATGTACTCATGCAAGAAAAAATGAGTGTAGTATCCAATGGTGTCTAACCTTGCTGTGGTCTATCTTACTATCTAACATGGACCCATGATTAAATACAATCTCAAAAAAGTACAGCAAAATAACAGTAATTATAAACCTGCTGCCTAACTTTGGGCTTCTATTGCTGTGATAAATCACAGATTATAAGCAACTCGGAGAGCAAAGTGTTTATTTCACTTTATGCATCCAGATAGCAGTATATCACCTAGCAAAGTCTGGGCAAGAACTCAAGGCAGGAACTGAAATAGATGCCAGGGAGGAGAGCTGCTTACTAACTTTTCTCTTCACGGCTTGCTTAGTTAGCTTACTTATACGACCAACACCACCTGGCTAGTGACTAATCACCCAGAGTGATTAGGCTCTCACACATCAATCATTAATCCTGACAATAACCCACAGGATTGCCTTTAGGCCAATTTAATGGAAGTATTTTCTCAATTAATATTCATTTTTTACAGATATATTTAACTTATGTCAAGTTGACAAACAGGAAACCAAGACACCCCATACATCTCTAACTCTAAAACAAAGATGGGTACCACAAACTTCCTGAAGATGAAATCTGTGCAGCGAGAAGGTGTGTGGTTCCTTATGTCACAAGCAAGCTTCCCTCAAAACTCTCCTCTCAACCTCCTACTGCCAAACTGTTGATCACACACCACTGTGTCGTCCCCCACCGCTAGTTTTCTTCCTCATGTTCACCAGGCCTGTCTATCCTTCCAGTGAAGAGCAATGGTTTCTACTGACCCAAATGTCCAACTATTGAGACAAAATTCCTCCTTTGAGCTCTTCCTCATTAGCGAGTGCAAAAGCAAAACAAAACAAAAGAACAGCAACTACAAAACTGGTGATGCTGAAGAGGTTTTAAGTGACTAGGAATTCGATTATAAAGATTAAGGGGTGAACTCTCAAAAGAAACATCTATGGATCCTTTGGCAGGTAGCATTTCAACACAGCTCAAAGACTCTTGTTTATCATATATTTCTCATCCCTTGAACATAGGTGGGGCATGTGATAGTCACTGATGACATGTTCATGACAACTGGACATGCTCTGACGAAAATGAGCATTTTGGTTTGGCTTTGTTTCACTCATATAAGAGGAAAGGTGCTTGATTAAAAAATAGAGTTGATTAAAATGAGAATGACCCAGCTGTATTCAGATGAATTCTGTTAAAGACAGACTTTATTTGAAGGGGGAAACTTGAGGACACTTTTCTCTTGGTATTTAAAATGTCCCTGAGAGGGACACATGGCCAGAATAAAGATTTCAAATGAGCCCAGGCTGATTGCAAGGAGAAAATCAGTTCTTCAATTCTACAAACTAAAGGAAAGCTGTTCTGTCAACACCTCACAATTTCAAAAGACAGTATTAGTCCAGAAAAGAAAGTAACCGGGTCCATACCTGTCTGCAACCTAGAGACCCTTTGGTATGCGACCCGGCTTCAGAATCTGCAGGACTATAATGCTAATTCCTGCTGCTTGAAGTTGCTTAACTCATGGTAAAATGTTATTCAACATCAAAAACTCATCAAAATATAGACATTCCTGCAGCTATCTCATCATTATGATTTCGTGGTTATGGTTATATGCTCTTTGACCCCTTCTCCCTTGTATATAATACATTGCTTTTAACTTCAGCATTATTTGTTCAATTGCTTTTTGTTGGTGTAGTCTTTTCTATGGATGTCCTATTACAACAATGTGCTAGTTGAATAGGCCAAGCACCTCAGTCTATGTATATTACCCTAGTATAAAGAAGAAGCCTCTTTCGGAGCAGTAATCCATTTCTCACCAGTGGAGGCTACAGACCTCAAGATCGAGGTGTCAACAGATCTGATGTTTGGGGAAGACTTACTTCTGGTTCATGGTGTTTTGTAATCACTTTTTCATATTTCAGAAGGAGAAAAAACTCCTCTAGATTCTTTCTATTTATTTGTTCATTCACTCTTTCTTTTTTTTTATCAATTGTTGTGTACACAGCGTGTCGGGGAGCAGGCATAGGACTTGGGATGTATAGCACAGTGAACACGTGGAAGACAGAGGGTGAGTCTGTGTACTCCACTCTCTTCTTCCACCTCTATGAGTTCTTGGGAAAACCCCCAAGTGAGTTTGAATGTTCCTTCTCCTATACCATATTGTAGGTAGCTAGGATTTGAACATATGTGTTCTGTGGGAACAGTCATGCAGGAGTGAGCATCGTGACACATTTACTCATCCCCCTGTCTATGTCTCTAACAGGATTGTTCTTTATTCTTAAACTCTGCTTGGAAAAATCCAACTTATTAGTTAGGAGCTGGAGGTCAGTTGGCAGAATACTCGCTCTGAGCATAAACCCTGAATTTGATGATTAGGGCCACGTTAAAGTAGACATAGTGGTGCTTGCTTATAACCTGAGCATTTGGGAGATGGAGGCGAGAAGGTCAGAAATGTGAAGTCTTCCTCAACTACCTAGTGTTTGAGGTCAATCTAGAATGTCCGGGACAAGGAGAAAAGAAGAAAGGAAAAAAGGAAGGAAGGAAGGAAGGAAGGAAGGAAGGAAGGAAGGAAGGAAGGAAGGAAGGAAGGAGAAAAAGAAATGAAATATTATTCACTTATCCATGGACATATCACTCCACATGAAGCCTAGTTGAATAAGAGCTGTAATCAGCTTTTCAGACTCATTTAGCACTTTCTCTGGGTATCCCTATGTTCCTTGTGCCTTCTTTTCAGCTGTTTATAACAATGGCCATGTCTTCTTCAGCAACAACAAAGACAATGAATCCTCATTAAATTCAGATTACATTTTTGCAAGTTTGGTAATTGTTAAGATGTATACACGCTTTGCAATGCAAGCTTATGGCACTTCCACTGTCACTGAATGTGAGCATGGGCACAGGAGCAAAAACAGAAAACAAATAAGCAAGCAAGCAAGCCCAGAAAGAGTTCTTACATACATGTTCACAGGGCAGAAGGCAGCAGCCTTCTTTCTCCTCCAGAACGTGGACTAAAAGAAAGTTTCTGGTTTGTGTCTCTTTTATGGAATGTTTCTACTTATTTTCTTTCTTCCATCAGAGACTTTACAGTTGAAAATGCCCACCAAGGGACTGGGAAAAGAGCTCCACTGGGAAAGTGCTTTTGCATAAGCATGAGGACCCAACTCTCAACCTGCACTCACAGAACAACCCGGTCGTGACGCCTATTGTTCACAATCCTAGCACTGATGAATAACACAGGACAGTCTTTGGAACTTGCTAGACAAAGCCTACTCAAGTGCCAGGTTCCAACGAGAGACCTTGTCTCAAAAGAGATGGGCAGCTTCTGATATCTAGCCTGCACAACACATACACAGACACACACACACCTACCTTTCTGTATATACAACACAATAGAGTTGTCTTGAAGCACAGCTTATGCACTATGTATTATTACATACACACAAGAAGAATGATATGACTTTGGTATGACTTGTGAAAAAGCATGGCATTACTGTAACAGAGTGTCAATGTTAATGAAACAAAGACATACAAACACGGTGCCATTTAGCAGAATGACAAACATTATAAAGTTCTGTGATGATGTGTTGATCCTGTGGATTCTCACAGGAACTTGAACTTGTATTTTTCTGAGCATCAGCTTTCTGATTTAGTGTTATGGCAACAGTACAGGTGTGTAGCTATCACAGATGACAAGATAACAGTAGTTGTTAATTTTTGTTGCTAAATTCCCCAAACATCTTTTTTATTTTTATATCATTTTTTACTGTCCATTTATATCATTAGATAGTAATGACTTCATTTAATCATAAGAGACATTAATGAAAGCAAAGTGAAATAGAAGAGATATTATAGTTTCCCTGGGTGATCACATAATCCAGAAGTGATCTCTACAGTACATTAGGAAGGTACAATCATTAGGGAAGCTCACCTCCACATGCACACCGATAATGCACACACTCATTCACATATGAACACACACAAACACACAAAGCATGAAACAGTTGTTCATGAATCTACTAATAAAATGTATTTCTGAAAGAGCAAATGGCTTAGTAATAATTCCAACTTCTGTTTCTTTACATTTATAGCATTTAGTGCTTTTTTAAACAAATGTTGACAGAAATTTATGCAAAACTTTTCTTCATTTTTATTTTTCTCATCATATTTCAAGGACCTTTACTTTGCTGAGATGTGACCCACAGATGAGTTCCCTTTTGGTGTCAAGGGTGGTCATTCAGAGCCTTTTCAACAGCCAAGGAAATCTATAAAAATTCAACCTTCAAAATCAGCTTAGAAGCTACTCTTGGAAGGGCTCACTTAGGCTGCAATTACCCATCACAGGTCTAATTGCCCATCTGCATGCACGATTTCGAATGGCACAGGTGAAATTTAGTCCCAGGCTCTCCAACACTAATTTACTCCCTTGAAATTGACATTTCAAAGAACATCAGGTGGCTAAAACTCCAGATTTGTTATTTATTTCAACAAAAGAACTTCTCTCCTTTCCACGTTGAAGCTTTGGTTTTAAATTTCAATTAAAAGATGAAAGGGAAAAGACAAGAACACAAGGACTCTGCCTCATCTTTCCCCCACTCTCAGGAGCAGAATGCCTTGAGATCATTTAGAATATGATCAGTTATCCAGTGTCCAACACTGCCTCTGCTTCATCATAGAGAAGGGCAGGTATTGCCCTAGCTTGAGCGGCTGTGCCTCTGTCTCTATACAGTTCTACCTTCCCATATAAAAGGGAATATAGTGATAAACACCTCTAGACAAATTTCCTGGATGAAAATTTGTACGGAATGGAGACAATTACATGCAGTATGTCTTTAACATCAGTTCTGATCCTGTTGCCCTGACTTGATTGTCTGAGCCTCTTTCCTTTAGCCTTTCTTGTTTTAATCCATAGAGTTGAACTGTCTCTATTTATGACAAAAAAGAGAAATCACTAAAGTACTAGAGTCATCTTTCTTGTGAAGTCATTTTGTGGAACTTAATTGTAGAATTGAGAAGCAGACACTCAAGAATTTGATAGGCATGAACTTTTAGCTAGATAAAACATTTATCCATGGCTCTATCAATGGGTAAGAAAATTGTATATCTAGCCATTGAAAAGTTTTGTAGGAATCTATCTACAATAGAGTTAGGCAGGGAAGGAAGATTTAGGGAGGAGAGAAAGAAGGGAGTTCCTGTGCTTCCAGGAAAATAGGAGTGTGTGTGTGTGTGTGTGTGTGTGTGTGTGCACACGCACACTTGTGCGTGTGTTGTTTATTTGGTGTTGCTGGTCACTTGTTCAAAAGAATTGCAGTTTATCAAATTAACTAATTTTCTTGGCAATTGTTAGAATGCTTTGCAATGTTTCATTTACTTTTACTTTTTTATTTTTCTATTCTGTGGAGCTTCAGTCTCTAGGCCAATGATTCATTTGTATGTTCAAGTTTACTTCATACTAGACTGGGTGTACTTATTATACCTTTAGATGTTTATGTACCCACTGTACCAAAATCCACGGTGACTGGCTGTGCAAATACCTTACACTCCCATTAAAAGGAAAGAAAGGTTTCTTTCCCATATTTTCACTAGCACTGACTCATTTTCCAAATGTTTGCCATTCTGACAGGGATAAGATGGAACCTCAATATCATCATGGTTTGCTTTTCCCTGGTGGCTAAGAAGTATGAGCATTTTGAGCACATTTTCTCACTCCTACGTGCATAACCAGAGGACTCCAAGTCATCACTCAGTAGACATGCGCTGTTTGCCAGAGTGTTATTCACAACACCGAGTCCCTGTGATCCCGTGTTTATGCTTCTCAGAACTATTATCATTATTGCTGTTGTTACGCTTCATGTTTATCTTGACATTAAAACTCCAGTATTGAGATGCCTTGATTGGATTCTCTTCTTTGAAACGAAAATTGGCCAGGGGAAGCCCTGAGTTATCTTCATGCATCCTAGTCAAAGACTTCTTCCTGCTCTCAGTTAGATGTCAATTAGTTCCGCCAAGGTGTCACTTGCTAATTACAGTTGTGACACACAACAGCTTATTGCAAAGCTTCCAGCTTACTGAGCTCCCAGGAAAATGAGAGTAGCCAGGTGCTTCTGGGACATCAGGGAGACACCTGCCTAACCACTGGAGGAGAGGTGTCTTCGAGGCTTGGCATCTTATTTACAAGTCTATCGAACTTGTGCAACCTTCCGTAATGTGGTCATGTGTTACTCTGTAATATTTATCTCATAGCTCATCACCATGACATCTAAAAATGTAGGAAAATATATGCCACTCTAAAGGAGTCTTCACAAAAAGGGAAACAACCTTCAGTATCTGAAAACGCTTAGCTGTAATGATAGAAACCCAGATAATGGCAAGTCCTTCTTGATAAGAATTATCTTAGACTGCACTCAAACACATCTCGAAGTCACATGAGCAATGCAGGCACACAGGATGACATGACTGATTGTCACAAATCTACAGTGAGATCAATGCCAAAAATAGTCCCTTCTTAAATCAGAATGAAAAACATATGTTACATCTATATTTTATATAATTATGCATAAACCTAATTTCATGAAACAATAGTTACCTCTGTATGATAAAGTGCATTCTAATCCAGCCTAAGTTATTTTCTAACTATAGTGGTAAATTACCCTAAGCTTGTTGCGCAACCTGAAATATATCACATCTCAGTTTAAGGTTACTATATGAGATAATGCCTATGTTTCATGCTTATGCATACTGATTTTTATAGGGTTTTATCCAGATGTAAACTGGACTGAGTGAGACATAGTGATGCACAGCTGTCATCCTAGACCTCAAGAGCTGGGTCTAGAGGGATTAGAATTCAAGGTCATTTTAAATTATTTACTGGGTACAAGGCAAACATAGGTAATGTGAGACCTTGTCAAAAAAAAAAACTGAACAGAAACAGAATAAATAATAAATGACCCAGAAATAGTTTGCTTGTGATTAGGATAATATTTAAAAAGTCATTTCCTTGATTTTGCTCATAATAGGCAAAATAGACAAATTCCCCCTTTAGTAATCCTCCTTTGTGCACGTGAGAGTCAACAACAAATTTTGGATTCCACCACTTCATAGTAAAACTTAAACACCATATCTTGTCCTTTTAAAAATATTTACTTTCCATTTGACCCTCATGGAAACTATATTTGTGTTTTTGTGTGTATTTTGTGTGTGTGTGTGTGTATATATAATCTGCCTTTCTTTAGATATGTGAAGTGAAAAACAAAATTCCAAAGAGGCATATATTTGAATACTTGATGCTCAGTTGGTGAAGCTATTGTAGAAGAATCAGGAGGTGTAACCTTGTTGGAAGAGGTGTGCCATTAGGTTTCTTTCCCTGTCTCTTTTTCTTTTTCACTGTGCTTGATATTTTGTCTCAGATGTGAGATCTCAGCTACCGCTCTAGGATCATGCCTGTTTGCCTGCTGCCCCAGCCATGATGGTCATTTCTCTGAAACTTGATGCCCCAAACAAACTCTTTCTTCTATGAGTCGCTTCGGTCATGGTGTGTTATTACCCCAATAGAAAAGTAAGTAAGACATTCCCATAAACATCCATTGCCCCTTTACAACTAAAAACATTTAAGTGGCCTTCTGCTACTTTGCTTAAACACACAGTGGTTCGCTATATAAAAACCCTTTACTATTCAGCAGGGCATTGAAATTCTTATTTTTACCCTTGACCACTCCTTCCTCATCCATCCATCCATCCCAGCTTTTCTCCCCTACCTCCGAGGGCCACCGTTTTCCTCATCACATCTACAAGATCATTTAATATTTAACCTGTGGGTTAGAACATGCAGATTCTGTCTTCACCATTATTAAAGTTTATATTATTCTGTGTTTTCCTAACTCAGGTTTTATTTTCTTTTCTAATTAGCTTATACACCCATGTTTCCATTTTCTACATGGCTGCTTACATTTTTTTCTTCTAAAAAAATGGAAACTTACTCTTTACAATAAAGCTGTCTATGCCCTTGCTTCTCTTCTTAAGCTATCATTGCTTATTCTCTCTCTCTCTCTCTCTCTCTCTCTCTCTCCCTCTCCCTCTCTCCCTCCCCCCTCCCTCCCTCTCTTCTGTGTGTGTGTGTGTATGTAAAGAAAGGGGATAAGAAAGGATAATAGGAGAGGTACTTTGATCAAAGAACATTACAGACACAAATTAAGTATAAAATAATGATTAAATATTGTAAAAGTTACAAAGTAGTCTTCTTGTCTAAAGAAAATAACTTTCAAGATGTTGTATTTTAAAAATAATGCTCAATATTTTTGCATATCAGGTTCCATTTAAATAATGCATATGCTAGAAAATTACCCATCACATATTTCACATTTATTTTCATATTTATGGAAATAAAAGTATCTAATAGTTTCATTAATCTCATTTGTAGCTATGGTTATAGCTCATAATGTGTATTTATTATGTGTATTTTTTCTTTTTTAAAATCCTCTTACATTTGTTAGGTGTCTTATAATTATTTTTATTAGAAACATTTTACATTTATTTGTTTAAATTTAGTTATAAGATATATTGATTTTTAAAGCTTTATTAACTCTTTCTGTATGGGTTTGTTTTGCCTTTTAACTTCTGAAATTAACTTTATATTACTTATTTTTAACATGTCTCATAGCAAATAAAACTATTTTACACTAACTAGAGTTACTGGTGTATTTATGAACCATATTTTGATAATTTATAAATGGTTCATACTTTTTGAAGTATAGATTACTTTGGTCCAGGTGAATAATTGTTACATATTTCTAGATATTTCTACTAAACCAGAAGCACCATCTTAGTTATTTTGATTTCCCAACACACATCTGAGAAATCCAGAGTTCAGAAGGGTATGGTAACTGCACCTGCAGAATAGATGTTAACAGAAATAAATAAGTAAATAACAAAATTCTGGAGAATTTAACTTCCCATCCTTTGCACTGGATGGCCTGTTTGCCCTCATGCCTTTTGGAGGACTTGCCTAGACACTGACCTTGCTATTTTTTAATGGGATCACTCTCAAAGAAAGGAGTACAAGCAGTCCAGATTTGAAGTTGAGGGAAAATCAGGGCAGAAAGGGGGAGGAGGACCATCTTGCTTTCTTTTGTGGCTGCACTTTACTCAGGATTCCAGAAATGGTAATTTATCTTAAATCCATTTCGAAAGATGTGTAGGCACATGCTTTATGCTAAGCAGTGTGACAGACCAGGAAGTGGTAGTGAGGGACAGTCCATCTTGAATACAAAAATGTGTCTTGAAAATGGACACTTGCTCATCAATACTATATGTTGGCAGCAGAGGACCAGAGGAGGTTTGAATGAGAAGTAGAGGCTTACCAAATAGTGGAACCGAGGACATGAGTGACCTTTACACAGACCTTCATGAACCTTCATCATGGATACATGGGTGAGTTTTAAAGATTATATAGTAAGAACAACAGCTATGTCACTAATTACAACTTATATGACACTGCTGTGTGTCTCCAATGTTGTCATTTATTGTATCTATATTTCTTGTTTTCACATCATCCTGTTTATTAGAAAAGAGAAAAATGACTGTATCTTTGTTACTGTCTTCTTTTTATATATCCTCTGTGTCTCTCCAATAGAAAGAATTTCAACTTCATGTAAATGTACCAGACTCATCTCCAGGAGATAGTACACGTTCAGCCTGCATCTACTGAAGCAGAGACGGTTTAAGCCGCAGCTTCATCACTTGTAAAAACACAATGATTTAAATTGGGGTCAGGTGAGTGACAACCACTGCGTAATAAGAAAGCTTGTAATTACTACCCATTTCAGAGCAGCTTACAGTGGAATCTTTCAAAAACAATCTCACTCTGACTGCGGATGGGTTTGCTGAGGTGTGGAAAAGAAATTATAATATGTAATTACCTGACAGGAAGCGCTACGATGGTCATGAATAAATGTGAAAGTATTAGTCTTATTAAATTGTTTACTGGTTGTACTCATTATTCAAATACCAGTCTTGAGAATCTACGCTTTCCAGAATGCTGTACTAGCGTGAGAGAATTCGTGACTTAGGAAAGTATACGGCACTTGAATCCTAGCTAGAAAGAACCATTATTGATGTTAGACAGTAGCTCATGAGAGGGAGAATGCTGTATCTGGGCTGTAGTATTTTCAGTCCAGCTCAGATGTGAGGCACTGTGCCTTTTAATTCACTCTCTGGAGTTTAGTCTTCTCGTAATCTAAATAGAATAATCAGTCTTGAGGGGTATTTAAAGAGCATTAGTATTAGCCCTAGAACTTTAGAGATGGTTTAACAGTTACAAATCTTTCTAGATCAAGAAGAAAGAAGCTCTGATGAGGGCTGAATTCATTGGCTGTAATTATTTAACCATAAAAGATACAAGGTGAAAAAGACTCAGTTTTCATAGAATAAGAGTAATTACTAGAATAAATCCCATTATTGGCCTAGCCATAAAATGTTTGTGTCTTATTGAACTATGTACAATGTTTCTGGGAATGGCAAAAGAGGGTGGAGGCTTTTAACACAAAGGTTTCAGAGATCACGGTCTGTATGACTTTCAATTTTTTTCTAAAACCTCCAAGTTTTCTAAAACTTGAGTCTTTATTATTTGAAAGTTTCTTTCATGCCAGCAATGCTCCTTGTAATTTAATAACAAATGCCCTTATGTTTCTTTCCACATTTGAACACCTTTCTTCACTTCCCATAAAGTTGATATATCTTGTTTAGGGCCTGCAATTTATGCCACAATCTTACTGTATCAATCTTTATCATCCATACATTTTCACAAATATATCTTGACAGTCTGCCTAACATGAAAATTTTCTCAAGGAAAGTACTTTTAAAGATCCCAATCTGTCATGTTGATATCAAGCAAACAGTTGGTTGACTGAATTTTTGAGTATTCATCCAGATGTTAATATTAATCAACCATGGCTGTGTGTATGTACACCCATGTGTCATTTTCTGTCTTCATATATTTAGATATTTTCTTTGAATACACACAGATCTTGAAATTCTCTGATTGCATCTATGGATTAAATTAAAATCACTACTAATAGTGCCATCTTGTGTCTGAAATTTAAAATTAAGAAGCTGTGTTGAGGATAGAATTTTCAAACATTATATTAAGTAAATTTGTTCTTAATTTTCACATGTACTCAATTCATACTGACGATTCTGATTTCTGACCCTCTCCTATTTCCCTACCACCCCTGTCCAGAGTATAAGCAGAGAAAGTACATAAATAAATTTTCAAACTTTTCTTGTCCAAATCAAGCTTGTGGGGGTCTAGGGAGGTAGTGATGCATTTTTTAAAATATGACTCAGTCTAGAGGGTTTTTCAATTAGTACTAAAATTTAAAATTTGTGTCTTTTGATTTGATTCTGTTGAAATAGATCACATTCTCCAGAGAGTTCAGTTCTGATGATGAAAGCAGTGTAATCAGCTTCAGTTATGTTTTAAAGCAAGATATGGATATAACTTTTATTCTTTATTTTCTCAGTTGAATTCACAATAGTATATTTAAAGGCCATAAAACCCTCGCAGTAATGAACCTTCTTAGCAATACAGTAGGTTTCTATTTTTAGGTATCAATGACCTAATAATAAGAATAATATAAATCATTATTAAATAATAAGAAAATATATTTGAAATGTTAATAGAATGCTAATCTAAGAGAAGTTATTCAAGATATCTCTCCTAAACATACAAATTTATAGTACATTCAAGGCATAAATCTACATTTCCAGAATTATCTGTGTGGTAATTCTGGGTACAGAATCTAGCTCTAACATGGAACTACATCCTCAGCCCCTGAATGTAGTTTTAATTATTTCTACACCAAGAATACATAACTACACTCTTGTCAACATTCAACATTAGGAATAAAATAAATCCAAACAGCATTGGCATGAATATAGTTTTTCTGGTGATAGAGACATGACAAACATCTAAAATTATCGAAGCAGGAGTAATGAAGAAATAAGTGTTTCTTGGCTACTTGTGGAATACCAGGAATATCCCAAGTGCTCTAGTCCTAACGTGTAATTTAGAAAAGACTGTAAAGATTTAAGTGTAGTCTGTCCATGGAATGTTGCAGATCGGTGTTACTACCAAATTCCACCATGTCTTCCTCCTTTGGTGGTCCTTCAGGCCAGCTTCTGTATGATAGAACAGAACCTGCCGTCACTGCATACTGTTCTAGAGTAAAATTAATGGGCTTGTCTCATTCAAAGTTTGGTAGCCGGTCACTAGAAACCTTGTGAGTTTTTTTTTCACAAACTTGGTTTTCTATTCATTATTTTTGAACAAGAGCAAGTAAAGAGAAAGGATTTTTTTGAAGTAAGATATGAAAATCTTTGAAGGCATGGAGGTGTCTGATAGCAAACATGTTACCCTAATAATAATACATCAGAATCTAGAAAACAGTCTCCTAACTTAATCCATCATATAAATGTGATCATACAGCCTCTGAATCAAAGGTTAAGGCATAAAAAAAAGGCAGCAGCAGCTCGGTGTGAGATTACAAATTACAGATCTCAAGGCACTGGAGGTGGTGCCTGAAAGACAGGAAGATCAAGGGAAGTCTGAGCTGCATAGATCCTATGACAGGACAGAGAGAGAGGGAGAGAGGGAAAAAGGGAGGGAGGGAGGGAGAGAGAGGGGGAGAGAGGGAGGGAGGGGGGAGGGAGGGAGAGAGGGGGGGAGGGAGAGAGGGAGAGGGAGGGAGGGAGGGAGGGAGAGAGAGAGAGAGAGACAGAGACAGAAACAAGGACAAGAGGACAGAGAATAATATCTTGACTTCCGGACATATAGGACACGAAGAAGAGAAAAGAGTGAGCTCATAGAAAAACAAATAAGACATGAAATAATGTCCATCTCAAAAGTCAAAGGAATACAAACATCACTGAAAAGCTACACGTTAGAAGAAAAGGATGGCAGGCATAGGAGCATGCATCTTTAATCACAGCACCCGGGAGAAAGAGGCAGGTCGATCACTATGAGTATCATACCAGCATGGTTTACACAGAAAGAGTTCCAAACCAGCCAGAGCTACATAGCAAAATTACGTGTCACTAAAAACGCAATTTATTTTTTTGCTTTTGTTAGCTGCCTTTTTTGACATAAGACCAAAGTATCAGCCTTCAATAAAAAAGTCAAACAGTAATTAAGTAAATTGTTTAATTTATCATCTGATTCTCAAGCAATAGACTCTAGTCATCAGGTAAGAATCTCATGAGTTTTAAAAGATGACTTTCTGAGAGTTCCAAAATATTCCATAGAGATAGTGAAGAGATTATCCAGAAGACCAATTTTTGGAAACCACAAGTTAATGTTTACAATGAAGCATACAATCTAAAAATGTGATATTGTCTGGGGTAAAGAATAAACTAAAGGCCTCGTCAAGAAGGAAGGAGCAGCTTAATGCAACCTCAGCACTGCTAAGTCCCAACATTTATGAAATATTAAGAGAAGGTTTTATCTACTGACCTGAAAGGAAAAAGAGAAAGCTACATACTGAATGGAACTAAAATATTTTCCATAGCATAGAGACTTGATAAATTAATATGCTTAAGCATCAGGATTCAAGCTAATTTTAAAAAATTTGAAAAATACAGTTTTCAGAAATATAAATTAGGTTTGAAAAAGAAAGGATTAGTATTCTAGTGTTCCCAAAGGAGCTAAGGTAGAAGACAACAAGATAGGCACTGGTGTTGTCTGAATGAGGTAAGCCATACACACACCTTCGAACACATACATGCTGCATACACACACGCACACACAAACATGCAAAACCACATACAACCATAATAGCATTTTAAATTTTATAAAATACAAAGCAAGTAGAAACTAAAGGCTGCAACTTTCATCCACTTTGAATGTGTCTCCATCCTCCTAGAAGGCTGGGTTATGGATATTTGTAGATCTGTTTTATTTGCACTAACATATAGATGATAGTGTCATCAAAATGGCTGATATACTAGGAGAGGGCAGTATCAAACCTCGAATTCTTATTTAATGTTCGTCTCAGAAAACAAAACATAACACTTAACTTGAATGCTTGTATAAAAGACCTGGAAACTCTGACCCACTGATGATATTCCAACAGGACTATGGACATCTGAGATTTATATCCCAGACACCTAAGTAACTTTGAAGCTTGACAACGTGAATAAATATACTAATTAATTGAAATAACTTGCAAAACTGCCATTTAAATTTCTATGCTTCACACCAAGTTCATCTGTAATGTCTTTAAATATTATATTATGGAAAAATGCTCATGGCCAACTTTTGTTAATCCCTTTATTAAAAGGTTCACATGACTTACTTAAAGAATTCTGTTTTTAATTTATTTTACTATCAAGTGAAACTGGTGACACAGTTTTCCAGACTACACAGATTACATATGGGAAGCTCAGACTTAGGTAAAAAAGTATTTACAATCTTTGTGGTGTGTGGTAGCTCTCTAGGCATGATATAGACCTTTAGACACCCAGGAGTTTCACCATTCTGCATGGATAGCTTAATAAAATATCATAAGTTTAGCTTTTATCATAGCTCCCTTTTCTTTTAAAAAATCATCAAGTGTTATCTGAAGATTCTTTATTCTTTTATTTTTTTTTTGTAGCAAATTTTTCAAAGAGGATATTATAGAACTTTGTCCAAAAGTTATTTCCATTTTGGGTTCATTCTTAACCTGTACTGAAGGATATTTAGGAAAATTTTAACCATACAATTTTAGCTGAGACTGTTTATTATATACAAAGTATACTTCAGGCTTATTAATAGAAGTGTGACTCTATTTACTGTGGTAATATTTAAATATAGTTCACATATTGAGAGTTTCCTAAATATAACTGAGGGTCTGTGAGTCATTTTAAATTAGATCAGCAGGCAATTGCAGACAGGGGGCAGAAAGAGCAGAGATAATCAATGTAGTGTTTCAGAATGAGGCACATCTCACTCGAGTCATCAAGGAGGATTTTGCAAGGGTCGCCAACATTCCCATGTCCCATTCTCCACAGGTACCCATTCTCAGTGTGATTATAAATCTTCACCATCAGCTTGATTGGATTAAAAGATACCACTGGCATTTTGGAGGACAGGACATTCATTGCCTTTGTCGCAATGAGAGAATTAACTAAGGGAAGAGGACTTTTCCTGAATCTAGAAAACATCATTCCATTTGTCTAAGGTTCTGGATTAAGTAAAATGGAAAAAACTTAAGCACAGACATTCATCTTTCTCTGTTTCCTGACTGATGCAATATGATTATGATCAGATTCTTCATGTTTCTGCTGTATGCATGTCATGCAATGACTGCAACCCTGCAAGAACTGAGGCAAAATAAGCTTTCGTCTTCCTTAACTTGCTTCTTTTCATGTATTTGATCATAGCAACAGATAATTTAAAATAGAAAATTAACACAAGAAGTGGGGCCATTGCTGTGAGGAAATTAATCATATCATTCTTGGGCTTTCTACAATGTTTTGTTTGAAGAACAGTGGCAGAGTTTAGAGCCATAAATACCCTAGAGCACTGTGAACAGTGTTTAGTGGACTACTGTCCTATGAGTTCAGAAGAGAAGTATAGCAGAGAGATGTGGGCCAAAACACTCTATTTATAAACCTTTAAGCGACACAAAGGACTGAACTGTCCAGTGAGTTAAAAGGCCAGTCATGTTACATTCTGACAAAAAATCTGGACTTGTTCTGTTCATATCTGGAGAGCAGGACTTAATCCAAAGTATGAGTAGTGCTTAACTGTAGAGAAATTTTAAGAGAGCAAAATATCCAGTGTATCTATAGTTTCTGCTGTCTGCTCTAAGCCATCGTTACAGTAAGAGAGACTAACGAGTGGAACTGAAAGTATGGGAAATGTACAAGGCATCAAGAAGAGGAAAGAGGCCAAGATGAAAGTTCACGCAATGTGGGAATCAACAAAGCAGCTTTAGATGCTAATGCAATCAGTACGATTAACAAGAAGCCTCTGAGCACTGGGGGTACAGGAAAAGTGGCTAGAGGACAAGTCCTGTATACATGAAAACTCAACTGATAATCATTTCTCTGAAGGGTGAATACCTACAGATGAAGACTGGAGGATATCCTGATTGGAAATAGCTGCCTATTGACGTGTTTAACCAGTGTTTCCGCAGTGGAAAGCACACACTGCCATCGCAATCTTAGTCCAATGGGGCAAAGCAACATCTCGACCTGGAAACAGAATGAGGCATAAGCCATACGGGGCTGCTTTCGCAGACTCTGCAGAATGCAAGAGTGAAATGGTTATGAGCCTTGCTCCAAATTTTCACAAAGCTGTTCAATTCAGGTCACCTGTGACAGGGACTGATTTCCCACTTAAAGCTCTTGAGTTGGTTGTGTATGGATATGGAAAGAAAAGCCTAAGTTGCAGTGGAGAGTCCAAAATAGTGAACAGGTCAAAAATATGTCACACATGCGAAGAAAAATTGAAGGCCCAGAGTAGGTCTGGCCCATGATAGTGGTCAGAATTGCTTCAAGGAACAGAGGCACGTGGGCATGGCTACTCAAGCCTATAGTAATCACATGATGTCATTAGGAGCCCCGGATGCCAGAGGTAGAGTTGTAGGATTTAGTGCTTGTTTTACTGTGTTTTATGCTTGCTTTAATTTATTTTTTCTTGGAATTTCCTCTTTTTAATGAAATATTTATTCAGATCATGTACATAGTAGTAGTTCATAGCTTAAGGTTATGTTACCACTTAAAAAAAATCATGGTTCATAACTAAGCTGACTGGAGTGACAAAAGAGGTTTTATAGTTTTAAACCAGGTTAAAACATAAGACTTTTGAGACTCATAGCTATACTAAGCATATTTTTCATCATACATAGCATAAAACTATGGCATATGTTTATATAGAGATTAAAAAGCCCAGGGTTAATATATACATATATATGTATATATATGAGCATTCTTAATGTAATATACTATGGAAAAGTTAGAAGACAGACAAAATGTGATAGAGAAAAGCATGAGGGAGCAAATGGCTAACTCATCTGGAACCTAGTCCTATAAAACTGAACATCACCCTCTATTATAGTATTAATCCTATCACAGATATAGAAAAAGACTAGAAGCTTACCCATTTCATAAAGATCTCTGCTCCAAATACTATTATATTAGAGATTAATATTTCAAAACATGAACTTTGAGAAACATGTTCACATTTGTATTGAAAGGCACGTAGAAATATTTTCTTGGCCAAATGGTCAAAAGTTAAGCCTGGGAGACATTAAAGAATATTTACCTATCTGTTCTTATATTCTACTACCCATTTCCCAATATCTCTCGTCATATAAATACAAGGTTTGAATCATAATGTTTATCAGTTTATTTAGCCTGTGAAAAAATGGTAGATACCATAAAAACTATTGCTGAGTAGCTCTAAGGCAATGAAATCAGCCTCTATATTCAATCTATCTATCTATCTATCTATCTATCTATCTATCTATCTATCTATCTATCTATCTATCTATGTATCTATTCCATTTATCATCTATCTGCTTGCCTCATCTGTGTTCATATGTAAAGACTAAAAGTAATGGGTGAGTCTTAATGAATGAATGAAATCATGAACAGGACAAAACCAAACAGCAAGTTAGGATAAAATAAATCAAGACATTATTACAAAGCTGCAAAATCCTCCATTAATAAAAAACAATGGAAACCTTTGTGACATCTTCATTTCTATATGAAGCATAAGTGTGATAATATTGAAAGCTTAGATTCAGAAGAAAGTGTAAGTTCATTTGAAAGCAGGGGTAATTAGATATTTGAGATAATATAAGGGTATAAAAGAAACTGTTGGGAAACCATGAAAGAGTAAAAATAATTTATTACTTTTTAAAAGACACTTTAGATTATTAACTCCAAACATTCATCAAAAGTAGTGTAAGTATCTCTAAAATGTTTAATGAGCATCTTCTTTAAACCAACTAATGAATAAGTCATCAATACTGTGAGGCTAAATGATACCAATCACATTCGGTAAGTTTAGCATTTCGTGAAAGTTGAAGATGATAAATAACTACCCCAGTGTGACAGTTTCCAAATAGACACAAATTAAAATCTTCTCAAATGTATAAGTTGATAATGAATATGTTGTTAGCATATAGTGGTAAGCTCATAGTTTTTGTTTATATATCAGAAGGATAATACTATCATCTAATAAAAATGGTTTAGAAATAAATGAGTAAAATAATTCATGAAGGACTGGAAGATAGGTCAGGGCATAAAAGCACTTTCTGTGAAAACAAGCAAGCCTGAGTTTAAGTCAACATCCCACAAACATGCCTAGAGCCCCAGCAATATAGGGGGATAAGACAAGAGGAACACTGGATCTTGCTGACAGGACTAGCTGTAAGTCCAGTGATAGACTCTGTCTCAGTGGAGTAAGGTGGAAAGCAACAGAACAGGACACGTGAAGTTTTCTGATCCCTAATCATACATAAGTAGGACTTGGAAGACAAATGTGCGTATTTACCAAACATGGACACATACATACAGACCTGAAAATAGCAATTCAAGAAGTATGTATCTTCATGAACAGTTTAACTACAATACCTAAAGTTATGACACAATATTACTTATTCATCTTTACAGTTTCCATACATCACCAGTGCAATATCACACACAGTCCTAACTGCAAAACATAATGAAACTAAGTGGAATTTACCACGATACAATCAAGAACACATTGATATCAAATGGAAGCATTTTGCATAATTCAATTGCAATATCTAATTAGGAAATCCAATTACAAAATGCTTGGTTTTGCTAGTTATTCCTCCAGCTAGAAAAGATGAACAGGTCAAGCAGAGTTCAGTATAAACTATTCTCATATTCCAAAGAATTTATAACTCTGTTGCAGAAGAAAGAACTATGGCAACCGTGGTACATGCAGAAGGCAGGTTATCCAAAGTTACACAGAGCAAAGTATGCTCTCTAGAGCCTAGCAGTGTGTCTTCATGTGAAAAATTCTCAGATTCCATTGTTTTCTACTGATAATTATAATCTTCTATGATAGTTACACCTTTCTAATGAATGATGCAGGGAATACATACTAATGAACGTACATTTCTGATACAACCCAAGGAAAATATATCAAGAAAAGATAAAGGAAGAAAAGTGATCTAGGAAAAAAAAAGGATGAAGACACATTAGTAGCAACACACCCTGAAGATTCCGTGCACATAAGATAAAGTGATGGAGATCACAATACAGCAAACATCAGATCTCCTCTGCATTTCAGTAAGCATTTTGCTTTCTTCAGGACAGCTAGTCACTTTTATTCTGGGATTATTCTTCCTATCTCCTCCAAGTACCTATATCCTAGTGAATGTGAATGAGATCATTGAGTCTCTTACTTCTGATTCATAGTCAAATGACTCTGAAAATTCTTCATTGCTTCTGCATCCCCAGACTCAATGAAGGAAAGAATCTGAGAATGCCTAAAATTTAATGTTAACCAAATTCTGTGGAAATATTGGTATCTTTAGGCAAGTAGTATCTACGCAGGTACAAAACACCAGTTTTGTCATGATACAGAAGTTCAGTTATCTTTGATTCCCTTTCAGATGCATTACTCCAGTCACCTGAAGGGACAACTTATATAACTCTGCTATCTAGAATTCACTTGTAAATGAATGCTGAATGTATTCAGGTCCGAAGAGCAAAAATCAACAGATAAGTTGTGTTTAATCTACTCCTCTCTCTGGAAGAAAGGGGTTTTCGTACCATGGCTTTTAGAAAGCTATTGAATGTGTTGGTGGAAGGAGATCATTTTGATCATTTGGATAATTTTTAAAGCATATGTATAAATAAACAAAAGACATTGGGCATGTTTATATTCTACATTATTTTCTGCTTGAGATATTTTCTTCAGGGGGTGAATTCAAAAATGCACATACAACACACACACATACATGCACAAACAAATGCATAAAAAATGGAACATTCCATTATGCAGGGCCTCATTACCTTAAGATACACAGTGAAAGATCAGGCCAGATAGAAAGGTAGATAAGTTGTTTTCATTAAGGATTACTGTCCACCAGTAACCCCAAATAAGAGATGAGTCAATCTTTGTTGAAGAAAACAGTTTAGGGAAGAAATTTAGCACAGGACTCTCAGTGCAATTAAAAAGGTCACAGCATGAATTGCCTGGGGGGGGGGGTGCTCACAGAAGTGGGTCCAATCCACCTCTCCTGAAGGTCAGAGAGCTTAAGCCTCCCCTTGCCCTTTCCAAGTTATTGATAAGAGGTCTGACTTCAGTAGTGGATATAAATGGGCTTTGTTGACCTATGGTGCGGTTGCTTGGTGTTTTGCCTATTGAGATGGTCCACAGAGGTTGATCTGTTCCACTCTGACCAAAAGTCAGATAATTTAAGTCTGTTTCTGCTCCTTCAAGGATTTGACAGGAGTCTTAACCCAAAGAGTGGCTGCCTACAGGATGCTTGGTCTAAGGTTTAGTCGTCACATGTCCTGCCTAAACAACTGAATATTTAACTAAAGATATAGTTGCTTGATGCTTCAAATATTGAAGCCAGTAATTGCCTGATTGTTCTTTGTTTCATGTTAAAGAAGTCTTTTGCCTTATTCTCCCTCTTTTGGGACTAGGGTATATAAGCAGATGGGAAATAAATCTGAAATATTCAGTATTCACTGGATTGCCCTCCCAGTTATAACTTATGTCTCTATTTCTTTCATATCTCTATGTATCACACCTAATTTTTTAAATCCACACACCCCTACCCTGGAAGGTGCAAATCCTATCAAGTCAGGACCACAACACTTTCCTCACTTTACTGTTAGTAACTGACAAAGTAAATGTAGCACGGTGTCACCTGTACCTTTTATCTTAAACAATAGACACATACATTTGTACCCTGAACTTTCACCAAATTTTTCAGCATCCGTCAATCCCTACACAATCTTTCCAGGACTTCCCATAATGACATAAGTGATTACTTTCCTTCTAGAATTTGCTTTTTCTTTCTCTATACTTATTTTTCTTCATTTATAGTTTTTCCTTTGTCTATCATTAGTAGTTGATCCAACCTTATTTCTGAACAACCCCCCCCCAAAAGTCTGGTTTATTTAAAAGTCCAGTTTTGCATCCTGACTAGAGAAAATACCATCAGAAATATATTTCTGCCTATTTTGTTGTTTATGCCTGTTGATGTTCTGAGTGACAGTATGACTTTTGGCAGTTGAGATTTTATATACAAGGTTAATACACTTTTCTTTTTCCTTTTAGTTCTCTTACTATTATATATTATTTTCATATTAAACTTAGAATGAGTCTAATTGGAGGATGGTGCATAATCATAAATGATTAGACTGATTTACAAAGTGATTTTGGGAAGTCCTTCACATTAAATTTATAAGCCTTGGAATAATCGGAGTACTTATGCCAACCCATTAGATTTAATAATGTGTTTATCTTTCCACATGTCCTAATCATTTCTTTTTTTTTTTTTTTTTTTTTTTGGTTTTTCAAGACAGGGTTTCTCCGTGGTTTTGGAGCCTGTCCTGGAACTAGCTCTTGTAGACCAGGCTGGTCTCGAACTCACAGAGATCCACCTGCCTCTGCCTCCCAAGTGCTGGGATTAAAGGCGTGCGCCACCACCGCCCAGCTCCTAATCATTTCTTAAATCCTTCATTAACTATTAGTTACCACAGCTGAAAATCTACGATACTGAGAGAAAATAACCTCTCCATTTTTTGATTGCACTTGTGTCTTACTTTGTTTTCCTTCATTGTAAGTTTCATGTTCTGAGCAATTTACTTCTTTTAATGAGTGTGTTTCACACATACAATGTATTCTATGAAGGAAGGAATCATGAACCTGACACCAGAGACTCAAAAAGTACTTGTTTTAACGATAATACAACAATGATATACATTTTTTATTTCTTCAGATAGTAGGCTAATAGTTTTCAATCGTCATTTAAGAAATAACAGATAACTTGGCCAACCTTGAAGCCATTAAACTACAAAGAAAATAGACGTGTCAATACTAACAATAAAATGAATAAATATCTAAAGATCACAACTCTAGCCTCTGTTACAGGATTTTTTTTTTCAAAGTATGGATGGTCCTAAACATCTCTATGAAAATATTATGCATCTGGCATATTTATGTAACTAATTCAACTTATAAGTTATAAGTGTTAGTTTACTGTCAGAGAAAGACCAATGTCCACTTATCAGTTCTGAACCCTACTACTGAGATGGTCAAGGTCTCTTTTACGTATGTGTGGATATGGGTTTATATATACATAAGCATATATATATATATATATATATATATATATATATAACCTCAAATACCAATGACATATCACAATTTGCCAAATTTCAAACTTCTCAGCTTGATATATGCTATGTATACTCATTCATATTAAGAACAGTTTCTAGATTGACTCACTGTTCTCTCAGATTTCTTTGAATATTATCTGTCAAAAAAAAAAGGTAAAGCCTAATATAATGAAACTCCATGTGATGCAGAGTAGACTGGATATGTATTGACTTATGTGAGCAAACCTACTAGAAACAAATATGAAATTAAGTAGCCAGAACTTATGCTTAAAATAAAATATTAAAACCCACAGCATATTTTCAAGTGCTAAGAAAAATGACTTTGGATCTATCTAATCACTAATATGTTTACTTTAAATGGCATGTCTATGCTTTGTTCTTAATCAATTTAGTAAATATATATTGAAAGAAAGTCAAATTGGGGAAAAATACTGTTCTTTACAAGGGGCAAGAAGGGAATGGAAATAATAGTGGTTAATAACACTTGACTCTTACAAAGACATGGATTCTGTTCCCAGTACCCAAAGATTTGCTCACAACCATCCATAACTGGATATCCTGGGGTTCCAATGCCCGTTTCTGATATCTGTCAAGAACACAGTGCACAGTGCACACAAAACTCAAGTACAAATCGATAAAAAACACCTCAACAAAAAAACCAACCACACTGAACCTCATAGAAGAGAAAGTGGGAAATACACTTGAACACATTGGCACAGGAAACCACTTCCTAAATATAACTCCAGTAGCACACACACTGGAAAAAACAATAAATGGGACATCCTGAAACTAAGAAGCTTCTATAAAGCAAAGAACATAGTCAACAAGACAAAATGACAGTCTACAGAATGGGGAAAGATCTTCACCAACCCCACATCAGACAAAAGGCTGATTTCCAAAATATAAAAAGAACTCAAGAAATTGGTCATCAAAAGAACAAACAATCCAATAAAAAATGTGGTACAGACCTAAACAAAGAACTTTCAACAGAGGAATCTAAAATGGCTCAAAGACAATTAAGGAAATTGTCCTTAGCCATCAGAGAAATCAAATCAAAACAAGTATGAGATTCCATTTTACACCTGTAAGAATGGCCAAGATCAAAAACACTGATAACAACTTATCCTGGAGCAGATGAGGTGTAAGGGGAGCACTCCTGTACTGCTGGTAGGAGTGCAAACTGATTCAGTTGCTTTGGATGTCAGTATGGTGATTGTTCAGAAAATTAGGAAACAACCTACTTCAAGACCCAGCAATACCACTTTTGAGTATACACCCAAAGGATGCTCAATAATACCATAAGCTCAAACTATGTTCATAACAGCATTGTTTGTCATAACCAGAAACTGAAGACAACCTAAATGCTCCTCTACTGAAGAATGGAAAGGAAAATGTGTTACATTTATACAATGGAGTACTAAACAGCAGAAAAAAAGAATGGCAATGTTGTTAGAGGGCCACTTGTTAGTTCCTAACTGCTCAGCTTCAAAATAACCACACAGAAATTATATTATTTAAAACACTGCTTGACCCATTAACTCTAGCCTCTTATTGACTAACTCTTACATATTAATTTAACCCATCTTCATTAAGCTATGTATGACCACATGGCAGTGGCTTGCCGAATAAAGCGCCATCCAATTCTGGTGAGGCTACATGGCTTCTCTCTGACTCTGCATCCTTTCTCCCAGCATTCCATTTGGTTTTCACCACCTATCTAAGTTCTGCCCTATCAACAGGCCAAGGCAGTTTCTTTATTACCCAATGATATTCACAGCATACAGAGGGGAACACCACATCATGACATCTTGAAATTTGTGGACAAATGGATGGATCTAGAAAACATCATATTAAGTGAAGTAACCCAGACCTAGAAAGACAATTATCATATATCCTTACTCATAAGTTGTTTTTAGACATAAAGCAAAGTAAAGCCAGCCTACAGTTTACAATCCCAGAGAACCTAGACAACAAACAGGATCCTAAAAGAGACATACTTGGATTTAATCTACATGGGAAATAGAAAAAGACAAGATATCCTCAGTAAATAGGGAGCATGGGGCCCATGGGAGAGGGGAGAAGGGGAGGGGAGAAGGAGAGAGGAAAATGGAGACAAATATATAGCTCAATAAAAACAATTAAAAAATAAACAAATAAAAAAGGACATAGTGCATAGATATACAAACAGTCAAAATATTTATACATATAAAATAAATAAATCTTTAAAAAATTAAAAATGTGATTAAGGAATTATAGTTCAGAATGATCACGATGGCTTAAAATGTACACAGAAATATGAGGCTGAGATGTAAGCGTATTAGATCCTTGAAAAGACAGATCAGAATGGGTAAAGACCTCTGTGAAGACAAGAGTTTGGAAAGGACATTTGAAACCATGATGGATTTGTCACAGTAACAGATGAAAAATACTCCAGGAAAAGCAACTAGCACAAAGTTGGACATCCTTTCCAAGATCCTCTGACTAGCATGCCATGCAGAGGCCTCCCAAGACAGGCCATGCTGGAGTTAGTATGCCCCTCCCACACCTGCCATATACAGAAATAACATTATTTCTGATCTCACTGTAAATATCTGTGCAAAGCACAAATTAGCATTCATATTTCATAGAGCTGCGATTATATTATAAACCACAACATATAGTATGAACCACATGATTTGTTTTAAACAGTTCTCTTCATTTTAAAATAACACTTATGATCTGTTGCAGTCAGAATTTTACAGGTTTAGCATTGGTGGTGTTCATAGAATAATTTATTTCCATAGCTCCCAAGATATTGAGAGAGTGTATTCAGTTTGACACACATTTTAACTGTTAAATGTTGTTTTTCTATTAAAATTCATAAAGTCAAGGAAAACTCCAATTCAATACAAGTTAAATGCTTTACCTCCCACCTGTCATCTGCACAAACCATATAATTTTCCTAAAATTATGCAAAAATTACTTAATTAAGTTTTAATTTGCAAATCCTTGCTCAGTTAAACTAGTGACATATGTAAATTGGCTTCTAAGCCCTTTAATATTTTCATAGTAAATGATAAACAAAATTTCCTGAGTTTAAAAAAATGTAAAGACTCTAGTAATTGATTTAAAATAATGGTAGGCAATTACATAAATTCTATACTTTTCTTATAAGCAGACTCAACATATTTATAAAATATTGTTTAAATTTATCTTTATGCATGATAATTATAATAATGCAAGGGTCATAAAGGTATCAGAATAAAATAATAGTGGGCCTTAAAAAGACAATATACTCCAATGTTTATTTATGAAACTATATCAAATATAGAGAATTTCTAAAATAAGCATTCACTTTCCTTTGCCTGAAAAAAAAGAATCAAAATTCCTAGTATATCTCTTAATGGAATTAATTGGAATCCATTAGCATTGGATTTTCTTAAGAAATAAGTTATTAAATATTGATATGATTCCTTAAAATCGGTATTATTTCTGAATTTTGTACAGGGCCAAATTCTAGCTGATTTATTGAAGTATTCTGAATTAAGGTGTCTGAGCTTTTGGTAGATATACTACTCCAACCATTGTTTTTTGCATATAAAGACCTCAAATGCATTAGGTAATAGCAATATATTAAGAATTTAGTTTCAAACCGACATTCAAGGTGTTGAAAGGTACCCAAGCACATTAAGTACCACACGAAGTTCTTGAGGAAATATCTCTTAAATGACGAACTTGTAGGCAAATATTACAATTGCTTGCAACATGGTCAGTGATTGCTGTTTGTTTTGCTTCTCAAGATTGACATGAGGGTGTTGAATGTCAAACAAGGGCACTACCACAGAGTATGATCTATAGTTGTGAGCCAACATTGTTTAGTATTGCTGAGTAATATTTTGAAAATCATAAAATGATATGAAAAGTGACATTCATCTAATATATAATGTAGAACACTCTGCTGAGCCTTTCTCACATGCTGTTTGGACAGAGATTCTCATTTCTACCAATTAAAGCAGCTTAGTTTGTTATAGCAGCATAGAAAATTAAGACAGATACTTACCATCTCTACCTACATAGTACAAAGTATTACAGCCACACTGATTCAGTTCTATGCTTATTTCTGGAGATAGCTTGATGTTTATGACTACTGAATGAAGCAGAACGGTGAGATCGATCACATTATTGGCAAAATCTTACTTATTGGTGGCTTTTTTTGGATACAACTTATTAGAGTGGGGAAACCCAAGAGAATGGCCTACATAGTCTTCCCGAAGTCAAGATTCCCAACACTGTTCTGGGGTGTTTGGTGATTGAATCTTCAAAGAGAATATATGTATGGCCAAGCTTGCTAGATACTAGATACCTATGCTTGAGTATTTTTGTTCTGTGCAATTTTCCATTATTATGAATATTATTAACCTTTAAAATAATGCCTTAAATCTCAACGTATAACATAATCAGCCTAATCTTGTAAGTTCATCCAAATATCACAATTGGATGAAATTGTGTATCACCGTATATTTTGATTCTTCTAATTTTAAGTGAGTTTCTAGAGATTACATTAGTGTTATATCCCATGGCATCCTCTTATAGGTATTCTTAAGTAATTTAAATTAATTTGTTATCCAACATTCTTTTGCCTACCTTAGGATATCATCTGACATTTTTGTTAACCGCATATATCTCTTGAAAGACTTCTTCAAATGCACTGCCCATTATCCATAGTGTTGAGATAACTATGAAAATTTAACTGAATTAATTCTATTAAATCTCTAAATGTACATAATCTCACAAACAAGACTTTAAGAACATCATCATTCACTTATATTTTATAAATACACTCTCTATTAAATGTTCATTGACATTCTTCAGAGAAACCTCAAAATAATTGCCCATGTGGCAGATTAGCAAACATGCAAAGAGCCACTTGCTATGAAGGGCATTTCATGGTATAGCAGCCGAGAGTCCTCAACCAGAAATTAATCCTTTTCATGTTGTGACCCATAACTGTGAAGTGAAATGCAATCTTGACATGGGGAATTACAGTTACTTGCAATCAGGCAAGAGCAGTGCTGTTCAGGTGACACCATTTTGTGATGTTTCAATTAGTTCACACAATAGGGGGCTTTATGAAGACAGGAGCCCGTGTCAAACCAGCATCAAGGGGCTATAAAAACAGAGTCGCTTCAGGGAATCAATCAATGACTGCCTCTTCTCATCAGTCCACTTAGATGTCACTCTCAAGAGCTGATTAATAGGGAGTCTTGTGGAGGTTGGCTTTTCAGATGTGGAAGTTGGTGATCTTTTTTTAAAAATATTATTCCTCCAGTAATACAAGACTTGTCTCATTAGGTAATAATGATGAAGGTGTAAAGAAACTCTTTGGGATTAATGGCCAGAGAAAAGAGGCTCATTCTTGAAAAATACGTCACAAGTATATATAATGTGTGTGAGTGTGTGTGTGTGTGTGTATGTATTCCTGAATTAAATTACTGGTCTAAAAACTAACTGTAATCACTTCAGATTAATTTTGGAGATTCTCATATACAATATTACCTGTGTATTTGATTATGTTATACTAGATATCATTAAACCATGACAATATATATGCAACCTAGATTTCATGACTGAAATCTGTGTATACTATATGCCTGGTGTCCTATGAAATAAACATGAATAATAATTCCAGCACTTAAGAAGCTTATGTTTTCTGAGTCTGAAGAATAGGGTATAAATTGTTTCTGTGATTCTAACCACAACTACAAATGTCTTTTTAACTGGGCTCATTTTCAGCATACAAAATAAGAACAAAAACAAAGCTCTGAAAAGTGCTAATCAGGATGCAAAACACAAAATCATGTGTAGTGGAGACAAGTGTAAACACAGCATTTTACTATAAAGAACAATGTTGTCTTGTCCTAGATAACAAAAATATAAGAACATTCTGCTGATTCCAACACTCTAAAAACTAAGAGAAAATGAGAGTTTAGTGTCCTTGTCAAAGACACACAACAACTAGGCAGAGCACAGTCACACTCAACAGGTGAGGAATCTCCTTGCACAGAGCAGGCTCAGAGAAGCATGTGTTTACTATAAAATAGCCCCACTTAAAGAGAATTCAAAGAGATCCCACTGTACCTCATGCTGTGCCAGAGACTCAAGCAGAGTTAAAGCTGTTTTGAACTTCGATGTAATCTCCACCTGTCTAAGATTAAGGAGGAATCAGTGGATTTTTGCAATTTAAATACTGTAATTAAAATAAATAAATAAATAAAATAATAAATAAATAAATAAATATCTGTAATTTAAAAGAATTTGGCCTATAGGAGAAATATTCACTTTTCCAAAGTCAAATTACTACATATAAATTTTGTTTTTAATGCAAATTTTGGGGACGGTCATCTTTCTGTTGTTTCATTGGTTAATTAAGAAAGAAAACTGCTTGGCCTTTGATAGGATAGAAACCTAGGTAGGCGGAGAGCAGGAAAACAGAAGATAAGGCAGGGAGCACACCCCCAATATTTATAAGTAAATAATAACCTCAGGGGATCCCGCCCTTCAAGCAAGGTGATTGGCTGGGCTTCCCCTACATCCTTTCTTCCCCATCTCCCCCCTACCCCCCCACACACACACCAATTTTAAAGGGAAAGCCATCTTTTAACCTAAGTACTTAATGGGAGTTCTCATAAATGTTTTCACCTGACCAAAGAAACATTAATAATCCTGTTCTGCCCCTCACTATACCTTATTCGTCTTTGCTCATGATTATATCCTCTCCCCAATTCTCTTCTCTTCCTCTGCATGTTTTACCATGAAATAACACTGAATTTACTCAAAGCTTTTCTCTGTTTCCCTTCAGAAAAATGCGAGGATTTCTCTTCGCTTCGACGATCTACTCCATTAAGTTGTTTGGATGTGTAAAACTACCCTCTATTCAATGGTCATCGTCTATTATTTCTTCTGTAAGCTGTTCGATTTGCTTTCTAGTAGTTTCTAGTAGTTTGCTTCATTTTTGTTTATATAAAGATTCGGGATATTTTGCTATGTTTTTATTGTGATATGTTTGTCTAGTTTTGGTGTCAGGTAAAACTGGCCCCATATAATGAATGAAAAATTTTTCTCATAGTTTTTGAAGAGTTGCTAATAACTTCAGTCTTTTTTGTATATATCTACTTAAGTTTCATATTTTCCTTCCTTCCTTCCCTCCCTCCCTCCCTCCCTCCTTCCTTCGTTCCTTTATTTCTTTCTGTCCATATGCCCTGGAAGAGTTCAATGTAGCCTATAGATTTTTCTTTAATTTTATATTTTAAGAATTTCATCCCAAATACTCTTAAGGTCATAGCCTCTTAAGTTTAATGCTTATTTTTTTCATATGTGTATACATATCACATATATGTATAACAAACTTAAATACTAATAGCTGTGCCCCTTTACTGTTTCTCTAATGCATATAAATATACTGATATATTAGAGCTGACTACTAGGGATTTGATAACCTTGCAGGGAGTTTGTCTCTGAAGAATATTCACTCTCCCTCTATTACCAGTCAGGCATTAGCTACAGATAGCTCTTCATCTAGGGGTGGGGCCATGGGAAATTTCCTCCATCTATGAAGGCTGATGAACTGGTGGCAGGTTTCGGGTTTTGTTCAGGCAACTATGGTGCTGAGATTTCCTAGGTACAGCTGGGTGAGAGGGTGTCCAGAGGAAAACAAGAGCCCACATTTGCCATTTTCAGTGTTTCTGGTGGTCAGCCCTATGAACTTGGGATTCTGTGGCAAGGCCGTGGCTGAAAACCGATTTTGTCTCACGTATTTTCCTTACTGTTTGTCTTTAGCCCTCCACTCATTTCCTGTCTCAACCGTCTTTCCTGTCAGTGAAGACTCCGCCTCTGGCTTTCCTTGAGTTTCTTTGTTTAATGGCAAAGGTTACATGATTCATTTGAAAGGTTTTTGCTTTTTTCATTAGTAGGTACAAATTCCCACTAGAAATTTGATTTATTAGAATTTAATACATCTCATTGCTTTTTCTATCTTTATTCAGATAAAAATGTTTCTTTTGTGACTTTCTTCTGATTTCGCCGACTAAGGATATTATTCAATATAAAATTTCAGTTATTTCATACATCTCTGTTACTGATTTTGATTTTTATAAATCATAGTTGCAGAACAGACCAGGACAGATTTTAATGCTTTCCATGGAGTGGTGCTTGCTTTACTTCTCAACCATTATTTTTGCCCTTCAGAGCTCCTTTGAAAATTGGAAATAGCCTTCTTCCTGCTGCCCCTCAGTGGAATTTTCCATAGATGCCCAACCATTCTTCAGGTAGTTCAAGTACATTTTTTCCCCATTATTTAAGTTTCTACCTCTCTGTGCATTTGTATGCCTAGTTTTCTAACAGTTCTTTAAAGTGAGTTACTTACGTCTCCAACTATTGTTGTTAAATATTATTCTAATAATTCTTTCAGTTGTGGCTTTATGGGGTTTGAGCTGTATTTGGCATCAGTTACTGACTCCAATATTTCCATCTATTCCATTATTATCTTCAAATGAATTAAATTTTAGATAATAAAGTACAAATTCAATTGTACATGCATCAAGGCCTATAATTCTTTCCAAAGTCAGTTAATGGGAGAGAGGATCAGCATATCATTACATTATCTTGCTTATAGTCATAATTATACTTATTGATGCTTCATGTTTTCTCTTGTACATACAGATAATCTGGGAGTCGTGTATATTCAGTGTTAAGTATAATCCATCACTTCATATAATTTGGATTTTCTGGTAATGATCTCATTTTTGTATGGTAGCATATATTGTCTTATTTTTCTTATTTTAGTTTTGAAGTAAAATTCACAAATAATAAAATCATATCTAGAATGAACAATTCAATGAAATTCAGTAAGTCACAAAGTTAATGTGACGTCCATTTCTGAGGAGGTAATTTTGGTAGCTGTAAGAATTTAGAGCTATCTTTTCCTCTTCACCGTTGTGAAAATGGCAGCTATTTGTGATGTGCAGTCTTCCCAGTAAGTTAACAGACATCAGCCCCTCAATGTCTGTGATTAGTGATATCTGTCTTACTGTTTTACGAAGTGGGTCTTTGTCTTCCAAGTTCCTCAATTTTACTACAGCATCCCCACCTGATTTTCTACTGTATAGAATGGATGAAGGTGCTACCCAGGAGGTGGGGGATCATTGAGAGGCAGAGACAAGCAGATCTTTGTGAGTTCTAGGGCAACCTGGTCTATACAGCGATTTCCAGGACAGCCAAGGCAACACAGAGGAATAATAATAATAACAATAACAATGAATATAGTACATTCAAAGACTATATCTTTCATGTATTTGCTTCTTTAAACTCTACTTATTCTTGCTCTAGGTCTAGTCATTCCTATCTGTTGACTCTAATGATAATGCTCTCTAATTAAGTAAAGCATTAACAATTATCAGCTGAGGATGAGGAGTCCTTTCATTTTCTCACTATAATAATCTATGTAGCCTTATTTGAGATCCTGATTCAAGATTCCAGGTTTTTTTTTTTTGTTGTTTCAACAAAAGCATTCTATTTAGAGAACAAAACAAGAAAGAGAAACAAAAGCTGGAAGCTGTTCTTCCCCTAACTCCATGTCGATTGCATGCAATTGCCAAGCAAATGTGTATTTCATTGGATAGAGCCTAGAGCAGGACTTCGGTAAACACTCAGAAGCAAAGGTCGAGTAAAGCTTGTCTGCCCCATAATGATTATATATGGACATTCTGCTTCGGAAACATAGGTTGGAGTTGGCAAGTCAGAGCGGCTGTGTCTTTTCTGGGTCACTGGATGCAAATGGGAAAGTATAGAACGCCTTAGCTAATGCTCATCCTTTGGAAGTCAAGCGTTTTGCTTCTGAGCTTGGATTTCTGCCAATTTTCTCCCTTAGTTTCTTCTGTCTCACCAACACCTTCTAGATTCCATGTTTTTGCGACAATAAAGTTACACGAATTACCTCAGAGGTCTTTGAATTTTTATATATGATCTTACTTTTTTTTCTAGTCTTTACCTACCCCCACTCGGAAGACATCCAATTATTTTTGGGCACTGGATTTACCGTATGAAGTAGGTTCTACTTTACGCAAGCCGTTTCAAGGACATTATCTTCTCTTCTGCTTCTGTAATACTGAGTAGGAGAAGATACTATAATATTTACTTCTGTATACTCATTGAAAGTTGGTAGAATGATTTACTGTATTTCTGAGTTTTTAGAGTATGGCATGATTCCGGAAAACACTAGAAGTGTAATAAATTTTTGTATAATAACCCATGTTATGCGAAGTAGGTAAAAGATGAGGGTATAATAATTACCAGACATACAACAAAAGGGAACTTGCAAACTCTGTATAACATAAAAATAATCATTTTAAACATCTCAGACTGGTTTATACTTGGGCGCTGTGGGTGGCAGACTAGTATACTACAGTGAATGTAGATTCACTATTATTAAAAATGTTCCTGTGGTTGGAAACAAAGGTGTTCCATCTTTGTAAACTAAATCTTGTGTATTTTTTATTATGTATTTCCTAGATACTAAAAGTTAGAATTCTATTTTGGGAGATTAGGTGTATGAATATTTTTTAAAATGAAGCATTAAACTTTATTATATTTTTCTAGATCCAATATATAGAAAAATTAAGCACACTTGAAATTTAGCAAGAAATGTCAAAGACCTAATTTAAAATAAAGGATTTGAAAGTACATTCATTAAAATATGTAAATGACTGATAAGATCACATGAAATATAACCAAATATTAGTTTATAGGTAAATGGAAATCAAAAGCACAAGTTATTACTTGACACCAGGAGGAACACACAGGTCTTTGAAGATGGAAAGCAGCCTTTTTGGTAATTTTAGTACATGAAATAATTTTATGTAATGAGTATTGAAGTATTTTATCAAATTCTATCCACTGTCATCTGAATCAAAGCTGTCATTTTTAATTAAAATTCTGCAATTTTAGAGCAGGATACATGGCTCAGCGCCCAAGGGTACTGATGCTTCTCATGAGGGTCTGTGTTCAAGTTCCAGCACTATATGGTTGCTCATAGCCATGTGCCACTCTGGTTCCAGGGGATCAAATGTCCTCTTCTGCCTCCCACATGTACATGTGACACACAGCCATACAAGAGAACAAAAGATCCATTTTACGCATTTTTTAAAGATTAAAAAGACAGTCCTGTAGCATTATTGGCTAGGGATATTGCTCACTCTCCTCACTGCTTACCTATCATGATGGAAGCCTGAGGATCCTCGCCAGCACCTCATAAACTGAGTATGGTGTGGCATGTCCATAATCCCAGTACTGAGGAGCTGGAGACTAAGAGGAGTTCAAGGCCATCCTCAGTATACAGCAAATATGAGATCAGATAATCAGATAAGATGCATGAGATTCTCTCTCAAAAAAGGAAACCTGCACTCTTATTCTGCTACTTTATTCTGTCTGGAGTCTTTTGACTGAGACATCTTGAAAACATTTGCTGGCTCCATTGTTTTAAAGCAGTATGACTCCAGACAAATTAGTTAACCCCATTGACCTGTGTTTCCTCCTCTAAGAAATGAAGTTAATAACTCTGCCATAGTTTGGATGCCTGGAGAGTTGTCTGGTCTGTGTGAAGTTTCTAGCAAAGTGCTTGCCATCATCACTGCTAACTAATGTTAATTTCTATTATATTATCATTTGATTATTATGGCCTACTCTCTGGAGCCTTTGAGAGGTGAGGATGTAGTTTGCAATGGGTGCTGAATCTCATAAAGAGGAAGATCTCAAGCAGAAACAGGAGAGGTACTCTGAAACTTGGCCTGCTTGAAAACCTACCTTTGTCTCAATGTTAAGAAACATGGGGACTATCTAATCGTCCCATGAAGAAGCTAGAGGACTGGTCTTCAGTAAACTACTCACTCCCAGATAGGAAGTGAGACAGGCAGAACACAGCTCAAGCACACATACACATGCACACATACTTGCGGACATACACAGATGGGCGCTGATATGAAGGAGCCATCTAGACAAAGATTGTCAGCTACTTATCATACTTTGCATAAAGATCTTCAATAAGCTTTTAAAGCTATAAAGTTACATTAGACATATTGCAACTTTTAAACACTTTGTTAAATTTAATTTTGTAGCCAATATTAATAGATATCTAATTTGATTATAATTATCTCCCTTTGAATTTTCTCACCAAAAATTCTACTGATGTAACAGTAAAATCTTTATTCTTTTCCTACTTCAAAGACAATTAAGTTTACAAACACAGGTTTTATGTTCTCAGGAGATGTCTGATGGAAAATACAAACAGAGCTCACGCATAGCACACACACAGCACACACAGCTCACATGCATTAGCACATAAACGTAGAATGCAATGTATACATATATATCACACACAAACACATATCAACACACAGCACACAAGCATATAAAGCACGGCATACACAGCACAAACATCACAGAATATACACAAACACTTGCACACAGCATACACAGAAATCACATATGCTACATATACTTATACAGAAACTTGCAAAAGAAGGCTCCAATTTCAACTACAATGCTTAAACTAAGTTCATATTTAATGACCAGTAAAAGAACATGAGACAGAAAGAACACTGGTTTCATTGATGGATGGAAAAATGTGAGATAAACTTATTTTAGGCTTGAATTCCTCAAACACAAATGGATGTCTACTTTATACCCTACTACTAGAGTTGGGAGCCATCACAGAGGGGGGGCTGGGAAGATTGTTAGAGCTAGAAACCAGGGAGGAATGGAGCAAAAGAGTACTGTGTTAGCCTGATAGGACTTCTGAACTCACGCGCTCATCGCACCTGCATTTGCTCACTTACGATTAAGCCAGTCAACGTTCTAGCAGGGAGGCTAAAGAATTCATAAATTTCTCAGCCCCAGTTGAGATGTTACCGACAGTTCATAGCTTCTGGGGAAAGGAGTGTCAGTTTTCTTTCAATGTGGCCCCTGAGCAGCTGACCATACTCCAGTGTACGATTCCACCCATGAGTGTGTACAGGCAACAGATTAAACATAATTGGTTATAAAATAAAATAGGACAAGAAATTTGGAGAGTAATGGATCTAGGAAGGGTAGAGATGACTAACTGCATTGTATGAAATTATCACAAGAAATTAATAATGTTGTATTTATTTAAATTTTTTTAAAATATATAAAATATTGAGTATAACCTCTAAGGTTTTAACAGCAGCAGTAGGTATCTCTCTACAGAAAAATAATGTTTTAAGATCCTGAAGGGGAACCTAAAGACAAACAACTTGGCAGTAAGTTGAAAACCAGAGAGGAAAGACACTGGTCTTGAACTCTGTGAGATGAAAGTGTCTACCTACAGCACTACACAAGCACTTAAGTAGTTGTTTCCAAATTACTGACACTTTGGAGGGAGTTCTAGGGACAGTGGCCTTGCTGGAGGAATCTTAACCGTGGGGTAAGCTTTCAGAGTTTAAAAATCCTTGCTCGCTTTCACCTCCTTCCATGCTTTGTGCTTGAGGTTGAGATGAGAGAGAGCTCCCATCTTGCTGCTGAAGCAGTCATCGCCGTCACTTGCTATTCTGCTTCCCTCCCCCTCCTGGATAGACTCCGATCCCTCCACTAGTCAAATGTTCTACTTCTTCTATAAGTGGCTTTGATCATGGTGTTTTTATCACAGTGGTAGACACGTAATGAGAACAGTCATCAGCCCATGTTGGCCTGGAACTCACCGTTGTAGCTCAACCTTAAATTGTCATTTCCCTGCCATTTCCAATTGCTGGGGTTACAGACTTTTGCCTAGCAACCCGTTTCTTTTGGATCTGAGGATCAACTCATTCTAAGTCCATGCATACACAGCAAATACTTTACCATTGCAACTACATCCCCACTTAAGGTGCCTTAAGGCCCTGGGTATATTCACACTCCCAGCTGACAAAGAAGACTAGTAAGAGCCACCCAGTAGCATTTGCAAGGTCCCAGGGGAATATGTTTTAGGCTGAGATTGCATGAAATGCTCCTTCCAGTAGGCCTCACTTTATTTCTGGGCTTCTGTTCTATTACCCATGAAGTATATTAATTGGTCTTGAAACAGGGATACATTTTTGGAGTTAGCTCCAATTCTCAAGCCCTACGAGCTCAATTCTCAATTCCCTACAACCCCTATATGTGTATTATGCCCAACAATAATTTAGACTTGTAAAATCAAGTTCAAAACCTTGTACATCCTTTCCTTGACTTTGGAAAGGCTACTTGACGTCTTTAAAAGTTTGGTTATCTGAAAATAAAAGCAAACAATACAAACAAGAAACAGATTACCTAGCACTTGGAATTGGGGAGAGAGAGTATCCATGAAGTGTGTTAATACTGTGCCAAGCAAATAGTAAATAGCAATAAGCAGATGATGGCTTGTTTTTTGTTGTTGTTGTTGTTTTATAAACAAACACTGTATTATTCTCCCTGTATTTTAAATCTTTTCACTTGCTACTTTCCACCATGCTGTACCCAAATGCCATAGAATGAAGAAAATACAGGAGAAGCAGTTTATTTGACTTTCTCTATATAATCCACCATACAGGGAAGGTATGACCACAGCAGCTACTGTCTGTGGCAGTAGGAAGATGCTTTTCTGCATTTCTAAGGAATTAGTAGCAGAGAAAGAGAATGCTTTTATTGGCTTTCTCCTTTTTCCTTTGTTATTCAAAGGCCTGTGGTACTGACCACATTAGGGAGGGTCTTCTTTTCCCTTTCCTTAGAACATTTCAGTAGTCCCTGGAAATACTGGCAGGGACATGTCCAAAGTTGGGCTTCCTAACAATCTCATTGCTTCTTTTTTTAAAAAAATATTTTTTTTTTGCTATTAAGAATTTTTAATACAATTTTTTCTCATTTTACATAACCATCTCCATTTCCACTCCCTCCCCTTCTCCTGATTCTCTCACCTTCCCCCTACGCTACACCCACATGCACACATCATAAAGGGTAACAATCCAAGGTAACCATCAAGTTTCATCGTCACAAGAGCTGGATTAAGTAGTTTAGAAGAGTGATCAGTGAAGCTTTACATCACATCCACACCTCTGGGCTATCAAGTTAACTCTTTCTATTTGACTTTGAACCCATTCTGTTTCAGAAAGCCTTTAAAAGAGTCTCTAGGCAGACACTGTGGTAACCAAACAAGAGAGGGCATCCTCCCAAGTCAAACTTCCTATTCTTACATTCAGAGAAGTCAAAGGACCTGGTGTCTGAGAAACTGCCAATAAAACAACCTCTTCGTTGAGTGACTGATACCCAGAACAATAAAAAATATAAAAATAAAACGATCGGACATGCCTTTCCAAAGTAGCTAAATAAGAAGGCCGTTGAGGGTTTTTGTGCACCATGGAAAACAGTTTGGAAGGCTAAACTTGTGTGATAGTCTCATATTGTACTGAATTCCCATCTAACTGTTGCTCTGACAGATGTTCTGTGTATTTCAGCTGGTGAATTAAGGCAGGCTCTCAGGAGAAGCATCTTTCAACACTAAACTGCTTTTATCTCCTTACTCTTTTTCTAGCCTCTTAAAGAATCTTTTTCTTTCACACTTGAAGGAGCTTTTGTTTAGTGGCCTGGAAGTGATGCCTGCCATGCATCCATCCTGGAGAAATTAATCCAGGAGTGGAAATGCCAAAAGAAAGCAGTTGTTTCTAGAGCCAGAACATTCGATTCAGTGGCTTGACCAAGAAAGCAGAGTACTCCAGGCTGCTGACACTCCTCTGAGGGTTAGCAATGCCTCTTCTTCCAATCATGAACCTCACTGGAATGGAAGGAAGGAACATTCTTAACTAGCCGACCAAATCTTACAAGGCAAAAAAAGAAAAGGGCAGCTGATCTCATCAGGCACTAGAGACACTGCAGTTGAATTCCTTAGATACTACACATGGGAATCAGCAAGGCAGAGAAAAAGAAATACTTCATAGTGTTCACAATGCACACAGCCACAAAGCTTGGATGGGGTGTAAGAGCAGTGTCTGCATGGTCAGGCGAGGGAGGCTTCAAAGATTTCCACCTATCTCGTACACAAGAGGCTTTGTGCAACTTATATTCTTTTTCCTCATGTCTAAATAGGAATAATGTTAATGCAATCTGATGGTCAAAGCCGACAGCAGTAAGAAAAAGTGGAGAATGTATAACCTAAAGAATAATTCATAATAAAAAATATGGTAAAAGAAAGAATTTCTTCTAACTGGAGCTGTTTGACAGCAAAGTTTGAAACAGACAAAAACTCCTCTGGGTCCCTGTCTGGCTTCTCCTTTAAATTCCAGCAACACAATTGTACTGTGCAGAGGGATAGGGTAGCTTGTCTGCTTCCCTGCCAGGGACTTTGTGATGCTTTGAAGGAGAAATGTTCCTCAGAGGCTCAAGCATTTGAATGCTTGATCCCCAGTTGGTGGCACTGCTCAGGAAGTTGCTGGAGGATTAGGAGACAGAGACTTGCTAGAGGAAGTACCTCACTGTGAGGCAGGCTGTGACAAGTGACAGCATAATCGCATGTTGTCTTCTGGCTCCTGCTTGTGTGTGGAGGAAGACATGATGCAATAGTTTCCTGCTCGCAGTGTCCTGCTTTCTCTTCACCATGTCTTCCCTAACAAAACAGACTTCATGTCTCTGAAACCGTAACCCCCAAAACTGCTTCCTCCTCTAGGCTGTGTTTGATCATTTGGTTGGAATTTTATCACGGCAACAGAAATGTGACTAACACAGATGGCGAGACCCCTGGAAACAAGGACCATGTTGACCAAGCTGCATTCAGCCTTCTGTGTCTCCTGGGATCTGTGTATGACCTGACAGCAACTTGACCAAAACTAATTTGCTATGTGCAGTAGATATTTTACAAATGCATTGTTTAGTTAAAATGACACAACACTCACTGTCACAGAGACATGGACTCAGCTCTTCGCTTTTCATTTTGCGCCTAGAATTCCTAAGACCTACGAGTTTGTCTTCTCAAATCAGTCACTAGGAAGGGTATCAGATTCAATGTTTTTCTCAAGAATCCTCAACATGGGGCTCTCTCTGGTCACTACAACGGCGTTTGTTGAGAGTCTTTTTGATATATGTTTAACAAAATGAGAAATAAAATCCTTTTTTAACCCCAAACTTTATAGATAAGTTTGTGTTATGAGAATGTGCTCTGGGTACATTTCTATACACCTAAATACCTCATTTCCCTGAAAATAGAGTGCATTAACCATAGATCTGACACAGGCCTGATTTCCAAGAAACATGACTGTTGGGAGCAGTGATACCCCAGATCCTGAATTTCTTGTAATCCACTGATCTGAGTGCCTACAGCTGCTCTGAGCAGGAGACCTTCAGGAGTTCATGATGGCAGGAGAGTGGTTTCTGGTGAGTTTGGCTGGGGCGTGGCTATCTCTATATAATCTGCCCCTGAATACAATAAAGGGGCCATTCTTGGCGAATTCAAAGAAGACCCGTGTCATTGTCTCTCTGTCTGCGTCTGTCTCTGTATTTTAACCTCCAGCCCTTTGCCTGAAGCTAGCAAACTGGGTAATTGCGCACAGAACACAGACACGGGGGCGCCGTGCGCGGCAGATGACTTGTTTTGCTTAGTAGATACTGCTGTAGATACACAGAGAAAAGTATTGTTCAAATTGGGGTGGATGTACATGGTGAATGAATATAAAATTATATGAAATTAATTTTATTTCTTCCATATAATATATTCATGCAATGGTTTTCCTCCCGATCCCCAGCGGACACACAAATACCCAGGCCTACATAGCCGGAGTTTGCACCCGCGGCAAGGCCTAGCGGTTTTTTTTTGTTTTTTTTTTTTTTTGGATTTTTCGAGACAGGGTTTCTCTGTAGCTTTTGGTTCCTGTCCTGGAACTAGCTCTTGTAGACCAGGCTGGCCTCGAACTCACAGAGATCCGCCTGCCTCTGCCTCCCGAGTGCCGGGATTAAAGGCGTGCGCCACCATCACCCAGCCTAAGGCCTAGCGTTTTAAAAACCGCGCGAGGCAGGAAATTTTTTTCTTAAAGAAGCCATGGCACGCCGCCAACTGTGCTAAACTTTGTATTTGTGTCTAGAATTCTTAGTTCTAGCCTCTTATTGGCTAACTCTCACATCTTGCTTTAACCCCTATCTGTTAATCTGCGTGTTACCACAAGGTCATGGCTTACCCGGAAAGATCCAGCACGTCTGACCTGGTGGCTGCCTCCATGGTGGCAATCTCTGACCCTGCCCTGCCCCGATACAGGGGTCGTGACACAGCCTCTGGAGAATGGCTGGCAGGCAGCCCAGTGTCCCTAAGCTGTTCAGCTGGGACAAAGGTCACGGTGCAAACGCAACGGTGCTGTGGCGGGTGTTTCAAATAGCACTTCCGCTGGATGTGGCAATGGCTTGCGCTCCGACTCCTGCTGCCCAAGTGCGCTGCGCGGAACACCTGCTCAGACTGTCCAGGCCCGTGGATCCCGGGAGGCGTGGAGTTTCCACAGCTGAGGGAGGGAGGCAGGCAGCTGACCTGGGGGGGGGGGATGTGTGGGTGGGTGCAGGGTGGTTCTAAAACCAAATGTTGGGAGCCAGATAATGCGGAAACAATCCCACACCACTTTGGATTCATAGGGTTATTTATTTGAGGAAAAAAAAACTTACAGAACACCATCCTATGCAACAGGAAAGGAGAGAGAGAGAGAGAGAGAGAGAGAGAGAGAGAGAGAGAGAGAGAGAGAGAGAGAGAGAGAGAGAGAGAGAGAGAGAGCAGCGCGGCCGCTGCTTTTTAAAGAGAGAGAGACCACGCCTCAGTGGGCTGGTATCTCAAAGGCTATTATGCCCCCCGATTCAGGATTTGTGGTTAAGTAGAAATGGAGTAAACTAAAGTCTTCTTTTCAATCATTAGAAGAAGAAATACTAAATATACAGGTAATTATGTCAAAGACGTGATTAAATTATTTGAACTCTTTGTTGTTGTCAAGTAGCTAGTTAGATTAGGAGCAGGTATCCCAAGGTTTGAACTTAGGTTTAACATTACCTGTAGCTTAGGACAGCTTAGTGATCTTAATTGAACATCAGCTGACTCCCCTGTAACAGTAGAACAAGACTAACCCTGGTGGCTTTGCATGCCTTACAAAGTAACTATGAAACCTAAATTTAAAAACTAGATCTTTACTGCCTGTGAAACCAGTCTCTTACCAGCGTAAGTTCTTGCTAAGTTTTTTTTTTTTTTTTGAGACAGTTTTCTCCAAGACACTATTAATCCCTTATGTCTAATCTCATCTGTCCTATTAGGTACCCAAGGGTAAAAAAAAAGCAAAACCTCTGTTTTCATTTATAAATTGGACATTCTAATTTCAATCTTTCTTAGAGGTAACATAGTTGTGTAATTGTAATGGTTTTATTGTAAGTAGGATATTTTAAATGCTTATTAAAAGGGGAAATTTTATTATAGGCAAATTTAGCATATGGTTATTGTTTTTAAATTCAGAATACAAATACATATACCAAACCTACAATCTGAGGCATATTATAAAATTCAGAGTTAATTACACATCAAGGTATCTCTCAACAATCCCCCTGGTTTCCTGTATCTGAAACAGGACCCTGAAATTATCTTCTGTAGCAGATGATGGCACCATTCCTTAAAATACCTGTTATCCTCTCCCAGAGATAGATAGTGGCCTTAAGCAAGGATTATGCATATGTGTGTCATTACATACCCAACAGTGGCAATGTCTCTTCTGTTAATCAACAAAATGTGTAGAGGCATGTATCTTTTCCAGAAGACTCTCTGTATATAAACTCGTACATAGCTTTCAATATAATTTTCTCCTTTTCTAGTCACTAAACTACCAATATCGTTTACTGAGACTATTTTGTTGTCTTGAACCTCACAGGTATGGTGTGCCAAAACTGGGAACTCAGGACTGAAACAAAGCACTTAGTGTATGAAAAACAATTGGGAAATGCAAACTTCCAGTTCTTTGTTTATTTATTAATCCAGATTAATCTAACCTCAGCTGATCAATTATCAAATATAGACTTTAGAATGTTCATATTCATAGCATTCACTTCTTAAACACTTCTCATTACTCATGGTATAATGTCTAAATTTTATGTCCCAGGAATCTAAATATTCATTCTTTTCCTGGTCTCGTTGCTTGGTACCTCTATATCTTTAAATCAGAGCATCCTGTGATTTCAGACTGCTTTTGTACAGCTGAATGAAAAATATTCCCCCAGAGGCTTATGTACTAAACATCTGTTCTCCAGTTAGTGGCACTGCTTGGGTGTTACAAACTTTTAGGATCCATAGCCTTCATGGAGGAAGTATGTCACTGGGGGTGGGCCGTGAGGGTTTATGGTCTCATTCCATTAGCCTGCTCACTCTCTCCTTCCTGGGCATGGTTGAGACATAAGCTCTGTCTTCACTAAGTTGTTTCTAGTCCTGGTATATTTGTCACAGCAACGGAACATTGAGTAATATGCTTCTATTTCTTAGGGAATTTTATGCTAAGGGATGCTTCTCAGGGCGCATCTCACCTTTTTGACCCCAGAAGTCCAGAAGTGTTACTCCTAGCCTGCAAAACCCACATCACATTTCTTGAGGAAGCTTATAGTGATGACTGTGATCTTTAAGGGGGTAAAAAGGTCCTATTCAAACACTTGACTTTCTCTTATGCCTATGCATTTTCTTCTGTTGATTTCCTTAGACTAAGAAAGCATAAATGTAATGTTTCAATTCTCAGTTTAGGATCACATGTCTTTCTCTATTCTGAAAAATTCACAATAGTAACAACCCCAGAAAGTTTGTTTATATTTCCTTTCCTTTAGCTTAGGAAAAGGTAAATTAAAACAAAAACTTTGTTTAAAATGAACTGATTGCTTGGGTTTTCGTTCCTTTTCAATTATCAAGTTCTCCAAGAATGGTAGGTTTGGGAACATTGAAGGGCTTTGCGATCATTGAGTAGAGTAGATAAGTAGAATTTATTACATATGGTTAACATGATTTACTAATTTACTTCATTAGTTCTTCCCAAGTCTTATTGAGCAAGAATTAAAAGAAGTTTTATTGACAGGAATCTTTTAAAAGTGAGTTTTTATTTGAAAAATCCAATTAATTGACAGGACACGGTTGCTGTACTGTAACCATTTACACTTCTTCTATTTCAGCCCAGTGAAATCATTTGAAACCCAATGCTCTCTAGGCCCCTATACTTACACATGTGACTTTCCAGAGTTCCCTTCACCATGCCTTTGGTGGAAAGAATTCTAAGTCAAAAATTTACGTAAGTTTTCAAATTCATATTTCAACTGTTACTTAAAATAAGACCATCACTATTACATATAACTGTTCCTTTTGAGTAGTTTGAACTTAGAATATTCAGAAATGAAAAGAAAGAGGTTCTGTTTTCTTCTCCTGTGTATCCAACAGAACCAATGAGATGACAGACATGAGAGAAAGTTACTTAGAGAATTGGCAGTGGACCAAATCTCTGCCCTTAGAAACTACCACTCCAATACTAAGAGGGACTCAGAGAATATTTATTCATCAAGGTGATATCAAATCACACTTTGATAGGAACCTGTCAGAAAAAGCTACTTGCCAAAAGGCATGAGCTAAGAAATGTGTCTGTATCAGGCAGCAAAGATCACAGAGCTCTGAGTCAAACCACAGCATGATAGTATGCCCAGCAATGATCAAGCAGTCACAAGTGTGGTGTCTTCTTCTTTGTTGCTATTTGAGTAGGTTTGCTACGCAACTCTTCTGTTAAATGAAAATGACTTTATAATGGTTGGATTGGAATTTAAACTTGAACCTGAGTGGTAGGAGAGAGACTAACTCCACTTTAAGAATCAAGGGAAATGCAAACAATGCAAATTGCTGGCCCTGTCTGTCTGTCTGTCTGTCTGTCTGTCTGTCTGTCTGTCTGTCTGTCTAAATTAGTAGCCACTGCAGCAGAAACCCTCCTGCTGGACAGGCATCTCAGTACTCTGTGGACTTGTACCTGCAAACATACACAGATGGCTGCATTTTCAACTAAAGCATGGCTAACTAAGAGACAGGACTCTCATGTGGGATATCATATCACCATTTATCATACGTGTAAAAATATTTCAGTGCCATGCAGATATTTAGAATACAATACTTTTGCTGTTTACTTGTACTTTTATTATAATTAAATTAGTATTTAATACAATTAAATACCCGTGATTGTTAATTCCATAACTAATATTTTCTACAAACACTTTTTGTCATATCCAATTATTTACTTTGGATAAATACTTTTAAGTCTTCTACCCAGGACCATAGTTTTGTTTTTTTAAAAAAAAGCAGAAAAAAAGAAAAAGAAAGAAAGAAAGAAAGAAAAGAAAAGGAAAGTAAAGGAAAAAAAGAAAGAGCATCTTTTAGTGAAAAGATAAAGTGATACTCTGGGCTTTTCTGAAGGGCATGCAGAGGAATGAAGGGAGGGGAGTTAATTAAAGCACCAGGGAAGACCCAAATCAGTATCTCTCAGAGAGCAAAGAGGCTTCCTCTGGGGAAATGCCTATACCGTAATGCAGGAATAACTACTAGTCCTCCTGCAAGGCAGATGAATTCTTTTATTTTTTACATACGTATTTAGCACACACCCACGCACACCCAGGACGTAAGTGTGGAGGGCAAAGAACAGCTTGCAGGAATTGGTTTTCTCCATCAATCCTGTGGGTTCTGGAGATTGAACTCACACTGCCAGGCTTGGCAGCAATCACGTTTTCCTACTGGGTCAGTTCACTGGCACGGTAGGCATATTTGTGCTTCTTCATATGGTACATGCTCCAAATCAGGTACATGTTAAATCTTCTGGACAGAGAATTTTGTATTGTAAGCAGGGAATTTTATCCTAGTTCAACCCAAAACGAAAAGTGAGAATGACTAAGGGGTTTTGACTAGTTCTGTATAAATTTCTCTGGCAGGTAGGAGAGATCCATCTGCTTCCCTGTTGGAATGTCTTGCTTGTGATTCACAAAGAATTCCTCCCGAACTTGGGGGGCTGGAATCAAATGACTAGTTGTGTGAAAGAAGGTTGGAGGAGAAAGTATATGTCACAATACTATCTTTAAACATACAGGTGAAATTGTAATGATCAAACTTATGAAAGACAAGCTGTAAGAAAAACAAGATATAAATTGCTAAAATCATCAGAAAACAATATACTAAAATTGCATCAGTATCATTCTTCCTAGAGACGCTGAGATATTGCCCATTTCCTCATAGTGTGATATATAATTACACACCTTAAAAACACACACTGCTGGAAAGATTCTGACAAAATCCCACAGAGAGGATCACAGTTTATCCTTGGCAATATTAGTTGTGCCTACAGTAGGGCAAGGGGATCTGCTCTGCTCCTCAGATTTAAACAGTCTCTTTGGAAATAATTGATTCTTCCTGTCAAGAGCGCTTCATGGGAACACTATGATTACTTTAATCCAGGTTTCAAATGTATCTCTACTTTGCGAATTGCCTTAACACCTTACACAATACTGGTCTTGCTTGACCTTTTATACAGGATTAAAGTACCATATAATTAACTTCTTTATATACAGAGTTACAACTTAATGAAAACGTGAGGTGAAATGGCCAGACTTAATCTTCAGGCTCCTTTCCTGTCTCACAGCATAAGCTCTTAAGGCCCCACTTTCTCCCTCTCAGCCCTTCTGATCTTGACCAGATGAAGTTTGGCTAACTGCATCCAGATGCCTCATCAAAAAGAATGCACAGATAGTAATCCATATCCAAAGAGAAGGGATGGATTTCCAGCTGCTCCCTATAACAAGCTTTTGGGGACAATGTCTCTGGGGTGAGTCAAACCTAAGTGCCAAGTGCAGGTCTGCATTTACTAACAGTATAATTATTAGCAAATTGCTAAGTCTCAAATCTGTTATTGGGCTTCTCAATGAGACTAATCTAACAGCACAGAAGACATGGCCCATCAGTAAATGATCTGCCATGAATATGAAAGGACTTCAGTCTCCAGCACCCACATGACAAACTGCATGCAGAGGCTTCTACTTGTAATTCTAGAGCTATAAAGTCAGATAGGAGGATCCGTGGGAACTCCTGGCTTGCCAGTCTAGTCAAAACAGCAAGCTACAATTTCAGCGAAAGACCATGTCCAAAATACTAAGATGGAAAGTGACCGAGAAATAGAGCACACATTTGATTTCTATAATCATGTGTGCATGTGTACACACACATACGAACACACACAAAAAACAAAAAACATACACACAAAGATAAACTTACCTGGAAACACATATGTGCACACAGGAACATATGCCCACATATATACAAGTGAGAAAATAAAGCAGGAATTATAATAATTGCAGCTTATAAGTTTATGTGAACTTTGATCAAGATTGTACACGAACCAGACCTAGTATATTTTTAAGGACACAGTAAATTCTCCTTGTTCAGCAAAGATCCATCCCAGGCAGACCTCATTAGTAACATCAGCTTTATTCTGGCAATTTCAAATATATCATGTATCTTTTTCAATGGTTACATTTTTAAAAATGTATATATATATATATATCTTACAGAATGCATATATGCATAATTTGGACCATTCTTGCAAATATATATATTTATATGTATTTAGAATTAATATTATTTATAAATATTATATCATGTATTATATAGTATAATATCTATAAATAATAAAAATATAATATATATATATTTTAAGAGAATGGCCCAAGTTATGCATGCAATGGAGATTTGAATGCATGAACAAATAAATAAATGAGTAAATTTGTGTACCCTATGAAAAAGGAAATGAGATCTTCTCTGCTGTTCCTCCACCAGGGTCCTCTCATTACTCTTTTTCTTTGGTTTCTCATTCACTCATTCCTATTCCAGCAACAGAAAAGAGATGCTTCAACGATGAGAAACAATTGCTTTCAGAGTTTCTTGGTCACATCAAAATGCCCCCCTCCAAGTCCGCTGTGAATCCCTATTGATTTTTCTAACCAGAAATCTTAGCTTTGCCGCTGTGACTGTAAAGAAAGCAGGAAGGGCAGCACGAAGCTCCCTCCTCATCTGAATCTCCATTATCTTCTGTTCTTGGTCTAAGATTATTCAATTACATACTATTCTTTCAAGATATTTCTTAACCTCAGGGATGCTTATACAAATTAAACTAGTCACACATAAAGAAAAGATTATATTGCTGCTCTTCCAAACCTCACAAAGAATGAATCATCAAAAACTAGACCAATACAAGTTACTTTGATTTAAATTTCAGATTAGTTCATTGGTAAAGTTTATGTGTTGGTATATTGGTACTACAAATTTTACTAAAATAACAATATGAAAATATAATTAGATATTTCAAAGTTCTATTTCCTCCAATCTTTGAAATATGAATCATTTTCTAAAGGCTCTCTTTGCATTAGCAAACAATCCATATTGCTTAGATTTTTTTTTTCATATGTGGTAAACACAGCCCTGGATTTATTATTACAACTCAGACATGTTCAAATAAAGATTCAGTTGGCTTCAATTATTGTTACTTTAGACAACTGGAATGGGTTTCAGCCTAAATTATATGCTTGCAATGGTTCAGAGGATTTTAGAATTTGAGCTCTGATTTCTTAGGTAGCTCTTTAAGTGGCATGGTACTGGGTAAGGAGAACAGGAGCCTGCCCTGATTATAGAATAATTCAAACTAAAAAAATTGCAACAATGGTTCAAAGAGATTTCAGCTCTATGGACTGGTCAGCATCAACTTCACAGAGATCACAGTCTAATCTACTTATACAGCATTTATTTGGAAGATGTTTTAAGGTCATCAGTTTCCAGTTGGGTTTTCTTAGCACCTTCTACATTGTCTGTCATAGGAAAGCTCTTTGAAACAAACCACACGAAACTTAGAATCCTCTATCACAGACTTTACAAAATGACTACGCTTTTATCGGAACAGTAACTAACTGGATCTTGACTGAATAACAGCAACCTTACCAGAAGGCCTGATGTTGATGTTCATTGTAAAGAGCAATGTGGTAAGGTGTACAAAAGAGTGAACAGGCACAGTGTTCCAGACAGAAGCACTGAGGTGAGAAGATAAAGGTAAAGAGAGTGTGGGTACCTATTATCTTGATAATAGACTGAAGAGGCAAAGAGAGTGTGGGTACCTATTATCTTGCCAAGGTTACAGCTCTGGGGGTGGTGAGTTGGGTTCAAACTTCTGAAACCTTTACACCTTCTCTCCTGAGGAATTTGGGTGTGAACCTACGAATATAACCCCAAACAATTACTGATAATAAATCATAAAGAAATTTATTTTTCTACTGACATGGTATGCTTTACTACAATCTCAACATTTGGGAGATGAAGCTAGGAGAATCAGGAGAAACAGTCTGGGTCCATATTTAGTTTAAAATTTTAGAAACTGTTCATTCCTGCCAAACATTTTATTAAGCCAACATTCAATTACATTGATTCTCATGCAGCTGTGACCCACAAATGATGTACAAGATATATAGAGAGTAGGCAGAGTCAGGGAGAAGCCATTCAGCTGCCCACAGGAGGCAGACAGCTCCACTGGAGTTCAGAAGAACTTTGCCAATAAGCTACAACCATGTGGAAATACTCATCCCAAGAACTGACAAAAAGGATCACATGAAATTATGAATCTTTTTTTATTTGTCTGAGTAAAGCAGCTCCTTAGAGAGAGAACAAACCTTCAGTCAGACCAACTGTGCACCAGCAAGCTAAAAATAAAATTTGTCTTTATTTCTTATTAGCAAGAACAGATATAAAAATGTAACAAAATCCATCTTAGATATTAGATGTGATATTATTTTCTTTTTAATTGATTTTTTTAATTTCTTTTACATTATTATTTTCCTAAAAGATTTTTTTTTCTCATTATTACCTCCATATTGACCATGTCTCCTACAGAACGTGATACAAGTCAGAGCATGTGAGATCATGGATAATATTTATATGGGCAATGAAGAAAATGCTAGAAGCAGTAATAACAATAATAGCAATGGTGGTCTTGCTTCAAAGAGGTGAGTTTGTGACACTTAGGTGATAGTCACACATTGTTACATATTTATAGAGTACATCTCTGTAAGTTCCAATAATCCTTTAAGATCAATCATTTATTAATCAGAAAACTATTTATAGCCACATAATGAAGGAAAGTTCCCCATATTCATAACTGTAAGAAGAAAGCATCCCACCAAAATGCCTCAGTACTAGATGGAATTAGTTTATGGTATGTATAATAGAGGTTCGATACAAAAGTTAAGTACAATTTTTGTGGAAAACTTCTCTTGGTTTAAGATGATATATGCCTATAATAATATAGCCCATAGGAGTGGCTAACATCTGTGATGTAACGCTTCTTTTTTCGGTACACAAAATGTGTACTTAAACCCTGACAAAGGCTTGGTATAGTAATTAATGTCTGATTGTAATTTCATTACACAAGAGACGAAGGCAAGATGTTCTTGAGTTTGAAGCCTGCCTGTCCTACATACCTTGACCCTTTCTCAAAAAATAAAAATCCCACCAATAATTCTCACATTTCTGAACAGTGAGTAGGACGATGGCCATGTTTTGTAGAACTGTACCATGCAGGGCCATTATTTCATGTTACTATTATTCGTTCAACAAGTACTTAGTGAATAGCCATATTCTCAGCACTATCCTGGGTGGTTAACCCCAGGCTTTGATTGCCAAATGCAAGTGGAAATGTTAAATATCTATTGTGAGGTCTGAAAATCCTAACCAATAATTTGATGACACATCTCAGTAGCTCATGTGAGCAGTGAGAAGCTTAACCTTTGAGAGAAACATTCAATAATGTGTTTTCCTCTCATCAACTTTTGCATAAAGTACACAGAAATAAATGCTTCAATGAACTTGTAATATGTGAACCCAAACTTTCATCTTCCACGCTTTCCCCCATCACTAATTACTATAATTATCAGACCAGAGCCAATCATTGTCATGCAAACTGGTGGGTTTAGGACAAGTTTAAACTACCCTTAACTTGGAGTAGATGGCAGGTGACACTCAACAGAATAATTACCATGCTCTCTGAAAGGAAAGGGTCGACAAGGGCATACACCATGCTGTCCTCTCTGTTGAAATTTGTGCCCGTTGACAGAAAAAAATAATCTCAAACATTTCCAAACAGCAAAGAAATCTTAAATTGCATGGAAATTATACTCCAAATATCATCTACCCTAGAATGTTACAATTTGTGAAAATTGCTTTGGAGTTTTTAACCTCTGGGTGTGCAAAAGAAATGTCTTCTTATAATCAGGAACAGCAATCCACATTTAAAGGGCATGATGGAGCTAAGGCTCTCCGGGAGATTTGGAAGCAGGGAAGGCCAGCTCCCCATGTGCAATTACCCAGTATTAAATGAACATCTCAACTGATGTTTTACACTTCACCCGACCAACAGCAAAAGGCAGGAATCCTGTTACCTCAATGACGCAGCCACTCCTCCATGCTCCTCTTTCATGGACCTGAGGTGTAGCTTTGGAATTTAATTCTAATTGCCCTCAATTGGAAGCAAATAGTGAATGTTGCTAATATAGTCAAATGGATAAACGCCCAGAGCTAGTATTCACATCACCCACTGTTCCCCATAGTAACATAGTATGGGCTGATAGTAGAAATTTTCTTTCGTGGGACTATATGCTTGTTTCTGTCTTGAAATTGCCTTCTTGTCTGGGAATTTTAAATGTGTTTAACCAAAATAAAAATAAAAAGAATAAAAAGGAATAATGGACTGTATGGCACTAAGTAGCCTTTACTGAGTAGCCTTTATATATCGATTGCCAAAAGGTCCTCTCATAACAGGAATTTATTTTAATTTTATGTTGTCAAATGGAGAATGCTCTAAATAAATTGAAATCAGAATTCACTGGTTTCTCTCTTCTAATAAGTAGATATTACTTTTTGGGGGAGATTAGGATCATGAAGACAGTTCCTCTAGATAATGTGTTTTATAGTCATGGAAGGAAATGAAATTAACATCATTGAAATCCTGGAGAGATACCAGGTATTATACTTGGTATCTATATGGATGATATGTGACTGCGTTTCTGTAATAACCCCAACAGCCAGGACATGTGTTTCTATCTACAATGAAATAAGAGCAGCACATCCCATATAAGAAGTGTCTTGTATGTATAGGTCAGTAGTGCTGATCAGTATGCCAGACCCTTTACACACACAACTATACTGAGTTTTTGAAACCACACATCCTGTGGAGTGCGGTGGAAGTAGGCATGCAAATACTGGGAGATTACTGAATGGAACATTTAAAATTAATGACTTGCTTAGGTAGAAATTATTTTTCTTGACTTTTATATTGAGCTCTACATTTTTCTCTGCTCCCCTCCCTGCCCAAGGTCCCCATTCTCCCAATTTACTCAGGAGATCTTGTCTTTTTCTACTTCCCATGTAGATTAGATTATATATGTCTCTCTTAGGGTCCTCATTGTTGTCTAGGTTCTCCGGGATTATGGTTTATGGGCTGGTTTTCTTTTCTTTATGTTAAAAAAACACTTATGAGTGAGTACATGTGATAACTGTCTTTCTGGGTACAGGTTACCTCACTCAAAATGATGTTATTAATGAATAAAATAATTGAGTTGATGTGAATGGTGATATTTCCCACGTGTCTCAATTCAAAATTTTGACAGCCTATTCCCTCAATTGAATATCTTTATCTACCATTAATTCTTGGCTTTATAAATTAACATAGCAAATTTACCCATTTATTGCTTATTGTCCACAATTTATATTAGCATATAAGTTTAATGAAGAAAATAAAAGTTCATTTGGAATAAAACTTTTGACAATTAATTTAATGTGGAAATTTGATGGTGCTTTCATTTGCAAAAATAAACACACCAACAATAAACCAAGGTGTTCTTTCAATTCAGTTCATTACATTAATGATCCCAGGATTGCTCGCTCTGAGGGCTATATGATCTTTGAGGAAAGGTTATGCGTTCCTGTGTCAGAGAACATTTCCTCTATTGATTTTGAGACCTTTCTACAAACATAGATCTAAAAATACACAACAGCTTGGTGCTTCATAAATTACTATATTTTATGTAACTTTTGTCTATCACATCACTCGAGGTATCAAAGGAAGCCTGGGTTAATTATTCTTCCTCTACACTGAAAGCAAATATTATTAATAACACTACTTCGTGTTTGATATAGCACTATATCCAAGATCCACTTTTGCATATTTTGAATATTTAAAGATTCAAGATCCTTGTGAGTGGTTCCATTATTTGATGTTAGGATATGTGCAATTAACATTCATTTTCTAAGTTCTAAGTCATATCTAGACCTAGGGTTTCTGCACATACTCGACAGCTCATTCTGAGTATCCCAGCAAGAGGCAGTGGAAACCACTACTCTAGAGCCTGACACATCTGTGGCAGTATAAGATCTAGGGTCAAAAAGATTGATTCCCTCTGTATGCTATGAATAACATTGATTAATAAAGAACTGCTTTGAACCTATACCAGAGCAAGGCAGAGCAGAAGTATGTGGGGAAGGCTGGACGAAATGCTGGGAGGAAGAAGGCAGAGTTGAGAGAGGAGCCATGAAACTGCTGCCAGAGACAGATGTGCTGAAACTTAGCTGGTAGGCCACTACCTCATGGTGGCACACAGATTAATAAAGATGGGTTAAAGTTAGCCAATAAGAACATAGAACTAATAGGCCAAGCAGTGATTTAATTAATATAGCTTCTGTGTGATTATTTCAGGGCTAAGCATCCTGGAACCAACTAAAGACCTCCTCCAACACTGTTCCTTAAATAGCCCCTACCTAAACATTAGGAGCTCAGTCACTGAGGCAACCTACAGAATTTCCTGGGTTTCTGTGCTCACAAGTAGACTTATTCCTCTACTTGCTTTTGATTGCCCTGCCAACCCACCCTTAGCTCCTGATCACTAGCATTTTGGGATTTGATTAGTATACATTTTGTTCCTTCAACTTTTATGATCATTCTGATTGTGTTTCTTTGAGCCTTTTGCATGGAAGGGTTTATAATTCTTCAAATCAGGAAAATATATATTTCATATCTAAAAATACATATATATTCTCAGTTCCAATCTAAACCCTTTTCTTCCAGAATATCTATGGACAATTGCTTTAGCTTCTCCCAAAGATCATTAAGCCTTCTCTTATTTTCCCACTCTGTATTACTGTCTTAAATTCAGATTGTTTCCAATGTTATACCTTTGGAAATTTCATTTTGTAATGTTTGCTTTTTATTAGCCATAACCTTACTTTTTATTTTTTGTTCTTAGATCTTATATGTCTAACACCAGAAATTTCACTTGAGTCTGCTTTTCATTTGAGTTCTTTATTCTGACTATCCTCTCTTAAATCTTTAAATTTCATTATAATACATAGTTCACATTGTTTTATCTAGGCAGTATCCTTGTTGCTTTAGCATTTTTTCCAGGAACATTTTTCTTCTAATAATTGTTCATATTCTTCTTAATCTTTCATGGATGTAGACTTTTTCTTTTCTTTATACATTCAATATTTTTACACTGAGCATTCTACTGTCTTCCTTCTAAGGATGATATCCTTTGTGATGTTGAAAGGTATGTTATGGTGTGTCAGACTGAATATCTTCATGCTAGTTTTGACAGGTTTAGGAATATCTTTACTCTGTGAATTTAATAAAGAAATTATTCTCTATCATGACAGATTTAAAATCTTGTAGTTTGCTTTATAATTCTGTATTTCTTCTTTGCTGTGCTCATAGAATAGTAGTTTATACATAGTGTAGCATTTACCGCAAGTCAGGAAACCACAAGCAGAATTATTTTGGTACACTTTTAAAATCAATTTTTTAATAGTGCATGGCTCCTCAAATTATATTTGCTTTAACTTATTTTCCTTCTGATCTCTGTCTCCCCAACTTGTCTAGATCACCTTGTTTCACTTGGAGTTACTATTCTTGAACCTCAATGTAGAGAACATGCCGGATACACAGCCAGGGAATTGTACACATTACCCTTGGTCATTATTTTCTATTGTGAACTTCTGAAAGTACAATTTTAAATGTAGTCTAGTTTTCTAAATCTTTTTTTGCTCAAGGTTAGTCTATGTGAGAATGTTTGGGCTTCTGACTCGTATGCTTCTTCTAGTGACTCTTTTCCTCCTACTGGGTTGCCTGACTACTTTACACATGATAACACTTTCTTCATCTTATATTTTAATTTATCATGTTTGGTTGTTATCTTAGAAGTTTGTTCTTTTCTAATGAGAGACAGAAATAAATCAGATCTGGAGGAGGGGAAATGGGAGGAACTGGAAGGAGTAGAGGGGATAAAATTACCATCAGTACATACTGTATGGAAAAAAAATCTATTTTCAATAAAGAAAAAAATGAAAAAAAGTGGAAGTCTAATCTCAGACTACATATATTCCAAATATATCCTAAACTGAAGATGCTGACTGTCACACACCCGAGGCAGTGAAGGACTAACTAAGCAGATGTCTGGAGAAAGAGTTCTTTGGGAATAGTGATCTCATGTAATTGAAGGATCTATGGCACTTGAGTGTCTAGAAGTAGAAGGTTCAGGAGAGGAGAAGCAAGAATGGATTTTAAGAAAAGAACAGAAAATTAAAAGAATATAAGAGAAGATCAGGAGTTGAGGTCAAAGATGGAATTGGCTCAGGTCATATATGGGATGTTGTGCCATTTTCTAAAATGGGATTTGATTTCCATGTAAATGTAAAGTAAAACAATTCATCCAGTGTATTTCATAGATGCTTCTCACAATGACATACGTTTTACTCTCCTTTGTCCAGTATCAATTAACTGTAGCTGTGAACAGTAAAATTTTCTTTTTCAATTGCTTTCTTGTTCACGTTTCATTTATATCTCACATAATCGTCATAGCTGAACTATATGAATAGTTCTGATAAGCAAGCTTAAGTTCAACTAGTATACAACCTTTGTACCTATAAATCACTGTCTTTTAGCCAATATTTGAACCCAAGATTTCTTGAATGAGGGTTCTCTAGAGATAAAACTGGGGAAATTTTTCTAACAAAGGCAGTAACAACTGTAGAGAAACAAGAATGAAGTAAGTGATCATCCATTGAGAGGTCTTGAGGATAGAGTATCATGAGGCACAAATACAAAATTTATGTTAAAAGGCTCAGTCTGGTGCTCAGTTTTAAGAAAGGTTTAGAGTTTAGGGGTATCTTTTGGGGAAGGAAAAAGCAGTAGCTAATAAACAAATTCAATTTGATGCCTTTTAATTAGGTTTCTGAACATGGCCTTGGTCAGCTATACTTTGGGTGAATATACATATGGTTTGAGGTGTCTGTACATGTCTACATAAATTTATAAGGCTCTCCTTAATGTATGAGATGCAAAGTTCATAGTAGAGGAGAAAATTATAGCTGTGTCTGGGCCTTATTGCATTAATGAGTATTTAAAACAAATATACGAAAGAAACAATATCACATGCGTGTGATTAAATGTGTTTCTATACAGTGGTATAAATTCAGTTTAACACATACACAAAAATTCAGTATAAAATTGTGCCTCAATCTATACAAACCTATAAAACACACTTTAAAAATTTTTTTCAAAGCAAGGTATGGGTAAGATTTGGAACCCACTCCCTGCTGGCTTTGTGATTTTTCTCCTAAGCTCATTAGATGCTCTGTACCTCCTCCAGGGGATGAGGCTCATCTTCAGACAATGTTAAGTCATTCTCTTGAGCAGAGGTGAAAAAGCTATTTCCCCACTGGAGTTTTCAAAGGCAAACATTTCCTGCAGGAAATCAAACATTTCTAGGGCTTGACAAGATAGCTAAGAATATTCAGATTAGTAAGGAGCTGCCAATGAAAGCTGCTGTATACCTCCACACACAGCCTTGCATCCCTCCTGGGGATGACAAAGATATTAGTTTCAAAGGAGGAAAAATATCTTGGCAAAACATCTTGCAGCAAATGCTGGTATTGTCCAAACAAGAATGGATAACCTCAGGTGATGGAGATTGGGCTCCCTAGCTGACTTAAAGATTAGTATATACATATGTATTATTTATCCCTATTCCAAAAATAAGGCACATGATTAAATAAAGAAAACTGTGAAGTCCTAATTTTAGCTGCTCGTATTTCATAGATTAGATTTTTTTTCTTGTGTAAATTATAAGAAAACTGGCATTTATCAGGTAAATTGATGTGCACTTCACATACATTCTAAACATGTAAACACAGCCCTCATCACAGTGAGCTATAGTCCTAGTACTGAGACTCAGAGTCTTTAATAAGCATATCAGAAACTATGGTATGAGCAGTGAAGAAGGCAGTCAGGGAGATGAGAAACAACAATTTCCTGGTGGATTTTCTTCTTTGTATGAAGCTCAAAAGTGTTCTTGCTGAGGATGTAGCAACTGTTTTGCCAGATGCTGAGAGAAGGCCAAGCATTTAGAACGTAGGAGAGATTTTCTCCATCAAGGAAGCAAACTCTAACGCTCTCAAGCTCAGTGCAAAAGGTTTTCTAACAGCTGAGCAAGGAAGAGGAAGTCTGGCCTATGAGGATTCTGAAGAGAGGCCAGACCCGGTGATGTCAATTCTTTTCATTCCGTTTTTGAGTTACTACACAGAACACAAAGTAAACAACTGTGAAGTGGAAGTCAAGAATCAGACTTCCTGTGCATTCACCAAAACTTCTGTCAAAACTTCTACCATTATACACTTTTCTTTCATCTAACTGTGTTGTGAGGAGAGGGCCTGCTTGTTCATCCTGGCCACCTGGCTAGCTTAGCTCCGAAATAGTCATACAGAAACTGTATTAATTAAAACACTGCTTGGCCCATTAACTCTAGTTTCTTACTGGCTAATTCTTACGTCTTAATTTAAACCATTTCTATTAATCCGTATATCACCACAGTCATAGCCTACCAGAAAAGTTTCAGCACATCTACCTCCAGCAGCGGATCCATGGCATCTTTCCCTGGCTCTGTTTTCTTTCTTCTAGAATTCAGTTCTGTCTTTTCCACCTACCTAAGTTCTGCCCTATCAAGCCCAAAGTAGTTTCTTTATTCATTAACCAAAGAAAGCAACACACAAACAGAAGGATCTCCTACACCATAACTGTATTCCCATTTAATTCCTATAGCTGTGATTATTTGAAAGGTAGGAGTACAGACAGAGCAGGCATAAAAATTTCACATTCCTATAGATGGGAGATCACTAGAATCACTAGGAAACTTTGAGTTGGAGAAATTGCTCAGTGGTTAATGGCACTGGCACTACTGAGGAGGATCTGAGTTCAGTTCCCAGGATGTGAGTCAGGAACCTCACTACATCATATAACTTCACCTCCAGAGGAATCTAAAGCTTCTGACTTCCTTGGGCACATCACTCAGGTGCACACATCCATAAAGACTACACATAACTGAAAATAAAATAAATCTTGGAAAATTTAAAACAGGAATCCATGAGACAAATTAAAAGTATTGTGGTAGTTTGAAAGTAAGTGGCCACCATAAGCTCAAAGGTGTGGCACTGCTAGGAGGTGTGGTCTTGTTGAAGTACATTTGACCCTGCTGAAGAGAGTGCCTCAGTATGAGAGCAGGCTTGGAGATCTCCCAGGGTCACCCTACAACTAGCTCAGGTCACGTTCTATTGCCTGCAGGTTAATATGTGGTACTCTCAGCTTCTTCTCCAGCACCATGTGTGCCAGCATGCCACCAAGTAGCACCATGATGATAATAAACTAAACTTCTAAAAATATAAGCCACCCCAATTAAATGTTTTTCCTTTATAAGAGGTGTTGTGGTCATGGTGTCTCTTCACAGTAACAAAAGCCCTATATGACAGAAGTTGGTAACAGGAACAAGGGGATTGCTTTGATAGACCTGAGTATGATTTTGTTTGAAGGAATATGGACATGTGAATGTGGATTAAAAAAAGCAGTTGAAATCAGGCAGTGGTGGTGCTCACATTTAATCCTAGCACTCAAGAGAAGATTTAGGCAGACATCCATGAGTTCAAGGTCAGCTTGGTCTAGTTCTAGGATAGGCTCCAAAGCTATACAGAGAAAACCTGTCTCAAAAAAAAAAAAAAAAAAAAAAAAAAAAAAAAGGAAAAGAAAAGCAGTTGAAAGCTTTAAGTACTGGATAATGGGTCATACAGGAACACAGTGATACTGAGTGTGATTTGATGAACTGTGGGGGCCTGAATCAAGGGGTTTCAGAGGAAAAGAATATTAATATGTGGCATAGAGGTTGTTTTGTGGTGTTTTGGTAAAGAATGTAGCTGTTTCTTGCCTCTGTCTGAAGAGTTTATCTGAGACTAAAATGAAAAGATTTTGATTAATTCCATTGGCAGAGGAAATCTCTGTCCTGTGGTTACTAGTGCACATGCTTATAAAGATTTATAATGAAAAGGAGCCAGATGAGAAAGTAAAAATACAAAGTGTACAATTTGAAAAGAAAAAGAACACCCGGGAAGTAGAATGGGACTAAATCCTGTGTACAAAGAGATAAATAGGTTAAGAAATGAAATATAAATGGTGACCTCATGGCAAGATCATACCTACCTAAGGTTCCAAGATGTTGGAGACATCAGAACCATGGGATACCTGCTGAGAAGAGCAGCATACATGGAGTGGAACGAGCCCAAGAGAACGAAGAAAGTTGCAATCAACAAGGTAAAAGAAGTTGGAGATTTGAAAAGCTCTTTGACATCAAATTTGAAGAAGCAGAGTCTTATGCTCAATCTTCACCTAGTTCAGTACATTTCCTATTGCCTTCAAGCCAAGATTTAGGACTCTCAGCTCCTTCTCCTGCACCACATCTGCCTGCATACCACCATGAGGAAAATGAACTAAAACTCTGAGAATGTCAGCCACCCCAATCAAGTGTTTGCTCTTATAGGAGTTGCCATGGTTGCCATGCCTCTTCACAGCAATACAAATCCTAAAACAAGTGTGTATTATGTTTATTTTAATATTCATATATATTATATTCACATGTATTCATAGGAACAATGTCCATTATAAGCCACTTGAATACTCATTCATCTGACTCACTTCTAATAACTCTACTTTTTGTATTTATTAATCCAAATTTCGTGTGGGCTTTGGTAAAGGACCTCTCTAAACAAAATAATCCTTTGGGAAAAAATCGTCAACACCTTGGAAACTGGAATTCCAATGTGACAGTTTGAATATCAGCTTTGCTTTTTAAATTGGAGTTAATCAATTGATACTCAATCATTAACTGACATTGCAACTGTGTTGACCTTCTCTGTGCCTCAGTCTTTATCTACAAATTAGACATGATAAAATTACTAATTGACTAATACAGCACATAACCTGTATGGAGAGAGCAGCCTCATATATACAGCCTCGTTCTGATGCTCCATCAATTTTTTCCCTGGTTTTTCAAGGCAGGGTTTCTCTGTGGTTTTGGAGCCTGTTGTGGAACTAGCTCTTTTAGAAACTCAGTGATTCCACCTGCCTCTGCCTCTCAAGTGCTAGGATTAAAGGCATGTGATACCACTGCCCTGCTCATTCAGTTTTCTTAAAGACAATATGCAAATGCTGTAGGAAGTCTTCCAGCCAGTGGTAACCCACCCACCGAGGCGTGACCTCTTATACTATTTATGCCAATGTAGAGTACATGTTTGGCCTCTTTTCCAACTACAGGATTCAGTTTCTGATGTCCTCTTCAGCAGAGGATTCTGATTTGTGAGCCTATCCCTAAATAAATAACTGTCTATTTCCCAATTTTGAGCTAGTGTGAGATTTCTTTTCAGCGTCCTTCCACATGCAAAGAACTATCCATGCAAACAATTCTCCATGTGAAATGTTTTGCTGAGTGTCACCTTCTTCTTACAGACACCATACCAACTATGTAAACAGTGCCGAATGTTAGCAGTTCCGGGCTCTTCAATCTGGGAGGGTGACAATAATATATTTTATTTCTTCTTTTTTTTTTTTCTTGATGCTTGCTACACACAAAAATTCTGAAGACAAAGCTTTCTACAAAAACTGCCCATTGAATTAGAGTGTGTGTACATGGACAGAGATGATAAATATGTATACACACATAATGTAGTTAAACAATTCTGTCAAATTGAGTGTGTCTGTGCATCTAGTTTCAGGTTCCCAGCTATAATAAAACTGTCCTGTGTTAACTCCTTCCATCTATAACCCATCTAGTTTTTAGGAGATGTGCTGAAGACCCGTGTTAGTGGGGGCTACAGAGGATTGGTTCATGTCCCAAAGAGGATGTGTGGAATCTTCAGGGGGAGAAAAGAAGGCTCTGGACAGGATCTGAAGGTGAATCAAGACAGCTGCCAGGAGTGTTTAATTGACAAAAGACTACAGCTTTTATACTCTATAGTTGCATATAGTTGATAAAATGGGAGAAAAGAGGCATTGGGCTGGGGTGTGTCTTGAGATAGCATTGACTTTGACAATAGGCACCAGTCATATGTTAATGAAAGGGTAACAAGTTCTTTTTGCTATAGATAAGACTGACCTCTATCAAGCAGAAACTTTCCTCCAGCCCTCTTAGTCCTTCTGTGGAGACCCTTATCCAAATGCTTGTCCTTGAGAAAGGTACTTCTGGGAAGCAGACACTATATTTCATTATCATAGTCTTACTATGTGGGCCTATTACCCTTATTGCTCCTAAAGTGGAAGGTCTGAATGCCGTACTCTTTTCCCATGACACCATACCATTTTTGATTTCTCTGTATTCATTAACGGAACTTTTGCCCTTAATGGCCTCAGGCTCTGGATCTGAATTTTAGGCATTTCATCCTTGGGATTAGATATGTCTAGTAAATCTCTAACTTTCTTGGTCTTGGTATAAATAGAAAGGTACATTGGAATTCCAGGTTTCAAGTTGCTGAGAATTTTTTCCAAAGTATTGTTTTGTTTAGAGAGGCTGTCATTGTACACATTTTTATCCTTTACCAAAGCCCACACAAAATTTCCCAAAGGGAAAGGCATTGATTTTGAACATCATTAAAAATGAAAGGAGCAAGGTACTGGAGAAGCATGGTCTGCAATGCTGCAATGCTGGAACTTTGTCAAGCAGCAGTGGCCACCATCTGGGCCATGCCAATCATGTGAGAGTTGTCACCTGAGCAAATACTTTAGCATATGTCATCCTTGAAAGTTACTTCAATTCTTGTTTGTCATTTAACATGTGTCAAAAGTATGCCAAGACCATGCATCTTGAGAATAAACATAATAAATTCTGTGATTAGAATGATTTCTATCCCATACTGAATGCCCATAGATTATTCATATAGTTATTATTATATTTATTTATTAGATCTTCACTTTGAACTATACCTACTAGAATTTTAAAGTAGCTGCATTTTAAAGCAACTTCAATTTGTGGTTAAATAGAAACTTTCTGTTATTGGTCAAGATGGAATAATTGGCAAGACCTTTTAGAAAAAGTAAATACTGAAGCCCCATGTTGTCCGTTATCCTATCCATTCTTTCTGCTTTCTGCTTTCTTCCCATGTGTCCTGGTTTATAGTGGCAATATTTACGTAAGGTATCCTTCCTCTCTTCCGCCAGTTGATAATACATTTCCTTTGTACACTCGGCGATGGTAAAAATAAAACAGTGCCATTTCCCAAGGGGTGTCAGCAAGCAAGAGGGGCAGTGGGCCCCAGACAGGAAGCCTTGCAGTGGGTGAGAGATCTAGGAGGTCAACCAGTCCCACGAGGAGCCATGGCAGGTGAGAGACAGAGACAGGCATGCCATGCAGAGTGAGGTTGGATATTTATTTAGTGGGTTATGGAATGGAAGGAGAAATGGGGAAGGAAAGAAGGGGGAAGAGCAGAAAGAGGCTTGCTCTTCCTTTCTGTCTCTCACTGGAAAATCTAGCTTCTCTTCTCCTCTCACCCCCTCCCCCCCCCCTCTCTCTCTGTTTCTCTTTCCCTCTCTATCTCTCTGTGTTTCTCTCTGTTTCTCTCTCTCTCTGCCTCTCTCATGCCTATCTGTCTCTCACCTGCTGGACAACTCCCTGCCTGGACCTGTTGCCTCTTGGGGCCCACTGCCTGCTGGCCTTTGGGGAATGGTGCCATCTTATTTTTACCATTACATTGGTGCCCACTGCCACCCTTTGGGTAACTGCACAGTGCTGTTTTATTTTTAACATTGCATGCTCCATCCCTGTACTGTTAAATACAGTGAAAACTGCTTCTGAAGCAACTTATTTATGTTATTTTAGTGGACTTGAATAGATCAGAGCCCGGGCTGTGACATGAAACAGAAAAAACAATCAGTCCTATTTCTGTCATTCAAAAGCATATAGGACAGGTTCAGTCCACTAACATTCCAAGTCCGTGTCTCTTCCACAGAGGAAATACATGTGCTTCTTGATGAAGTCAAGATAAAATATTAAAGTGTTTATCCTTAAAGATAATAGAGAATAAGAACTTACGTTCATTGTCTTTGACTATCTGGTAGCATTTTAACTACCTACATCATTTTGACTTTGACAATATTCCCCACCTTGGATTTTAGTAATATAAAAGGTATCAATATATTGTCTATTTCTAATATTATTTGACACAAATGGCACTCAGTATACAGCTTTTAGGTGAAGGCAAAATTTAATGAGTTCCCCAACAGCAGAAATATTATAGTTCGTTTTGTTTAACAAAAGGAAACATAGGGACCCTTCATTATATTTAGCCAACAAAATGTATAAAATACAACTGAGTTTGAACTACATAACTGAGACAGTAGTTTAAAAAAACATATACTATAAAATATTTGGAACTTGCCTACAACGCAAATGAATTTCTTGAAGTCAAATACAAATGTAATGTGAACCCTGAGTTTTCTCTGACAACCTTTCTTGGGAGCGTCATTTCAATCTATAGATCTTTCTGTTCCAATGCCAAGGTTACAAATGGGGAATCAATTCAATCTATGTGACACCTGGTCAAGGTTATAATAAGCATCAATTAGGTTTAATAACTAAACTGTTCATCTGTTTGAGCTAGCTATATTAAAATTCATTTTATACTTTCTACTATTATTAAATTAATAGTTATTGATCAGATAAAAGAAACATAAATTAGTATTTCTTTTGTTTGAATTCAAATAACAACAAATTTAAGCCATAATGCTGTGGTAACTCAGTCCTTGACTTTCCTCTGTTTATAGTTTTCTGGGAAAGAATAGTCTATGGGCTAGTCATGCTCATCATAAGTAATTTCATTTGACAAGTTAATTAGCTGGTGGAGTTAAGACTCACATCCATGACTTCACAGATATACCAGATAATATTAGTTAGTTATTGGACAATTTCTATCTATAAATCCAGCACAGGTGATTCTAACATATAGTATGTAGGTTCTATAATGCAGGTGTATTATTGAGTTATTTATTTATGTTAGCAAGTGAAGATTATGCTCAGAGTTGGAAGTCAATAGACACATGGTGAGTAAGCCTTGTTAAGTAAGAGCTCAACCTCTGTCAAGAAAAATCAGATTCATGGAGTTTGTAATTTTGATAAGTTACATATCTCTCAAGATTTCATTTAATTGTCCAGAAAATGTAGGGAGAATAGTAACAGACACAACTGGAGAATTAATACAGTTTTGCATGTAATTTGTTTCACAGAAAGACTCAAACTGCAACAATGGCTTAATTTGCTGGTTAATCTATTTATTTTGGGATGAGATGGTATGCAGTCCTAGCAAAGGTTATCTCTGTGGCCTGCAAACTTGACCTTGAGGCAATTTGGTTATGCTAATGCACTGAAACACTGATGAGGCCCAGAATATCAACACAAATTTACATGAAATAAGCATAAAGGTGACAATAATTCAGATGTGGGAAACTACACCCAATCGGGGATGAACTATGAATATACTACAATATAGTGAATACAGTGTCTTTGATCATCTCATGCATTCTGTGTCAGGGAGATCCCTTTGAGCTAGCCCTTCACTGGACTTTTTCACCTCTGTGGAATCTCTTTATGTTGTGGATATGATTGGTTAAACAATAAAGCAAACTGCCTTGGCCTGTTGATAGGTCAGAACTTAGGTAAGCAGGGAAAACTAAACTGAATGCTGTGAGGAAGAAGGCAGAGCAAGGGAGAAGCCATGTAGCCCTGCCAGAGACGGATGCCGGAACTTTAGTCGGTAAGCCACAGCCATTTGCTGACACACAAATTAATAGAAATGAGATAAATTAATATGTAAGAGTTAGCCAGTAAAACGTTAGTCCTATTGGGCCAAGCAGTGATATAATTAATACATTTCCTGTGTGATTATTTCAGGTCAAAGTGGGTGGGAACAAATGAGTAGCCTCCTCCAACAACGATGCTTCCAAGATCAATGCTCACCAATATTGACCTTGATTCCTAGAAGCCGACCTTTTCATCCAATAGGAAGAAAGTTTCTGGATGGATTTGTAAACTAACACCTGGATTGTTGTAGAGAGGAAGGGTCATCACTACTAGAAATGTATTTTAGCAAATCAACATTTGACTCTGGAATCTTAGAACTAGAATTAATGGTGCATGCAACTACATTTGAACATTTTCTATTGGAGAAAGTTCTGCTGCATTGTTTGCCCAAACTGCCCAGCTGACCTCTTCAGTGATACTTGCTTCACAGGAGAGATTTTCAATTTAGTACTCTAATGTGTGCTATACAATCTTCATCATTACCCAAGGCACTTTGGGAGGAACTTGTTCGAACCAAAGCACTTAACCTACAATTTCATCTCTGTCATATCATACAAGACAAAATACCTTATGATTCTTGCCCATAACTAATCTTTTCATATTTGAAAATACTTTTATCCTCAACTACTCTGTTCCTAACTAAAAAATGTGGAAATAATATGGAAAACAGTTGCTATTGACCTAGGCTTTCATACATGAACATACAGTAAAATGCATGATACACAGTTGCACTTAGATGTACACTTTTAAATCCTTATTGAAATGTACATATACCACACAGTATTGTAAATAAACTGAATGATGATAATTATAAATATTGGTCATAACTAGTAATTTGAATATATGAAGGGAAAATTCACTTAAAATCTTTTACTTAATGTTGGCACTAAAGTTTCTTGAAAAGTAGTGTCCCTTCTGACCAAGACTACCAAGCTCTGAGGTTGAATCTCTATTCTAGAACTTTCCACATGTGACACTAGGGTCAGGTTTAGTAATCAATCCCCATCTTAATTTTATCAATAAAAGAGCAGAAATTGTAGATTACACTTTGTAAGTCAATGACATATTTCATAATGATGGTCAAAACCATTTTTCTTCTGATATGTTTTCTACATACTTAATCATTCTGTTATCACATGGTATAGACTCTTCACCTTCCTGCTAACTGAGAATAAATAGGATAAGGTCCTAAACACTAATGGAATATCAGTTTTCGATAATACTCCCCTCCCCCATACACAACACATAGTATTTCGCATGGAGCTATGCCTTTTGGACTAGTTATTCTCATATAACAAGTCTGCATACTCTGAAATTGCCATCAGAGAGAGACTACACAATAATTGAGAGAGTTATCTGGAGAGCTGCAGTGGTCCACACTCCCTGACAATCCAGCCGTCACAGCTCACACAGGCAGAACTCATATCAATCATTGCACCATTAACTATCATCCATTCATCCTTAATTATCTCATAATCATACCTTGAATGCCAGAGTCCTGAGTGTGATTATGCAAAGATGCAGTAGAATTGACTCAGGATAAGCAAATCATGTGTTTATAAAGCATTTTATAAACAAAAATTAACTCTAATTGTAACAAGAGCATCTGAAGATTTGGTACACGGCTATGTCACAGGTTCCTCTCCTAGATGGTCTGATTTAGTGAAGGTGTGGAAAGCTGAACTTTCATTTATACCATCCTCCTAGATGCAGCTAAGATCTGGTCCCGGAAGCATACTTGAAAAACTCAGTACATAGCAACTCTCAATTCACTAATTTTATTTTATTGCTATTTTTAGTAATCACGACTTGCATTTTATAAAACATATTTAAGCACTGACAATTCATTGAGTACAGAGGATACTTAGTTTTCCATCCATTTTACAGTCCGATTTCTCTTCTTTATCAAGTGTTGTTTATAATGGGTTTCAGACAAACTTAACAAACACTTATGAGAAGCTTTGTAAACAACTCTTTCTTCCGTTTATGGGTATGGAATGTCTTAATAGAGACTAAATTTGGTAGCAAAATTGAGAAATGAAGATGGAAGTTCAGGTTTATTACTTCGAAACTTCTACTCTCTATAAGAAAAAAGTAATACTGTCCTTTTCTAATGCTAGTGCATGTACCTACAGAAAGGAGAATGATTTCTATCTCTATTGGGTTTCTCAGTTCCTTTAAAATGGATGAGAGAAATAGTTGAAAGTAAGGTATGAATGGAGTAGAACGATAAGAACGGTCCTCAGATTCTTGTTGTGATCTCAGCTTATGGTTACTCTTTAGGTTGATAAAATTTCTCAAAGAACTCTGCTCATGTACTCTTAAGATAATTAATATATCTTGTTCTTTTCCATGCAATCATTTGTAAGTCATACTAAAAATTAGAAGTTTGATTTGTATACTATGCAATTTGCATGTAATGTGTGTTGGGAACCTTTGACACTTAACATTCTTAAGTGCTTAGGGGAAGGTAAAAGTGTAGGGCATGCTCTCCTTGTCTTCATGAGAAATGCCACCCCCCTTTTTCAGGAAGATTGTATTCATGAGTGGAATGAGATTTGCCTCTCTTAACCAATTTTTGGATCCTGTAAAATACGATTCTTAGTGTTCACTGGTACTGTATTGATTTTGGCGAGAAGTGGAAAACTTACTGAGAGACCGGGGACTGAGTCCTCTGGTAAGGCTAATGTTCCATTTCTGGTCAGCCTCGATTATTTCCATATACCTATATTCCCCTTTAGATTTGGCAACTTTGCCAGCATACTTCATCTTCTTTCATCTTATCACATATTTTCATTTGCATTTCTTCCTGGAAAATGTCCACCGTTTGTGTTTGCATAAAGTCTGCTTCATAGTTGCCATGACATCTGAAAGGATTTCTATAATTAATTATTCACAGTGCATTGTTATTATGCTATTTCAACATTTGCATAGGGAAATAGGCTGCAAGATGAATGGTACAGTTTGTGTGAACCTCAGCTTTGCATTACCCCCAAACCTAAGCAGAGTGCCTGCTGCTTGATAGATATTAAATGTTTGTGAACAGAACAAAAGAATGAAAATACACATGTTCCAAACAATTATGATAAAACAAAACTAGAACTGAAATAATTCTTAGCCCTGGAGACTAACAAAAGAGAACAGAGGTAGTGATTAAGCTAGTAATTAATTTTCAGCTCAGGATTACTTCAAGCAAGATGTAGAACTCTTGATTTTGATTAACTCATGTCAGACTGAGCTCCTCAGAGCTGGCCCATGCTCTTGTGGCAACAGGTGTACTGGGTACTCAAATATTCAAACATCCACTGACCTTACTTATGACACGCCTGACACTAAGTAGTCCTCAAGACATACTTTTCAACTGCATAGTGTGCACTTGTATCTCATTAACAGTTGTAACAACCCCATAAGATGTGAATTTATACCTCCTTTGATAAATAATTAAATCCCCAATGAGTTAAATTAGTTATCTAAAGTCAATCATTAAGAGGACAACTTAGCATGCAAGCCTGGGCATTCATCAAGACTATCGGTCTTCTCCATCTTATAGAGTATTGTGGTACTAACAGAAAGGAAACAGACATAGCTTCCCCATGGTATATAGATTTTTAGGTACATTACATCCATACAATTACATTTACATTGTGGAGATCTAATGATAAGTATAAATATAATACAAATAGGGAGACAGCTCAACATTAATAGTGATTGCTTTTGAAGAGGACCTGCGTTAAGTTCCCAGAAACCATGTCTGGTGATTCAGGATTGCCTGTAACTCCAGCTCAAAGGGATTCTACACCTTTTTTCTGGCATTCATTTAAACTGTACTCCCTTGTGTGCATAGACATGCACACACACACCACATTCATAATTCAAAATTTTATGCATCATACAATATATAGTCTCTACACATGAGCTTCTTAGAATCAGCTAAAGACAGAAATGTACATGAAGAGCAATTGTGTGTATGTGTTTAAAAAATAAGGTACCTGGAGCTCTGCATATTTACTCAGGAAAACATTTCCTGTCAGGTCTCTCATCCCGATAGGTTATAGAAACCAGGATCTTAAGGAAGACCTGGACTCGCTGAGCTGTGGTAGCATAAGTGAGAGCCTAGATGCAGTTTTCTCACTATATGGTAGGAGCAGAATTAATGGGCACAAGGGGCATCATCTTGTGTCTGTGAAACGAACTGAGCATCCCATCAGCTATGCACACAATGTATGAAGAGACAGAAGATTTTCTGCATGAAGTCTAGAGCAGTTAGAAAGCCCTGTGTCTCAGAAAGAGCAATTTTAATTTAATTAATGCACAAAACTGTGATTGTTGGGTCTCTTCATTCTTTAGTCATAATGTTTTCACTTTGTGGTGGTGGGCATGACAAAGTCAACCTCGGAGTAACGGGCACTCAAGCTGTAGCACAGGAAGGGCTTGCCTCAGGGTCATCTACAAGAGGACTTCATTTCCTCAATAAACAGTGGGTTTTTATCCAAAACCTAGGTCTTGTATGCAAAATTATACTTCAATGGGATAAGTCTGTGCTCAAATTAAGATCATTCTTTACTTGCTCAGTCAACTTGCATGGACAACATATATCCCCTGAGCCTAAGGTTCTTTATCTGCAAAACATTATCATAAATAACCAGAAAAGTTAACACCAAGGTCTCAGTGCATATTAATTATTCTGACCTTCCATTTCCCTTTCCTTCACATCCAATTCTATTCTATCTTCTTAAATCATGTGCATTATTTCCAGTCCTCTGACAAAGAATCTCCTCTCCTCACCTTTCCTTTCTCAGCATTACAGTTTCCAGTTTTGTTTCTCATGATGGATCACAGAATATTTCAGTACTAGTGTTATAACAATCACCCATGAGTGTTATTCCATTATAAATCAGGGACAATGCAGGCCTGTGTTCTTTATGGAAATGATACCAGTCCTCAAAGAATTGCTTTCTACAGCACCAACACAAGAGAAGACAGGTGAGTGTGGGTCCTTGTCCATTTCCAAACGCAAGATGCCCTCCATTTATGACGATGTGTGCACTATTTATTTCACTGAAAGCAATTGGTTGCAAGGAGGATGGATGACATGTCTGTGTGTTTCGTATATACATTATCATTTTACACAGTTGTCTCTTTTCCAGTGCAGATAGTTCATGGATGATTTCCACTCAATTTGAAGCAACTATTATGCCATTGAAGCCATTATTTAGAAATATGTTCTAGTCATCACTTATTCATTACTAGAAGTATGAAAATCATGCATTGGTTAGATTTGAGGATAACAAGTATTTTCATTAGGGTCTGTGTAAAGACAAGAGCTACTTTGTAGTAGTGGTGGGATAGAACCCTTGCCCCAGAAAGAAATTCTATGCCTACAGTCAATATTGTTTTCTAGACATCTAGAATGACTGTTTGGGTCTCTATCTGAATGTTTGTAGCTTAAGAAACAGCTGAATAAAGAAACACTATTTAAATTTAGTATTTTTGTATATATATTTGCCATTCTCCCCTCACTGTGACCTCATATTTTACTGTCTGTAGTAACCCATTTGGCAGTAACTCTATACAAGAGCATTTAAGGAGGCCATTTTGTACATAATTTTCCCCTTCTGCCTTTCTGCACTCATTTGTGAAGGGACCTAGAATCTATCTTATCTTGAAAGATTTCTCATAGTCTTTCTCACAGGAAGCACTACTGTGCTAGGTACCATGTTTTGTACTTTTCTGATATTATTTTGCTTACTATGAATCATAGCCCTCACGGCTAGCTGTCTTTTCCCTGTTTAACAAAAGTAGAAAATATGGCCCTGTTAACTGTCACACCTAAGGAAGGAATCAAAAAGATCTAAAAACATGTTTAAGGTAGAATGAACGTTTTAGACAGAGTGGAATAGAAGTGATGTTTTCCTCTTCCACAGAAGAGGAGGAGAAATATTGGTCAAATGAATTCTGCTGAAAGAAAAATATAAATAAACAATATGGTGTATTTCATGAGCATACATTTACTTTAAATGTCTGAACAGTCTAATAATAATCATTATTTGATTTTTACATTTATATTTTGCTATCTTTACATATCATTGAGAAAACATTCCATGTTCTTAGTATGAGTAATCATAGTAAAGTTAATAGTGAAAGTCACTTAAGAAAGAAGGCATTGAGCATTAAACTTACATAGTTGTCCCAGAATGGGAAATATTTGAAATGTATTGATTTTCTTATGATAGAGTTGCCGATCTGTTTGGTGAGTCAACTGGTTTGCCATAAAGGGCATTGGGTCTCTCCAGATGCACAGTTTTGGCAAGACAGACACAATACCTAATAATATTGTCGTCTTTTTGTACTTACTCTCTTAAGACCAGATTCCCATGGAGCAAAATATGGGATGGAATTTAGTATGCAGTGTGTTTATTTGATTGAGATTTTGGAGGCCATACATGTGGAAGAGAAGCAGGATTTGACAGGAAAATCCCACCACACTGAGGCTGGATGTAACCTATATCTCCTCAATGGAGGAATTCAGAGATGATCTTCTAAATCCTCTATGGTAGTGTGGAGTGACATGGCTTTTATATTCCTGAATAAGGTAGGTCATTTACTGACTGTGAAGCATTCCAAAGACAGGCTCGACTTTGTGAACAACAGGTCTGTGAAGCTCAGGCAATGCCAAAGTAAGTTGAGAGCTGAAGGCCATACCCCGGCAGAATGTATAAGCTGAGACAATATGTCTTTCACTAAAAATTTGTCTGGGTGATGGGGCTTGACAGTATCTGCCAAAACCCAAATGATACAATCCTTCTTTTTGGGTGTCCTTGCAAAAGTAGAAATATTTCACCGTGAGAAGAAGATTCTCCCTTCTAGTCAGCTAGCATAGTGATTATGTGGTTATTTATTGCTTGATTTATTTATATATACTGTAGCTAATGTATAGTATTCACTGAGGAAAAATAAAAAACACAGATAAGGTGACTCAAACAACAGAAATGTGGAAATTTGTTGGCAACCAGAAGCAGGATTTGTACCATAACAGAAATCACTCAAGCTAAGAACTGACTATGAATTGTACAGAGTATGGCACTTTCTTCATTTCTTAATCCTTTCTGGTATAATGGGCTTGGAGATTGTTCTTTGACAGAGAAAGGGTGACACAAGGCTAATTTTGAATGGCATATATATATATATATATATATATATATATATATATGAAATATATATATAATGTATATATTTCTTAGAAATTTCTCCATTAATATATATCTGGGGCATACAATCTTAACTTCAAGTACTTAATCTCCCATAATTGTGTATTTAGTCTTAAAAATGTTCTGTTCTCAATATTATGCTTGTTGTACATGCATACATATGTCAAGCTAAGATGTATAGGTTTTTTTTTCCCTAGAATTAGTCAGGAAGAGCAATCTATAGCAATTTAGGAACAAAATTCTTTCATTTGTTCATAATTGATAATCATTCAACATAATTCATTACAAAGTATCTGCTTATAATCAGTACCTACCCTTTAACCTGAAATTCTTTTTTTATATTTTACCCCCCAAAATAATCATATACTCACAGAGACACCCATGTACACATAGATGAGGTCTGAGCACACTCATACAAGATTTATGTCACAGATTATTCGTGAAACTGCAAAACTGGAAACAATCCAATGTGTTGCTATTAATAAGTTTTACATAAAATAATGTATAAACCATCTGATACCTCCTCTTTCTCATCTCCCCTTTTCTTCTTGCCTCTAATTTATTCCTCAATTCACACAATTGTTAATCTCCAATCCCCTACTCCTGGTTGAAGAATCTGATGTTCAGAGTTTCCGAACTGAGCTGCTGCAGACCCTCACAGGCTGACTTTATGCAGAGGGAAGATGAGGAGGAGCTGAGAAGAGTGGAGGAGGGAAACTGTAGTCGAGATATATTGTTCAAGAGAAGAATCAATTTTCACTAAAAATGTTTTAAAATAATAAAAAAATGAGGGTTCTATCTCAACTCTTCCTGATTGTCGCGTACCTATTAACATGGGCATTTGAGAGGTGGAAGCAGCCAGGCTGGGCTCCATAGATAAACACTGTCTTAATATTGTCCCAAATTGTAACACTACAAATTGAACATACTTGTTAGTATCCTCAAAAATCATTTTAGGAGGTAAAATATTTACAAATTCACTAAATACAATAACCCACAAGGAACTCACTTAGATTTATCTACTTCCTAGCTAGGAGATCTGTGCCGAAATTCTTTCTGAATTGTCTGACTTGGGTTACAAAGATTTTATCTATTAAGCATTGCAATTAGTGTAAGCCTTGAGAGTATGCACACATAAATGACATAGAAGGCAGTGTGAACAAGTTTCCAAAACTTTGGCTGGAGCAGGACAAAGCACACTTTTTAGAGACCTTGAGAGAAGAAAACAGTGACGTGTCCCACCTTGAGTGATGGCAGAAAGTGAATCCCAAAAAAAGGCCAGAACAGAAGCTGCCATTCAGGACATTAATGTCGTTACATGGGTCATGTAAGCTTCAAGTTAATTCTATTGCCTAAGTCACTCTGGGAGCGAATTTACAACGGAGGTTCTTCTAAGTCTAGGACACCTTCACTCACTTATCTCAGCTTTAATTTGTTCTTAAAATAGGTAAGATCAGATCACGGCACTTTTTTAAAAAATGTGCTAGTTCTATCTTCATGCTCACCATAATACCTAGACTGTCAAGAAAGTATTCCTTCTATGATGAAATCAAGTAGGGCATTCATTACTTTTCTGCCTGTTTTGAATGCAAAGACAAGGATGAGAAGACATTGGGGTCTGTGATAAGACATCCTGAATACTTCCATTTGACAATGCAGCTAGGTAGAAAAGCTAACTTTTTTCTTTCAAACATGAACAACTTGCAAAAAAGTGTGATATTCCTTCCTTAAGCTCCAAGGGATAATTCGTTTATAGTTTATGTAAACAAAGTCCTACTGTATACGATAAACTTTCAAGGTCATTATCTCCTTTAAAATATACTTGAGTTTTAATTTTTTTAAAAAAATAAATCTAATGAGTGACCAAGGATTTAACACAGGTCACTGGAGATGGACATCACTGACACACAAGTTGAACAGGGGACGCTCAAATGTCTTTTTTAAGATTCATTACTTTGACCTGTAGGAATTTCTTTTCACCTCAATTTTACAATTCAGCATTTTGAAGTTCCCCAGTTATAACAAGCTGTAAGCTACTCTTCGGTAAGGAATGGTGATGAGTTTAAGCAAAGAATGAATGACATCTGTGGTAATGAAGAACAATTGTCGGTCAGGGTCCTTTAGAGATCCTAGTCTCTGTCAAAGGTCTTACGATAAGATGAAGTATTCAAAGTTTTCAACAAATTTACTTCCAAAGGTATTTGACCAGTCATTTATCTATGTGGTTTTTGAAAAGGTAATACTCAATTCTGTCAAAAAAAAATCCAAAATACTTTAATTGCATAGAAAAAAGTAGAAAAAAAAGTGTATACTTAACTCTGATGAAAAAGAAAGAAATAAAGGATAATATACAAATTTCTTTATTACCTATAATACAATCTGCAAATAATTTTCCAGGCACAAGCATCTACATGTAAATGAAACTGTGTTGACTAATCTTAGTGATCAGTTTGGGATTATGATCACCATCGAAACATCCCTCGTGTGTCTATGGGGCATGAACAGGAGGTTTAACCGAAAAGGTCCACCCAAAACTAGGTGGCACAACCCTATGTGCTCAGTCTCAGTGTGGAAAAATGAGAAAGCAAGCAGAACACCAGCATCCTCCCCTTTTCTTTTACATATTATCAACACAATGTGACCAGTCACCTCGGATTCTTTCCACTCTGTCTTTCTCTCCATGCCGCACCATTTTCCCTAGGGATTTATGCAAAAATAATTCCTTCTTCATTTCAGTTGCTTCTTGTTGGATATTTGGTCATAGCATCAACAAAATTAACTAATGCCAAAATAGAAAAAAATATTTTCTAAAGAATGACAAGGCAAATAACCTACAAAATACAATTTATAATAGTCAAACTTACCATTTATTGTATTTTTGTTATTTATATGTCAGAATAATGATTGGTGCTGGGGATTTATCAGCGAATTAGAAGGAAAATGCCCACCGTCCATAAGGAATGCAAATTAATTACAAGAGAGAAGCAATGAGTACAATTAAATGTGACAAATAGTAATTTTATCTTATTTTACTTATTTGTTGATCATGCATGTACCTCCTGGTGCATGTAGGAGTTAACTGCTTCCTCCTATCATGTAGGTTCTGGGATTAAACTCAGGGGATTGAATTGAGGGCCGAACTTTGAGGCACATGCCTTCCCCTGAGCCTCCAGCCCTTCCAGAGCATTTTTTTTTTAATGAAGGACAGGGATAAGTCTAAGAAAATAATAACTGATAGAGAATAGACTAAACTAAGGAGAGATACATGTGACACTTTGGGGAAGATACAAAGGGTGAAAGGACAAGGAAGAGCTTGGTGGTTTCTCAAGAACAAGAACTTTATTTCTGGGGACAAGCAAAAGGAAACCTTGTATACTGATAGTACATATGTATGCTAATAAGGCCTTTATGGAAAACAGTATGCAGATTACTCAAAATAAAAATCAAACAAAAACAACACCTCTACTTTTGGAAATACATGCAGAAAGGTAAAATTACTTATTCTTTACTTTGTGAGTAGAAAGGTAAATTATAATGTTTCAAGGAGGGATAAAATATTGCTTATATTTTAGTGAGTAATTTTGAGGTTCAAGTAAGTCAACATATATTGAAATATTTTATCAAGAAGAAATTCATATAAATGTTTATGGCGACATTAAAATTAATATGAACAGTGAGCATTAAGACAAATGCCGCAGCTGGGAGGAGGCAGTGTGGTGCTTATGTCTCCGAAGCTGCAGTAGACCAGATGGCGCACATTCCTCAAGTGGGTTAGCTATGTTTGAAGTAAGGATGAAAATTTGTGTGATGCTGATGATGCTAACAAAGCTGTTTCAATACATTTAGTGTTAATTGTAGGCTTAGCCAGCTTAAAATGCCATTCAATAAAAATTTAATTCCCATTAATTAGAAGAAAATTCTCCAACATGTGTGACACACATTTTAGATTTTTACATAGTCTAGTAAAACAGAGAGAGGAAAGCCCGCGCACCATTTCTAGCATTAAACCACAAAGATTGTAAATAATAGTCATTGTTTTAATGATATTTTAATAATAAAAAATAACTGCCATTTTTATGCCAGATTAGTAATTTGATGGTGATCAAATTTAACATTCATGATTTTATTAATAACTAGGAATATCACACAATTAGCAGCTACATAAGGCACCAAGATTCGCTCACACAATTTATCAATAAGACAGTATGAATTACAATGAATACTGTAGCTGAGGGAAAATGCACTTTATCATTGATAACTATTTTTTGTTGCATAAGTGCCTGTTTTTCCTAACTATTGGAAACACATATGACTGTAGAAGATATTTATAAGCAATTCACTGAGACATAATTATTAGAATTTTCACTCTTGAGGATAAAGACGTCATTCCTCTAAAGTATTGACTGAATATAGACTCTTACAAAGGATTCACAAAACCTGTTTAGCAGGAAAAGTCCTAGTAAAAGGACAGAACTACCTTGTAACCACTTCACTTCTGCTATAGTCTCTTCATTCTCAATCTCATTCTATTCCCTTGTGTCTCCCTTATACAGTGAGCCATTCTGAATTGTGTGGCCAACAAATGTCTATGATTACTTTATTCACCTTTAATATTTCTTGGTATTTTTACACTTTTGAAGAGACTGAAGTATTTTTTGGAAGCAACAACTCTATTTTTTTCCACAATTAATTATTCTCCACACTAATCTAAGGGTCAGATATGCACTGGGTGACTGTTACTTCCATTATGTTCTTCTGATTCATTTGGAAATGGCCACTCAAGGAAAACATCTGACAAATTTAGACTACTTGTCATGCTTCAGTGATTTCAATGGCTTGCATTTGTACCAAGGACATCATTTTGAAAATGAGTTAATGCCAATACTCTGCAAATTAGTCCACAAAATATAAACAGGAGGAATATTGCCCAGTTTGTTTTATGAGGCCAGATTTACGCTGGTACCAAAACCACATAAAGACCCAAAAAAGAAAAAGGATTACAAATTTTCCTTGTGAACGTAGACACAAATATTCACAATAAAATACTTGCAAACTGAGTCCAAGAATACACCCAAAAGATTATTCATGTGTATAAATCTTTGTTATATACAGATACATATTTCAGATTGTTTTCTTGTGATCTGATGACATTCAGAATCATCTAGCTAAGCATATTACAAACTGATACAATAACATCTACCATCATGAAACAACTCTCTCCTCTTTACTAACCTGACCATGTTTCAACCTCACTTGCTCCTCTTTTCCCACCTCCTATTTTATTTCTTTGTGTTTGTAAGAGTGAAGTAGTTATATTTTGCAACTGGATTAGGTCAACCTGGTCTCTTTGAAAGCACCTGTCCAAGATATCCTCATTGCTGTTGATGTTACTTGGTGTTATCATTGTTAACAAAGAATCACACAAGGCATAGCATAGCCCAACTTGAATCTGGAGAACATTAGCTTCCGTATTCTATTGCCAGAGCCACATGTACAGGAGATACTGACCAGGACAACAAAAAAATTAATCAAAATATCGACAGCATAGGGAAGAGGGAAAGTATCTCACTAGAACAAACAGCATAAACAATGAGCCAAAGATAACAAAACTGTGGAAGCAGAATAGGTTCATTATTTTAGAAAGTGGCATAAGCCATACTTGAGTAAACAGAGATTTCCAAATTCAGCAAGAAATAACTAAACTTGGCTGTGCTTTTTGAAGGATGTTGTAGTATATAGCTCACCATTATCCCTGTCTTGCCTGGAAAAGAATTGCATGACCTATCAGAAATGCCTTGCCAGGTGTAGTTTGCTTTTCTGTCTCTTCCTAGATCTGCCCAGGTGACTGGTTTTAATCAGTGAAATCTGAGAAATTCGTGGTCATGAAATTTTCACACAGAGATTTAAATTTTATTATACCGAGTCAAGTGTCTTGAACCTCGTTCCTATTATGAGTAAAGAATGAACCCAGTAAGCTTTACTTGTTCCTTTAATTCTGATTCCTGAAGTGAGAACTCAGCATGTGAATTTTGACATCATCTAGGATTGAGTTGCAGCAAATCTTTAGGGTATATGTAAAGAGCTCAAGAAGTAAGAGTTCTCATTTCTATCAAAAGTCTATTATTATAGTATGTGCTAACACATAGGTTCGATGGTACGGGAGAGGGGTGTGGCATCAATGAGGAAACATGGGAGCAATACAGAAGAGCAAATGAATGCAGTCATTTGGTTCTCCGACCTACCAACTCGATAAATTGTAGTTTTCCTTAGACGGCAAATTTTCCAGCAAGAATAGATCTATGTATTTTCTGGTTTCAGAAGTTCAGACTCATAGAAAGTCTTCCCTTTATTGTGGCCTCTTATGATGGGAACACCTATCACAACAGTCATATATGGAATTGGAGCAGAAATAGGTTGAAACCCAAATCATACTTTATTTATTACTCCCACCCCCAAGAATTACATGGTGCCTACTGATAGCCACCACCCTAGGTCTGTACAGCAATGACCTAGAGATGTACTGATTAGGTGCCATTTCTTAGGAGTTCCCCACCTCTCATGAGGCTGAGAATCAAGCCCTTGACACATGAGCCTGTGAAAGGTATTTGCTATTCAAAACCCCACTGTATTATGACAGGTTCCTGCTCCACATGCAAGGCATAAATTTAGATAGCATTTACAAAATACCTTTTTAATTTAGGATATAGGATACAGTAGATAATTCCAAACACACAGGCCCTTCTAAAGAACATTGCAGGGGCAAACACACAGGCCCTTCTAAAGAACATTGCAGGGGAGCTAAGTACAAGAGGTGAAACACTGATGAGAGTCATTTAATCACCTAGGGATGCAAAGATTTCACCTGGAAAAATGGGATGCTATTTCATGAGTGTTTTATGCACTGACTAATTTATGGTTGGGAGGCACTTTTAAAACACCCAGCATCCAGCTTCATAATAGTATATTAATAGCAATAAAAACTAGCATGCCATGCAAATTCTAAATGTAAGGCATGTTTTATATAAACTCCCTTGGCAGATTCATTTGCTCCTAATAGAACCATTCATTTTCCATTGAAAGATGAAGTTCAGTATAACTTACTATTATCATGTGGCTATTATAGTCTACTCCGGGGGAGCATACTTGAGTCAAAATTCAACGGCCCCTCTGTGAGGTTACTGTATGTTTCTTAGTTAAAATAGCTGGCTTGAGAAGACTTAATCAGATGATTGAAAGCATTCTGAAGAACTCAGGCATGAACTTCTAAGAATACTAGCTTGAATCATGACTATACACAATATGAATTTATTAATTAAAGATATGTAGACATTCCACTTTTAAAGATGTTTTCCCCTGTTTTTTGGTTTCCCCTGTCTTTATATAGGTACACCACATGAGTATCTTGTGCTTGCAGAAGCCAGGAGAAGGGCTCTGATTCCTCGGCGTTAGACACACAGAGGGTTGCCCAGCAGCCATGGGGTACTGAGAAACAAATTAAGGTTCTCTGCAAAAGCAGCAGAAGAGCCAACAAACTGTGTACGTGTCTATAGTAATGATTGTGTCACGATCAACAAAGGGCACACAATATTATCCTAGGAGAAATACGAGTAAGAAGTTAATTTTTTTTTTTAAAAGAAAAGTTTTTTGGACAGAGAAGACAGAGGTGTGGCAAGGAGGAGGCAAAATAATTTAAAAGTACGTTAAATAAAATTGTGTTATTATTTAAATTGAGAAATTCATTTGGGCACATGTTTTAATAATATCCAAACTCCATTCCTTCTCTTTCATTTCCTCTCTTACCCCCCATACCACATTTTCCATCCATCACATATATGTGTGTGTTGTTGATTTCTAATAACCCCTAGAGCCCACGAAGTTCTGTTTGTATTTACACAGATGCAGGGCCATCTGTGTAATCTGTGCTGGAACACAGATAGACTGTCAGGGGCTACATCCTTGTTAAAATCTGACTCTTTTTCCCCAAGCAGCCACCAAGTGCCAATGGCTTATCAGGTATTGGTGGAGCTCAAATCATCCTTCTCTTAGGCTTGACTCGAGTAACGAGAGTTTTGGCTGGCTTCGCCTTGTGAAATTCTTGTGCATGTACTCACAACTGTTGTGGATTTATGTATGCAAAGGTTATGTCTTATCCAACAAATAGTGTTTAAATTCACTTGTTCACTATTTCTGGCTCTTATAATCTTTGTATCCTTTTTCCACCAGAATTTCTGAACCTTGAGTGGAGTGGTAATATATACCTGCCGCACTGAGAACTGAGAACACTACAGTCTCTTAAACTATTTGCACATTGACTAGTTGTAGGCTTCTGTATTAATCCTCGCCTACCGTGTGTGTGTGTGTGTGTGTGTGTGTGAGAGAGAGAGAGAGAGAGAAAGAGAGAGAGAGAGAGAGAGAGAACACCTTTGCACCTTTGAGATGGTGCCTGTTAGAAGTCCAAATCTATGATTATAGATACAGGAACTTAGCGGGCAGTTAAAACTACGTCAATTTAGCAGAATAATAAACAGCATTAGGTTCTCTACTGAGAGTCATGCTGTAGCCAGTCACAGGATATTTTGGCCCAGTCTGCAGTACCAGGATTGAGTTCCAATTTTGGAGTGGGTTTTTAATCCAGTCATAGAGTGGTTGATTACTTCCACAAGACTGGTGCCATTATCTCACAGTTTGAAGAAAGAATAAATAAGGATAAATAAACTGGTACTGAATTTTAATAATTATATATTTTGTCTTATCTGTCAACTTCTAGAAATCACATAGAGAAAAATATTTATCTTTTGCAATATTTCCAAATATCCACAGAAATTTTGTGTTCTGTGTGAGTCAGTGTGTCAGCATGGAGCCATGCTTATTTACCCAATATTCTCTTTCATCAGCCTTCTAAATTCTGATCTTCCGGGTGAACACCACCACACTCAGCACACCACAGAAGAATTTCCCTGACACCTTTCCTTGGCAGCAGTGGTTATAAGTCACTGCGCAGCTTTCCTTGCAGAAAGTGAAGAGCACTCTTCTCATTCTTGGTTTGTCTTTGTGCACTTTCACCTTCTATTAGTTAATTATGATGACACAGAATAAAGCAGAAATTCTACAAATTATACATATAATTTTATACTGTGTGCTCTTTAGAAGGGTCTAATAAAAAAAACTCTCCAATTGCTTTGCTTCTTTTTGGTTAGGATATAGCCATTGTTTTGTTTGTGTTCTTAGTGCAGAAGGCATTATCTTGAAAAGAAGCATCACTTTGTGGTGTCATCAAGATTTTTTTGAAATGAGCTAGGAAGAACTAGTATCTAAGAATCCTTATTCGTGTAAATATCTAACATATGTATTTCCATTATGAACGTGAACATACATGGATCTATGTAGCCAACTATCTATCTTTCAAGGAATTTTAGGTACCTTTTTGTGTGTGTTTACATACATTTTTATTAGTAATCAGAGTCAATTTTTCCAAATACCACTAGGGTTAAAGACTAATTATATTATTATTATTATTATTATTCACACATTTTATTAAAAAATTCCAAAAAAGAATATCATACTTTGCATATACTTTTATTAAATTTATATTTTTACTTTTTGGGTGCTTATGCATATGCATGCTTATGTTTATAAACTCGGTCCATGTGTATATGTGTATTGGGAGGTGGCAAAGCATTTATGTGGAGATTAGAGATCAATTTGTAGCAGTGGCTTTTCTTCTTCCATCATAAGGGTTTCAGAAGATTGAATTCAATCTGCCAGGTTTGGAAAATTATTCAACATTTCCCCAAATTGTTCAAACTTTGATCCAAAGATAATATTATCATGGTAATATTCCTATAGATCTTGTGTTCTCATAGGGAAGGTAAAGCACAAATGTTAAAAGGGAAACATAATCATGGTTTTAAGCAATAATAAATAAAGTAAGAGCAAAATTGTCAGGAAGCAGCCTCTGAGATAAAATACATTCTGAAGCCCAAATACTAAAAGGAAAGCAGTCATACCAACAAGGTATCATTAGTCCCAGGTGGCCAGAACAACAGATGCAAGGAAGACCAACCTGAGAAAGAGAATCTACATGAAATCATTGTGGGAGAAGCATGGTAAAGCCATGGTGAGTGGAAAGGTGTGCCACAGGATTAACCACAACCACAGTATGCTCTATGTTGGCATTCAAAAGAGTTCCTCACTAGCCCAGAATGGAATATAGCAAAGGTTTATTTATTACGGGGCAAACTCACAGAGTGGTGAATCACAGTCCTCTGCATGCATGGGGAACTGGAACCGAATGCAGAGTCAAGGGTCCCACATATACTTTATATTACTTTTATAGGACATGAGACCACACATAAAGTGGACTGGCTATTAGCTGAAAGAGTTCCTACATCAGTTCTAGACTCAAAAAAAAAAAAAAAAAAAACCTAAGACATTTAAATTTCATCATACAGAGAAATTGAATAATAGAGATTCAGCCTAAAATGCTGGCTTTAGAAGATTTCTCCATGTGCAGAAATATAAAATTTTTCAACTAGTCCTAATGGAACATTGACTGATATTCTGTTTCTTGACATGGACTAATGGATTGGACAGACATACACAGGCCTAACTTTCCATTGTAAATTTTCCTTTATTATGTTTACCTCAATAGATCAGGCTTTACACAGTAAATAAAAAACAGGTGTATGGTCATGATTATAGAGAAGGATATAGTGATAGACATGGTTCATAGCAAGGAATTATATTAGTAGTGCTAGCCAAGAGAATGAGTGTGACACAGAGTCTCTAATGACAATTATGCAGCAATCATCAGCCATTTGAGGGAGAGATTATCTGCTCAGCACACACCTCCTACCTGATGGAAAAATCCCTTGTACTACCAAAGTTGCTATAAGCTAATATGTTGAAATGCAAATCCTCTAAAATTATAAACCAAGTGATAGTGTAGGTTATTAAGGTCAGGACAGGTGTAGGTGAAGTGAAGAGCAATTCGTCTTTGCAAGAATAAACGATAAATGCTAACAGCAATGCAAATGGCAATGCTGCCTAGAAATGTTATCAATTAGTCCACAAGAGCAAGAATCAGAAAACCCCAAATTATACCTTTCATTACTCGTCAGGGTACTTAAAAATTATCATTATAGAAATTAGAGACAGATGTGATAGCCCAGATCATTGAATTCGTTTTACCTAGAATATTCTGTTATTAACATAGTGTATGAAATAGTTGGTATTAATAACAGGGCACTCAGTGTAAGGGTAGCTGATGAGCACATACTCTTTCAAAGAAAATTTACTAATATGTATCAAAATTTGTTGTCTAAAATTCTAAATTTCAATTAACCAATATACATAATAAGTTAGTTTTGGATGTCAGTCTATACTATTATTATTCTAAAGGAACAAAAACAATACAATGAGTCCTAATGACATTGTGCTATATTCATTGTGCCTCATTCAACCCACATCAGGGAAATCTATTTCTTAGAGTAGATGGAGAATAACACAGAGACCTACAGCTAGACAATATACAGAGTTGGAGAGACTTTGGAATACTTAGTCCTAAATGTCTTCATCAAAACCCTCCCCTCAAGGCTAAGGAATCTATTCAGGAGGTAGGAAGACTATAATGTCTATAGGTTATGGATGACTCCAAGGAAACAGGGTTTTCTAGACAGGCAAAGGATAAATAAATAAATATATAAAAAACAGGAAAAGAAAAAAGAGAAAAAGGAAGTCCACAAAAAATACCATTAATATTGTTTTGTGAGGCCAACTACTGCTCAACATGAGGTCTACCTAGAATACCCAGTGTCACTCTATTAGAGCAAATTAATTTCCTGTTTTCCAATTATCGATAGCTCCTTTGTTTAGGGTAGGGTATGGTGTCCATCCATACTCTCAGTGACGTAACTCTGTCTGGACTGCATGTGTGCAGAGCCTGTGAGTGCTGCTAACATCTCTGAGAGTTCTTTGGAGATAGAGAGAGATAAAAACCATAAAGTAGTATTTGGAAGAAGATAGTGGGCAGTGTCTTTCAGGAGTTCGAGGGGGGGTGACAATCAAAATATATTATATGAAACAATATAATTAAAAAAATTAAGAAAATATATCAAATTATCTGTGTTTTAGCTCCCAAGACTTGTTAATTAACAACTCTATGAATACTAGAATAAATCCTAATTGCCTTCAAAATAAAATTATTATTTTGTATAAAATGTACACTTTTTGGAAGTCACCTTAATATATATAAACCTGTTTTGGCTCTTTGATTCTTCACTTCCAATTTTACTTCCATTTCTACTTTCTACACTTTTACTATTACAATACAGAAAAACTCTCTTGAAATTCAATAAGGGTATTTCAGCGTATAACTCATTTTGGGCAAATGTCATTCAGAATTGTATTTGTAATCCATGATTAAATACTAACTTTTTATGGCCTTATAAGCCTCTTTTGGAGTTAGTATGAATACTAACTTATAAAAGATGCATTAAAATTTGACTTTCAATTCTAGTTTTGATTTCTATGATTGTTAAAAGCAAGGTTGGATTATAAATTACTTCATGGTTCCTAAGTAGAGAAATCAGTCTCTGTTGTCTTTAACAGGAAGTTAACAGCAAAAATCATCCCTTCAACAACTTTTGGGAGTACTTCCTGTGTGTTAGAATGACACGGGCTATAGATATGAAAATGTTTGAATATCTTCCCTGAAACAGTGTAGTATCCACCAAAACAATTTGGTAGTTTGAAAAATATAGCTCAGATTGACTTTGACTCTGCAATGTAAAAATGGTTATTGGGAGATAAAATAATAGTGAACACAGAACTAACAGAGTCATACTTATTAACATGCATAACCATCAACAGCAGTGGAGTTCACTCTTTGACATTCGGCTTTCCAGTCACTAGAATGACCCTGGTAACTATTAGAATTTATAACCAAATAACTACTGCTGGAAAAAACCTATTAAGCATGCACTGTATAATACACATAGTATAACAGCTTTCTGTGTCAGGTGTCCAAAATGCAGAGATGAATAAAACATAGCTTTTGTCATCAGGAGACCATGATTTCATAGACTAATAAACTTTAAGAAAATTTGCAAGAAATACAGAGATCTGAGTTTTTTTAAATGTTGAACCAAACAGGATAAACCACATTGGGGTTTAGATACATTGGAGAGGACAAGGAAGTCCAGATCACGAACAAAATGATTATAAAAGTAACCTGAAAATACTGTTTGTCAGGTATAGTTCTAAATAATTCCCTCCAAATAACAGTTTTCCTATACTCTTAAGAGCTATTCCTTATAATTCTGCTTTATAGAAGAGGTATCTGGGGCAAAACAGATCATAAAGCTTGACAAAAAGACTCCCTGTGAGGTATGGGATCCAAGAAAATTACACAACATCAAAACCTGGCAGAGACATACTAGAAAGAAGGTTTCTTTCAGATTTCAGCAAGTAAAGGTATCAACAGGGACCAGGCAAACTCAATTGAGAGAAGCAGAGTAGTTGTAACTAGTCAAGCAGGCCTACATGCGCATAGTGTAAACTGGCTAAGCTGCTATTTCTCGCCCTCAGTTGGCAATGGATACTCAAAGTTGTTAAAAGTCAGATCTGGGTTTTATGCAAAATCTTCAATATGCAACAGAAAACCAGGTGTGTCAACAGACAGCTGTAACAAAGGCTGTACTTACCAGTCTAGCTAACTGGTGAGCCATATACAGTGAGAGAGCCGATTTCAAAAACATATGTTAGAGGAAATCAGGAATACACTTGATCTCTGAAAGCTACCTGAAACACACACACACACACACACACACACACACACACACACACACACACACACACAGGTATCACTTAATTCTCTTATGGGCAATATCTTCTAGATATCAAAATGGTTCTGATTATTGCAAAACCTGATTATGATCTCTTTATTTAGAAGAGGAAATAAAAGAATCGTAAGTCTTCACTCCCCATTGTGAGGAAACAAATTGAATGTGGGTTGTGTGGGGGTCTGTCTCTCAATACACAATTCCTGACATGAATCATCAAATACTTTCTACACACTGTGCATGCTTTTTGTCACAGATGTTATTATTCTCTCCTGACAGGTAATAGAAATCATTCTTTTGAATGATTCATGAACCCTTTGCAGTCTATACATTCCTGTAGCTGTTTTATCTCTGTTCTTATTCTATTAAATATTATATTTAATTTACCCTAAGATAGTTTGTCAGAATAAAATCAAGGTGGGTTATGTGATAGGAACAATATATACAGAAAAAGTTAGTATAGCTGTTACATTTATTCAAAGAAAAACTTGTTCTTAAGCCCACTGTCTTTCCAAGCAATGTCTACTTAAAATAGAAGAATTGTTGGCTTCAGGTAAATGACTCATTCCCATAGCAGTTATGTAGTGCATTTGATTACAGCCCTGAGTGCACGTGACCTGTTCCTTTTTCATGAACACTTGCAATTTTGCATCTCAACCAAGAAGTCCCTTTTGGTAATGAGCCAGTTTGTCATCATGGTGATACTCTGCCGTGACATTAGTTGCAAATATGACTTCTGTTTTGGTAAGTCTTGCTCTAGTCGTGACCAATAAAGACAATTTGTACCACTCCTAGGAGACTTCCAAGTCACCATAACAAATCTTAGTAAACTATAGATGACCTTCTTATTCTGCAGATATTTACATTGAGGTCACAGTGGCAGTCAACACAGTGTCACCAACACCTTGTGACCAATACTTATATGATGTAGATGATTAGTGTATTTATGAAGCTATGGGGAGATAGAACTAGGAGTTGTGTGCAAACAAGGCTGGGAATGGTTTCTTCTATCAGGCTGGTATTTTACAATCTTTTCTGGTTTATCTGAAAGACTTCATTTCTCTGTACTGCCTTTTGCATTCCACCAAAACACTGGATGCTGACAAACTGTGGTCCTTATCAGGGTTATATAGTGATACGCAGGTTAATACTAAGAATTGACCAAAAACTTAGACATCCAGTACCATACAGCACAGGGATCTGCACATAAAAGAATATGACCCTCTAGTGAGTGGCTCTCAGGTTTCTAAAGGACTCACAGAGCTATAAATCTTCAGCTCATTCAGTATCCATGATATGATTGAAGAACTAAGAGCATGGCCAGGAGCATAGGACTGCAAAGATCTGCTAAAATACTAAAAAGGTGAGAGGTGGTTAATGTATTTTCAGAAGCAGGAAGCTACAAATTCTTACCCGGTTACAGGTGACTAGAAGCATTCTAGAGAGAATGCAAACCAAGCTTTACGAGCTGAGGATCTTACCACCCAAACCTCTGTTATAAACCGGCCACATGGGTTTAGAGATTCAGGTCAGATAAAGACCCAGAGTTGCTGTGCCTCAAGCATTGAGAAGATAGTTGCTAGCTTTGAAAAATTGAGGAAAAAAAATTGCATGTCCAGCCAAAGGAAATGCAGCTATTCCTTTCATTCAGAGAAAAGTCAGGGCAGTGACTCAAGGCAGGAATCTGGAGGTATGGTCTGAAACATAGACCATGCTGATGCCTTGCGTACAGGCGTGTTCTCTCTGGCGTTCTCTCTTAGTTTTCTTATATACCCCAAGACCACCTCCCCAGGGACAGCAGCATCTTTAATGGACTTAGTCCTTCAACAACAGTTATTAATCAAGAAAATACCCCAGATACCTACATGCAATATAATTAAGGTTCTTCTCAAATGAGTTTCCCTCTTCAGAGAAAACCCCATCTTGTGTCAAGTTAGCAGAAATCTAACCATTCACAGGCATGAAGGGCTGTTATAGTTTTTCTCTTTACCCGATGAGGGCTCAGCTTTTCCTTAGAGAAGATGCATTTTTCACTTTGAATGTATTAAGTCAGGGGGTTTCTATATTTCTCCATTTCTCCATTTCCATTTCCACCCCAATCCCTGAGTAAAGTCCTATTGGACTAAAATTAAGGTGAGAGAAAAAACAAAGCTATTTTATATTCTTGAGGTTAAACATTGGTAGAATCAGGATTCCTACTTTGAATCTGGTGACTCCTAATATGTGTGTCTTCCTTGATACTCTGGTGTCAATTATCAACCTTGTTTACAGTAGTGCAAATATGTCAGCTTTGTTCACTTGGCAGGGGGCTGAGCAGTTTATTGCAGTCTCATGTGCCATGAACACATCATATTGACCAAATCTCCTCACCCTTACAAGCAGGCAAGTCTGCAAATCTCCACTTTCCAATTAGTCAACTTAATGAAGCTCTTTAAAGAAATCCATACAGCCTACCTCTACAGCCCTGACATTAAGGAACTTCTGAATAATGCTCCTGAGGCCCCTACTCCTTTGAAATATTGTGCTGTGGGTTCTCAAATGCTGACTCTGAGACTTCCTTGGACTGGGAAGGGAAAGGGAGAGATTTGATCTGTACAAACCTCAGGATAAACACAAAAATGTCAGTTTTAACAATCAAGTGGACTGCAGCCACCTTCTCTATATATGCATTATACCAGAAAATGTATGGCTTTCCCAGTGAGGCAGAGTAGCTGGAAGAAAAATAGTGAGGAGAGTAAGCAATAAGCCTAGAGCAGAGTCTTATGATAGAGAGAGTACCCACAGTAAGATGATTAAATAACTAAATATACTAAAACAGATAAACACATGGTGTCACACATGCATACACATATGTGCACATGCGCGCGCGTGCACACACACGAGAGAGAGAGAGAGAGAGAGAGAGAGAGAGAGAGAGAGAGAGAGAGAATTGACTCCTCAAAACCTGCTGTATGTAATCTCTTGATACAGTACTCTGTTTTTCTCTTCTGTGAAGAACAGATCACAATTTCTTGTTCATAGTTTATTCTTGACATTTGATTCAAGTGTGATGTACAAGGGATATGCCATATGTTTATTAGCTATGGAGATAATCGAATGGGTAAAAGCCCTGAATACTCTTTCAGAGGACCCAGGTTCAATTCCCACCACCCATGTAGCAGCAGACCACTGAAACTTCAGTTCTTAGGGATCTAGGACCCTCTTCTGGCCTTCATTGGTACACATTATTTACTTGGTACACAGCCAGACATGCAGATAAAACACCCATACTTCATACCCATGGAAAACAAACAGTGAAGCAGAAGTCTTGTAGAAAGTCCAAGGCCTTTCTGTACCATGAAGTTCCAGGCCAGCCTCAGTTACAGAGTAAATATCTGTCAAAAGTAGAAGTGGGGTACCAGAGAATTGATGGATCAGTGTCTAATGTCACTTGTTGCTCTTACAGAGGACCTTAGTTTGGTTCACAGCACTTCACTGTAGATCACGCAAATGTACCATCTATTTCAAAATCCTTGCAGAAAGGAATTTGAATGCTATCATCCAAAAGAAATCATAAATTTCTGAGGTAAAAGGCATGTCTAACCTGATAGGATTACTTCTCTGCGTATGAATCAAAACTTTGCATTATCCCATTATTACCTACCATGTCAGACTTTTACATATCAGTAAAAATAAATTTAATTTTAAAAATGGGGAATATAATAGTACCTAGAGAATTACATGAGAATTAAATGAGCTAATTTACAGGGAATCTCAAGAGTCCAGTGAGCATTAACTGGCATTCTTGTGCTAAGAATCTTATGTGTAATGGGTTTATAATTTCTATATACTTAGGATATTGATGGAATTATGTTTCATGCCTTTTGATATAACTAAAATCTCATTGTCTAAAAATTATAGTAATGAACCCACTCAGCAGCATTGTGTTATATTAATAATACCCCCCTATCATCATTGACTTGACTTATAATTGGCTAATTATTTTCGGGATGATGACTATATACCTATTACTTTTGTATTGTTTTAATTCTCATTCCTTTGTGGATGAAAACTTCTATTGAATGATATTTCAATTTATTTTTTGAAAATTTCATACATGATATTTTGATCATATTCATTCTCCTCCTCTAACTCCTCCTAGAGCCTCCTCCAGCTCCTACCATGTAATTCCATCTCTCGCTCTTAATAAAATGGAGCACAGCTTGCCCTGGAGTGTGGATCTTAAACCCCGTGTTACTCCCTTGAAGAAAGTTAACTTTCTCTCTCTTGGCAGCTATCAGGTGTCAATAACAATGGCAAGATGTTTGTTCTCATGCTTGTTTCCTCTTGTCCATGGTCAATTTGCCTGGCTTAAATTTGTGTGAATACAGTGCAAGCTTGTCACAGTATTTGTTAGGTTTTACATGTATCTTCCCTGTAGCATCCGGAAAACACCATTTGAAATCATCTAACACTCTGACTCTTAGAATTCTGCCACACGGTGGTGGCACACGCCTTTAATCCCAGCAGAGGAAGGCAAATCTCTGTGAGTTCCAGGCACCAAAGCTACACAGAAAAATCCTGTCTAGAACAAAAGCCAAGGGGGTGTGATATAAAAATCACATTTAGGGATGAGAATTTCAAGGCCTTCTATTTTGTTTTCTGCATGTTGATCAGTTGTGAGTCTCTATTAATCACCATCTACGGTAAGAAGATGAGATTTGAGCTAGGCACTGTTGTATGGGTATGACATTATGTCAGTAGGAGTCATTTTATTGCTATTGTCCCCTACAGAAAAAACAGTAGTTTATCCCCTACAGTCCACAATCTATATAGTCTCAAGTTCCTGACCTTAATGACAGACTCAGGCATGGGTACCAGCTCATGAAGTAAACCTTAAACCCAATTTTTAAAAAGTGGAGTTGTTTCCTCCCTAAACTTTCATTTAACAATATTGCCAGTGGGCATGTCTTGCCAGGCATATATGCCGTTATAATAATGGTTACTGTTTTATCCTCTGATAGGATATAGAGAACCTTCCCCACCATGAATGCTGGCCATCTGGGATGTAATTTCCAGAGGAGTGCCATCTGGATTTCCCTTGTCCTATGACACATCTATGTGATACCGTCAGTATTGAGCTCACACTATCAAGTTGTGGAGAGTAACCAAATGATTAGCAACGAAAATATTTAGTGTGAGGGTTAGAGTCCTGTTTGCCAATAAAAGATGCTACTATTCCTGATTCTGGGGGCTGTATTTGGTAGCACACAATGTCCAATTGTGGTGGTATTCTTCCCATTACACATTTACTCCACTTAAATTTTTTTTTATACCTGGACAGGCTTTAAGAGACTTCTACTGCAGGAAGTTTGCACATGACCCTTTAAATGGCCTTTACTGTTAGCCACCCCTCCCCATATTCTCCAGTCTAGCCTATTTAGTTTTTCTTGTTTCAATTCTCCCATTTATTACAGTATATTCTATCTTACCGTGTTCAGAGGAGCTAATATTAATAAAGCAATTAGCACAGATGCTAGAAGGATACAATGCAAGGGAACACTTTTTATTGCTAGTGGGAGTAAAAAGCTGGTACAGCCAGCATAAAAAAAATCAGTGCTGAGAGGCCAAAGGACTCTACATCTTCTACAGAGCTATTTGCTCATCCATGCTCATTATTTCTCTATTCATAAGAGACAGAAAAAGAAAATGGTCTACACATGCTTAAGCTGATAAATTAATAATAAAAATGTGCTACATTTACAAAATTACTCTTTTTAAAATGAAGTTTGCAAGGAAATGGGAAAAATTACAAAGAATCATCCTTGGTGCGGTAACCCACACATAGGAAGACCATGCTGCATGGCCTCTCTCACAAGGATGCTAAATTTCATGCTCTAGTTATGTGTGTTTAGAATGCCAACAGAGGTCTGATAGCTAGTCAAGGACCATGGTGGAGGATGGCAATCTTCTAAGGAAGGGAAAGCAGCATGCAGTTTGGATAGAAATTTCTACCATGGCTTATTGGCTGTGCTGAGATACCAAAGGACTCTACATCTTCCTTTTGAGTTCACAGCTACTGTTTTTTTGAACATTTTATGAAGAGCCTCGGTGTTTTTTATTTGGTTTCCCTTTTGTCTCTCACCACTGAAGAATGCGCGCTACATTCGAGTCACAGACCGTTGTTTACGTTCACCCCTCCGAGGATGCTTTGCTCTCCAGTGGTGTCTTTGGTCACTGTTCCTTGTCAGCACTTGAGGGTGGCTTACTCTGTCTTCACTACACTCTGTACATAATGGAGATACAAAGACCGAAGAGCTGAGAGGAAGTCAGACAAGATACTAGTTACATTCCCTCCTATCATGTTTTCATGTCAGATACATGCACACCTTAGAAAAATGGGTTGTGGTTTTGGTCTACAGCTCTATGGCAGAACACTTGCCTATAATATGAAAGACTCTGGGTTTGATGCACAGAACCACAAAAGAAAGGAAGAAAGAAAGAAGGATGGAAAGAAGAAAAGAAACGAAAAATTTATTAAAAAAGGACCAAAACCTATGTTCACATAATAGTACTATGTTTTCATTTTCAGCAGAATTTATTGTGTGTTTATTGTTTTATTTGCCTTTTTACTAGTTTACACAGTTTATTGTTTAATTTTTCTACTTCATATTTAATTGTACTACCAAGTATTGAAAGCTTGGGATTTAAAGACAACCCTTTGAGGCTTCTGTGTGCAAGTCTCTAGCACCAATCTCTGTATTATGGCATCTGCACATGGCATTTCTCAATTCCCTCAACCTGTTTTGCTCTCTTATCCTGGAAAGACAAGAGATCATTGTTATCACTAGTTCTCTTATGAAAATGAGAGAAATTAACCTTAGATATATTAAATCCATGGTCTAAAGTGCCCTGGTGATAATTTGATTTTGGACCCAACACAATTTCTGCCATTTTATGCAATCCTGCATTTATGAGGAGAAAGATATTGCAAATATTTTCATAGACATAATTGTGTTAAATAAATGAGCAAAAGGATTAAGGGAATGTTAAAATGGGAAAACTTGGTATTAAATTAGAATGTTTATTTCTAATTAGCTGCTGAAAGCCACCTCTGCCCCATTAGTTTCATACTGTTCTAGATCAACACTGCCACAAGCCAGCCAGATGCATCTGCTTAGACCGAATTATAGCAACTGATAGCAAACAAAACTTACAGTGTAGTATGGTCAGTTGATGGTTCTATACGCAGCGAAGAAGTTGTTCATTATGAATTCACAAGCATGAATTTAAACTCCAGTTTTTATCCTTAGTATGACACAAATTTTATAAGTCCTGTTGTATATTACGTATGTATACATCACATGTCTGTCATGTGTGTATGTAAAAGTGCTTTCAGTATGCTGGACACGGTGGTATCCTGGCTGCTACAGTGTCTTAAGGCAAGAGAATTACTAAAATCTTGGTTAAATTTAAGGCAAACCAAGGCAATATAGAAAAACTACACACACACACGACGACAACAACAAACTGCGTGTGTATAATACATATTTAAAACTGTATTGTTATATGTATTATTGTAATATTGAATGAGAAGTTAAAATTCTTAGGAAATGTGGCACCTAAGGCTCTGAGATAGATAGCTAAGGATGTGAGAATATTTGCTGTACTAGAACTAAGAGTTGAGGCTGGATGCCAGTATCCACATAAAAGGTGGAATGATTGTAAGTGTGACACTATTGACTATTAATTTTTCTTTGAAAGCCTGTGTTGATCATAATTTATTTATAAGTACTCTGAAGATATCAGTCAGTGATGTGGCTCCACATAATAAGACTGAAAAGAAGTTTGATATAAATCTATTTGTAGTGTTATTGCTATTATTTTTCAATTCCGGGAAGGCCACTAAATACAAGGGGACACGTCACTAGACCTTTGGCGCCACAAGTTAATTCAAATTTTGTATATTTTATTTCTATGAACTATATTTACTCAGATTTATCATTCCTTCTCTTTATTAACTTTAGAATTGTTTGGATTCATTATAAAACTTTTAAAGAGCTAGGGATTTATTCTATGAACTCAGTTATTTTCACAATTCTTGATTTATTTTATCATATTTTTAAAATTTCTACTTGTTTATCTGTTTTAATAATTTATCATCTTTTTTCAGTATTAGATTTCTGTGCATTAAATGTGACTCTACGACAGTGGCTTATTGGCGGTTATTTCATTTTGCCTTCCTGTTTTCATGCTTACTGTTAGTTTATACTTACAATTGTTTCCTCCTTGAGTATGTATGTGAGTATATGTGTTTTTGTGTATGTATGTGAGTGGTGGTATGTATTTGTATGTGATAACACATGTGTGTACACGTGGGTATATGTTTATTTGTATATTTGTGTATCTGTGCACTCACTCTATCATGTATCACGGAAGGAGCACTTTGACTACAGCCCAGCTCAAGGCTCAGAGCTCTAATAATGTAGCCCATCATCATTTTTGGCTACAGATCCCGGTTCATGATAATTTCTCAGCTCGTGGCTCTCTGTAACATGATACAACTTATTTTTCACTACAGGATACTTGTAGTGAAAAGATATTTTTGGGATTTAGACAGGTAGGTGAGGCCATTACCCAGGCTGCATGTGTCTGGGAACAAAGAGTAATTGTACTTCCAACCTAACTAATACTCACAGCTTATAGGCAATTGCCTGAAACTCACATTAATCTCACCTTTGTGGTAAAATTTTCAAATTTTGTTAAGATTAAACATGATTACGTTTGCCTAGAATTAAAGTAAGATATTTCTATATAAATTTGATTTATATAAAATATAATTAAGCCAGCTATTATGAGACTGGTTTACAGATTCCTTTTTTCTATTTACCTGGACCTGAAAGAACTCAAGTAACGTTGTGAGTCCATGACCACCTTCTTGGTTGTACCATGGGAATGTCTCTTTTTCTTTACTTGGCTTATGATTTCCACATATAATGAAACATTCAAACACAAAGCAACAGAGGAGTATTGTCTATATGAATATAACATTATGATGTTGCTATATCAAAAAGAGAATAGGTTACTTCCGAAATCAATGCACTGACACAGAAGGGTCCAACGTAGTCCATGCGTTTCACGGTTGTTTTTAGAGACTACGTGTTACTTTTAACATTTCAAACAAATCATAAAATATAGTGTTTGGATTCACAAATTTGACAGATTTTCAATTTTTGTGTCATCTTATGCAGAGATTTTACAGAGTAGATGATAAAACACTTTAAATATGCAAAAGCAATTAAGAGATGGATGAAGAGATCACTTTGCTAGTTCACACTTCTATCTTATTTCATTTAATTCTATGAATTAAAAAAGAGAAAATTAATTAATTAATTAGAAGTTTCTAACTTCCAGTAGGTCCAAATTGTAAATATTTTTTATATGTTGGCTTCTGGGGTACAGTATGGAGAAAAGATATGGATAGTCTTACCCAGAAGTGGACCCCACAAGCTGCAATACAGACCTGCCAGCCAATATGTTTCCAATGCTATAACAGTATGATGGCTAAGGGCGTAACAAGCTGCTCTGTGCATAAATTTGAAGCCTGCTCCACAGAATGGATTTCATGACTGAAAATAGCCTAGGTAAAAACTCATAGGTCACAGGGTAGAACCTGCTACTGTTGTTTTGCTAAATTCCATTTTGTCAAATAGTCTTTGTAAGTATTTCTGTTGTTCTCAGCCTTTCTCGGATATGCTACTTTGAACAGTGGGTTGTGGTCAAAGCAAAGACTTCTATCTAGTCAAAATACTAAAACTATATGTTTCTGAGTGTCAGTCAGAGATGAGGCATCTCTGTGAACCCCTCCTCAACTCAGCCTCCTAAGGCTCAAGAACATTGTGAATAAGAAGGAAGAAGGAACGTACGGACTTACAAATGGGACCACGAATGAAAAAACACTCCCGGCCATGACATGACCATTGCAAATCACATCTATAGTTACTTGTACAAGTCCTACAGGTAGATTTGCTGGATGAATGTAGCAAAAATCTATAAATCAAGCACAGATGAGAGAGAAGATGCTAAGAATCTGTTTTTAACTGACGATCTTTTGGCAGTTATTAGATTCCAAGGGATAAAAATCACTTTTCTTTATGGGTATGACTACTGACAGGTTGGTCATGTCTCAATGGGTAGCTGTACATCCATGTGTGAATGGGACACACTAATTGGATGCAGTTGGTTATTAATAAAAATAGATAAAGATGTAAACCACATCAGCATGTTAGCACACAGGCACAAAGATTAAAGAACAAAGAGTAGTATTAGAGTAAACACATTGCCATGAGAAATGTTGATGCTAATCTCAAGCAACAAAAAAAGAACAGAAAAAAATTTATAGTAAGTACAGACAAAAATAACACAGGGAGAAATAAAACCCATGTGGTCTTTTAGGAAAACAGCTATGAGCAGGGAAAGGTGAGATCACTAAAGATGATTCAGTGGTTCCTGCTCTAAGATCCAGGTGAGTTTTCATTTCCATTTTAAGGGACTGATAGATGAAGATGCAATTCGTTACTAGAATAAATGAATCAAGTGTTGCAGGAAACCCAATAAAATCACTACACAATCATTAACTATATTTTCCCCATTTGATAGGAGATATTTTGGGTTGTTAATACATCTTGAATAATGAAGAACATGCAAGTGCTTAGGTAGGTTCTGGAAATGTCTTTAACAATTTGGGAAACTCAATCAGATTGAAAACATGTTCTTATTTTACATTGCCATCTTTACAAATATTTGTCTGTCAGTGTTTAATTACCAGAAAATGGAACCTGTCAACACGCGTATTGAATTTGAGAAGTAAATCACCTTCTTTGATAAATGTTCAGTCGTAAGTTTCCCATGCTCAATTTGTATCCTAATTAAATCCATAGTTTCAACTTGTATTGAGGGGGTGAGAGAGCTTTAGGAGGGATTATAATGCTTTAAATATTTTGTGAAGTAATTTCTATGGATTATTTAATAATCACAAAAAATTGACAGATTACTATTTTATGCATGAAAAAATACAGTGGAATGAAACTGAAAATCCTGTCTAGGTAGTAAAAAGAAATATAGTTAGACTTAGAAGCCATCCCTGCTTTCACCAAAACATGCTACTGGCACCATATTCCTGAGTTCCTGTCTGTGGAGGATTAGCCCAGCCTAGGAAATAACATTTTAAATTAGCAAGAAAGTAAAACTCATAGATTCAGGAATGTCTGAGTTTAGAGTTTTAGCTGAAAAATAAAACGTCCCAGCTTAGAATCCACATAACCTCTATGACCTGACTTTCTTTATCGGGGTAATGGGCATATTGTCTGTTACATAGATGAACTCTGCTACGGCACCCAGCATAATGACTAACATACAGAAGCTGCCTTAGGAAAGACTTCTGCTGTCTTTACCATGTTGCAGGGAGAAGGGCCCACTTGTTCGTCCCCACCACCTGGCTTGATTAGCCCAGAAATAATCGCACAGTTAATCAAATCACTGCTTGTCCCATTATCTCTAGCCTCTTATTGGCTAACTTTCACATCCTGATTTAATCCATTTCGGTTAATCTATACATCACCACATGGCAGTGGTTTACCGGGAAATATTCTAACCAGCATCCGTCTCAGGCAGAGGATCCATGCCTTCTCCCTGACTCTGCTTTCTTCCTTCCAGATTTAGTTCTGTCTTCTTTGCCTACTGAAGTTCTGCTCTATCAGGTCAAATCAGTTTTCTTTCTTTGTTAACCAATACAGGCAACACACAGAGGGGACTCATCAAACTCAGACATCCTGGCTACATTGTACATGAAGCTCCTTAGTTTTCTAGATACAATGACTTTCTTCACTTTGAACAAGCAAACTTTACCATTTGTCATAAAACCTTTAATATATATGACAATAATAGATTCTAGAATTTTAGCAAATCTTACAAGTCCTTGCTAAAATAGTAGCAACAGCCATTTTGGTTGACCCTTTATTATATATTGTTTGTTCTTTACATCATTGGACATTAGATAGAGTCTGGGTGATATCACTCAATGATTCTTTGTGAAGCACAATTTCTGCTTAAACATGCTGTAGATCAAACCCAGGGCTTTGTGTCTGGTAGGTAAATACTCTATTTAATGAATAACAAATACTTAAGAAATCAGCAGAGAAGAGTTTCAGGCAATGGCATATATATGACAATGCATGTGTCTTACATTATACAATCACCTCACCTCAGTATGTATCATGTTAGTTGTATTCATGTTTTATAAGAAATTGATGTGCTATTCTCTGTTGAAATTCTCTATGTAATGATCAAAATTCAGTTCATATCACATAAAATGTTTTTTTCTAATTATATAGTAGAAAAAAGCACTTCATCTTGAATCCCTACAAACTATAAGATAAAAAACCCAAATCAACCCTTCACATTTTCCTCATATTACAAAGATGTAAAGAAATCAGTGGAAAATCATTCATAGTTCACAAATAGTCAGAAAGGAATTCAGAGAGGAGCAAGAGCTGCTAAATGCCAATACCTACAGCAAGAATAACTACTGTTGGGGAGAACCCCAGACAAGGGCTGCTGTTTACCAAAATGATTCTTTCTCCAAATTATCAAACAACTACAACAACAAAACATATCTACCTCGGGCAAATCTCATGAAATTACTTTTTTTCTTTTTTAATTTCAGGATCTCTGCTCAAGAAGCCTTCCAGAAAATAGTGCATGAGCTGTAATTTGGGTGCACATTACCGAAATGTACCTTCCCAGGTATGTTCTAACACTATCTACTAGAAAAAAATACCCCTTTTAAACCCAGTTTGCCATTCTTTGTGTGCTGATTTCTCCATTTCTTCAGCTTGTATATACACTATGTTACATTGAATTAGTGAAGAAAATACCCACGATATGGTAAATATGTTCAAAATAGTTCATTACATAAGTAAATGGTTTTTATCCTACAGAAAACTATACAAACAAGGTGTTATGGACTTGTAGGCACAAGAAATAGAGGTTAATTCTAGAAACCAAGTCATTTGGGTCAGGCAGTAAGATCCAAAATGGAAGTGACAGTGGTGATGTTCTCAAGAGCTGTTACCTCAGAATTCAAGTTGTTGCCTTGTGATTTGAGCCTACTCATTTTTGAAGCTTCCTCCCTATTACTTTTTATACACTTAAACTGAAAAAATTTTATCTTTTTGGCAACTAATGCAGTCTCTAGCTTCAATTTCTTTTTAATACCTAGTATATGCTAAATCTTCATACAGAACTCACCGTGGTCTGGCCAGCAGTCACACACATGGCATAGATTTCCACTGCCAATAAGCATCTTATGAACGTACTATATTTTCAACTATATCTTGTGAATTCAATAGGAATAGAAACTATATTTTTCTATTTGTATTCATGTCTGAAGTATTTAACATTCATTTGCATGAATTAATTAATTAATTACTGAGGTAATTTTCTCAAGGCATAAGGTCATCAGCAATTGATGAGAGAGTCTTAACTAGATCCCCAAGCTCTGAATCCCCAATGCAGGCCCACTCAGGCATTCTCAACAAACTGGGGTGTATCTGTACAGCATGGCATGGTATCACAAAGACAAAGGCAATTTGCACTCAGTTTGAAGAGGGAGATAATATTGGTTCTCTCCATGCAAACTTGAGAAAATGTATTTGGAAAATGACATTCAATTTGGAGCATCACCTAAATGCATAAACATGAGAACACACACACACACACAAAACAAAGAAAGCAAAAGAAGACATGTTAAGAAAGTAAATGAGCTGGCTTAGCAGAGGAATTACAAGGAGTCACATCTGAATTCTCTACTTGACATGAAAGACAAAAGCCATGTGGTATATAAACAACGTGGTGGTGGTGGTGGGGACTAGATGCTCTATCAGAGTTGAGGGTAAAGTATTAAGATACTTTATGAAAGTCAGTTAAAAATTTAATAGAAGTGATGTGTATCAGATACAGTTTTGAAAGTGTGTTCCTATCCATTCTCCCAAACTGTAGAGGAAGGTAAGATGAACCTGTTTGAGAATCCTCACTCAGAGTGGCCTCATTTGCTAAGAATCATGCAGCTAGAGTTAGTGTGTCATCTGCTTCCTAGGAGCAGACGGTTATAGACCACCACTGTGCAATCCACCACCAGTAATGGATGAAGCTCTAAGGAAAAACCCAAGAGAAAAGGAAGAGACTCCACCCTTGGAAAATGATTTTGGTAAAGAGACATGTCTATCCTCTCTTAGTTTTTCAAAAATGCTATATCTGAATTTGGATTATCATCTTAATAAACAGATAATTTTTGCAAGTCATTTGTATGAGTACATTAGGAGAAGTTAAAATGAAAACCTCAGACACAACATATTCAGCAATATAAATAACCATAGAACTAAATCCATGTTTATGCAGATTTATAATGTTGTAACTAGTCACTTGAACATTTTTTAAGTAGATAGGTAGGTAGGTAGGTAGATAGATAGATAGATAGATAGATAGATAGATAGATAGATAGATGATAGATAGAATCTTTGATTCCTCCTATTTCCATACAGCTCTTGGTATGCCATAACTCAGAACCTTATTGTTGCTTTCTATGCAAGTGATTCTGTTCTTGCGGTATGCTCTGAATTTTTATCTTTTCTAGGACATCCAAAGCTTACAAAATGCATAAGGGTTTTCTATTATCAACATCATTTAAATTCTGCCTCTTTCTTGAAGAAATAATAAGGTAATATGAAGAAAAGAGAAAATGTCACAATCTACCGGTATTTTGATTTGTCACTGAAACACAAGATGGAGTACGGTGCCAATTAGTGTACGTCTGGGAGGGGTGTTGTCATTCTGGTGTCCATAAAGACTAGGGACACAACATTGAACAATTACATTTTATGTCTATTTGTAGGTAGTTTTCCTAAACCTCCAGAGCTGAGGAAAGTTGAGGTATTGGCATATATAACTTTGGTTTAGGAGATATTCTTTTCTGATTGGTATATCTACAGTAAATTCCCACCTCCTAGATGGGAGCAGAGTTTTGAACATCACCCCGGGTGATGACCAGAAGGCCACAAAGCTGTCATTAGTTTGGATTTCTATTATCAAACACAATCTTCCTTGAACCACGTCAACACTGTTGAAATGAAGAGAGTTTTGTCAGAACAGTGTGTTAGGACCCAGAGAATGTCCTGGTTGGAGAGCAGCCTCCCCAAATTTTGTTTGCCTCTCTTTTATATTTTATTTATGGCCTGCTTTTAATTTGAAAGTACAAACTCTAAATTGTATTTCATGGTTCAGAGCAGATAAAAGCAGAGCTCAATTACTGTCAGGTTCTTTATCATTTGTACCAAATGGATAAACTGGCAAATCCTACACTACTAAGCGTCAAAGCAGAGATTTTTTTAGAACATTTTGCAATGTTTAGCAGATTATCACAGACAAATTAATTTCAGGTCGGAGGTTGTCAGTTGCAATATGGGGAGCCTGTTTCCTCTAAATTCCTTACTACCTGAAATAGCTCAAGGCGTATTTCTTTTTCCCTACTGAAGGAAATTTATCATTTGGCTCTTTAGAGAATTATATAGCTGGGAGAAATGTTTAAATGTACTGATATTTAATAGTCAATAAAACACTCATAGAAAAAGATCTAAATATATATAAGCCTATGAAATCACAAAATAACTATCTTTTAAGAGTAATTAATGTAAAGAAAATACCGGCTGTTAGCTGAGATTGTACTATAGAAATAAAGTTTAAAAAAGAAATTTTCCATTTGATTTAAAATAGATTTTTCCCTCACATAATATATCCTAATTATGGACTACTCTCTGTCTATCCCTTGCAGTTTCTCTCTACCTAACCTTCCATCTGGATCCACTCCTCTTTGTCTCTCATTGGAAAAGAAGCAGACTTCTAAGTGATAATAATAAAGTTTAATATAATCAGATAAACCAAAACTAACACACCAGAATTGGACAAAACAAGCAAGCAAAAGGAAATGAGTCCAAGAGAAGGCACAAGACAGAGACTGACTGATTTGCACAGCACACTCGAGAATCCCATAAAAACACTGAACTTGAAGTAAAAATATACAGGCAAAGGACTTGCAGCATAAAATTGTACGTGGAAACTGAAATTTATGCCCTGGCAATGCTGAAGCGTGCATGGGCAGCCCATATACGGCGGTTCTGGTGAACTAGTCCATATTGGTTTCATGGTCTAAGGTTGAGGACGACTGACCAGGTCTCTTCCTCTAAAGGGCACCAGATCTCATTACAGATGGTTGTGAGCCTCCATGCGGTTGCTGGGAATTGAACTCTGGACCTTTTGGAAGAGGAAACAGTGCTCTTAACCACTGAGCCATCTCTCCAGCTCAATAGCTTAAAGAGAGGGAAACAAAAATATATATAAATAAAAAAATATTAAAAACATGAAAAACCCTAACTCTACCTTGTTAGACAAAGAATCCCCCAAAGACAATCCGGAGTTCCTGGAGTTCATTTTCTATTGGGCCACTACTGCTGGGCATGAAGCATACCAAGAAGAAGTAGTTTGTTTTCCCAATGAGGCTATGGTGGAGGAAATTAAATCTTCATTTGCAAGTGGCTACCCATTGGTAATTCCTTCTTTGCTAGAAATGGTGGGCATGGGAGGAGTTAGCTAGTTTTGGTGGGAGATGCCTGTAAGGGAGAAGGCTCAAGCTGTAAACAGACACACGGCGGGAGCCACACTTAGCAATCTTTGCACGCCTGGACGCCACGGAAAGCCGTCTCTTTCTGCTTGAGCCTAGCCCAGGTGTTTAATGGTGTTATCATTTCTTAGTGGTCTGAGACTTTGGAGGTCTTGACAGGGCCCTGCTCAGGACTTCATTCACTCCGTTCTTCTCTCATTCCGGGCTTCCACTGCTACCCCCAATTAAGGTTCATATTCAAGTGATTTTAAAAATAATCTAGTCTCTCCTATAATGCATGGGTGTGCCTAATTCAGAAAAGAAATTGGAAAAGCAGAGCTGACTCGGAGTATAAGAAGATCCATTTGTGGGCAGCAGTCCCAGGTCAGCCCTGGGAGCCACAGCTCATCCTTTCCGACTTGGGTTATACGGCCGCTAGAATTTCCTTGCAGTGAATAATAGTTGTACACTGGCTGAATTCCGACTAATTTGAATATTCAAATAGATAGATAAGAAATATGTAGAAAGTCTTACAGGCATGTTGAGATATTTGGAAAGAATATTTTTGAAAAAAAATCATTAAACTACAAATGGGATTTATACATTTTTTTTAATTGTCACAATTTGTATTAAATTTCTAAAACAAATACCCCGACCTCAGTGGTATAAAGCTTGGCAAAGGAAGACAATGAAACCAAAATTCCTTTGCGGCCTTGGGGAGAGGCATCACTCCAAACCTCAGCTCTGGCTGTAAGTTACAATCCTGTGAATTCTGTGGCCTGTCACCTCAGGCAGTACACAGAGCTTTTGCCAATCTAGCATTTTGCAATGTCAAATGAAGCTTGTGCTTTCTGTCCTATCCACCTGGGACTTGCTGTGAGCAATAAGGGAGCTTATAGAAGCCTGCCTAAGCCAAAGCACTTTGCTTAGCAGTCATGCTTTTAACAAAATAAGAAGGAGAGCAGCACAGCAGAATCGACTGTGGTTTTGTGCTGGATGCTTGATCTGCAGCTAACACTGAGCAGCTCAGCCCACTACAGGGGACACAGATGCTTTCTTCCTCTCATGGCTTGCATGGATGTAAATTGCAGGCAATAGAGCAATGTTGGCATTACACATAAAAGCGTCATAGGAGGGTAAACAAAAAGCATATAATCAAGCTGCATACTCTTTCAACTGCCTTTCTCTCTGAAGCATCAAAAATTATTTCCTAGAATAGGTGACACTTGATGATCAGGACCACTGAAAAATCAATCCCCAGAAAGACTACATGAAATACAACTTTAGTGATGAGAACTAAGACACATATACCCAAGGAAACATATACAACAGATATATACAAAGATCATGATGACTAGTTCAGCAGATTGGTAATTCTAATGATTATATTAGATAAACAAAGTACTAGTCTATTCTAGTCTTAAGAAACTTCATATTAAGTTTTGTTTTCTGGTCAGAAAATAATGAAATAATTATTGAAATTCATATGAAGTTTTAGAATTATTAGTATGTAGATAATACTAAAAGGTCAAGTTTTTGTTCTGGATAACACTAAAAAGAAATTTTAAAATGTCAGAAATATAAAACCAAGGTTATCCTCTTTTTTTTTTTTTTTTTTTTGGTTTTTCGAGACAGGGTTTCTCTGTAGCTTTGGAGCCTATCCTGGAACTAGCTCTTGTATACCAGGCTGACCTCAAACTCACAGAGATCTGCCTGCCTGTACCTCCTGAGTGCTGGGATTAAAGGCTGTGTGCCACTACCACCTGGCTGGTTATTCTATTTTTGCAGCAAATCTACAATGCATATGGTGGAAATCAGAACTCAGGTTCTCATATTAATTCTGGCACAATAAAAGCTCTTCTCAACTAAACCAACTCCCCAGCTACAGGTTTTATATTTTCAATGTTTCTAAATTTTTCATTCCTGGCAGACAATAACTGAAACAAAGAAATTCTCTCTAGTAGCAATCCTTAACCTTCTTCATGGTCAGGGTCCTTTGGACTCATTCCCTGATGAGTTATCACTCATCTTAATTATTTATCTATTGAGCAGTTTGGTACACTTATTCACTTTATGATATTAAGTAGGTCTTTTATATTTTGTCTTAAATTCTTGCAGGGCTATCATCTCTCACCCAACCATCAGTTCTCTGTTTTAGATTAAATGATGTACTCATTTTACTAAGGCGGGGGTTTGTCCCTCTGATCTATTGGGAGCTCACCAAGGCCAGCTGGACTGGGACTGAAAAAGCATGGGATAAAACCAGACTCTCTGAACATGGCGGACAATGAGAGCTGATGAGAGGCCAAGGACAATGGCACGGGGTTTTGATCCTACTTCAGGTTCTGGCTTTGTGGGAGCCTAGACAGTGTGGATGTTCACCTTCCTAGACCTGGATGGAGTGGGGAGGACCTTGGACTTTCCACAGGGCAGGAAACCCTACTGCTCTTGGGGCTGGAGAGGGAGGAGAAGAGGAGACGGGGAGGGGGAGAGGGGCGGGAGGAGGGGAAGGGAAATGGGAGGCGGGGAGGAGGCGGAAAATTTTTTTTCAATAAAAAAATAAATAAATAAATAAAATAAAAGATGTCCATAGCTATAGTAGGGGAATATAGTAGAAGCGGCAGTCACTGAGTAGAAAACACAAGAAGAAAACTCAATAAGGCACTCAGACAATAGAAGGTACTTACTCGGATTTAAATGATATGATGGGACTATGATAAAATAGAAAGGGTGCTTTATATACTGTATGTGATTTAAAGATAAAATAAGATTACTGAAGAAAATGAAGAGGAAATAACATGACAGCATAGAATAAAGACAGACTACAGAGAAGGGGTTCAGCCAGAGGATAAAACATGTAATGAAGTTCAGACTGCTTCAAAACCAATTTTACAAACAAAATACATTGAGTAGATTGGCAGTTTTAGATCGAAGTGCTTTGCAAAGATAACAGCGGGTAAGAGGTATAATAATTGGTGTCTAGAAGAGGAGTGGGGATGTCCACTTGTAAAGAAATGGGAAATAACTAGGATAACATCTATGGAAAGGAAGAGGCATAGCTAAAGGTTGAAGCCCCAACTACCGCCATGGAATTGATGAGGAGGTCTACACACAAGGGATGAGCTGATAGCACCTGCTCTGCATCAAATTCCATTCTACTCAGCTAATCTGAATTTATTTTCTACTTCACGATTCTAAAAATCAATGAGAACAATTCATTTTCTTTTAAGAAAAGATTTATAAACATGTCACCAATTCACAACGTATTTTCTTTCTTTATAAGACTCACCCGACTCATTCAAGGATAAATGCCATATTAGTTGTAATAATAGGAGAAGATCAATTAGTTACTCAGGAGGCTTGAGGGTCTTATATAATTAGTATGAAATGAATAGCTTTTCTGTGTGAACAATGGTGCACAGGTGTGAGAGCTTTATACCATTAGTGAGAATGGCAAAAGATAACCGTGTTTTAGCTTTTCATCATGACACAAGCTCCCTGATCTCATCACCAATTTACTATTTAAACCTGAGAAAATGAGCTGCTCAAATTCCAGAACAATTTATATCTTTATAATGAGATGAGCCAATTGGGTACAAGAAGACATTTTGGTATTTTCAGTCACCATCACTTCTAAGAACATTTAAAGAGTAGTCACCGTGACAGTTGTCATCATCCTATACTCTCAGTTATCATTTATGCATGAGGAGAAATTAATATTCAATATCTACTTCTTGGAGAACCAAAATATTTTATCTCCCCAGTTCAAACTCTGCTGTGCTAAAAATAATTAAGTATCCATGGAATTCTCTGCTGATGCTATTGAATGAGATGTTTTAATTCTCTGCTTTCCTGCCCTGGCATGTATCACTATCTGTGAAACATGTTCCATCCTTTGGTTATGTAGAACAAAGATCTTCCAGACTGAGGTGCAACTCAGAGGTAAGAACAATTCAGTATCAGAAAGATTAATGGGGGCTATAGGTCTAAGAAGTCTATGGCTCAAACGTGAAACACCTTACCTGATGATGCCAAATGATTGTTTGTTTGGTATTTACATATGCCTACTTTTTGGATGGATTCCAAAACAATTCTTCTTCAGCTTATTAGGGTCATTTTATACTACTGAAGACTACTTATTTAGATTGAGAAAGAAAAACACTAGAAGTTATTCTATGTATGTATGTATGTATGTATGTATATATATACACATATATATACTGTATATTATTCTCCATATAATTCTGATCCTCATAAATGCTCAGCAGGTTTTACTATTGATACACCCTATCAGAGTGTTGTGCCAGTCCAGCATAACATCCAAGGACAGCAGGTCTACAGCTTACACACATTTATATGCGGGTAATAGCTGTGTGGCTTGGGTAGTCTCTGAGGTCCTGGCAATAGGACCAGGATTCATTCCCAGTGCTTGAACTGGCACTTTGGAGCCCATTCTGTTTGGAGGGATACCTTGCTCAGCCTAGATATAGGCAGGTATAGGAGGAGGGCCTCGGTCTTGCCTCAAAGCGATGTGTCAAACTGTGTTGACTATCCTTGGGAAGCCTTACCCTCTCTGAGGAGTGGATGGGGCTAGGGGTGGGGATAAGACAAGAGAAGTGGGAGGAGGGAAGGGAGCAGAAACTGGGATAGATATGTTAAATGAGAAGATTGTTTTAAAAAATAAATTGAATAAAACGTATGTAAGAAATAGATAAATGAATATAGAAATGGATCCTAGAAATAGAATGATATATAAAAAAAAAATCATGCAATGGAAGATTTCTGATAAAGAGTAAAGCCAACACATGGAAAAATCATAATCATTTCAATATTACCTACTGAATCAACTTTGGATACCTAGGTGTATCAATGTTATTTTATATTTTTTATATAATTAATTTTATATGCTATCAAATTTTATACAAAATTTCACCAATGATTTTTACTCTAAATTTATGAGATATAATTGATATTGTAGTTGCCTTTAATGCCACTTTTTTCTGGTTTTGGTATATAGGTCACCACCTGGTACAGATATGATATACAAACATACTTGCAGTAGTAAACTTAAAAATATATTATTAAGAAAAAAAGAAAGATGCCACATAGTCATCTTAATTACTGTGGAAAGTTATTCAACATATTTTAAAATTCCTTCATTATCAAAATTAAGTCATTTAGGTATAGAATAATCTAGAAAAATAAATCATATGTACTTAATAAAAACCATTTATTCATAATATGCACTTAAATTCATATTCAATGGTGAAAATCGTAAAATTATTTTTACCAAGGTTCAGTAAAAAGCAGTCTCTGACTCGATATATTCCTGTCCAGCCTAGTAGTGGAAGTACTAGCCTGGATATTCAGACAAGAAAATAACATTATCTGAATTACAAAGGAAGAAGGAAAATTATTTTTATTTACAGACAATGTTACCCTAGGCATAGAAGACACACGTTCTTGAATATTCTAGTCTAGTCTTTTTTATGTCCATGACATCTTTGCTTATTGTGTTCCAGGTTGGAGTGTTTCTGTAAGTACTTACTCTTCTTCTGAGATTCTTCAGGCACATTCAGTAGATTCAGAGACCAATTTCTAGTAAAGTGCTTTGTGATCTTCATCAGTAGTCTGGTCTGTCTTGGAATTTATTTCTCTGTCATTATTCTCTCCATATTTTCCTACTACTGTCTACAAGGTATTTAGCTTACTAGACTTTTTTTCTATTTTTCGTCCTATAATTCTAGCATACCTATCAAGTTAGGTTGTTGTACCTGGACTTGTACTGTAATTGAATTGAAGCATTTTTTTTTTTTTTTTTGAGACAGGATTTCACTGTGTAGCCCAGACTATCCTGACACTGGCTTTGTAGACCAGGTTGGCCTTGAACTCAAAGAACTCCACCTGCCTCTGCCTTCCACCTGCCTCTGGGATTAAAGACGCATGGCACCACCGCCTCACATTTCCATCGAAAGCAGATGTGTTTTGCAATTCTTTTCTGTTAGCCTGTCATGAGATGCTAGAATAAATGAAGGTGGAAAGTAAATAGCCAATTACAAAGTGGTGAGAAATGAGGGGACCAAGCATCGTGTGTTTCCATAGCCAGTGATCAGTCCTTTAGTGAGATCAGATGTTTGTATTATGAACTTCACAGAAACTATTCAGTGTTCCCACCCAACTTAAATATGAGTAGAATATGCACACTTGACTGTTGTGGGTGTTTCTATTCTCCCAACAAGAAGGTTAAATTATGAATTGACTTCTCATCATGTAAGAATCAAACTCTAGGTAGAATTGTAGGTTTTCATTACTCTTGGTCAGTGAGACCTATCAAATTAGGCTCTGTTTCATGAATTTTTCCTAACAGATTTATATGTGTAAAGATGTGTAAAGATTTACATGTGTCTGTGGGTGCCTCTATATAGTAGTCAGAAGAAAACCTTAAGTGTCATTCAGCACATGGCTTCCACTTTGTAGCTTTTTAAATGGGGTCTCTTTGGAACTTTTCTTACACGTTAGGCTGACTAGACAGCAATTAAGGCATTTGCCATTCTCTGCCTCACCAGTGTATATACCCATACCTGACTTTTGTTTTTCTTTTTACCTGGGTTTATGAGTTTGAACTAATGTCCATAAGCTTGCACGTGCAATCACTTTGTTGAATAAACCATCTTCTCAGCTATCTAAATGCTTTTCATGGTGTCATATTTTCATGGTTATTATTCTTTGTTGCTTATAAAAGAACCTTGTACTAAAAGATTTCTTTAAAGTTATATTCCTTTGTGAGAATCCCTATATTCATAATAAATGATAATTAGTGCTTTTCCCTCATTTATATGACTTTCCTTGGATTTCTTTTAGACCAGGCTAAAGATCCCAGGTAAATCGGACAATGGTGGAAACAATTGTCACCCTCCACTGTACTCCATGAAGAGACAGCAGAGTCAAACATTTGAAGGAACATTCATTTACTTACAGGTCTAATTTCCATTGAGGTGACATTTTACTACATGGCCTAGATGGCCCAGGCTGTTTCTGACGAGCATAGGTTTCAGTGATGCTACACCTCAAGACCTTTAATTTTTATTTTTAGTTTAGATTGCTAACTTTTTTCTACATTCCCATTGCACCACAACACCAAGTGTTTGTAGATGCTAAATATAATCACTACCCTGTCTTCATTTACATTTCGGCTGTTAATCCCGTGAGTGGACATATTTTCACCAAGATAGTGAAGACAGTGACCTCTGATGTCTACTCTTGAGCCACAGCTCATTGCAGTCTATTCTTATTGTACAGACTCAGTAATCTCTCTGCAAGGCATTTTTGATTTACTTATAACCTGACAAATATATCAGTGAGTTCCCAATTTCTTCAATAAGAAGTCTAAATCCCATAACATGACAACGATGGCCCACTCTAATCCAGACTTCTCTCTCCAACTTCAATTTTTCATTTTTTCTCTAACTTTTCCCCTATGAGCCCTTCACAGACTTTATGTTCATAGTCTGCTGTATCATGCTTTTAGGTTTTTGATCCTAACATGTTCAAGGTCATACAGTATAGAGTTTCTCACCCTTAATGGAGGGAAGCAATGTGAAGCCACCCTTGTCTCTAGGTAGAAGCATATAGGCACCTTCTATAAATCGTTTCTTTTCAAAGGCACCCTGTCTTCACAAGATACTTGTCAAAATACTTGACTTTGGAGTTCTTTGTCTTAGCGATACAATCTCAGTTGTATTCAAATACATGCCCCAATGCATTCTACATTGGTGACATTCATTGAATTATGTCTGAAAGAATTATTATACAAATTGAAAGTCGTTTTACTAATAATCGGCTTCAGCACAACACCGTGCATCGCTTGTTAGTAATTTCTTCACAGACCAGGGCCATTTCCTTTCTTTCCATTTTACAATATGGACTCTGAAAACCTAACAACAAACTGACTTTTCAGTAGCTGAATTGCATCAATTTGGCAAACTTATAATGGGTTTACCTTATTCATCACCTAGTTTTATTCAGCGTCTTTGGTTGTAAATTCCTTTCACGGGGTTTCTATGGCTTAATGATAACCAGAAATGACTCAAGCAGTTAAAGAATTCACTTCATTAGTGCAGAGTGCACTAATTTGCATCACAAAACAATTCATTTAAATACAGAAATCTGCTCTGCATGTCTCTTCTTCATGTCTAGTATAATTGCACCGTTATTAATGGAAACTCTCCAGGTATCCATCTTACCTTTCTTGTTCTCCACCTGTCACGGATGGTGAAGACCAATACTGTGTCTTTGATTGTGTAGTGCAGAGGGGCCAATGGAATATAGTTAAAGATGTTCTTTAATTACACTGTCTTCATGGTTTCATTTAAATAAAAGTTTCGACTCAATGACCACCATCTTACAATGGCAGGAACATAAGAGAGACATGAGTATAAGTCCTATTTACACTTTATTTTCTAACTTTTTTTTTTTTTTTTTTTTTTTTTGATTTTTCGAGACAGGGTTTCTCTGTGGCTTTGGAGCCTGTCCTGGAACTAGCTCTGTAGACCAGGCTGGTCTCGAACTCACAGAGATCTGCCTGCCTCTGCCTCCCGAGTGCTGGGATTAAAGGCGTGCGCCACCACCGCCCGGCTTTTCTAACTTCTTGTACATTATGCCAATCTGCTCTCCTTTTGCCTTTCCCATTCTCTTCATGCAAGGTTTTCAAGTGAAGATGTTAAGAAGGTATAAGCGATAGTTTTTAAAAGTGTATGAGGATCTTATGGAAATGCATGTGCCTTAAATTCAACAGACTAGAATAAAGTTCAACCCTTGTGCTATCTGCGTATTTTATTCAGTTGTAAAGTATCAGAAGAAGATGGGGCGGGCGTATGAAAATAAATATATTGGGAAATTTGAGCCCTTGAAAACAAGATTAGTGCCCTAAAGAAAAGATCACTAATACACCCATATACGAGCGAGCGAGCGAGCGAGAGAGAGAGAGAGAGAGAGAGAAGAACGAGAGAGAGAGAGAGAGAGAGAGAGAGAGAGAGAGAGAGAGAGAAGAACGAGAGAGAGGATGAGGGGGCTTTCAAAACCCTTGTGTGAGTCCCAATATCCTCTCTCTGCCTCATGGTTATGGATAAAAATGTGACCACTAAGCTGCTTCTTTTTATCTACCATCCTAGACACTAATCCTCTGGAACGATAAACCAAATTAAATGTTTGTTTTATAAATTGCCTTGGTCTTGGGTTTTTATATAATGTATATATAATACCAGGAAAGGAAAATTATGAAGACAAGATTGCTCAATCTGATATATGAATGTCATTGTGACTTTGGTGAAAACAACTGCATAATCTAGAGAGGAGAAAACCAAGGACCAGAGAACACAGTTGCATTTCGGCTAAATAGTGTTAGCAGTCAATTCTATAGACTCTGAATCTCTTGGAGTATGCCTACTGGGAATTTCCCTAATTACCTTCCTTGAGGATGGAAGACCCAACTGTACTGATAGTGTCATTATCTGGTTAGGGTTTTGGACACCACTAATGGAGAAAGACAATCTGTCATTATTGCCCAGTTACTTCCGATTCTGAATGCAATGTAATCAGCTGCTTCAAACAACTGGTGCCTTAGTGTCCCTATCATAATGGAATGTGTCCTTGATTTGCACATATTCCTGGAGATGCTTTGGCCAGAATATTTTATCACAACTACTAGAAAAGGACTGATGTCACCTTTAAAATGTCATATTTCAATCTAAGGAACCAAATCCATAAATCTCATCTTTACTAAAGTCAATATGTTTTTTAACAGTCATTACATTTTTCTATACTCAAAATTATCACATTATAATGGAAATTCTGATAATTTAAGAAAAAATAAAAGCTTCTGACTGGTCTTGGACAGTCAGAATTCCCTGAACATACTAAATCATCTATGACTTTATAAGTTGATCTTGCCTCTTTAACATTGACTCGATATTAACATAGGGCCCTGGTTTAACCACTTTGTCATTTTATTCAAGACTTGATGCTCATGAGAGGACTTTATATGTAGTACTGCAACCTTTCCAGTGCCCATGGATAGGAAGGTTAGAAGTCCTAGTATTAAAAAAATGCTATTGTTGTTTGTTAAATTGTCACACCGTCAAATTGATTTCTAAATCTGAAACCTAGAGTGCTTTCCTAACTTGGACCTTGAAGCTTTTATTTTTTGCAGTGTTTAATTTAGAGAGGCATATCTGACTAAAATGATTAGAAGAAACTTCATTCAAGCTTTAAATGAAACATTTTTATCACCCCTCTGTGAAGGCTCAACAAACATTGCTGAAGAAGAGTCAGAATGAATGCAGGAACTGGAGGATGAGATGAAGTTCTGCAAAATGCTGCTGCTGTCTGGACATGAAATGCCTATGCCTGCGTAAGATTAGAACAGAATAGGGTGTTAAAGAGTTTTCCACCAGGTGGTGGTGATGCATGCCCTTTAATCCCAGCACTCGGAAGGCAGAGGCAGGTGGATCTCTGTGAGTTCAAGGCCAGTACACGATCTAGTTTCAGGACAGTCCCAAAGCTACAGAGAACCCTGTCATGAAAAACCAGGGAAAAACAGAGTTTTCCATGAGGAACAACATGGTCTGTATCTTCAGGACTTGTATCAAAGTAAATTTCATAGTAAATGCTCACTCTAAGCTTGAGATATAGGTACTCCATTAACAGCCAATATTAGTATACTATATTATTTTTCATGCCATGTGGTAGTTAATTGTATTATGACTCATAGCTCCACGATCTTAACATTTTAACTTTCAAATATTTAAGAAGACAATCTAGAACTGGTGTGATGTATAGAATATTATAGATTATGTACCAAACCACAGGTATAATAAGGGCTAGCATGAGGTAACAGATTTCAAACAATTTCAAACAATAAGGTAGAGTTTTCAGGGAAGAAGATTATTAATGAGAATAATGGAATAGTGGTATTTTGTTAAATCACATCTATACTGTTGACAACTTTTCAGATAGGTAGTTCTTCTTCATTTACTCCATTTGCCAGTTGACAATTCAAGAAATACCTTGATCCTTCTTTATGATCTATTAAGCATGTAGTCAATGAGAGCAACAATAAAGGAAGATAGAAGGAAAATAAATAATGGGTTTAGCCAGGACAAGCATAAAAGACATCCAAAGGGATAGAGGAAACTGAATGCAACTAACTCCAAAACAACAAAAACTTACCCATGAGCCTGACTGTATAACATATCTAATGCCAACTTTATTATGTAACAGATTTTGCAATCAAGAATTCAATGCTGAGAGTTCTCTACAGTTTCCTCATTATCGCCCTTTGTGCTAACGCTTCCCACGACAGGTGCTACAGGTGCAGATGTTTTGGCATCAAACAGGTAAGCCTCTTGCCAGAAAGACTTACCACCCAGCATGACGCCCAGCCTCAATCAGACTCCAATCTAGATTCTTAAAAAGTCTTTCTAGTCGTGAGAATTCTCAACTCATTTTAGGGATGAGATCCAGAAAATTAAAGATGCCCTGCCCGCTTGAACAGAGCCCGTGCCTGGAGAATAACAATCGACACTCAAGCCTCTCCTGTCTGTCTTGTTCTCATTTAATCACCCTAGGGCCAACTTGGGCTGTAAAAATCTCCTATGCATTATGCAGTGTCATATTGGAGGAAGTTGTTAAACTGTTTAAATATCGTTTATGCAATGTTTCAAATAAATATATACCTAAAGAAGGTTCAGGTTGAAGTCTATATATATGAATAAAGTATGTCAGAAATCCAATAACAACTGCTCTTCATAAACATAGACAACAGACAGTCTGAACATTTTATCACGCATGGCTTTGGCTTTTCTTTATACAGTTCCTTGGGATATACTGTGTATAAATGCCTTTCCTAGTAACCTCATGAATAGTACCGAGTTCTTCAGCACACACAGAATAAGATTTTAGGTGTAAAATCACAACAATTCTCACAAGGGTAGTATACTGGTGAGGCAGATCAGCAGGGTAAAACGCCTGCCCCTAGGACTGACAATCCTTGGGAAAACTGTTGTGATTTTACACCTAAAATCCCATTCTGGGTGTGCTGCAGAATTCAGTACTAGTCATGAGGTTACTAGGAAAGTGACTTCTACAAGTTGTCCTCTGACACCCATGAGGCCATTGTGGCACATGCGTGCTCACACACATAGACACACACATATAAACAAAAAGGAGTAAATTTCAAACAGGCTAATAGAAGTAGACAGTTTCTGACAACTCTGAGAACTCAAGGAAATTGCTTTTTTTTTTTTTTTTTTTTTTTTTTTTTTGGTTTTTCGAGACAGGGTTTCTGTGTGGTTTTGGAGCCTGTCCTGGAACTAGCTCTTGTAGACCAGGCTGGACTTGAACTCACAGAGATTCGCCTGCCTCTGCCTCCTGAGTGCTGGGATTAAAGGCATGCGCCACCAACGCCCGGCAGGAAATTGCTTCTTTTTCATCATCTCCAGTCCTATCTTGGAAAACTTAATGGCAGACATAATATAGGCTCTGTGCAGAGATCTTTCCATGAGTCTTATGTATGCAGCCCAGATGCTGGGATTTCTCATAGAGACGCCGTTTAAAATCACTAGATTTTACATACATGCATACATACAAGCAGACACACACAAACACACAAATTGTGCTTTTTATCACCAACTTCATATTTTAAGCATCCATTATGTTGTTTGGGCAGATGCCAATTATTCAACAAAACGAAACCTTTATTGAGACGTGGGCCCTAATTACCAGGATATGTTTTCTTACACTAGGATGTTGAGTCTACATTCTTATGAACTTCCAGAGAACACAAATTCTTGGTCAGTGAGTTAAGGATTCTCTCTAAATTACAATTTTGAAAATGGATAAAATATGCATCATGTTCATGCATTACATCTAAGAAAGGAGATTGGAACGTGGAAGAAAAACAACACAGACAGACACACAAAATAAGTTTAAGGTTAAAAAAATAAAAAGTTTACAGTTAAAAAAAATCCCACAAGCCTACAACTCACCTTCACAATAAGGTCATGGCAGCAACATTCTGATGGCAAATGATTCCTCCAAAAGTGGGTACAAAGCGAGCTGGAGCGATGGCTCAGAGGAGGAAGTGCTTGTTGCACAACCACATGGACCTGCTTTATGACCCCCAAAATAAACACCAAGGCAAGGTGAGCAGGACATAGGAGGTAGAGACTTAGGGATCCTATATACAGCGCCAGCAAGACTGATGAACTCTAGACTCACCTGAGAGGCCCTGCTTCCGCGAACAAACTAGAAATCAATCAAGGGTGATACCTGGTAATAATCTCTGGGCTCCATATAGATGTGCATTCATGGACTTACATACACACACACATACATACACACACACACACACACACACACACACACACACACACAGGTTCACCTTGGCACATATGAATGCATATGGAATGACTACATACATATACAAATAAAAGAGACAGACCAATGAATACAAAAGCACAAAACAATTCAAAAACAAAACTAAGAAGAAACAAAGGAGCCAGATTATAGACATTGGTGAAAGTATATAACACCAAACAGACACTGAAGTATTCCTCTGTGAGTCGCCACTTTCTCACTGTGATGTAGACACAATCTGTTTCTGTCTAAAGTCACGGGGTTATGCATGGTATTTGCTTAAATGAATACTGCATAGAAGAGAAGATACATTCCTTTGCTCCATTTTACCACACTATCTCCGTCTATTTTCTACAGCGGTTACAAAGTACTTGATACTAGGTTTAAGTGCAAGAATACTGTACGTGCATATGAGGAGGACTTCCGTGCTGTAATTTAATGCAGACTGGGAATCAGAGAGCAAACCAAGAGCCTGAAAATCAGGTCTCTCTTTTTATACAGCTGTCCCTAGCATCTTAAAGTACTCATGCTCATTATGCCATCTAATTCCAGTTTTCGCCTACTGCCAATGCCACCACCACGTCTTCACCATTAGCTTTTATAATGTGGACTATTTAGACAGGACACATTCTAGCCACAATTCTACTCCATTGACTCAGAGAAGAAAAGCGTAATATCCATTTTCATCTCCAAACATAAATTGCTGTATCTGTTTGTTGTTAGACCATTTTAGAGAGTGCCTTTGTTCAGAATAATGTGGTCGTGTTTGTAACTATCAGGAAGAACACTTTGTTTTAAAGCAAGATAGAACTGGTTTCAAATCCTCTAGCTTCTTATCAGCAGCCAAGCACTTCATCAGAAGCATCCATGTCCCATGGTATAGGCTGTTTGGGAGAATAGCAAACTGGATAATGGATCACAGAACAAACCTGGGATTATCATTATGCATTTGGAGAGGTTCAAAACTCAGCCTAAAACCTTCTGCTTTCTATCGTTCTTGTGTTTCTTCCTTCCCCACCGTTTACACGTCTTCTCTAAGAAATAAACCACTGGAAGGTGAACTTGGCAGGAAGTTCAATTAATCAGGCTGTTGCTCTTTCATTAAAACCCTTGACTCGGAGAGAAATTCTGAATATTGGGAACTCAATCAAGAACCCAAGTTGTGCCTGGCTCAGGCAGCCCTCTTTGCAAACAACATTTTAAAGGACCCCAATACTATGGTTCTTCATGTATACACCAGAGAAATGTAGTTATTCCAGGACTTTATAGCTGAGGGGCAAAGGAAACTTTCAGTCTCCATTTAGTCTGTAACAAACATTTCTAAACTGCTCCCTGGCCAACAAATTTGCTTTGCCAGGTGTCAAGCCGAGAAAAAATACGTGTTCTGCTTAGCTGTGGGATGACCTCTCTGACCTAGAGACACCGGTGGAATTACGGTTTGTAAAGCTGGCTTAAGCACCTTCCAATCTCTTAACACCTTTGGCATGGCATCTCCATTTAGTTCGACTTTATCCTAATGTTAATGGTTTGATATTCACACTGGTGGCTCATATATTTTCTTTGTAATTGTATATTGTATGGTATTTTTTTTTATTTTGTATATAGCAATTATTTAAGAGGGGTAGAGCTAGATCACGTGATGACACTGCTAATCTGGTATGTAAACCTCCGTTTGTTTCTTTCTAGTTGCTGTATTCCAAATGGCATGCTGACTGTGAGCCACTGGCCGCCACTCTCTACATTTAAAAATAATTGAAAGTATGTTACATAACTTTTATTTCTAGAAACATGTCTGTTCTTGTCTAGAGAAAGCAACAGACTTACCTCAAGGGAAATTATAACTGAGTCAGGGAGCGGAAGACAATCTGGACAACCTGTCTCAGTAATGATTAGCAAAGAGAAGGGGGCCCAAAGGAAAAATAACAATGGGCAGTTTATTTTATTTTGGGCAAAAAGCTTATGTCATTTATTATATTTTTCTATTTTCCTTTATTGCAAATAGATTTTTTTCATACAATCTCTTCTGATTAGGATTTCCAAGAGCTCATTCCTCTGAGATCCTCCTCATCCCACCTCACCTACCCTCCACTTGGAAAAAAAAATTACCATCTTTGAATGAGGAAGAAAGTTAAGAAGGGAGGTGCTTGATTTTGTTGACAGCAGTTGGCAGACAAGGGAGCTGGCAGCACCAGGTGAAATGTTCCTGCTCATTCTGTTCAAGGTGGATCTCCCTTTGGTCATGCTAAGACTGATTACATCACTGCTCTGCTGTATAAGCCTGCTTTCTTTCTATAATTTCTCCCAGCAGTGAGCCACACAGACTTGTATATCAACAAGCACTTAAGCCAGACATGTCGATACATCAGTATTCACCCTTTTTGTCAGCAGCCTTCACAGACTGAGGTATGGTGAATATTCTTTTATTTTTCCTGTAATATTTTGACAATTCTATCCCTCTCAGCAACTACACTGTTAACTCTCGGGATCGTTAAGACTTATATAAATTATTTCAGAAGTCATCTAAGCTACTTGAAGTCAGTTCAACCAACTCTGGGATAGGCTCTATTTCTGAATTCTACTTGAGCTGTAGAGATAGCTCAGTAGGTAAGAGCACTTGTCGCTCTTCTGGAAGACTGCAGTTTGGTTCACAGTACATCCACTGGGGCTCTACTGGTTTCTGTAGGAACTTGCACTTGTATGAAAGACAGAAACATACACACACAAATAAAAATAAATTTTATCCAAATAGTCCAAATGCTAAGTAAAAATACATTCCATTTCCCTTTTAGTAACCTTCAATGCCTTCTTGTATTTCCCAGTCTAATATCTTTGGTAGGATTTGCATTATCTGACTGAAATGTTTCTCGTGGCAATTTACTAAATATTTTTACTAAAATAATTTTCTTTTAGATATGTAATTTGACTATGTGCCTTACTTTTTCTATACATTTATTTCGACTGTGTGTAGAAAACTTCTTCATTTCCCACATTTCTGAGGTCTTAGCTGAGTCATCAACCACATAAAGCTTTTTTTTCTTTTAATCTGTTTTTTTTATTAAATTTTTTTAATTAAAAATTTCCACCTCCTCCTCGCCTCCCTTTTCCCTCCCCCTCCCCCCACTCCCCACACCCCACTCCCTTCCTCTTCCCTCTCCAGTCCAAAGAACAGTCAGGGTTCCCTGCCCTGTAGGCAGTCCAAGGTCCTCCCCCCTCCATCCAGGTCTAGTAAGGTGAGCATCCAAACTGCCTAGGCTCTCACAAAGCCAGTACATGCAGTAGGATCAAGACTCAGTGCCATTGTCCTTGGCTTCTCAGCAGCCCTCATTGTCCACCATAGTCAGCGAGTCCGGTTTTATCCCATGCATTTTCAGTCCCAGTCTAGCTGGCCTTGGTGATCTCCCAATAGATCAGCCCCACCGTCTCAGTGGGTGGGTGCCCCCCTCGCGGTCTTGACTCCTTGCTCATGTTCTCCCTCCTTCTGTTCTATCACATAAAGGTTTTTGCATACATATATGTACACCAAGATTAGAGGGTTATTTGAAGGTGTTCAGATATCAACCTTTGCTTTTGCTAATTTCTACGTAACATATTTGAATGAAAACTTAATAGCAAATATTTTCATTGAAACTTCAACTTACCCCACTGAAAGCCTAATTATCTGTATCCTTCACAAGTTGATTCCATCTTCCGTAAAGGAAACCAGGGCTGTTTGATGTCATAGCCTCAATATTACTATAAGTTTGCCTTTAGTAAAAGGCTCTGCTATTAGTAAAATAAAAGACTAAGAAAATCCTGTGTTCTAGGTTAGTAGTATACAAATATAGGCTTCAATTCATAAGTGGACCTTTTGACTTTCACACTAAGAATAAGAAAATTATAAAAACAAATTTGAAAAATTTTCTAGAAAATATTTGAGATTATAGGCAACTCTGAGACCCAATAAGTGGCCCTAAATTAAAAATATTGCTTTGCTTGATCTTTGGATGTTACATAAATGTAGTTTGTGAACATTACATTTGTTCTATTTGTGCATATGTAATATATTCTGAAATGGTAGATTTTACCTTTCTTAAATATAAGTCGGCAACCTGACTAACTATAGAGCAATGGGTAATTTAGATCACCCAGGCATTATTCAGTCCAAAGTTATCAATCTTTCAAATAATTATTTTCTCAGTTTCAAATTTATTATGGTAAATAAACACAGACCAGATTGAAGTCATTATCATGCCTAAATAAAGAAAAGATCTGTGACTTGTAGCTCACTAATAGATGTATCAAATAAGACGAAAGTCAACGAGCTACCCAAAAATCAGTTTTACACACAGGATAAGAACAGCGCATTTTGGAGCCTAGATCCAAATGATAAGGATCACAGAAACAATTATTTTAATTTGAGTATGATACTTCAACTTTTGTCTTATCCATCCATATGATGCAGCTGCTTCCCATATCTCCAATTTATTGAGAAGTAAATGAAGCAAAATCTAGCATAGTGTAGCAAAATAGTGGAATGAAACTTCTGTACATTGATAGGTACACCATCAGACCCTGTATTGATGACTTTTAATATACATTTCATTTGAGACTATATTCATGAGTAGTCATGACACAAGGGACCTCAGGCTCAGCAATGGACGTTTACACACCAAATAAGTGGTAGAAACAGTTTTATAAGCAAATTCAATATTTTAAATTTTAATAACTTTCATTTGTTTCAGTGTAATTTCAATTACTCCATAGAGATGAATCATTGAACAAGAATGAATATTTTCCATAATGATTCTGTACCTACATAGGTTTCTGTACCTACATAGGTTTCCCCCCAATTTTTTGTTAAAATGTTGAGGATAGGCATCATAGTAAATTCTAGAACTAAGAACCAACTTAATCATTTCTTAGGAAAAAAAAATCAATCTCACTGTTTGGTCAGAAATCAGAGGATAAATGAGGTTTCATCCTGCTACACATTTTCCTGATGCATATATAATATCAATCAAAATCGTTCATGATGACTCAGTGGAGAAAACAGCAGGAGCATCTTCAACATTCAGCAGGAAGCCTAAGCTGGAGCTTATTCCAGGCACTATTTGAAAAGGAAGAAGTTTGCGGGAGGGCACAGATTAGTCCTCTTGCCTTGATGCTCACAGAGTACCTTAGCGAAGATCAAACTTCCTCAGCTCATTCTAATGCTGTGCGCCATCTACATCACAGGTATAAATTGAGCCAAATCCTTACCTAGCACAGGCAGGAAATATATGTTCACTATTCAGAGCATGGATGAAATTTATTTTTGTGAAGAATATTTTTGTTTCAAAGTGAGGTGAAATGTCTTAAAGTTTCTTTCAACTTCTAAATGATAGGGAGTGGTTATTTACCAAGTCTACTGCCCCGAAGTAGTAAGAGCCAAACGGTGCTCAGGGTTTCATCTTTTGGATCTAACCACTACCAGTTCTGGGAGAAGATTGGCAATAAATCTCGCTTGGTGAATCTTCTAGTGCTAAATAATCACTGTTTTACCTAATAGACAATGAGTGATCCCATATGATACCAATAAACAACAATTAATAGAATAACAATATACCTCAGCTCATATGGATTTATATATCCATATGAAATCTACTCACCATCAAACACTCAATTTCACTTTCAAAGCCTTTATAAATGTATATTACATGTGAAAAGCAACTGTCTTGCGTGGATTTGTGATACCTACTGCCGATTCTTGACAATAAGGTTTTATTGATACCTGACATTGTGTAAATACTAATGGACTACATGAATGTGAATGTATCTTTGCTTTTTTAGGATTGAAATTTCTTTCTATCCTTCCCTTAACAAACACACACACGAGACACACATTAGAGCATTTCTCATAATATATAGATATCTGTACTTACACAGGGAAGCTTCATTTTTCTCTGTCTCTAGTGACTGGACCTCTCTGACCTGTCCTTAAATAAATACAGTTCCGTGATGGCATGTTTTTCTGATGAAGTAAATCCTTTTTTATGAAGGCTTTTGCTTTCACTACAGAATTTTTATTTGCTTTTGTTTTTCTCCAAACTATTCTTGTTTGTAATCAAGAGTAGTTGGTAAGAAATACATTGTGACTATCTACCATTATAGACATGTTATACAACTATTTATATGTTGGCACTTAAAATATTCCAGATACCTTGCCTTTCTTTTATCTTTCTGTCTTTCATTCTCTGTTCTCACTTTTACACAATTTATTTTTTTTTTTTGGGCAATGTCGTTGAGCTAAGGGATGTACTGATAGTGGGAAAAACTTAAGAGAGTCATAAATGCCTTCCAAAGGTTAGCATTTCAGTCATTAGAATCTGCACAAACAGTCCTCCTCTCACGTATAATGGAAAAAAAATCCAAGAATAAAAGGGCAGAGGATGAGTAAATTTAGTCTCCCTCCATGACCCAGGGGAGTCATCATCTCCTACTTTGAACCACTAGGAATCTGGGCTCAACCTTTCCTCAGCAAATTGACACATACAACTTAGTTCTCATGTCTCTGGACTTGGATTGAATTATAATATCAGCTAGTTTTATGGAAGGTCATGGATCTCAGATTATAAGAAATTATAATAACAAGCTATTTGGTTTGTTTCACAGGAGAACTGAGTCTCTATTATCTAGTGTCTATCTGTCTGTACTTTTTGATCTTTTTTGATTACCCCTGAGTAGACACTATTATTATGCTATCTTAACGTGCTTGCAGTCACACAGATAGGAAGCTTGCAGAATCACAATCATAAAGTCACAAAGTACATCATCCAATTTCATGCCTTTAATCACTCTCTATACTTCTTTTTGAGCAAAATATCAATGTACCTTTGATAATAATAAATATCTATACTAATTCTAATAATACTTGTGTTACCATCTTTTTTAACTAATGATGAAATAAACAGTGAATTTAAATTGAACATTCAGAAACTACCTATGGTCAGGTTTTGCCTGGGTAAAATTTTTAAAAGCCATATCCATTAAATTTTGTATTGTGGAGCCTACAATATAATTATTAACTTTGATATATTTAAAAGCGTTTCACCTGTTTCTTCCAACAAGAATTGAAATGTCTTGTAGACAGTTAACATGCCTCTTTCAATAATGAGCCTATTCATTATGTATAAGAATTAACATTGATCATGGTCCTCATTTTTAATATAAAATAAGTTCCATTTCAGCAGTCATGAGTCTATGTATGCCAACAGCTAAGATTGGAATGAGGTTAAAAAAAAAAAAAAGACATTGACTATGACAAGAGAATTTTAAACAAAAAGTAACTAGAGATTTAAAGAAAATTTATGGCTCTGGGTTATTATTCAGACAGCATGAAATTGAGAAGTAATTTGGTCTTCTGGGTAAAACACAGGAAAGTCAGGAATTGTGAGCTCTTTACTCTAAGTACTATTTTATATAACTTTTCCCACATAGCGTCTAAGTCTATGAAATGGGGATCATTTAAATGTTGTCCAAAAGAGGAATCAAATTTAACACTAAGCAACTCATACAAAAGAGTATTAAACAAATATACATTACTCATAAAAATCTCATCATTTGACTCTTTGCTATTCATTGTGTGTGTCCATAAACCAGCTGCATCAGCATTGTCTTTAGCATCTTTGAAATACAGACTCTCTGGTCTCTTCCCAGAGCTGTGACATCAGAATCTGCTATTTAAAAAAAATCTTTATGCCCCACAGGGGCACATTAAGATATTTTAAGAGCAACCTAGCTCTGAGCTGGTCGGATCCAGTGTCTCTCCTCCAAGAGTGGACCAAGGCAATGAGAGAGCACCTGTCATCAGGTGTACTGTGCTTGGTGCGGAAGGCTCTAAGCTGGTCTGGCCAGAGATGTTCTTGGGGCCTGGGGCCAGGTAAGAAGGCCTGCAGGGAGTAAGGAAATTAAGCCGAAGTCCTTGGGTTCCCTCTTTATTTCTGAACCTGAATAGGACAGGCAGGCTGAAAAGGATTGGAGTGGCAAACCCCTGGGTGAATACAGGTTCTGCCTCTAGTCCTCAGTACCAGGCACTCAGAGTGGGAGGTAGCAAGGATGGCTTCCAGGTGTGAAAGATGGCCCCACAACTGCTGACCTTGGAGCATGCTAACCACGAATCCCCATGGTGGGTCCCTGCTGTGGGAGCACATTCTACTCCTTCAACTAATAGCCTTTAAGTTACCAGCCCACTTGGGCATGGTCTTTTATAATATAGAAAGCAATGGTAACCCTGCACCCGCTCTCTTGTTTCTGGCTCCCACTTCCGGCTGCTACACACCATTCCTCTTCCCTCAGAGGACTGTTTTTTAGTAGAGTCATCTGTAAGTTTTCCCCTTAAATAAATAACCCTTTTATTATCCATAATTCTGAACTGGTGTGGGATGTTTTGTGACTTATGCCTTCAGGTCCCCAGTTGGAGGTATAAAGGGGCAAAGAAGATACACCTTCTCAAGCCAGATATTGTAAAGGAAGTCACCTTTTGTGTTGGACCTAGAGGGAATAGATGGAGTAAGATAGCAGTGGTCAGCAGAGAAAGAAGTGCTGGCTCACACGGTTTGGAAAGGTCAAAGGCCAGAGAGTATGAACAGAACTTTATGTGATGATGGGATGTATGCACCTGTGTGTTCTAGTCTAGCACAGCCACGTTGATTCAATGAAATATTCAAATGTGGCTACAAGATTGAAACATACAATTTTTAAATTTGTAGAGTCACAGACAATCTGAAAAAACTACAGAATGGAACTACAGAACGACTACCAGAACTGCTGGAGTATTTTCCTTTCCTGACCATAAATTCACTACAGCCACTATCAAGAAATCCCTAAACTTCGAGGACCCGTCAGAGCATGAATGGGGATGCTATAAATGGGCAATGGGGATGAAGAAAATCAGGAGTAGATTAAAGGCTGCTCTGGCCAATCCACCGTGGTTATAGACTACAATGGAAGCTTCATGGACTTCTGATAGATGGTGACCTCCTGGGGTGACTGAAACAAGAAAGTCATTGCTGTCTACTCTGACATACATGTATACAAAGGCAAATGGATGCAGAGGTCCTTATGTCCTCCCAGGAGCTTATGCAGATTAGCTGCTGAACCATCAAATGCTGCTTCACTCAGCAGGAACGGGACTGGAGGCATGCACATCTCCTACACCTACTATTCTGGCTCACCTGACTGCTGTATCTGCCAGGCAGCATATGCATCCCTTCCCATGAATAAAGAGGACCTCTGCTATGTCTGACCTCATCTCTGCTGTATTGATAATTGTGCCCACAAAGCCTGAAAAGCCTCCATCAACTAGAGCTTAATGTTTCTTTGGCAAACCTATAATTCCATCTGTGAGAGACTGGGTAAGTCACAAAATAGATGCCACTTATTTGATTGCTTAGAGCAGCCTCAGGAACACAGCTTGAACCATCCTGGAACTTTTATCTTCAAACCAAGGATAAATGCTACTTATTAACTCCTTGTTGCTATCCCTCTTTACTTCTAGCCAATCACTTCCATCTATATTTTGTGTTTATGTATACAGCCTTACTGAAAGGAACCCAGTTATAGCCCCAATTGTGCCAGAGACTGACTTTCAGTATAGACCATATGAATATTAAATTATTATTTTATACTAAAAATGGTTGAGAAGTATGGGTCCTGTTGAAATGCAAGATCAACTACTCCCATTTTAATCAACTTCTCTTCAAAACGTCAAATTTCCATCAGTATATTTAACAATGTTTTGTTGATTGGGGTGAGAATGTCCCCCATAGGCTCATATATTTGTATGCTTAGTCCCCAGTTGGTGTATTGTTTGGAAGGATTTGGAGGAAATAAGTCACTAAAGGATGGCTTTAAGCTTTCAAAAGAATCCCAAGCCCAATCTCTGTCTCTGTCTCTCTGTCTCCTCCCTGTCTGTCTTCCTTCCCTTCGGCTTTTGTACCATTTTTTTTTTCTAGTGTATTTTAGTTTACTGAGACAAGCCTATTTAATCTTTTTCTAAAACATAAATTTAAATAATCTGTAGCACCACTGATTTAAAATCAAACAACATTCTTACTTAGCCACAAAATAAGGAACTAACAGTCACAATTTTTATAAGAACTACAGTTCAAAAGTAACTGCAGGCCATATTAATGGTATACTATTAACACTGCTCCAATAGCCAGATCTTCTTGTGTTTCTTAGATTCCTCAAGTCAAGTATGCCTGACAATCTTCTAAAGTCAAAATCATCACTGCACCTTCTCCTCAAAGTCAACTTTACCATGAGGTAACCAGGACTCTATCAACATTTCATTCCTGAGTTTCTTTTTTGTTTCTTACTTAACAAGTTTGTGCTATATGAAAAGGCTTATGCTAGTATATATATATATATGTGTGTGTGTATATATATATATATATATATATATATATATATATATATATATATGTTTATACTAGTGATGTCTGAACAAGATCTGACATCCAGCAGGCAGAATGACCTTGGGAAGACAAGTTAAGCACAGAGTCCTGAGAGTTGAAGTTGTGGTTCCTATGTGATGATCATCACTGTCTCTACTTTGCTAACCATTTGTCCTTTGATACTTTAATGTCTCTTGCCATGTCTACCTGACACCACAAACATGTTATTTTTCCACTAAATAATACTATACTTGCTAAAACACAAACAGATTTGAAGTAATCCTAAAATAACTCAATCTCCATCTATTTCTTGATGCTCAAAGTGGGTACACCTACCTTGAAAGGGCACCTCAGAGCTCACAGAGACAGAAAATGGCAGATGGTTACAGAAGTAGAAATAGTTTATTTCAAAAAATAATTCTAATATTTTATCTTCACTCTGACTATATGTCAAAAATGCACAGTAATAAAAGAAAAAATTATTTTAGAAGACATTAGTATTTTATACATTTTGTTTTCAATTTTAATATATTTATCAGAATGAATTTGGACAAAAACAGAAGTAGGGTATGGGGCAGTTCCAAAACTTTGAGTATAATGAAAGTCAGAATGAGTTTAGTATGAGTTCAAGCTTGGGAAATGGGTTCTCAACTTATTTACCTCCAAAAGTCAGTTGTTGTGTAGATTCTGAAAATTAATCATAATTTCTCAAGTATTTTAACTTATTGGCAGAGCTGAGAAAACCCTGCAGAAGAGTGGGAGGAACAATTTTAGGAACAATAAGGGTGAAGAACATCACAAGAAAATACACATAATCAACTAACCTGGGTTCACAGTATCTCACGGAGACTGAACCAACAACCAGTGAGCCTACGTGGGACTAACCTAGGTCTTCTGCATATATGTTGCAATTGGGAAGCTTGGTCTTCTTGTGGGACTTCTATCAGCGGGAGGAGGGGTTGTCTCTGACTGTGTTGCCTACTTTTGGGACCCTTCCTTTTACCAGGTTGCCTTGGCTAGCCTTATTCTGCTGTGTTGTTTTTGCTTTATTATTATATTATAAGTATGATATATTTATCCCTTAGAAGCCTCTTCGTTTTCTGATGACAGATAGAGAGGGATAAGATCCAGATAAGATTGGGGTGGGGCTAGAAGGAGTAGAAGGTGAAGAAAATATAGTCAAGACATAAAATGTGAGGAAATTTATATATTTTTTTTTGTTTTCAATAAGATGAAGAATAAATACATAAATAGAAATCAGAGATAACATAAAAAACAAATAACGAAACTGGGCTGCACACAGTATTTCTCTTTGTAGAACCTAATGGCCTCTTAATTTTTAATACTGAAAAGTGTCAAGACATAAAATGTGAGGGAATTTATATTTTTTTCTGTTTTCAATAAGATGAAAAATAAACACATAACTAGAAATACGTGAAAACGTAAAAAACAAAGAATGACACTCTGCTGCACACAGTATTTTCTCTTTGTTTATAAAACCTAATGGTCTCTTCATTTTCATTTTAATACTGAAATGGGTACATAAATTAATACATGCATCATACATGCATACACACACACCACACACAAATACACACACGCCACACACACATACACCCACAGACCACACACACATACACACCACACATACACATATATGTACACACAAACACACATACACACATGTAGACACAGGGTTCTCCATGTAGCCCAGGTCTTGAACTTTCAGTCTTGATACTCAGCCTCTTGTGCTGAGATTATAGATCTGTGCCCTAACATCCAGATTATTGATGCCCTGATATCTGTAGTATGGCGCTCATATGGGCACACAGGATTTTCTTCTACTGTCCTTCAACTAAACAATTGTATACACCTGCATAGGTTATTTATTGCATCTTCCCTTGAACACTGTTTCAGTAAAAATTTAGTACATAAAGAAAGCATCCCTTTTCCCAATATGATAACTTCATCATGCCTGGGAATAGCAGTTCCCACTCTTCTTAAGGGTATTGTTTTTAATCTCTTGATGCTTCCTTCTGTACAATCTATGAATCCTTCTAATAACTCAAGACAACCTGAGTTGTAGTCTACATGCAAACACTTATCTTGTGCCACTTGTCCCTAATTAAAGCCACCCATCTCACCAACATCAGCTTTCCTTGTAAAGTCTTTCATTTCACTTTCCAGGTCCCCATTCCCCAGAAGTTAGTGCCAAATCAGGTCACTTTTGTAGAACCTGGGAGTAACTAACACTATCAAGTGTCATCTCTGTACCTCTATTATTTGGTGATTATCCTTATTCATGTCACTATTCACTATTAAAGGCTCAGTCTGTGATGGTATTGCCAACCATTTGCTTTAGATTATGGAGGACTCTTGCCTACCCATACGATTTTTGGGAGTGCTGTTCCCACTTTCTCAAAACCTTGTCCATTGCCTAGTGGCTTGGTGAAAGAACTGTTCATATTTATATTCTTATGCCGTCTTCTGCAAAACTGTGCCATTTTCTCTCTACCTTGTTTATGGTTTATAGGCATTTGATCAATCTTATCATTATATTCAATGGCATCCATAACAATCTTACTTTGTTTTTTTTTTCTTCAAAGCTCAGAGTATTCATATCTTTCTAGGCTCATGAATATTTCCCAGAGGTCATTTTGAAAGTTAAATCTTATTGCAAAAGAAATCATTCCTATGTTAATACACATCAACAGATATGTTAGTACATTTCTAGATTAATCTTTAATACTTTTATGGATTGTGGTATCTTCAAAATTTGTTTAGTCTCTTCTGAAGTCTCTTCTAAAGCAAGTCACACTTTGGCTTGATCTTTTTACTTCCTTCCTAAATGAAGAGAGCCCCAGTAACCACAATTCATTATAAGTTTATATTGGCTACTGGATATGTAGGCAAGAATAAAGATCCTGGGAAGGCTCCTCTCATTCTGCAAGATAACACAGTCTTTATCATATTAAATCAGTCTGTGAGTATCAGTCTTTGACTGATAAAGTGCATTCTTCTTTAATCTCAAGAGTCTCCATAGAAGGCAGAGGTCTAACATTTATAAACATGTTAAGTATCTTTATCCCAAGCTTTCTGATAGCAGTTTTTCCTGTTTGAGGTTCTGACCTTGGTATAGCAGAATTGTTAGGGTTTGAAAATTTAATGACTTCTTGTTTTAAATTCCATGACTCATATAATTAAATTCTGGGCCTGATCTTCATTTTTCTCTGCCCTGCAACTATAGAAGTTGAGAATCTCTTTCTATGATGCCTAGGGAGCCCTGTATCGTTTACATTTTTCTTTCTATTGATGATTTAAAGTCTCCTGTCTCTCATTTTCAATTATAATTCATTGATAGGACCCAGAAATATAACTGCATGGCACTTACAATGTGTCTTTCCACAAACATCCCTAATGTGTAAGCAAGTGTTCCAGTGAGTTCTTTACTACCCTCTAACCCATTAAAGCTCACATTAGAAAACAGTGTTCAGTCTATCACCATACAGTCAGCTAGAGATGAAAAACTCCAAATCTCATTTCAAACCTGAACCCCAGGACTACTCCATCGACCAATCATAGAAGAGATGGATTGTTAAGTGCAAAAGCGTGCACAGGAGGTATGTTGTCAAGTATCAGAGGGCTCAGCATAACCTACAAAGAGCTCTCAAGCTGGATACAACTTTAATGTTTTCATGAATTAAATAAATAGTCCTTACCTTTGAAAGTCCCTTATCTATCACTCATTCAAAATGGGCTTCTCCAAGCAGAAGGCAAACCCGAGACAAGTTATTATAGATCCAAAACATAATTATTCAGCTTTTAAAACCAGTAGGAGAGGAATTTTAAAATCTGCTGCTAAATACTGTGAAAGTATTTTTTTAAAAAACCTTGATATCATGTAACTATGTTTCTCTGAGTTTATTCCTCAGACCTACAATGAATATCTCGCAGAATCTTTTGGGTCTGTATTAAGATGCTCAAACTCTATTCTTTCTTCTTTGCTTATACTTCCTGCTAAAATTCATATTTTTATCAGCATTGTTCATGTTTTATAACTAAAACACCATTTATATTCTGTTCAGAATACTCAGAATTTATATTATGTGTAAACATATAGTTATATAAAAATTTTCTCCCTGCATACATATGTCAAGTTTCCATTCCATTATTTTCAATATATAATGTATTTGTATTTTGGAAAAGTAGTATATTTAATGTTCATAAATATTGAAATCAAACTATAGAATAGGAAATAAATGATCTGTATTTATTTATTACACATTTCTAAAACATCCAGTTGAAAACTACAACATGAACCACACATAATGGCTCTTTACCATTTGGGAGGCTGAGACAGGAGAATTACAATGTGGTTACACAGTATTTTTGAGGAAGTCTTGGATATATAGTAAGACTCTATCTCTAAAATTCCAAAGAAATAATGATGTGAAAGTTCTCTCTGTATACTGTGATTACCATTGGTTAATAAAGGAATTGCTTCAGGATATGGGGAACAGAGCTAGGGGGGAAAACTTAATGATTGCTGGAAAAAAGAAGGGCAGAGTCAAAGAGAAGCCATGGAGCTGTTGAAGAAGACAGATGTGCTAAAACTTTGCTGGTTGCCATAACCTCGTGGTGATGCACAGATTAATGAAGATGGGTTAAATTAATATGTAAGAGTTAGCCAATAAGAAGCTAGAGCTAATGGGCCAAGTAGCGATTTAAATAATACAGTTTCCGCATGATTGTTTCTGTTCTGGGCAGCAGGAACAAACAAGTGGCTCTCTGCTCCTACAAAATAAAAATTAACAACTAAAATAAAATACAAAGAAGAAGAGAATGGTTAACAGAAAACAACTTTGAGAAGCAAGCAATAAAGTATCTAGGCCTCGCTGGCAGTGGCAGCCACAAATTGTCTTTGAATTTAAAGTTCTTTAAGCAATAAAAATAAGCAGAGAACAACTACATTTTAGACATAAAATTTATGCTTGATTAGTGCCGTATATATTTAGTCACGGATTGCTATGTTGTAAGTTCTTGAAATCAGGGATGATATTTCTAAATCATACTATGTCTCAAACCTAGGGCCTGTCATATAAAGGTAACCTGTCAGGCATCTCAAAAGTACACTCAAAGTAAATAAAAAATTTATTGCATATCCAAACCAAGGAGAGCACTGAACATTACAAGTGATATGGATTTTATTATTACTCCTTTATCTCCTCATTATGGTATTTCTGTCTTAAATGTTAGTGTTTTCAATAATTGTTTTCTAAAATATTTTGCATTCAAAAATCAGCTGAGGCACACAACTTGGTTAATTGACATAACGCTATGTCTCTTGTAGGAACCTCATGTTAATACTTTCATAATCAGAATAATTTCTGTCCATAAAAGAAGCAAAAACAATTAATATAGAGACTTCAGATATAAAGTCCAAAGCTGACGGGTTAGAAATCAATAACACACTCCATCAGTGTTAGATTCAAAGCCTCCCTTATGAAGTAGACAGAGATCTGAGGTAAGACCTTCTGCGAAAGACAGGGTTATTTGTTTACTTATTTATTTATCAAAAAGTAAAGAGTAAGTAGGGTTTTATGAAGTTTACATTGATAAAACTGATAAAGAACTAACTAGTTTAGGGGAAAACAGAAATCATTTATTTTTCCCTTAAAATACAGAAATATCCCAATGAACTTATTGTTGTAGAAAGTCAATGCACATTTAAATGGATTTAACTTGAAATCAGAATGCCATCGTGGACAAGGTATAAAGCACAGGCTTGAATTGTTTGATGGGCTCTCATCATGTGAATTATCCATCACATCAGGATCATCTGCTTCCTACAAAGAGCCAAACGGTCAATCGACGCAAGACTGTGTAGAAAATCACAGCCTTCCCACCACTATTTACACCTACATATGGCTGCTATTCCAGTGTCTCTGGACTGGTGGGTGAGGTCATCACTGTAGTAGAAGAAACTCTAAAGTAACATAGCCTGACAAAATAGATTTCAACGCTTTAAACATAAAGGTATCTAAGTTACATAAGAATGATAAAAAGTTCTCATTATTTTCTTTTCATTTTAATCTAACATGTACTCTGGGAATTCATTATTCATTGCTTTTTTTCCTCTGTATTTTTATGATTTCAAAAGAGTTGATAATAATTACTAAGCTTGGTGTATAGAAGAGCCATTGTACATGGTTTTATTGTAATAGATATGCTTTTGACCGAAGAAGTTGAAAGCATTAATGCGATAAAATACAATTATGCAGCTGAACTATCCCTTGAATTATTGATGCAGTATTGACTCATTTCATATCTTCTATAACAAATGGGCAGAACACACATTTACAGGTTAGCAAGCCCTACCAAGAGTAGAAGTGTGCAGTAGCTGAGCCCATAAACCCAGTAATTTTATTACCATAGGTTTTATTAAAATTCACTAGATTGCATCAAAGACACAAGGTCAAAAACGAGCAGCAGCAAAAGTAGGTATTTCCCCCCAGTTCAAACACATTTAAACAGTTACAAAAACAATGCTCATTATATAATGCATGTCATTTTAATGATCAACATCCACTTGTGAGGAACTTAAACATGCAGTTAACGACTAATTACTCCGAAGACATTGTTTACGCAACAGACAATTGAAAAATGGTGCTAAACTACAGACAACTCACGGGTTTTCATTTTTAAGACACGCATAGATTATTTCTGTGCACATATTTATTATTTATGTTCACACAATACTTTTTTCTTCATAACTAGTTTACACCTAGAATAGAAACAATGTGTCAAGCTCCTTGTAGCAGTTCTGAATTTTCTGAACAAATTGTTAGGAAATAAATATGTACAAACTTATTTTCAAAACATTAATTGGTTTCTAAAGAAAGACAGAAATAATTTTGGTTTTCTTTATACAGGTACTGTACATGCCTTGTGAATGCAGTTTCACGTGTTTAAATAGATAAATGCAGACTTCTACAAAAGATAGCAGTACATATTCTCAGTCTCTTAGATCTAATATGACTTTGGGGAAGTTGCTATACAATAAAACTGTGAGATCAGAAGTGGTTAACTAAAATGTTGAGCTTTCATAGATTTTATATAATTATTGCAAGTCATGAAGACCTTATGAGTTTAGTCCAGTATGTGTTTTCTGACATTCCTAGAGAGGATCTCAAATCTTCATAGAATTTTTGGGGACACTCTATCAGTTGATAATTTTATGAGATATTAATCTCAGATACTACTGACTGAAAGAGTATGTTTTAAAAATACACAAAATATGTCATGTTTTCTGATTTTCTCCTACAGATTAAATATTCTGCATTCCACTGAATGATATCTTTTAAAAATAAGTACAGCTGAAAGGCCAATAAGCTGCATACAAGTGTGGCTTTATTGAAGAAGGAGACCATGCTAACTTAATTATTTCAATTCTACTCAGTGCTACCCCAATGTAACAAGTTTTTTTTTTTCCAAAGTTTCTTGTGGTGGTGTACTAAGACTATTCTGAGGAATACGTGGTGTGCACCCTGAAGAAGAGTCTCCATCTAACTTTATCTCCAGATATACTGTGAAAAATGTGAGCAGTAGCTTCTAAATTGATGACAGGTGAGTAATTCCAGAGCTGAGGATATTCCGGTGTTTAATCTGTAGGATCCTACCCAATTTAACAAAAACGGGAGAGAGGGGCACTGTTTTCAAAGTGAGAACCATCTTTCACCGAATGTGTTTTTCTTTTCCATCTTTCCAGGCTAATGTATTTATATTCATGAATAACAACACTTTCCTAGGTGCTGAAATTATTTCTTAAGCTGTACTGCCTTGGTATCCAGACCCTCGTCTCACTCAGGTATCAGTTACTGTTTGAGGACTGTTTGTCAACCCTTATAGACAGGAATCTATATATCTTGTATATTTTTAATATCTTTGGCACAAGTATAAATTGTAGTATAGAGCATATGCTCAATTATTTCTATTATTAAATGATACATAGAAGTGTTTATGCAAATTATCTGTCCCACTATTATTCATCTGGATCATGGTTCTTCAGTCAAACTAAACAAAAGGAGTAATTTTATTCATTTTATTACGATGTTTTCAAGCTTTGTGTAACTGGATAGAAACAGTAACCATGGGATGTAGATCTATGGAAATTAAAATAAAAAATAATGGGCTTCACTAAAGGCATTCTGGGATAGAGTCCCACTGGGATGTTCTTCCTCTGATCATGCCATTTCCAGGTGTATTTTTTTCATTTCCATCTTACTTTATTCCACCAAATGTAGTGTAAAAACTTTATCATGTCTTTAACATGTCTCCTTACTTTAATCTCTACATACTATTAACTGTAGACTGCTTAATTTTTATTATTTATTCATTCTTTAGAGATGTGTTTATCCAGTATTCTCCATGCATAACAATAGGAACCATAAAAATAAAGCCACATTTCTCTGCTTAGCCTGGCTCCTAGTCTATTGTATCAAGGAATAAGGTAATTATAGAAGTGTTCCCCAGCTGTAGGCAGCTGCCTAGGTTTCCTTGTACCTAGGCAAGTGTTACACGGCTGGGAGAACAGCAGCCAATAGCTGGTTGGCGTTCTGGGCCTGGTTCATGCCAACTCTGTTGTTAACTATTCCAGGATGTCAGCATAGTTGAAAAAAAAATAAAATAAAAAAAATAAAATAAAAAAAAATATAGAAGTGTTTGTAACTGAGGGAGTTCACAAATGCCTTTTGAACTGCTTAATATTACAATGTGACCTGAAAGTATGTGTCACATTTCCCAAGTCCAATTAGCGTAAATAAAACAAATAAACTACAAGCAAATAGAATCCAGAACTCACTACAAACTGGCAGTATCCATCTGGGTGAGCAAAGAAGACAGAGGAAATGTTTTCAAGCATGCCTTTTGAGCAAACAGCGGTGCTTCATGGACACAGATAAAAGCAGGAAAGAAACCTGTGTTCAAGTTTTGCTGGTTGTGCATAACCCTATATATACAGGAAGATAATTTCATTGAACTTAGAGAGCATCTAGGTTAATTTGGGTTTGAAACTGGACGTATAACACTTATAGAGTTTATATTCTAATTTGAAAAGCAGCAGAAGCAAAATATTCAGTCTTGCAACCAACTGTCTTCTAATCTATTGGAGTTCTCAGTATTCATAGGAATCCTGTCATCTGGAGGGTGGAATAGATAATACTTATTTAGCTCTTCTGGGTTGAGTCTTTAAAAACTCCAAAGAGTTTTTCTCAGCTGGGGAATCAAGAGGGTGACTCAGGTTCTATCACACGAGAGAATAGGTAGAGACATCCAGAGAGACTTGAAGAAGAGGAGAAGTAGGTGCTCCTCCATCTCTGAGATGCTTGTATAGGACACAGTGAGATGCAGAGAATACCTTTTCCAACACATTTCTCTTCATCCTCATCTGTAAGCCATCATCCACCTGAGACATCCACCTGTGTCTCAGGTCACTGCCACGGGCTTCGTTGGACAACAGTGGAGAAAAGACTCTAATGTAGGAAAACAGAACTCTTACCTTCGGATGTCTATGATTTGGAACTAAGGGAAGTATTTTACAGTGTGGCTCAAAGGTGGGGCAGCCTCTCTGGTAGATTGACTCCACTAGCAGTATTGCAAGATGAGAATTCTCTAAGTTTTTGAGTTCCTGCATTTCAGAGAAACAACTAAACCTTTGCTTTCCTCACAAATTTCAGTTATGTCTGTATTTTTATAGTTCTTTTTTTTTGCCTGAAAGGTTTATATTCATATTCTTAAAATAAAGTTCACATACAATTCTGAGGTTGTCTAGGGCTGTGCTTTAACAAATAGCATTGTCTGTATTTTAACAAATAGACTCATCAGCGCTACTCAAAACCATCTAGCCAGAGCACTGACACTGTCATGACAAGCAAATTTGAGCCACACAACACAAGTCTCCATTATGCATGTGGTTTCCCAAGTAAGAGAAGCCAAACCTATTTGCTACAGAATTGATAGGAAGAAATGTATCAACTACAGCTTCCTAAATGGTTAGTCTAGATTGGTTTACACTAGAGCAGTGTGTCTTCAAATGATCCAGGCCAAGTCGCCAAGGCTCTGGTAGAATATCAAGTCTGGATCCAGGTTTGCAGCGGAGCATGAAACCGAGGAGCATAGGATAAGAAAGTTTAATGCTGCTATGGCCACTTTGGCTGGCATGGTTTGGCATGCTTGTGTATCAATCATTGTTCCTTCCCTGTGCTTTCCTGTGCACCCTTGGGAGCCGTTGCATACTACTGCGTGTGGCACTCAGTACAACGGTCTTATCATTATCTGCTAAGAAGGAGAATTTAGGAGCTCTGCCTCAAACTGCCAAATTACACAATTCTATGCATGAGGCCTAGAACACTGTATTTGAAAAACTACAGGCAAATTTTATATTCTTTAAGTTTAAAATCTCCGTGGATGAAATTTATGTGATAGAAACTGAGAGGTATATTAGATCAAATTTTATTTTCATTGGTAGAAGAATGTTTATACTAAATAAAAACTGAATAAATAGATAAACTGGAAAATTAAAGAGTGAGAAAACGCTGGTATCTAGAGTCATATTTTCACTTTATGGTTATCATTTTAACTATGAGAGCAAGGTTTGTATGTATATCGTCAGTTAAAGGACCACGGATATGTTGGGCAGTATAGTGGTCACTGCTGTAGACTTATGTTTCTGGTTCAACTTTTTATATAACCATTGCATCTAGAAAGAAAAAAAAAGCCATTTCCTTGTATACACAAGTTTATTAGGAGATTCTTGTGTTGCTGCTTTTTTCTCATTTTAATATTAGAGAACTGAATGACAAATTTGATGGTCTATACAATGCACATTCAGAATTTGATTAACCTTTTAAATTGTTGGTAGTTTTGGTGGAAAAGAATGGCCCCCGTTCCATGTTCCTGTGTATGGTGGAACTATTTGAACACTTGCTCTTCAGTGGATGGTAATATTTAGAGGAAGCTATGGAAACTTTAGGAAGTAAAGCTTTTTTTCCAGAAGTATGTCACTGGGGAGGCTTTGGCAGTCTGTAGCTTTGAAACACTTTCAATTTTCTCTTTCTCTGCTTTCTGTTTGCATTTAGAAGTGTGATCTTCAGCCTCCTTTTCGGAATAACGGTTGACATGCAGTCCCTGCCATTATGTGCTCTAATGTTTGCAGCTGTAGACCAAAAATAAACTCGTCTTTAATACCTGATACATAGATTCTTTTTCACAGAAATAGAAAAAGATACTAATTCTGCAATTGATATTTATATAAGGAACTATGTTAGGCATGAGTAATGAATTGATCATCTGCATTAGAGAAGAAGTTTAATGAGATAGAGAAAAAAAGAAGAAAAGCAAAGAAAACAAACATTGACTCAGAAAAAGGAGACAAGGTGGACACAGGTGGTTACAGAAGGGGACGTATGCATCAGACTGGAGCTGAACTTTGAGATCTTCAAAAAATTCGATTGTTATCCTCTACACTCTTTTACCAATGCATACTTACCATGAACAGGTATATTTTTTATCAATCATACTCTGAAAGATACTTATCCACTCTTCAATGCTAGTTGGTGAAGTCTGAGAAAAAGTCTATGTTTTTGTGGATGGATATGGACTATATCAAGGCAGGGGAAAGAAACTGCACCACAAGAAAAATGTATCACAAAAGGAAAGGCTCACCAGGAATACACTCATCTGCCTAGCATGATCTCACATTCCCACCCCTAAAATCCTGAGATGCTAGAAGCCAAGTGAGTGCAATCACAAAAGGAAAAAAAAAAGATGCCAAAGAGAAGTATCCATTATCAGTGCCTTTGCCGTAACCTGGACAATGCCTCGATGCAAAAAAACTAGAAGAAAATGAAGATAAAATAACTAAGGAGCTGAAACAGCAGAGGAAATCACGTTTTGCATTTTATGTTCCCGAGTAATGATACCCAACATCCCTGAGCTTCCACTTAAATGAAGCTTAATTTACCATTTATTCTATCAGATCCCATTGTTCATACCCCCCCCTTCTGTTGTTGTCTCTTCCAATTTAGTCTGTAAAGAGCATGTGATTAATGCGTCACTTATGTCTGTCTCTGAAATGTTCATGAGAACAAACAGAAATGGTCCTCCAAATGACCTTTGCTGAAACTCTTGGTACCTTTCCCCCCAAATGGATGTTTTAGCATTACAAATCACTTTCATTTTCCCTTTGCCTGACAGAGAGGTTTGAATCTCTTTAGCAAGTCTCCAGCTCCAAACATCACGTTTTTTAAAGGATCAAATAAAGTTCATGGTGGCTTATCTCAATTTCCCAGGGATAACTCACATTTTAAAATGAGAAAGCCAGAATAAATCAACAGCAATAGTTTGGAGGTCTCTATTCAAGCCTTCCTGTCTCTATTCCAAAAGGCATCTGAGGCATGGTTTCAAGGACATAGGAGGTGAGCAGTCAAGATATTAAAGAAGTGACAAGCAGGTGATTGGTCAAAACATCATACCTAAGAAAAGCTGGGGCCTGGAATCTAATCACATCTCTGCCTGGAGAAGTGTTATTAAATAAGACCACACCACAATGGGAAAGGCACTAACCAGCACCTGAAAACTGTCTTAAAGCATTTGAGAAGACTGTGACAGAGAAAATAGATAAATGTTGAAATTGGTGTTGTTACAGGAAATTATAATAAGAGAACTGTTTTTAACATCTTGTTGAAACCTTCCAGTAGACTGTGAATTATACATTTGCATCTTATCATCCACAGAGCCTACAGGTGCACATTAAACTGATGCTCACATTTAAGGATGAAACTGCAGTTCAGAGACATCATAAAGAAAGTATTCTGTTGATGAACTTTCAATACCAGGTTTCACTTATTTCAATAGTAAGATGGCCACTCAATATGATTAATATATTTTTCAGTCAAAATAGCATATTACAACATTCTATAACTAACTTAAAAATACATACTTCATGCTTTCCCTAGAGTACAAAGCTGTATATGAAAATGTTGGGTAAACTCCTTAATTTTTCAGCTCCTGTGTCTCCCAACTCTGCAAAACTGAGGTCATGTGAAAGTCTGTCTCACAAATGAGTAGCAAAGATAGAATGAGTTATGTATCAACCCATGAGAACCACGGCTGTTATTTGTATCAACCCATGAGAACCACGGCTGTGATGTACAAGACATTTCACGTGTCAGTTTTTTTCTGTATTATCCCTACAATGTGTGCGGGGATGTCAATGATAACAAAGACCTCTGACCATTACTGTGGTAGTGATAAGGTTTGAGCTAGGAATGAGTCTGATATAGAAACAAATACTAAATGCAAAAATAGAGGAAAATGAATAATGAAGAATGAATCCAATTAAGTGTAACAGAGCTGGCTAAAGTTGTTTTCCTGAAATAAGAACCCACTATGAATAGGTATTGAGATGTTGATAAAGGCTGGGTGGCACAAAAAGATTGTTCATACCAAGTAGTGGAACTCTCTCATGTATACAGTAATCCAGCAGTTTCAGCATTCTCAATCTGCGGATAAGTAAACTGAGTCTCCGAGGGGTAAAATAACATTCAAGCCTTAGAGCTTTGATTGCATAATAACTGATTACTTTGCTAAAAGGCACACATTACAATGGAGCCTACATTTGTTCTAACTCAAAGCTGAGCTATTTCCATAGAGCACAGCACTACAGAATTTCCATGGAGCACAGCACTAGAGCATCTCCATGGAGCACAGCACTAGAGCATCTCCATGGAGCACAGCACTAGAGTACCTCCATGGAGCACAGCACTAGAGCATCTCCATGGAGCACAGCACTAGAGCATCTCCATGGAGCACAGCACTAGAGCATCTCCATGGAACACAGCACTAGAGCATCTCCATGGAGCACAGCACTAGAGCATCTCCATGGAACACAGCACTAGAGCATCTCCATGGAGCCCAGCACTAGAGCATCTCCATGGAGCACAGCACTAGAGTACCTCCATGGAGCACAGCACTAGAGCATCTCCATGGAGCCCAGCACTAGAGCATCTCCATGGGGCACAGCACTAGAGTACCTCCATGGAGCACAGCACTAATAAGCATCCTTTACAAGTAGCTACTCAGAGCAGAGAGTACTGATTTGAGTGGTACATGGAATCTTCCTTGAAACTATACAAAACTTTAGTCCTGACATCACATACCTGGAGTCTTCCAGGATACAAGAGCAAATGGCTTTTAATTGTAATATTCATTTTGCAGAAAACACTACACAGAACAACCACTCCTGAAGAAGCAAATTTTGAAATCTTAATTAAAATGCTATCTCATTCAGTGGGGTCTTTCCACAGCCTCAGTTAGACTTAACATCACTATCATCTGTATTCCCAAGCTTCTTTGATTATAACCGTAGAATAAATACACAAAACTTAAAATGAATGTCTTTCTAGTCTATAGAAATGTAAATTCTTAAAAGAAACTGACATGTGAGAATGGTACAGCTCACAAATACAGATCTACATACAAATCCTGAGTTTATAAAGTATTGGTTCTATTGACTTAGAACAATTTTTACCTTTTCCATACCTCAGATACTTTGTCTTAAGAGAAGATATTTTATCATAACATTTTAATTGATTGTATCTATGATTACAGGGATGGTAAGGCATCAAAATGATTTTAAGATTTGCAATTTTAGAAGTCATCACCTAAAACTAATAGACACTGTTGGTTAAGTGGAATTTCTTGCAAAGTCTAGAATATATTTTCTATAATATTTAAATCATGATACCCAAAGAATTACCCATAAATAAAATGAGAGGTAATTGATTGTTTCTTCATGGATTGATCACATTATTATAAAAAACTACCTTGAATAGAAATTTCCCAAAAAGTTTAAATACAATTTCCAAATAGATGATCTTTCTTATGGCCACACAGAGGGCTTTAAAACATGGATGTATAGACCATTACTTAAGTAACATTCCTGAGCTAAGACAATAGTTTCACTAATTAAATAAACAAAACGTGATTCACTTTGATCTTTTGCTCTGGTTCCCTACTCCTCAGTGGCATTGAACTGCATGCCATGTCCTGTCCTGTCTTGATATAATCCTGCCAAGAACATTTGTCTTATTTAATGTTGCATCATCCAAGATACTTTGCTTCATCTTCTAGGAGTGTATAGGGGGTTTTCTTCCTAAGGAACAACTTCTTAAGAAGCCATAAAAGAATAATTTTGAATTATGCTCTTTGAGGGTTTCAGTCATGCATTTTAGCTCTAGGTAGACACTCTAGGTCAGTTCTGGAAAGCATAAGGTAAATAATAAATGTGCATTTTAAATGAATGAACAAAAATCATTGAGGTGCACATTGTCTCATTTCTGTTGTAAACAGCGTAGATGATGTACAAACTTCTACTCTTATCTTTGCTAGATGAGCCGAAAGAGGGAGATATTAGATCCCAAATGGATCTTCATCTCATCCTGCTTTATTACACTGCTCCCTTATGAGTGGGTTTGTCCTGACATTGCGGGTTATGTATTACTAGAACACAACACAGTCTATGTCACGGTCAGTAAATATTTTGAGAATGTGAGTTATGTAGTTTATAAAATCAAAATTTTACATGATTTTTTTATTTTAAAGTATCTTTTATTAATGCAAACTCAAGAGAACAGTGTTCTCTTCAATCTAATGAGTACCCTTCCACTTTCATACATTAAAATGAAGATGAAACATTTTATATTTAAGCATAATTACTTCTTTTATACTTTCAATTATTTTAAAATTTAAATCAATTTGTCATTATGGCATAAATAAAAGAAGCAACATTAAAGTGTTATTCACAGTGTTTTATCTTAATCCAAATGTGATTATCTAAATGGTCTCCTTATGGGTGTTGACAGTTATATGAATCTGTTTACACATAAGCATAAAATACTATAGTCAAATTCAATACTGACTTGTTTGTGTGCTACTTCGTATCATAAGAATTCACTCATAAGATGGTGACAAGCTGGGCAGCCAGTCTGACTATAAGACAGAGGACCGTTGCATCTGAAAAAGGATGCTAGGTTAGTGACTTGACAACATCCTTCTCGTGCTGCATCTGTGCTTCTGAACCATTTCCATTCAAAATAAAAACTTTTATATAATTTTTAATTCTTCAAACTCTTTGAAGTTCATAGCTAATTATAAATTAATTAGTGTATAGCCTGCACAAGTATTAAATTTATATGGTTATTTTACTCTATGTAGTATGTATATTCAAATACCACTCTGAAGTTTTTTCTTAGGTTTGAAGAAAATTATGCATATCTTATGAAATTTATGAGCTACTCATTCTGCATTCAGAAAAATATGTTGAAAGCATCATGCTACCCACAAAAGAAGGTTAAAATGCTGATGCAGAGGACATTATTTATATGGATTTTAATTGCCATCGAAAAGTATAGCCATAAATCCATATGTCATACTGAAAGCATCGTGGAATTAAAATGCTTTTCAATGCCTATTTCAAGGTTGACCATGTCAGGCTATTACAACCAAACTGGCTTTTTGTGCTGAGTGGACAATGCAAAAATGCTAATAAAATTTTTAGGCTACCAAAACACCAGGAAAAAGATACAAAAAAATCTCTTAGAGATCAGCTCTAACCTCTCCCAAGTACTCAGCAAACATCCCCTTATATAAAACAATTTCTATTACTATGCAATTATTATTAGTTCATGGAGAGTTAACTTTATTAATGGTATATGTAACATGATTATTTAATGTTTTTTAACCTGGAAATTCAAAATATGACTTGGTAATCAAAATAATCTTCTGCCTTTCTAGTCCCCGACTAACTCTTTCGTAAAATAAAACACAATGGCACTAATAACTCAGCTCTCTTGGGATAAAGGAAAACATGTGAAAAGTTCTCAGAAGACTGTGACATACTAGGTGCTTAGTTATGTGGATCTCTGTTCTGAATGGTGGTAGATGGTCCACTCTGAATGACCACCTTATAACTGAACACTTAAACCATAATATCAGAAATGCTATATCACTACACAAGCAGGCTCATTAAAAGCTGCACACATTTTGAGCTCTGTGTGTGTGTGTGTGTGTAAACACTTTAATTGGTAATAACCACACTGTGGGGAAGTAAAGGGAGATCCAAGTAAACAACTTTGAAGCCCAAAATAAATAAATTACTGTTAATTCACCTAATTAGAATTTCAGAAGCATTTATAGCTTTAAATATAACCCGATTAGAGGCCCCAGATCTAACAGCAAGAGGGAAAATTACAAGCCTTGTCTTATTTCTTGAAAACTCAGCAAGCAATGATTTTGTTGGCTCCTAATTGGCTTGGTGAAGGCCACACCCACATTCCAGAAGCAATCACAGTGGTCTGTGTCGTAGGAGACTAATCTGAACCCACATGTCACTATTGGGGTTTTATATATTAAGAGATAATGGAAATATCTATATATACTAAACATGTAAAATTCCATCAGACCGGAGTACTACTCTCAAAAGTAGCCAAACCAGTATTTCATTGTCAAGCAATGCATTTCTACTCCAAGAAATGAAATAAATTTTATGCAGATAATACAGGTAACATGGGAATTTATTATAGGTTTCAAATTTAGAATAGAACTCATTTCTGTTTTACTGAATATTCAGTAACCTCATCTGAAATTCATCTTTAGTACTAACAAAGACTAAGTCACTGTTACATTTCAAGAAAAAGAGAAACTATTAATAATATTAAGAATTTCTTATCATAGGACTAATGATTCACTTTCTCTTACCTCTTTTCTAATCTGTTGTGTTTTCTTGGACAGATGTAAACCAACATCAGGGTCTCCCACAGAACTCATTAGGGATAAATGAAAGAAAATCTTCCACTCAAATCTTGTTTGGTGAATCAATGTGTTTACTGGGGATATTTCAGGAAGCATACACAAGATGTTAGTTACAAGGTCATGGGTAACTCAAAGACAGTTACCCTTCTGATAATTCCAATCCAGCATGTGTAGGGAGTTTGGAGCTCCCTGCCTAACCGCAAGGCATCTCTACTGAAGAGTTATTGACTACCGTTTAAATAAACTTGTCAAGTAGAAATTCTAGTGCTGGGAATGAGTTACCTCTTCAGGAGTTTTTTTCAAGTGAGGTCCTAATAGACCTCGAAACACCACAAGATTTTCAATGCTATTTCTCATTCTCCAGAACTTGAAGGTGAGACCATATTTCTAAAGGCCAATTACTTGAATTACAGAACATACAGATACTAAAATGATACTTACCTGCAACCTTCATTCCTACCAGAGAGCATTAAGAGTATTGGAACCTACTTTGTTTAACGGCCAAGGAGAAAATATATTATCAGTATTAGCCAGATGTCAACTCTGGGAACTGTAATAACTGATCTGGAAAAACATGCCCATGGGTAGACTGATTGCCAAACATCATGGGAGTAGCCAGCCAGTCACTTACTGTGATGACATAGATGTTTCAACCCTCATCATTGAAGCTTCTATGCCCAGAATATGGTGATTAGCAAATAGGCCTACAATTGGTCAAGGGACAGAGAATAAGAGACTGCAGAATTCCCTGTCTTAAATGAAACAGCTTTATCATATCCCTCCTTCCAAGACTCAGGGGTCATTGTAGAAGAGGGGTGAAAAAATTGTAAGAGCCAAGGTAGAAATGGTTACAAGACGACTTAAAGAAAAAAGGGACTTACAGACAAGAAACCTGCATATGCAAATTTACAGTAGTTCTTATGACATGCAAAATGTATGTACAAGTTCAGTTCAGAAGAATACAAGACAGAGAGGAGAGCTGAGCATAAGATACTACTCCTAGCTGCAGGGAAAGAGCAAGTCAGCTGTCTTTAATGATAGTCCCTGAAAAGTTGATACTATTCCAGTGAAAGGGCATACATCCATAGCCAATTGTGCTGAAGTTTTTACTTTGTAGGTGATATAAGATTTTCCACACAGGAAAAATCAGGTTCTCCTTTTGACATACAGTTCTTGTGGAACATTCTATGACATCAGTAAACTAAAGAACTGACAATGGAAAACTTCTTGTGCAGTTCTGCAGGCTCTGCATCTCACAGGGGCACGAGTCTGGTAGCACACTCTCTTCCAGCAAGAAGCTAAAGATGAAGTTTACTCACACCTTCAACATGGCCGCTTCTTTGGCGTACAATGTGACACATAACTCTTACCAATGATATTATGTATACTTCATAGTTTCTGGATACAAAAAAATGTTTATGAGTTATAAACCATGTTTTAGTTATATTTCTTTTTTTTCCTTTTTATTATTTCACTTACAGTTCTGCATCTCTGCCTATTATCAAAGGAAGTTGGGGCAGGAACTTAAGCAGAGCAAGAAATGGATGCAGGAATGGAAGCAGAACTCAAAGAGGGAGTTGGCTTATCTAATTGTTCTTCATGGCTTACTGACCTTGAGTTCTTGCAGCACACAGGAACAACATCTCAGAGGAGTACCACCAATAGTAAACTATCCTCAATATTAGTGATCAATAAAAAAATATACCACAGACTAGCCACAGGCAAATACAGTCAGAGAATTTCTCAGTTGAGATTTCCTTTTTTCAAAATACTCCTGGCTTGTGTCAGTTTCCAATTGACATAAAATAAACAAGCACAAGTGAATATATATGCAATATAGCAATACGTCAAAGTTTTTATTTGTTTTGTTTTTTAATATGGCATTCCTCAAACAAGTTACTCAGAAGCAATCACATTTGAAATGAAGCAGAGGATAAAAAAAAGTAAAATATAAGAATGATAAAATGTTCATAGTGCATGGCCTCTGGGTTGACCATCTAAGAGAAAGCACCAGAGAAGGCAACTGAGTTTGTGCCATATCCAAAAGAAATTACACCATTTAGTCAGCTTGAGGACAAAGCAGATAAAACACTAAGATTTGAAAGAGAGCTTTATGCTTGGGGGAAAGTTCTACAATACTACTATAGAGCATATGGGAGAAAATGCAGGATACACCATGGGGAGACGGGACAGGGTTGTGTTGGCAGGGTAATGGCATTCATAATCTGTTCTAAGGTGACTTTAAGGAGATTCTATCTATCTATCTATCTATCTATCTATCTATCTATCTATCTATCTATCTATCTATCTATCTATGTCTTTGAGTGCTCGAATTGTATGTATGCCTGCATGCCAAAAGAGCTATTTAAAGAGACAATCAAATATCATTATAGATGGTTATGAGCCACCTTGTAGGTATGAGGCATTAAACTCAGGACCTCTGGAAGAGCAGCTAATGCCCTTCACCACTGAGCCATCTCTCTAACCCTCTATAAGTAGATCCCAACCCGTTGTCTATATCATACCTTCCATGAAAATTTTGAAGCATGTGTATGCTCAAATATGTCTTTGGGAGTTAAGTTAGGTAGTAATTTTATAGTATGAACCAAGTCCCTAATGATATAAAGTAATAATAGCTGGGCTTTTATATAACTAAGTATCAAATGACAAAATAGCAATTATAGTGCAAATTTACTAAAAAGCAAAATTAATAGTGGGTATATACTTAATACTATATTTTATTATTTCTAGTATTTTCTGGAATTGCAAAGCTCAAAAAGTTAATCTTTATCCAAAGTAAAATTATATTTTAATCATCTGTAATAGCTACTTACACAAGTTACTTATTGAGTTAACACGGTCTAAGAGTAGTGACAAACTATTTTATAATTATGTGGTATGTCAACTATGCTAATGGTTCATTGAATAGTAGGAAGAGCCATACAGACTTACAGGGGTTGGACCACAACATTGCATGATGAGAAAAACAGAAGCAAAGACAAACAGGCAGTGTTGAAGAAAAGATAACAACACACTAGTTCTGTATATGATTGCTCATGTTTGGTAAAAGTAGTTCATTTGATTACTTAGTCGTTCGTTAGTAGTTATTTAGGCTTCCTGAACTTTATTGTTTTACTGCTACCACCGTCCAAGAAATAACAAGCCTTACATATATTTATGTGGGCTTTCTCGCCTGTGGATGTATACATATTTTGTAACTGAGAAATACCAGACCTCATAAAGGAGTTATTTGGAATAGAGGACTGGTTTAGAAACTTTCTGCAGGAAAATTGGGAGTCATCAGCCAGGCTTCCCAAACCAAATCTGGACATCAATATGAAACATATTATACCATTTAAAATGTATCTTAAATGATCTACCAAAATAATGATAGCGTCAATGTCTTATTTTGTATTTGATGTTTACTTATCTAGTAAGCAGGTATTGCCATATTCAATGCTCTTTTTGAGGGCAGTTTCAGGAAAAGAAAATCTATACTTTTTTGTTCAGAAAGCAAGTCCAGGTACTCATTTTTGTGTGTTCTTAGTCATCAGAGACATGGGCATTTAACTCAGGCTAAATCAAAAGGTTTTCCTAGAAATTGAAATGTGGCTATCATGACACAAAGTCTCAACAAGAAAGAACTTTATGTAGTGGTAATCAGTTTCTAGAGTGAGAATGTCAAAAAGCTTCCAGTGCATTTCCAGCATTGTCAGCATCTGATGGCTCCCACGGTGGAGATTTGGTCATGGTTGCTGAGACCACTGAACCTTTAGTTTATATCTAGTCTCTTGGCTCAGTTATCACAGCTTTCTATAGCTCCATGAATTATTAACTATCTTTCATCCCTTTCTACTTGAATCCACCCGAATTGATTTTTATTGCTCACAAGTAAGAAATCTGACAGATAAAACTCCATTAAAATATGAAAAATGAAATGATCAGGAAATTCAATTAATTCACCAAGAACATAGACCCTGTCAGTGGCTAGTTGTTAGAAGCTAGTGCAATTAAAACTTGGTTTCAAAATATTTTAATGTCAGAGACTGTCTCCATTCACTATATTCTGTCAAGTGTAACTATTTCTAAAGAGAAGATATTATTATCAAAGTAATCTATTCCTATTTATAAATGTAGAAGAAATAAACTTTGACCCTGCATCATAGACCCTGCTTCTATCAACCAATGTCCCAAAGAGTACCTTGTAACATTTACTGATAGTTAACCAATCAGCTAAAGTAAACACATCTTGTGTCAAATCCTATGTGAATTACATGTTTCAGAAAGAACAATTAAATGTTATTTTGGAAAACCTATACAAATAAGCAGAAAGAGTACCTACTTATTCACAGTTTATAAATGCAATGAACTAGAATGTAATCTGCTATAAATTCAATCTCATGACATGGGAGAGTTCAGTAGGAAATATTACAACTTTCTCTACACTGGTGAGACTGTCAAACACCATCTCTATGTAAATGCTTTGAATGGTCACCAAATCCTACTTATTTCATCCTGTTTTAGAGTCACCCCGTAAACATATGAATTGAGTTTTGGCCATGATATAAGAGCAGAAATGTTACAATGTACATCCAGCCCTGGTTCGTTAAAATATCATATGTGTTCTTCCATTTCACTTCTACATTACAGATTAAAGGCTGTATCTCAAAAATGCAGACACTAGAAACTCAAAGATCTTGTGTTGAGAAGAACCTTAGTTGAGAATCATCTCATATGAACTAAATCTTGTGTGAGAAATGAATAAGCCTTTATGGAGTACATTCCTCTCTCTCTCTCCACCTCTGTCTCTGTCTCTCTCTCTCATGTGAGAGTGTGTGTGTGTGTGTGTTGAGAATACACATGTCCATGTTTATTTTACACTTGGAAAATGTTAGCGAAAATACCATGAATAAGATAACCCTTGTTACTCAAGTACCTGAGAGAGACTGCCATTGTCAGGATGGTCAAAGCATTTAGATTTAAATTTGATCTATCAAAGTTGCAAATGCATAGATTTAACTTGATAATTTGGGACTTAAATAAATTAAAGTTAGTAGAGAAAAACTACTGATTTATACTGTGTGAGAACTTCAAGTTTCAGAGATACCATCAAGATACCAGATGTTATATACCATGTAAAGTGAAGACCCTGAATTTGGACTTAGGTCTGTCTAGATGTTTCAAGACACAGTGATAGGGTGAATATAGTCATCACATAAGGACACACATAATAAATCCAAATATCCTATATTTTCTGTGGTTACTGTATCCATAATCCAGATTTCTTTAATTAATATTGTTGATCCTTAAAATATTAAATCTATCTTCTCTGATGAGATTTTGACCAAAATTTCTGCAAATGGAACAGAATATTACCAAGCCATATATGGTCATTTTGTTTACTTAAATAAAAAAGCGTTAGCTTCAAAGAATGGACTAAACTATTCATTTAATGTTAAACAATATTCTATCTCTTAATCGGCTTTCCGTCTTCATGTAGTTGATATAATCTATAAGACAAATAGAAAAACTATTAATGTTTACATTTTTCCTAATTTTCAATAACAGGAAAATCCATTTAACAAATAGTGTTTTAGATCACATTGACTGATTTTTGCATCAGTCTAGTGTACAGAAATATTCAGTGCTTGCAGATGGTATTCTCACAACAGAAATAATACCATATCATGGCTCTTAGTTTGTTAGTTTTATCAGCAAAACAGTTCATGTATTAAGAACATTGACATTGATGTATCTTTCTATTTTTTTCATTCAAGGCCTTCATTCTTCAATTTGCAACCGTGTTTTTGCAGTCTGGAGACATTGTTATCTGTTACTGATGGATCTGTGGATAAGCCTTTCAGGAAATGGAAACACTGGATAAAAAGGTAGAGAATGGGTGCTTTAAAGCAGAGTTTATTCAATTGAAATATGGATTTTTCTATTGGATTTTTTCTTCATAAACAAAGGCATTTGTTTGGCATCGATAGCATGTCACCATGTCAAGGGTTAGCTTTTCTTTCCCTAGAAGTCAGTATGGTACCACAGAATTTAAGAAATATCTTTTATTAGTTGAAAATATCCATAGGTAGAAATATTACCTAGAAGGTGAAACATCTCTCTAATGATATGTTTGGTGTTGCTTCTCAATTTTAAACATTGTGGTATATTTGTAGGTGTAGAATGTTGCCCTGTAACTATAGAGATTCAAAATAATGGCAATATATTTAATTTGAATGCAGAATTTTTTTAAAAAAATAAATTTTAATCTACAAAGTGTAATTTAACCCAAAGATACATTGTACTTTTATTAAATAATATATAGATAAAGGTATATATATGAATTTATACATGTACATAATACTTTCATAATAAGCTTATACATTATATGGGTATAAGTATCTTCTGATTGGTTCCATAGCATGACACTATGTAGGAATAATGCTCAAAAATATTACTTTCTGAAAGGATATGAAAGGCTCACCAAAGTTCAAAAAATAAAACTCACAAGTCTCTGGATTCCCTGAAACTTACAAGATTTACGAGGCCCATCTTCAAGATTTATCAGCAAGAACAGTTGCTATGGATAAATGACTTTCACTGACATGGCTGCAAGTTGGGAAGCCAGCTCTATGGACAGAGCTTTCTAACATCAGCACCAATTCCAGCATGGGCGTTTTGGCCCTACAGCTAGCTGTGTGTCAGTCACCCCTCTCCTTACAAGTAGCAAGAGACAGGTTAAGTCCCTCAGCTGAGTACTCTCCGTGCTGCTCCAAAACTAGACTTGAATACAATCATCTTCTTCTCCTGCTACCATGGTACTATCTGAGTTTAAAAGACACTTACTTCTCTCTTCCCAGAAATGTCATACAACACAGGACCCCCAAAATACTAAGAACACAGACAATATAGAAAACCTCTTAGAATATTAGTGTAGCTTCAAAATGCAAAAGTTACAGCGAGAGAAATCTCTGAAATCAAATAAAGTGTAAGTAAAGCTCCTATTTTCCAGTTGTAGTACTGATGGTAGAGGGCTATAAACACCACAGGAAAACCAGGGCAGTCAACAGAGAGCAGCACCAATGCATAAATCTCTTTCAACCCAGGGGCAGGGCTGAACAGCAAGAAACAGTACCCACAGATGAGAAAAACTCTTTCCAAAATGTCTGCCTTTCACCTCTGTGATTTGATTTTGTCAGCAACAGTTAAGACAGCATGCTGCATGACTACACTTGATACTCTCTTTTCCTTGCCTGACTTTAACCTGTGCACTGAGCTAAGGCACAATTAGGTGAACGTGGCAAGTGCATCCCATTTTGGAAATTCTCTGACTTCCCAGTGAGTCAGTCTTAGAGTGAAGCTCCATGTTGCTTCTATGGACGGAAGGATTTTCATAAAATCCAGCAAATGGAGCCAGTTCACATTTGGTTTTCACAGACTTGGTGCATGAAGCCTAAATTGTGGACCTTGGAAAACTGTAACTTGGCATCCCAGAACTGAAGCCCTGGGCTCTAGAACAAATCCTTTGTCTAAAAGCCTTTGACAGGACTGAGCTTAGACATTTTATTTGCATGACTATGATTTGCATAGCAGTGATTGACAATGTAGAGATTTCCAACCTGGCAGTTTTGTGCACTCTAACTCATGGTAACCTCTGGGAGCTTTTCACTGGCTTTCCAAACCTGTCTACACTCTCATGGCACCAATTACATGACAGGAAGGTGAACATGCTCACAGGTAAATTTACCCTAACAAGACAAGGATTTCTTCCTAATGGAGACACCCTCCTGAAACCAGCCTTTGGTTACCCTGTAAGCACCATTCATTGAATTCAGTAAAGTAATTCGTTCATCCTCAGCATATATATCTTTTCCTCAAAATAATAGTGGCCAGTCTACTGCACCCTAACAGACCATTCATGTTTTACTCTTAGAAGTCATTGCTTTGAATACTTATTGAGTAAAGGTCATTATGTTACTTCAGATAACACTTATTTTGAGTCCAGTAACTAGAGCAATAATAATCATCTCTAGGATTTTACTCTGCATTTAAGGGATGACCTAAAAGTCATTCCTTCCCTCTGTTAGTGCACGCTAGGGAAGTACTGTGCTTTTTCCTAATTTCTTCCCCTTTGGATTCAACAATAAGATACATCTTTGGAGAAGCAAAGTCACATCTTTGAATTATGTATTTATTACGTATTATAAGAGCTTATATACAAATTGTTACACTATTCATTTTCAGTTGAATATGATGGTCTTTCTCATTTGACAACTCGACTGATTCTGGAATCAGAGAGATAAGATACTAGACATGCATGTAAAGATTTTTATATTATTATCATTATTATTTGATTTGATTATTTAAAACGGAATGATACAACCTAGTGTGAGAGGCAGGTTACAATGATAGCCATAAGAGAGGTCTAAAGGAAAACACTTTGCTTTCTGCTTGCTTGCCTTTGTGCAGGCTGACTGTCATATTAGCAAACTCACCTTCCCTGTTTAAGTTTGCTACCAGCTGTAGCCACCACTGCTGCTGACAGGTTTGGCTAACACCAGCACCTAGCTTCTTAAGGCCTCTAAGGTGGACTGCTGTAGAGATGCTCTCCAGGACTCCCTGAGCCTTCAACATCAGACTTGTGGAAATTAGTTCTCAGTTTCTTTAACACAGAGACAGCTATTGTTGACCAGCACAGATGGATTTATTTATTTATGCAAACTAATCTAATAACACCCTTTACCAGAGCAATTCATTGGTTTCTATTCCTCCAGAGAGTGCCTACTAATGCATCTACACACACACCAGTCTCATGAAATACAAATTGTAAACTGTATAGACTTGATGAAGTATGCAAAAGACTCACATGTAAATGACGGTCTGCACATACATTCCCACCGCATTCTCTCTCGTTCCCTTGTCCCTGAGTTCTACCTTACCAACATCACATAGTTGGTACCTGCACATGCATCATGAGTGGCTGCACTTGATGACAAGGTATGACTTTATACCTTAAATGTGGTGAAATCATCCGAAGTTTACTAAGTATCTGGTGTAAGCTGGTCATTTTCCCTTTCATCCTAGTTAACGCGTGCATCAAAGACATACCAATAAAACTGAACGTGTGACTTTAAAGCATGCCTTTCACTACGTGCTTCGCTGTCCCTTTGTTTCTCGGTGCTAATTATCACTGGGATGAGAGCTTATTATTTCATCAAGCTGGTGTTCCACACTTTTATGACCTCTCAAATATTATTGAATACTCCGGCTGCATCTTATTTTTCAATATTAAAATGACAGCATAATGAGGCTCTTTGTACACCTACGCCTTTGTCTTCAAAATATTATTCATACTGTTTGCCATCATGATGTGCCGATATGTCAAAGGTGGTGTGGCCATTCTTTTGGCTCTTAGAAGGAGTTTATAAATGACTTTCAAAAAAATTTCCCCAGGCTGGCATTCACCAGTAAAGAATGTGTGCTTTTTTTAAATATCTAGTGAACAACATATTCTATATTACAGTAGGTACCTACCATCATCACTGCCCAGAACTTTTTCTATTCTTAAAAAAAATAAAAAATAAAAAAACAGCAATAAAACAACCCTTTTCTTTTCTTTTTTTTTTTTTCAACCCTTTTCTTATGTTCTAACCATGTTGGCTGCCACCATTTTATTTCTCTTCCTTACTATAGCCGTGTTTTCTTCAGTCTAGAGTTGATTACTCTTAGTGTAAGTAACACACCTTTTTGAGAGTTTTCAATATAGTGAAGAGATAGGGTGTCTGGCTCTTTCTTACACGAAGAAGTACAGGTTATCAATTTAAAGACTGTAGCTCTCTTCTGCAAAATTGCTGAATAGTATTAGCATCTCTCTGTGTCCCTTCACATACAACTTTCTCAGAGAGATCTTGATTTCCACTTATTAACACCTCTATGCTTTCTTATTATTCTCTGTCCCATTAGCCTATACCATGTCAATACACATAGAATATGTATGAAAATGCTCTTGGTAAATTGCATACTTTTTTTTCTTTCCCCATGCTCTCATCTTCCTTCTTTGTTAGATATACTGACAAGTATATTCCAAAGTATCCTCATGATGCCTCAATATGGACATGTCATATTAGTATCATCTACTGTTGCATCATCAAAACTCAACAAGTGCCTGCTGTAAGCCTGGACTAAAGAATCTTGTCAAAAGGGATATTTAGTGGATACAGGACACACCCAGAATCTTTAAGTATTAACTGGAGTTAATTTCCACAAAGTATTCAGACTTGACTAACACATAACATGAACTTTGAATGGCAATAATACTTGCAATCCTAGCACTCAGGAGATGGAGGCAGTGTTATCACTTCACATTCGAGGCTAGTTCCTGCAATTTACTACATCGTGAGTTTATTGCTAGCTTGGGCTATATGGGGAGACTTTTGTTATGAATAAATAATGAAACAAAACATACTTGCCATCAGGTGGTGGTAGCTATACATTTTTTTTTAATCCAAGCACTCAGGAGGCAGAGGCAAATGGGTCTCTGTGAGTTCAAGGCCAGTTCAACTCCAGAGCAAGTTCCAGGACAGCCAAGGATAGATACAGAGAAACGCTTTCTCCCAAAACAAAGAAAAATGTATTTCTTTGTTCAAAGACTATATATGCCTTAACTTTCCATGACTTTAAATAGACAATTCAGGTGTTTTAAGAAGCGAACTTCCTCCACTGAAGACTATGTGGAGAATTTTACATGAATAACAAACTCTCCAGTAATCCAGGCCACACACCAGATTCCAGTACCCTCTGTCACCATAATTCTCTACTCAACTTCATATGGATATAGGAGGATCTCTCTCTCTCTTTCTCCTCTCTTTGCTTTATTCTTATAAGCACTCATTGCAGATATTAAAACTCAAACCGCTAGCCCCTGTTCGTTTGCCACATGACACAAGCTTCCGGTGACATTCAGCTAATGAATTTTCTTCATGATTAACTACCCATTATACATGGCCATTATCAAAGATACACGCTCAGCCCATGCAATCCCCCTCACTAGCAAGTTGGCTGTGCAAAGGCTCATTAATAAAAGTGAGCCAGGAAAGTGTCCTTTTATGAAGTCAGAGAAAAGTGGAGCGTGAAAATATGATTCACAATCAAACAAATTGCCGGAACAAAAAGCACACTCAGCCGTGCTAGGATGGCAATTCTTTACTTCGAAAATAGAAGGCAAAAGTTAGGAAATTAGGTAATGAATTCAGTCTAGGAATAAGGGAGAGAAGGCAGAAAGAAACGAGAACAAAACTCAAAAGCTTCCCACTTATTGTTATTCTTCAAATGCATATTCTCATTCATATGCTTAGCTTGTCAGCAGCCTCTGAAGAATTTATAGGCCAGGAAATCTTTCACCATTGCTTAATCTTTAGTGACACCTGGTGGCCTAAATTACTTAGGTAGCTGCTGGAACTCTACAAACTCAAACACGTTTTATGCTGTTTAATTGGCACCTGTTGTTACTTGTCCACCTTTAAGAAACAAACCGATTTTTTTTCTTGTATTTCAATGTTAAGTATGCATGCATGATGTGGGGGAACTGGAAGATATAGGTTTATAAAATCTGTGTTAATGTTTTATATTGGGACTCAAACAGTTTATAGAGTTGCCTGCCCACTTTAAAAAATATTTGGTTTTATATATTCTATTACTAAGTATACAAAGTAAATCATTTGAATACTTGTTAATCATATTTATTTCCTGAAATATAATAATTCATTCAACAAATACCAACAAAGTATACATGCTCTGTCAACAAAGTGTGAGATCTTCTTGTCACTGAGGATATTCCCAGCTTCTATTACTCCCCAAGGGCACAGAGGTTAAAGATTTCTCTTTCTCTCTCTCGCTTGCTCTCTCTCCTCACTTTTGGGTCCCGTGGTGAGTGGTTTGGCTTTGCCTCATGCACAGATGAGTTCTTTTTTGTTGAACGATTGACTGAAATCTCCAAATCCACAGGTCATTTTTTCCTCTTTGCAAGTAATTTCATATATTGATGGAAATCTGACATAGCTTTATAAGTATATAGCTTTATAAAAAAATCTTATTAGATCTCACACTAGATTCCTATAACTGTTAGGAAAAGAGAAAACCCTTTACCATACATAATCTTTGTGAGATGTGGACTCTTCAAATAAATCAGTTTTCAAACCCCTCTCTTTCCCACTTTCCCAAAGGCTCCTTTATCTCTAGAAACACCTCTTCTAACTTCCTTAACCTATACAACACCTGTTCTCTTTTAAAAATTCACTTTGCATGTTACTTCTTCATTAAAACCTAAACTGTGCACACAGTTTCTGGTAAATTTCTCTAATATCATAGCATGCAATGCCATTTCATACTTTGCAAACCTGATCTCATTTTTCCTTGATAATTTGCTACTACTTTCCTTTGACTGACAATATAGTATAGAACAGAGAAGTATTTGCAGAATTCAAATACCTATAAAGATAATTTATACCTTGACAATTCATAACTATAAACCAGTGACTCCTCATATGATAATAAGTATAACAATATTGATATCAACCAACTACAAAATGGGTCAGTTCCTGCAACATCCCTCAGTGAGACCAGCTATATAAGTGAAGTTATGACTGCTGCTAATGTGGATACGAGGAGCACTCCTATTATTATGAGTACATATCTAAAATGACTTCCAATTGTCTTTGCCATTTTAGAGACTGTAAAAAAGGTCCCCCACTGAACTTCCTTGAAAACCAGTTTCAGACAGCAATGTCATCCTAAGAGACAGAAAACAATGGCATAAAGGTGCTGAAGCAGTAGAATTAGAGCTAGAAATTCATATATATATAATTCATATATATAATATTTTTATTGTTTTTATTGCACTATGAAATTCCCCTTCTTCCTAGAAATCGTAGGCACCAGAATGGCAGAGTAGAAATGTGCAATACCCAGTGAAGTATCATTTTCTACCTTCATCCCCTCCTCTTTCTTTCCATGATATGTCATGAAGGCTTTAAGAGATATCAAGTATGAAAGTGTAATTTTCTAAGGAACATAGATCTTCCCTTGCAAGACAGAAGCAGATTTGAGAAGCTCATTGACAAAACCAAATAAGCGGGGCTGACCTACTAAGAAAGCAAAGAGAGAGTTTTATAAAGAATTATGTGGAACAAAAGAGCAGAATGCACTTTCAGGTTTGAATAGTGAGTTATGAATTTGGCTCAAGGGAATCCTACCTACTCCCTAATCCTTCAGAGGATGTGCATATGCTATATGTGCATGCATATATGTGTGTGTACAAAGGTATGCATTATTTATAAGTTAGATGTGAATTCTCCTAAGCTTTTGTTTCCCTTGCCCTCTGTGCTATGTGATAACAATCATAAAGATCTATATAAAAAATTATAGTTTGAAACATACTGCAAGGATAAAAAGTCCATGAGTGAAGTAGTTTTTTCTTTTTTAAAAATTTATTTATTTATTTTTTAAAGATTTCTGCCTCCTCCCCACCACCACCTCCCATTTCCCTCCCCCTCTCCCAATCAAGTCCCCCTCCCTCGTCAGCCCTAAGAGCAATCAGGTTTCTCTGCCCTGTGGGAGGTCCAAGGACCACCCACCTCCATCCAGGTCTAGTAAGGTGAGCATCCAAACTGCCTAGGCTCCCACAAAGCCAGTACGTGCAGTAGGATCAAAAACCCATTGCCATCGTTCTTGAGTTCTCAGTAGTCCTCATTGTCCGCTATGTTCAGCGAGTCCGGTTTTATGCCATGCTTTTTCAGACCCAGGCCAGCTGGCCTTGGTGAGTTCCCGATAGAACATCCCCATTGTCTCAGTGTGTGGGTGCACCCCTCGCAGGAATCAGTGTTTTCAAGTTTAAGTGCCACAGATATCGAGGTCTTACTTTTAGTCCTACATTCTTGTGTGTATTATGAAAAAAGAGGTGAGGGGACAAAGCCTAAGACATCTATGAAGCTATACCAGGGAGAAGAAACAAAACACACTAGACATTGAACAAATCGCTGCACCTTCAGGGCAAGAGAGTACAACAAAAATCCATGTCCAAAACCCAATAAATAGAATAGGTCAATGGTATATCTGGGTGTGTGTGGATATTCCTGAAGTTCTATTACGATTTTATAAAGGACATGGTCAGTATATACCAGAGCGTTGAGTATAGGGGTTATTATTTCCCTAGGAATATATGCTAAACTTCCCAACTATTATAAAATTTCATTTCTATGTTGCTTATGCTTAAAGAGTCCTCTGTTCAGTAACTAGTATGGTTATCTTTTACCCTGGGTTTTTAAATGCTCTTCAATATTCTTTTCTTATAGTTCTCAGTCATAGTGAATTCTATATTCTCATACAATATTACTGATGATTTGTTTATGTTATTAATTTGCTACTTTAAGATATTTTCTCATGTTGTCAAAGCAGGCCTACGTCTTGTTGTGATTCTGAAGATGATTTTGAAACCCTGATCCTCTTGCTTCTGCTTTTAAAATCTAAGATTACAGATATGTGCCCTCACACTGTCAACTTTGGATTCCTTTATAAAAATCATTTCACTTTGTCCCAAAATATGTTCTAGTGAACATGGCATTTGATTGTATTATCTTCTCAGAAAAAGAGATTAGTCTTATACACCAGTAGACCCCTTTTTCAGTACATGGGACTCACAAAATGCCTAATTAATACCTTTCCAAAGTAGAGATGATGAACATGTGAATGAGTAGGGCCCTCAGCTTTACAGCATGCTTCATGAAAGTACAGTCACATCAAGATAGCATTACTCTATATAACAACATAGAGTAATTATGGTACTAAGGTCAGATAAACTGGAGGTTTGATGCTAGTTTGTTTGTCTACTTCATTCCTTAAAAACTCAGTTTCCTCATCTAGAAAATAAAAATTATGGCCTTTTCTTATTTATTGCTGCCGAAATAGTGAAAGTTAGCATATGTGAAATGCTTTTAGATGGGCTCTTGTCATAGGAAAGCATTCTGTAAGTGGTACTTTCATTGATTGTACTTCCAATCAGTAGAGATGCTGTTCTTTTCTCTATCATAGTCAAAATGATTAGAAATCATTTACTGTCTCTTCCTCAGTTAAAATTACATTATAATAAAGTAAAATTCATTGAATTGATACAGTCCCCTCTTAAGCAATCTAAGCACTTGCTAGAGCTACATTCATTTTAATAAATTCTGTGAAGCATCTTCATAATTAATATTTATTAAGCACCCAGCATGGAATAGACAGTATTCAAAAGAGAAGGAGAGAACTTGAGTCTGAGGAGACCTGCCTAATAAGATTCTTCATCTACACTGTAATTTTAATCAAGAATTCCATTTGCTATCTAGTGAGGATTTTAGTAACGACAGAGCTTCTGTAAATGGCAATAGACTCTACCATGTACCCCAAATTATTTGAAATGAGACTAAATGTAGGGGGAAAAGTAAAACTTAGGTTACAGAGACATCTTCCTGAGTTTTAAACCAAGATACAGTGCTGGTTTTGATCACTGGGTGTGATGGCTCACATCTATAATCTCTGTGCTTAAGAAACAAGGCTAGGAGGATGAGAAGTTTGATGTCAGAAAAACCAATATATTCTGACCTTCTCTTAACAAAAAGCAAATGAAACATAAGGTTTCTTATATAACTTTGGGAAAACTATTCAAGCAGTTGGGTCCTCAGTTGTTTTCCCTTTCAAATTGGAATTATAGAATCTATGTAGCCAAGATATTAACTCACAGAGATGATTATTGGTATTCATGTTAGTCATTTAAAGTGATTTTGAAGTTATATTACATTTCTAAGCTTATCCTAGTGTACCTAAATTATTTGAATATTTTCAGGGAAATTAACGTTTGGTGGAACCACAAAATTTTGTATATCTTATAGGAAGACTTGGTGGGCACAGAGAAAAGTAACTTCTAAGTGTTTTGAATTTATGTCATAAAGCCTAGTTACAGGGCAAGGCAGATGTGTTTCTATCCAAAATAAATGACCCCTAGTCATCTTTGCAGAATCTGGCTTTGTAAGGTGATTCACCTGTTTGTTTGAGGGGGGAATGAGAACATACAAAGATGAACACACATCAAACATTTATCTCAAGGGTTTCATTTCCAAAGGAAGAGTGGGTGTGCTGTACAATTTCTCAGAGAGGCAAATGCTTCTCTAAAGCCTCGGCTAGTATTTCTGGGGGTGGATTGTGTGGGGTAAGATAGCCTTGGATGGATAGCTAAAGAAAAATATTTCCTTTAAAGAAACTGGGTCAGACAGTACATTTCTTGCAAAACTTAAATGTCACAGAAAAAAAAATTATTGCGAACAAAAGAAAAATACTACAGGAGAGAGTACTGAAATATGACACAGATTCAGTCTAAACTATCTTTAAATCTTACTGCTAAAAACTGCTCATTATTGGTAAAAATCATCTGGTGTTGATGGCACATGCCTTTAATCCCAACACTTTGGAGGCAGATGCAAGCGGATCTCTGTGAGTTTGAGGCCATTTTGGTCTACAGAGTGAGTTCCAGGATAGGTAGGGCTATTACACAAAGAGAGCCTGTCTCAAAACACCAAAAAAAAAAAAAAAAAAAAAAAAAAAATCACTGATTAGGACTTAAATCTGTGAGTCACAGGTCTTTCATTTCTAAGCCTTTCTACCTTTGATATATGCACACCACATGCTTACAAACTCCAGACACGGCTGATGCAAGAGTCTAGTTTTGTGGTTATCCATGTATAGTGTCCAAATATGTAACAAAGCTAATAGATAAATAAATGATACCTCAAGTGCAAGTAGATCCTTTTCGATAACAATGTAACACGGAAACCATCATTCTCCATGGGAAGATGGTCATTTTCAAATGTTCCTTATCTGTGGATTTCCTTAAACATAAGAAACCCCAACCTGGGTTGTCCTTGGCTTCTTATCAGCCCTCATTGTCCGTCATGTTCAGAGATTACGCTTTTATCCCATGCTTTTTCAGTCCCAGTCCAGCTGGTCTTGGTGAGCTCGAAGGAGAAGAAATTTGTTAGCATTTTAACATCTTGAATTGCAGTCACACTTAATAGGATAAAGAGGCTCCTGTTTGGACTTGTTGTTGTTTGTTCAACTTTCTTCAATTTACTCCTTACAGAGTACGTACAAAGATGAAGTCACATTGTTCCTCTCCATTGCTGAAAACCTTCTAAGGACTAGCGATGTTCTAAATGACGCTGGCGCGCCTTCCCAAGGCTCACTGATGCCTTGTTCTGACCCTAATATTCCCTTCACAGCTGTATCTTGTTCTCCTACCAATTCTCTCCACCAAAAATCCTTTCTTGAGTCTCATCATAATTATTTGTCTGTTTGGGTTTATGAAATTTTTAATAGTGCCTATTTTACAGGTTTAAAGACATATTTCCCTATAATATTATTTCAAATGATTTCTGTCCTTTAGGTTAAGAAATACCTCAAGTGTCAATAGCTTTTCTGACCAGATGCATACTACCCAGGCTTGAACAGTTTTGCTGCAGCCCTTATTTTGGTACCCATCACTCCGTGTTCTTATCACTATCATAAATTCCCTGGCTTTATTTTTCCCTTCTACTTTGTGCCTGTATACTTCAATAAATGTCGGCATGCTTACATTCTTCTACTATTATAATTATAATGGTGTTTCCAAAACTTAACTCTCTCTATTGCACAAAGCAGGTATTAAATATCCAGTTGCTGAATGAAAGAATGAATTATTGCTTAGACCTGGAGTACAGGCAAAGGGTTAAGAGCAGCATGGAATCTAAGACCAATGAATCTCAAAGGGTTACTCAAATGTACGCAAGGAAGACTTAAGGCAGAGACAATTCTGTGTATTTCTCAGAGAGTGAAGGGGGGGGCAAGATATTTAAATTTGTGGTGAGAATGAGAAACTCCTGGTGAAACAGAACTTAGTTACGTAAATCCCTATCATTTTAGAAACTTCCTGGTTCCCCAAATAACTGAACAAGCTTTTGTTGGTATTCATAAATATGAAGGCAGAATTACTTGAGAAAAACAGACATATATGAATTGGAAGTCTGAACTTCAATGAGTATTTATCCTCTTTTATGTTGGTTTCATCTACGAAATGAGAATTTAGATTTTTCTCCAAGAACTCTAATGATTTGCTTTTGTTTAAAGAATCAAGAAGACTGCCTTCTTTAACTATTACCAAAACTCAATTGAACTTACTGTTATTTTTTTGATAGCAAATATTCATTCACAAATCAGTTAAAAATGACTGTGTTTATAAATTTACAATGTTATCTGTTTATCCATCACAGATATGTTTCTATATCTAAATAATTATGCAATTCACTCTCATTCCATCAACTTAGCCCATGAGCTAGGCTAGGTCCATAACCATCAGCACAGAACTTTAACTAGAATAAATAGAAGAGAGATGTTCACTTTTCACTGGAAGAAAATGGCAGATAATCCGTAAGTTTTAAAGAAAAGGCTATTACAAATCAGAAAAATAACAACTATGTATATTTAAATCATAAATTAAAAAGTTCACTTGAAAAGAAAAGATTACTGTGTAGTCAGATTGATTGGGACTCTATATCCTGTTAATTTGGAACAATGATCTTGTATAATTCATTTTTATTGATGATTATATTTATTCTTCATTAGTATTCCATGACCCTCCCAACTTAAATATCTGTCCAGTTTCTCTGAGATACCCACTTTCTCTGGGATCAGAGAGTCTGTATTTTTTGATCTTTGCTCCTGCCATTTCTTCACTCTGACTCCCTTGTCTCTCCTTAACATGGGGTACTATCACGACACTGGTCTCACTAAGATAACCCAGGATAATTGTCCCCATCTGAAGGTTAACTATTTGATCACATTTGCGTAAGTTGCAAATATTCACAGTTGCCAAGGTTTAGGATGTGGATCTCCTGCTGAGAGGCATTATCTACTCTACTGTATAAGCCACCTGTTACAGAATAAATTATGATGATTGTGAAGGCTATGCTTTCCTTCCAGCAGAGACCGTTTCCAATGTGTACACTTATCCAACATGGTCCCCAGCAGGGGACTCTTATCTGCTGTCTGTGATATGTAGACATTGCTTCATAGCCCATTCTACAATACGATAAAAATACAGCAAAATCTGATGTGAATATAATCTACTGTGAGTCTTGTCTCACAAATTGTTTGGTCTTGCCTGAAGCCTTCCTCTCAGCTGTAAGCTGTGGAGAAGTGAATGGTTTCCCGGAAAAGTGCATCTGTGTGCTCACTTCAGGCATTCCGGGGAGAATCCTGTCCATATGATTTACATTGTATACTAATCTTGGCACACAGTTAGTTTCCTGTTGGCAAAATGATAGTATAATATACATCATTCTTATCTTAAATGTTTGCGAAAGTCAGTCAGTCAACCAGCTTTATCGAGAGCCTAAAAACGTGGTTCTCATAAGTCAATGTACTGTAAGTGAAGGAGATAATCGCTCAAATGCCACTAATAATAATAAAACCACTATGCTTCTTTAGGAGACATTTTCAAAAATACACAGATTTTGAAACTATATACTCACACATGCACACACACACACAGAGACCCAAGTAACTGATTGTGAAAATTAACACAAACGACCCAGAACCTTAGAAATGACCTTGGCTTGGTGACTCTGTATCTTCTTCCCTGTCTGTATGTGAGTGCTTATATCTACTCTATCTGTCTTTCCCAATAAGACACATTAAAAAAAAAAAAAAACAGATACATAGAGTATGTTCAGTGAACCAAAATTTTTGATTTTTATAACACATACAGCAAAGTAGTATGAACACAGCATAACTAGCTGATACCTATAAAAGACCTGGAGTTCAAAGTAAGACGCCCCAGTGTCTCATAACACATGTTGAAACATTCAAGTGTATTTTTGAGTGTCTTTCTTTTACTTAATGGCCCCTTTGCACAGCATGCCACCTGGCTAGCATGTGTCCACACTTCTTTACTCAATTAAGTAATCACAGTACATCAGGTATAGCCTTCTCTAGAATACGTCCCATTCTCATACGGTGTTAGAGCCCATATTTGCACACTTTCCAACCATGCAGAAGTTATCACTTCAGCAATAGACTGCCATTCAAACGACTCAGTGATTGGATCTTTGTTGTCTACTCTATCTTGATGCCTACATACACAAGGTTGTAACCCATCTGCTGCCCTCTGGGGCACGCTCTGTGACTATTCTTGCTCCCAGCAGATGAGAAAGCTGCCACCCTGTTCTAAGATTAGCACAGAATCAAAGAAGCAATATTTCTATTAAGTTGATACATAGAGACTTCATAACATAATTCTCCATAGATAGTAATGAAAATATCAATTACATAAGGATGAGGGTGAGTAAGAAATCCAGTATCTACACTCATCAGCAGTAGGTATACTCCAGCCTCCCTCCTTTCAGGATTTGTGACTCTAAGGGTTTAATGCAGTGGTTCTCAACTTTCCTGTTGATGCGTCCCTTTAATACAGTTTCTCATGTCGTGATGTCTCCCAACTGTAAGATTATTTTGATGCTATTCCTAACTATAATTTTGCTACTGTTACAAATTGCGATGTAAATATCTAATATGTAGGATATCTGATATGTGCCTGCCAAAGGGGTTGTGACTCACATCCTGAGAACCACTAATTCAAATGGAAGATAGTCTCCTAAGTAACCATCTGAACTAGAATTAACATGGGCACATTATTGTATAATGCATATTTTATTTAACTCTTGCCAATTCCCCCACTAATGTTCTATCCAGGATCATGTGTCATGGTTATCGTCATATCAACTAAGCTGTTCCTTTATCCAAAACTGCTCTGGAGTCCTCATTCATGTTATTTCGTGCATAGCATGTGACACTTTTATGGAGTATTCAGCATGTAGTTGTCTGACATGTTTCAATGATTAGATTCACATTATTTATTTCTTGCAAACATACCACAGAAATGGCATTATGGACATCATGCTCTGGGTCAGGGAGCACATGATGCCTGGCACTATCCCTATGATGTTGATTTCAATGTTTTGATGAGGAGGAATTCTGCATTCGGACAGAGTTTTCTGGTCTAAAGCTATTATCGTTTCCTTTGAAATGTGATTCTTTTGAGGAGATAGCTTGCAACTATGGGAATATCTTGCTCCTTAGACTCTAAGGAACTGAAGGAAGCTGCATCTGTTACAGTTTCTGAGGGGATGGACTCAACTTTTAATAAGATTGCATATCACTGATTAAATAAATTTGGAGTTTAACCAACTACTTTGGGTTGTATTTTGTGGGGTGTTTGTGCAGGTGGAGGGTGTATTTAGTGTCTAACTGCCAGTTGTGGAAAGGTAGAAACACGGGGAATTTTACATAAACAATATCACTATAAAAGATGTAATTACTGCCAGTGTAGGATTAGGTGGAAAACCTTAGAAGAAGAAAATGTATTGAATGCTACCAATATTAGGGAAAACAGAGAGAACAAATGTTGGAGCATAAAATGCAAGTGGAACTCTTAAGTGAAGAATATTGAAAGACAGCTGAAGTAGGCGGCTGCACACTGGTAGTGATGGGAAGATGAGTGGAGCCAGGATGTGAAATACACAGAGTCAATAAAAGGATTTTAAAAATTGTTCGTATATGCTACTCTTTGTACACAGACATTTCAAATGTCACACAACAAGGGTTCTTAATGACACCATGATGCTTATAGAAATCTGGGGACAGACCTTCTTTAACCACATAGCAAGAATTCACTTATTTGGTACTTTGAGAAGATATAAATGTGACATAGAGTTTCAAGGTCATATGTCTATTGGAACTAGAACTTTCAATTTGAAATTATGGACTCACTGGCTTTGTTCCTTGAAACCAAGTAGGCCCCTGTACATGCGATGAGCTCATAGTAATGAGATCATGACCTTGGTGAGCACGTTTTAAGTGTTTGGGAAATGGATGCATACACAAAGAAGAAAATATGTTCTGCCATCCATTGATACGGGGCACTGGAGCCAAGCATGTCAACTTTTTTTCTCATGTACCTACGTTAATACCACATAGATTTCCTTGCATTATCTTAAATTAAATACAAAAATAATCATACCAAATGCCGTTGTGAGCGTTGTGAATCAGAATTCAGTTCCAAGGCTGTTATTCAGAAACCACCAAACATTAAATACCATTGTTTCTTCCTCCTTTCTAGTATAGCTAATTAATGATTGGCTCATACAAGATTACTGGGACCTTTTTTGTGTCTACTTTGGGAAGTCCATTAGTGTTGTCCATGTTCAGCTCTTTTTTGGGTAGAAATATGGGCAAGATCTTATAGATTTAGCTTCAGACATTACTGGAGACACAATCTCAAAGAAAACTTCCTGGTCCTTTGACTCTTACACTTTCCTTACTCTCCCAGATACTTTGTTTTGGAGTGCTTAGTAGATGTATGCATTGGTCCTGACCTTAAGACTAATTTTAAGAAGTCCTTTCTATCCTTCTGCAATATCCTTCATAGTGGCTCTCTATAATATGACTGCTTATTGGAAGTGTTCAATTAAGGAAAAGAGCAAATATACCATAACGAGTATATTTAGTAAAGACCCTGGAACATGTCTTGCAGATTTGTAAAGAAAACCATCATAAAATAGATGAATGCATGTTAAACAAGATGTTCTCAATTCCTACTGTATTACATAATGAACTCTTTAAAATATGTCCCTCCTTGTACACAGTGAATTGCTACTCCTGTATTTTAATAATCATTAGTTTCATTCTATCATATTCACTTTCCTTAATTCCAATCTTTCAAGGTTTTCACAGACTATTTACAAAACTCACAAACCATTTCTTTCAGCCAGTTCTCAACTGAAGTTTATACTCTTCAGTTTGGAACGGCTCAGCATCATATGTACCTGGGGTGCTATCAAATGGTCTTCTCTCACATGAGGAGTAATATGGAAAAAAAGAACTAACACCATAGAATGGTAACAATTGAAGAAAGTGGAATGCAAGCAGCTCTCCTGAGTGAACCCTCTACTATCTAAGTGGTTCTCTATCACTACATGAAATATCCTTAAATACATATTTTAAGATGTCTTTATGAAGAAAACAAATGGAGGTATTCAAATCCATAATTTTTTCTAAATACCTATTTTTTAAAAAATACATAATCACCCTTTCAATGACACTTTACCTACAGCATGCTGAAGCTATCTTGCATTTATGAAACACTTCACTACACAAAGCAGAGGTACCAACACTAAAAAATGCCTCTCAAACAAACTACCCAGTGCAATTTACTAAGTGAAGAGTGAGATCTTTGTGTTGCCCTGGTTTGTAACCTGTTATACAGGTCCACAGGACCTCCCATGCAAGATATAAAACATTCTTTAGGAAATAAACTAGATTCCTCTTCAATTTTGATGAAAAATATGGCTTTGTAATACTAGTTATTTCAGCTTTTATGACTCACACATAACAGATAATATATGCTTCCCTTAGCTTATGACACGAAATTCACCAAATCCTGTATGTAATTCAAATTAACTGTTAGACAAAATGACCAAAGTGTGGCAAAGATTTTGTTACCATGTTCCAGAGTGGAAGGTTTAATTTTTGAAAATATTCTTTAGAAAACCCACAGTTGTGGAAAACAGCAAAATATTTCTTAGGTACTTCATCTGACAAGCATGCGAGAATGACCGTAGAATATAGACTAAAAAAAATAAGCCAAATTGAGAAATGCAGTCACTTACCAGTCAATGTTTCTCTTAGCATTCGTTTTCAAACAAAATTGACCTTAAAAGATAAAAAGAAATAATATTTAAAAATAAAAACAATATATGCATCTCATATTAGAGCTCTCTTCATTCATTTAACTCATAGATAGCTATCCTATTCCCCTTTAATTCTCGTCGCAGAATGGCAGCAGCTGAATTCTGGCCCATGATAGCCTGCTGAGTGTTAATTTAGCTCCATATCTCTCAGGAACATTGATGGCTGGATGTTAGAGAGAATACATGCCTTGTGTGAGGAGGGAGTAAATGACTGAGGTGGAGGATGGGATGAGAAGGTTTATTTCAGATAACGGTTCTCTATTTTAAGATAAACTATACATGGTGTCTGGAAAACAAAATTGAAATCTATGTGGTCAGAAGTGATACATCAACCTTCTGGCACATTCCTAGCTCCTGGCTCAATTCCAGGAGCCAGATGTTGGAACTCCCATTAGCCATGAAACTGTCAGAGGTGAAGGCAGCTTCAGGAGATCTTGACAGTTCATCATTTAGAGAAAAAATGTGTCTCCCCAACATTAATATGCTCCAAGAGTCAGAAAAAGTGATTTACAGAGACTGAACTCATCACACACTCACGAGTGATATGGCTGGACTCACACTTTGCCATCACTGAGATGATGGGGAGGTAGAAAACTCATTGTTTTGCACCACAAATGTTGAGTGCTTGTGTTTCAGGTATACCTTTTTATTATTTTGTGTAATTATGATATCCATAAACTAAGTCTCTTGATTGAGATTAAATTGTACCAATGGGTAAAGAACAATAGGAATTACTGTTAACAGATCATGATATTCCATATCTTATAAGGCCCAAGTTTTAGGCATATTTTTTCAATGTTTTCTTCTTTTAGTATTATTTTACCTTTTGAGATTATCATATAATTAATCTCCATATTCCCTTTTCTTTCTCCAAACCCTCACATATAACACTCTTTAATCTCTTTCAAATTCATGATCTCTGTTTCATTCATTTTTTGTTACTTATATTTATGTGTATGTATATTTATCCATCCCTAAATATGTAAAAATCATGTGCAGTCTGAATAATGTTAGTTCGGTGTTTATTTAGAGGGTTAAGTATTTTGTATCAGTAACCAGTTGGATATTCCTGGTAGGAGACTATTTCTCTTTCAGAACTCCTTAGTTGCCTACAATTCTTTAGTAGGCTTGAGCCCTACTGGACTTTCCTTCCTACACCACTCTATTCACTTAGCATGTCTATTGTTATTTTTCTTGTTCAGCTCAAGCTTACGCAACCATATTGTGGAGACATTATTGGGATGGCTTCTGCTAGCCATAGGCCATGCAATCTCACAGAAAACTCTCTATTCTTCTGGCTTTCACAATTCCCATCACTACCCCTACCCCAATGATTCCTGACTCTTAGGCATGGGAACTGTGTTGTAGATAGATCTGTTTGGACTAGGCTCAACAACTTGGGTTTTCTGTAATGGTCTCTTTACCAACACCAATTAACTAAACCAGCATAATCCATAACTGCAGTCTACATATTTGTCTTTAGGCCCACAGGTAAGTGCAGTCCTCACCTTTCATCAAGGAAACTTCTCTTTGCAACAGACGGAAATGATTTTTAAAAGGAGGAATGAAGATATTGAAAGATGAAGGTAGAAACTAAAAATGAGTGAATGCAATTTAGTTTTTGAGTGTTTGATGTAGACCAATTAATATGCAATAATGTAAATAATACTAACAGACTATTAGAAGAGATAAGGAAGGTGATTTTCATTGACTATAACGAAGTGTATCAAGAGAGATTTTTAGAGCAATGACAATGCCATCGCTTTAGAAGTAAAACATTTCTGATTTTCTCAATAACACAGGAAAAATTGAATTGCCTGTACTTGAATTATAACTCTCCAATGCCCACTGAATTGCCTATACTTGAATTATAACTCTTCAGTGCCAAAAAGATGTTTAGAACTAAAACACACATCAAATTACTTAGAACAAATCACATCTTACTATAAAATAATCCATGAGACTATAATAAATCCATGAGATTAAAAATAATCCATAGCACCCCTTTCTTCAGTTACAGAATGTCCTTAAGAGTGAAATGATAGAAGGCTTCATATTGGGTTACAATCCTATGTTAATAAGTGAAAATAATTTGTAGAGTTTGCTGTCTTTTTTCTGTGATTAACACCATGCGATAAAATTTACTCAGGGGAGAAATAGGTTGATTTTGGCTTTCTCCCTCCAGTCCATCATGAAGGCGAATCATGGAAGGAGCTCGAGTAGGAACATAGAGGTTGTAACTGAGACAGAGGTAGTGGAAGCATACTGCTTCAGGAAGGCTGTTTACTGGCTTGCTCACCACGAGTTGCTTAGTCTGTTGTCTCTTACTTTTTCATTGTTCAGCTTTCTTTCTTACTTAATCCAGGATCGTCTGCTTAGAAATGCTACTTTCCACAGGGATAGGCCCTTGCACATCCCTCATTAACCAAGAAAATGCCCACATGTTTGACTACAGGCTGTCCTGAGGGAGGCATTTGCTCAAGGGAGGCTTGCTCTTCCCAGATGGCAATAGCTTGTGTGAAGAAGAAGAAGAAGAAGAAGAAGAAGAAGAATAGGAGGAGGAGGAGGAGGAGGAGGAGGAGGAGGAGGAGGAGGAGGAGGAAGAGGAAGAGGAAGAAGAGGAAGAAGAAGAAGAAGAAGAAGAAGAAGAAGAAGAAGAAGAAGAAGAAGAAGAAGAAGAAGAAGAAGAAGAAGAAGAAGAGGAAAAAAAGAAGAAGACGGAAGACGACGAGGAGGAGGAGTTCCTAAAAGTTCCAATTGGCACTCAGTTCTTTGCCAAAAGAAGTCATAATTTATAAAGAAAAGCCTAGTTTCTTCCATGAAAAGATGAAGATGGACAATATATTAAATATTGTGTTATTTACAAATGCTGAACATCACTTGTCACTACGTCTGTTCAATTTTATGATTTTTGCTTTACATTTAAATGTATTATTGCATTGAGATTCAGTACAACATAAAATATGCAGGAGCGACTCCTCTAGATTTCCTACAGAATAGCTTCATCATAAAAAGCAATTCTATCCCAGTAAGATATCCAATTAAAATGAAGGGTATGCGAGGATTTAAAATGAAGTATAAAGGGTTTGCACTAAAATACTCTTTATTCTCTGAGGCTGTCTTTTTAGTTTGAGCTCACATCTTCTTGACATACCTAGTTATTATGACTAAGGTCCAGTGTGATGATATTTGTGCATCTCTTAACTTTCAGTTCTTCCTAGGTTCAGTATCTGACAAATATATCGCTACACTTACCAAATGCTACTTAGGGAATTAAGGAGAGATACCATGTTACACTGGGGTGTCATGTGACTTTGGGAAAGGGGTATATATGTTTCTTAAATTGTATTATCTGAACATAACACTTATCAATAAAATCTACCAAAAAGCTTCCTCAGAAGTGCTTTACTAAATTTCCAAATTTTACTTCACTCTGACCTGTGCTCAGTTTAGTAAAACAATGTGTGAGCCTGGGTAAATAGGGTTTTTACATGCTGACTCTTCCACCTATGAATTACAAAGCATGCCAAAAATACAAAAATATCCTAACTTTTAGCTTCCTTGAATATGAAGTGTTAACTAGAATAGCATCCATGTAAAAGTTAATACCACAGAGCATGCATTTATATATGCCAATTTTCATTCTTTGGAGATAATATCTATGAACATGTCTTGAAATAGTTCCAATGATAACTTCGTTGATAAGTTATCATTGTCTTAATTTAATAGTGTAGGAATCGATGCAGCTGGAGGACTGTGAGTTATCAAAACTGTCTCTGCTATAGGCAATAATTTTAATGTTAATTAACTCCATCTGGAAGGAAAAGCAGGTGTTGAAATTGATCACTTAAGCACAGAAAGCAAAAGCTGTTTACTAAACTCTCCCTAAATTAATTTGAGCTCGTGGTTAAATTGCTTTCAAGTCGCTTTTCTATGAATGCCTTATACCAAATGCTGAAATTGGAAAACGAAGTAGACCACTCAGATTCTAATGAAATGAAACAAATTGTTCAAAAAGGTCACCTAAAAATAAAATTACATTTTAAAAATGAAAAAATATTGGAATATTCATTTTTTGCTTTAATAGTAGGTAGAATTTGGGCAAAAATTGTCTCCCCCATGTGGTGCACAAACCATTCACCTGCATCAAATTAATGGGAGCATACCAGAAAAGGTAGAATTCTGGGATTTCTGCCAAACAAATGGAATTAGATTCAGCAGCAAGGCCTAGGAATCTGTATTTTTACAAATATTTAGGTAGCTTTTAGTCCTACTCAAATGCAACTGTTGTACTAAGATCAGAGATGTATCCAATCTTATGGAAAATGACTCAAGGACCTGAAAGAGGATAAATGAAGATAGTGATTTTCTCTGAGACTAAAACAAAGACAATTCGGATGTCTCATGGAGATAAGAAGCCAGGATCAAAATTTCCTATACTTAAAAAATGTGGCGTCACAGTGCTCATAGAGAATTTGTCCATTTGCCTCCTGCCACTGTCTCCTTCCTCCACAGAAAGTTGCTTTCTCTTCTATTCAGGTTCTTCCTTAGGGGTCTGGTTTGCATGCTTTTTGTCTTCCAGTGTGAGGCTCAGTAGCACAGGCATCACCCAGATGTACAGACTCAGAGGCTTATAGCATGAAGCCTGGAGATCTGCTTCTTGGCAATGTCTCCAGGTATAAGGTTTGGGGTTGATTGTGTGTTCCTTACGGGTCAATAATTTTTTAATTAGACAACAGCTTTGGACTCACCATGTGGGTGAGAGAGTAACATATGAAATACAACCCCATGTCTCTTGTTTCCCTGAGAGAGAAAATTGACTGCTGTTATCACTAAGGTCTCAAACACAAAGAATCAGACATTCCTTGCATCTCATTACTCTCCTGAGAGCTTTACCTATATTACCAAACTTATCTTCACACTAAATAATGATTTTGGTTTAGATATTATCACCAATCTTTCTAACGAAACTCAAAACACGGAAGTCAAATGGCAAAGTCAATCACACACCTGCGATAAAAAACCAAGATTCAAACTGTGAGCATCTGGCACAACTGGAAGCTCAGGTTACTTTGCACTCTCCCCATTGTCTTCAGAGCTATTTTCACCTCACAAGCACCATCTTAGGACGTGCTCACCTCAACAGGTCAGACCATGACCAGATAATGAACTCGGAGCATTAACTGGCATATTCTCTTTCCAAGACCAAAATAAAGACACACTGGCATTTAGATGGCTGTGTTTCTACCTTTCTTGTTCAACCTGTTCAAAGCCTGTTCATGCCCATCCTTTCATGACGACATCCTGTATTACCAAAGTCTCCAGATGAAAGAATGTGAAAGCAGTCACAAAAGGTTCTTATTTGTAGACTAAACATAACAATATTGTTTGTAAAATGAAAGAGATATCATGAAATGAGAAAATGTCTGTGAAAGTAATTATATGTTAAAGGTATTTTTTGTGTGTAGCAGTTTTTGAGCAATTACCAATACATGAAAGTATTATATTTTATACCAGAATCAACACTCTCTTCATATACTATGCATGCAAAGTGTTTTGAGGTTTTATTGTAAAGATTTATTTTGTTTTGAATCATGAGTATGTGTGTGTACGTGCATAGGAATGTGCACATATGTTTAATGTCCCTCAGACTCCAAAAGACAGTCTTGGATCTACAGGATCTGGAATGATAGGCATCTGTGAGCTGCCTTGTGTGGGCACTGGGAAGAAAACTTGGGTCTTCTGTAGCAACAGTATTTATTCTTAAGCATTGACTCATCTCTCTAGACTAAATGCATGTGGCTGTATTTGGACCTGAGTGTGTGTGTGTGTGTGTGTGTGTGTGTGTGTGTGTGTGCATGTGTGTGTTTATGTTAGCTATTTAATAAATTTCAAACATAAGCTTATATCATTGCAAGAGGAAGGATGATTTTCAACATTTCCTGACTATATATTACTCTCAGATGATTTAAAGGAAGCTATACTTTTTGATGTTTCTCTTCAAACTTTGCTGAGTGATGTCTGGAAAGAAATCCTAAGGATATTACATATCTTAAGTTATATGACAAGAATATTAAAGGATTACATGGGAGATAAATAAAGAAACTATTGTTGAAAATTAACATTGTTCCAAATATTTACAAACAAAATATGAGTTTAAACCAAACAATTCTCATATTTTATCTAATAAATCATAATAACTTAATGGGAGAGATGAGTTTGTTCATCAAAACTGTATTTCAATACATACCAGTTGTTACTTCATCACACCTCCTTTAAATGGAAAAAGAAGTATTTCCAAAAAGAATGAGTTTTTAAAAGGTCTCAATGAGACTAGGTTATGATGCAGTAGTATTCAATTTGATTCTGAATACCAATGTCTTAATACAAAGGACATGTCTTGCCCATTCACAGTGAATGTCCTGGGAGGATTATCTGCCCCTGGGAGAATGAAACCGAAAAGCCAACTCCATATTATTAGTGGTGAACCAGCTATGATCTTGGGGCTACTCCTTCAGGGCTTAAAACTTCTGTGATGACATAAATACAAAGGACTTCCTGCGCTATAGTTTGAATGTCTCTCCATCTCAAAGGGGAAGTGACACTTAGCACTCCCTGCATTTCATAGTTTATCACCCAAGGTACACAACCAGTCCTGTCTAAATTAAAATGAACTTGAAAGTGTAGAGTCACATATATGGACTATTAAAAGCCTACCATCATAATCTAGGTCTCCTTTAGACCTAGTAAGTGTCCTATAGAGTCACCTATCTGTAAATAATGTCAAATCACAGAAGAATCTCAGGGAAAAGAAAGAGACTATCATAGAATAGTACTCTGCCTCAAGTATATTCTATTCACTGAAGATGGCAATGGATGCCTCACTAAGTTATTGGGACCACACATTGAAGAGACAAAATGTATAACGCATGCTTAATTGCATAAAGTGAGTGTATTTAGTAAACAAGGCATGCACAAGATAAATTAGATAAATTAGGATTATGAATTCTTTAAAAATCTAGAAATATAAAGGCAGGGTAACATTATTTAAAGGCATAACTGCAAAAAAGACATGACACATTTGTCTTATTGAAATAATCATGGAATTTAGTACACAGTTCAAGGAATACAAAATTAAATTTAAAAAATATTGTTTAAGATCCTTCCATAGCAAAACAGTCTGCAATGATTTATGTATACTGTTTTTATTGAAAAAAATCTTTTGCATACAAACATTATTCTCCATTTACAAATAAGATCAGAAACATGAAACAAATAGATTTATATCACTTAATTATTACATGTCAAAATAGAAGAACAGCAACCATAGTTTTCAAGCCCTGACAGAGGCTCCCAGTGTTGATGAATCATATGTGTTTTCTGATATGAAGAAGGGCTGCTTTTCCAGTCTAGTCTCCTTCCCAGAATTCCTACCTTTACAGAAGAGGGAGAATAAATTTACTGAGGAAATACATGGAAATCTTTTAATGAAGTCATAATCTGACTTCAGATTCAGTAAACCTGTGGTGTGGGAAGTTCTTCTGTCATGTTGCTTTTATTGGTTAATGAATAAAGAAACTGCTTTGGCCTGTGATAGGACAGAATAGAGCTAGGTGGGAAAACTGAATGCTGGGAGAAAAAAGGCAGAGTCAGTGAGATGCCATGTAGCCGCCAGAGGGGAAAGATGCGAGCTGCCAGCTAAAACCTTGTAGGTAGGCCATGAGCCTTGTGGTAAAACATAAAATAATAGAAATGGGTTAACCAAAGATATAAGAGCTAGCCAATAAGAAGCTAGAGCTAGTACGTCGCTGATTTAAATAATATCGTTTCTGTGTGATTATTTTGGGGAGTCTGTGTGGCTGGGAAAGGGACAAGCAGCTTCCCCCAACACACCTGCTTCACTTAGGTCTAACATTTCTGTACTTCAAGACCATGGACACAGAGAATAAATAGGCAAGATCTCCGATGTTGTAGACAGCCCTCTCCGCCTTTCCCTCCCAATCTCACACAGATTGGCAGCTCATTAGCAGCTCATTAGCAACACTGACAAACCATGGGACAAAAACAAGTGCTGTGGGAACAGAAGGCCAGAGCTTTGGATGAATGAGAAATGGAGTGTGGCTAAGATCAAGTCACTGACCCAGCTTCCAAGGATTCTGCTTGGATCTGATGTGCTCTTCATCTTTGAGACATCCAGATATTTATTAGTCACCTTGCTCAAGGCTGGGTAGTATTTTCAGGATAAAAAACAAAAACAGAAACAGAAACAGTAAAACCAAATACTTCCCTCTAAAGACCTCATGAGACAGAAAGTGGTCATGATAGTTACGAAGTCCACGTTCCATTTGTAAAGAATCTTCATGGAGCAGTAATATGACATTTCACAGGGAAGTACTATGTTTCAGAACACACACAACACGTACTATTAAAGTAGGTGAAATACGTGTAGCTATCTTGGTATGCACAAACTTTGGCATGTATAAGAAAATGAAGTGAACTATATTAGTCTTATTTCAGTTAACTATACTTGTAACGGAATTTTTAACTATTTTCCAATTAAAAGCATCCAGTTTTCTCCCTTTTCAAAAACATTCTGGTTCTTTATAATACAAGAGTTTAATACATGTATTTTGTTCTCTTGGTGGGTACGCAATTTAAACACTCTGTACCTTCTTACGAATAGATTAAAATAGTAAAAGCAAACACCTGCTACGTCTTGGCCCGTAGAACAAGATATAAGTTACAAATGGAGCCTAATACATTGGTAGCGAGTAGGAAAATTGAGCCATGAAAAGGAGACATCCATACTCTCAACCTATGAGTAAAATACACGTGAATATAGGTCTCTTACCATCTGTTTAAGTGTTCTGCTAACTATGTCTCCATTACAGTTGACTTGATGCAAAGTTATTTTCTTTCCATAACTGGGACATGTCCCGAGCTATAAAATCTAGACAAAATGATATGAAGGATTGATTTCGTCAGATTTAAAACATCTACCTAGTAAAGTTTGACGCATACTTCAACTCTCTACCAATTTTATGATGGCATATTAAAGGAGGAATGTAGGAAAGACTGATAATTTCCAAAATGAAAAATCAAGTGGCATTACTGTGGTTGAATGTGGTTATCAATTGGCTCTTACCCTACAGCAAAAGAGGAAGAGATTTTAAATTAATATTTCATTAACTCTGAGACTCAGAAATGATGAAAATCGTAAATCTTAGTGAAAGTATTACTATTACGATTTGACAGTTTCATACATGTATGTGAGGATTATTAGTCATTTTCATTCCCATTGCCTTTTCTCATGTCCCCTTGTTCTCATGCTGAAATACTTTTGCCCAAGTCCCCTCCTACTTTCACGACTTCCTTTGTGTGTGACCCACTGAGTTTAATTAGCATAGATGGGATACATGTTTTTCAGATATTCCACCTTACCAAGGAGCCATTAGAAGTTGGTAGCATCTGGGAAAGTGAGACTCATTCTTTCATTCTTTTGTGAGGAGTATCCTCTGGCCTGCTTTCCAGTCTCTAGTGGACGGTACCACTCTCATGCACATATGGGCAATAGTGACTGAAACTAGTGAGTCGTCAAAAATATAGTGGATTTGCATGTGTGTGGAGGGGATATTTTTTGAGAAGTGAGATGGGGAAATAAGGGGTAAGCATAATATTTTTTCATTGTATATACTTATAAAATTTTGAAAATAAAAAATTGAGTTTCATTAAACATAAAAAACAAAAATTTTATATTAAGTGCGTTTATTTATGATTTTGTGTTGGGCACATCTATACCTATCCCCACCTCCATTTTAGATATCACAGTATGTCAAACTGTTTTTTAAAAGATGCTAAATATATTCAGAAAGCATGATTTTTAAAAAGGCTGACATGGGAAAGGAGTGAAATCAACTCCTTGGAATCTATGAGGGTGACCCTAGTGAAGACTCCTTGTCGTGGGGAATAGGGAGCCTGACCTGGTCATTATCTATAACCAGGCAAGGCTTCCAATGGTGGAACTGGGGCACCAACTCAGCCACAACACCTTTAACCCACAACTTGTCCTTCCCGAAGATACGCTGAGTAACTGTGGTGGAGGACTATGTCAGTAGCCAAGCAAGGAATGCTCCAACTTGAGACCCATACCTGGAGAGGGAGTCCATGGCTGGCACTGCCAGGAGGGCCAGAAACCAGAGACTGGATAGTTCAGAACCCTAAGATAAAGTCAATGAAATCATTCCTAATGGTACTCTGCTATTCTCACAGATAAGAGACTGTCCCCATTGTCATCAGAGAGGCTTCATCTAGCAATTAATGGTAGCAGATGAAGAGAAACAATAGGTCAGGGAACTCCACAGAAGAGGGGATTCGGTTTCTTCTTTTTTTTTTTTTTGGTTTTTCGAGACAGGGTTTCTCTGTGGTTTTGGAGCCTGTCCTGGAACTAGCTCTTGTAGACCAGGCTGGTCTCGAACTCACAGAGATCCGTCTGCCTCTGCCTCCCAAGTGCTGGGATTAAAGGCATGCGCCACCACCGCCCGGCTGGGATTCGGTTTCTTTTCATTCACTTTTTATAGTTTTTATTGTGCAAAACACTTTTCTCCACTTCCCTCCCTTCTCCCCCTATCTCCTTCTACCCTTTCCCATGACCCCTACACTCCTAATCTACTCAGGGGATCTTGTCTTTTTCTTCTTCCTATGATTTGAATGAGATGCCTGAGGCATTATGAATATTTGGTCCCAAATTACTGCCTCTGTTTGAGTAGCTAAAGGAGTTGTGGCCTTCAAGGAGGAAATAGGCACTTGAGTAGGCTTTGAGACCTTAAGACCCATGCTATTTGGAGCTTCATGTCTTTCTTTCCCGCTTGTGGATTAAGGTGCAAATCCTCCCTTCCATTCACACATCCTGTTGTTATATGATATGCATGTGTGTGTATATAGGAAGGTCAATTAAGAAAGCTTAACGTTTCTAGGTATAGATTCTCAATCCCACTTTTTAAAACATGGAACTTGGTGGTAAAGCCTAAGCCTTTTCAACGCCCACATGAATGGAACTGCAATGTTTTCTAAGTCTGTTTCAGTATTGTTTTAATAGCCATTTTAGACTCACGGGTATTCATGTATACACAAGTAGAAAGTGAAGCCTAAGAGAAGTGAACAGCTAGTTCAGAGCACAAGTGACACAGGGGGATTTGAACCTCTAAAGGTAACTTCAAAGTCTTAATTATCTGACCCTTTTTACAACATGACTGCTTAAGAATCCAATTCAGAGAGTGTTTTACTTTCAAAGAGAGGGAACTTATCTGCTGTTTCTGAAGAATGAAAATCTACCGCCCATGTAGTGAGCAAGATTTACATCCAAGGCTTAGGTCTTCCTAGGGCCACAGATGTGAATATGTTCCACCTTGACTAAAGGTCACAGAGTTTGAGCGTATTCTTGCTCTCTCAATGCTGTCAGCAACAGGTGTAGCTACAAACAAGAGGCCCTGACCACGGTGTGGTTAATTAGTATTTTGAGTATAGAGGTGGATCTACTCCACCTTGACCATAGGTCAGAGAATTCAAGTCTTTTACTGTTTCTTCAAGGAAATCGAGTGTCTGTCTTCAGGATACTTAGTCTATTCCTTATATCATAGTAATGAAATCTGTTGCCTCCCCTTTTAGAGTGGGATATATAAGCAGATGGAAAATAAACAGAGGTGATTTCAGTATCCACTGAATTTCTCTCCCAGTGCTGTTCTGTGCTTCTGTCTTTTATTTCTTTCATGTCTCTGCTTCTTTTGTTTAATAATTATAATTCTCACACTTCTACCCTGGAACGTGCTAACCCCATTGAGGCTGGACCCTGAGAGAGTCTAAATTTTGACTTTGTATAAAAGTAGTTGGGTTACTGGCCTAGTTATAAAACATATCTAAGTTTCTGGAAATCTAGAAAGATGTAATCTCCAAGATTTTTTATGAGGCAAGAAATGTTAAACTTTTGCCTCACAATCAGGCAGAAAATAAGCATTCAGTTCTGTTTCTTCCTCTCTCTTCTTCTGAAAAATTAAAATATTAAAAACTCTATGGCAAAACTATATAATTCTCTGTTCTCTTTGTGGCAATGGTATATCAATAATCTCAATGACTTAGTAGTTGTTCCAAGGTCAAACATTTAACAATAAGTCATTAAATACATTTTTCTTTTAGTAAATCATTATCAGAACAAATCATTATGTGACCTTTTTTTGGCTACATTGATCCAATAAAACTTACATTAGCCAGAGTTTCAGGAACATTAGTCTAATGTGCTTTTGGAGAGCACCTTATCTGAGTGGTGTAATAAGTTTGTGTGAAAAGCATAAAGCATGTAATATATAATAAAATTTGGACTTTAATGAGCCATCTTGGCATACTGACTAGTACTATAATTCAATGTTGAGCGTCCTTTAATTAATGAATTATAAAAGCTTAGCATGCTCTCGAAATACTACATGTGACTGCAACAGCCTTTATTTCCTATTTTCCTCTGCTGACCAATTTGAAATGAATCTTAAGTGACCTCGATTATGAAAGTAACAGAAAAATTAAGTACAACATAAAAAGGAGTTTGCTTGGTTTCTATTAGTAATTTTTCTTGTTTTATTATACGCAGATATAGCCATTTTTAAAAGTCACTTATAAAGCATATACTATAATAAGAATAAGAATGGGCCACTGACCATTTATATTGAAAGATTTCATGAACGTTAGACCATTGGACCATTCCAATGAGTGGTCTCTTCTTAGTTCTAACTATAGCTTTCAAGCCTGCATTATCCTCCCCATCTTATACCAATAGCAATTTGAGTCTTTCTCTTCTCTGTATTTTATGCCTGTCATGGCATTGAGTCACCAGGAAGGGAAACTTCTCAGACATGTTTGCTTTTTCCTGCTGTTCTACTGAAGACACTGAAGAGATACTGAAGGGTAAGTAGGGAGAATAAAAGTCCTTAATCTGTGCTAAAGTATTTCTTTAAAATACGATATGATTTTCTGGAGTTTTGCCAGAAGTAACAGAGTGTGCTGGCTTATTAAATTATGTTTCATTAAAGTTAAACAGAATCCTCTTTATCTAATCTATCAAGTCTTCATTTCTAAGACACATGCTTGGTTGAAATCCTTCTTAAAGTCAATACTGTTGTTCTGGTTGTTAAACCATAAAGTTGTAAGAATCAACCTCTGCCTAGAATAAGTATTGCTTACTAGTCCTTAACAAGGAGACTTGACTTAGAAGGAGGCCACTGACTAGACTACTAGTGAACATTTACCTTTTGAGTGTTTGCCCCGTTGAAAGTCCCAGAAAACTAAATACAAAGAATCTGGATATTTTAGAATTCTCTTACAATAAATTCAACTGTCAGACTCCAAAAAATCAGACTCAACGACTATTAGACTGCTCTCTTGCACATTGGTTAGAAGGAGCTGCAATAATAATAACACTAATAACTTCGAAGCATCTATACTTGAATTGTTGTAGAAAGAATTTTGCTCTTCAGGAAAAAGACAGTTTTAGATAGATCTATTCATGTTCACTTACAAGATATGTTACTAAGAATAGTTATAACATGTGAGTATTGTTTTCTTTTTAATTTTAATTTAATTTTATTTTTTAAAGGAATTTTTTTTTTACATACCAATCTCAGTTCCCTCTCCATCCTCTCCTCTTGTTCCCCCACCTTCCCCCTACCTCACTCCAAATCCATTACTCAGATAGAGTAAGGCTTCCCATAGGGAGTCTACAGCATCTGTCACATCACTTGAGGCCCAAGGCCTTCCTCCCTAAATCTAGGCTGAGCAAAGTATCCCACCATAGGAATAGGCTCCAAAAAGCCAATTCATGTAGGGATAAATACTGGTTTCATGGCTGGTGTCCACAAACTGCCCAATCCACATAACTTTCACCCACGTTGAGAGGGCCTAGTTCGATCCTAGCCAGGCTTCCCAGCTATCAGTCTGGAGTCGCCAAGCTCCCACGTGCTTGGGTCAGCTGTTTCTGTTGGTTCCCCCATCATGGTCTTGACCCCTTTATCACTACTCCCTCTCTATGAAGGCATGCCAGGAGCTTGGCCCAGTGCTTACCTGCATATCTCTGCATCTGCTTTCATCACTTACTGGATGAAGGTTCTATGATGACAATAACTCGATCTAATTGCAGGAAAAGGACAGATATGGCACCCTCTCCACAACTGTTTAGTTTCTTAGCTGATTTATCCTTGTGGATTCCAGGGAATTTCCCTACTGCCAGGTTTCTCACTCACCATAATGGTTCCATCTGTCAAGATATCACTTTCCTTTCTCTCCCCTTCCGTCCTTCCCCCACTTGACCTTCCCAATCCATCATATTCCCCTCCAACCTCACATTTTTTGTTTCTCCCTTCTCTTCTACCCTCCCCTTCCTCCACATTCCTAGTTTACTCAGGAGATCTTGCCTGCTTCCCATTCCCAGGGAGACCCATGTATGTCTCTCTTCAGATTCTTCTTATTTCTTGGCTTCTCTGGGATTGTGAACTGTAGGCTAGTTGTCCTTTGATTTATGTATAATATCCACTTTATGAGTGAGTACATACATGTTTGGCTTTCTCGGTCTGGCTTGCCTCGCTCAGGATGGCCTTTTCAAGTTCTATCCATTTATGTACCTGCAAATTTCAGGATGTCATTGTTTTTTCACCACTGCGTAGTACTCCATTGTGCAAATGGACCAAATGTTACTTACTCGTTCTTTGGTTGAGGGGCACTTAGGCTGTTTCCATGTTCTGGCTGTTACGAATAATGCTGCTATGAACATAGCTGAGCAAATGTCCTTGTGGTATGACCGTGTATTCTTTGGGTATATGCTCAAGATTGGTTTTGCTGGGTCTTGAGGTAGATTCATTCCCAGTTTTCTGAAAAATGTCATACTCTACAAGTTGTACAAGCTTGCAGCTTCACCCGAAATGGAGGAGTGCTCCCCTATTCCATATCCTCTACAGCGTTAGCCATCATAGGTGTTTTTCATCTTAGCCATTCTGACAGGTATAAGATGATATCTCAGAGTTGCTTTGATTTGCATTTCCTTTACATATTTATGTCAGAAAAACCACTTATGGTAAACTCTGAGAAAAAGAATATGCTTAAGGAAATAAAACTTTTTTTGTGTCTTTAGACATCTAATGCTCAATAAAAACAGATGTACACATTTGATCCACAAGATATTTGAAATACTTTAGATGTATTTAGCTGAATAACATGTAGACAAATGTCTAAGTCACTGACTCAATTTTTCTACAGATTTTTTAAAGAGATTTGTCATGAAGAAGGGAGTTTATTTTTATATTCTTTCATAGTGTCTTTTATACTCAGGTCCTGAACTAATGTGACCTAGCCTTTTCTTACTCTGGTATATAAAAGTGCTTTCTACCTCTTAGTACTATGTGCAAATAAAATGAAGTAGTGAAACTTCCACAAACCACACTGCTTCCCCCCCCCCTGCTAAATGATTTTACTAGCTAATATTACATAACTGAACACTTAAAAACGTGCAGAGCATAGCTTTCCCTGAAAAATATAATGTAGTCTTTCATCTTTGCACCCTATTAGTCACTTGGAACAGTTTCCTTCTGACTCTCCACATGCTAATTCCCATTTGTATAATAACTGTGAAAAAAAAGGGTTCTTGTCCTTATTGTTCAGATATTGCAATACTGATGAATCAACTTTTATTAATGAAGCTTGTTGTGTTGCTAATAAGGACTTAAAAGTGCTATTTTCCACTCAGCAGGCATATATATTATTTCCTTTTGATGGATACAGCTAAGATATAGAACTTGGCTTTATTCTGATGCATAGGATTTCTGTGAAGATAGTGTGTGTGAATGGGTCCTGGTTGATTCTTATTGTACTAGCTGTTTGACGACACCATTGTAACTGTTAGAGAGACTTGACTACATTGTATCTTTGGTCTTTTAGTTTTTAGAGAATAGAATAGGAAAGTTATAGGGAGTCTTCCAAACAGAAGCTTCATGTGTTAATAGCCACAGTGAGCATATATAATAGCTTCATAATTGAAAATTAATATAATACATAATTAAGTTCAACCTTCTGGTCTGTGTTGCGTTAAGAGTGTTGGCACCTGTCTCTTCCACGAACTTGAATCCCATTTGTGCCCTGTAATTTCACAACTTTGACAGAATACTCTGAGAACTCTCAGATGGCACCAAACCCCTTTAAGTGTTACATCCTCAATTGTCACCAAAAATAAATTTCATTGCTGTTTTATATGTTTCAGTGGCATAAATAAGGGCCATGCTGAAGAATAATTGACCTTTAGCCATGCATATTTCAGAATAGCTAATTGCAAGTAGAAGCTATTGGGGACATAAGGTAGAAAGTTGAAATTGCGAACTTTCTAGCAAGAACATTAACTACAAAGGAAATACTTCAAACATACACAACAGTCAGGGGCCCTAAAACTTTAGGTCCCCACACAGCTGTGGTGAGATCCTACTGTTAGGAATGGGTCACGGCTGCGGGATGAGAATAACAGGAATGTGCAAAGGAGATATTGTAGATGTTGTCCTAAAACTCTAATCTGTTTCTCTGGAAACCTTTGACAGTTGACTTTGGAAATGGAGATAATTTTAGTAAAGAAGTCCCCTTTTCCCTGTTAGCTATGACTATCTCACTTGTTTGTTTATAAAATATGTTGTTATAATTTCCAATTTTAATTAATCGTACCAACTTCTGAAATTTTTAATTATTTTCACCATGGTAAGTAATAAGATCGGAATCTAAATATGTAAGTCTCATGCTGAAGTCCACATTCTCTCTCCTCTCCTCTCTCTCTTGGGAGGGCATTCTGAGGAGTTAGAGGGTACACACTCACATACACGCATATACACATGCATGCGTGCACACACAATTATAAAATTATTATTTTTCTTGAGGATAAAGACCAAATATTTCTCATATTTCAATTTCTCAATACTGGAGACTTGGTTTTTAATAAATGTACTGATGATCAAAGATAACAAGTTTGAATTATGTATACTTGGTTCCTTTCACATTTCACATAGCACAGAAGCTGTTCTAGCTCTTTTAGAAACTCTAGATAACTCCAGATCCCTAAGTGTAGGTGGCTTCTCCTTATGTGTTTCTTAAGCATCTATCTCTACTTGTCTTATTATTTCTATCACTGTGACCAAAGGGAACTTGGGGAGGAAAGAGTTGGTTTCAGTTTACAACTCTGTCATACCCATTACCTAGGGAAGTCAAGGCAAGAAGTCAATGTAGGAACCTGGAAGCAGAGAGCTGGAGAAAAGCTGTTTATTGGCTAGTTTCCCATGGTTTGTTTAGTGTGTGTGTGTGTGTGTGTTTTAGGACCATCTTTCCGAGGTGACTTGACTCCCAGTGTGCTGGTCCTGACTTAAATATTATTCAAAAAATGCCCTACTGACTTATATATGAATCCAATGAAGGCATTTTATCAATGGAGAATGTCACTTCCCAAATAATTTTAGATTATATCAAGTTGGCAACAAAAACCCTAACAAACCCACATCCCAGGGATCAGACATGGCATTGGTGTTTCCAATGCACATTTAATGTACGGTGTGCCACTCTGTCCCAATCCCAACTGTACCTATAATAACTTATATAGTTTTTTGTTTCTCTCTGTCAGTTTTGCATAATCTTTCATTGCACATTAATTCTTGATATCTTACTCACCACATGTTAGTTTACCAGATCACTTTTAAGGAATGTTGTACAAATAAGGAAAAGATTTCATTCAATAAGATACTTTTGGAGGCATTAGGAAATGATAGCATTCAAGTATTTGTTTGTTCCTAGATATTTCTAGATGTTTCTGTAGATATTCCTTTGTAAATAATGACTAAGTGCCTTTACTTACTTACTTCAAGAGGAACATTGAAATAGACAGTATGCTAACATTTCAGATAAGTTTTTTTTAAAATAAAAATAGGATGTGATGGTGCAGATCCTGCTCTATAGATTTAATTATTATTTTATGTTTAAATTCACAAGATTTTTTTTAAATCCCAACTGAGCTACCTTAATATGCCCTGTTAACTATGAGAGAAGTCTTGAGTTATGGATGCTGTTAACTTCACATAGCAGTTGACACATAGAATTTGTACGTTTTCTCTGACCCCAAAGCTCATGATTAATACACTCCATGTTATTTTCTCATAAATACATGTTAAAAGAACAGGCTTGACTGAAAATACTGCCTGCATTTTAACCATGTTGTTAGCACTTTCAATCGTTCTCAGAAAACACAATTAGGTGGTGAGCAGGCTGAATGAAGAAATGACTTTGGCAGCAGACTCAGAACTAACAGCTTCTCTTTCTATGTGGTATATGAGTCTACAGAAGCAAAGAGGAGTTCAGAAATCACACTGCTGAGGCAACAGACTCAAGTAAGGGGACCCAAGCAAATCCAGGTTTAAGTGATATCATGCTCTTACCAACGAGGCCAATTTTCACACATCATGGGGTTCTTCTTACTGACAAATCCCATTATAAGTTACGTTGCTACAGCGTCATTCATTAAAACCTTTGTTGTCAAATCTGGAGATTGGAATACTAGTGAATTCGCAATTTACTTTGTTTTATTTATTTATATTTTTAAATTGTGACATTGATTTTTTTCTGTCACATTTAAATTGCTTATAAAATTGTATGAATAGTGAAGGGAAGTTAAAAAATATCAATGCTAAAAATGATGACCATTTTGCTGTACTTATTTTTATATTAATTTTTAATGCATATGTATTGAGGAAAATGCTATAATCTAAGCACAGGAATGGACTGTTTATTATACTGTGAATTCTCAAGAATATTAATGTTTGTGGCACTAATTTCTAAGATTGGCCTTGGTGTAAGAATTAATAGTATTATTTTTAAAATACAGCTTTTCAGATTTTATCGTAGATTTATAATGTATGGAAAACAATGAAAACATGAGAGTGGCTTCAAAACGGATTTTTACACTAAATATGACACCAAGGATTTGTATTGCATAACCTCAGCCAAGTATGAATTTCTCATATTTTTCTTTATTTGTGTTGCCTTGCTTGGCTAGGCTGCATTTTGGTGGTAGCTCCTGTTGACTATATTTTTCACAAAAGATGTAAGGACTTAATTAAGTTGCAAGAGTCTAATAGTTCTTACTCCTGAAACATAAGACAAGATTTCTACAGGGTGAATCATTTTCTTACTGAATTCTACTTGTCAGGAAGGAATTCTTGGAAGAAAATAGGCCTAATATGTAAAACTGAAAAGGGAACCACGGGATCATATTATAACTGATGACAAAAATGTTTACAACTGTTGGGATAAAAAATAAATTAAAGGTAATTGCCAAAGCATCACATTAATTTGACAATTGAACTAGGCAGATTGTATAGTCTGGTCTTACTAGCATGCTTGTCTCTCCAATAATTGCAAATACTTACAGATAGCGCCCATCATATCCTGTAGAACAATGCTTAAAATGAGAAGATCTGAAGGATGACTTTCCAACTGGAGAGGTACCCAGATTAACACCCAAACTTCCGTTCCTCTGATGGTTCTTTAGTTAGTCCTGAGTTACAAAAATGTAGCCAAGACCTTACCTAAAACTTGGATTCAGCATCAGGAAATGGTGGTGTCTTGTGTCTACATCAGTTTTTCTTATCCATGTTATGACAAAATAATATGGCAATATTTCTCTTACATTTATAAGAACCCTGCACAAAACTACTGTAAATTTCTTACTATACATACTGCTTGGTGCAGAGTGAGTATTCACTGAAAAGTGGCTATAAGCATTCTAGAAGACAACCAAATTTACATGTTATACACTGCCATGATCCAGTCTATTTTGAAAAAGAGGCAAAAATTATGAATCAGTGTTTATATTGAAAAAAAAAACAGAAGTGAAAAGAAGCCATCGAAGCTACAGGTAAGGTTCCCCTGTTCTTCAGTGAGCTGATGGGGACTCTGTTTCTCAGCGAAAGGTCAGAGCTGTGTTCCACTGCCTCCTCCGGATCCCATCTTTAACAGCGCCATATTTCCTTGCTTTCTAATGAATTCCTGCTGCTTTCTTCATGAAGCTGCTGCATCTGCAGCAGAACATGTAAGCTGCAAATCCTAATTAAAGCTTCCTCGCATTTAATCCAATCTCGCAGCAACTAAAAAAAATGACTCTGCAGTGGCAGGCTGGCCTCGGTTTCAGCCTCCTGTCAGGAGTAGGACAGGGGATCCATTTGGAGTGGATATCAGATACAATCTAAAAATTACTGAATCTCTCACATGAAATGAGGACTCTTACCAGGGAGGGGAAATAGATGACATCTCCTGGGTAAACTGGAGGGAGGCAGCAGAGGGGATGGGTTGGGGGAAGAGAACCTGAGGGAATGGGATGGCTGAGTTGGATGGGGGAGGGGCAGAGAGGAAGAGCAATAAAAGAGATATCTTGATAGAGGGAGCCATTATGGGGTTAGGGAAACACCTGGTGTTAGAGAAATTCCCAGGATCTACAAGGATGACCCTAGCAAAGACTCCTGGCAGTAGTTGAAAGAGTGCCTGATCTGGCCTTACCCTGTAATAACATTGGTGAATATCCCACCTGTCATCATAGAACCTTTATCCAGCAACTCATGGAAGCAGACGCAGAGATTCACAGCCAAGCACCAGGCAGAGCTCTGGGAATCCAGTAGAAGAGAGGGAGGAGGGATTATATGAACAAGAGGGGTCAAGATCATGACAGAGAAATATAAAGAGAGAGCTGAACCAAACTTGTGGAAACTCAAGAACTTTAGACTGACAGACAAGTAGGAAGCCTGAATGGGACCAAACTATGGCGTCTGCAGGTAGGCAACAGTTGTGTAGCTTGGTTGTTTGAGTGGCCCCTGGCAGTGGGAGCAGGACCTATGCCTAGTGCATGAGCTGGCATTTTGGAGCCCATTTCTTATTGTAGGATGCCATGCTCAGCCTTGATCTAGGGAGAAGGGGCTTGATTTTCCCTCAAATTAATGTACCAGGCTTTGCTGATTCCCCATGAAAGGCCTTATGCTTTCTGAGTAGTGGATACAGTGTGGGTTGTGGGGGAAGCAGAAGATGGGGGAGAGGGAGGAGGGGTCAGAGAGGGAACTGTGGTTGTTATGCAAAATAAATAAGAGGTTTACAATGAAAATGGAAATGATGCCTCTTAATGGCAAAAGGACACTGGGGGAGCTTGGCAAAGCCACAGAAAATGCAGTCTGTGGGAGACACTGAAAAATACAGTTCTTTGAAAGCAGGAAGCATGAAACTTTCTGTTACATAATTTTCCATTCTCGGCTCTCTGTACTTGTCTGAAATTAAATAAAACTCAAAGAGAGATTATTTAATTATCATTGATTTATGCGTTATTTCAGTACAAAATGAATTACGATAGTCAATTAATGTATCCTTTCTGCCCCTTTGGTTAAGCTCTAAGAAATCTTATTTTGAGCCATGGCATAGACTCACTGGAGTGTTTTCTCCACTGATTAATGGGAACCAACCACATAACTGAACACTCTCAGAACTAATATTATTACTAAGATGGAGAAATGGACTCGGTATCTGCCTTTTAGCTCTCCTCAGCAATAGATCATCATGAGCCCATCTTTCTCTGCCATGGCCCTGTGTCAGGCTTATATACTGCTGCTGGGTAGGGCACCCGATGAATCTCCTTAAAAATTACTAATCACATAAAAATGGATCCCAATGAGATTGACAATTGAATTCCAACATGCAAAAGAAATTTAAAATAGACTATCGGTACTCATTGTGTGCAGCATTCAACTGACGTTAGATCAAGGATATCAACATAATACCCAACACCCTGAACTTTCTATAGAAAATTAACAAGCATGTTTCCATGTACAGGCTCAGGCAAGAACTTACTAAGATTCTAGTAGAACTGGAAATAAGACCAACAATCTTCAAATGATATCTTACAAAACTAAAGGACTTCCTCACAGCCTAGAACACAGGAATAAACAAACTGATGTGGGATTCCCATCTGTATGCTGCCGATATCATTGGTGAACAAAGGAACTGCTTTGGGTCTATAGCAAAGGTATAGGGGAACAGATATAGGTGGGGAAAGCTCAAAGGAATGCTGGGAGAAAGGAGGCAGAGCCAGAGAGAAGCCACGTAGCCCAGCTGGAGACAGATGCCGGAATTTTAGCTGGTAAGCCACAGCCATGTGATAATACACAGATTAATAGACATTGGTTAAATTAATATCTAACAGTTAGCCAATAAGAAGCTAAAGGTAATAGGCCAAGCAGTGATTTAATTAATATAGTTTCTGTGTGATTATTAAGGCTTTCTGGGCAGCCGGGAAACAAACAAGTGGCTTCCTTCAACAACATACAGTTCACAGAATAAGAAATTTTTTTGCCAACTATTTATCTGACAAGGGGTTGTTGTTTATAATATACAAATAATTAATTATATATATATGAGATTAACAACCTAATTAAAAATGGAATGTGAACATTTACAGGAAAAAAATCTAAAATGAAGAAATTCAAATTGCTAGCAAACTTCAAAATGTCAGAGAAATGTGTATTAAATTAATATTCCATTTCATGCCTATCTGAATGGCTACCATCAGGATTTGAAACAAATGTTGGCACAGATGTGTAAAATGAGAACTTTTATACACAGTTTGAGTATTAACTGGTGAAACTACTTTGATAATCATCCAAGAGACATGAAATTGGGAGTGAGGCAGAAGGGAAGAGAGAGGTAAGATGTGATTATATTTTTTTGTAAATGTGTAAGAAATTCTCAAAAATGAAAAAAATGTAAAACTTACATTCCATTCTAGGATATTTTGGAACTCTTTTGTATGCCAACATAAAATATGTCATTATTGTTAAAACTCTACGGATTAACTATAATCATACTCAACAGTAAGGAAAATGGTTTTAAAAGAGGATCTTGGTTTATAATGTTAGAACTTCACTAAGCAATGAAGTTGAGGGAAAACTCAGCTCTATAAGAAACTGAAGCTCAATTTGTCTAAGATGTGCGTCACTCTGTGCCCAGATCTTGTGGATAATGGCTATCCTGACTGTCGCTAATGCAGTGGAAACATCAGCACCCTCAGAGGGAATTTTAGTGCCTTAGAAAAAATGTAGGAAGTAAATAATTACAATGGATTCTCAGGGAAGGATTCAAACTTCTGGGAGTTTGAGCAGCATGACGAACATCTGGAGCAATGCACACAGACACAGTGTGACCAGCGTGCTCCACGCTCCTGCATAGGTTTGTACAATGAGATTGCTGTGCATGATGCTGGGCGCTTTGAGCTAGGGCGGACAAGGCATGTTTACCGTACTTGATCACCCCTGCAATTAAAATGACAGCCATTATATTTCAATGATTAATTAATTTTTTTTTTCACAGCAAGTTATTTTTTTCTTGAGACCTGAATGGTCTTATTCGTAGAGGAGTAAAGTTATTTCTTCTAAATTTGTGGTTTTGTTCTAACTGGCTATATTGTCAGAGGAATAGTGGACTTTATATTGGTATCTTTCTGCTTTGTAAGACAATATTCTATGATCCTTCCTGTTCCACATCTTAGCTGGGATTAGTGTAGAAGTTTGAGAAGGACGGGTTTATCATCATGTTGGTGGGGAAATCCCTGCTACAACATGAACTTGGAGCACAAGGGATTATTGATTCTTACGAAGACTCGTGAGTATAATTTGTCTGTAGCACCACACGGAAGTAAAACTGAGGCAAATGGGCTCTGTTAAGAGTTTCCACACAGAGACACAGAAGAGAAGAGAGTGTCTAGCTCATGAGAGTGAAACGGCAAAGTTTCACAACTCCAGTGAGTTCCAGAGCCCATGTGAACCCATGTGAGACTCATGAATTCATACACACTCAATGCCCTTTTTTTGCCCACATAAATAGGACTTAAGACTACAGAACTTTTATACGATGGTTAAGAAGGAATTTTGATTTTTTCAAACTATTTAAGGAGAATTTGGAGGCAATCCTAGAATATAGAAATATATACCCAAGTGAATCAGCAATCTAAGAAAGATTAACATACCATTTTGTTTTTTTGCAAATTGAGTAATTTGATAAGTATCCACACTGACTAAACACTGATTTAACAACCTTACACTGACAGTGAAAAATGTTATGGAAATCTTTCAAGGCATGTGGTATAAAATCATGATTTGTGCGTAAGACTAGATTTTAAATGGTCCATTATATCAACAAGACCAAAAGTTTAAAGGACACTGGTAACAAATATAGAACAATGAAGAATAAAGAATTCAAGGTGATAAGTATAAAGCATCACGAAATAGGTATAATTGATTTTAGTTTTCCCTGATTGTTGAAAGAAAAAAGTACAGGAGAGGTATGAAGTACAATAAGAAACTGGGTGTGTTCATGAATTCTGGGAATTGTGGGCTGACAATGATTAAGAAATTTTCACTTTTAGAACTTGGCAACGATGCAGTCCAAAGTCCCTGCTATTTTTGCTAGTATGTACTTTCATGAGAAGGCCTTTGCCAAATGGCAATGCGGATGGTTCATCCAGACACCACTTATAAGGCAAGCAAATCTCAGCTACCAAGACTTGATACAGAACTTTGTGTTGAGGCCCCATACGAGGACTAATCTACAAAAACAGATGAGCAAGCCAGATGTACACAGTTAGGCAACTACCTCCCTGGCTCAATCATTCTCATTATAGTGATTGCAATGTAATATTGGTTTTAAAAAAATGAGGCTCAGATAACCCTCTATCCCCCCTTTATTTTACCACATGGGAAAGAACTGTCATTGAGTCTCCAGAACAGAGGAGAGTGTGTCTCTTCTCTAGATAAAGTCCTGTAGGAACCACTGACAAAAAGGAAGTGTTTGTGAGTCTCTAGGCTAACTGTATGTATTCTACGAAGCACACAGGCATGCCTTAAACTAGAGGCTGAGGCATGCTGTGCAGTAGCAGTAACAGCAAGAGCCCCAGCCATAGACAGCTGCGGCACAGGCGGCGTGAATTTGCATTAGATGTAATCTTATTAGATAGATGGCCCTATTTGATTAATCACAGCAACGAGTGGGAGACGCTATTTGCATAGTGCATCTATTTTCCGCCCTAGCATTCATTGGTATGTGAGACACATTCAGCAAAAAACAGTTAGGAAATGGGCATCAGGCACATAAAAGGTTTATGTTGTTTTTACGAATGGAATTGCTGTTTACAAATACCACACAGCAGGTTCTCTGTTTTATGGACAGGAATAATTCACTCGCAAGCTATAAAGGTCCTGCAGAAATGGGCTTGCTTATCTCCATCCCCTTTTAAATTATGAGAAGCCCCTGCCACCAAAGCTCGAAGTTTGTGCTTTTCCTGCCCATGCCTTGCATATGCACGCATAGCAGCTGAATGATGAATACTGCTTGGGGATGCTGGCGGGCCGCAGTCCATTTATAGCACATAAGCTAAATATCGTCTTTTTGTAAGTACATGCAAACACAGAGGTCTTTCTATAGCATAAAACAGGAAGAAAAAAATAGCTACTCTCTTTTCTTTTTCCTCCAAAGCACGAATCTCTTGGCATTTCAAGGAGACAAGAGAACAATTGTAGTCAAGTCAAAAGCAATTCCTGGTGTAGAAATTGTGGAAACAATCTTCCTACACACAACTTTGTTTTTCCAAAATACATTTAACAATCAATGTCATTTGGGTCTCACACTGTTTACTTTCTATTATCCCAAATAACCAAGATCCTAGTTTTGTAGAATTGGATATATAACTTATAATCTATGTTGTTTATGAGAGAGATAGACAGTCCTCTGCCGTTTGTTAAAGTCATTGATAGGACTTCTTGAGTCAATTGGCAATTAAAGTATACTTTGATTGTCTATCTGTGGTGGCATCATACCTAATACACACACACAAATGAAACAAAACATCAAGATCACAAAACCAGAGAACAATAAATTTCCAATAAGACTGAAAATAAAAGATATACATAATGAAAATATTGAATATATTTCAGAATTAACTAACTACTTGACAAAGAAAGAAAATAAACAAAAATGAAGATAAATATTATCATGACTTTTTAACTGTGTTGGAAATAAAAAATGAAAAAATTCTATATTAACTTTAAATCAAGTCATCAAAACTGTGTTATATAGATTATTAAATCAGACCTGCATATGGGATATTGTTTAGAATATTTTACACACACACACATTTATATATATGTACCGGCTTTGATCTAAAGTATTTTTCCATGTATGACTTCTGCTGTAAGTTAAAAACATATATCACATATTTAGATAACTTTTTCAATTACATTAAATTACATACTACACCAGAGTTCTAACTGTACTTAGATTTTACTTGTACTCTAGCAAATAAAGCTTGCCTATAGATCAGAGTATGGAGCAAGCCACACTAGTTAGCCATAGAGACCAGAGAGTGGTGGCATCAAGAGACAGAGGCAGTTGGATCTCAGTGAGTTCAAGGTCATCCTGAACAACACAAGATTAAATCAGTCTAAAGGAGAAACAAATCTCTCTCTCTCTCTCTCTCTCCTCCCCTCCTTCATTTTGTGTATGTATGTAAGAACAATAAAAGACAAACTAGTCATAAACTTGAGGGAAAGAGAGCAAGGGTGGGTACGTGGAGGAACTGGAAAGGGAGAATTAGGGAAGAAATGATCTAATTACATTATTCTAACATTTTAACAATTATTATTAAAATACATTTTCCACCTAAAATTTACTTAATCTTAATAGTAACTTAATACATATATTAAATTTTAATATTTAATTCAGCATTATATATAGCACACAAAGAACACTTATGTGTAAAAGTGTTTAAAATGGATAACAATATGGAAATGATCATGATTGAATTTCATAAGGGCCATGAGATTAAATTATCACTGATTTTAGGAATTCCTTAAAAGCGTCGATGTTGCATGTGGAGTTTACATTTACTTTTGAGAAGTTAAACGTGGAATTTACATTTGCTTTTGAGAAGTTAAACAGCTAAGTTGAGGCTAAATTTCTGGGCTATTTTATTGTTACCACTTTTTTTTGGATGATAAAAAACAAAACTTGTGCCTGAACTTGATATAGAAAACTGGCTGCAGATTTTACAATTTCAGGTGAATTCACTATTTTTTGCTAGGAGTTAATACAGGGATCTTCGAGGTGCAATCTAATTTATCAAGACAATGTTTCAGTTGCCTAAATGAAACCGAAATTATGGCAAGCTCAAATTAAAGGGAAACACTCATTGTTATGCATTTCAACGCATGGGCTTACATACACCCATGCAGAGTGAAAACTGTGTGTTTCTGATTTATACAAGAATCTGAAAACAATACTCCTCCCCTCCACCCTCCCCTAACCTGCTGACTCATGCTCCCATCCCTGACCTTAGGCAGTCCACTCAGAAAATCTTTCCTATTATGTCTTCCCAGTCTTTTACCAGTACTTTATTTGCCATAAATATCTTACCTGCCAGTTTTCAAAGGGAGTGAGCAGAGCTGAATATTTACATTTAACTTGAACGAAAATGTGGTCATGTCTATTTACTCCGTTCTTTCTCCCAAGTTATAAATATCTCTCCTGGCAGAGCATGAATGTGCTATCATCCATTGTTAAGAATAAAGCACACTAAGAACAAAACAAGGCCCAAAGTTTCTTCTAAGCAATAGAGAGAAAACTAAAAGAATTGAAAGTATCTCTATGGAAGCACATATTGATGCATTAATTTCTTACCCAATGTCAAATATTACACTAGTTACGTGCTGCTTTCCTTTTATTTTCATAATCAAAATATCAAAGACTTCCATAAAGAGGTTTTTGTCACACAGATATGTTAATTTGGTTATTTTCCTTAAACTTGGACCTTAATTGATTTTAATTGATGTCCCTGTTAAAGGGATAATGCCTTTGTAGACAAGAATTTCTCATTATCATCCTAGAGTTTTAGACAAATAATTCTTCTGGACATTTTCTTTGTGTGTGCTATAGAAACCCTAAGCTGGGATTTTCTCCACATGAGGCTCTGCATATTAAAAATTATTTCACAAGTACAACCTTGCTTCTCTGTGATGACAATAATCAGTTTGTCAGATTTCCTTTTTGCTGGTATACTGGAAATCTGGCCTAAGTTATCTGTCCAGTGTGTTGCACAGAGAAGGTTAAAAGCTGGATGCTCCTCACTTAGGAGGCAGGAGACAGCTAGAGGAAGTAAGGCGGGTCTTAAGGGCTATAGACTGACCTCCATTTCAGTCACCATCCCTCTCTGCTTCCTGGTCCATGAAAATATAAGCAAAGAGCTTCATGCAGTCATGACAACTTCCTCTGGGCTTTGCCCCACCACACCCTGCCATTTCTTCAAGCCGTGAGCCCAAATAAAGAAGCCCTCACTAACTTGCTCTTCAGATACTTTGTCACAGTGATGTGAGAAATAATCATTATAACCCTGACTTGTCCCTGAGTGAATTAATGATTGGAATTCATCATGTCTTTTTCCACTTTGCTTACTGCACCACTCCCATTCCCATGTTCCTCATTCACCCTCTCCACACATGTGCCCGTGTTAGATGTGTAAAGTCACACACGAAGTAGGTAATCACTCCTGAATCTATCATCGTGAACATCTACAGTCCTGGGATTGAGTTTTCTTGGGTCATCTTATTTTGATTTAGGGAGGAGGTAGCCACTTGTGGATATCTCCAAGTTTTGTAAAACATCACAATGCTTCATCTCATTTCAAAATTCAATTCTTAACAGGAGAAAAAGAAAAAAAAGTAACAGTGTCTTGGAGTAGAATTCATATGTTTCTACATCCTTCAAAATGTCAGAACTCATTAGTGCACTCAGTTACATGTGATTCTTGACTATGGAATTTGATGACTTTTGGCTTTAGCTATGGGTCTATAAGAATAACAGAAAGCCCTACTTACACCTGTGGACCATAAGAGAGGAGCTCAGCAGTTCTTGCTGTATTCTAATTAAGAGATGCTGACGCTGATTTAGGGTGTGGAGTATTCTCACTACGACGGTAGGAGAATGAATTTCAGTGACGTGGGTGAGGCGAAACATCCAATAACGTGTGAACAATAGAAAGCAATGAATATAATAGAAATGCTGAAGAAAACACCAATGCTTCCGACTTGAGTACTGAGTAACTGCAAAGACTGCTTATCAAGGAGGCTGACACAGAGGTCAAGGTATTGGCCAACAAAGACTATGACCGAGCATTAAGAGGACCTTTCATTTTTGCATATCTATAGGAAAACTTGAAGATAATGGCCAGGAGATACAATCAAAGACTGAGTCTCATTTACAGAAGCATGTGTGTTCCTCTGATGCCTATGACTCCAGGAAAGGATAAGGAAAATAATACTGTTTTATCAAAGGTGGTATTGCTTTATTATTGGCTGACAAATTCTTTTAAAATGACAAGAGCCACTGAGAGACTGTATTTCATTTTCTCAATCTGACATCAATCTAAAGGTGCCAGCTATTTGGCAGCCTGGTATTTCCAACTGAGTTGCAACCACTTGGAAAACAAAGCCCAAGAAAGGCAACATAGGAAGGGCAGCCAAGAAGCATCCCTGACATTTTGTTCTAACAGTGTAGTATACAAGGAAATATGGAAACATGGCTCCTTCAAGCTTTGTCCTACTGCCTCATAGCTGTAACCCCAACACTTGAGAGGTTAATGATTTCTGTACATCTGAGGTCAGCCTGGGCTACAGAGAAAGACTCTGCATAAATAAATAGACAGACACACCAACACACAGACAGATAGATAACAAATAAATATGACCTGGGGTATATAAAGACTTTTGAATGTGCAATTTTTAAATATTACTAAGGCGAAAGAAATTAAACATGCAGTTTGGATCATTGAAAAGCATTCTTTCCTCACCAAGAGATACAGTGGCAGACCTAAGTCTTATACTTTTCCTACTGACTGACTGCAGTGTCATGAGAAAATGAACACTTCATTGCCACCCATGAAGCAACCCCTGATGCCCAAAGGGCTGAGTAATTTTTGTAACATCTCAGACATAGATGCTAAAGAAATTGGTATCATCACGCAAACATTTGAACACCTTTAATCCACAGATCAATAAATTATTAGCCTGACATTTTGCATCATAGGGGTGCAGAGAAGATAACTTGGTTTTATGATTGCTTAATTTAATCCTTATAAGATAACAAACACATTTGGAATGGGATTTTCTTTGCTAATTTGTGCAGTCCCCTCTTTCACCCTCCCTCCCTTCCTCCTGTGAGTGCATGGACCTGCATTTGCATATTGGTGAATAAGTAGATTAATCAGCAGACAACTGCCCCACTTTGCTTCTTTGCATGATATCTGCTTCTGAATTCTGTTTTGCACATAACAAGATTATACCTGGGTTATAGTAATGCTCAAAATGTTATAAAATATTTTTAATTGCTAAGATAAAAATCAGATAAGAAAGAGAAGCTATAGGTACAGAACTGCATGATCCAGTTCCAGAATGTTCAAGGCAACCTGCTTAGAGATGTAGTCATCTATAATGACTTTAGGAAGTGGTTATCGATTTTACAACTTGAGGAGATTCTTCTTGAATGAAGATGGATTTGGCAAGCAGAAAAACTTGAAAAGATAATATGAAACACAGACACACGGGCTGAATACTGATGGATCCAAATGTCTTATCTTGTATGGGGCTCCTCATTCTAAAAAATGATGTAAGCAGAAGAGAAAATGACTAATTGATTCCTTTTTGAGATAATCTCCCTTTGCTTAGAACCCTAATTACGGTATCTGAGAATTTATACCAAGGCCTCTTTTATCTCACCATCCATATTTATTACAGGATTTTACAATGTCAACAACTTCAGTCAGTTACGACCACCATGACTGCATTCATACTACAGGGATAAGACTATTGGTGATAGTTCTACTTCTATGCCAGTGTACAAAGTCCCTCCTACTTTCCACTGCTACCTCTTTTTCCACAAGTCAAGAGGTGATGCCTTTATCCAAATGCCAGGCACAAAATCTGAAAGTGATTTCATTTTACTTTTTTGGTTGTTGTTTGTTTTCTCTTTATTGTTTTCTTATTAAAAAAGTAAACAAAACTATTTTTTATTTTACATACCAATATTCTCTACCTCTCCTCCTCCCATTCCTTTTTGAAATTATAAATAATTACAGTATTTCTCCTTTTCTTTTCTCCCTCCAAACCCTTCCATAGACCCTTGCTTACTCCCTTTCAAATTCCGGGGCATTTTTCTTCATTAGTTGTTATTTTTGCATAAATGTGTATGTATGTACATAGATATTCCTAAAAATAATCTAAGACATTTGTATAGTGCTTCTTCTTTGGATGTTTTTGGGGTGAACTATTTGATTCTTGTCAACTCCCATGTTTTCATACTCCACATACAATTAATTACTATGTACTAAAAATTATTTTTTTTCATAACTGCCCCCTCCATGTCCATCTCTGTTCTCACAGATGATGCTAATTAGTTCATAAATTAATGTCATTCTATAGACATAAATTATATCCTGTTTTTAAAACACTAGAGTGTCATTGGAAAAGTTTATATAAAAACCCTTCACATTTTCTTGTATTTATTTCTGATAGATAAATGATGGTGATAGTTATCATCAAGAGCAAAAAAGTTACTCTCAATAATCACATTTTTTTCTGTGATAACTACTAAGTTGTGAACTATATATACCATGTGTGACTTTATAATAAGATATAAGTAGCAGATGGGAATAATATAATAAACCCTTTAAGAAAAATGTCAAGCCATTGCTTACAACTAGCAGACCGTGAAGTGAATAGTGCAGGCACACATTTAAGGATATTTGTTTCATACTATTTAAGAGGAAGAGAGCAGAATTCTAGCCATATGTATGATCTAATACCATGGCATATAGATATGGAAGATTATAAGAACAGAGGAGATAAACAAATTTAAAACATAGAAGAAACTTTCTTGTACAAATATGTCTGAAAATGAAAAAGCAGACTTCAGCAAAAGCCAGGGACAAAGTGATCGCTAAACAAGAAGATTCTTGGAAAGTTCAAGTATGGAGGAGGAATCATGCAGATCATTCAATCTGTGCCCTTCTATCCCTGACAAATGTGTCCAGAATGTTCTGACTTTCTGATTCCTTTTTGGAGACTTTAAAGAATGTTTGTGTGGATTGTGAATAAACAGAACCCTAGGACTTCACAAAGCATGGAGAAGCCACGTTCAACAGCAAATGAAACCCTGCTGAGAAACAAGGAGATCAATTCCCTGCTGGAGGCATCAAAGAGATACACATTTTCCTAGTGGTGATAATTGATGACCCTTTGATATTGCTCTGAGGACACAATTTAACAAGGCTCAGCTCACTGCTTACGTTATAGGAGAGAATCTGTGTGCTTACAATCAAAACACAAAACAAAATGACAAATAAACACCCCCTTACATCCAGTAGGAACCGGTTGTCCCATTTTCCCAAGAGTGAGCTAGCAAACAGCAGAAGTGCCCTGTGACTCACTGTGCAGCAACTTGTCTGAAAATATCAATTATTCTGCACCTCGGTGGCATTTCAATGGTGCGCTAGCTACTAAAACGCACACAAAAGGCTACTAACACACAGTTCCTTCAGTCATCTATTTTTTTTAAAAAATCACAGACTTAGTATCTACTGTGAGTCAGCATTGTAAAGACCTAGAATTGAATAGATGAATAAGTCATACCTACTTCAAAGGATTTTCAAGACCAGTGAGCTTGATAGATGAAGCATTCTATTGTAGGCAGTTTTTAGCAGGTAGTCTTGATCCTGAAGCAGGTTAAAAAAAAAATAAAAAGAAATCCAGACACCAAAGTAGAACTTTATGGATACAGTGAAAAGAGAGAAGCCAGCATGCGGGGCGTAAAGATGACATAAACTCATTGAAGACACATTTGAGAAGCATTACTAGTCCGGAGTGTTGGAGGAATCAAGCAGTCAACATTTTGAGGTAGATAAAAAGTTATCAATAAATATGGCAGAAAGAGTGGGTAGCCAATATTAGGTAGAGTGGGGGCAGAAGGGTAAGGGTAGAAAAAAATTTAATCTGCTGGTATCATTGCTTTTTCTATTTTTACAGCCAACCATGGACTTAGAAGGGGGAGAAGTTACACAAGCAGTTCGCTTTAACGTTTGTTTTGTATTTATTGGCGTGTTTCTCAGGTAACTATGATAAGATCTGGAAGGTGATTTCTGTTCCTCAGCAAGATGGAACTTAGAGAAAGCTTTTAGTTAAGCAGTCAGGAATCAACCAGAATGAAATATCTCTTTGGTACGTGAGCCACAATGTTAACATCTGCTTTGTGAGAGCTCACAGCTGCAAGGATCAAACTTGAAATTTCAGCCAAAAAGAACATAAAGCAAACAAGATTTGATAGTAAATGCGCAGTGTTCCAGGGGGGACATATTAAAAGTACTAGCAGGAGCTTTCAACACCATGCGGGACAGGACACTGGCCTTGGTATAAGATTGGTATAAAGCCATGCGTTTAATTATATTCACTTTTTTTTCTGCTTGGTGGTAGAAGTGCTGGCTCTTCCCAGGCACCAAACACCACAGTCACCTGTTGTCAGGGAACGCAGTCACGTCCTTGTCTAGCTTATGTTAGATTTGGATTTCAAGTCTCCAAATTTGTGAAACAAGTAAAACTTTAGTGATGGAGGAGTTAATTTCATTGGTTAAATAAAGAAACTGCCTTAGCCCTTTAATAGGACAGAAAATTAGGTGGGTGGAGTAGACAGAACAGAATGTTGGGAGAAAGAAGCCGAGTCAGGGCAGTCGCCATGATTCTCCCACTCCAGACAGACACAGGTTAAGATCTTTCCTGGTAAGCCAGCTCGTGGTGCTACACAGAATATTAGAAATGGGTTAGATCAATATGTAAGAGCTAGCCAATACGAGGCTGGAGCTAATGGGCTAAGCAATGTTTAAAAGAATACAGTTTCCATGTAATTATTTCAGGTAAAGCTAACCATGCGGGTGGCTGGGCGCTGGGAACTCAGCCCTGCCGCTCTTATTACAACACTTTAGTGTTTAAAACCTTAGCTGTCTCAAATATTTTGTTGTAGTGTCCCAGATGTCACACAGACACACACGCACACGCAATATAAACAAATAATCATATCTGGGTAAGGGCATGTATTATATATAATGAACAAAGTTGTTTGAAACTCATGGGATGTCACCACCTTAGCATAAGTTTGACATTGCCAGATGCTCAAGTTCACAGATAGAACAAATTAAGATGACATAGAAAAACTATTTAGAGAAAAACATCATAAATGTGGTATCCATCACATAAGTGTTTTCAGAAAACAGTAAGCCCGGAAAGCTTGAAATTTCTTGAAGTAAGAGCAACTATCTCCATATGTATTGATAAATGCTGAGGCCACCAAAATGAGTCATAATGAGCTACAATATAAAATGGTAACAACAAAACAAAACAAAAAAGCTAGTGGCATGTGGGTAATTTTTGGAGATACTTTACCAGACCAAAGAATCCGGATTTTGTATGAACATGCGTTCAAATATAACTGATAGTGGTTGCTTATCCTAATGTATAATCAGAGTCAAACAGAAATTTCCACTATCACTCTTTACTTTGGGGAAATTTTCCTCTATGATCTTGTTGACGATCTGATTTATGTCATTAACTAGGAATTTTTTTTCTTCATCTATGTCCACAGTTCAAAATTCTTTTTTATCTTTTTTTATTGACTGTATTGAGTTCTACATTTTTCTCTGCCTCTCTCCTCCCCTTGAACCCTCCCCCAAGGTCTCCATGCTCCCAATTTACCCAGGAGATTTTGTCTTTTTCTACTTCCCATGTAGATTAGATCTACGTATGTCTCTCTTAGTGTCCTCATTGTTGTTTAGTTTTGGTGTTTCATATTTATTGCATGTTTCTTTCTTGTTTTGTTTGTTTCCATTTTCATATTCCTTGCTTATTTTGTCTAGATCCTCTATTTTTGAGCCCTGAAATTCTATCTTCTGCCTGATTCTTAATACTTGTAAAACTTTTCCTTAAGGTTTTTTACTTGAATCTTTTAGTCCCATCTTCATTTTACCTGATTCTTCTTAAAAGTTTCTATCACTTTATTGAATTCCATTTGCATGTTCCAAATAATTTCCATCAGCCTTATGTTTATATTTTATTGAGCATAGCTCAAAGGTTTATCCTCCTTAAGATTTTTTCTCCTTGATTTTATTGAGCAGTTTCTTTGTGTCTTCTTTACACTCCTTGGCTTCCTTCATGAAGTATAAATCCTGTGTCCTGATGTTAATTTAAGTAATTCTTATTGGCAATCATTTCTACAAGACTGGTAGGTTTTGGAAGAAAAGAAAAGACACTAGCTTGCTCATTCATGCTGTTGGTGTTTTAAGTGATGGGTTCTGGGATTGTGAGTTCCTTTAGTTAGTTTTGTGTCTGATATGGACAGACTAAGAGAGGATAGGTGGATGGGGTTGACTCAAGTTGGAAATGGCATAGGTAGAATGAAGTCAGGTGGACAGCGGATGTTGGTCTCTAGTGCAAGATATGCATCCTAGATCTGACTGGATGAAGCCAATAAACATGTGGGAGGGGCCTGTGGATTAAAGAACAGCAGGGCCACTCCTAGCAGAATTTTAGATGTTAGCAAGATTGGCCAGAGAAAGCTGATGCCCTGCAAATGAGACTAGATTAGATCTTATGGGTTCAGGAGGCTTTTGAGAGAAGGTTCATTTTGACTCACCAGGCTTACCCTAGACAAAGATGTGCAGGATCACACAGGGTGGAGAGCTCGGGTGTAGTGTGGGAACAACCTTAAATGCAGCTTGTCATAGATGTTTGTATATGAGCTCTAGAGTCTCATGATGCTGAATAAAATTATAAAGATGTCAAGAATGTATCTCTTTTATCCGCCTATGTATTTAGTTTATGAATATCCATATAACAACTAGTTAGATAATGAAAAGAACATTCAGAGACTGTTACTTCTTCTTACTTATAGTCAATGGTATTCTTCAAAATCCAATTATTTATTTTCCTTAAAAGTCAGTAATTATCCTGATAATTTAGTAGCATCGTTGTAAATTCAATTCATTTTTTTCCTCTTAGGTTTGTTTTATTTTATTGATCTGCCCTTTATTACTAGATCCATGATTACCTCAGGGTAGACAAACTTTGCTAAGAATCAAGTGTTGAGGTAAGAAAGGCTGCTTTATTTGAAAAGCCAACATATCAAGAGGATGGAGGATGCCTGCTCAAAGTTCTTACCATGATGCTTGCTAAGGGATTGATTATATTGGACATGGTGATCACATATTTGTGGGTACCTTCTCTGGGCAGAGACATGTGGCTTATAAAACACACCTGATCCTAATCACAACTTTATGAGGTTCTGTTCACTTGTCTGTGTTGCAAGAAACAAGGTGATTATGTTCTCAGGCTATCTGCATATGCAATTTTTAATATGCCTCACAGACAGGAGTCATGTGGAGGCTCAGCTGCATCAAGGTCCTCTTGTTGATGATCAAAGACATAGTATTGATCAAAAACAGTCACAGGATTATCATGGAAGACAAAGGTTAAATGGGGTTAACTGGAAAGTGGAGTGGGCATGAGACAAGTTTTCCATGCTCAGTTTTATCTTTATTTCTTGTAATTCTTAAGTCATATGCAGTTGTTAGGTATGAAAAATTTTGTGATGAAAATTTTGTGACTTGTGTGTTTTGAAGGTTATCATCTGGTTTTCAGGAATCATTTTTCAGAGTCCAGTTGTTAGTATGACCTGTGGACAAACAAAGAGCAGATACTCTTTCCTTCTTATCTCTCCTTCCACTTCCTCTTCTCCCTGTCCTTCCCTTTTTACACTCCCTCTTTCTCTCCATCTCTGTGTCTTGTTGGTATCCTCAATTGCTCAACTCAGTTGATAAAGGTTAATGACCTAAGCTTCATCACACAGCCTCACAAGGTAGAAGGATAGCAACAAATCTCACAAATTTTCCTCTGACTTCTACCTAGGCGCCATTGCAAGCACACTTATGTGCAGATCGTACAAACACAGATAAAAAGTAAATGAGACACTATAACATTTTAATGTAAATAAGATATTTAATATCATGTCTTCTGCATGACATCACTCTTGGGAAGAAAGACATACTTTCCTTATTAATTTTTAGTATTATATGTAGTCAATATACAGCTTGTTTGGTAACACTCTTCTAAGACAGAGAGTTCCACGAAAGAGCAATCCCAAAAGGTCTTTGTCCTAGTTTGTGTCTGACGAAGTACTCCAGAGCGGTGCACATGGTACAATTACGCTTAAGCACCTCCTCAGGTGCTCTGCAAAAAGTCATTCTAACGTAGTTAAGCCCATCCACACAGGGAGGGGTAAATTGAACCATGTGAAAATAGCATCCTTTTCTGTAGAAAGTTCGTGGGCCTCTGCTGTTTATTACCCACCTGAAGCCATATGCTTGTTCTCGTGGAACCCCAAGTGCTTGCCGGATAAATTATGATTAATATAGAAAATAGGGCGAAAAGGGCTTTTCACAAAACAGGTGTTACTATTAACCAGGAAAGGTGATGAGAGAAAGTGAGAGATGAGCCCTTCGGTTGTCAGGATGGCATATCTGTGCAGAGGAGGCCCTCTGTGCTTAGCTTAGGCTAAATGGGAATCTTAAGCTCCCACTCGCACCTGCCCCCTGCTGTAGCTAACTCTTAGTCCCTTGTGCCTGCGAAGAGCCTCGTAAAGAGACAATCTGGTAATGAGCGGCATCGTCTGACAATTTGCCAGAAGGAAGCCTCATTTATTTAGGTTTAGTTTTTTGAGCACTTTCCCTGCGTGATGATAATTTTAATAGACAGTGTGATTTCAAGGATTTGTCTCAAGTCGCTAATTATTCCAATCTAGACCGCTCTCTCAGGAGCCCAATTACACAATGCCCCAGAGAGTCAATGCCCATTTAAGCTTCTGTGTCAGCCAGTGTGCCAGCTATCTGATTCATTTTCAGTTGGCAGAGCTACCATTATTCCTCCATATTGCGTCTTTTCTTGATGGAGAAATGTTTCCAGTCTCATTCATTCATTCATTCATTCACTCATTTTATAATTCATCCATATTAGTTACGTTTGTTGCACATGAATATTTTATTATATAGAGCAATAAAGTTGGAGAAAAAACACGTCCTCATGAACACCTGAATCTCTATCACCAGTGTTGTTTAGCATAATCTAACGTTTCAGGCAACCGAGGAAAACCTCATAAGGCAGTGAAAGCGGTAAAGTGTTTTGGTTCCAGAGAGCTGGTAGCAGAGTTAAGGACAAACATATTACAAAAGTAACCAAGCTGCTAGAGCAGGGTTATACAAAATACAAATATTCGAGAAGAATTAAAATGAGTGGGCGAGTTTTCATCAGGAAGTCAGGTGTGAGGACAAGAAAGTACATGGTGTGTCATAAAGATCAGGCGAAGGCACGTGACTTTAAATAACAACCTATCAAAGACATACTGCGTTGCTACTAACTTCCTATGCACTCAAAAGCATTAACCATGGGGCTGGAGAGATGGCTCAGAGGTCAAGAGCATTGCCTGCTCTTCCAAAGGTCCTGAGTTCAATTCCCAGCAACCACATAGCGGCTAACAGTCATCTGTAATGGGGTCTGGTGCCCTCTTCTGGCTTGCAGGCATACACACAGACAGAATATTGTATACATAATAAATAAATAAACATTAAAAAAAGCATTAACCAGTTCGAGTTACATGACACTTCTGGTGTCCCAATAAGTGAAGGTGGGGATTTACACAAAAACCATGCAGCTACAAAAAAAAAAAAAAAAAAAAAAAATTGATGTAGAACTCAAGCCAAGTAGTTTGACCTCAGAGCAATATAAGTGCAGGAGAGCAGGAATTCATTTATAGGTTTAATCAGAAGGCTACCAATATCTAATTTTAATTTTATGGGGGGAAAATGAATCATAAAAGCCCAAGACAATTATATAAAGAACCAAACAACTAGTCAAGAAAAAGGTGATTTCAATGTTGACAGGGTTGATAAGGTGTGTAATCCTAACAGTGAGGTGACAATGTTTCTGGGGAGATATGAGTGCCACTAAAGAAATGCATTGAGGCAGGCTGCAGTGAAGAAGGACAATCAGGAAATGGAAGGTAACTTGTGGGGTTTTGGCACAGACCACTAAGCATAACTGAATTATTTATGTAATTTTCAATGCAACAATTGAAATCATTATGGTCTTTGCAGACTTGATGGGACAACAGTCAACCACCGCACCTTACAATGCAATTCAGAAATAACAGTTTTATGCCCAGGGTATAAGATTTAAGTCCTTTGCACATCTGGAGAAATTCATTCTCTATGCATTACGTTTCTCTAAACACTGTGTTGAGCAGATTTTCCTCCACTATAATATATACAGAAAATAATTCTCCCTCATCAATCTCACAAAACCTGCTCCTGGTGCTTTCAGCTCTGCAATGACCTTTTCCTATTGCCTGAGTAATGCCTGCCTAGCCCATTCGGAAACAAATACAGATTGCTTTCCTTCTCTTTCTGCCTGGTGATGGGCTGATTAATAGCAGTGCAAGGGACTGCTCCTTGAGATTAATTAATCACCTGTCATAATTGTTCAGCATTTAAATAACTATTAATCTGGGTGCTAGTCAGGGTGAAGGTTGACAGGTGAAGAAGGGGAGGAGAGTTCTCACCACAGATCGGGCTAGGCTTTTGATAAAATACATATTGTGAGACCCAGGCTGGATGTGTTGGGAGGGAAGGTGTCTTAGGTACTGGGTACATATGAGAGGTTAAGAGATAACAAGTCATTTAATCGTTTATCTAATATTCTAATGTGCCTATTGGAAATGTAATATAATTAACACCATCTAAAGAGGAGATGACATGAGTCTCAGAGTTATAGGCCAGTGGAAAGCGGCCCACAGGATATAGGAACTATGAGAGGAACTTTGCTAAATGTTTCAGTACAGTGTCAAAATAAACAATTATATTTTTCACCCATCCTACACAAAAGCAATCAAAAAGGGGAATGTGAGATAGGAGGACATTGTTGCCTTACAGTTCTTTAATTTGACTGGCTGGTCTTTCTGTCCAGCGATGGGGCTACAGTCAGATTAGCACTAGGCTTTCTGCAGCTCAACCTAGTACCCAGACGACTTGTAGCTGCTTCTCTCCAGTGTAAGGCATATAAAAGAATGGAAGTTATCTGCTAGCAACCTAAGACCAACTGAATAGAAGAGCCAGGGGAAAGACAGACCGATCCCTTCTTTCCCATGGCACACGAGGTAAAGGTTTCCTATTTTTATTCTGCAGATTTTGGAATATTGGCAATAGGCAGAACTTTTCAATTCTTTGTGGGAAAACCACAGAAATTTTGAAATGGTAGAAGAGTTAGACACTTGATCCATCTTATGGAATATATAAGCTTCTCTTTATCCCAGATGAAGTTAGAAATGCTTACAGAGTACCAAAAGATGGGTACTTGGCATGCGGTCTGCAGCCGTGGAGTACTTACTGCTTACTGCGGTGGTAAATATCAGTATTGATTTTGCTGTGGTCTCCAGAATTAACAGGCCTGATAGAACCCATTATCAAGTCTCTTAAGTGGTGAGACAAATTAGTCTTCTTGGCCACCGTGTTTCACCTGATGGCTTAGTGAGCTGGTGAACTGTGTAATTATTTATTATAATTCATTCCATCTTTTTCAAACCCATGGGAATATAATTTAACACTGTGAGATTAAAGGTGTAGGAGAGAATCTTGTTTATCACTCATACCAAGCATGTGAAAATTCTCTGAATAGTATATGTACCAATCATATTTTTAGTTTTCAGTTGTCCACCACAGTCACCTGACTTCCTATGTGATATTTGTTTTCCTTTTGCCCACTCAGTTTACATGAATCATTTGTCTCTTTCATTAAAGTCTTTCTCTTTGGTTTCAAATATATTTGCCTTTAATTTCTTCTTTCCCTTTTCATGTTTTTTTAATGCAAAAATATACTAAGCCCCTTTGTGTAACATTCAAACAAAAAATAGACAAGCTGGTCCTTACTTTAAAATGGACTGTGATAGGCAGGAGAGAGAGATGATAGCACAGATTTAAAGGGAATGTGGAGTGGAAGGGAATAATGTGAGATCCAAACTAAATCAAGACTAAGGCTAACCTTAACCCGAACTCTATTTCCCATTAGTGAAACAGCATTGATACCTGGGGAACTGCCCCTCCCCCCTTTTCTCTATTTGATTGGTAGTTGAGAATCACACTGCTTAGGAGGGCTGTTGTGGCTATTTACCTTATAAAAGACTTAGCAGTTTCCCAAGTTTGCATAAAGTACTTAGTAGACATTAGGATCCAGAATTAAGACTAGAGCTTTGTCATACATCACTAGCAACTACACTGTAACTACTTTGTATTTTCTTGCTCCCTACATCACCTCTGTAAATGTCCTCTCTCAACAAAAAGTTAGGATATGAAATTCTCTAAACATACAGGTTGCACTTCAACAATGATTTCATTTGTAGACAAGGAGTCTTCACAGTGATTAAATTAAAATGACTTTATTGGGATAATCTCTAATCCAGTATGTAAGTCTGCAGTAGGACAGAGATGTGAGCATAGAACACCTTGTATGAAAGTCAAAGAATATTGAAACACAGCTGATGAACGAAGAGCTCGACCACACAAGCAGAGGTAAGAGATGCCCAGGTACGAGGTAAGAGTGCAATCATTCTGAGGGGACTGGCCTAGGAAAGAGGATGATGGACGACCTCCACTCAAATGCCAGATTCTTCTTCTCAGCCTTTCCAAGGAACCAGCTCCATGGAAACTTGACCTTAGCCTTTGCCTTGCAGAACTAGGAGTCAATAAATTACCACCCAAATGTATTACCTTGTGATACTTTTTTACCTAGTACGATGTTGGACCATTTTCTTTCTACCTTTTCATTTCTTTCCCAAATACTGTTCTTAGTCTTCTGTTTGAAGAAAAAAATATGATTTTCCCCTCCAGATATACCTCTCAGATCAGAACCACTTAAACTACTTTTTCTTTATATAGCATACTTTAGAGTTAAGACTGGGGTAGGAGGGCCCAAGAAACTTAGAACGTATTGCTGGTCTCCATATTTTCCTCTTACAACATACTTAATTCATACCCTATGGGATCTCTGACCCCTTTTAGAACCATAGTTCCCCAGGGGACCCTGATATGTGTACTGTAGTAGGAGCTGCGGGCTGCGTTCCTGCCGCCCCAGCTCCTGGTCACCTGGCTAGCTTATGCCCCGAAATAACAACATACAAACTGTATTCTTTTAAACACTGCTTGGCCCATTATATCTAGCCTCTTCTCGGCTAACTCTCGCACCTGGACTAGCCCATTTCTAATAATGTGTGTAGCACCCCAAGGCACGCTTACCAGGAAGATTCTAGCCTACGTCCATCCTGGGTCCGAGCTTCATCATATCTGCCCTCGAGAGCAGAGCTATGGCATCTGAGCTCACTTCCTCTTCCTCCCAGCATTCTGTTCTGTTTACTCCACCCACCTATGTTCTAACCTATGAGGGCCAAGCAGTTTCTTTATTATTTAACCAATGACCTTTCTCCATCAGTGTTTTGTTCTCTTTCCTAAATTCAGATTGTTCATGCTATAACAACTGCAGCCACTTGTGGGGTCCCCAAAAATTCAATCACTAAATGCATAAGAAGAGGAAAGCTAAGCCTACCTTTTTGTGACAGTCTGTTTATGTGGCAACCATCAGTACTGAAACCCATTTGAATTATGACAAATATCTAGTCTCCACACATACGTTTATTAATGAGCTTACAGATAGCAGTGCCTCTTTCAGCAATGATTCAGTATAAATTACAAGTTTTAGAATACCATAATTTAACAAAAGAGTGTGTTATAAGGAATGCCTTGGTGTCAGTGCAACAGCTAATTTTCTATTAGGAAATGCTACACTTGTGAATCTTGGTCATTAATGTATGAAAAGCCCCATTAAGCCATTTGCCTCTAATAGATTGCTGTTTTGCAATAACTGTGGATACTCTCAATCAATCCATTAGATGAGTCAGAATACAGGAAATCTTCCCAACTACTCCCTTCACCACAGAGGTCAGACCAGGAAAAACAATAGCTTCACATATACTCCAGTCTCCTCAAGGGCTTCATGTCATTTCCATGACCTACGCTCCCAAATGCATGTCCTTTCTACTTCTAGTAAGGCAACATTGGAAACATTCAGATGAGCTCATGTGTCGTTCTCTTTCACACCCCGAGCATTCAGAGTAGCTGCCCCCTTACAAATCCACTATCTATGCCCCAGCGCTCTTATTAGGTAACCCTTCCAGGAAACCTAGACTGACTCTCTGGCCCTCAGTTGCTTCTTTCTCTTTCATTTTTCCTTTTAAGCCTTCCTTTTACTGCCTGTAACTATACTGTAAACTTGGAAGATCAAAGTTGGTTGTTTTCCCTTAGGTCTCTAAACTTCATAGGTCTCTATGTTCCTCATAATTAACTTACATGAAACTTACAGAAGATGACATGTTGGAAAATGAGTGGATGTATGAATGTATGAATGAATGAATGATAATAAATTTCTAAAAGGATTAAAGAAAAATTGTGAATATGTAATGGTATTAAAGGATATTATATCTGAGTTACATTTTCTCTTACATCAAAGTATGATTGCATTGTTGAACTGTCAGAATGAAGCTGATACAATATGTACAGGAAATCATATATAAGCTATGATGTAACACATTACCTGGAGTTCTTTTTTAAAATCAATTTGTGGATTCTATAAGAGTAGGAAAAGATAACTCCAAAAGAATAAAATGTCCCTTCCTCACACTCTGTCTCTCTTATCTCTATATATCTCTCTGACTCTCTGTCACTTTCTCTCTCTCTCTCTCTCTCTCTCTCTCTCTCTCTCTCTGTCTGTCTGTCTGTCTGTCTGCCTCTTTCAGAGGAAAAAAACCAAGAACTCTTAAGGGAGTATATATACTTTAATCATATCTACTACCACCTAAGCCCCACCTCACCCTGCATCCCTTATGGTCTCCTTTAACTGCCTATTCTGCTGTCTTGTCTTCTTTTTTGTTTATATGAGATAAAAATGCAATGTAGAGACAAATATATTAAAATATTTAAAATATTTTAAAATACACAAATGGTCTCAAATGTGTAGAATTCTCTACAATGAATTCCTGATGTGGGATCCCTCTCTGTATGCTGTGAATACTATTGGTTAATAAAGACACTGTCTTGGGCCTGTGCAGGAAATAGAGGTAGGCAGAAATAAGCTAACTAAACTGAATGCTGGAAGAAAGAAACAGGAGTCAGAGAGAAGCCATGTATCCCCACAGGAGACAAACACTAGAAATTTGCTGGTAAACCACTGACATGTGGCAATATACAGATTAATGGAAATGGGTTAAATTAAGATGTAAAAGCTAGCTAATAAGAAGTTAGAGCTAATAGGCCAAGCAGTGATTTAAATAATATAGTTTCTATGTGATTATTTTGGGGATGAGCAGCCAGGAACTAACAAGCAGCCTCCTTGCAACAAATTTCACTCTATTCAACTTCAGAACAGGAAGAGTTAGCTCATGTGATAGATGAGACGACCTCCAGAATTTTATGAGCTTTCTGAGAGCAGCGTTGTTTATCCTTGGTTAGACTGACCTTTTCCAATGGAGTTGTACATCCCTTCATAGTTAAAGATCTGGACATATATTTTCAGAAGTTATAACTGCTACTTAATATCTTCAGCATTGTCCCTGACACAGTCCCTGGCACAGTGTAGACATTCAGCATTGATGAGTGGAGACAGGAAGTTGCATAAAGACTCAGGAAGTCATTGTTGCCTGAGTTTAAAGACTGAATCCTACCATTCTCTGTGGACTACCTAGAAAAATAACATACATCTATAAAATATTAGTAAGGGTTCTCACCCCAATATTTTCTCTGCTACCACATAGAATATACCACAGTTAATAAGCTAATATCTCTAAGCTTCTTTTGGATTAAACAAGAAGATAACTTTCTTTTCATTCCTCTAACAAAGCTTGTTGCAAAGATTAAAGGAGATTAAGTTGCTAATAAAGCTTATAATGAACTTAATTCTGAAACTGTTATTTGTAACAGAGTTACTAACTGAGCTCTAAGATTCATGGCTCTTCTGGTAGGACAGATAAGCCCATGACTTTACGTTCCCAAGCAAAGGGACTGTATGTCTTAGGCTCCTTACATCAACATGAGGTCAAGTCCACTCTACGATTTCTTGCTGGAAAGATAATGGAAAATAACATATGTCAAAGTGAGATGCTCAAAACACTGACATGATGCTTTCTTCCCCATCATATCTCTCAATGTCTACAGGCCTGCTATTGATGATCTGTCAACCTCCAATCCTTAGATGCTAGACCTTCACAGGAAATTATACCTGCAGTTGCTCTCTCTGCTGATGGACAGCATGAGACAGCGTCCTCTGTCCTAGTTCAAACAAAAAAGGAGACTTTGCATTATGTCAAATATTTTACAACCGAACTTTGTTATTTCAGGTTTTATTATTCCACTTAGAAAAAAAGTAGACAGGGCTCAAATATAAATGAAAGAATTCAAACAGGGCTATAGGGAAATAAAGAAAGCCTAGAGAAGGAGAAATTAAAGGAGAAGTTTTGGGGACTTCAAGAGACAAAACCATGAATGTATTTTTTTAAATTTTAATTATAATTCCTTAAAGTTTTTATTTTATTTGAAAGTTTTATTTCCTCTTGTTTGCATGTCTATGACCTATGTCCATGCCTGTTGGAGAAAGAAGCCAGAAGAGATTGTTGGATACACCAAAACTGGAGTTAGAGATGGTTGTTAGACCCCATGTAAGGCATAATGATTTAAAGGGCTTTAGCCAACAATATTCCACTAACTCTTCTTAAAACTTCAGTATGTAATGCATTACTTTACAGTACATTGTTGAAGAAAATTTCAAGAAGTCCACCGTTAAATTTCAAAGTAGACTACTACAAGTGAGAAGGCGAAGAAATAAAGTATTTAAAAACATGTTTAGAGAGAAAAATACTGACATTACTTCTGGTCCATGAAACTTACTATAAGCAAAATGTAAGTATTTTCAACTTTGGAGGGAACGGTTGATTTAAAAAAAAAAACAAAAAACAAGCAACCAACAACAAGACACTGCTGTGATCGCTCATCAAGAAAAGGCAGGAGTGGCCAACCCCGAGAGCCTGAGTTCATTCCCTGAAGGGAAGCTACTTATAAACGCTCTCCTCTGACTATACTATGAGTACAGTAGCACACACATTAATAAATAAATAAAAATTCAAGAAATAAATGTAAGTATTTTTTTAAGTGAAACCATGGCTCAAATGTCTTCTGGTACCTGATTAACCCTTACAACTATACACTTGAAAGGGGATAGAATAGTGGAAATTTCAGAACTTTTGTGAAAGATAACTTTCAGATCTGCATAAGAGCTATGGATGAAGAAATCAGTACTGAAGAAAAGTTTCACTATGTAATGAAGACCATTTTCTCCATCAGTGACAGTCTCTTTATCTCTTTATACTTGTGTCTTCTCTGCATTTGTTTTCCCTTCATTCCAAAAGGGAATTTTCAATACAGAATTTTGTTCTTTAGCCCATGAATGAAAAAGCAATTGCCACCAATTCACACATTGGACAATGACAAAGTTATTTCTGGCTGGTCAGAGGGGCAGACCTTGGCAGAAATATCAAATGTTTACTCATTTCTGTGGTGTACAGACTTATTTTTCTAAGAAGCATTCGTGCAATTCAAAGCAATGCAGAATATCCTTTAATGAAACGAGGACCATGAACCGGTTCACCTAGCAGACTGAAAAAAAACATGGCAGATGTCTCTTTTGTTCAAAGGTGTTTAAGAAATGTCTTTGTGTCTCCTCTTATCTGTACTTATCTCTCGCTTGAGTTCCATCTGATGAGGAAAGTGCAGATGTGGAGGTGGATTCTATCTTTTTATTTCATTTTTTGTCTTATTCAAATAAAATGTATTTACCATTTTTAATGCTTTTAGATATTGTGTGTAACTTAAGTGCTCTTTATATACTAAATAAATACCTGCTTATTTCATTAGCAATATTAAAATATGTGCTTTAACATCATTTTCTTGTAGAAATTTAATAATTAAGACTGACTTTTCATTAGGGCAGAGGACTCTTTCTTACATATACTTTATTTTCAATTCCACACATGTATGTTTTCAAGAGAAATAGACATATGCATAAAAATTTAGGGATTTCTAACCCACTCTGATGTTGGCTTACTTGTTCAAAACCTATGCCTCTGTTTCATAGTCTATGGATATATTGAAAATAAATACCACTTTAGAAAACTGTGGTTGAAAAGTTTTTAAAAATTATTTATTATCATTATTTTCATGTATGTGCATACATGCATCCATGTTTGTATGTGTGTGTGTGTGTGTGTGTGTGTGTGTGCCACGACACACTCTGAGCTTCTCAGAGGACAACTTCCAGGAGCTGTTTTTCTCCTTTCCTCATGGGTTTCAGGATTAAACTTCGGTAACCAATTGGGTGGCAAGTATTTTATCCAATAAACCATTTTCCTGGCCCAATAAAATACATTTATATTAAATCTGTAAAAATTTCTCAGTGATTAAGAGCAATTGCTGCACTTACAGAGGACCTGAGTTTGGTTACAGAAGCCAACATAGTTGCTTACATATATGCAAGAAAACACACGAAAAACAAAAATAAATTTAAAATTATGTAGAATATGTGTGTATATATACTACTATAGGCTATCCTTGTTAATTGAAAGATAAAATAAAATGAATGTCGATGGGAATGAAAGTGATTTTTAGAACCCTCTGAATTTTGATTAAGAACTTCTGAGAGACCCCTTATTATCTGTCCATTAGGAATAAAGAGAAAACTTTAACTTCCCCAGGTGTTTTAACAATCAAGAAAATCCATATCATGTAATTTTATGTTCATAAACTGCAGCAACATAAGCATAATAATACGAAGAATAAAAGAAAAGCTTCCGTGTTCAGTGCAATCTTCATTCCAGATTGGCCCTCATTTTCCGGATGTTCTGTATCACTGGACAATCGGAGTTTCATTTGTGCTCGGTATGAATGACATCACTTCTCATGTTCTTTGTGCTAGTGTAACTTTTACTACCAGCACGTAACTACACCTTTATCAATTCAATGTACTTTTCAAAAGATGTTAAATTGTCTTTGATTGTACAATACCAATTAGCACAAAATAATCAGAGCTGTTCATTTTATTACTACTAAAGCACAGATAAATCGAAGTCTTAAAGTTGCTTTGAAGGGAAACTAATGGAACAGTCACAGGGTTTCTTTCCTACAAAGACAACTACTCAATTCAAAATATTTATGATTCTTTCTTCCCTAGAAATGGATTGTATACAATTACCCTTCAAAATAGGGTATGGATTTATTTGAATTATTATAAATCTATTCTTGAGTTACATTAAAACATCATGATGAAAAACAAGTTTTCACAGAAAATAGATTATGTGAAAATATTTCCTACTTTGATTCAAACCATCCATTTAATATTGAAATTGCTTTATATTGAAGCTATTAAGAAATTTCTTTTTATTGAAACTGCGCTGTCAATATAGCATGCAATACTCAGATAAGATAGCAAGGGCAAAATTAGATCTAAAAACTAGTGTCGATGGTATCTTCTGAGACGAATTACACACAGTTACCCTTACTTATAAACACCTGTCCAAAGCAAAAGTATTTGTATTTATAGCAACCTAAGGGTGAAAACAACCAAGACATCCATTAGTGGACATGTAGAGCAGTGAAGGATGTATAGAGAGATGAAAAGGAATGAAATCCTCACAATGAAATACTACAATCCTTACCGAGGAACATGGTGCTTATTCCTTGTCAGCTTCATGGCTACTGACACCTAGAACTGTAATGCACACTTCTAGGCATAACTTTGAGTGTATTTCCTAAAAGACTTAACTATGGTGCATGAGAAACTGTGAGTGTTAGTGGCAGTATAATCACCTGTTTGCCGGATGAGATAATGGGAAAACAGACAGTGGCCTAACACAGGAAACCTCTCCCTCTACCCACCCTTAGAAACCAACACCTTTCTGCCACCATCCTGTTACTCAAGGCCAGACAAAAAGCAGCCATTTGACCCTGGATTGGAAACTGTAAAGCAGTCAGGCAAGATAAATCTTAGTTCTTTTAAAGTATTTGTTTTAGGTATTTTCCATAACAGCAAGCAGCATGACAAGGACAGAACAGACCATCCTCTGGAGAAATTCAGAATATTATGCAAAGTACAAGAGACAAAACCCCGTGTGTTAGATGATTCTATTCATCTGAAGTATTATAAGCAAATTCACAGAAGCTACATTGATAGTTTCCAGGGACTAGAGAAGAGGAGGTGAATAGCACTTCACTGTGGGCACAGTTCCTCATGATGATGAAATTATGTTAGAACAAGATCCTAGATAATTCCTTCAGAAAAGGGTGGGAGCATTCAGAGCTATTCAATTGTAAACTTTTAAATAACTTTGTAATGTGAATTTATGAATTCAACCTTTAAGTTTTACCACCCCACTGAAGCACATACACTCACACAGATACACACACACACACACACACACACTCCACAAGAGCTTAATCAAAACTTCTTGGGCTAACATGTCACTACAGTCTACTGTTAGCTACCTATACTACTTAATAATGCCTTAATATGTAGTCCCATGCATGTAATACATGTATTATATTTAACATGTCTAGAATAAAATCAGTTTTGTTCCCATACTTTCCTCCACATCCCCACTTTTCCATCTGAGTAGAGTTACTCTTTTAGTTCAGGCTCAAAATTGTGGAGTCATCCTCTGATCCCGTAACCATGGAATCATGTTCGGGGACTTGCCTTCTCTTTTTCTTCACTTCCCACTACCGGTTATCCCCGTTAGGATTCCATGCAACTCAGAGTATTCTCAAATCACCCTAATGTTTGTGTAACTGACATTATTGTAAATGCCCAGAGTACCCTTCCCTGCTCTCTCAGATCACATGAAAGCTACCAACTCCATTTCATTACTAGCCTTCCTTACCTGCCCCACCCTTTAATATTCAGACCTTATTTCTTATTGCTTCCTCCTTAATATTTCTGCCTAGCAGACATACTCTTGTTTACATCATTTTTGCTTTTATTCTCTCTAATTAAATTATGCCCTCTCCCGATAACAGGCATTTCTCCCTTCCGTCGGGTCTCTTTAAATAAGACATCAAAGAGCTTCCTTTTTCCAATGTTCTTAGGAAAAAGTAATTCACTACTACTCTTCCTTGTATATATCTTGACTTAAGTCATTCTCAGATTCATATTTTTCTCAAAATATCATTACTGACAATGCCACTTCATCACCACGTCCTTTCATGACAAATGACCAAGACACAAATATAACTATATCTGCAACAGGACCTACCAGCTTGTTTTATTCTGTCTAGACAACTGTGTTATGGAGTACCCTGTAAGAGAAGCCCTTCCTTTTACTCAGTGTCTCGCCCTCAATGGACCCCTCCTTCAAATAGGCAGAGTCTGAGGATCTGATCTAATCCTTCATATATGATGCTCTAGACTAATTCAAAGTTTGTATGCAATGCATTAAAGCCCTCTGCTTTTTCCTTTGTTAATCTAAGTCCTAACTTGTCATTATGAAGCCATTTAGTATGGTTTTCTCTATTATACTGGCTAATTTTACTTCAATTTGACACAAGCTAGAGACATTAGAGAAGCGGTAGCTTCAATTGAGAAAATGCCTCCATAATCCAGTTATAGTCAAGCATATCGGGCATTTTCTTAAGGAGTGACGGCCCAGTCCATTATGGATGGGACCATCCCTAGGCAGCTAGCTGATCCTGGGGTCTATAAGAAAGCAGGCTGAACAAGTTTGATGAGCAAGTTTGGTCCTGTGCTGGTTCCCCAGCTGCGAATCAGGGGTCAGAGAGCTCCCACTAGCTCGAGTCAGCTGTTCTTGTTGGTATCCCCACCATCACCTTGACCCCTTTGCTCACAATATTGCTCCTCCCTCTCTTTGACTGGGCATCTGCAGGATCCACTGGGCCAAACTCATGGAGTCTTTTGTTGTTTTTTACAGTCTTGAAATTCTATTCAGACGACAGAGTTCGGTAATTTCCAACCTCTCATCTCCTTCACTTTCCGCGTCTTTCTGCTCTGGGTCATACAGGCTGCATCACTTGACCTTGGTTCACGGGAGAAGGAGGGTTTGGAGTAGGTCTACCAGCACTGGGCACTGGATAAGATCCCAACTACATTACTGATCAATGACTACGGAAGTGTACGTAAACTGAGCAGACCTTTAAGACTCATTACATAGATCTCACGGCTGTCCCCAGTGAGTCCAACAGCATCTGCCAAGAGAAGTTTAATGCAAAGGAATGTGGTGTGGAAACAGAAGGACGACCTACGAGACTGCCATTCAGACGTTTTGTGACCTTCATGAGAAACAACAACCAAAACAACAACAAACATGGTCCTGATTAAGTTGTCTTTGAGCAATATAATAAAAGCATATTTTGATTTCATTTTTAAAGTAGAGGAGTCATATATTTGCATGGACAGAGGATGAGAAGAGAAATATACATCTGGGGAGAAATATGTAGCCCATGATCATTGCAAATTGGAAGTACTGGAGGAGAAATAAACAGAAGGGCAATCTTCCTCGGAAAGGTAGTCACTGGGGGAGGCTAAATAATTGACTATTAGGGTAACACGTAGCACAGCCTCTTTAAGGGAGATAGATCTGAAGGAAAGGCATTCTAATGAACTGTGTCCAAAAGTATACAAACAGTAGCGGAAATGTGGCATGGGGATAATTTCCTCTCCACTGTGACCATATGCTCACTGAAGACGCTAATCACGCTAATTGCTTAGGGAGGACTCTGCGAAGTGCATCTTATGGGCTTTGCTGAGAAATATCACAGAAAACATAAAATGGTAAGGTTGCTATTTGCAGCTTGTCAGGAATCAGCCACAATTTATTTTAGCAGGATTTCATATTAAGGGAAAAGCCTAATTTCCCATCTGCCTAGGCCAAATAAATCTCCATGCAATCAAGGAGCAAAGAATTTCCAAATTAACTCTTCATGGCAGGGCTGCTTGACATTTCCTGAGCCAACATGGATGGGAATGCGTGCTTCAGTTTTGCTCCTGAGATTCATACTCTGAACACTCTAAACAGTAAAGTGTGGAAGAGAGATGGAAGGCAGCAAATGAAAGCCTGGACACCTAGCATGTGCCTTGGGAGAAGTAAATTGGTACCATCTCATTTCTAAATAATTGGCTACTTAGACACTTGAGTTTGACATAGTTCAATTTTTCAACTAAAGAAGAAATTTGTGTTTAGTTACAAAACTCATATACCATCATGGTAATTAAGCAAGGCCTGGAGAGATACCAACTAAATAGTGGCTTAGATATGAGTCTGAAATTGCAGAGAAAATGAGACATATGGCTGGGCAATGAAAGAAACTTCCTATCCCCATTCCAGACTGCAGAATTAGATGACATATTTATAGGAATAAAAAAAAAACTATAGAAAGGAAGAAATGCAAAGGGAAAACCATGAGGGAAATAGAAGGCAAGAGTAGTTCAGCTGGCTTTTCATCTGGCTTTTTTCTTTGTAGTCTGTGGTATAGGCAAATGTGGCTGTACTTGACACTAGGTATTTTATCATAGCTGGAGTGACACATGGGACACAGGCAGTACTTGAATGTTCAAAATTAAAATACTTTCCTATCTTCATCAAGACACCTTCTGATGCTCACACTGATCACCATGAGGGATCGCACAGGTCATCTTAGACCCTAACGGAATGGCAGCATGTGTCAGTGCCTTCCTCTGTCAATAGAATTTTCAGGGTGCTGTGCCTGGAAGACTGTAAACTGTTTAATGTGAGAGGGACTTCTACCGTGTGCTACACAATGAAGATGCTCTTCTCAAGATCCCAACTTTGCAGGACTCACACACATACAGGTTACATAAGATACATTTAGTTGGGCTCCTTCCCAAAATTCTGGGAAATTCAGCACAGGGCGTGAGCGGGAATGGTAATCCTTTCTAGCAGGTTCCAGTTGGAGCAAAACCTACAGTCATCATTTATGCCTATCATTTTTAATGGCACAGTTCATCTCACAGATGGAATTCTCACTCTTCCCTCAGGAACAAAACTACCAAGAGCAGTAAATCTTCATGGTGGGGTCAGCCCAGAAGTTTATGAACCACCCCCTTTTTTTGAGAACTTGGGACGAACATTGTGCAGAAGAACCCAAACTTTCCACTGCATTAGTATGGGTTGTCTCAGATGCCCAACAAATATTGCATTTCTTTCTCATAAGTGTGATTTGTGAGAAATTACTTTGAATTCTGCAGAGAAGCCAGTGCTGCACATTTCTCAAGACGTAAAGGGGGTGCCACTTTGATGCACAGGGAATCAGGAAGTAACAGGTGATGGAACCTGTCATTAGCAAACTTATGTAGAAAGATAATTTCTAATTTTTCTCCTAATATTTAAAACCCAAATCAGGCCTGGAGGGTTGGCTCAGCTGTTAAAGGTTAGAATCACAACCAAAAATATAAAACCCAAATCAATAAAATGCAGGTTTGCAGTGATCAGCGCTGATATCACGGGATATTAATCAAATAGGTTTCTGTATCACAAAGAGAACTCTGGGGTGTTCAACTGACACATTTAGGCTGTTTAGTAAACACACGCTTCTATCCTAATACTTCTAATTTTATAAACATAATTACATAATTCATCAATTCTCCCTGATATCCACATCAAAAGGATTTCACTATAACATAGCATAGACTCCTGAACATAAACTCACCCCTCACTGTTTCAATTTTGCTTGTAAAATGTTTCTTTCTGTGCTCTTTACCCTACACCTATGGACTGAATGAACTGATTCTGCCTATATCTCACTAACTTCCAACACACTTAGACTGTGTTTTATTCTTGCAGTCAAACAATGCTATTTTCTTCATTAATGATGATCATTTTGCTCTGCTCTTCTCTGAACCATCCAAATCTTGCCAAGTGGATGACACCTAATGAGCCTGCAACAAGAGGAAGAAATAAGACGGTACTTCACAGGATTTGGTGAGCGTGTAACTCCTTACCCATGCTGAGACTACTCCAGTTCTCACTCCTCATCATAGCTGGAAGCCAGTGCTATCCCCTTTGTATCTTACAGTTCTGAACATGATTTGAAGCTTTCTTACTGTTATTTTTTCCTATATAATATGAAAAGAAAGTATTTTGTTCCAATGCAAGAATAATTTCTATTTTGTTTTCTAGTTCCATGTTTAGTCAGACTGAGACCTTGCCTAAGTAAGTCCATGAAACAGATTGGATCAGAGTAGAGTTCTTGTTGTTTTGCCAGGGCCAGCTCAAGTATTCTCACAAGCAGGAATACAGTTCACAAATCATGCATTAGACATTTAACATACTCAGGGAAACGCAGGAGAGATATCTGAACACGCTATAGCTAATGCACTAGATGACAAGGAAGGAAATTGTGAATTTTTGTCTGCTCATGTCCCCTTCACACTTTCGGGATATGCAGACCAAGTTTTAAAAGTTCTAGTCTCCGTCCCCTCCACCCTCTCACAAGCTACAACTGAGATGACAGTGCTTTAGAAAACAGTTCATGCGGGTGGACAACATTTCCCTAGTCTACTTTGAACATCAGACCTTAAGGTATTAATGCTCTCTGTCTACTAACACTTCTGTGCATTTAGGAAAACAAGGCAAGTTTGTCTTCAAATGCAAAGAATTACTGACCTGTTTTCAGAAACATTCACGCTTGTGTTTGTGTGCCCGGTATTTTTAGATAACAGCTGTGAAGCTGTGCAAAGATGGAAAACAGCACCGCACTTTGGAGATTAGGCAGATGATTGAGACCCCAAGGTATTTCACCTCCCGGGGAGGCATTCCTCCTTGGAATAGATGATCGAAATGAGTCTTCCCTCAGCAGGACATATGGCATCTGTCCAGTTAAGAAAAGCTTGAGCTTCTATTTTTAGATTTATCCTATCTCCGGAAAGACAGAAAGAACACAGAAGAGTTTCCGACAAAGGCCACCGGCCCTCTCCAGAAGCAACTTTTCCTTTAAATATTCATCTTCCTCCCTGTCCCTGTTCTAACTAAAGCAGGCTAAGGGAGCACTTTCCATATTCAATGCCAAGTCATATGCTCACAGGTGGCTGTGATCTTTCTGTTGGACAAAGTAAACCAGGACCGTATTTGCTTTCATTATCAATTATTTCCACCTTTGCTTATTGTTTATTTCTATTTTGAAGATGCTGGAATCAAACACTCACTTTTGGGAAGAAACCATTTCATGGCTGGGAGGAAAATCTTGTGGGTTATAGCATCTGAATAAACTAATTCGACAACTGGGGGTCGAGATGACAGGAGGTGGAAAGCACAGACTTCAATTAGATAAATGGTGACCTAGGCTTGGGTGAAGCAAGACAGAGAAAAATGCAGGGTCAGAGTCAAGAGTATATTCAATTTGGCTCATGATGGTACAGACAGGACCTACTGGTGCATGGTTGCAGGGTGAAGGGTATTGATGGTGTTTCATTTATTTCAAGGTGCCACCAGAAAAAATTTGAATACTTTCACCATGAAGAAATCAAAAGTATTTGAGCAGGCAGCTATGTCTAACCTAATGTAAATACAGTTTAGAATATGTTACACAATAAATATGTACAATTTTTAATAACTTTGTTTGCTACTTAAATATATATATTTTAATTGTGACTCTCCACCTCTAAAAACTGTTGGGATAACCATGCCGTCACAGTCTAAAGACAGTCTTTACACCATGACTAAACTACCGCTGTGAGATATCAAAAAATAAAATCAAAAGGAACATTTGTTATTGAGTCCCTTTTGAAAAATGGCAAAGCATGGGTCTCTATGGTGCCTAGGGGGACTGGCTTCCTAACACTAGAACTTAATGAAAAGAGTCCAAAGAGAAAGCTTATTTGTACATCATACAAAACGGAGTTCAGTGATTCTTTCTAGGACACAATGAAAAAATTATTTCATCTCTTTGTGTCTACATTAGCCCATCTTTAAAATGACGCATAGGCTTCATTTATCACGCTTTTCATGTTCCAGGGCTACCCCTAAGAACTTTCATTATTGCGTTTGATCCTCAAAGCAACCCTATGAGCTAGACAGTATTATTATATCTAATTTTCAGGTAAGACAAGATATCAGAGAGATCAAGAAGCCAAAATGCAAAGAGAGGGTGGCTGGCAAAGAGGTAGTGAAAAGCTCTACTAGTGTGAACTAGGAAAAGCCCTGATAGTGGTGGCTACGCTGCTGTAGACATAGCAGGGCTCATAGCTGAAACTCTGTACCGAGTGCTGATGTGTAACTTAGGGAGGAGGAGGGAGAGAAAACCATGGTGGTTCTGCAGGCTTAGGCTAGTGCTTTGAATAGAAAAGTGATGCCATACACAAACTGACTTTGTCACAAATGAGTGAGCCATGAGGACGTGGGAGGCTAGATACAGTCACTTCTACGGATGGGTTGCAGTCAGAAGACTGACTTCTGTGCTCACTCTACCATCAGAGAAGCAGAGCACAAGGCTCAGTTAAGGACAAACCGGTGATGAGGAATATCGAGCTCATCTGTGGATAGCAGCCTAACACGTTCTGAAGCAGGTTTAATGCTAAGCTAAAATTTTGCCTTAAGCCTCTGGGCTACTTCAAACCCAGATTTCAATCAAAGGGAAACCATCTGGACTTTTTAAACTCAGGTTTCAATGCTGTTCAAGACAGTAAAAATACAAGTATGAAATTAATAGCTAGTTTTTATCATTATAACATTATAACAAAAATCTTTAGGGAAAATAATAGTTTTCTAAAAAAAACCAAAATATTTATTTAGTGAGAACATCAATATTCTGTATTTTACAAATACCCTTAATTTATGTATAATAGAAGCCATCTCTTCTGTTGTCAGTGGATTACTACGTACACTTTTTTCTTGTGATTTTTCCCATTTTTTTCTTTTCTTTTTGAAATTATAATATAATTTTCTCATTTCTTCCTTCGAAACTCTGCATTACAACAGAATCAGACTAGGTGATGTCCTAGGGAAGGGCCTATGACCATCAAATCAAAATATTAAAAATAATGTTTAAATATTAATTTGAGGTTTTTATTGTAAATAGATTTTTTTCATACACTATATTCTGATTATGGGCTCCCCTCCCCAAGTTCTCCCAGATTCTTCCCATTTACCCATCCACCCAAATCCATATCTTTCTTCCTTTCTTTCTCATTATTATAGAAATAGGCACAAGAACCCAAAAATGCATCTTTTTTTAAATTTTTATGTGGAAATTCAATCTTTGGCCTATCTAAGGATATCATAATATTTGTATTTCTCTGCAACTATACTTATCTATAGTATACAATTATAGAAATATGTCATTTCTTTGTAGTAGATTTAAAATTTCATAATAAATCTTTAAATGAAAAATATATTATATTGCTTACTAGGTTTATGGTGAAGTTGAAAAAATGTAACAATGATTTCATTTATATCTTTAGATGAAACACTTTCAAAGTGTTTCTAATCCCTTTGTAGAGTTCTCTAAAAGGCTCAAACTTCCCACGTATGAGGCTTATGAGGGTGATGATAGAATATGAGCAATCGCAGAAAGATGATGTTGAACTTGAGGACAGTTGAAAAGTGCCTGTCCTGCCTCTATGCCAGAGGTCCATTGAGAGGTAATGGATGTGTTAGTTCACTGGTCCATTAGTTAAGAGGTTCACAAATTTACCTTCTCTTCAATTTGTCAAGCAAATAGTAGTCTAGATGGTCATATGCAAATATTTTGTAATTTATTTATGTATTTATAAATGAGGAGTTGCTTTAATGAAAGGTTTAGCTTGATGGTTAAGATTATACAAATTTTAATGTTTTTGATTAGGACAGAATTACATCACTTCCTATCCTCCTTATTCCCTCCATCCCCTCCCAACTGCCCTCCATGTTATCCCTCCTATAGGCTCCATTCTCAAGTTTATAGTCTTTGATCATATTTGTTACACACACGCATATACATACACGTATGTATGTGTACACAACCTGATGAGTCTGTGTTTCTTCAGGACTAACCACTCTGCACTAGACAACCAATAAGGGGACCCCCCTCCTCTTAAGAGAGGTTAATTCTTCTAATACTCAGAACTTGCCTGGAGAAATGCCCCAACCATTAAAATCTAGATTATATAATTTAAAACAAGCATTTCTATGGGTTTAATAAATCACTAGGCTCATGCACTCAGCATGTAGTTCGATTTCACACTCATTTGCTGACACAATTTACATAATTTATACGCATCTCTTGCAGGAAAGCAAAGAGCCCACAATGTGAAACTTCCTTCTGTCTATCCCACACAAGTGTAAATACCACTCTCTGAGTACCCAGGGTTGCTTGCTCTGGCCTTCAACCACCCCTTATATTCTCATGTTCCCCATTTTCCCTGACGGCTTATTATTAATCTTTTTTACTACACTTACCTGTATAAGTTTTAGCCATTTTGATTATATACCTTAAATCACTTCTACTATTTTTTCTTACAGATCTCAAGAGGCATTTCTTTTCATCTTTTGATAAAAACTCACTGTATTTGTTTTTGATATTCCTTTCAAACTTTTCAAATTACACCTGAACTTATTCTATCTGGAACCTACAAAACTCAATCATAGTTTCTTTGTTTCCTATGAAGAAATGTGCACAGTGCTTTTCATTTAGTGTTTGTGATAAAGTTGTTGCTATAGAGACATTTATTGAAAGTTAATGTTGAGTTAAAGTGAAATGTACAATTAACTTTCTACAGTATGAAAATAACTTTTAATTAGATGAATTCAGAATGAAAAGCAGTTGGATTATATTTAATTTACTGTATTAATCAAATAAATGCTGTCTGGAGAATAGTTTCAATTGAAATTACTGGAAGGGAAACCTGGAGTTATAAATTAACTTTCTCTCTTTATATCGATGATGTGTACAAAAGGTGCATACTTGATGCTAAAAGCTAGTATTTTCAGTAATAATTTTTGATTTTTAAAAACTTATTAATAAATTGCCTGCTATTCTATGATTAGTTAACACACATGCACACATAATATTTATTTGTTAAACTAAAACAAGTAGAGAAAAATAGAGAAAGAAATGCAATTAAAGTTAGAGTACAAATCTCTGAAGACTTCTATTTTTCTGCCAAGATATTTTTATAGCTATTAGGGAAAGATCTGAGAAATCAGAAAATATATCTTCCATTTCTAATTAAAATGCCAATGACTTTTGAAGGATATATGCAATCATGGAGAAGGACAGGGAACTCCGCAGGTTTTACAGGTAGAACAATGAGCTGGAGCCATTCAGGCTGTGTGATCCTGGAGAAGTGTGCTCTCTCTGCATAGCCCTTTTGTTTCCCATACAAAGTCAACAGAGTCAAGGATAAAATGTGCACTTGAAAAGGAGAGTATACTGTCAACGCAGATCAAAATGTTTTTATAAGAATTGCATAAGATAATTCACACATGCAAAGTATAGAATATTGAAAAAATTACCTGAGTTGATGACTACACAATGTGTTCAAATATACAGTAGTAAATGTCTTGTACTTCAGTGCTAAAAAGATGTTTTTAGAAAACAAAGACTAATATTAGCTGTAGACTCTTTAAAAGCAAAGGCTTATGAAGCTTTATATGCTTCTAAAGAGTAGTGTACTTTTAAAAATCCGTTAAATGTGGTTTAATATTGTAATTGTTTTCTTGATTTTATTATTTTATTTTATATAGACAAATAAGTAATATCAATAACTCAGTAAGATATGAATCATTTTATATGCACAAAGGATAAACTATAAATAATTCAGAATAATTAATTACCTTAAGTAATTAATCTACTTTGAAAATTTCAGTATACAAAGGAAATCAATTTTGAAGAAAAGACTTAATTTTTATCTCTAATGTATGAGCGAATCTTATTGTGGCAGTTTTTTCAATTTAAAGGAACAGAATTAAATTGAAGCAAAACTAAGCATCCCTTAAACACTTTTTCTACTTTCATTCAAGTGAGAGAGATTATACAATATAAATCATGAGAAGGAAAAAATGCACCAATGAAAGAGGAGTGTGAACTATAATATCCTTTAGTGGGGAGCTTTACGGCTGCCCCCCTGAAATTTTCTGAGCCTCATCAAGTTGGAGATCATTTCGGAATACTTGAGCTCTGGTGTAAATGTGCCTTGTAATATGATAAAGTCCACCCACTACTTGTTCATGCATAGTGTGCTGAACATAATTTGAGGAGACATCAATGGTTCTGGACAATTTCCCCTTTTCGCCCAGTGTTGAAAATATTTATTTAAAATGAAAAGTGGGCTGGTGAGATTGTTCAGCAGATAAAGGTGTTTGCACCAAAACTAACAACCTGGGGTTGATCCCAGAACACAATGGATGGAAGGAGAAATTTGACATATCTCCGTACATGTGCTGTGTAAGCTGCACTTATAAGGTCCATACACCTCCAGGTTCATGAATATACACACACGTGCAAACAAATGTTTACAATATGATTATCTATAGAGACTTTCGTGAGTACAGTGGACAACTTGAACATGTGAAGAACATGTGATATTTTATAATCTGTATCAAGATTTTTATTTTTACAAACAGCTGCAATCTCATTAGCTACATACTTCTGACTTCTGCTTGAACAGAACAGAATTTCTGGAACAATGACAGACATTTCTTTGCTATAGTTATAGCCATGGAATAATATAATGAATTGAGCTATTATATTACCCCTACTGTTCATCAGAGATGATTCTATCTATATTATTGAGATCAATGGGATAATATTGAATGGTATTGCCTCTTAACAAACATTCCAAATCATTAGCCACTGGGGTATAGTGTTAGCTGTGCTTCTATCATCTTAATATTTATGTTGACGCAATTTCATACAGCAAACCCCTCCCTTCCCAGCCTCCCTGTGTTGTCATAGCAACATCAACTGCAGCAAATACCACTTTGATGTTCCTTAGCTCATATGTAGTCTCAGAGAGTCACCTGGAATTTGGCATGCAGAATCTACTAATCTTTTTGTCAGCTTCAGAGTACATGTATCATCTACCATTGTAAGATTGGATAAGGTTTAGTAACATTAGGAAGCTCTCCAAAGTTGCTGATCTTGGTACAAAACTTCTCCTTCTCCAATATTAAATTTCAATCAACACAGACACTGATCCCATAAATTTCATATCAAATGAAAACGTCTGTTAGAACCATGACATCACCATTTCATTGTTTCTCAAAAATCATATGATATTTGAATAAGAATCCACCATAATTCATATGTTTTCAAATAAGAATCCAAAAAAGACTTCGTCATATTCTAGTGGTACAGACCAGACCAGCCTTTATTTAAAGAATTCATTCACTATTTAAAGATTATTTCTAATTTACAATATCCCAAAGATGTTTGGGATGCTAAACATAAGGAGTGAAAGTCATCCTTTTGCTTCATTCATTAAGCCCACATTGACTAGAACTTCCTACATCCCTTCTGAAAGTGGACCATGGACCTGGAGCATTGGCATTTTTGGTGGTTTGAAAAAGAACGCCTCTGATAGGCTTATAGATTAAAATGCTTGGTTATCAGAGAATGGCACCACTTAAGAGGGATTAGGAGGCACGGCCTTGTTGGAGGAAGTGTGTCATTTGGGGGTAGTCTTTGGGGTTTCGAAAATCCAAGTCATTTTCAATGTCTCTCTTACTGTTGCCTATAAATGCAGATGTAGAATTCTACGCGCCTTCTCCATCACCATGTCTACCTGCATGCTGCTATGTTTCTCCCACCAGGATAATGAACTAAAATTCTGAAACTGCAAACAAGCCCCAACTAAATGCTATCTTTTCTAAGAGTTGCCAAGTTTGGGTGGTGTCTCTTCACAGCAATAGAACACCAACTAAATGTCCTCCAGAGACCTGAAAGAATGCCAGTACTTGAGACAAACTCTACTTACAGCTTGTAGTCCTAGCCTAACTGCTGACTTCAAGATAATTACTGGGAGATGTCCAAGAATGCTAAACGTTTAGCAGAGTCACCCTCAATTACACTTGAAAAGCATTGTTTATACTCTGAGCCAACCAAGTCCTCCTTCCTTCATCAGACTACAGGAACAAAAAGATGCCTACAACTTCTCGGATATATAAATACTTTGCTTCTTAAAACTTCTAAGTAGGGAGGGAAATGGGAAACGGGGAGCAGTTGGAAATTTTAATTAAAAAAGAAAAAAAAAACTTCTAAGTAATACTCAGCTAGAGCATAGGTGAATCATCCCGCATTTTAAATCACTCAACTTTAAGAAATCTCTTCCATTTATTGAACTCATAGTAATTCTAATTAATTCTGTCATTTACATACTTCTAAGCTTAAACTCCAAAATTGTATCGTAGTGTTTCTCAATGTATTTTGACAAATCAAAAAGGAAATATCTCATCAACTCAGCATGTCATTTGCTATTCTAAAATTTCAGCGCAAAATAATATCTTCTTATTCATCTTTATGAAGTTATTTTTTCTTTTTCTTTTAATTATAAAATTTGGATTTATTTTATATATGAATATTCTGTCTGCATGAAATATGTACACCGTGAGTATGACTAGGACTAGTAGAGGTCAGAAAAGAGTACTGAGTTATTGATGGTTTGTAGCTAACATGTGGATGCCAGCAACTGAACCCAGGTCCTGTGTAAGAGCAACAAATGCTTTTAGTCACTGAGTTGTCGCAGAAGGCTTGACACTACAAATTCAAACACAGTACGCCCAAACTCTGAAAAAGAAATCCTATATAGTAGCATATCACATACCTATGATGTAAAGGGATTATCCTTAGCCTTCTTATTATACTTTCCTAACTTACTTTATTTTTAATTACTGCATAAATGTTGCCCCTGTGTACATATGTGCCTATGAAATAGATTTGCATCCACATCAGTTGCTATTTCCTAATTATCTGCATTTAAAATTCTGTGTGCTGTGTTTTCTATTTATAGTGAGTTTATAGAAAACAGCAGCTGTCCCAGAAAAAGAAATGACTGCTGAGAAAGAACCAGGGCATAAACTTAGCAACGAGGGGTGTTTCCTGATGAAATAAATACATTTAACTGAGAGACTGCATACTGACTGTGAACAGGAGAACAGCTATGAACATGTTCCTCGCTCAAGGAACCAGATTTCAGAATTAATTAGATGACTCTGCCCATCTGCAGTTTTATTGCTTGTCAACTGCCATTCATCTAGGCTTCGTGAAGCATACATATAGTTTACTAGTTCACTAATGTAGAACAGTAAGTCTAAAATGAAGATATATTCCAATCTAATTTTTGTATTTAAAAACAACATAAATAATTATTACCTGTAATTTTATTTTATCTAAATTTGCTTCTTGCAGTCACAGGGTTACAAATTGGCATTGGAGGCTTATTATTTAAAGGTTAAAGAACAGCTCAGGTATAGAACACTGCTTTGCATTATTGTGAGCCTGGGTTCAAGGCATAGAACTGACTAAAAAAAGAAAATAAGATGCAATAATAAAATACGGGGTTATAAAAATGCTCTGTCCTTTTTTAAAAAAATGGCATCAATACTAGGTCTCCTTGAGAGTGTACTGTGAATATGTGCTTACATTAAGTTAGTCTGTCAGGCAGACTTCCTGAGCTCTGTAAAAAAAAATTTAATCTTTCTTAATTTGTTTTCTAATTGATTTTAAACAAATTTTAAAAAAATATTGATTAAGGTAAACTATATAACACTAAGTTTATAGATGCTTGAAATACAAAAAAAATTGTTCAGCCTTCTAAATATTTATTTGAATGTCATTAAAGATATTTTTGTCCTGTTCCTCAAGGATATAGGTGGCAATTATTTGAAGAACTACACAAGTATAATATATACATACATTCCTATTATATGTGAACATTATATGAATCACCTATAATTCATATATGTTCATATTAAAATAGTATGATTTCATAATCTATTTTAAATTTTGTTTATGTTAATGTTGAAGTATGTGTATTTGTCAGGGTTCTCTAGAGGAACAGAACTAAAAGATAAATATATACGTACATATATACACACAAAAATCGTAAACATATATATATGTATTACACACACACACACACACATATATATGACTATACACATACATACACATATGATTTTGCAGAGAGGCTTACAGTAGTCTTGGTCAAGCTAGTTCAACAACAATAGCCTTCTACCAATAGCAAGTCCAAGAATCCAGCACTTGTCTCTTCCATGATGCTAGTTGGCTGTCTCATCTGGTCTTTAGTGGAATCAGAAAGAAGTGGTCTCTAATACCAGTGAGGGGATGAACTTACCAGTAAGAGTGAGGGCAAGAAGGTAGAAAGAAGATGCTTATGTTTTCCATGTCTTTTATATTAACTGCCATCCGATGTGGTCTAGGTTAAACATGGGCCTTCCCACTTCAAATGATTTAACTAAGAAAATCCCGCATAGGTGTAGCTAACCTCTGTATTCCAGGTATAGTCGTGTTGACAACCAGCCATAGCTATCACAGGGAGGATACTATATAATAAAAGCATTTCCAGAATATATAGTTTTGCTTGTACTGCAACCCCCCCCCCACGAACTTTCCATAATCACAGTGCTGTTTAATCAGACCAAGCACTCAGCATTTACATAGTTTGATTTTTTTATTGGCTGAAAGAATACTGCTGCTAGCACTTTTACGTTATTTTGAGACACATTAATTTATACATAGCTATAGGACAGAATCTTATAAATGGGCTTGCAGGAATAAATGAGTCATTTTGAAAATTTGACAATAAATAAAACTTACCTCTGAATTTCTGACAGTTTTGAATCATCAATGAATTTCAGTTCCTCATTTAAAGTCCCAAATTTTTATCAATACCCTTCTCCCACATTGCTCAAAATAAAAGCATATCCATTTATTTTAAGAAAAAAAAAGCACAGTATTCAGATAACTACAAGGGAAAAAAATCACCTTTTAAGAGTTTTACCACATTCTCAAAAACAAAACAAAATTTAGAATACTAACACTTGTGTAAAATTCTAAGAACTGTGTGGTGTGCCCTACTCCTTAGTCCTGAATCCTCACCATGTACATCCAATGAACCCCAGTTCTGTAGAGTATTTGCTGTAAAAAGTAAATTGCCTCCATTAGAAACAAAAATGTTCTCCCTCACATCTCCCCAACACATCCCACATCCACTTCTCTGAAAGGGTAAGGCCTTCCATGGGAAGCCAACAAATAAAGACCAGCATATTAAGTTGAGGCACAACCAAGCCCCTCCCCCCTGCATCAAGGCTGAGCAAGGCATCCTACCATGAGGAATGGGAACCAACTTAAAATAAAACAAAAAATAAGAGGGACAACAAAGCACAGGGCACAGCCTGGGAGAGGGCAAATCCAGTATAGTTGTCTCAAATAAGCTTAGGTAAATTAAAAAAAAAAATACCTAAGCTTATAACCTGGCCAAACTATATAGTCAATGTGAAATCTGAGAAATCTAGTTAACATGCATGAGGGTCACATGTTAATTCCCTTTTTAAAAAATGCAAATATCACAGACTAACATTAAGAGTATTCCTTTGAAGATAGAATGAAACAAACCATTATGAGGTCCCATACACATAGGGCTTTTGTGTTTTCAATGCTGTCAAATGTTACGATCATTGAGTAACATGTAGTGGTTTGTCTTGCTGGTTGTAAGAAATAACCTTTGGCTTTTATACCAGCAAGAAGAATGATAAACATTTACTTTAGGGGTCATTTCATTAAATAATGGTAAGCCCTATACCCTGCACCAATGGACATTCCTACAAACAATCAATACTCTGAGGAAATACACATCACATAATCAAGTGCCTGATGAACGGTGATGAAGATGTGCATAGTGACATCCATCTGTACTCCCTCCGTCACGGGATGAAGGGTACGACAGAATAGCTGATGGCAGTAAAGTGTGTCTTAGTTCCTTAGCACCAGGGAGATGAGGTCTTTGTCTGCACAGATGCCTATGTAGTAAACACTATCAATACGGTTTCTCTCAGACAGATCTTTAGTGAGAGTCCCTGTTTGTTAGCGCTACTCATCACGGGAGTCCTGATGAACATCTAACCTTACACTCTTTCCCAACTAAATACAGAAACCAGTTTCGACCTTAGGATTTTCTAGCTCAGGGAAACAAACATACTCTTAATGGGATTGTAAAAGGCACAGGAATGCAGGTACAACTTGTGTGGCTACTAAGCCTGTTGCTTCAAATATTACTGCCAAGGACAGATGCCTTCCCGCTGCTTCCTCTCAGAGAGCCTCTAATGCCAGTCAATGAAGGTAGAACAGTCTGTTCAGGCAAGAAACTTCCATATTAGGCCATCCACCTAGTTTCTAATCTAAGCCTATTATTGACCTTCTATGGGCACAAGGACCTTCATGCTTCCAACACTGCGACCAGAAAGTTGTTTCAGCATGGTCTCAAACTTTTCATCTTTATCGTCAGAAAATGATGATACTATCTGGTGATTTGTGGGATTATGTGCAGGATAAACGCAATGTAAAAATATTTAATCAATACCCAGGCAGCATGGGCCTATAATCGGTGTGGAATAGAGACTTCTGCTGTGCAGGAGACTTCACTCCTTCAAAGGCTCCTCCTGGCCTCCCACTCTCTGTAAGATCAAGTGGAGAACTATATCCTCTACAGGAGTACTTCTCAATCTTTCTTGGGTTCAGGGAACCCTAGAGGGGTTCTTATTGAAATGCAGATCCCAATGAAGTAAACCCAGTAGGTCCTGGATTTGTGCATGCCTGAGAAATACCCAGGTGGTGCCAGTGCTATTTGCAAAAGAATATATGTGAGTATAAATGTGCATTCCTCCTCAACCTGAAGAACATGGCCAGTTACATGCTTGGGTCCTGGTGTTAGTGGGGAAGCAGGAAAGAGTGATTAACACTGCCCATTTGGGGATTAGACCAACTCGCCGGGTGTTGTTGATAAGGAAAGACAAATGTTACAAAGAAGGGAAATCTATGAGCACTGTGCTGTGACTTTGATGTCAAGGACACAGAGTTAGAGTCTGGATGGTAGAGTGGCGGGAGACCCATCTGACAGAGAAGCAGAATTGATAAAGTTGCTGGGCAGGGGAGACGCTTTTATTAACTGTCATGCTGAGCGCGCCTCTGCAGAGAAGGGAGAACACAATCACAGCCATGAAGCTACAGTAGCAGGCAGTAATTCCGGCAAATTCCTGCACAGTGGAAATCGAGTTTGGGTGGAAAATTGTGGCAGAAGATAAGGGATGAGCAAAATTCAGCTTAATTCATTATTTCGTTCTATTTGGGGAAGATCTTTACCTCGCAGAGCTGTAAAGATGAAGTGTGTTAATACACTAAACACATCTGAAGTGCTTTATAAAATCGGAACTATGGTAGGCACTCCAGTGTCAGTATTAGCTAGCACGAGAAACAGCTTCTTGGAAAAAACGATGTATGTATATTATAAAAAAATATATGTCCTATGTAGTATTTCTATGTTTAAAAATTAATTTACATGAAAACACTAAATGTATTTTCTAAAATCATATAATTTGCATGGAGGACAGATTTCATCCTGACTCACCCAGGTACAAAATTATACATCCTTCTACTCCTAATCATGAACAATTTTGGCCAAGTAGTTCATTTAAAACTACAGATTATTCATTGTAAAATGATAATAATATTCTTCAGACTTCTTGTTTTTCTTCATGTGTATGTGTATACATCTGAGTGAGTTTCTACCATGGGCATCTCAGGTGCTTGCAGAGGCCAGAAGAGCGTGTCATATCTACTGGATGAAGAAGTATAGAGAGCTGTAATCTATCCTATGTGGGTGCAGGTAGCCACTGGAGGGAGAACAAGGTTTCTTAAATTCTGCAACATCTCCACAAACCAATAATGAAATCTAGTTGCTGTGTCATCATTTGTGAGACCCAAGCATGCATGTTAACATTTTTCTGTATACAAGTTATGATTGACTTAGCATATTCATACTTCAGGCCAACAAATATTCCTCCATAGCTTTGCTTATTTAGGCAAGAAAATGATCTATGAGCTAATTTCCATCTATATTACATTAATATTAAGCCCAAACAACCCAATGCCAACATTCGCCTCTTTCAAAGCATAAGACACACTAATTCACACGTGTGTATCCTTATTTCAGTAGTAACAGCTACCATGGCTACTGTGAGGGCTTGTCTTTCTGTCAGCTACGCATAAGCTAGGGTAATTTAGAAACAGGAAACCTCATCTACGAAAATGCCTCTATCAGTCTGGCCTGAAGGCAAGTCTTTAATTAATTGCTGATGTTGGAGGGCTGAGCCCACTGTGGAGAGTACCATCCCTGAGAAATGACACTGAGTTTCTTTACAAAGCAAGCTGAGCAGCACAAGGGCATCATGCCACCAAACAATGCCCAACATGGCTTCTGTTCCTCCCAGACACCAGGTTCTTGCACTCCTTGAGTTCCTGCCTTGTTTTCCCTAAATGATAGAATGTGGTGGGTACATATATCCAAATAAGCCCTGATTGTTATTACAGCAATAGACGGTAAGTTAGGAGAGGTGCTGAGTTCCTTGAGATGTCCAAGGGTTCCCAAGCTGAATAATCTTCATGTTTACTTGACAGGAAGAGCTTTGTCCCTGTGCACTAACATAATTAAATCTTTTAAAAATATTTTTACTTATTTTTCTGTTTATAGATGTTTTGCCTGTATGTCTGTCTATGTACTTGTAAGTGTCTGGTGCCCTCAGAGGTCTGATGTGAGCACTGAGTCCCGTGAGAGTGGAGCTATTGACAGTGCCAAGCTGCTGCTGTCATTTAAGTTATGACTCAAATTTCACCTCTTTAGATATTTCCTAGTTATTCATTTTATCTTCATCTCACCATCCTATTTCTTCATGGTCAATGACTCTGTATTTTAAACACCACTTTAATCATCCAGAATATGCAACACTATCTGAAATTCTGTCTATATGCTTATTTCTTTGTTCATTAATTATCTCATACTAAGGAGAATGTGTCTGCTGTAAAAGTGGACATAGATATCTACCCTAAAGATTTTTGGGTGGCAGTAGTTTATCTAAAATGGGCATGTAGCACTTTTCAAAAACTGTTGACAAGTAAAGAGAAATAAATTTTGATCAAAATTATCATGAAAATTACAATACTAACATTTTAGTAACTTCAATATATATTTATAATAGTGAGGATGCTATTTTTATACAGAGATGATGTGATCCCAAATTATCAGAAGTTCAATATTTAGTCCACTAGTAAGTTCAGATTCAAATAATAAGTCTTCTGTATAAAGTTTGCTGTGTAATAAGGAGGTGTGACAAGCCTGGCAATCTATGGCTATAGAAGGATGGACTTGAATAGGCTTGGCTAAGTGAGAGTCCGTCATTTAGAACACAGCAGTCATGTCCCGAGTTCTACACTCTCTTACCTTCTTTTCTACAAGTGAACTTGAATTTCTATGACATTACTCATTATTTTACTAAAATGTAGTACAGTAGACGGAACATCCATGTCATGCAACATAAACATCGTATTTTATGCACCAGTTCTCTTTGCATACTAGACAATACCATTATATACCAAGTATATTTAGTTAGACTAATTTCTAAACACTTTCGCCGTGGGATGATCTTTTTGTATGCTATGATTATGTATTCCTCTCATTGATTAATAATAAAAGCTGTTTAATCAATAGCCAGGCAGGATATAGAATAAAATAGAGGCTGAAGAGTATAATTAGCAAAACATAATGGATTAAAGGCTAAGTAATTCTACTTTCTAGTACAAATATTTGACCCGAAGGATTGCAGTTTCAAATGCTTTCTTGTTGTCTTTCTTTCCTCAATACTGCCATGTAGGAGTTTCCTTTGTCCTTCTATTTTCCAGTTATTACTTACACATTTCCTGATGTCTTCAGTGGTTTCATAAACAGTGCTTAGGTAGCAATTCTTCCTTTTATCTAATCCTTTATATCACCCACATGACCACTGCAATCCACAGACTTTGAAGTCGCTTACTTGATTAGGAGTTCGCCAGCTGTTTTCCAAGTCCTTCCAGATGCTTGAGCATGACTGAAGATCCCTTAACAGTTCTGAAGTCCCTGCCTTCTCCTGCATCCTCTCTCAACAGACCTTTTAATACCTCATTTGTCAGCCTTTGCCTGTGCTTTTCTGCCAGAAACTCATTTCCTGTACCACATTTATCTTTAGACCTCAGCCTTGCAAGAAGCATTTCCTAGTCATTCCCTTCTCTATATTCCCTGTTTATCACATTGGAATATGATTAAATATATGCATGATTATATCATCTCTATGAAGCTGTGCCTTCTGAAACATTAAGGGACATGGCCCTAGTATCATTATTCCCACATATAATCAATACTATGTTGGACTAATGGAAATCACTAAACATATATTCATAATAGGAAAGAACAGTGAAAAGAATAATGAATGCATGGCCTGAATGATTTAGGATGTTAAACAAAAAATTAAACAAATATGGGACAAGGGCTATGACTCACTTGGTAATTATGCTTGCTCTCTCTGTGGATAGAATACCCAAATTCAAATTACCAACATCCATATAAAAAGGCAGACATGGCTGTATGTGTTGGTACCCTGGAACAGAGGATAAAAGACAGACAGATAATGAGAGTTGGCTATCCAAAGAACCTAGTAGAAAACTGTGGGCTTCCACTTCAGTGAGAGACCCAATCTCAAGGCAATGAAGTAGAAGGAGTTGGAGGGAGACATAGACATCTTCCTCTGATCTCAGTATGCATACATAAGCATAGACTTGGTATATGCAATACACACATTACGTAGGTTGTAAGAAATTGTATCCAGTAAGACTGCTTTTGGGGACATATAAGCTGCATGAGAATTTTATACTGGACTTAATAGAGGCAGTCTGGTTGTTGTGTAGATTCCAGGCTTTGGAACAAATGATCAAAGAACCATACAGGTTAAATTACTATTAAACTAATACAAGGAATGGTTATTAGCATAATGACAGTAGCAATAATGTCAGTATTTGGAGTAGCTATATGTCAGATAGCCTGAAGATGAAATAGAATTTACTAATGAAATGAATGAAAGTTTTTGTTGTTGTTGTTGTTAATAATGTAGCATGAATGTCATCACATTTTTAGGATCAAGTAACTTTAGGGGTAGAACTAACTCCCTTTGGTAATTCTATAGGAACATAACTCTTGAAGGAGTATCAGGCTAATGTGGGGACAGATTGAAGACATGATAAGAAACCCAAGGAGCAAGCCGGGTGGTGGTGGCGCAGGCCTTTAATCCCAGCACTCGGGAGGCAGAGGCAGGCGGATCTCTGTGAGTTCGAGGCCAGCCTGGTCTAGTAGAGCTAGTTCCAGGACAGAAACCAAAAGCTACGGAGAAACCCTGTCTCAAAAATCCAAAAAAAAAAAAGAAAAAAAAAAGAAACCCAAGGAGCTAACCAAGGAGCTAAGTGACAATTCAACTGAGCAGTTGTTCACATTAATGCTGAGTGTAAAGAGGAGGTATTACCCAGAAATTCACATGTGAAATAGTCTTGAAAGGATTATACATTAATTATAATTATAATTAATGGATGATACATGAATGGATGTTAGCATCCTAAGGCCTGTTCAGATCAGATAGGAAGAACAATAAAAAAGAAAGAAACCCAGGGATAAGGTTCTATCTACTTTAATACTTTGAAGGGGAGTTAACAAAACATTATAACATGGAAGGCATTTTAGAGGGGGAAAATAGAATTGATAGCTAAATCGAATTACACTGAAAAAAAAAACAATTGTATGCTGCATTTACTGGGTTCATTTGAACTTACGAGACAATGTCATGTGCTTTTCAAGTACTGTCTTCTAATTTCAACCAGTAGTAAATTCTTTGTCTTCTCACCTTTTAACATGATTTCTACAGTTTGTCAAAATGTTTTGAAGCACCAAGTATAATTTTAGCATTGTGGTGACTCTTTCTGTAGACTATCAGACACTTAAGATACTAAGAATTGGAGCTATGACTGGGCAATCAAACACTTATCTGGTACACATGAGTCTCTGAGTTCAATGCCTATCACAACAAGCATGAAGAAATTAAGTTTTTTTGGAAACATAGATTCAAACACTTTAACATTCATAGTTTATATATGTTTGTATGTGTGTGTGTGTATATATATATTCCCCTAGCCTTTTTTTCCTGGCTTTAAATTCTGTTGTGTTATTTATTGATATAATAAGATAAAGGAAAAATTAACAAGTGTATAAATTCCTTTAGTTGTAATTACTGAAAATTTCAAAAAGTTATTTGTAGGAAGAGACTTATCATTTGTTTCCTGGCCATCCCAACCTGAAATAATCACACAGAAGCTATATTAAATAAAATACCGCTTGGCCTATTAGCTTAGTTTTCCTGTTAACTACATCCTAAATTAACTCTCACATCCTAATTAACCCATTTCCACTAATCTTTGTGTCATCACATTTCTGTGACTTACTGGGTACAGTTCTGGCATTTGTCTCCTTCGGCAGTTACACAGCGTCTGCCTGACTCCTTCTACTCTCTATATATCTCTGCTTGGATTTTTTACCTGGCTTTACTCTTCTAAGCCACTGGCTGAAAGCAGCTTCTTTATTAATCAATGAAAATAAAATATATCCACAACATACAGACGGGACTCCCACATCACCTTGCATGAATAATGCTTATAAATACTTATCATATTTTAATGTTTTTATATTTTATATACTTTGTTTACATGAGTAATGTTTATATCATATATTACCATATATTAATGTCAACAATATCAAGCTAAATCCCTTAAAACAAAAGCAATTAACTCATTAAGTAGTTACCTAAAATATATATATATATATAATAGCTGCATTTCAAATAAATGTAATATTTTGAGCTTTGTATTTTCACAAATATCTAATATTTGCATGCTAGTAAAGTGGTGAAGTCATTTTACCTATGCCTGCGGGTTCTCCAGGTCTCAAACCCCTGAAAAATCCCCTCTGTATATCTATGAGAGAATGAGAGGGAAGAAGGAAAAGGTTGCATCATCGCTGCACCTTGACTAGATTTGAAGGGCATGATACCCTGGAAAGCTCACGGGCATGCTCTCTAGTCTTCAGACAACCTTGGGCAAATCAGATCATATCATCACAACTTACCCAGGTAGGAGAGTTTAGTTTCCTCTGACCAGACTTTAGTAATTCATATCTGCTGTCTAAATGAATTATATATACACTAGGAAAGTCTAGAAATGGTAACTTGAGGTGCCTAGAATTTAAATTTTATTGTATAGTATAGAAAAAAGTTTGAATTTGGCAAAAATTTTCCACCGAAATGAATATAGAATGTATCGGGACAATCATAAAAAGAGGTTTTTTTCTTCTTGTTGTTGCTGTTTGTTTGTTTTTAGATTTAAGACATAACAAGATTTGTAAATTTCTTGAGAAAAGATTGTTCTCATTTTAAATTTTGACTTTATGTTTCTGTAGTCAGATCCTATCTCTATGCAAATCAGTAAGATCAAAGTGGTTTCTAATATTCTCATCCTCATAACAACAACATACTGCACCTCTATACAGTTGCAAATATGAACCAGAAATGGTGCTCAATGAGAGAATGCTGCCCACCAGGCATGAGACTCTGGGTTTGAATCCTACAACCATAAAACAAACCCGAGGCAAACAAAAACTTTAAACATTAAAAAAATAAATAACAGCACTAAAGCCTATAAATTGCGTATTGGCCCTCTGTCAGAATCTCAAGGTAGTTTTGGACATTCACTTGCATGATTTCATTTACTTTTTTCAGTGGTTGTAAGAATACAGGCTGGCCCGATACTGCCTGCAGGCATCTGTGACATAAAAAGAAATATAGTATCAAAGTAATAACACATCCGACCCCTTAGTTAATATTCAAAGTGATGGTCAAGGAGGTTATAAGCAAACATCAGCTTTCTTTCACACCTCTAAGCTCGTTCTGCAAATTAATAGCATCATCGTGGGAGCATTCGGGACCCTGGATAATGAATGTTAACAGCAGTTCCTGTTGGCTGCATCCGAGGATGCATTTATTTTTCTCATTATCTTACACACAATCTTCTAGCTATTGTCTGCCACTGCTGCTCGCTCAGGAAGCCAGGGAAGTGCTAAAGATGTCAAGAACCAAGAAGCCTCATTTATTTTTATGGCCTTCATCAGCACTTTTTTTTCTTTTCTCTTTCTCACTTTTTTTTTTTAACTTAAAGGTCTATAATGGAATCCGCCGATTAGAATCAGAACCGTATCTAAGTACAGATATGAGAGACCTTTCCTCAAGGTGATGGGCGATACAAGGGCACTTTACCCGGAAGGTACCTGGGATAGACACTGAAGTCAAACTCCATTAATTGGCATTTCTTCTGTCCTTTGTGATGACATTAAATAGTTTCACGATTGATTCTAATATTATATAACACTGTAAGTAACAGACATGGGTGAATGAACAAAATATGTGGACCAAAGTTACATACATGACAACAACAAATACATACAGCTAAAAGGAAAAAGATACTTTAGCCCTGTAGAGATTAATGGTTAATGCCCATTTCCCTCATGGAACATTAAAAAGATTAAAAGAAACTAGCTGTCTTTACATAGGTGTGCCAGACAGACAACTTATTCAAGCAGAGAATGCTCTGAGCCTAAGTACACAGGCTTAGAGATTAGGTTATAACTGAAATTATAGTTCTTGGTTCTATTTTTTATATATAAACAAAATATTTGGGCAGAGATAAACATCAGATATTATTTTCTAGAGGAAAAACACGTACAAATGGGAACGCAAATACAGAACATTTTATCAGTCCAAGGAGCTAAGTGGATGGCATGAAGTACAACGCTAAACAACAGGACCATAGGCTTTAGAAACGAGATAATTCGGATTATCTCAGTTAGGGGACAACTAATGGGGTGTCAGACATATCTCAGGCTCTTCAGAGGGTCAAGAGAAGCAGGTTCTCAAGAAGGTAGTTGGTGGAGAGTGGAAAATATCATTTACATAGCTGTCAGTTTGAAAATGAGGATCCTTAATTATTCATTTCAAGAAAGTAGAAGCTGTGGATATTGTTAATTTCCCAGAACATGAACTCTTTTATAATTATCTCCAGGAGGGCAGCAGACATTTCCTAACACCAATGTCACTCAGAATAGGTGGTAGGTAATGGTGGTAAGGAGCAATGGGTGTTACTGAAAGACAGAGCAAAACAGGGTAATATTAATTTGTATCAGTAACATTGGCCTCTTCCTTTCTTCAGAAGTTCCTTTAAGGAACGTCTACATCAATGTCTTCTTCCTCCTGTTGGTGACCTTGCTCCCTGGTCCTGATTGAGTTTTTTGGTTTCTAATTATTACCAAATTTCCCTAACTCTGCCAGTAGTGGACAAGCCAAAGGAGGCTTTACTGTATTGCACATTGATCCCTTATGTTTTAAATTCTGCTGTCATAAACGTAGTGTCCTAGGTCTCAGTGAAAGAACAAAATAAAGGAGGTACAAAGCCAGAGGATCAACCCAGCAGGGCTTAAGGGATACAAAACAAGAGGGGGAAATCTTAGAGCTAAGGGCTCAAGGCTATCACTGCTTAAATGCTAATTCCAACCTAGCAGCAGTCATTCCAGTAAAGGTAATATGTATTTTTAATGAAAACGTTCTAAAATCATAAGGAACAGTAGAAACTTTTACTTGAAAGGAACTTCATTCTAGCTCATTTGTAGCCCCTCTCTCTGTCCTAATATAGTCAAAAGTGTAGCTTGCCAGGTTATGCCTCTAGGGGCAAGCACCAATGCTCAAAACAGGCTATAATTCTTCAGACATGGTTCCATTTGTGAGATTTTTGTCCACATGCTAATGATGTACTGTGAGCAGCAATAACATCAGGTGTTCATCTTCATAGCAAAATATTAGACCGAGGGTCATATGTAGGAAGGTGGAGACAGGAGAATGCCCCAAGGTTCTCAGGACAACTATAATTGTGTCTGCAGATCATTAACAAATGAGATACCCTGCTTCAGATAACATAAAAGGCAAGAGTTCATGCTCAAAGTTGAAAATTAGTCAGGAGTAAGTTTTACAATAAAATAGAAAATAATAACTCTTTAGAGCTTTGTATTTTGGTTTTAAGGCACGTTATTTATATGATCATTTATTATTCAATGTCATAGGTATAAAAAAGCTACTAAAATTAATGGGTATATATTAGGGACTTACAACTTTTCAGTCTCATTATAATGTGACATGATATAGAACAAACTTGTGAAGGAAAGAATTAGTGATATTTCAAAGCAATATAAGTTAAATGTAAACAGAGATATACTGATATATATATATCTTATCATAAATGTGTATCTATACATAAATGATTTTTATATCAATGGAGATATCTCCATTATAAGTTATAGTTAATGCACTTATCATTCAAGTGATAGGATCAGTGTCTGAATACTCAGAACCCAAAAGAAGTCTAGATTCAGTAGTGTCCATCCTTAATTACAATGCTCCCATGGCTGAATAGGAGGTAGACACATAAGTCCGTCAAAGTTTCTAAATCTATTAATGCCAATCACAGGCAAACAACAGAAAACCTAGCTCAAACAAGGGGAAGGTGAGATCTGACACTCAAGCCTGTCCCCTCAGCTACATGCATGCACCATGGTATGAAGGTATTTGCACACTTACATGAACCCCTATGCATCAACATACACTTATGCACATGAATAATACACATAAAGTTAAAATGTAAAAGGTAGTGTCTGGTTTGAATTAAAAGTAATACATTTAGTTCTGAGAAAGAACAAGGAGATTGTCAGATTACTATGATGCCATGTCTTATAAAGCAGCTTCCACTATGAAACGCCCTTCAACTGGAGCATAGACTATGTAAATTCTAGAGAGGAATAGGATGGAACAAGACCGGCTATAATTCTTCAGAAATGGTTCCATTTGTGAGATTTTTGTCCATATGCTAATGATGGAATTTAGAAACCATACTGAAATTTAGTCTAGAGGCATTCTTAAAAGAATATTCTTTAAAATTCATGAAAAATGTATGTTTATATAAAAGTATCTCATGAAATTTCCCACTAATATTCATATAAAGTTATAATAAATCTTGGACATTATCCTACTCATATAGTGCACACTTGATATCATCTCAATACCTGGAATAAAGTCATTTCTTGTGTCTTTTTGTACTATTTTTAATTTTTATGTAGTTTATTTTATAAACACATAGTTTTACAAGTTATCAGTAAAACTATTTTCATCTATAATTTTCTGACTGCCCTCATTAATATTACTCATGTTATGAAGGGCCTAAAAACACACCCATGTAATATTACATCAGCAATATAAAAGTAACTCTGCAGCACTACATAGAAGCATAAATGTGTCAGACAGGCAAAAATATAGCTAAACTCTTGCAGTTAATTGCTTTCAGAACTCTACTAGGTCATAAGCTATTGTATCTTCATTTAATTTGAGAATAAATGAAGACAGTATCATTTACTTTGCTTTTATCCAGGATTAGTCTAGATTTCTGTGTGAAAGTCATTTGACAAATGACACATGTTCATAGGGGAAAAAATGAACGATTCTTATTTCACACTGTTAGAAGGTAAATAACACAATAGCTGTTGATGAGGATAATCAACACAATCACTAAATTACCACCCTACATAAAGGTGACATCTGTGTTGTTCCTAAAGAGTAGCATTTGTGTGAATTCACGTCTGCACCAAACAGACAAAAAGAAAATAAGTAGCACATGGCATTCATCTCAGAGTCCATCTAATAAGGTCTGACATGTGATCAATGGTGGTAGACGACTACAGATCTGTCAATGAGTCATTTCCAAATTTAGGGTCATCACACCAGCTTCTGGTGTTAGGTTTGACCATGCATGTCTCTGGAGAGAGCAAATGTGCAGGGGGAACATTGTTCATGACCCCATTGAGGCAGAGAAGCCACAGAAGGTGTTAGAAAGCAAGTATTCTTTATAGAAGAAATAGCTGACCATTTACATGGGAGGAGAAAAGATGAAACAAGCAGAACTTAGGAGTGGAAGAAACCACAGGCACTTGAACAACGTTTAAACTTCAGACCTGAGAAGGTATGTAGTCCAAAGGAGTTGAATCGCTGCTCAAGGCCATATACCTGAACACTTTGCCACCCAGCATTCATCCAACATCATTGGGATTGGACCAAGACATTATCTCTAATACTACATTCTTTGCCCTTGCCGTCTGCACATTAAATATATCTGTAACTGATTACTGACATTTTTATTTGATATTTATTTCTGTTCAGGCTTAAATTCTTATTGTATTTGGGTCACTTTCTGCTTTTCTCACAGTTTGCAACATGCACACTTTGTAATCCTGCAAATTCACTGTCATTTAGTATTTCTATTAATATGCCACTTACTCCCCTGATCCAGATCTTTAGTAAAAATGTTAAATAAGACCAGACCTAGTGTTTGTTACTTTCTGCTTATAAGCCTTTTCTTAGCTCTAATCTGACTGATTTTCTTGTCATCTAAGCTCATTTAAAATGAATTTGCAAGTAAAATATCATCAGACATAGTATCAGATGTTTTGCTAATGCCTAAATATATCATGCTTTCTTCTCTATCCATTAATTTTAAGAATTTATCAAGGAAAGGAACTCAGCTTGTCACCCATGAATTTTCATTTATAAGTTCCTGCTGTTTTAGGTCTGTAGACTTCTTTCCCTTCTGTTTTTCTAGTTTACTCAATTATCTGTAAAGTCACTTCATCCACCTATTTAATATGTAGATTTCCCTCTGTTAAACACCACAGAAGAAACATTTTGGTGGAGGATAGGCAGTGTTGGAGGTAGGTCAATAATAACCCTAAATAAATACCACACATTAAAAAGGATTAGCTTCCTCCTTCTGAAACATATGCCAGATTCCAACAGGAACTCTGGCCCTCCTATTCAGGTCACTGAACCCACTATTACTGATATCAGCGTTCTGAGGACTCAGTAGGTATTTATAAGTTATATTTGTTCAGCACTGTCTTCTCCTATGTTTCTGCTTCAGAATTTATACCCATGTCCTTTCTCAGTTGCATTTTGCCAACAATCTCTTTATTCATACCCACTAGCCATTTCTATTGACTCTGATCACACCCATCCAGGCTTGCCTAAGAATTGTACACACACACACACACACACACACACATTATAGTCATTTGATCCTCGCCCCTATTATGTCCTAGTTTTAACACAGTAAAGTTGGAGCTCCTTAAGAAGCCTTAGAAGCTGTTTATAACATGCTCTGAAGCCCCTCTCTCAGACTACTATCCACAAAGTCTTACCGACCTCTGTTACTTCATTGTTTTCCTCCTTAGCCTCCAGGTTCCTGTTGGGCTCCTGAATATCTCTTTCCTACCAATTTCAGAAGCTTCCATCATCTCTGCCCTATCACCCAAAAAGGGAAGCTCAATCATTAGTTATTTAACTCTGACAAAGGAAAGAGGAAATAGGGGGAAATGTTAGTAAACATATACAATACTCTGTGCAAAAGCTCTAGAGATATATGATAGCATACTGTTGTAATCCTGGGGTGGGAGAGAAGAAATAGGAGAAAGATTTTGGAGGCCAGTCAGGGTTATATAACAAGAACTTGTTTCAAAAGAAAAAAAATGAAGAGAATTCTCGTTTAGTTCAGCTGCTCATACAAACCCTGTAAGAAGAGCCATACATTCCTGTTTCTTCTGGAAGAAAAAAATATCATCTACCCATGATTGGTATCTATCATCATCTCTCTATATATACCTATCTATTTGTCTGTCTATTCATCATCTATCTATATATCTATTGATCGATGCATTTGTGTATATTTTATTCCTTGTTTAAATATTTTTCCTGTACTCAGGTAGAAAGAAGGACCTTGAAGATAGTTCTAGGTTTTGTTTGCACTTTAACCTTTTCTCTCTGCTCTAACGTTACCGGGAAATTGGTCATCAAATGAAATATTGAAGTGGTTTTAGCGATGAGAGCAATGTGTATAAAGTGATTTTAGGCTTCTGAATTAATGTTAATGTGCCAGTTAATAACTTGACATAGTTCTTGAAAGGGAACAAAATGTCTGAATGTGATTTTAAAATGTTGTTACAGAGGGGAATGTTATCACAGGTATTTTCTTTATTCTCTTAGAAACAGGCCCATCCTGCTCTCTGCTCTTGATTCAGGCTTTCGCACTAAATTTTATTTTGTCATTTCCATGGACACATTATTCTCAAAATCCAATATAAAATCGGCACACACTTTTTAAATTTCCACTTGTTTAAGGCATTACTATCCTTAATATGCTGAACGCATATTATGAGATTTAAGTGTGGGATCAAGATTAAAAAATACTGTTTTTACTTAGTTAACTTAGTGTCTCCAGTGATGCTTGACAAGTACAGCTTCAGTGCACTTACCCATTAACCAAGGCAAGCACATAGAGGGTAGGGAATGAATAAAAAGTAAATGCTCCTTTGCTGGTGTAGTCTTGACAGATCTTGGAAAGATCGTCTGTTGGTCTAGCCTTTGCTCATGCTTTGGAGTGCAAGCATCTTACTAAGTCTTGCAGAAATGGACAAATACAGACGACGTTTTTCAGTACATCTCCATGCAGCATGTCCAGCAGCCACACTGCTTGCCGTCTACTTTATAAAATACTTTTTCTCTGTATTGGAGTACTAATCAGTTAGGTCCATGATTTACCCAACTGGTGTTGCTGCTTTATCCTTTAGGGATATGTTCAGATATCATCACAGCAGTGCAGTTTTCTGTCGAGATCTTGATAGTTCATCTTCATTTGATTTCCTGTCATCTTCTCCTGCCATTGGGCACTTCCTATCCAAACTCCAGTAGCTGGATCTTTACTACCCAGGTTGTCTAACTCCAACTCTTGCCCCTCTAAGAGATTAAAGTGAATCCCCCTAAGATCAAGGCCTTGTTTGGGTTGGTAGGGGGAGGAAATATGTATGAACAATTATGGGAGGATTATAGATATACTCCAAAATGTTTCTTTGACACCTATTTGTTTGGGGGTACCTATGTTGGTCCATAATAATTAGTTGGCTTAGCCCTTGCATAAAACAGAAATTGTGTACTTTTAACACTTCTGCAGACCATACATAAATATATACAATGCTGTTCTTGAACATTCCATAAAGGAAAAAACCAGAACTATTTCTCGATAAATATTGATTTTGGAATAGTGGCCAAAACTCACCTGAGTGTCTCAGAAATTTCAATCAAGGCAAAGTAGAAACAGAAATCAAACAACAACAACAAACAAAACAGCGCAGAAGAGATAAATGAGTCGTGGATAGAATTGAAACACCACTGAGAATTCCATCACATTCACCAGAAGAAATCCGTGGTTCACAGTTGGTACATACAAATGCCAGAGAAAGCTAGGAGGAAAGTCCAAGAAATCTGAAAATAAGGGCAAGCAATTTAATTTGCCTGCACTAGGGGAAATTTATGCTTTTTTGTATTTTATTGTTTCATTCTCTGTGACTTGGAAGGATTCAGGTGTCTTTCCAAGTACTGCCAAAAACCCATGCTTTTCTTACTTCCATGAAAACCCTTTTATTTACTCAGTTTCTAGTTTTGCTCATACACAGTATCTTCTCTCTTTCTTTTGTGACTAATCCTATACCACTTAAACATACAAGAGAGAAAGACAGAGCTCACGATAGGCAGAGAAACAATATAAAGCCAGAATGTTAAATTGGGCTTAACTATAAGAAGAAAACAACCAACCCTTGCTTTCCATGGAATTCATTTAAATTCTGCTTTGTAGCTATAAAACTTTGTAAATGCCCAAGAAACTTGTGTGCATGTGTGTATGGGCATGCACATTAGAGCACACACACTCACACATACAAACACACACACGCCTCTAGATTGCTTATAATACATCTTAAAATACAAATGTGATATGTAAATTATTGATCTGACAAATACAAATAACCGACTATATTGCATTTTCAGGAAAACTTAAAATGAGTCTACCATGAAATGGAAAGAAAGACATATCTTACTCTCTATTATTTCATGTGACAAAATAAATTGAGCAAAATAACTATAAATGTATTAACTATAGAAACACTTGACAAGATTGTATAAGGTAATGGGGGCAATATGGTTATGATGATGAACACAGTATAAATTAATCCATCAGGACATAGTTGCCACTTTTAAAAAAATATATACTACTTGGCTTTACCACAGTCTTGAGCTTTTCTTTAAGAGCACAAATTTATTTTCTTGAAAAAAAAAATGCTTTTTTAAGTTACTAACTTAGTTCTTCTGGATATAATAATTAGATTCGAATCTCATTTCTTTCACTGATAAAACTGATAAAAAATTATACTCATCAGTCTATATAGATGGCTTGCTTTCACTTGGAAAGAAATAATTGAAACTTGTCATTGTAAGAAAATTTTTGTAACTAAGACAATCCCCTACCCCACCCCTATTACTGTCATAATGTGATGCTCAGTGGAGGGCTTTCTACTTCTGTCTCCACCCTTTCTCTTTCTGCTTGCCTCTTTGTATAGTAATTCAAGAATCCTAATGAGAAAATCACAGCTTCCAAGTTCTTGCTTGAAAGAGGATATTGTTTTGTATTGTCTTCCTATCACATCCTGAATTATAACTTGCTGAATTAAGAAGACAAAGATTATATGAAGTTAAAAACAGTTACAACACGGATCATTTAAAAATTTTTGAGGATAAAGAGATAAGTGGGTAATGATGGTTCCATATACACACATACATATATAATTTCTCATAGAAGGAGATTGGGAATATGATAACAATGATAATCATGGTTTTCTACTTAGGGTGCACCCACCCACTGAGACAGTGGGGCTGATCTATTGGGAGCTCACCAAGGCCAGCTGGACTGGGACTGAAAAAGCATGGGATAAAACCGGACTCTCTGAATATGGCAGACAATGAGGGCTGATGAGAAGCCAAGGACAATGGCACTGCGTTTTGATCCTACTTCATGTTCTGGCTTTGTGGGAGCCTAGACAGTTTGGATGCTCACCTTCCTAGACCTGGATGGAGGGGGGAGGACCTTGGACTTTCCACAGGGCAGGGAACCCTGACTGCTTTTCGGACTGGAGAGGGAGGGGGAGAGGAGTGGGGGTAGCGGGAGAAGAATGGGAGGAGGGGGAGGGAAATGGGAGGCTGGAGGAGGCGGAAATTTTTTTTCAATAAAAAAATAAAAAAGAAAATATATTTTAATAGAGGAGATAAGTTATGTGATACAAAAACTGTAGATTATCAGTCCAATAATGTATGTTTAGTGCTGTCTTTGTCTGTAAATGAGCCTTGTGGTAAGTAATGTATATATCTCTTGGCAATAAAACATTGAAGTACCTCCTAAGAGGAAGTGAGAATTACCTCTCTGTCTTCTAAGTCAGGTTAGATGTTTGGCCAGTAAATGGGACATTCTAGAAAAGGTCTCACTCCCGGTACACTCTGGATTTCATGAGGTTTTTCCCACTCCTGCGTTCTCTTGACAATTATCCTAGCCATCAAGTATCAATACAAAAGTATCATACAGTGTTATGGAAGCTGAGGAAACACGTGGATCAGAAGTCGCGTTTTATCAGTTCAGAGCCAGACTTTACAGTGCCTTGTCAGCTCCAGGGATGTATGAGTGAGCCACCTGTGTGTGTAAGGACTTTACACATACTTCGTTATGACTGCCAACATATAGAAGAGTGAGAAAGAAAAAGTGATTGTTTCTTAAGTCATTCAATTTTGTGGTAGTATTTTACTTAGCATAACCTCTCCAATGTGGGGATTTGTATTTGACATTCCCTCAGTAGAAGAAACAAATCAAAATGAACTACTTTATGAAACAGCAAGTATTCTGCCTAGAAAAATGATTACAATATAATTAATTCTTCATGTCATTTAACAGAGAAAAAAGATAATCCAAGTGTAAACCCAAGAATGTGTAATTTAGGTGGAGGGCAAAGAAACTGACTGCTGTAATACTTTATGTCACAGTTTGATCTTTGAGTTAGCTCACTTAAATATTCATATTAGTACAATATTAATTCAGTGAGTCAGTGGAGGGATATCATTTCTCTATAATTATTATTTTACTATTTATGTGATGACTTACTATCAACTTATTCTAAAAAATTAACTGGTTTGATATTCCTGCTTCTCGAAAGTTTTTAAATGCAAATCTAAACGGTAAAAACCATGCAGATCATGAATGAATGTGACGTTAATATTGATAATGAGGATGAGAATATAAGACAGCAAGTTGGAGGTGAACATGGATAACATAATGACATGATAGAGAGGGAGAAAGGAGGGAGTTGTCGGAGAGAATGAGAATATGACCATGTTGCAGTGATGGGTCTGCGCTCATAACATTCTGCTGTGGCAGTGATAGAGTTCATGTAGAGATTCTTTGGATGCATTATCATGTCAGTATTTATCAAAGACCCATTAGGTTATACACACTTGGGTCTCTGTTACCACTTCTGTTCTTGGTTATTTCCCTGTCTTAGGCTGCTCTTCTTTAGGAAACCTGCTTTCTGATAGAAAGCCATGGTTAAAAGAGCGAAGTTCTTCAAGCAAATCTCATTACAATGTCCCCCAAATATAAAAAGTGAATAGCTTTCTAATAAAAGATTTTTTTTACTTACAGGCAATTGAAATTCAAGCTTCAAACTTAGAAACGTTCTTGCAATTCACATTTTAGGGATTCTAAGTTTTAGGAACACATACAATTTAGGATGCACCTATGTCTTGATTGAAAATAACAAAGTGGGAGTACTTTATAACATATTTACTAAGTATTTCTTCAACTGGTTATACTCATCATTCCTTCATAAAGAAGATATTAAATTCATTGGTGTATTTTGTATTTTGTTATTTAATTCTTTAGCATCAATGAGCTATTAGTCAATATAGTAGCATCTTTAAAATTTAAAGCTAGTATTCTCTTCTTCAGTGTTTCTCTTTAAATGTAATCTAAAATATTTGATCTAATGAGAAGATTAAAGTGTGGCAATGCTATCATTCATTTCCTTATACAATGCTATACACTCATTTACCAAACTACCCATGGTGTTCATCAAAAGGTTAGAGTGTGCCTATTAACCAAGAGTTAATAGTCTCTTATTTTCCATATTTAATGAAAATAATGAATCAATACAAATTATGATACAGTAATCCAAAGAAATGTGTTCTCTAGTCATTCTATCCTAAATCTGGAGAAAAATTGCACTTTAAAATCTTAGCATTCATTCATTCATTCACAATCTTAAAATCTAGGCATTATACCAAAAGTTAGAGACATAAATATAAATAAAGCCGTTCATTTTAGGATAATAGATTCAAACATACAAAAACTTCTAGGATGTAGTCGTGTTATGCTCATGTTGTAATGAAAGCTCAAAGATAGAACATCTGTCCCAGGGAAATAGACGCTGGTAGGGTGGGTCTCCAAGATCTGGGAATTATTGTTATCTGAACCAGGAATAGAGTTGATAGAAAAGAACCAGAAAATTAAAAAATATTATAATAGGTTGTACAAACAAAAAAAAGGCAGATAGTTAGTTGATAGATAGGTGATAGAAAGATAGACAGACAGATAGATAGATGATAGATAGATAGATGATAGATAGATAGATGATAGATAGATAGATAGATAGATAGATAGATAGATAGATAGATAGATAGATAGATAGATTCACCTCATAGTTTCTTTCCTTTTTAAGACTGCATTTCTCATCCTCCTGTGAAGTTGACAGACTCATGTCTGAATTCCCGATCAATGGAACAGAAGTTAAGTATGTTGGAGGTGATGTAGGCCGTGAATGTTTTATTGCCATTGGTTAATAAAGAAGCTGCTTTCGGCCAGTGGGTTAACAGAATATAGCCAGGCTGGAAGAAATATATATATAGAGAGAGTAGGTGGAGTCAGAGAGAAGCCATGAAGCTGCCCACAGGAGACAGACACCTCTGCTGGAGCCGGTAAGCCACAGCCACGTGGCGATACACAGATTAATAGAAATGGGTTAATTTAAGAGGTAAGAGTTAGCCATAAATATGCTTAAGCTATTGGGCAAATTGTATTGCAATTAATATAGATTTCTGTGTGATTATTTTGGCAGTCTGGGCAGCCAGGAAACGAACAAACAGCCTCTAACAACAGTATGGTAAGTTAAGACCTAATTAAAATTTTATTTTTCAGGCAACATGAAGTATGAAAAAGGACAGGAGAATTTGTGGGGACACAGAGAAGGAGCTGGTCACCTTAGAGTCTGATTGGAGTTCCCAGCCCTAGTGTCTGATTGCAGTCCCCAGCTAGTAATCAAGATGAAAAGTATTAAATTTCACAGAGTGTGCACTTAAGGCTATTTAGATTTAAGCATTCTTGGGTAGAAGTAATGTCTCCCTTGTCTTAAGCAGTGCTAAGTACATTGTCTAGAATCTCAACTGATAATGATAATAATTGAAGGCTTTTAGAGTTTTATCACAATTTGGAATTGTTTATTCTCTTTGCAGTTGTCAGGCTGAATAAAATGTAAGTCAGCCTCCAACATGACAGTATTTTCTACACTTTAAAAAGGCATTTCATGCATGAAAGATGCAACCTTTCAGTTACTTTTTGCTATAATATAGACATGTGCTTCATGAATTAAAGAATAAAAACCACCACCCCTGATATTTGAGGAGAAAAACACATTTTATTTAAGAGTCCAATATTTGACACATTGTTTATACAACGGTCAAGCCAACTCCAAGTCAGGCATCTAACTACCCACAGTGAACGGACATTTACCTCACGAAATGCCTTCAATGTGATCTCTTTTATGTATTCAATTGATATAAACCTGCTGTGCATAACTTCATGAAAAATCTTTGAAAATCTCTGTTTTCAACCAGGTGTACACTGTGGTTTATTTAGTTGCAGAAATCACATTCAAAACTTGTAATTCTTAAATTGTGGAAGAGAGAATGCTTTTTCCTACATACAGGCCACTATCACCCCTGGTAAATATACTCTGTACTCTGGTGCAGTTTCTCTGGTTAAGTTTGCTTACCTAGCAAGAGACTTTGCATATGGAGTTAAAATTACTAGGCAGCTGTTACAACAACTTACACAATCCTGTATTATCTAGGTAAGTCTACTGTAGTTAAAATTCAGGAGACGAAGTCAGACCAACAAGACCATCAGAAAGGCTCAATAAAACACAGGTGTTTTCAAGATGATCCTGGAACCAAATACCTACAGATTGACAGGGAGATTGCAAGAGAGTTCCAGACTCCATATGAGATCATCCAAGCCTGTCTTCACAGTGGCTTCTTCAGAGGACTCTAGCTAGCCACAGTGTGATTGTCTTCCAACCCACAGAACTATTAGTAAGTATATGTGGGCTTTTTTAACCTGAGGATTTTTCTAGTGTGCAAGGCAGAACAAATCACATTAGTGTTGTATGAGACGGTCGTCATGCTGCCATGGTTGTCACTTTATAGAAGTTACTGTAGGTGAACAATCTTGTAGACTTACAGAAACTTTTACACTGTCTGGAAATGAACAAATTAAGTGGATTTAGTTGATCCTTTGCTGATTACTTCACTGGAACTGCATGTGATATTTGTAGGACAACCGGTAGTTTAGCTTCCCTCTGAGAACTGTTTTTCTCATGGTGTCACATTCCCCTCACTTTCATCTAGAGAAAACACTGTGCAGGACAGGCAGCACCGATTGTCTAAAGCTAACACTTAGGTTCTAGAACCATCTTCTTTTTTAAGGACCAAAAAAGTAACACCACGGCACATAAAAATGTGGATCATGGTAACTGATGTCAGCCAACTCATTTATATTCAACGCCATTAATCTCCTCGACATGACAAATCTTAGTAGAAGATCGGTATACATTCCAGATCATCCACTTCTGAAGCAATGATGAACCGTCCCTGGGAAGCACCTTAATGGGTCCTCTTGTAAAATTAGTAAAATTTCAGAATCTAAGTTCAGTGCCAGGTGCTACCTCAATGAGTAAGATGGTGAAGTTATGGAGAAAGACGTCACCACCTCAACCTCTGGCATCCACACATGCCAGTACTGGCAAACATGCCTCTACATGTGCAAATTAACCAGCCAACCAAACAACCAACCAACTAATCAATCAGATTTTAATAGTTTAAAATGTGTTGCAAAAATTTAGGATACTGAAGACCAAGTACATATACAACAATCAGTGTTGTCTATCTGTAGGGCAGACTTGTGCTGTACTTTCATGAAAATAGATCCACTTTACTCACTGTTAATTGTTGCCTTTTCAAACAACAAACACTTCCAAACAATTGACAAATGGCATACTATTCCAGCACAATTGGAAATATGATAGGCGTTTTGGTCATGCAAATCTCCCCAGTTCCACACTCTCTCAATCTCACCAACTGCCAAGACTGACAGTTGTTTTTAGTTTTTTTGTTTTATATTTTTATTTGTTTTGGACATCATACACAATGCTCTTTCTCCCCTCCTCCCTATCCTGCTCCACCTCCCTCCAAGCCCACAGTGACCTTGACGTTCCTAAAGGTCAATTTCTTTCTCTGAAAATGGGGGTTACCTAATGTGAACAGCTGTGAACATAATTTTAGAGAATTCATGCAAATCCTTGTAGTACAAAGTTTAGTTCCTGCAGTACATAAGAAATTGACTGGGTACAGGTGATATGAACTTTTATTTATTATTCTTGTGTGTATAAAACTTGTTCGTGCACACATAGATACCACGGTAAATATGAGGTAAGAGGACAGTTTTGTATAATTCATCCATCCTTTCATCTTTATGTGGATTCTAGGTGTTGAACTCAGGTCCTCGGGCTTTATAGTAAGTACTTTACCTGCTGAGCTATCTCAACAGCTCCACATTATTCCTTATGCATGCAAAAATCAAGAGAATATACTGTTTTCCTCTGTTATTGGTACTTCTAATAGTATTATATCATCCTTCTGGTGGCTTCTAGTGTTTCCTAGGGGATTCATGATAATTGAGGAATTTACATATTTTCTGTCTCATGGGATGATCCAGAGGAAGGAACATCCTGTATACAGCCCCATCACACCAGTAACCCTAAGGGGGATCCTGTAATGTGTTTCCAACCATTCTATTATTTCAGCAAAAAAAAAAAAATGATAAAAATCAATTTTGTGGATTTGATAGAGGTTCCCAAAATCAATCTTTTCCTTGTCATGGAACACTTTATTGTGGTTTCTTAATAACATAAAACTATCTATTCTTTATGAGGAATGCAAAAGAGTGATGACTGAGCATGAAACCAGCACACAGAGATGCCTGAGGCTGGGATCTGGACTAAGTAGATTTAGAAAACCTTGATAGAACACAAGAAAATCAAATACAGGAGAGAAGTCTGGCGTGTGTTATCTTTCCTGAGGGCCTGAGGCGTGAATTAATACTGACTGTTTTGAATTAAATTTGGCAATGGACTAGAGACATGAAAGGTCTGTTTTATTATTTTATTTTGCTTTTATTATTGTTATTGTGAGAAACAGAGAAATATGAATGTTCTCCCACAGTTAAGAATCCTGAGAGAGCAAAGCCGTGACACTTTAAAAATGACCAAATTGTTTTTGCGAAACTCTTCTCATATTTCACTGCAGCAAATATGAAATAACATTTCTGAGGATTGTGAACTCCTCTTTCTGATCCTCTGTACAGTGGCAAAACCACCGTGCCTCTACTAGGAGAAGTGGTTAAAAAGGATCATTTGTGGCATTAAGAATGTAGATCTGCCTGGAGTTGCTTCTCACATGGGAATGTTGAAAGATCTTTGCTACAAATAACAGCTTCTTTGACTCGCTCTGATGCATCTCTCAGGAATAGTACTGGAAAATGGGGTAAAGCCCAAAGAAAGTCTAGAAGACAGACTGCCAACTCTAATATAACATGTTCCACTCAGAGAGGAGCATAAACTCCAGTGTAGTGTATTCCCAAGTACAGAACAGCAGATATGTTTTCCTATGGCCAGTACATACATACATGCATATATATATATATATATATATATATATATATATATATATATACATATACAGAGAGAGAGAGCAAATAATTCTAACTAGATTCACAATCAAATTAGATCTCATGAGTGAGTTTACTTACAACTGGACAGACTTTTTTCTCAGAAAAGAAGGATCAAAAATCTAATTGATAATTATGTTATTGTATCCACAGTTAAATATTTATTCCATGTATTTTTTTTACTTTACTCTTTCCAGTATTTCTTTATTATGCTCAACACCCTATGAGCCTCTCATGTTGTCTACAGCAGACATAACTGTTAATTCAAACATGGCAGCAAACATCCTTTCAAGGTGGAAGTCCATCCTTCTCACAGTCAGTCTACTGGATGAGACTCGCGGTCAGCAATCAGAAACAAAGCTGTGTCTTAGGAAACACCCAGAACTGTTATTATAATTCCAGTGTAAACACTTCTTGTCTGTGTATTTTACTTCTACATGTGTGAAATTACCCTTCATATAGCTCTGGCTCTGAGTTCCTATGAAACCTGATAAAACAATGGTGTAGATAGAAATAAGATAGGTAGCAAAACTTTTGTCTTTTATTTTCCAATTTTTAAATTTTATTCTCACCATTAAGGTTGCTATATAATGAATATTTGCTGGATATAAGAAACCCTGATGACTAAAATATTAATTCTGTGAGAACTAGGCAGCCATGTCTGTTTTGTATTCAATATACAAAGTTGGAACCAAACTGCTTGAGTGTGCTTCACTCCCTGGTTTAACTTTTAAAAGATTAGAACCATATATGTTGAGAAACCTCTCTATAAAATAAACTCCACATGTATAAATTGAACATCACACAATACTGAGAGTGTTCATGCATTAACACCTGGAAGAGTTTAAGAGTACATTGGCGGTGACCAATAGCTCTCTAATTAGACTTCAAAACCTGCCAGACAAGAAGAAAGCCTTGTCTAGTACTGGGAACCTAGCTTAACTGTTTGTTGCTAGTGAAATCATAGTTATTAGAAGAGACGCTAGGATCTCTACTAAACCAGCATAGTCCCCAGTGACCATCTCAGCATTTGTTCCTACAGCCACAGATAAGTGTAGTCGTCATTCCTTGTCAAGGAAACTTTTCTCCGCAGCAGAAAGAGAGGACTACAGAAAAGCATACCCAATCAAAATGCAGAGCCATGGGAACCCAGTCCCAATGGATACAACTACAAAATACTCCTATATCTAAGGTTGAGGCTCAAAGAACTTTGTGAAGCGCACAAAAAGATGGTAACAGACAATCTCAGGAAGTGTGCTGTGAGATTGTGCCTCCTAGAAAGACCAGAAGCTATACCTGGTAACGTCTCACCCCAGTATGCCTAACCAAACATAATCTGACAAGAACACCAATAGACATGAGAAGTGGGGGACTAAAAGCCCAGATGACCTCAATCCTACGTGCAGAACTACAAGGAACGAAGGAATGCAGGGAGCAGGGGAAATCATCTTGCTCAGGTTAAGAGCTCACCAATTGGTTATCTCATATGAAATCACACATACATGTCGCAATGTACTATATAGAGAAAATTACAAGTTATATTTAGAGAATATGTGTATGTGTGTTTGTGTGTGTGTGGTGTGTGCATGTATGTATGTATATATGAACATATGCTTGTAATAACAATGAAAAAACAGGCATGAATTTGAGAGAGAAAAAGGAAAGGTGTTTGGGCGGGCTTGGGAAGAGGGAAGAGAAGGGGAAATGTAGTTATAATCTCAAATAATAGGAGGAACAGACTACTGCCCATCTTGTAGTCAGCATGGACACTGCTGGTGATCCTTTCAGAGAAGTAGGGTCGTAAGTAGCCAGAGCACCTGAGGACTCTTTTCAGTTGATTTTAAAACTAGTATAGAATCCATTAAAGAAACACTAAATGGAATAACCACTGTATTGTTTGACTGAAATTATATTAAATGCTCAGCAGAGGAGATAACAGTTCTTCCCCATCAGGGATAGAGTCAGCATTTCCATACCCAATGCCAAATCACAAGACCGCGGCCAAGGGCACAAGCTTTTCCCTGGCTTGGGAGATGCTGCAAGGTCTTCCTTCTTTGGCAAGAGTTCATTCTCTGGACATTGATGGCGGGACTGTAAGAAATTTAGATAGGCTTTAGGGAAGTCACAGTTTGCAGTCAAAGTTGAAGCTGAGACATCCTCTTAGGGTTGAAGGGAGAGAACCACAGTCAATGGTGGCCATCGTATTAAATGTGTTCAGAATACCTTAAGTCACAGGCAGGCCGTGAGGCTCACATCTATCATCCCACCTATACACCACTCATGGGAAGTGTACTAACAGATGGCTCTGCCATTTTCAACACTGAATTGCTTTCATATTTCCATGGAATACTTTCTGGATCAAAAACAGATGAAAAGGTAAGAGAAAATGAATATGTCTCACCAAGGTGTGGTTCTAACCAGTGAAATAATTGCTGTGGGTTAAAGTGCTGGCTTTAAAATATCTCTGCTTTAGAAAGGTGATATAAAATTTTTCCACATGTGCTTTCTTTTTTTTTTTCAGAAATACGCACAGAACATTTTCTCATCACTGTGAGCTAAAGCAAGAAACTTGAGTCAGAAGCTGATGCAGAGGCCATGGAGGAGTTCTGCTCACTGGCTTGCTCCTCCTGTCTTGATCAGCCTACTATTTCATATGTATGCCAGGACTACCAGCCCAAAGTGGCAACTTCCCATCAATAACTAATTATAAGGAAAAAAATGTCCTACAGTCCTATATACTTTTCTTATGAAGGCATTTTTTTTTTTTCAACTGAGATTTTCTTCCTCTCAAATTACTCTAGCTTATGTTGGGTTCACTTAAACCTTGGAAGCATGACTGAATACTTCTCAGCTTGACACACAGCCATATCACTGGCCAATTAGAATGTCTCTTTTCTTATTTGTCTCCAAGAATCCCTGTTAATATTAACTTTGCAATATAAAGGATGAATAACTTAAAAGTCCCATATTCATTAGAAATTCAAAACTTGCAGTCTCAAATACATCAAGTCTCTAAAATATGTAAATCTCTTTAAAAATTGAAAAATCTGTTTAAATGTTAAAGTCTCTCAACTGTGTTTTCTATAAAATCAATATAAAACATTTTCATATTTCAAGAAGAAATAAACAGCACACACTCTCAATTTTAACAAAGCAGAACCAAACACAACATCACAAATAAATAAGAGTCTAATGTCTGGAATTCATTTGCCATTTTCTAGGATCCTCCAAAGATCTAGGGTCACTTCTCTGATTACAGCCTCTATGATACACAGCTTGTCTCCTAGGCTGACTCTACTTCACAGCTGTTGCTCTTCCTGGAAATTCCCATAGTACCATCATCCCCAGCATGCTGGGATTTCTGCTACAGCTGGACTTCAAGTTCACCAGAGGTCTCTCCTGGCTCTCTTCATGGTGTCAAACCTCAACTGCTCTCCATAAGCCCTTCCACCATGAGTTTTCAACTCCTGCCAAGACTGTACCTTCACCAATGCCCTCTCTTGGCCTTTCACAGGACTAAGCTTCCTGCCTTCAGAACCAAAATCAGCTAGGAGACTCTTAGAAATAACTAAGTTCAGCTGTCAGCATGAGTTACAGCTTGGCCACCTCTGGAACACAGCTTCTGTATGTTGAACCTGGGGAAACACTTATAGTAGATTTAATTTAATTTCAGTGATGATGGTGTCTTCTTAATCTCTGCTAATTTCTCAACTTCAGTGACCAATGTCAAATTATTCCAGGAAAACCAGATTTCACTTTAATGGTTCTGATAACTTGTTAACCACAGATAATTTCTTTAATCCCAGATAATCAGAACCACAAATTCTTATCCCAAGATATGTAAATGTACTGATAAAGTCCTGAAGTGAAGCTCAAACTTCCCTTTGGAACTTCACAAGCCAGGGCTCTCTCATTTTTCAATAATCTTATTTTACAAGATCCCACAGAGCAGCACATGAAACTTAGAACACTCACTCAGGGGCTTTTCTATTGCAACCTTTGAAAATCCTTCAAAAAATAGCATGGTCAGGTCTATTAGAGTAATACCCTACTATGCTGCTACCAATTTCATTCTTAGTTAGAGTTACTATTGCTTTGACGAAACACAACGTCCAAAAGCAACTTGGAGAGAAAATGGCTTATTTCACACACACACATCTCTATAATAGTCCATCACCAAAAGCAGTGAGGGCAAGAACTCAAGCAGTGCAGGAACCCAGAGTCAGAGGATGATGCAGAGATCACAGAGGAGTGATCTACTGGCTACTGGCTTTCTTATATACAGTTTCAAAATGTTGCATATATATTTGTTTCCTAACTGCACTTTATGATTGAGATAACATATTGCACTATAATAATTTTTCTGGTTTTGTTTATTGACCAAAAATTCTCCCTCTTCTAAATATGCACATGAGTCACTTTCATCACGAAATTCATAATTGCATACACTTTGATATCTCAATTGATAGATATATTTATTCTATACAAAATGGTGATACACTTTAACAAGGAATGAATTTAATTTTCTGTGTGTTCTATTTATTGTATCCTGGAACAGAATTTGAATGTTGGCAGCCATTCAATAGACACTGAGCAAATGATTAATATGTTTGCTCTGTTAACTTGACACGAGCTGCAGCTGTACGAAAGGAGGCAACCTTAACTGAGAAAATGCAACATTTTGAAAAACATTGTATGCCATATTTGATGTCCAGTAACATATTTCACACCAATAATATTTACATGAAAGAACCCCTGTGTCTTGGCTACTGTTCTATTTCTATGAACAGACATGATGACCAATTCAACTCTTCAAAAGAAAGCATTTAATTTCCAGAGAGTGGAAGAGCCCATGGGGAGAAGCAAATAGCCGTGGTGCTTCAGCAGTAGCAGAGAACCATACATTCCCATGTTCACGCAACAGTCAGAAAAGAGACACGGGTCTGGCACGCAATTTTGTCATCTCAAAGTTGACCTCTAGGTGACTTCCACCACCAAGACTACATCTACTCCAATAAGGCAAACCCTTTCTCATCCTTCCAGTCTTTCTTAAACATTTCCACTCCAAGATGACTAAGAATTCGAATATGTGAGCCTAGGGAGTCATTCTCACTCAAACCACCACATTCCACTCCCTGTACCCCTTAGGCTTGTAGCCATATCATAATGTAAAATGCATTTGGACCAGTTTCAAAAGTCTCCATACTCTTTTACAGTGTCAACACGGTTTAGAAGCCCAATGTCCAAAATCTCTGCTGAGACTCAAGGCAATTTATTAAACTGTAAAATGTAACCCCAGGCAAAATAAAAATAAAAAAGCAGGTTCCATACTTCTGGCATACAATGACATAGAATATCTGTTCTATCTGTTCCCATTCCAAATGGGAAGAAAGGGAGCCTAGTAAAAAAATACTGGACCAAAGCAAGACTGAAAATAATAGCCCAAACACCAAATCCTGTGTCTCAATTCTGACGGCAAAAGTCTCCAATGACTCTTCCCTTCCAGATATGCTGCATGTGACATATTTCAATCACTTGAGCTTGTTCCACACCAGCATGCAGTTCTCCTTGGCAGGCATCCCACACTTCTCCAACAGTGTGGGTTCCTCAAGGCAGTCCAGGCTTCACCTGCACGACTTCATGCAATGATATATCCAGGCCTTTGTGCAGGTCCTCCACTGCAAACCCCTGGCCTCGAGGACTTTCCTTAACACAAGAGGAATAGTCTATAACCATAACCCTTTCCTTTATAGACTTACTGACTCTAAAGTCAGAACCAGAACACCAAAGCTGACAAGTTCTTCTGCTTGGTGGAGCTAGAACCTGGCCCATTCCTTGAAATACATATGCATAAACTTTCCACTGGTGTTTAGGCCTAGGTCACCCTAATACCCTAGTCCCTGGTACCAACTTCTGTCTTAGTTACTGTTCTATTGCTGTGAAGAGGCAGCATGACCAAAAGCAATTTGGGGAGAAAGGGCATCTTTTCCTTGTGTGTTCATATCATTGTTCATTACCGAAAGAAGTCAAAGGAGAAATTGAACAAGGCAGGACTCCAGTGGTCTGAGCTGATGCAGAGGCCATAAAGGGGTGCTACTTACTGGCTTAGTCTTCATGGTTTGTTCAGCCTGCTTTTATATAGAACCCAGGACCACCAACCCAGCGTGATTGCACCCACAGTGAGTTGATTCCTCTTAACTCAATTTTTTTTTTTTTTTTTTTTTTTTTTTTTTTTTTTTTGGTTTTTCGAGACAGAGTTTCTCTGTAGCTACGGAGCCTGGCCTGGAACTAGCTCTTGTAGACCAGGCTGGCCTCGAACTCACAAAGATCCGCCTGTCTCTGCCTCCCGAGTGCTGGGATTAAAAGCGTGCACCACCACCGCCCGGCTCTTAACTCAATTTTTAAAAATGCCAAAGAGGCTTGCCCATAGGCCAGCCTATTAGGGCTAGTCTCTCAACTGAGGATTTCTCCTCTTGGATGACGACTAATTTGTGTTAAGTTGGTATAAAAGCCAATAGCACACCCTGCCTTTAAGAAGCTAGCATGTCAAAGGGAGCAAAACAAAGCATAAAAAGTATCACCGATAACACAGGAAAGTACTCTGACAACGGTTCTTTATGAAATGCAGGTAAAAATTCACTTTGAAGGATAGGAATTGAATTCATCTTTGTGAGAAAATGTGATACAGACAGAAAGAATATTCTCTAGATAGTGGGAAGGAAAGATCCAGGCATGTTATTAGGGTTGCAGAGATCTTTTATCTTGTTCAGATGTGCACAGAGCTAGTCTATAAAAGACGTAGGATAGAAACACTGAAGTAGGAAAAATTGGTATAATTTTATATTTGAATATTGTCAGGTCATAAGAATGAAGATGAGACAAGGGCAGACTAAATATGTCACATATTTTAATACCATATGTGCCCTATTCTGAAGGACTTTAGAATATAATTCAGTGTACGAAGCACTCTGCTGATTCACAGTTTTTTGTTCCGAAATGACATAATGTGAAAGCAAATAATTTAATGAAGGTGAAGATAAATGCAGAGGAAGATGTGGTTCTGTGCTGAGTAGAACAAAGCCCCTCACTTGTCCTAGTATGGGTAAATAAAGTGTCTTCTTGGGCTACATCATGATTGTTTTTGAGCACCTCACTGTGTTAAAGGTTTGATAGCCCATTCTGGACATTATGGAGACTGGACAGGATAAAGGACAAATTGCCTATTGAGGAGGAAGGGAATGTGAAAACAAGGTGCACGGTTGATTTTCCATAGACCCAACGTCCAAGAGAGAATCATGGGGAAGATGATAAATGCTCTAGGAATAAAGCATATGCTTATATGTCACCTTTTATTAGTTTGTCCTTGGTCAACATACTGAGTATCAAGGAGATTAGGATCAATAGTTTCAATAAACATCTATTATGATTATCATAGATCAGAACCATTATATAAATGGCTTATGAAGATCTAGTAAGGTGAATGAATCAATATCTTCATGCAAATATGTACACAAATCAAATGGGTACAACTTTCCCTTTCAGTTTACTTCAGCTTGCCTTATAAGATATTTTGACTGAATAACAACTCACTTCCAAATTCCCTAGCCTGACTTTATTTAAGTAGGAGACAATATTACAGGATATTTAATTACATTGCATAGAAATGTGTCTGTGTTTACCTCATGTGCTTAAAAACCTGATTTTTTATTAAACTTGGTTTAATAAAGAACTGAATGACTAATAGATAGGCAGGGGAAAGTTAAAAAACTCCCAAAATCTCAGGGGATGAATCTAATCATGGGGATTTCACCAGGGGGTGAAACACAGACAACATTGGACTATAGAATGGAGAAGTAAAGAGTCATGTGGCAGGACACAGTAATCTATTAATATAGGAACAGGTTAATTTAAATCATAGGCTAGAGTTGGAAACAGCCCTAATATAAAGGCCAGGCATTTATGATTAATAATAAGTCTCTGTGTCATTATTTGGTGCTGGTGGTCCAAAGAAAGTCCACTTACAAGACAGTGTTTTGGTTACCTGTTAAATCAGAGGCAGAGTGATGCCCTTCAGAACGTGTCATTCTGGGAAAGACATATAGGAGCAGTGAACTCCAGAGAACAGGGTGAGTTGTGCATAACTTGTGATTTACTCATTTAAATCTTAGGTCCTATAAACTAAGATTAGCATGCATGAACTTTTTCTTGAGTCTCTCTGAAGTTTTTTTGGATGTTGAATACATCTTGAAGGGGAAAATGCAATGCAGCCAGCCTTTCCCTGTGCTGAGATTCAGGGCCTGCCTCTCCATGTCATGGTGCATTTAATATATCTTTAGGCTATCTCAAGAGACATTTAGCAAGAATTTTACACAATGATATAGCATCCTTGTCAATAAAGCTTAAACTTTACTGACACACATCCCAATTTAATCTTGTTCCCTCTTACTAGAGAGAATTAGATTTTTTCCTCTCTTGGCAAGAGCAATATCCCTCAAGATATATTATTTACTCAGGAGGAAAATACAAAAAAAAATGAAAAAATATCATAGTATATACTTCATAGTATGCTTTTTATAAAACAATTCATAAAGGGAAATACAATATAAACTATATTTCTACCCAGAATGTAATAAAACAAAACCATGCAGGAAAGACCCTATCTCTGTGAGTCTAGTGAGTATGAGGTCCTTGCAACCAACCTAACATTGATTCAATAACACAAGAAATGGAATTTTGTTTCTATTGAAGTGTATGAAAGGACAATTTATAACAATACTCCACCAGCAAGGAAGATAGACATGGTGCTGTCTTAGCGGGAGGGTTCTCACTCAGTACCAGCTGCCGGTGACAACACTCAGTTGTTCTGAATCTGAAAACACCAACCTGTTCACTGTGGCTTTCCTGTGCTATGAATATGTATATGACCATGGTGAAGTGATATTTCTGCCCTTCCGGCACTCTCACATTGATGATTCCCATGAAGCACCCACAAAAGCGTCAGAGTGGGAAAATAGTTTTGATGTATTGTTCTCTTAAGTAGATAATGAGCTAGGAGAGGCATGGGCCACAGGTGATTACTGTCAAAACTTTGAAACGGCAGGCACAAAGACAAGAGAAAGAAATTCACCGGTCGTTAGTAAATAAGAGACTAGCCTTCCATCAAATCCTGTGGTAAATACCAGGTTCTAGGTGAGAGAACTTCAGCCTCCCTCAAACATCATTAGATTCCATTTCTCCTACCTAGACACTACTTGTGGTTCCTATGTGTGTCCTGAATAAACGCGTAAGCTGAAGGATATTATAAACTATGGTCAATAAGCTTGTGAACCACTCGGTTATCTATCTGCATTTAGGTTATTTTAGTAGAGACAATATATCTCGATAAGGGGGCCATTTCATGGTTAGGGAGAAACTTGGTGCCAGGGACACTCCCAGAAATCCACAAAGATGACCTCAGCTAAGACTCCCAGCAATAGTGGAAAGGGTGCTTGAACTGGCCATTTACCTTAATCAGATTGGTGACTACCCTAGTTGTCTTCAGAGAGCCTTTATCCAATAACACATAGAAGCAGATGCAGAGATCCACAGTTGAAGAGAGGGAAGAAGGATTGCACAAGACAGGGGGTCAAGATCATGATGGCGGTACCCACAGAGAGATAAGACCTGAACTTCTAGGGGATCATGAACTCTGGACCAACAGTTAGGGAATCTGCATGGGACTGACTTAAGCCCTCTGCATGTGTGTGACAGTTATATAGCTCGGTCTGCTTGTAAGGCTCCTAGCAGTGAAATCAGCCCTGTCCCTGGTGGTTATCTAGCTTTTGAGAACTAATCCCCATGATGGATTACCTTGCCCGGCCTTGATGCAGGGAGAGGAGCTTAGTTCTACCTCAACTTGATATGCCATACTTTGTTCAATCCAATAGGAGGCCTGCCCCTCTCTGAATGGAGGAGAAGTGTATGGGGGTCATGGGGGGAGGGAAAGAGAGGAGGGAAAGGAAACTGTGATCAGTATGTAAAATAACTAAAAAAGTTAATAAATTAAATTAAAAAGAAACGATGCATCAATAGACAGCTATGATATTGTGATAGCATTGGTCTTTCACACATAAAATCAGAGAGGACCTTATTTGGTGGTAGTAGATGAGGAGAAAGCGCGACTGCAGCTGCTAGTGTATTATGGTCACAACAGAGAGAAAGCTTCCATCTGAGGACATTTATTATGCTATTTATAGAACTCTAATCATGGTTCCGAGAAGGAGCAGGTGAAACCGTGAAGTCAGCCCTTCCCATCTTATCCTAAATACTGGCCAGCATGCCAATTTTAGCAAGCTCTCCTTTTTTCAGAAGTCTTCCCACATGAACACACATTTCTACATGCAATATAAAGCAAACCTCCATTAACACGGCTCCCCTCTGTTTGATTGGTACTTACTATTGCTTTATATGTTATTTATCTGCAGCTTATCTGTTTTCTGCCACGATACAGTGAGACACAATGATACCATCTTTCTTGCTAACAGGAGTCTGTAAAGTCTCCCAGAGTCAGACGCTGTGCCATGCTCCGATTTTTTTTTTTTTTTAGTTTCATGGAAGGCTGAGACAGGAGGATCCTGCCTGAGAAGAGCTGAAGCAAAGTCACTCCGTGACATCTCAGATAACTAATTAGCAGCCAACTAGTCAGTAAACTACCTGAAAAGTTAATTTAAAATGAATGTAGGAATAAACAAATAAATAATTCTTCAAGGACTTACACAAATGTTTAATAGAATATTAAGGATTACAGGGTGAAATTACAAGAAAGTCAAAGAAGATCTATCTTGATCAAATCACTAGTTTTGGCCTCTGAGTGAAAGTGTGTTTGAAGGGAATACAAAACTTGGTTAAGTTTCGTAAGCAGGAAGGAAGTGAATAGATAGAAGAAAATTTCTGGAAATATCTTTTTTTTTTTTTTTTTTTTGGTTTTTCGAGACAGGGTTTCTCTGTGGTTTTGGAGCCTGTCCTGGAACTAGCTCTTGTAGACCAGGCTGGTCTCGAACTCACAGAGATCCGCCTGCCTCTGCCTCCCAAGTGCTGGGATTAAAGGCGTGCGCCACCACCGCCCGGCTGGAAATATCTTTTAAAAATTCAATTTCATTGCTAGGTGAGATCACCTGAACAGTATGAGGGCAAGTGTCAACTTTTCTGAGCCTTTGTTTGCCTCAACAAGAAAGGATTGTAGACATAGGTGATGGCTCTTACCTCTTAAACAACACAGCACCTCTCTCTCTCTCTCTCTTTCTCTCTCTCTCTCTCTCTCTCTCTCTCTCTCTCTCCTGTGCTCCCACACATCTTCATGATGTTCCTCTGTAATAAATGCTACCAAACTGTTTTACCCTTTGTCCTCTATAAAATACTTGTGTCATTTTTTTTCTCTTTACACAACTATAATAATTCAGGCTCACAGGACAGAATACTGGGTGTGGGAGTGAGTGATGAATTTAAAAGCATTGCTTGTCTACGGATCTCAACTAACACATGGTCCTCCACAGTTGCTAAGGTACAGGCCAGTCAGGTATATGTCTATGAGCTGCTGGACAGAAGTTATTCTGCTCCATTGCTTCCAAATAACCCTGATCAAATTGTTTCCCTACTCTTCTGTTTTTCAAGTAATTTTTATAACTTTCTAAATCTTCTCACTTCGCTGCCACAGGGTTGAGACAGACAATACGTTTTCTTCTTCTTTTCTATTTCCTGATCTCAACGACCAGGCTGCAGGAGACAATAAAACAGGATATAAATTCCTGAGCCGGTTTCTATTCACAGACTAATCAAATTTCATATCAGCAGCCCCAATAGTCCTGGCAGTGCCACAGACAATTACTTAATTTATGACTGTAAATCACATTTGAATCATAAAATCCAGTTAGATGACTGCATGAGCCAAACATGTAATTAAGATTAGAGTGCCTATGAAGAAGTTAACCATTACGTATAGTCATGACTATTCTGATTATGTAGAGCAATCTGGGGCCTTAGAATTCTTGAGGCGTTGAAAATGCTTAAGTTAACATAATTTTATCAGTAAAGTCAAAGAAATTAGAAAAAAATTATTGACACTAAAGAAAAGCTATAAATTAACACAATCTCAAGCTAAGAAAATAATTCATCAAATCACCAAAATAACACTTTCATCAGATCAGGCAACCATACAAAGACTATGTAGAAAGGTTTTAAAACAGAGAAAAATTCTTGGATTGTAAATCTAGAAAATACAAAGAAAGAAGTTGGGTGTTGTGGAATTTACTTTATCTAGGCAAGATATGTTACATTTGGTCAGTGAGGTAAAGATATGTTGTATCTGTTTATGTTCTATTTGTTTAACAATCTAAGGATGTGTTGCTTTGCCTGCCTACGGCACCTGATTGGCCTAATAAAAAGCTGATTGGCCAAGAGCTAAGCAGTCGAGTGATAGGCAACGCTACCCTGCAGAGAGAATAAGGAGAAGAAGGAACCTGTGCTTGAGTAGGAGAAATAATGAGGGAGAAAAAGAAAGAGGGGGGGGGGGTTGTCCAGGACCAGTCAGCCAGGAAGCTGTCAGACAGATAGACACAGAAAAGGATACACATAGTGAAAGGCAGGTAAAAAGCCCCAAGGCAAAATGTAGAAGAAAGACAGGTTAAAATAAGTTATACGAGCTAATGGGATAAGCATAAAATAAGGTCAAACATTCATAATTAACAGTAATTCTCCATGTCATGATATAGGAGGTGGTTGGTGAATCAAAGACAGCCTGCTACAGCTGGGCATGTGTTTCATGCCTAAAATCATAGCACCTGGAGGACAAGACAGGAGGATTGCTGTAAGTTCAAGGCGAGCATGGGCTACATAATGAGTTCAGGCCAGGCTGTTCTACAAAGTAAAACTGTCTCAAAAACCCCAAAGCAATACTTGAATGAGGTGAATGGATGATCACAAATAATAATCAAATCTGTATCATCAATCACCTCTGCTCTAGGTTATAAGATCACCCAAATAGTGCAGCTTACTACTCTTTCTGAGTGAAAGGAATTCCACGGTGGACACATTCCACTGTGAAGGGCAGGTTTTGAGGTCTCCCATTCTCAAGATACAGCCCATGTGACACACTTCACCTATTGCCTACACATCAAGGTGTAGAATTCTCAGCTACCTCTCTAACACCTGGTCTGCCTGAACGCTGTCATGCTTCCTGTCATGAAGATAATGAATCAAACCTTTGAAACTGAAAGCCAGTCCTAATAAATGTTTCATTTATAAGAGTTGCTGTGGTCATGGTGTTTCTCCACAGCAATAGAAACCCTAAACATAAAGGGAAATAGTTAAAATATATATGATTTAAATAGTAATAGTTTATAATATGATAATACAATTTGTATTGAAATAAATATTTGTGATTGATACAAAACCCTATAAAATTATATTTGTTATTTCTAGGGACAACCTTTTCATAGTAGTGATTCCTGGCTGTAGTCTTTCCTATCAGTTAATAACTTGACTTACCTAGAACATCTATGTAATAACCATGTATACTTTATATTCTATTCCATTTTTCCTTTTCCTTCCTCAACACTTTTCCTAGCTTCATAGTCTAATGGAGATATCTTTGTTTTGTTCCACACAGCAACCATTTTCATTTACATTGAACATTGGGTCAGGTAATTTTTTGAACTTTATCTCTCAGAAACTTTCAGCTTGTTTCTCCCTAACAAATATTGCCAATGCTTAGCAGACAAAGGGGGGCTAATAGACTCAGTAGACTCTCAGTAAGTGAATAAACATTCTTAAGGTTTTGTCTGATTTGTAATGCATTTTATTGCTGGCTTGGATTTAAATGAACATTTTTTGCACAGTTTAAAATGTGAGAAAATTTCAGCCAATTAGACTCTCCATAGATTTTAATTCAAACTTGATTTTTATTAAGGATAAATATATTTGACCTTTATAGAGAAAATCTGAGGTAATTAAGAAGTTTAGACATTATGAACAGGAAATGGTGTCTCACTATTGTTGATAGAGCTGGAGATTCTTTTGACTTATTTAACAACACAAATGAAATGCCTGCCATTATTTTAAACTGTGGCCCTGCATTGCTATCTTGATAAGTTTGCTAAATTGAAGATAGTCAAATCCTGAATGCTTCAGGGTAAAAGAACATTCCTTTAAAAAAGAAAAAAACTTATGGTATTAAGATAAAGTCTTGAGTGGTTAAGAACATATCTTTGAAATGTTATTAGAAAGTTAGTTAGTGTTCTGTATAATAGGTATGTGAATGTACATGACGGCAGGATGCCGTGTGACACAGGTGGCAGGAACCATGGCCTTTATACTGCTACAGCATTCTATTCCCATAAGTTACCACATAGAGCAAGGGGTCTAGGATATTAAAGACATTCAAAATGACTTTGTCTTCTACCCGTTTTCTTCCCACTCATTCTATTTTCTCTTTAAGAATATCATACAGTATGTTTTGATTATATTCATCTTCTTTTCAAAACCTTCCAGATCTAATCCCCTTCTCTTCCATGCAAATGTGTGCCCTTTCTATTATTTTCTTTTAAAATCAATTAAGTACATAGTTTGAGCTGCTGACATGCTCTTGAATGTGTGGTCTTCCACTGAAGTCTGGTGGATTTTCTATGAACCACATCTTTAAGAAAACGGGTTCTCCCACACCCAGCAGCTATAAATGACAAATAGCTCCTTACATAGGTGTGGGACTTTGTGTCTACCTCCTTATTTCATGTTGGAATTTTGTCTGCTTTGAGCCTACAGTGTTCTCATAATCTCTGCGAGTCCATATGTGTAAACAACTTGCTGTGTCTTTGTCAGGTCAGGCCTGACAGGTCAGTACATTCCAGAGAAGGGGGGGATTAGGAAAGAAATGGACCAGAGACAACAGACAGGATCAGGGAGGGGGGCATCCAGTGAGTACTGTGATCCTCCCTAAGCTTACTACTCAACATTCTTTATATACTCAAATCCAAAAGAGGGGGGAGACAAAAGACTTCCTTACCATAGTACAAATAACAAATGATTTTCTCCTCACATCTCCAATCATCAAGCAAACACACCCTAGGTCAAAACATTCTGTCCTATAATCTTGAAGCTGCAATAATAAGTCTGAACTCTCTGATCTTCAGTCAAGGTGGAACAGATTCACTTCTGTGGGCTCCTTCACGTCTTGAAAAGTTTTGTTGGAGACATCTACAGTCACTGTCTCACATCCACAATGGTCCTGACCCTTAGGAAAGTGGGGTGTGATATTGATGTCCCATTTAGAGTTGAGTGCACCTCACTCACTTGATGTACCTATCTTGCCTTCATTCCCTATTAGTTTCAAAAATAAAATTAATACATGAATTGGACGTATCTTACTCTCACTGATCATAATCAATATGTGCATTCTAAGGCAGACATTAGCAAAATAGAAAATAGTTTGTAAAATTTTCAGATTACGTTATACACAGTTATTTCTTTTTCTAATAACTGGATACTTGATACAAAAGAACTTTATCCACGTAGAGCTTACAAATGTAATGTCTATGAGATTTCTATGGGCAAAGCGGAAGACATTCTGGGGTGCCTTCTAATCAGAGAGATGCTGTACAAAGTATGTTCAGGCAGGCTGAGCTTCTGTTTGGGAAAATGGTTTGAACACATGAGGAATAACACATAGGTGAGAAAGGACAGCCCATGCATTCATCCTTGGAGATTTAGGAGCTTGTTTGAAGATGACAGTGCTGTCTCTTTTGTTCAGGACATAAAGACATCCAGAATCCTCCTTCTCTCTAACCAGCAAAAATGCTGCTAAGATCAGAGAGGAGCAGAGGGGCAGAGCTAGCTCAGATACAATTTTCTTCCACACAGAATACTGAGTGCCCACTTGCAAGAAGCTTGTATCATTCCATAAATGAAAGCATCCAAGAAAGTTATATGTCACCATGATTCAATTCATATATAGAGTAAAAAATCTTTTCATTATTTTATTTTTAAAAAGAAATATAAAGGCTATTTTATGTTCTTGGAATAAAAGTCAGTAGCTACTAAAGAAAGAAGAAGGTTTGATCATTACTGTGCTATAGGATATCATGGACGCATAGGCAGCCCCTCAGAAAACTTTATATCCATCAGAGCTAAAATTTTAGAGTTTGTTAAATGTAGCATACCCAAGATTTTTTTCATTATTTATGCTGATTGTTTTTTCCTCTTAAAATCCCTTAGCTTTAGTTTGCTTGGGAGATGTTAAAGCAGTGGTTAAGGGCATGTGATATTTCATCAGAGAACCAGAACTTTCCTAGGAAAACTTGGTAGCAAGCTTGGATCATCTCAAAACAGTAAACTTTGGGTGAGAAACTGCCTCCGTCAGATTGGCCTATAGACAAGTCTATGGGGGCATTTTCTTGATTGATGAGTGATATGAGAATGCTCAGCCTACTGATAGCACTATCAATCCTACCCAGGTGATCCAAATTGCAAAAGAAAGCAAATCAAGCAAGCCGGTAAGCAACATTTCTCTATAGACTCTGCACTGGTCTTCACTTTAAGGTTCATGTCATGAGTAACTACCTTTATTTCCCTTCATGACGGACTGTAAGCTGTTTGGTGAAATACATGCTTCCCTCTCCATGTTGATAGTCTTTTCTCACAGCAACAGAAAGCAAGCCAATGCTTCCCAGTGCCAGAGGACCTGACACATTATTCTAGTCTCTACAGGAATCTGTGCTCACATGCACATATACGCAAGTGCATTTAGAGATACCTGCGGCTAAAGAAGTAAAGCATTATCATTAAAAACTATTTAGTTTTACAACGTACAATCCTAAAGCAAAAGCCTTGTTTGGCTACTTGACACCATGTGGTTATAAGCAAGACATTGGAAATTTATTTAAGGGTGTACATGGAATGACACCCTGGTGCTTTGGTGATCAGGGCTGAGAACAGTCACAGATGTGAATCACATGTGGTATGGAGATGTGGCTTGAGAAGACCTGCTGTGAGTCTTCTGTCTTTCGTGAATTGAGAAAATTATATATAGGCCTCTGGAAAAATATTGAAAAAAGTTTCACATAAGTTAAATTTTTAGTTTAAAACCTCTAGTTCCATGTGAAATTATGTTCTATAGAGTGAACAGACTAAGGTCTTGTAATAAAATTATTTGGTAAATAGTGGTATGACCCTCTGGAGGTTTTCAAATGTCTTTTCATCTTGGACTCACCTATGAAATAGGGATATTGCTGCTGATTGTATAGAGTGAGTCATGAATTAAGTGGAAAGGAACTAGCATATTAACTGTCAGAATCTGGAAAAGGTATGTCACTAACTTGATATCTCTATTACTACAAAGCATGTTAATAACAGTACTAAAACCAAAGCATAGTGTTCATCCAGGATATTTTATCATGACGATAGAAACTCTAAGACAACATAAAAAAATCAAACTATCTCTTAACTATTTTAATGTTAGAATAAATGATTTGTGAGTAGGATTCAATAGTGTCTGACAAACTATTTTTAGGTAAGATCACACCAACTCATTTTTCATGACAATGGACATAACTAGCATTTATTGAGAACTCTTCGTATGGTAGATTGTAATAGTTTACTATGTTAAGGTTAATTTTCCCAGTAAGGTTTATCTTGCATACACATTGTGTAATGCATGAAAATATCAGGTTTAAAAAGCCTAGGTATTAGGAACATAAAGTATTAAAACCTAAAAATAATACTCTGAGCGCACAAAAAAGTAAGAGGGTAGAGTTTCTTTTCTATAGCCAATCAACAGAAATTTCCATTTTCTTCGTTTAGTTCACAAGTGGGGCTATTTAAATTAGTACAGATGACTAGACCTGGGTATTGGCTAACAGGCTTTACAATGGATCCTGGCTAATAGTTGCAGAAACTCTGTATTACAGAACTGATCCAGGCCTTAGTTTATTATGAGTAAAAGACTTTTTCGTGCCCCTCTGCTCTAGGTGACTCTCTCTTCCTGTGATAATACCATGGCCAAGAGCGATTAGGAGAATACAGGTTTGTTACAGAATATTTGTATACTGTGTAAATATGTGTCACTGTGATTGGTTTAATAAAGTTCTGAAAGACCAATAGCTAGGCGGGGGACAATAGATGGGACTTCCAGGCAGAGAGGAACTCAGAGTTTCAAGCCAGTGAGTCAGGAGATGTGAGAGTAGACACTGAGAAATATAACACAGAGGAGAGGTATCTGAGCCATGTGGCAGAATGCAGATGAATAAAGACAGGTTAATTTAAACTATAAGAGCTAGTTTGGAAAAAGCTTCAGCCAAGGTGAAGCTTCCACAATTAATAGCAAATCTCTAAATTGCAATATGTAAGTTGGTGGCCAAAAGGAAGGTCCAACTAAAAAGGTTTATTTCAGCTTACATTTCTAGACTCTAGTCCACTATCTAGGGAAGTCAAGCAGGAACTGAAGCAGGAGCCACAGAGGAACACTGATTACTAGCTTGTTCATAGGCCCCTAAAGTTCTTATACAGCTCAGGACCACCTACGTAGGATGGCTGGCCCAAAGTGGCCTGAACCTTCCTGGATCAATTCATACAAAGACAACTGTCTTACGACATTCCCATGGGCCAATCTGATCAAAGAATATTCTCAATGGAGACTTCTCAGATGATTTTAGGATGTGTCAAGATGCCAGTTAGTGTAACAAGAATATTATCTCATACCTTTAGTATGAGGAGTGTTCAGATGTTTATTTTGTAGCAAGGGTTAAGTAGACAGTTGCAAGAAATTGAAGGCACTCTTCAGTTTCAAAATGGTCCAAATTTTTGATTTTCACTTCACCTTTACTCATTCTTCTATTTGAACAAGAATATAACTCAAGTAAGAACTAATATTAAGCAGTTATTATTTGAAGCGCGTCTGTTTGTTTCACTATCACCATCTCTTATTAGAATGGGCTCATTTTGTACTGGTAGCCTACTTGTTCTTCTAGAATCCACAACTTAGATGCAAAAGAAAAAAAGACATATGGTACAGGTATTTCTTAAAGTTGATCTTTACTAACACAACTATTTGAGAACACATTAAGGATAACATCCATTGAATAAATAAATAAGGTACTTTGTAATTATTTCAGATGCTTGGAACTATATACTGGAATTTAATAAAAACCCAATAACAAAAGTAGGAGTTTCTAAATTCTCTGACTTAGACGCTTAAAAAATCACTTATAGTGACTCATTTTTGTGCCATATTTTAGAAATGGTAGAATAAGCAAAATACCTTTGTAACATTCCTGAATATTTCTTATGACTAACATCAGTCTTCATTATATAGTATGTAGCTAATGAATAAATCCCTATATTAAAACCACTAATGACAAATTTGAACTTAGCAAGCCTATACAAATCACTAAAATAAAAGCACCTTGATATGTTTTATGAAAATATGAATGGTATTTCACATTTCCCAACTATAATAAAAATCACAGAATTAAAATGGCATAGGATAACATACTTATAATCCCCAACACTTGGGAGGCTGAGACAGGAGGATTTTTGTGAATTCATGGACAATCACTACTGCATAAAGATTTCCAGACCAGCAGGACTACTAAACAAGCTCATATTACAAGACATATAAAAATGTTATAAAAATGTACTCAATGGTCACTCATAAATTAGCTTATATTAGACATATTACTTCCTCCCATGTGAAAAGTATGAATTCATGAACTTTATGTTCTGTATTGAGATGCATCAAGTATGCCTGAAAATGATTACCTTTACAGAGGTAATTACAAAAATAACAAAACTCCAAAGTTTTTCATCCTTCAACAAAAAGTCAAAAGAAGCAAATGTAAAACTATCAACCATTTCGCAAGAGAAGAATATGAAGACAAGACCTTATTCTTCATGCTGGCAGCATCCTACTCCAAAAGTTCATCCTATTTCTGTGACATTAATCAACTCTGCATTGACTAATATATGTGAGTTTAGATTCTTCAAAAAAAAAAATACTTATCTACTAGGGAGTCCTATTGGATTTGTGCTCTGACTTAATTTTCCTCATGGACTTGGTATGGATTTTGAAGTGCACTACTGTCAGAAGTGCGGAGTAGAGCCAGGAACCCTGGGGAGTTCAATTGATCATCACTCATTTCTTCTCTCATTCCTGGCCACGGTCTTGGTTGTTGATTTTGGAAGGCTTTTCAGCCCACAGTGACACTCTGTGGTGGCTAAGCAGACAACAGCAGAAGTTCAGGAAGCAAAACCTCAGCTGTTTTCTGAGGCATTACCATCTTGGGAACTTGATTTGAATAAATCAATACGTAATTGTCTTTTCTAGGAAAGCATTCTGAGTTTATAACGAGTTTAGCTCTTCAAATGTTGTCTCATGATCATGTTTTCTTATATTGGGCATTTGATCATAGAAGAAAATTGGCCTGGTTACTGACAAATAGTTTTATCAAAAATCCCACCCTTTACAAATCCAAAAAACAAACTGTACAAAGACTCATTCACCCATTTCTGCTTTCAATTGTATTGTCTACCATGGGGGCAGTAACGTGAAATGTGAATGAGAGGACTGAGAAAACAAACATAATCTGATGTAGTTTTACTCATATAAACTTGATTTTAATACTAGTAATTTTAATAATATTAATAAGTTATTGGGAAGTTTTAAGTGTACCCAGCTCAAATAAGTATGAAAATCTGCTTTACCTTTTCGTGTAGGATGCCCCGTTATAACCCTGGCCATAATGCAACTGAGTATCTTCCTATCTTCCAACTCAGTGCTCATTTGTATCTAACATGAGTCTACTTTTCAACTGCAAATTTTATCAGATTTAAATATGTATCACAGGTACAATTTAAATATTGCATGTAAATTTTAGCGAACCATAGAATTATATTACACACTGGATTTCAATTTTTAATAAAAATAATGTAAAAAATCTTGATAATTATTTTAACACTCATTTTATATTAATATGACAGTTGGGAAATAATGAATTCAAATGTATCACTATTAAATATTTCGGTTTTTATGTTCTTGCTTGACTACTAAAAGCTATCTATATCAGTGAGATTATGTTTCTTTATCTGAATGTGTATGTGTATGACAAATACAAACACATATACACATACACACACAAACAAACATACGCACACACATATATAGTTAAACATGGTGTAAAGGTATACGTATGCACACACTTGTGTTCATGTGCCTGTGGAGGCCAGAAGTTTATTTCAAGTGTCTTTCAAGAGCTCTCTCTGCCGGGAGCCTTTCTCTAGATGTGGTCCATGACCTGGGATGGATGTGTGAAGTCAGTGCCGAGAAGAGACTGTGACTACCTGTTGTTCAAACAAGTAGCCCCACATAGCTTGGGCTGTTGTTATTTATATAGCTTCAATGGTTGGCACGAATGGTTTTACAATCAGTTTTGCTTCTGTAAGTTTCTAAAAATGCTTTCAATAATTACCAGTTTGTTCCTTGTCTTTTTCTTTACACATCTGTCCCCCAACTTTCCAACTAATAGCAATTACATTTTTGATCTATATCTCTACTGTTCGAAGCATAAGTAGTCTTGAAAGCTACAAAGCAAGGTTTCTAATTAGGCACAGCTACAGGTAGAACAATGCTCCCAGTTGGCAGCATATACAGATATACGATCATGCAGGGAAGAGACAGGTTTGTCTCTTGTGGTTAATATTTAAATCTGGTAGTGTCTGGGTTCTCACAATCAATTCACCAGTAAAAGCTGGATCAATCTATTCTATATTATGCACTATTCTATTTCATCTGGGACTACATCAGGTTTTCCTTTTATCCTATAAGCAACATAACTTGGAAACTTATTTTTTATAGTTGACACTGCTTATCCCTTGTTCTTACATTCCTTAATTTTGGGGGGTATTTGCACAATTATTAGAATTAAGGGAAGTGTGGGTTTCTATGACTATTTCATTCCTTGTTCTCAACTGTTCCCATTAACTCTTGATATCACCATTTAATAACATTTCTAAAAGACTCTAGTGGTTAAAGTCATTCTTTCCAGAACAAATATGTAAATATATTATATTAAACTTCTTGACCTACTGTGTGTCATTCAGCCCAGCATTATGGCTAGTCTAGCGGAAGCAAGGAGAGCACATAGCATATACACTCCCAGGGTCATGCCTGGATTCATGCAGTGAACTGTCCACAGGTCTCTGCCAAGTGAGTCTGGATTTCCAGGGTCTCGCCATGAGGAGAAGCATTCATGCTGTTCTCAGGCATTGATTCCTGGAGAGATCACATGGCTCCCACCAACTCTCCAACTTAAGTGTTGAGGCAGGGTCTCTCATGAACCCAGAGTTCACCAACTTCATTTATGCTCACTAAGATTACTCTAGGGTATGTATTAATTCAGTAATTATCCAAAATTCATTGAAGGAATGAATGAAACTTTACATATTTTGATTTTACCAAATGTTGAAAATGGAAGTGAAAGAAAAATAAACAAATATATAGTAGACTGGGCTTCGAGTTTTTCTTCTTTGACAAACAAATATCTTCACTGTACAGTTAATTTGTTATAAAATCAATTTAATAAATATTTATTAAGCCTTGTCCTTTAAATGAACACTGGGAAATAGAAAAGTCTTTTTGACTTCAGAATCTTATAAACCAGCTAACTCACAGAGACCAACAGACACATGGAGATAAACTGAGATGGCTTCTATGAAAGAAATAGGAGAGCTCAACAAGAGAGAATAACATGGCTGAAAGGGGACACTATTGGGTAAATCAAGGAATTATTCCCCAAGGCTATGACTTTACCATAAGTTTTGCAAATGAGTAGAAGCTAGACAAAGGACCACAGAGTCAGAGTTCCATATATGAGAAAAAGGGGTCAACTAACTCAAGGTGGAAAGATATTAATATTTGTAGAAATCATGCAGAGGCCTTTGTGTAAGTTTTAGATATTGAATTTGTAATTGACTAGAAATGAGGACTTGAGGACACCAGGAGACCATGATCCACAGAATCAATTAAACAGGGCTCACAGTGGCTCACAGAGTCCCTGTATGGGGCTGTGTTAGATCCTTTGCATAGACCTAATGGGGGATATCTTGCTCCTGCTGTGAGACCCCCAGCAATGGGGGTGGGTGTGTCTTTGACTCTTGCTTTCACTTGGTACCTATGTCTCGCTACTAGGTTGCCTCCTCCAGCCTTGATATGGGGGTTTGTGCCTATTCTTATTGCATCTTATTAGGCCATGTTCCGTGGAGATCCCTGGGAGGTCAGTTCTTTTTTAAATAAGGGAAACAGAGAAGAAGTTGATCTGTGGGATAGGGGAGGTGAAGCAGGGAGGGGTGGAGGGAGAGGAAACTGCACTCGGTATGTAATGGATGAGAAAATAAAAGTTTGAAAAGTAGAAAAAAATTAAATGACTTTCCTTTTTTTGCTATAAGATTTTCTGTCAAGCCAATGGTATCTCTTAAGAGAATGTTATTTCCTAGAGTACATTTGGTATACATAAGTTATTCTTTCAATAAAAACATGTTTAGTTAGCTTTATTTTATGTGTATATATGTGTGCTTTTAGAGTTTCTGTACACCACATGCATGCATGAACCAATGTAGCTCAGGATAGGACATTAGACACCCTAGAACTGGAGGTACATATGGTTGTGGGCCACTAGTACATTCTAGAAATAGAACTTGTTCATTTACAAATGTAGCCAGTAATCTTGAGCATAGAGCCATCTCTCCAGACCCTTGTATTCAAAAGTTATCTTTAAATCAATTTATAAATCAAATTTGTGTAGTCTTGAAACTTTGTAATATATCTACTAATCAGGACCCATGAACATAGAGTGAGATCCCAGGAATGATTTTAATAGCCCTCAGAGCGAAGGACAAAACTTTAAGGTCTCTCCTATGCTGCCCGAACATTCTTCTCCTGAATAGTATTCCCACTACTTATGAGCTAACTTTCCTTTATACAATTTATACAGTGTAATCAACTCATACTAGATTCTGACCTTTAGTGGATATAGGTATGAGTCCTGCCAGTGGAATGACATGGAACAAATAACATCTATTTCTATCAGCTTCCTTACATTGTAAATGGTGATAAGGATACCATCCTTGAGGAAGAGTGTGAAAACTATATGCATTAAAATGTATAGATACACTCAGCACAATTCTATAAGTTTCATTACCTAGCGCTCTCCCTTACTGAGAATGAAGCTTTGTGCCAACACAATATTGACCTGACATTCTTCCTAACCTTTGCCCTGCATTTCTTTTTCTATTTTCTTTAAGCTCCAGGGCTGATGAAGTTATATATCTAAGTTGAGTATTAAAATAAAGAGTTTTATATGAAGCAGCTGAGGTATTTCAGTGCCAAAATATACTTAGGGCAGGATCACACTAGGCTCAGTCTTGCAAAAGAGGAAGAATGTAAACCTAAAAACAACCAACCAAACCAAACCCAAAACAGATAGAGCTTTCTAGACCACCTCTGACCTTACTTCTGTCTCACTTTCAGCCTCTCCGTCCCTTCTCTTCTTCCTGACTTTGCTCTATTGCATTTTCTTTCTCTCCTCTGTTTTAATGATTATATCCCAGTTCAAATCACCACTGCATCAAACCTGTTCTATTTCTTGCAGTTAGAATTGTTCATTTCACAGCTTAAAACACGTTTCTTACTGTAGGAAACGATATGTGCAGACATTCACCATTGAGCTGCAGGCTTTCACCTGCCCTCAGACCTTTGCAGTCTGTTCCCTCACTGCACCTAGCTGCTCACTTTCACCACTGCATTCTTCCTCCATGGCCTTCTGCTTCGGCTCTCAGAACCTTCGCAAGGGCTAATCCTCTGTGGAGGTGACCCATGTCCTCTTGATTTATTCATGTATCTCTCAATCTCAATATCAGTTTCCAAAAAGTTCCATTAGGGTAATTATTACTGCTAATGCACCAATTATGCCATCTTATTTTTAGCCTAATATTATGAAACACCTTTAAACACTCGGTTTTAAACATCTAAATCAAAATAGTATAATATATAGAGAAAAAAGCATGTACAGAAAATGTCCACACTGGGTTCTTTCTCTCTCTTCTTCTCTACCTCTCCCTCTCTTTCTATTTCTCTCTGGGCACATGGGCTGGAGAGATGGCTCTGGGTTGTAGTGGTGAACTCCTTTTATTCCACTTTTCAGGAGGCAGAGGCAGGAGGATCTCTGTGAGTTTAAGACAAGTCTTGTCTACAAAGAGTGTACCAAGACAGCCAGAACTGTTATACAGAGAAACTCTTCCTTAAAAACCAATTAAACAACCATCACACACACGTTTTTGCTGTTCTTGTAAAGGTCTTAAATCCGTATGGATGCTCACAATGACCTGTGTTTCAGGATCTGACTCCTTCCCCAGGTCTTTGTAGGCACCCGCATTCACATGTACATATCAACAAATAGATCGGCACACACACAATTAAAAATAAAATAATTTAATACTACCCCTCTTTGTGTGATTTTCAATGCAGTTAACTGTAGTTTGATTAATCATTTGCTCTGTGGTTTGAAGGGTTCTAAATCCATTAAGGACAGTACACATGAATCATGAAAGGGCTACTCTTGCTGTTATGGAGAGGCATGTAGCCTCTGCTGTCACCAAGTATTGCTCAGTGACAAGCTGCAGTGAATACGGAAAAAAACGTTCTTTTTTGGCAGAAATACCTCAGAACTAAGTGAAGCCCATTTTCTCAGAAGGGGTTGAGGGCTTTTTCATTTTTTTTTTTTACTAAAAGTGTTTTTTATTTTACATACCAAACCCAGTTTCCCCTCTCTCCTCTTCTCTCCCTCCTCCTCCCTCTTTCCCATCCCACATCTACATCCTAGAGGGAGTAAGGCCTTCCTTGTGGAGTCAACAAGGTCTGGCATAGCAACTTGAGGCAGAACCAAGCCACTATCCCTCATATGAAGGCTGAACTAGATATCACATCATAGGGAATGGGTCCCCAAAAGCCAGTTCATGCAACTTGAGGTTTTATAAATGTTCTACAAAAGATAATAATAAAAATAAGACCTAGAAGTTAAAGGCCATTTAGTTACCAAAGAGTGGTAAAGGGTTGGCTCGACATCTTCTAGGTGGAGCCAAAGATTCTGAAAAAATAACCAAAGGAAATAAAAGAGAGGGATTGGGAAGATGAGAGAAAACCCTTTATCTGGAGCAGTAGTCAGGCATCATGGCAGCTCTCTGATGACTGAGTTAGAATCAGCAGGTTAAGAAGTCTGCTCTCACAAATACTTTATATGTACAGTCTAGTAGCATGTTGTCTTTGAGGATGTTTTCTTTATTGTGTTTTCAAATCAAGCTATAAAACCTATATGAAAAACGCAAGTCAGTATTTGACACACTCACATAAAGATTTCTAACAGAAAAGCCTTAGAAGTCATTGGGAGTATTCTGACAGGATCATCTGCTGCCCTTTTATGTGAGAAGCAGTATGGGGAAATACTGATAGATCAGGACTTACTGAATGCAGGAGAAACCAGGCAGTCTGTGATTACAGTAGTCAGGAAGCCTGGGGCAGCATTTAATGTGCACAGACAACTGTCTTGATACACCAGTATGTTCTCTAATTTGGGGACAACAGAAGCCTTTTAATAAAATGCAACAGCATCATGCTCATGGCTTGCTTTATATATTAACTTAATGTTTCATAAGGCTGTATTTGTTTAAGAATAATGGTGACAGAAGTCATGAAGCTGTCACCAATGAGTATCATGATCAGTATCTCTAGTAGTTTTGGTACATGCTGCTTACTCATAAAGAAAAATAGTGACTAGGCCCTTGCTGTAGACATTGTGGTGAAAGCATTTCCTGATCAAGAAAGACAAGACAGACTTCAGGTGAGGGCACAGAGAACCATGAAGGCTTGAGGTAATAATACTCAAGAGGACACAAGAAAGATTGGACACCATATCAGATAGTGACAGATGCTGTGAGGGATGACAGATTTAAGGTCAGTTATAAAAGACGGAAACCAATTAAGAAAAAGTGCCTACTGACAGATGGAACATTAGAAACCAAAGAGTGTCAGGAACGGGTTTGAGTTGTGATGGTGCAGAAACAAGGCTCTACTTAGAAAGGTTTGGAAAGCAAGAGAAAGGGATGATAGGTACAACATATTTTAGCTCATTTGATAACAGCTTTGAACTATATCCCAGCTAAAAAAGATGGTACTAGCAGAAAGACTGTTATAGCTGTGTTAATAATAATCTTTGCATAGAAAGGGAAACTTAAAAGAAAAAAAGTGTGTGTGTGTGTGTGTGTGTGTGTGTGTGTAGGAGTATAAAAAGAGCAAACAAGTAGTCAAAGTCATGATAGCTTTTGAAAATAAAACTGACAAGATATGATTAGCTGGCTATGAAGTCTAAGGGAGAAATGGATTAATTGAGGCCCTTCATGTACTAGCTACAGCAAGTTGCAGATGAATGTGTAAATTGCTTGAAAAAGAAGGTTTGCTTTCTTGAATGCTAAAGCAATTACCAGGTGATGCTGATCTTCTTTGGGAAGAAACTTCCCAGGGTGGAAAGGGAAGAATGAAAGGCCCTGGTAATCCACAGAGACAGGCGGGAAGAGTGTCCATAGGGGCTGACATCATTTACTTTGATGTACTCATGTAGAATATTACTAAGAAAAATTCTGTATAACTATAGGGTATATCAAGATACAGTATAAGATTTATTAACATTCTTAGTAGAAATAAGGGTGTGAGGATGTGGTGGGTTGAATAGGAATGGTCTCCACAGGCTCATAGATTTGAATGTTTGGTCATCAAGGAGTGGCACTATGAAGAGAAGTGGCCTTTTTGGAGGAAGTGTGTCACTGGGGGTGGGTTTTGAGGTTTCAAATGCTGCCTGCCTATATGGATGTAGAATGATCAGCTGTCTTTCATGAACCATGTCTGCCTACATGGAAAAATACTTCCTTCAGTGATGATCAAGGACTAAATCTCTGAACTGCAAACCAGTCCCAATTCAATATTTTCCTTTTTAAGAGTTGTCTTGGTCATGGTATCTCTTCCCAGGAATATGTTGGCAAATTTGCTAAATCTGTAGGCAGTTAGATGCAAGGAGAGGCAACTGTGTTTACACTTTAGTGGAGCATAAAGTCTGAATCTTCCTGCCTCATCCACAGGAATTCTGGGTTATAGGTTTGCTTCACCATGTCTAGGCTCCATCATGTTGCATCCATATTTTCCATTATAGTTTTTGTTTGTTTTTTCCTGTTTATTTATTTATTTATTTTTACAATTTTATTTTTTTTATTAATTAATTTATTTAATTATTAAAGATTTCTGCCTCTTCCCCGCCACCACCTCCCATTCCCTCCCCCTCCCCCAATCAAGTCTTCCTTCCTCCTCAGCCCAAAGAGCAAGCAGGTTTCTCTGCCCTGTGGGAGGTCCAAGGACCACCCACCTCCATCCAGGATTATTAAGGTGAGCATCCAAACTACCTAGGCTCCCACAAAGCCATTACGTGCAATAGGATCAAGAACCCATTGCCATTGTTCTTCAGTTCTCAGTAGTCCTCATTGTCCATTATGTTCAGCGAGACCGGTTTTGTCCCATGCTTTTTCAGACCCCGGCCAGCCGGCCTTGATGAGTTCCCGATAGAACATCCCCATTGCCTCAGTGTGTGGGTGCACCTTTTGGTTTTTCGAGACAGGGTTTCTCTGTAGCTTTGGAGCCTTTCCTGGAACTCCCTTTGTAGACCAGGCTGGCCTCGAACTTACAGAGATCCGCCTGCCTCTGCCTCCCGAGTGCTGGGATTAAAGGCGTGCGCCACCACCGCCCGGCTTTCCTGTTTATTTTTAATGGGAACTGAGAAGGTAAATGAAGAATACATTGCACCACAAAACAATAATCTGTAGTGCTAACGATCTTCCAGATTGAGCTTAAAGAACATTTCAGATGCATCAGATTGAGTCATATCTCTTCTCTGCTGAAAACCCTTAAGAAACATTCTGCATCACCTAGAGAAAATATTGAATTATTCCATAATATTTGATCAACCATCTTGCATTAGCCTCCTCCTCATCATCATACCTGAACTTCCAGATTCTCCTCAACATGCTGAGCAATCCCTATCCTCCTCAGGTCCTTTAATTCTGATCACACTCCGTCTGAAATTGTTTCTTCCAGATATGGACAAATCAAAAGATTCACTTCCTTCAGTAATTAATTGAAAGTGTTCCTTCTCACAGAAGTTTTGATCATATTTTGAAATGCTTCTAGATGCCATTAATTTTTTCTTGCATTATTTTGATAAACATTTATGTTCATTGATCAATGTTACTTTAGTTACTTCAACTTTGCTCCTTTATAAGTCACACAACCATTGAATTTTGCATATCTTGTTTTCCACTCTATAGCCAAGACTTGGTATAATGACTGGCATCCAGAAGGGGCCTTGAAAAAATTTATTTAATAAAACAGCAATCAGCAAACCTTATTTATGGCTTCTCTGTGCATTTGATGCATTTATTTACTGTGCATAAATATGTAACTTGGGCATAGCCTTTTAGGGAGAAGTATTTCCAAACCAACTAATATTTAAAGTTGTAATGGTAAAAGCTATACACACAGACATACCATATACACACACACACACACACACACACACATTTACACTGTACTACTGGCAGGAATTTACTGTAAGACAATCTAGCATATATAATTTGTCTAAAAATATTTATGTGCTCTCTTTGTGTTTTCTTCCCCAACTTGTGTGTGTATATGTGTGTGTGTGTCTGTCTGTTTGTATACATGTCTGTACATGCACATACATTAATATCAGTGGCAGGAGAGTCTAAAATAGTATATATGATCTCATTGAGTTTGAGCAGTTCTGAGGTGATGATTAACGTAGGTATTGTAAGTATAACTCTGATCCTCTAAAGAACTAACAGGTGGTCTTAATGGCTGAGACACCTCCAGCCCCCTCATATGTATTATACTGTTTAATACTATGATGGTTGCCATAATATATTTATAATACAAAATATATTTAATGACAACTATGACAGTATTAAAGACCTACAGATATTATTCTTATACACAATGTTATATGTGATTATATATTATTCTAAAGTTATATATTATATAATTATATATTTTTATTATACATATACAAAATGAGAACTAAGGGTTAAATAAGATAACTAATACAAGGGAGCTGGCAAAGTGTCACATCAGATAAGGTTAATTTCTTCTTTGTTTGAGAACCAGAACTCAATTGGACGTATAATATATTTATGGGAAACAAACACTGGCAGAGAAATAAACACTAATTTTGTGCCTATTTTGTATCAGCCTCTGAATACAATGTAGACGGTATAATAATAAACTTCCTGGTTAGAAATTTATGCCATCCATGCCCATGCATATATTTAAGTATAAATCATGCGAGTGAGGCCAGGGAGACCCATTCATTAATTATGGTACAAAATATTCAAAATGCAATATATGCTAGCTACTAGTGCTTCATTTTACACAAGATGTTTTATTTAAAAACTCTCTTGTGACCTCAAACAAGGCTAAAGAGAAGCAACGATGAAATAAATTCCCCTTTACTATAAAAATTAGAGCAGAATGCTTTCTTTTGACACAACATACTATAAGGATAAAGATACTGCTAGTAAAAATTCGATGAACACCATATGAATAATTGCATATAAAATACTGCTTGTTTACATGTTTGCTTAAACCAGCAAAATATTTCACATATATAAATAGTAAATGAAAAAAATCTGACAATATTAATGTGATTCTACACTATCTGAATAGGTAGTGTGTAGTCCCGCTGCCGTTCCATGGCAATCAATACTGTAATGTACCATGACCACACCCAGTTACATGTGAGACAGATTAAATGATCAACCGAGGCAACAGACTTTTGGTTCTAAAGCTTTCACTTCTTCCAAATGATCCTATGCATCTTTATTTCTGTTTAATCATTCCTCTTCCACACTAACAAACTTTAACAATTTGCACTGATGGGACCATGCAAATGAAACTCAGTCACTTTATGCAGACTATGTTACCAGATCTTGGCACATGAGAGTTATCCAAGGAACACATGCTTATTCCACTTCCAACTGAATGAGTAAGACATTGACCACTGTTTGTGTCTGTCGACTGATAGTTTCTGTGTTGTTTGAACTGGTTATGATTAGATCACACAGTACAAATAGAAGTATATTTAAGTCAACTCTTCTACTAAAGTGCTGGTTAAAATATCCTTACATGGCCTGTCAGGCCCCCAAAGATGTGATAAATGGTTACACATTAAAAAAAAAATGAAGACGCTGAGAATAGACATCTTTTGTAATCAGGAAGATTGTAGAAAAGAGAAATTGTTAAAGTTCAGTCTGATATTATCCTCAAAGTGCATATAAGAAAGAAAGGATGAGAAAATGCTGAGTTTCAAAGGCAGAGTACTGAAGAATTTTGAACTGTTTTATTTGAATTTGAACCACATTCAAAGAAGAGAAAACGCAATTTCAAAAGATTGAAAAATTAAATCAAATAAATCCCATGCCCAGAAAATTTTTTTGCATTGCTGACATTGAACCAAATAAGTAATTAATGATTAGGTGTCAGAATGTTTAGATTCAAATTTTTATTAGTCATACTTTCCAATTTGAGCAAGTTTATTCTTCCTTTACTGCCAACTATTACTAATTTTTATATTAAACTAGAATTTAGAATAGATGAAATTTATTGCATTATTTCTTTTAAATCTAACAAAGTGGTTTGCTTTTTATCCTCCAAGAGAATCAATGCTGGTGCCTTGGCTAGAAAGGTGATTTATGGGATCAGACTGCATGGATTTGGATACAACTATGGCTATTATAGCTTCTAGAAGCTGGTACTGCAGGCTAAGCACTTATGAATACAGCTTCTTTTTATTATGCTTATATGTGTGCATGCAGATATGTGTGTGCACATGTGTAGGTTCATGTGTATGTGTGTGACTGAGAAAAACTGAGTATTATCCTTAGGAATCCCTTCATCACCCCCATGAAACAGGATGTCCCATGTGTGGTAGATATTCCATTTGCCTAGTCTAACTGCTTAGTAAGCCTGAGAGATCATCCTGTATCTGACTCCAGACTGCAGAATTATAACTACACACTTGGCATTGTTATGGGTGTGGAGCAAATGAAACACAAGCTGTCATGGTTGGAAGGCAAACGCTTCAATGAATTAAGAATCTCCATCATCCAGGGATATAATTTCTTACTGGTTAAAAACTGGTGGTGAGGCAGGAAGTGGTGGCGCACGCCTTTAATCCCTGCATTTAGGAGGCAGAGGCAGGCAGATCTCTGTGAGTTCGTGGCCAGTCTGAGCAACAAAGTGAGTTCCAGGACAGCCTCCAAAGCTACACAGAGAAACCCTGTCTCAAAAAAACAAAAAAGAAAAGAAAAAAACTGATGGTGGAAACAATATATAATTTAAAGTAATATTTTAATGAAGCAAAGTCAAAAACTACTCTTTAAATATATTATGATTTTTGAGACTTTCATATATGCATGCAATATATCTTGATCATACTCTCATTCTACTCTTTCCCCAACTCTCCCCAGATCAATGCCCACCACCAGTCCATCACAACTTCCTGTCCTCTTTTGCTTTTTCTCTATAGCCTATTAATTTACCTTGTGCTCCCTTCGTACTCATGGCAACAGTGCCATCCACTGGAGTCTGGCTGACCTACCAGGGCCACATACCTAAAGAAAACTTATTTTCTTTCCCCAAGAGATACCAACATGTAAATACCTCCTCAAGCAGGGGTCGAGAGTCATGAGCTCCTTGACACTGAGAGAAGGTTGGCTGCCCTTTAGGTTCTTCTGTAGGCAAGGATGGCAGCTATGGATTCACGAGGGCAGTCGTCCTAGCGTGACTAGAAGATAATTTTTCTGCCCAGTTGTTTTTTTTTTTTTTTTTTTTTTTGGTTTTTCGAGACAGGGTTTCTCTGTGGTTTTGGAGCCTGTCCTGGAACTAGCTCTGTAGACCAGGTTGGTCTCGAACTCACAGAGATCCACCTGCCTCTGCCTCCCGAGTGCTGGGATTAAAGGCGTGCGCCACCACCGCCCGGCATTCCACCCTTTCTTATAAGCGTTAGGGACCCAAGTGTGCAATACCAATGTTTTCTTTGCAGTTTCTTTTACTGTGCCTTCTGCCATCACTTATGCTCTGTACTTTAACCACTTTCAAGCTTTGCACTGACCATGTACACTGCACAAAGAACCTTCTCCGGTGATGTCTGAGAGCTGCACTGATCTTTGTGGACACACTTACAGATTTAGAGGGCAGTTAGCCACCATGTCCATTAAATAAAAATAATAGTATAGGTTCACTTCTGGAGCCTGTAAAATCCTCAATCACAGGTTCTTTGCCAGATTGTATTGTATTGAATTTTATGTACACACAATTCCTCCTGTGGAGTTGTCCTTAAATGCAATCATAAAGTACCTATTCACTCCCCTGACAGTTATGCCATTATTGCACACATTACTATATTTTTTTTCATCTAAGTCATCATAGTAGCTACTGGGGTTCATAGCTGCCTAAAAGTCTTAATGACTTCCTCCACGCAAGCAGCCATTCTGGGGTCATGAGAGTTAGTTAGTCAGAAGGAAATTTTCTGGTCAGTACCACTGGATTTTTCTACATCCTGTGACCAAAGCCTATGGCATCATCAGCAATAGGATAAATCTTAATTAGGGTTTATGTTGATATGATCAAAAGCAACTTGGGGGAAAAGGGTTTATTTCTTCTAAGGTTTTCTAGTTCATCATCTGGGGATGTCAAGGCAGGAACTCAAGGCAGAAACCTGGAGGCAATAACTGATGAAGATGATACGCAGGACTGTGACTTAATGGCTTGTCCTACGATTTTCAGAGTTCTTCTTTAGCCATCCAGTACCACCTGCCTGGTGATAACCCCCAACTGAAATGGGCTAGGAACTCCTATATCAGACTTTAATCACAAAAATGTCCCACAGGCTAGCTGATAGAACAGTCTTTTTTGCTTGTTTGTTTTTTAAACCAGGGTTTTTCAGTTTAACAGCCATGACTGTCCTGGAACTCACCCTCTAAATCAGGCTGGCCTCAAACTCACAAAGATTCTCCTGCCTCTCCCTCCCAAGTTCTGGGATTGAAAGTGTGTGCCTCCACTGGCCAGCCTACAGACAAATCATATGGAGTCAGTTTCCCAGTTTACTTCTTCTCAGGGGTTGACAGGGAAACCAGCCATCCGGGATTTACCGTCAGTCTCCAGGGGCAACCAAGAGAAACTGTATTGTTAATTCTGCTAATTTTCTGTATTGTCTTAGAAGACTGCAGAGCACTTTTGCCCAAAAACTAGAGAGTGGGTATGTCACACTCACAACTGTACTTTCTAGTTTGCAACGTGTGCTTCTGGGAGGAGTATTGCTTCATGTGAAGTGGAATTCAAATAATGGTATCTTCAGCAATAGATTCTATCTAAATTATAGTTCCTATTACTGTATACACACAGACACACAGACACACAAACAGAGAGAGAGAGAGAGAGAGAGAGAGAGAGAGAGAGAGAGAGAGAGAGAGAGAAGCGTTATGGGGTCCGTTTTCAATTTTATTTTTATAGTTTGAAAAAAATGCATATGGGAATTTTGGATCTTGTTTATCTAGAGCATTATCTTTAGCTTACAGAGTTCAAGGAACCTATCCTCATAGGAAATGTCCCACATACTTTACGTTACTGCTAACCTCTATGTTGTTTTGGTCTGAGATCACATGAGAACCTAAGACTTTTTGCTACAGAACCCACCTGCATGGTCACATGTTCTTTGTATAAGAGTTTCTAAGAAGTCATGCCTGAAGCTTTATTGCACACCTGAAATTAGAATGATGGTCACCTGGAAACCTTTTCCCAAACTGTATCATGTTCTAAATATTCTGACAACAAACTCCCTGACATATCGACCTCATGAAGTCTGCTCTAGGTCGATGCAGTCAATCTGAACCCAGTTTTCATTCGCATGTCTTTGCAGATCCTTGCTTGAATTGGTGCCTGCAGGGGCCCCTCAAAGATCATGAGGAATGATGAGAATGTAGGCCAGTCCCTTCTCAACCCACCCAGACACTCTGTGAATAACAGTCTTAATGTAGACCATTTCTATGCTGGTGCATGGATGTTCTGACGAGGAAGTGTTACATTGGAGAACTACACATTTGTAGTCTTGTTTATCTGGCCCTGCTTGATTCAGTTCAATGTTTAAATTACTTCAATCTATATTACTTTCTTAAGGGAATAGATACATTTTAACTGAGAGATTACTGCAGCTATATCATGATTTTGACAAGTCAGGTGGATAAATTTGTATTGCTGCAAAGATTTGGATTCCTATCCACCTTATGCCATCATGAATTTTACTTCCTTGAATGTATTCCACTCCTATATAGTCACAGTAAAATGAGGAATGAGCATCTAGAATAAGACACCATTTGGTGAAGAGCTGAGACTTCAGCCTGTGAATCCAGGACACCTGTGTTTTATTGAGAAGTTGAGTTAACCAGACACATACGTGAACGTCCGTGTTAGACGTAACCAGGACCAACGTATTTCTTTTAATTTTTCACATCTGGCCTCCAGCCTCTAGTCTTTACCCTGCCATTTAAACATTATATTTTTTGCATGCTTAATAATTCAGATATAAGTTTGAAAGAGTAAATTCTCCGCTGCTATTCTACCAAATCTTATAGAAACACTGACAATATTAATTTTTCTGAAATGATATAGGAGTAATCATTTCAAAAATAAATCAATCACATTTCACTCTAAAAAAACCGTTCCTGATGTTTAAGTTTCTTGTAATTACAACAGTCTCTCTAAGCAAAGATTTCTCCCTATTCTCTGAATGCTTTTTATATTTTTTTACATTTAATTTCTTGCAATGTACTTAGATTTAAACATTCTGTCTTTATATTTGTTAAGTTCCTCTGTATGTAATTAGTCTCTTTCCTCTAGGGTGTCACTCTCCAATCATGGTTTGTTTTCTTGCTTGGCAAAACTGTTGATAAGCTCTCACGCATCATATGCCTCCCCTCAGCAGCAATTATCACATTTATAAGAAGACAAACTTGTAATCAATAAATGATTAATTTTCTTTTCCTCAACTATAGTATCAATTACCTAAAGGCAGGAATTGAATGTTTTTCATAGGCTATAGTTGGGAAAAATCAGCTCAAAATCAATGGATATTTTAAAAATCAAATCTGAAAATAAAAACAATAGGATAATTGGGATAAAAATAAACAAAACTATGGCCTTACATCAATAAAGTAAGAGCTTCGTTTTAACTGTTGTTTGGAGATATCAAATTAGATTTCCACATTTTATAGTTTTTAAGAGTACACGGTACGTCTACAACATCTAGTCAGATACAATAATAATACAAGAATAATATCAACAAAATCACAACAATCATTTCACAACCCACCCTAGGGCCAGGAAATATCACAGAAACCAGACATGAAAGCATACGAGAGTCAGAGAAAGTGGAGAAACACAGCTTAAAGCAGTTTTCTGGGCACTCATGATTTCACTGGAGCTCTGATTATCCCCACAAGACCAACAGGGTACAGGTGAGTATGTATTCATGGATCAAGAAGGAACCCAGAGCCCCCGCCTACGGGAATATTGGCAAATTATCAGCATGTATATGACCTGATATATATATATGCTATCACTGGACCATTGATAATATTTCAAACGGGATTTGGGTGTGTACTCTGTATACTTATGAAAACAACTAGGATGGTACAAAATATTTGCTTGAATTTTTTTATCTGTTCAATGATCTCTGTTTGAAGGGCAGAAACTGATCGTATTGTTCAGCGTTGACTTTAGAATTGAGGTGGAGCACAGTGTTAACGCAGAAAGGCATGGTAACTGCCAAGATGAAACCCGTACATTTGTCAACAGTGCGAGTTCCAGAACAGGCACCTACACTACAGAGAAACCCTGTCCCAAAAACCTAAAGAAATAAGTAAGGCAGAGTAGCTCATTTCATCCCTTCTTTAAATTCATTCAGGGACCTATAATTTTCTCTAAATCTATAAAACTTCAGTCTGGTAAAATTATCTACTTCATGTTTAACTAAATTAACCAAGAAAGCAATATCTAATAGAAACTTTATAAATCTAAATAGCTAAATTAATAATAATATAAATAAAATAACTATATTTTTGTAAGTGATCTATTCAACTGGGGTCATAAAATATGCAATTCAAGTTCTAAAATTAGCCTTTTTAATAAGTTTTATGTTCTATAATATAAACATCTGTTAATGGGTGAGAAATTTTCCTTCTTTTTTGAGACAAAAACCACCATGGTAATCAAATACAAATATGGTGTCATATGATTCAAATGTGCGAAAGGTGGGCATTTTTAAATAGTTCATTCCAGTTTTCAACTATATCATAGAAAAATATTGAGGAACTGTCTTAAAATAAAATATAAAACAAGAATTTAAATCTCAGTAGTAATTTGAAATAACTTGGTCATGCGGTGGTTTCTAAGCTATTTCTACACAAAGAATCTAAGTATTCAGGATGTATGTGTTTGTGATTTTCTGTGTGTGTGTGTCTGCCTGCCTGTCTGTCTGTATGTATGCGTGTCTTGCCCACAAGTGTATAATGGAAAGAAAAAGAAAAGGAACTATCACAAACCACACAATCTATTATTGTAGCTGCTATGTTAATTGCCCAGTACTCTGGTAAAAACAGTGTCTGACTTAGCAAACGCTAAGCTCTGCAGACACAGGGATCCAAGTTGAATTTGCTTCCATGGCGAGACAGGACCTTAAGGTCAATCAGCATAGAATTTACATTAATTTCTTCTTGTCCACTGTCTCTGTTTATCACTGGGCCTAAAACTAATTCATTTCTACCTGTGCCTATGTTCCTTATTTTATAAAAGCAGGGTTTGTTAATTACAGTTATCTCAAAACATTGTAAAGAGCTAATGAAAAGTGCTTTTGCAAATTACTAATAAATATATCACAATATATGCCGTAGAGGGGAGCATAAGATGAGTATTAGTATAGGTTCTATGGGTATTTTCTTAGGGTGCTGATTTGTTTATATGTTAATTTTGCACAACCTAGTGTTATCTGTGAGGAAATCACAGTTGAAAAATATGCCTTCATAAGATTTGTCTAAAGGCAAGTTTAGAGTATAGAGTATATTTTCTTTTCTTGACTGATACTGTGGAATGCTCAGCTCACATGGATAGTGCCAATCCTGGGCTGGTGGTCCTAGATGATATCAGAAAAGAGGTTGAGCAATCCATAAGATGCAAGGAGTTAGCAGGACTCCTCAGAGGTGTCTTCTTTGGTTTCTGCCTCCAAGTTCCTCTTTTGTCTTCCTAACCCCACTTCCCTTTATGCTGAACTATAAATAAAATTTGAAATAAACCATTTTCTTTAAAGTTGCTTTTGGTCCTATTTTTTAAATCACAACAATAGAAAACTAAGACACCTACTCTATTTTTAGATTGCAATGAAAAGCAAGAAGACATGGGATTCAGTCTTACATAAAAATTGAGTCCCTCTTATTATTGTTGGAATTTTCTTTTTATAAGTTACTTCATATTTATGAGTTTTATAAAGATCCTGTAGAAAATGACAGTAAGATTATCCTCAGAAACTACTATTGTGGATCCAGTAAAAGTGGGGCTTCTTACAAGGTGGAAATAAATAACAACTTAAGAAGTTTGTGTTCCCTGTGGTCACAATTTATATTGTCTTGGCATTGTAGAAAGCTTATTGGATTGATGGTTAACGAAGCAAGGAAAATGCTCTTCGGACTGGAGAGGGAGGGGGAGAGAAGTGGGGGGAGGGGGAGAGGAGTGGGGGGAGGGGGAGAGAAATGGGAGGCTGGGAGGAGGTGGAATTTTTTTTCAATAAAAAAAACAAAGATGAAAAAGAAACTTAATTCTGAAGCGCGTGAACTGTGTCTTTACAGTTTGTGTAGATATAAATTGGTCTTAAAATTAATGTGTTACTGTGACAATCGAGCATTTCTTACCCCTTCAATGAGGACAATTTAAAAAAAAAAAAAGGTGAAATATGGAGTTCACACTGGTATTCCTCTGAGGGGATTTGTGTCTTGCCTTGGGGTAAAGCTGAGGGACATGTTGGCAATACATTTCACATTCTGAGACGATGAGAACAAACTGGCTTGTTCCTCCCTTCGCAAGGAAACTGGGGGGCAAATGAATGGAACCGTGCCCTGCACCGTGTGATGGGGTGTCACTGCCTCAGAGCACCCGGAGTTGAGGATGATAGAGCGGTCATTTTGCCCTCTGCACCACACTTAAACAAATGTACCTTTAAAGATAACTGTAATAAAATCTTATCTTTCAGGTTGTAAAGGTTTATAGTAAGAACCCAGGAGGAAAACATGGCTGCTCGGTACATTTCTTTGAACTTACCTTCAAGACCTCCTCCTTCCTCAGCCACCTCAGTGTGACCTCCTTCCTCAGCTCCTCAGTGTGAAGTCATTCCTCAGCCACCTCAGTGCGACCTCCTTCCTCAGCTCCTCAGTGGCCCTGAATACACTTCTAGTCACTCTCCTAGGCTCTGTCCTCTGAAAACCCTCCGGGGGACCAAATCCACAAGGCATTCTTGCTTTACACACTCCTGCATCAAATACTTCGTGATTAGGCCAGGCTTCAAGCTCATGTTTATCTCTGTTCCCAGAGCCCAGTGAACAACTGGGCACAAGGGTTTGGGTTTGCTCAATGAAAGACTGCACACTCCAGCTTCCAGCTTTACAATTTTTCAGCATGCATGCTCAAGATACAGATAGTAAGTGGCATTGGAGGACCCAGCCCTATCACGCATTTGTACCTACCCTTCTAAGAAGAAAGGAGGACGCGACAGAAAAGGAACTATAAATACCATCCCCTATACATGACATCGCCGTTACCATTATGATCTCAAGAGGAGTTGAGGTTATTTGCACTGGATCTACATAAAAACAGCTTGGTCAACTGTTCGTCATGGGGTTCTCCCAACTGAAGATCTGTCGGCTGTTCATAAAATCTGACGGAAGGTATATCATTGTTTTCAGCTGTGTGCATACCATTGAACACGTGAGGGTCCAGTGGATAGCTCTGAGCCCAAGGTCACTGAGAAGGCCTGCGTTAAACTCAGTAGGTCACAAAACAAAACAAGAGAAAGAGAATTTTAGGTAAGGAAATCTAGACAGAGTGGAACGGTAAAGAAAAAAAAAGTAAGCCTTCAAATAATAAATATGAATATATATATATATATACACATATATATGGGTGAAATAATTGAAGAAAAATTAATTAGTAAAACTCTCAAATTATAAACAAGATGATGTGTTTTTTATTCTGTTTAGTTTTAACTTGCGTCATCGCTTTTACTAAAATCAAGCAGCAATTTATGGGGTAACCAGGTCTATGATAGCAAGATGATGACATTTCTTTCATTTTTTTTTTTTTTAGTTTTTTTTTTTCCAGGGAGACTGTAACTCAGAAACTAAACTTGAATATTGTTTTGATGATAATATGATGGAATGTACATCACAATCACAACTCGGTTCTTTCCAGAAGGCATTTTTGTTCTTGGCGTTTCATTACCCCTCTTCTCACCTGCAGCTTTTGCCACGTATATCCGGTCAGGGAGATTAAAGGTTAAATAAGATATTAAATCACGCCTGATTCATGGATTGTCTTCATAAAAACCTTTGATAAAAGTCTCTTCTCATGAAAAAAAAATAAGGGCAAAGCTTAGGGACCACTTCTCTAGAGTCCAGTGTCTCAATGACCTGTCCAATATAATTTGGGAGCATAGTCAATTCAACTAAGGAGAGGTTGCTGTGCTTCAGACAGGATTTATAAATCCCTCTGAAACAGAAGTGAATGCTAATAGTACGTTTGCCTCACAAAGAATGACTTTTACAGTATGTCATGTGGGAAGCTCTAGATAGAGGTTAGATTTCTAATATGACTTTTCTTTCAAATTAGAATAAACACATAAGAGTTAAGGTGCAGATCAAGGGCTCTCCTTCAAGGAACTAAACTGTATCTTTCTCTTCTGCCAACATCTCTCCTTTCCTTCTCATAGACTGTCTTTATTACACATTTCCCAAACTAAAATGCATTTATAAATGTTCAAGAAAATATAAAAAAACTCTAAAATATTTTTAAACCGCTTTACTGTAGTTTCGAAGTTTATTCATCTTCAGCTAGTGTGCATGCTTTGACCAGCAGATGAGGCAATGTTTTCTGCCAAATTTTAAGAAGTGAAATGCATACTATTATTATGAACATTTTATGAATGATGAATGAATTTGTATTATAGTTATACAAGTGCTAAGAAGGAAACCTAAGGCTACTTACTATGTTGTATTTGGATCCTAAATGGAAACATTTAGGTCATACAATTCACAGTTATTACACATGTTACCCACTATACAAAAATATTTAAAAGTTGCTATCATAGTTAAGACTAGTACTAGTGATTTAAGTTATAGATTCAAGGTAGCATTACTTAAGTTCGCATTTCAATGACTAGAATACTGATGAAGACATCAGAAAAAGAAAAAAAAACATTTTGTGTAAATTTTACAAGGTTTCTGGCCACCATGTGAGACACAACACAGTGGATCTCCTCATGGGAGAATGACTAAGTGGCAGGATATCTCTTTCGACAGCAGTTAGTGAGTGAGCCATGAATTTGGGAAAGAGATAACTTGCCCATACAAGTCTACTTTTATCAGCTAGTGTATCTCCTAAAGACTCTAAAATATCCCCAAGTCATACCATCAAATCTAAGCGAATACCAAATTTGAACCTTTGATGAACATTTCAAATTACCATATTAATCATCTCTAGTAATCTCCTACAAATACCATCTATTCAATTGTTAATAATTAACAATTATTATTAAAGTATCTTTCACACTAGATATGTATTAATCAAAAAAGAAATATATTAATCATTCAGTAGAACTTCACATTTGCAATCCAGTCTTTATAAATGAAATAACTATTAAGCAAAGAATTAAAAGCAAATAATTAGAGCGATAATATATATTCTATATTATGTTGCGTGGCTCAATTTCCAATATTTAAGCTAATTCTATAAAGTATATAAAATTGTTATTTGTAAGCTAATTTTATTCATGAATATTTAAATATCTTTGATAACTGAGTAGTTCTATGATGATTATGGTAATGTTAAGGCCTCAAATGAATGACCTCATTTCAAAACTCAGAAATCCAATTGTAAATATTCTTACTGGAGGGAATAAAGGGTCTCAGTCACTGTTGAGTTCTTCGATAGATCATTTTGAGAATGTGTTAAAATTGACTTCTGTAGGTGAGGTCAAATCTTTGAAGTGGCCCGAAGTGCTGAACTCTAAAATCTCTCCTAAAGCTTGGATTTGCAAAGAAACATGAGAACTGTAATAAAAAATATTTCATTCTGACAAACCCATCATTTTGTAGATTCCTCCAGTGTACATATTACTCAATACAAACATGCCACATTCATGTGCATATATGTGCAATAATGTGCAGATAAAAAAGCAAAATTAAAATTGTGTTTCTTGCACATACTCCTGCATAAAATGACAATTAGTTTTAGCAGGATCTTAAGGTAACACATCTTCAGGTTATGACGAACCCCTAAAATTAAGAGAGAATAAACAATGCTGAAATATCACCTGCTCTTAATATATATCTTTTAGCCATTTCACTTATTTTAGAATAGGAGGTGTGCATATTAACTTTTTTGATGACTAAAATAAAATAAAAGTGCATTAATTTATTCAATCACTGTGTATTAAACACTCATTATACCTTTCACTGTGAGAACACCAAGATAAAATATAACTTACTACATTCTAGTGAGCTGATCTATGCATTAATCAAAGTATCACATATATAAATATCCATTTGACATGTGTTATCAAGACATGTGCCATCGAATTGGGTGTTGTTAGTAGCAATATCAAGAAAGCCTCTTCCAAGGAAACAATTATAGATTGCCATCTGAAGAAAACTAAATATGAATTAAAAGGTAGAGAGGGCAGCTGAGACCAAATAAGGAAGAGAACGATCATAGGCAAAGGAATTGGGGAGGGCATGGGGAGAAGAGCATAGGTGGAAATGAGAACCATGATGTACAGAAAATCAAAAGTTAAAAGCCGGGCAATCATGAGGGCTCTGTCATGCTGAGTTCAGTATTTGTTATTTTTCCTAAGTGACCACGTGAATTATTTTCTAAGAAGAGAGTGGCGTGGTTAGGTTTGCGTTATAAAAATGATGGGCAACAAGTGGATAGCAAGAACTTAATCATACAAGTCACGAGATGGCATGGATTGCGCTGATAATAAAGTGAATAAGTATGAATACCTACATTCTAGAGATATTTTGAAAGAAAAGCCAATCAATCATGCCTGATATAAGTCAGTATAGAAGGATAAAGAAAGGGAGGTTGAAGTGCAACGCTGGGATTTTAGAATATAAAATGGAAAAAGAAAGCTGTTGCATTCTCAGAAAAGATTGCAACAGGCACAAAGTGGTTCTAACATTATAATATTTAGAATATTTGAGTTTGGTTTATTTTTGACATTTAAGAAATCAGGTTGAACAGATGATAGACATAAGCGTTCATACTAGCAGAAGCCAGCAGTACCTAGGGATGTAACACAGTGAAGGCTGCTTTAATCAGGCTATAAAGCAGTTTTGTTAGTTAGAACCTTAGTGCTATTAGTTTCCTTAGAGCCAGCGTGCACTACATAATGCAGATCTGAAGGCACAGCTCTGCTTTAGGGCAGAGAAGCTAATCTTCCCACTTAGAGAAGTCAATGTCTTTTTAACCAAGAGAAGGTTGTTCCATCTTTTAATCCATTCCTACTTTGTCTCTTTTATATCTTCCTCTTATTTCATTAGTTGTCTGTTTGTTACAGCCAAATTACCTCCTAATATAAAAAATAGAAAATGATGAAAATTCTTCTTTTTCCATTTTTTTTTTTACTTTTGAGATTACAACATAGTTACAGATTGGATACATATTAAATTTCCTCACCTATTTCCTCACTCAAAAACTTCCTGTATACCCTCTTTCACCTCTTTCAAATTCGTGGTCTCTTTTTCATGGATTTCTAGTTTCACTCATTGTAAACATATAGGAATATATACGAATATATATCCTTATCCATGTGTTTTTTCGGTTTTCCCAGGGGAAATTCACCCCTACTCTCAGCATTCTTTATTTGTCCATCTTGTATTCTTATATCTTGGTATAAGGTTGAGGACTTTGGGGCTTTTCCCTGTCTATTTTGCATGTCTGTTGTTGGTTTGGGGAAGAGGTTACCAGCGGTATTCATTTTATTTATTTATTTATTTATTTTTACTTTTCCTACTTTATTTCTCTTCTTCAAAGATGAATCTTGACAGTATTTTTAAGTGCCACCATCCATTAAGTTATCTGTAAGTATTCATTTTAAAAGCATAAATTCAAAGATAACATTACTAATAATTTCAGGATAGTTACCATAGTACTTGTACAAGAGAGATACATCATTCTCCCATTCTGAGATTATATTTGATGGGAGTGTTCATAAACTCTTGAAGTCAACACTACAAACTTTAGCAATAGTGGGGACAAGCAATAAATAATAGACACAAGTATTTTTCTAACTGTTGAGTGTTGTCTGTGTACAGTTTCCAAACTACTCTACTTGCTCTTATAAACACTTTTGCCCTGCTTAGAAAAATGTAATAGATGGTTATTATGCAGGTTGTAGCTAAAAGTTCAAATGAAATGTCACCCGTTGTCATAAGCAAACTCATACTAAATCATCATCTGAATATATATTATCCTAAATCTGTATTAATCCTGTGATATTTGATGTCTTTTGCATCTCAAAAGTCTTTGGCTAAAACTTAGGAAAGATTTAAGAAAGTCTGCTTCATCGTGTGTTAAACAATCCTAATTAATGTTCTCAATTACTTGCAAAGCCAGTATTTTATATCAATTGTTTAGATAATGTCATTTGATACTTAGAGAGATTAACTTTCTTACTTACCTAACAACATGCAGGATTTCTTTAGGATGTATATTCATTTTGTTTAAACATCCATCCATAGATTAATACAACTCTGCATTATCTTCTCTTACCAGGTTAAGGAGATGCGGAATGGTATGTGCACGAGGAAGGGTTGCACAGTTGCTGCCTGAATCTTCCAAACAAAAGCTTTATGTTCTGATCCCATTTGATCCTCACAAACACTTCATGAATTTGCTGTCATTATTTCCATTTCATCAGAAGAAACACAGGCTCAGAGATAATATTCAAAGTGCTCAATGCCATTTATTCACCATAATCGTCCACTTTAAACAAGGTACACGGTTTATTTGTGAGCACAAATTAGTAAATAGGAGCTCAGCCAGTGTGCAACAGATGGAAACATGGGCACAAAACTCTCTTCTATCAAAGGGTGTTATTTCTCCCAGAAAAGAGGAATGGGGCCTTTTCATTCTCTAACTTGAAGCATTGAGTAGTGTGCTAACACTCACATATGAGAAGTCTTTAAAATGCCAACTTGATTTCTTTCCAAACTCTTATTAATAAAGGAAGAAAATGTTCTTGGGTTTCCAGACTGTGGGCTAACACTGAGATAGTACAGGAAAAAAACAACAAAGCACTTATTCTAATATGTAGGAAATATTAACAGCATTGGCCCTAGGGAGCATTAACCGTGTTGCTAGTAAGAGTCCTATAATTCTTGCGAGGGCTACGTGTACCCATACCCATTATTGTCCCTAGTCAGAAACTGTACCCTAAGCCTAGGCAGGTGTTTTACAATTTAATTGTTGATTATTGTTAGAAAATCTAAGCCAAAGAATATAGCAGGATTCATTTAAACTTACGGTTTTTCAAAATAGAAAGATGGACAGTTGACATAGACTTTTGAGCTAATATAGTACAGCATATGTTACCAGTTGAGGAAACAGGGACTGTGAGCAATTTGGCTATTTACTCACTGGATGCTGGCATAGCAGGTCACAATTTGTGTCTTTTGCTCTTATATTTACCCACACCTGATACCTAACTCTGATTGCACAGCCTTTGCATATATTAATACACAATTTTGCGATCATTTACCATGATTGGGTAATCAGCAGATATTTATAATGTTTTCGACACCTGTGGCAGTTTGAGAAAACAGCTAGGAAATTTCATATTGTTTTTATTCTATCAGTGAGAAAGCAAACTTAGGTGATCTCTATAACATTGAAACTATCCCAAGGTGTGCTTGTGTTTGGGTTATTATTCTCACCTAGCTTTGCTCCTGTCGTTCCTTTCAGCGTCCCATGTTCCACTCTTGGCTGATAGTTTTAATCTATCAGGGAATTCCTAGGTGGTTACTTTGAATATTGTTAAAGTCAGTGATCACGATAATGCAGCTACACAGAGCAAGAGTTGGGCAGAAATTGAATCTAAAGCTCATCTCATAAACCACAAGCTGTTTGCTCTAGAAAAACTCATTTAACATCCTTGACTTTCACTACTTTTGAAAATAGGCAATGGTACCGTGACAAATCACCTGGAATAAAATGGGTGAAAATCCATAAACTATGGAATATTTGACATCATTCTACATCTAGAAAGGTCATAGACACACATGCCCTAAGGAGAAAAGGGCAATTTTTAAAAACTACATCTTAATAAAGTCCCATGTGTCTTTTATTCTCTTTAAAATTTTATTATTGTCTTGGCTTAATAGCTTTGCATTTAATACCTGAAATATGTATGAGTTATATGCTGTTTAATAATATTCTTGTCAACCATGTAGTTATAATTACTTATGACTGAGTCAACAGTAGGATATCACAACTTTTAAAGGTTGACAAACCCAACCTTTTAAACACTGTTTCAACAGCGTTGTTTTAAATTCCTTTCCCTCAAAGAGCCACGTAGTTTTGAAATAGTCAAAGAAAGAAGTGATAGTAACAGCCTATTCGCACAAAGAAGACAATCGGAAAAAGATCAATCTATTATTTATAACTAGCCTACGTTTTTCTACGCTGGTGCCGTTATAAGGATATTTAGATAAAAAGCCTGTCATTCTCAGTAGAATAAGAAAAAGAACACTTATGTATTCAGCTAACAAAGGTAGGAGGGACTATTGCTGCCCAGCATTGTGTTTATCCATACATTGCCTTTAGAGAGGACAATAAGCAAGAGAGGGGAGATTTGCCAGACTGGGATACGAGTGGTAGGTAGCTGGTTCTGCATTGTTACTGAACAAAGGCACGGGTGATTCTGTGGGCTCCAGGGAGGTCAGGAAAGAAAACAAAAAACAGAAGACATCTGTGCTGACGCTTGAGAAACAAGCATTGTTTTTTTCAGATACCTGATAACAGAAACCAGCATACAGTAGGAAAAGAAAGGGCTTGGGACAACTCAAGAATGATAACCTGCTCATTAGAAAGACTGTCGGCAGGCTTCACTTCAGGTTCCAATCTGAGGTCCTGCCCATCCACATTTGCTGTTCGGATATGCCTCCACTCCTGCATGACTGTACTTACTGGCTTTTGAGTCTTGAATTGGAACTTACTATTTGTCTTCCCAAAGTGGCATCCTGATCCCAGTTTTATAACTGGTAGAATTGCATTAATTTACATCCACAAATCTCATTAGGCCACTGCCATCTCCTATGCCTGGCTCAATAACTTCATTCAAGTATTTATTAACTCATGTTGCTTTTAAATATATACTTGTGTGTGTATGTGTGTGTGTGTGTGTGTAGAAAAATAATTATTAAGGAAAAAGTGCATGATTTTGAGAGGAAAAGGGAGTCATGGAAGCAGCTAGTGGGAGCAGAGGGTGAGGAAAAAGTAACCATAATGGAATTAAATAAGAAATCATATATGTTTAGTAAGTAGCTATCACTACCATTTCTTTTCCTACCCAGCAATATTCTAAATTCAAATTTAAAACTTCATTTGCACCCAATGAGCACAATGAGAATCTCAGTGCCAGAGAAATGTCAGTATCTGGAAGAGACGACAGAAATGCTTTCCTTCAGTATTCAAAGAGTGCTTTTGAAAATCCAGCTCTAGGCATAAGCCTGTGGGGAACACGAAAAGCCCTCACCAGACTACAGCGTTCTCAAAACAATTCGTAAGAACCCAGCATCCCTCACCTTAATATCCTTTGACCAGTGCTTCTGCTTTCTCCTCTCAGCCCTATCTGACTACACAGTTACTTCAGTTTCAAAGTTATTATTATCTTCAGGGTTTACAGTTACCATAGTGATAACGTTTTTTTTTCCTTGTCTCTATCATTTTACATTTCCACAAAACTGAACTGAATTATTTGTTTTAAGGCAAGAGCTGTGAAATTGCTTTCCATCAACACTATAGCAGTAATCCTGTCCTTAAAAATGATTACCAATGATGAACAGCAAAACACAATGTCTATAAACACTCCTGTATCTTTCTCACAGTAATATGCTTTTTTAATATCGTGCTGAAATCTATGTTCTTTGATAAAGTAACAGGAGGAATATAAAACTAGGGGGCTTAAGAATCACGCTTCTGCAGCAGTGCTACAGGGCTCCTTCTGATTAGTATGTGACCCCATGGGAACACTAGTCTTCAAGTTCCTGGTTAAATATTTATCCGGCATCTACTATTCTGTGAAGGGTAGGTTAAAAAAAAAAAAAAGAAAGAAAAAGAAAGAAAAAAGAAAAACTAATACACTTTCCATTCTCCAGTGTTCCACTCTTCCATCCCCTATTTGAAAAAATTCAAAATAAATTTGTACTCCTATAACCATTTGAAAAGGAATTCAAGCCCTGGTGCTGTGTGACTGCACTGGTGGAGATGTAGGTTCTTCACATCTATTATTACATGAAATGGAACATTTGTGGTTAATTATTAATTAAAACTATCTTATGATAAATAATATAGAAATTAGTAGCTTTGAAGCAAAGGGGTGCCATAAAAATACCATCTATACCACACTGAATGATAAATGGGTGTAGTGGCATTTCATTTGTATTTTAATAAATAAAGCTTGCCTGAAGATCAGAAAAGTAAAACAATCACACTGGTTAGCCTTACAGACCAGGCATCAATGATACAAACCATTAATCCCAGTAGCCATAATGACATGCACCATTAACTTAGTGGCCACAATGACACACACTTTTAATCCCAGTAGCTACACGAGCTCTCCATAAAACCAGGTGCACGCCCGTAATCCCAGACCGAGAGAGGATTGTAAAACTGGAGGAGACAGCTCTCAGTCTCAATCTCATTCTGAGGTTTCTCAGAGGCAGGATTGCCATTTCAGACTGAGGTAAGAGCCAGTGGCTGGCTGCTTTGCTTTTCTGACCTTCAGAATGAACGCTAATTAATATCTGTCTCTGAGTTTTTATTAGTTGTGCATTAGATGAGAGCCTGGAGAAATATTCATCCATTGGATTAAGTGGGAAGATACTGGTAATGTTCTTGACTATCATCATTTGAAAACCAAACCAAATACATATGTGCTTATATATCCAAAGGAGAGATGTCAAAAGACAACACATTGGGGTGTTTCACCTGTCACTTGTCATTTTAAACAAGGCATCAAGCAAAAGGGATGATATGTACCAAATATCAGTTGCTTCTAAGGCTTAAATAAAAGAGTTGTCATCCAGAAAATAGAAGGTCTGGTATAGTTGAATAGTCACTATGCTTTGGCGTTTAAAATATTTTTATGGCTAGAGACATAGAAATCATACAAAGGATGAAAAGGGAGTTGCAACCTTTGTGAAAAGTCAGATTAGTATTATAAAGGAAGGGGAGGAAGTGAGAGGTGTTTGACTTAGAAATGAGGAAGAAATAAACATTCAGTTGTGAGAAGTGGTAGGACACATAGCTAGGTTCTTGCTGGTTGGCTTCAGACTGATATGGAAAATATGGGCAGAAAGGATTTGAAAACTGAAAAAATTTGTAAGGAATTTGCATTAGCTATTTTTATGGGCCAAGACAAATTAGGCAAGCACATAACTGTTGATAATCATTGCATAGTTGTCTAAAAGAAGGAGTTACCACAAATTTCAACTCAATTTTAAATTGCAAAAAAAGAGGTCGTTTTGACTGAAACCAATTTTTAAAAAAAGATAAAAAAAAGTTTACTGTACATAGTGGTTTCTAGGCATACAAAATACCTGGAAATAGAAAATAAAAATAGTTGCTAAGTGGTGATAACAATGAGTCTCTATGTGTTAACCTTTCTGTGTGTTATATTCTCAGACGATTCATTCTTATTTATTCCTAAATTAAAAGGCATATCAAGTTAATGGAGCCTGATATTTTTAGCTACAACTTATATTGTCAGCATCTTAAGTCTCAATCCCTTTACAGGTTCAGGCGGCCTTCAGAGAGCCATTTATTGTAGTAGAAACCGTCTCCCTGTGCATTGTTTACCCATGGTTCTTTATCAGGCTTATTAAGTATCTCCTAATTTCTTACACCTTACGGAGTTTTATTGTTATTACTATAGAACTATCTTCATAACTACAGAGTTTTACAACACTCCTAAAATACATGTGTCATTATACTATACTGTTCATGTCTCTTGTCCTACTTCATTAACTTATTCAGTTGGCAAGATAGTGCAATGTGGTCAACTTAATCTACAGCTTGATATTATTCCATTCTCCTCTTACACTTTTTGTGTACATGGTCATTTATGGATTCTTGCTCAAATCACTCTTCTACTGGGGTAAAAAGGAAACTTCAGATATTTAAATTAAGGCTTAAAATTTTCAACTTTGGTACTTCCAAACTTTCTTGTATAAAGCAATTCAAATTATTTTCTTTAGGTTTTAAACTAAATGTTTATGTATTATATATCACTGTCTATCACAAAATATTATATTAGAAAGAACAAAATTTCTATTAATGAAATTTCATTAGCTGTATGCATTATCATCATCTTCATCACCATCACCGTCATCATCCTATGTCATCAAGGAATATTTAATCATTTTCACTTTCTAGAAAAATCAGTGTTTAAAGCTAGACGAAAACTCATATTTAAAAAAATAATAAGGATTCAGGAGGATTATTGAAAAGCAAATGAATCTATCAATTTGGAAATAACAATAACAACAAAAAAACCCTATTTTGATGATAATGTCAGAAAAAAATGTAGTTAACTAAATACTTTAAATCCAAGGAGGTATAATTAACTAGGTAAAGAAACAAGATTTCAGGATATGATTGTGGTGATGTAAAGAACAGATTCCTGTTTGTATGTTAAATTCTGATGATCTGTACAAAAGTTATTTCTGAACAACCAAAAAAAATTGGAAAACTAGTTGTGGCCTGGAAGAAGGGGATAAGGAGACAGTTTTCATCTGTGAGTAAACTACTGACAATCAGATAAATTAAAGATGCTACACCATGCCTATAATGCTGTAATAGCTTATTTTTTGCTGGTAGCTTTTCATTATTGTTTTGATGTAAAGAACTACTACATAGACTAACAAAACAACTACATAGACTAACATTCACAATTGTATTGGGATGTATCCATTATTTTAAAATAATAACCCGTCATTCAAAATATGGTTTTAGAATAACCATCTCTACAACTTTAAAATTTCATCCACCACAAGTGATAATGAATCTATGCAAATTCTCAAAGATGAAGGCTAAGACGTAGCATATACATTTTTGGTTGTAGTCTTACCTATAGCTTTCTAAATTGGAAAGTAACCTAGTCAGCCTCAGCCTCAATCCGCTCAAACTGACTTATGTGCTCATTAATTCTTTTGTCTACTCATTCCAAGTTACAGTCACCTGAAAGAGGGAACCTTAATCTAGGGTTGCCTTCATCAGATTATCAGTAGCTAAGTCTATGAGGGCATTTCCTTGGTAACCGATTGGTGTGAGAGTGCTGCAGACTATACCAACTCTGCACAGCTGGTTTTAGGTGGTATAAGAAGGAAAAATAAGCAAACCATAAGGAGAAAACAAATAAGTCACTTGCTTCCATGTCTCTGCCTGGGTTCCTGATCCAGTTTCCCTGAATAACAGACTATGATCAGGAAGCATACAAAGAAATAAACTCTTCCATGCCCCATAAGCTGCCTTTTGGTTATTGTATTTTTTCATAGCAATAAGAAACAAACTAACGAATGCAATTTCTGACAAGAGATATAAAAATTTTCACTTTTCACTTAATTGGGTATGATGATCAGTTGTTGATAGTGTTTCATTGAAGCATCAAATTATCTCCAAAAAAGAATGATACTCATTCCTTTGTTTGTTTGTTTTTTCACCTAACATTCTTTTTTTTTTTTTTTGATACTCATTCTTTGTATGAGTCAGTTCATGATTCTGATGATGTAACTGGTAAAAGTAGAGGAAAAATGTCTGATGAATCATCACAGCCATTATTACAGTCTGGAAAGCATTGACACAAAACATGAGTTATTGCATACTCCAAAATCATCTCTTTTAAACTATTTTACATTTTATTCTTATGTTTGCTCCTAAAGTGATGATCTGTTGTGTCTGAAATGTGGGTATAGTATATATTAAATTCTAATAAAAACATTTCTTTTCCACCCTACATTTACCAAAATGCGTTCTTGTCATTGTTGACTGTGATTTGAGCAGTATGAGATTAATTAACAAATGTTCAATAGGGTTTTCATTCCCATGAGTTCCCTGGAAATTGTCCATAAACATCTACCAAACAACAATTAGGATGTTATTCTGCCTTGAACTCCTCTTTTTCGACCCTAAGCTACAATGAGATTCAGTATGGAGTTCATATCATGGAGAAATAAAGTGAATAAATCACTATGCCATCTATATTTATTAGTTGCTTGATAATACATTTAGTGCCATCCAGTGGTGGTGGCGCACGCCTTTAATCCCAGCACTTGGGAGGCAGAGGCAGGCGGATCTCTGTGAGTTCGAGACCAGCCTGGTCTACAAGAGCTAGTTCCAGGACAGGCTCCAAAACCACAGAGAAACCCTGTCTCGAAAAACCAAAAAAAAAAAAAAAAAAAAAAAAAAAAAAAAAAAAAAATAAAAGCAAAATATAATCCTCTGCCATGTTGAGAAATGAAAGTTCACAATTATACATTCAATTACCTTCTGCTTTGATATTAAAGCTGTTGCATGGCAGTTTAGTATTGATTAATATAATGTTTCCATGAACACCATGGTCCTCTTCATTAGTGATACATCTCCTTAAGAGAAAGTAAATGCAGAACTTTCATATAAAGGATATTTAGAGGGAAATAAAAATACAAAGTATAATATACATCCAACGAGGTAGCAGAATATTGTACTAGGAGGTCGCTTGATCATTTCCCAACTGACCAGACCAGAAATAATCATTCAGAAACTATATTTATTAAATCATTGCTTGGCCAATCACTTAAACATATTGTTAGCTAGCTCTTGTATCTTTGGTTAAGCTATTTCTATTAATTCATGTATCACCACATGCTTGTGGCTTACCAGCAAGGTTCTGGTGCAACTGTCTTCTGCAGGGCTACATGGCTTTCTGTGACTCTGCCTCCTTCTTCCAGCATTCAGTTTAGTTTCCCCCACCTAGTTCGGCTCTACAGGCCCAAAACAGTTTCCTTATTAACCAGTGGTATTTACAGCATACAGAGGGGAATCCCACATCAAATAATATGGGCTAAAAGTGAATGAAAAATTCAGAAAATTGGTCAGTTTGATGTTTTGAGTTTGTTTTTGAAAAATAAATTACTTTAACATGTTGAAGAAACTTCTTATTACTTTTTTTATACTAGAAGTAGATTTACATAGCAAATTGTTTATCCAAGGGCATAAAGTACATAATAAATAATTAATCGCAAAATAAACATATACAAATAAATATTGAATAATTTCATATGTATTGGTATCTTTAAATATAGGATAGTCTAATCAGTTTTGACCTATGAACTGAAACAATTAGCAGCTCTGCAAAGATACTTCCAAAGACTCAACAGTGGCACCCATATCTTCACAATAACCAAGAGCTCGTTCTCATTGGATTCAAGGATCACCCAACATGAGAGAAATCAGGGCTAAAACAGGAAACCTAACCAATTACTGGGGGGGGGGGCACTATGAGACCATGGAATGTAGAGGAGAAGGTAGTACCATCACAATACTAGGCCAGCACAAATTTTAACTGAATTCTAAATATTTATCCTTAAAGCTATCCAAAGGTAATTGCAGTTTTCATCCTTCATCAGAGGAGATTCTTTTGTAGCGTATTGAGACCATAACAAAAACTACAACTAGCTAAATACAGAGAAAAACTGACCATATGGGGCCCAGCCACTGCCTCCAACACTGAACTTCTGCACATAAGGCTCAGAGAACATAGCTGAAAGAAAGAGGAAAGTTTAAGAAGCATGGGAACCAGAGGACTTCTGTAAGATTGTGTCTCCTAGTAATGCTGGAGGAAGCTTTACCCACAGCAGCACGACAATGTGGCTATCTATAAAAAAGACCAAAACAATAACAACCCCAATAAATATTCTGTAATGGAGAAAGGATGTCTCACGGAGCCTCCGCAAGGACAGAGAACTACAGGTGATTAAGAACAGCCGAGAGAGATGTTGAGAGAAAGAGAGAGACAGAGGAGAGAGAGAGAGAGAGAGAGAGAGAGAGAGAGAGAGAGAGAGAAATGAGAGCAAGTTTTTCACAGGGATTCCTCCCCTAATTGGTTATCAGGTACCCAGTGGTCAACCCAGAAACCCTGAATCTTACAAACAAACAAACAAACAAACAAAAAAAGTGGTAGAACTCTTTGAAATCAACCAGATGGCATAATAAATTCTTAAATTCATTAGCTTTTTATATTTTACCAGATTCAAAGGGGGAGAGGGGAGAGCTAGTCAAATTGCAGCTTGGTTGCTAAAGGAACTTGAATTACGATAATCTTTTCCCAAAACATCATTAGTGCATTTCAAATGGGAAGCAGCTTAATATTTCTTCATAGTTCTTTTTTAATTACCTTTCTTCTCCTTAAAGTTCTAATAAAATGGTTTTTGCATTTACATATCTTTAATGCTGTTTAAATCACCCGCTATGAAGATAGGCAATTTTTGCCACTTTTATTCAACACACTCAGATGTGTTCTGTTTATGAATTCTGATGTTTATTATATAATTGACTAATTAAATCTAGTTTTGGACTGAATTACTTAAGCATGCCCCACAGACTCCATTTCTATTCCACTTCGATTCCAGAAGCTCTCCATGTTTTTTAATGTAAAACTCTGAGAAAAAAAAAAAAAGCCTTCTCTTTTAAAGCTGAAAGTTTAAAACAGACAATTGCACAAAGAATTCTCCTACACTGCTAGAACACCTCCCACACACAATGCAGCCACGGGACCTTTCAAGGCACCTGGGTGCTATGAAGAACTGATTCTTGAGGTTGTAACATCCTGAGAATAGTTCAGTGTTGCTTTATCCCAGCCCATTCCTCCATGACACTGAAGTTCAGTTTCACACGGCCTTCCTAACACTGGGACCCTTCAATACAGTTCCCCCATATGGTGCCTGCTTCACAACTTAAAAATGCATTGCTACTTCATAACTGTTATTTTGTTACTGTCATAAATTGTAATGTAAATAAACAATATGTAGGATATCCTACATGCGACCCCCAAAGAAGTTGTAGCCCACAGGTTGAGAATCTCGGCTGTAGATTATCATTTTTAAATATATCTAGCCAATTTCTTAAGCATACCTGACATTGTGGCAATTATAAAATTATGGGCAGGGTTAGATCGATAGTTGTTAAGAACACTGGCTGTTCTTCGAGAGGCCCTGAGTTCAATACATGGTGGCACACAACCCTCTGTGATGAGATCTGGTGCCCTCTTCTGGCCTGCAGGTGTAACACAGGTGGAGCACTCAATCCATAAATAACATTTTAAAAGAGGGGGTTATTTTATATTAAAAATGATTATGGAAAAGTCGAGAAATTGATGATGTTTGTAGAAATAACCAACATAAGTTCTCTGTTGTCTTAGCTCCTGTTTTTATGGTATATAGCATTTCATAACACTGTGTTAATGAACTTTTTAATGTTTGGATAACTAATTCACTATTTAAACAGATTCAATTATCCAATACACAGCTGATTTTCTAAATTGCCCACGAATTTTTGGAATAAATGTTACAAATTAACTATATTTATGCAATGATTGAAACATCTAACTATGCAAAGCCTTATATTGCAAACGGAAAACATGGAATAAAGCAACAGATTTTGAAAAACATTCTCTATATTATTTTGGATGACTTTATTATGGACGTCAAGATACATCTTAGAGATTCCATGTCACTTGATAGCAGCCAACGAAGCATTTACTAATTAGTTAGGGCAGTATTGCACACTGCTCCTAGTGTCTCATGCAGTAAGACTAGAGAGTCAAAGCTGGGATCTGTACGTGAAGGACAGCAAGCAGCATTGTGTTTGTGTGCCTGGGGTCCATCACGCAATATGGCTTTTCAAGTGTCATCTATTTACTTCTAAATTTAATAATTTAATTTTTACAGAAGTATAAAACCATATATTTTAATATCAATTCATCAGTCGATGAATATCTAAGCTAACTTTATTTCCCAGCTTCTACAGAGTTGAAGATTAGTCAGAAACCAAACTACTCAATGATTCTTGAAGGAAGTACTAAGTCAAACACTGAGACATCAGGTTATCAAGCATTTAAATACATGTAAGTGTGCATATGTAGAATAAATATTTAATTTATAATAAATGTTTTATACATCTACAAGATCAAGTAACTCCTATGTGTATGTAGCTCCCGTGTGTATGTTATTTTCTGCGAGGAGCTTACAGCTTGCTATTTCTAGAAAAATAATTAACTATGTCCTAGCTGCCTACCAGAAAAACATGTTATTATAATAATTTTGCTAGGCCATTTATTTCCTTATTATTTCTTGGGAGATTAAATTTTTAAGATTTTAAACATTTTAATTATGTTTGTGAAGTGTGTCTATGTGAGGATATATGCATCTATGCCAAGGTGCCCACAGAAGTCAAATTCTCTGGACCTGGAGTTACAGGTGTTTGTAAGCTGTGTGGTATGGATGCTGAGAAGCAAACTTGGGTCCCACGGAGGAGTCGCAATTTCTCTTAATGGCTGCGTCACTTCTCTCTTCCTTCCAGGAGGTGTATTATTCTTCTATATATTATTCTTCTGTGTCAGTTTCCTTTTTGAAATTAGTTTCAAACACTGACAATGGACATACCTTTCAAGACTTTACATGTGTATTGTGAACTCACCGAGCACAAATGCACTGCTTGTATAGACTTCCCAATGTTTATATTAATCATGGCTATTATAATTTGATAGGTGAAAATCTCTAAATCAGAGAATTAAGATTCAGGTTACACAGGGGATTTCCCTTAAGCATCATTCTCAAAAAATTGTGTTTACTGAGTAGATTTATTTGCCACACAACAAGTATATCTACTTATTTAAAACAGACGCATAGATTAAAAAAGCACATTGTTCACTAAAAATTAATTTCTGGAAAAATATCACAGGAAGATAAATGCCTATCAAAACAGAAAGAGTCAATGTCGCTATCATTTGTAGAGATTAAGGTTATTAAAGATTGGCAATATTTAATTAGGCCATAGTATAATTCTGCAGAAATATTTCTAACTATAAAATATAATAGAAACGTTTCTCTAATACAGAATCAGTCTCACATCATAAGTAAAAATTAGTCCAAAATTTAGTTTTAAAACCATAACATCACTTTTATATTAAATGTTTGTCTTAGAAAAGTAAAGAAGTTTATATTTGTTCTATACCACTGTCTTCATAGAAAATGAAAATCTTAATGTACTGAAATCAAGGCATTTGGATAAAGAATGTCTCAGGTACTAAAGTCATATTTATCTCAAGACTTACCTTCTGTCCAAGCTTCATTTATAACAAATTTCCTACTATTTTATGCACCAGCTTTTCTAAAATGGCTATTTACTTGTTTGCTCTATAGCAATGTGAATGAATGCGTGAATAAACTTATTTATTAAAACTTAAGAGGAAATGATGTATATTCTTTCTATGTATATTCATTAAAAATAAAACAGTGGCTTAAACTACCTAAAGAACTTTAAAAAATATAAAAGCCTCAAAAATCTGTGATTCAAAAACATTGCAGAATTTCTTCCATCCTATAATAGTACATTGGATTAATTGTAAAAATACTGACAGAATCTAAATTTATCAGATATATATTTGATATCAGAAGGTCTTAAAAGTCCAGTTATATGTGGCAGTCATAATTAATATAAAGATAATCAACTTTGGTTGCAATGAATAATGCTTGGCATTGCACATTTTCCCTGTGGCAGTCCATTTGGGAATGATAATGTTTGTTCACCAAGAAAGCATTAAAATAACTATAGGCCACATTTACTCTTTTGTTTATTAGCAATGAACTTGGAAACAAACGTCATTAAGAAATTGTGCTCTATTTTATACTCTATTACAAATATAAATAAATAGACAAACAAATTATCGTGAGTGAAAAAATTCAGATACCAGAAGAGTTTCAGAAAGTCCAGGTAGTGATGGCAACCAGACTGGGCAGGAAAAACCCAAGGGGCAGAGAGCAAATAAATACACATGAGGGAAGACATTGCACCTTTCTCACCCCACATTCTACCCTGTGAAGCTGTGGGGCTTGCTTTAGAGCAGACTTCATCAACAGGATTAAACCAAAGATTCAATTTCAGTTTAATTGTATCTAATCCCAGAAGACCAGGAAAATTTCAAAAGGAGTCCCGAAATGAACAGCCTGTACCGATAATAGTTTCATGCTTAACTGAAGCAGAAACAAGCTTGCCAATTAGTGGAGGCAAAAAGAAAAATTTCAGATTTCATTTAATTGAACTTTCAAAACTTAGAGTACAGCAATTACTTAATTAGATTATTCTTTTATTACTGTTTTGTACGGTTTGAATGCCATTGTTAGCTCACTACTCCTACTGATGTTTTGTGAATGAATTAATTTATACAAAATTTGATACTTGAGGTGTTTTCCTTGAGTTTCTACCTAAATATTGAGCATAAAATCACATAAGTAACAATGTTGGAGGATTCAATCACAAGAAGTTGGTATCACTTTTTGATTCTTAGTATCATTACCTAAACTTCACAACAGAATCGAAAAAAATAAATTTAACTCTACATTTGAAACATATAATAGTGTTTCCCAAATCAGGAACCCTATATTGATCTAAAAATTGCAGAAACACACTTGGGATTGTGTTTACCAATCTTTTGTTAAAACAGGGTGACAAGTGATGGTTTCAAAGCTATGCAACTTCTTTAGAAAACAAGGCAATGACATCTAGTCAGCCATTGTAATTCTTTGTCATTTTATAAAATAATATTTTTATACTCTACTAGGAGTTAATGTGTATCTCTGCCTATTTATGTGTGTCTAGCATGTATCAGTATAAAGGTTTGTGTCTGTGTGTGTGTGTGTTGTGTGCATTTATGTGAGATTACTGGAAATTTAGTTGAAAAGCCACTAATTTTGAACATATTACTACTTTAAATACATTATGTAATTTATATTACTGGATAATATAACAATATAATATATACCTTGGTAATCCAAATTTGAAATTCCAATATCTTCAGTACTCTACTTGCCATCATTTTTTTTATTTCTTGTCATATTTTAGCCCCAAGTTTAATTTGGTACTTTGTAGCATATATCCCAAGTACTTCCGGAGAAACACACAGTCAAGAAAGTAGTGTTTTTGACTTGTCTTGCTCTGATTAAACAGTATAACCAATAGCATCCTGGAGAAGAAATGATTTGTTTCAACTTACAGATTTCTGTCTTCTGACGTAAATCTTGAAGGGAAGTGAAAACAGTAACTTAAGGCAGGAACCTTGACGCAGAACTGAAGTAGAGGCTACAGAGAAACATTGCATCCTGTGCATCCTGGCTTAGTGTTCATAGCTCACTATATATATATATATATATATATATATATATATATATATATATATATATATATATAATCAGGCTCACCTGTCCAATGTTGGCTTTTCCTCCCTGGTCTTTCCACATGAATTATTAATAAAGAAAATATACAACAGACATGCCCATAGGCTAGGTTTATAGAAGCATTTTTTCAGTCAAGCTTTGCTGTTCCTTGATTTGCCTACATTTGTGTCACAAGGACAAAAACAACCAAAAAACAAATGTCTCCCGGCAAACTTCACACTAGTACCTTACTATTAAACTGTAACCATCCCTTTCTTATTTATCCTCAAGATATATTACTATCAATACCACAACATAAAACACAGTCTAACTTTTAAAAGTCCCACAGTCTTTCAATTTTTAAACACTTCAAAAGTTTAAATAATATAATAGTTTTATGATATATAGCTGTGAATAATTATATTTAAATTATTTGCATTGGTCTTTTTTTTCTCTAAGAGTTAGCAGGCTTCAATAGCATAAGTATTTCCATAATGAATACACGGAATGTTGAAAAGAGGTGTCCCAGGGGACACATTCTGAATGTGCATTGGTTCAGTGATCATAGAAGCTCTTAGTCCAGAAACTTTCATAAAAATAAGTAGTAGCAAAAAGTTCACTGTGAAGCCTGACCAGGAGGATGTAAAGTCCTCTCTCTTTCAAATTTGTTATTTTCACTTCATACAAGTAATTTGGTAATCTTAGGGCTATAATGGCACAATACCAAAAAAAATGAGATCAGATAAATTATTACCCAATCTACATGCTTGAGAAGATGAAATAATAACATAATATACATGACAATGTTTCATACAGGTAGTAGGGAACAGGTAATATCAAATCATAGAGTTGTATGCCTATGAATAGGCTATATTTGGAAGACATAAGGGAAAAACATATACACATTGTGTTGTGCATGTCATTTCATAGAACAGGAAAGGAAAGGGGCTGGATCCCAGAAGCCCTAATAGCTAATCTAATTATACTACTGTATGACTCTGGGTGAATATCTTTGTCTAATTACAATGGCAATTAGATTCTATGTAGCTCATGAGTGAAAGATCCTAAATGAAAGAGTCATTTCATCACTGTACAAATGGAAACAATATTAATCAAAGGCAACATCACACAGGAACACTGCCTCCGTAAAACACAGATTATAACAAGAAATAGTCAAACTTTTGGTGGTACCACTATATTAACTACCATATATAAAGATATATCAATGTACATATTGTATGATACTCATTTTTTACTAATTAATATTATATTCATGAGGTACAAATTAAATTATGACTGCTAATTGCCAAAACAAATATTAGCTCATTTTTCTTAGGGAATTGAGTTTTCATTTTCTACTTCTTAACATTCCATCAAAAACCATAGACTTTAAGAATTATTCATATTTTTTTTCCTTCCTGCTTGCTTGAATGTCATAGAAAATATATACTGAAAACCCTTTAACTGTCAAGAACTATTTCAGTTCATTCAAAACTCCGCTAGTAACAATAGACACCTTCATGTCAAAAATTACCTTTATTGAAATATTTTCTCTTTCTTCTTTGATTCAAAAGCATGTTTTACAATGGCAGCACTGTGCCTACATTAAGTAAAAGCTTCAGGAAGTACAACTGAATAGCTTAATATGCTTTGTGGCAAAGTTCACACTTTCTTGAACCTTAGAAATGTCACCCTCTCTTGAAGCTTTCAAAAAGTGTCTCTTTACTTGAAATATAACAAAGCTTCAAAGGTTCTGGAGTCAGCCTCCAGGCTGCTATAATTGGAGGGTAGATATTTTCTCACTCATAATAGTCCTGAAAATAGAATAGAAAGAAGCTAGATGGTCTTGACTGGACACACTCAAGGAGAAGGCTTATGTGTTAATAAGTCCTTGGTTGTGGATTAAGCATAATATTACTTATTGTAGGAATATAATTTTCTTCAATGGGGACTTATGAATAAACTTAGATTTATTTAATCTAAATTTGTTTTTAATCAAGAAATTTAAATTTATAAGTGTTAACAAATTAATGGACCATTATTATAGCATAAATTAATATTAATCACTTTGTAGAATGCAGAATACATACTGTGCTAGCCTACCAGAGATTCCCATCCCATTGCTTTCAAGGATGCTATTTTCTGTGATTTCTGATGAAGGAGAATGGAGCATTCATGGAAATTGTACTACATCTGAAATTGCTAAAGCCTGTGTTCTGAACAAAACCTTAACTGGTAAGAAAACTGTCGAAGACATCACGGAGAAAGTGACACATCATTACTGGAAGAGACAAGTTTGCAGATCTAAAGGTACGCAAAGGTGTGACTTTCTCTCCCTTTCATTGTGCAAGTAATGAGAACACAGCCACTAGGGAGCACAACTCTACACAGTACCCTAAAGAACATTTGATCATGGATAGACAGCTCTTTGCTGTGGAACAATGCTCTTGTACATTGTAAAGATTTGTCACTCATATTGACTTAATAAAATGCTGATTGGCCAGTAGCCAGGAAGTTATCAGACTAGGATAATTCTGAGAAGAAGGGAGATGCAGGAAAACTAATTGTGAAAGTCCAAAGTTGGATCGTAGTCTGATTATCCTATCCTTTAATCCTAATATCCACTAATGATTGTCTTTCTGGGTCTGGGTTACCTCACTCAAAATGATTTTTTTCTAGTGTCATTCATTTGCCTGAAAATTTCATGAGATCATTGTTTTTTACAGCTGAGTATTACTCCATTGTGTAAATCTTCCACATTTTCCTTATCCATTCCACAGTCGGCAGGCAGCTATGTTGTTTTCAGGGCCTGGTTATTGTGAATAATGCTGCTTGAACTTAGTTGAGATAGTGTTCTTGTGATATAATTGAGCTTCCTTTGGGTATACGCCCAAGGTTGGTATACTTGGATTTTGAGGTAGGTTGATTCCCAGTTTTCTGAGAAACCATCACATTAATATCTGCAATCCCACCAGAACTAGAAGAGTGTTCCAATAACTCCACATCCTCTCCAACATAAGCTGTCATCAGTGTTTTTTATCTTGGACATTCTGACAGGTGTAAGAGCTCCACGGAGACTGCATAACAAGGAGGGCCCAAAGAGGAATGCATGGATTTCTGTGGGAAGGATAAATAAAAGAGTTCTCCTGGGTAAACTGGGAGTGAAGAAGGTGGATGCAGGGATGGGAACTTGAGGGAGGCTATTGGGTGTGCTGTGTAGGAAGGTTGGGGGCAGTAGGGAGAGTAAAGAAAGAGATGTCTTTGTGGTGATGGGCATTTCACAGCCAGGGAGAAGCCTAGAGCTAGGGAAACCCCAGATAAGACTCCTCACAATAGTGGACATGGTGTCTGAACTGGCCTTCTAGTATAAACAGATTGGTGAGTACCCTAATTGTCATCAGAGATACTCTATCCAGTAACTGATGGAAGCAGAGGCTGAGAGCCACAGACAAGCACTGAGTTGAGTCCCAGGAGTCTTGCTGATAAAAGGGAGGCAGAAATGTACAAGTCAGCTGATGGAGGGAGGTCATTGGCTAATAAAGAAACTGCCTTGGCCCATTTGATTGGCCAGCCTTTAGGTGGGTGGAGTAAACAGAACAGAATGCTGGGAGGAAGAGGAAGTGAGCTCAGATGCAGAGCAGCTCCTCTGAGAGACAGACGCTATGCTCTCCTCTCCAGAGCAGAGGCGATGAAGCTCTGACCCAGGATGGACATAGGCTAGAATCTTCCCGGTAAGCGCACCTTGCAGTGTTTAAATGAATAGAGTTTGTGTGTTGTTATTTTGGGGCATAAGCTAGCCAGGCAGCCATGAGCCGGGCTGTGGGAAGAGGCCCGCAGCTCCCCACTACAGTCAGCTGGGTCATGATAGGGGAACCCACAGGGACAACTGACCTGAGCTGGTGAGAACTAGTCGACCAACAGTTAGGGAGCCTCCTTTAGACTGATGTAGACCCTCTTTATATCTGTGACAGTTCTGTTGCTTGTCAGGCTTCTAACAGAAAGAACAGGACCTGTCACTGATGCTTAGCTGGCTTCTGGGAACTTTTCCCCCATGCTGGATTACCTTGACCAGCCTATCAGCAAGGGGAGGAACTAGAATCTGCCTCAGCTTGATGTGCTATGCTTTGTATAAGTTCATAGGAGCTCCTCCTTTTTGATCGAAGACCTACGAGGAGTGGAAAGGTGGATGGGAAGCAGGGTAGATGGGAAATGGCGGGGAGGGACTGGGAGGAGAGGAGGAGAGGAAACTGTAGTTGATATGTAAAATAAATGAAAAATGGTATTTAAATATAAAAAGTCAAAGGTTGGGGAAGACTGCTGTATTACTTTAGCTTTTAAGAGAGCAGATTGCAATGTGAGTAGATGTTACATTGTGTCTATGGGGAGATCACTGAAGCACCTTGTCATCTTCATTCTCCCTTTGTGGATTGTTACTTGTTTTCCTTTGTTTAACATCTAAAGGCAGCTGAGCATGGCAGAGAACAGAATATTTTCCTGGCACTTAAGAGGCAAGGATGAAAAGCTGTGAGAAGGACTTCGGGATCACTGAAGTGCAATACTTTGTAGCAGCCTTCACAACAGAGTAAGATCAGGTCTCAAAAAGGCAAAAATGGAAAAAAAAAAAGGCAAAAATGGTCCTGAAATGTTTATTTATACAACTCAACATGATAGCTTTTTGCTATATTTAACACATATACTTTTATATCTTAAAACTATATATGAAGTGAAATCCATATAAACTCTTATTATCTTTATATACCTAAAAACCTATAAACAACTATATGCAGTAGAAACATTTGTATTAAATATACATCTTATTTATGATATCATATAAAACCCTACCTTCATAGAGTTCTAATTATCACAGGATAGGCACACCAAATAAGTGTGCCACCCAAATAAAAATAGGAAACACAATATTTTTGCTTCTACTTAGGTTTGATTATAAATTTATTGAATGTTTAAATCAAAGCTTACATATTCACTATGCCTAACATGCCATTTTAGAAGTTTTGAGTAACTATCTGATATTATGTATAATTTCAGCAAGAAAGTATATATAAAGAAAAACTGTATGCCTGCCAATATGAGGAAGTCTATTGTAACAGTCTAAGGACTTGAAGAACAACCATTATGTGACCACAGTCACATTTCACCAGGGATATTTCCTAATATCACAAGATGTGACCCTTGTCTGTAGTAGAAGGAGTGGGGCCCCTTGTTTATCCTGGCCGCCTGGCTAGCTTATACCTGAAATAACCACACAGAAATTGTATGAATTCAAACACTGCCTGGCCCATTAGCTCTAGCCTCTTATTGGCTAACTCTCACATCTTGATCTAACACATTTCTAATAATCTGTGTAGCACCATGAGGTCGTGGCTTAACAGGAAAGATTCTAACCTACGTCTGTCTCAGGCAGGAGCTTCATGGCATCTGCCTGTCTCTGCTTTCTTCCTCTCAGAATTCTGCTCTGTCTTCTCTGCCTACCTGAATTCTGCCCTATCAACTAGGACAAGGCAATTTCTTTAATAACCAATGAAAGGAACACAAATACCAAAGGCCCTCCTACATCATTTCCCCTTTTCTGTTTAAACAAAAAGGAAGGCTTTAACATAGTAAAATTACATACAACAAAACAGTTAACAAGCAAGAATTAGAGTTATAATATTTATATCTATTTTATCTTCTCACTCCTTGTCACCTGGGACAGATGGGAGAGCTGCCCTTTTCCTCTCCAACTACAATACTCTAGAAAATGGGCACTGTACCTTACATGGGCGGCAGTAGAGCTGACCCTGTTCACAGGAGCACAGGGGAGCTGGCCAAGGGACTTGAGATGACAAGACAGCCCCTGTGATCACAGCCATGCAGTGACATGTATAAAAGGAGAAATGCACTCTGTTGGACCCTGTTCCTACCCCGTACCAGATGAGAGGTGGGAAAGTCAGCCCTGAGGTCCCAAGAGTAGGAGAAATAGCCTGGTAGAGCTAACCCTGAGAGCATGAAAGACAGACGGCTGGCCATGCCCCACGATGCTTGCTCCATAGGATGTGCTAGCTGGTTTGGGGCCAAAGATCTTTTCCTGATGATGATGATAAGGGAAAGGTGGCACGCTAATCAACCCCACTACCAGGCAGGCCCAGAACCAGGGCTATGAGCTGGTCCACCCTAATATCCATCCCATCTATGATCTTTTGGAGCATATGAAGCACTTGTAAGCATAGATGTATGGACTAATGGGTACACTGTGTGACCCACTGTGGCACATTGCATCTTACATGGTGACATTTCTTTCTTTTTTCTTTTCTTTTAAATTTTACTTTTTTTGGGGGGGGTGTTGCAGGAGCAGAAGGCAGATGTGAAGGGATGGGGAGATGACTAAGATCAGGATGCAGGATGTGAAACAAAAGTCAATGAAAATGCTTTTTAAAAATGAAAAATAAATTAACACTACTGTCTGAAATTCAGATTTCTATTAATACCCTCAACAGTCATAAATCCAGGAAATGCTAATTATTGATTTTTATTTATTGAGCTCTACATTTTTCTCTGCTCTCCTCCCTGCATCTCACCTCCTCTTCAACCCTCCCCAAGGTCCCCATGATCCCAATTTACTCAGGAGATCTTGTCTTTTTCTACTTCCCATGTACATTAGATCCATGTATGTCTCTCTTAGAGTTCTCATTGTGATTTAGAGGCTGGTTTTCTTTGCTTTATGTTTAAAAACCACTTATGAGTGAGTACATGTGATAATTGTCTTTCTGGGCCTGGGTTACCTCACACAAAATGATGTTTTCTAACAGAAGACCACTTCCTAAATGTAACCCCAGCAGTACAGACACTGAGAGAAACAATTATTAACTAAAACTGAAAGGCTTCTGTAAAGCAAAGGACACAGTCAACAAGACAAAATGAGAGCCTACAGAATGGGAAAAGATCTTCACCAACCCCATATCAGACAGGTCTGATCTCCTAAATATACAAAGAACTCAAAAAAATTGGTTATTAAAAGAACAAATAATCCAATAAATAATGGAGTACAGACCTAAGCAGAGAACTCCCAACAGAGGAATCTAAAATGGCTGAAAGACACTTAAGGAAATGCTCAACATCCTTAGTCATCAGAGGAATGCAAAGCAACTCAACATCTTACACCTGTAAGAAAAACACTGATGACAACTTATGCTCGAGAGGTTGTGGGGTAAAGGGAACATTACTGCATTGCTGCTGGGAGTGCAAACTGGTACAGCCCTTTGGATATCAGTGTGGCGATTTCTCAGAAAATTAGGAAACAACCTTCCGCAAGACCAAGCAATACCACTTTGGATATATATCCAAAGGATACTCAAATTATACCACAAGGAGATGTGCTCAACTATGTTCATAGCAGCTTTGTTTGTCATAGCCAGAACCTAGAAACAACCTAAATGCCCTTCAACTGAAGAATGGATAAGAAATTGTGGTACATTTACACAGCAGAAAAAAATAATGACATCTTGAAATTTGCAGGCAAATGCACGGGGCTAAAACAACCAACTTCTAGTGAGAACATTAAAAGTAGACTCCAAGGACACACCCTAAAGCTCCTGAGCAAAACTCCAAGACACATACTTGGGGTTCTGTATTTTCATTAATACCATTATTCATGTATTATCCTTTTTTCTACATTGGATTCCATTATCACACTGCTTTCTGGACAACTATTCTGAATGTCTATCTACATGATTGCTACTATTAACAACACATCTTTCCTAGCTAGAGCACCAGATATTCAAGCCTCTTGATAAAATTGACATCAAAAGAGCACACACAGATTCTGGAAAATAGCAAAGCCGTGCTCTGGCTAATGTGTGGATGTTGGCAGCATGCTCAAAAAATGTCAACTCCGGTTTCTTCCTTCAGGATGTTTACAGTCTGAGAGAGCTTCCCTACTCAGACTCACTACTGAGATTAGCTAAAGCATCTTTCATCTTGAATTGAATACAATAAACCTGCCTTCTTTATTCAGATGTTTGAAATAAATGCACATGGTACGGGGGTACTATTGGTGTTACTCCATTAGAACACCCTGTGTACCTGGTCCCAACTTTTCTGCACATGGGTTTGTCAGTTCTTCCTTCTCTACTGCCCCACGTAGGTCACTTCCTAAGCCAAACAGACGGCAGCATTCTCCACGTTCTTCAGTACTAGATGCAGTACTCTATGGCTATGGCTTCATATAATTTGGTTGCTTACAGCTTACATGATCTTAGCAGGAAACTTCAAGATTTTCATTAAAGAAGCTTAACTTTCAAAAGTTATGAATGAATGATTTTAAACCCCTTTTAAATATTGTTAGCTTACATATATCTGATTATTATTTAAATTAATTTTCAGTATGACCTCGAGCATAAATACAACATTTCCCATAAGTAAGCAGTTCTATGCTTCTACTTTAAACTAAAGGTTTTTTTTTTTTATAAAGTTGTGTACAAATTTAAAGCAATTATTTTTTCCTTTGAGTCCAATGAAGGCTGATTCCAGAGCATCACTAAGAATTACTGAGCTACTAGAACTTATTTTGCACTTTTTTATAACTTTGGTTTTGATCTCAGATAGGAGATAATGCCTCAAAGAAACGAAGTCATGATTGTACTTAGCCATTCAGCCAGCATCTTCCTCTTCATTCCTGCAAAACTATTTCCAATAGGAAAACTATGATATCTACTAAACCATGTTCCACTTAAGGAAAAAAATGAAACACGCACACACAATGAACTATGTCAAAGAATCCCAGAATGTACCTACTGTTTTATGAAAGGACAGGGGGTGCAAGTAAGTGGAGGTTCAGTCACAGAAAAAGCCCCCACTCACATTTGACTGCTGACTTAGAGATGGTTTTGTGGGAGCTGGGGAAATGATCCAGCTTAAATAGGATCATTACATAGCCATGAAGATCAGAGTTCAGATCCCCAGATCCCACATAGAGCCTACTGCAGTAGCATACACCTGTAATCCCAGCCCTCCCAAAGAGAAAGGAGAATTTCCGGAAATCCAGGAGTCAGCATAGTGAATACATCAGGATTGGCATCTGATTGTCCTCTGATCTTAAACTTGCCTTGGTAAATATGTGCCCACACTGATACACAGGAATCTTCATGTGCACGTAAACAAACACATACGCACGCACACACACACACATTCACCAGATAATGAACTCAGGTTATAGGTGGTCAGGCTTAGTGGTCAGTGCTTTTACCCACTGAGCCATTGCAGCTCCCCCTTCTTCTCATTTTGATGGATTCTAGGTCTTTCCTAACTATCCCTTTTAAACATGCACATTCTTATGATTTTATTCTGCTTAATTATTTTGTACTATACAATATCTATTTCTATCTATCTATCATTCATCCATTGTATGTTTGAGTGTGTATGTGTGTGTGTTCTCATGTTTCTAAGAATACGCTTCTTAGCCTTGTGTGTAAGTGCCATGGGGGCAGGCTTTTATCTATGTCTTTCCCTCTTCTCCTTATTCCTATGATGTTGTTCTCCTTTATAAAATTCAAAATAAGTGTCAAAATTTGACCAAGCAGTCATAATTTTACAAATGAAGAACTTGAATTGAGTATTAATTTAAATTAGGAAAGAACAACGAAGCTATACTATGATTGAA